>NW_026947490.1:26366793-27749293 GCF_034190915.1 Cavia porcellus | reverse complement strand
AAGAAATACAACTCAAAACCACAGCAAGACACCACTTTCCCAAGGCCAGGCTGAATATGGTTTTCACAAAAGTTAAATGCCAAGCTGGTGCAGATGTGGGGAAGCCAGAAACCTCATCCTGATGGTGGGAATGTAAAATGACTCAACTGCTATGGAAAAGAGCGGGCAGATCTTCAAAAAGCTAAACATAGAATTACAGTATAACCCTGCCATGCCACGGCTCAGTGCACAGCTCAAAGAAATAGAACAGGGACTTGAACTGATGCCTGCATGCTGACAGTCATTGTGGCATTATTCACAGTAGCCAAAAAGATGGAAATGACCCAACTCTCTGTGTCAGATGGATAGGTAATTAACACACACACACACACACACACACACACACACACACACACGCAGACACACGTGCAGATAGTGGAATATTACTCAGCCATAAAAATGCATTGCATTCTGAGTAACCCTGAAGATGTGCCAAGTTAAAGAAGCCAGAAGCAAAAGGACAGATAGCGCATAATCCCATGGACAGCTGTGTGAAACATGTAGGACAGGCCGATCGAAAGACACAGATGTGTTACCAAGGGCTGGAGAAGGGAAACAGGAGTTTTTTGTTTTTGTCTTTTTCTTTTTTTATCAGTACTAGGGATTGAACTCACGACTACACACTTGCAAGGCAGGCGCTTATACTGCTGAACTAAATCCCCAGCCCCGAAACAGAAGTTTTTAACAGCACACACTTCTGGAAATCGACTGTGGTGAAGCTGCAGAGCACTATGAATATAATTAATGTCACTAAATGGGTCATTTAAATTATATGTATTTGGGGCTGGGGATTTATCTCAGTGGCATAAGTGCCTGCCTTGCAAGCAGGCAGTCCTGAGTTCGATCCCTGGTACCGATAAAAACAAAAAAGACAAAAAAAAATTGTATGTATTTAATCTCAATTTTTAAAGACAGTTTGGCCATGGCTAAGGGAGATGAGTCTAACGTCCAAGTGAGGAAGAGGGTGCAGCGGTCTGAACCGGGTGAAGGGGCAGTGGGTGCTGGGGCCTCACCTGAACATGGCGATGAGCAAATTGAGCAGCAGGATGTTGGCCACGAGCAGGAAGACGATGAGGAGCAGCACCACCAGCCAGTTCGCGTATTGGGAGACGCAGGAGCCTGCTAGGCGCCCCTCGGGCTGAGCCCAGGCGCCCTCCTCAGACGAGCAGTTCGTGAGCAACATGTGAGCCACTGCAAAAGCAGACACTCAGGGGCCTGGCAAAGGCACTGCCAGGGATTGGAGCGGGGACCCGGAGGTCGGAGGCCAGAGGGAGGAGGCAGGTCCCTACCATCCATGTCCTCCTGGGGGATCTGCCCAAAGATCTGCAGGTAGGGCCGGTAGAAGACGCGACGCAGGATACTGGGGAGATCACGGTCTTGGGGCCTTAGCAGCCCCTCGGTGGCCACACCGTAGGCGACCAGCCAGACACCGAGGAAGAAGAGGAAAAAGAAGACATCCTTCACCTGCAGAAGAGGAGGATGCTGCTGAGCGCGCTCTGCCCTACCCATAGCCCCGCCACTATCAACACTATACCCTCATAGCCACGCCCACCTGCCAAAGCCACGCTCCACAGGGCCCTCCCTGGGCCCCCCACCAAAGCCACACCCCCTCAGGCTCCACCCTCCACCCGCCCCTGGCCCATAAGGCCCTCACCATCTTGCTCACGATGACGATTTTGGGACCCAGCTGCTTGTTCACAGTGAAGATATGCAGCAGCCGCAGCGTGAAGACCATGAAGTCGATGCACAGCACGGTGCGGCCCAGGTCATACTGACCCATGGTCAGCCTAGGGTCGGGAGACACGCAGCAGGGTCCCTGGAGGCCCTCGGAAGAGCTGAGGCCTCTATGGGGCTGGACCCAGAACCCTGACTTGCAGGGGGTTTATTCAGTTACCAATGCACATGGGGCACAGGTAACCGACACCCGTAAGTAAATGGCTAAGTGAAGGATTAGGGTCATCAAGCCTGGAAAACTGCCGAAAGTAGGCGGGATGGCCTGTAATGCCTGTTCTTTTTTAGGAAGCTGAGGCAGGGACATCAAGTGTTTGAAGGCAGGCCGGGCTACCAAGTGAGTTCAAGGCCAGCCTGAACTACACAGTGAGACTCTGTCTCAAAAAAAAAAAAAAAAAAAAAGATGAAAATGATGACATGGCTACGAGATTGAGAAAGGCAAAACGTCCTTAGCATTTCTGCCCAAAATGCAGAGCCTAAATTTATTCCCAAAGGAACAGGAGCCAAACCCACATCAAAGGTACCCAGGCCAGCCTCCACTGGGCACTCAACAGGACGCAAGGCACAACAGCTAACGACAAGAAGAGCTGACCAGAAAGGCAAAGGGCCAAGAAAAGGATGTTGGTGGGACAGCTGGTGGGTTTTAGGTGTGGTTTCCAAGTTTAGATCATGTCCTGTGGTGACATTGGGAAGACCTCGATTATAAGAAAGTAGGGAGAACTCTTTGGGCTGATTCTGCCACTTTTTTTAGTATCAGATTTTTTTCAAAATGCAAAATTAAAGAATAGAAGAATGTTGACGATAGCATATGAAAATGAAAACACAAGTGCACAGGTGCGGTGGAGCATGTATGTAATCCCAGCTCTCAGGAGGCTGAGCCAGGAGGATCTTCATGAGTTTGAGTCCAGCCTTGGCTTCACAGTGAGCTCACAGCCAGCCTAGAATACATAGTGAGACTGTCTCAAAAAAAAAAAAAAAAAAAAAAAAAAAAAAAAAAAAAAAGCCAAGGAAGCACAAGGTGCTCAGTTTCAATTCCAGTAACCCTCAAAAAAAGACAAGCCTCAAGTTGCAAGAAAATACTAAAAGAAGAAAGTTACTAGAACACAGAACAGGAGAGAGGGAGGGAAGGATGGAGGGCAGGTACTCAGTGAACTGTCATATGAAATTGTGGGGTGGATAAAATATGAAGATCATAGACATAGGTACCCATGTGCCTAGTAAGCTTACAACAAGTAGAGTCACATGAACTAAAACCAGAGGAGGTCATCTTTCCCTGACAGATGCACAGAAAAATGAAAAGTCAAATTGAGAACTAGAAAATGTTAAAGATGGACAGCATCAGGCATTACCAAAAGCATCTTCAAGGGGACACTCTTGTGCTCTGATGGTGGCCCTGTAAGTGGGCAAAGCTACATAACAGGAAATCTGGGTCAATAATGTATGTGCCCTTTGATCCACCCACTTTCCATCCGGGATGTAAATTTTCATTGTTTAGGAATCACAGAAATAGAAGTAAGTGGGTGTGGTGGCACATGCCTGTAATCCCAGCACTTGGGAGGCTGAGGCAGGAGGATTGGTTCAAGTTTGAGGCCAGCCTGGGCTACACGGTGAGTTTAAGGCCAGCTGCAACTACACAGTGAGACCCTGCCTCAAAAAAACAAAACAAAACACACAAATAGAAATAATCTAAATATCCATCTAGAGATGGCAAAATACAATGAATCAGATGAGCATGGTACTGTGTACCTGTGATCCCTGCAGTTAGAGAGGCTGAGGCAGGAGGATTGCTGCAAGTTTGAGTTCAAGGCCAGCCTGGGCTACATAGCAAGACCCTGTCTCAAAATTAAATAACTCAAGGCTGGGGATTTAGCTCAGCAGCATAAGCGCCTTGCCTTGCAAGTGTGTGGCCATGAGTTTGATCCCTGGTACCTATGAAAAAGAAAAAGACCAAAAAAAAAAAATTTAAATAACTCACTCATTAATAAAGCAATTCATCCATTCAATTGGGGAAGTAAATGGAAACTTCTCCCTAAGATGGAATGCTTCTCACTTTGATTTTCTGCCACCTGGAGCACTTGATAAAATATTCCAAGCAGAGCTGGCAGTCCTGGAGCACAACAGAAAGAGCCCTTGTCCTTTCATCTCAAAAGATACTTTACACCAAGTAAACAAGGGTGAACAGAAGCAGCAGTGTGCTCTGTCTGGATAAACACTTCACGTCAGGTGACTTCAGATCACCGTAACCCAGCACGGAGGGAGCTGCCTCCTGCACCAGCTGGCAGAGCTTAAGCAGTCATTGCTGTCACCCAAGTCTTTTGCTTTTTTCTTTTCCTTCGCAGCACTGAAGATGGAACCCAGAGCATCATGCATGCTAGGCAAGCACTCTACCACTGAGATGCATCTCCAACCCTTTTTATTTTTATTTTGAGACAAAGTCTCATTAAGTTGCTCAGGCTGACCTCTGACTTGAGATCTTCCTGCTTCAGCCTCCCGAGTAACAGGGATTTTGGGTGTGCATCACTGCACCTAGCACAGGGAGGAAGGGAAATGGCAAGAAGGAAGGAGATTCATTGGAGAGGAAAATCCAAAGCAGTTGCCATACGACTGTAACTTCATCTATCTTGAGTAGAAAACAGAAAGAGATCTTGAAGAAACTTAGGATAATGTTTTCTCTCATGAACTTCAGAACTTTGTCTCACTGCCGTATAGAAAAGAGTTAATTCATTCATTAAATTCTGGCAAAAAGCAATCTGTCCTGTCTGATCTTGAGCCAGTGATGGCTCCAATCCTGTCCTCTAGAATCTGTGGGACATTTTCAGAGAATAAGATACATTTGCAAATACTGACAAGGGCCAGGGATGGAGCACTGCATACGCTCAGTACAGGGAAAATAAAAACCAAGGAGACCGCCCTGACCCCAAGCCCCGGGCCAGGCGGCAGCCAGGGTGCTCGGGCCCCTTACCGGCAGCCCACGCCCAGCAGGAAGCAGGTGAGGGCCAGCAGGTCACACTGGTTCCAGGTGTCGGCCAGGTAGCGCTGCAGGTGGTGGCGCAGCGGGATGTGGCCAGGCCGGGGTCCCCCGCTGGCCAGGCTGCCCCAGCCACCGCCCAGGCCCTGGCGCAGCTCCTCGCACAGCAGCGTGAAGGCCCAGAAGTAGAGCAGCAGCTCCCAGGCGCAGGGTGACCCGGGTTGGAAGTCGAGCAGCAGCACGCGCGCGAAGAGCAGCAGGAACAGCAGGTAGCTGACCACGTTGCCCAGGAAGGCGGTCACTGGCGACCCCCAGAAGCGCAACCAGCGGCTCAGGCAGCAGCGCCCTGAGCAGCGCCCCCTGTGGCCCGGCTGCTGCACCTTCTCCGTGGGGTCCCTGGGCCTGCGGAGGGAGGGGTGGAGAAAAATGAGGAGGAGGAAGAGGGGAAGAAGGAGGAGGAGGGCTCAGCCCTGAGCCCTGACCTGCACCAGGAGCGATCCCTCCCCTTGGCCAGGCTCACTCACACCTGTGATCCCGGCACTCTGGAGGCTGAGGCAGGAGGATCAATTGCCACACCTGCATGGCCAGGGTCCCTGTGTGACCTGAAACCTCCCCTCCCCTCCCCTCCCCTCTCCTCCCCTCCCTTCCTCTCCCCTCCTCTCCACTTCCCTTCCTTTTCTCTTCCTTTCCTCTCCCCACCACCCCCTCCCACCCAAATGAGGAATGAACAAGGCCTTCTATCCCACTGAGCTACATCCCCAGTCCACTTTTATTTGGAGACAGGGTCTCAAAAGTTGCCCAGGCTGGCCTCCACCTCGCAGTCCTCTTGCCTAAGCCTCCAAAGATATATATGCACCCCCAGCCCTGGCTGCTGGGCTTCTGACTCCGGTATCCAACCTCTGACCTCTGAAATCTCCTCTGTCGAGTCGCTGATGATCCGATTCTGGCTTCCGCGCCCCACCTTTCCAACGCTGACTTTTGACTCCTTCCTGTCTAGCTTCTTCTCCAAATCCCTCTTCTTTCCCTTCACAAACTCTGACTTAGGCCATTTGCTGACTCAGAATCCAAAATGGCCTGTGACCTTCTCGCTTTCCTGAGACCACAGATTATCCAGCCCAGGCTGCTCCCGTAATTCTTACTTCTCCATATCTGATCGAAGACCACACAGCCAACTTTGCCTTTGAGTCCTGCCCTGAGCATCTGCTCAGATCTCTCACCCTTCTGGCCTGAGTGCTGATCCTCCATTTGAATTTCTTCCTCTTATGTCTTGGTTTGTTTGTATGGAATTAGAAATCGAACTCAGGACCTCACACTTGCCAGGCAGGAACTGTGCTGCTGAGCTATGTCCCCAGCCCTGTTCCTCTTATGTAAACCCAAATGAATTCGAGTAGTAATAATCAAGTCAAAATTAACAGGAAAGCTGAGTGCAGTGGGGCATACCTGTAATCCTAGCACTCAGGAGGTTGAGGCAGGAGGATTTCTGTAAGTTTGAGGGCAGCCTGCGCTACACAGTGAGATACTTTTAAAAACCTGAGTAATAGGCCTTACTGCATGAGAATATTAAATGACCTGACTTTCAAAATAAATTAGCACAATAGCTGTCCATTGTGAATATTCTATAACTTTAGCTATTAGCCCAGCTGTCATTACATAGTGCTGAATACGGGAAGCCACTAGGCCATCCCTGACCTCCAGCATGATGGCTTTTATATAAACTTCCTCTGTGGCACTATTTCTCTTAGATTTTCTCTTTTATCTTGAACATTTGCTTTTTGTCTGTTTGTTTGTCTGTTTGTTTTTTGGGGTTTTTTGTTTTGTTTTCTTTTGTTTGTCTTTTGGAGACAGGTCTCATTATGCAGTTCAGGCTGGCCTTGAGCTCATTTTGTAGCCCAGGCTGGTCTCAAACTCACAACGATCCTCCTGCCTCAGCCTCCTGAATGTTGGGATTTCAGGTGTGCACCATGACACCTAATTTGTAAGCTTAACTTTAAAAATACCTTTATGACTACCACAGCATCCTATCAGAGCAAGAGCTCAAGGGTCAGGAAAAACAAAAACAAAAAAGCCCTAAATGAACATCTTCACCTGACTCTACTTGCTACAGAGGACCAAAAGCACATGCAGCCTGAGGCACACGGGCTTCCTTGGTGGCAGAAGCAAATCTCCAACCAGGCCTCAAGCTTGACATTTTAGAAACTTCCAGAGGCTTTGCACCCAGTCCCTCCTGGGATGCAGAGGCCACATGTGTCCTGAAACTGCCCGGTATGTACACACACACACACACACACACACACACACACACACACACACTGTGCTGGGAGTATCACTCACCCAAAGGGACCCTCTCCATTAATGCCCGTGTCCATGCCGATGTCAGGGGTCCTCTGTGTGGCCTCCTCTTCTGGTTTCCTGGCAGGGAGGGAAGCACAGAGAAAGAATCAGATGGGGATCTCTAGAATCTCCCAAATTCTTCTCCCAGAGACACTGCAGACAGAGGTGGCCACTAGACTCACCCCAAAGAGACCCTTCTCCAGACCACAACCAGAAAAGCAGAGGAGCTGCCCCCTTCCCAGATACTGCAGGGAGCACCCAAAAGATCCACCTTCCAGAACATTCCCCCCAGGGCAGGGATGGAGAGGCCCTCTCCTGGAGAAGGAGCACACCAGAAAGGCAGGCAGAAGTGAGAAGGAAGAGCAGCTAGGGACCCCGCCTGCCAATCTCGACCCAAGGAACTGACCTGAAGGTGATGAGGTTGGTGTAGATTAGTGGGGGGCAGAAGAAGGCGAGAACCAGGGCCCAGGTGGGGGTGGTGCTGTCCATCTCCCCCCACCACTTCTGTGTCAGCAGAGACTGTGGGGATGGGCAGGATCAGGAGTCTGAACCACCCCTCAGCCTCCACTAAAGCCCTGATGGGGCGCAGGGCAAGTGCCAGTGTGGGGGTCACAGCGGTGAGGGCTTGGGGGCAGTGGTCAAAGGTAGGCACCTTGCCCAGAGTTTGCAGTCAATGTCTAAGGAAACCATGAGCCAGACCCTGGGCTGAACAACTTCCAGGGATTAGCTCACTTCATCCCAGCCACGCCCTCAAGAGGGCCATACTGGTATTTTTTCTTTTCGAAGTCCAATGCAAGGGAAGTGACCCCAGGAAACATAGTTAGTAAATAGGAGAGCTGGAACCTGCCAGTTTCTCTGCTATTTGAAGCAAGGGACTCTCGTAATTATTGAAATACCAGCCAAATCGTCCTGATAGATGAGGATAACACTTCCTGTTCACATAAACAAAACTGCCTGTTGGGTGTACAGAACTCTGTTGAGGGTGCAAACGTCTGTCCTCTGGTCAGATTAAATGAGGGCCCCTGAGGGCCAGGTGTCACAGCACAAGTTTGTAATCTCAGCACTGGGGAGGCTGAGACAGGAGGAGGATCATGATTTTAAGGCCCGCCTAAGCCACATAGCAGGATCAAGGCCACCCAGAACTACAGAGACCCATCTCAAAAAAATAAGTGAAGGATACGGAGAAAGTTTACAAAATGTCCAGTTGTTGGGATGGAAGAGAAATCTGGGGCAAGTGGTACTGCCCTGGGGAAAAAAATTTCCTGCAGGAAGGGTGGGATTTCCTAAACAAAACTTGTCTGTGTTCAGAACACTATGTAATTTTTTGTTTTTTATTTTTGAGACAAGGTCTCCTATATAGTTCAGGTTGGCCTTGAACTCACTATGTGTCCTAGGCTGGCCTCGAACTCATGACAACGAGCCTCCTGCCTCAGGCTGCCCAGGGCTGGGATTACAGGTGTGCACAACCACAAGCAGCGAGTGAAGTCACTCTAACTGTTGAGAACCAAAACTGGGGGACCTCTTAAGTACAACGGACTTCCCCTGAGAGCAGCGGGAGCTCCTCCAGCAGTAGTGGGTGAGACTGCAGATGAGGGCTGGAGGAGGACTTCCTGCTAGAAATAACAGGAATTCCTTTACCCAGGGGGACTCTGTAGGGCGGTGGGCTTTGCTGTGGAAAGACTGGCATGGGTGGGAGTGGGTCTTAGAGGAAGATCAGCCCTTAAGAGAGGAGCCAGCCAGCCCCAGGAGGGAGGTCCTCAGGGCAGGGTCTGCTCAAGACCAAGGGGCGTCCCCAGAGTCAGATGCTCACCTGAACCCCATCCTGGGCAAAGAAGGCACGAGAGTCCGCCTGCATGGCAAGCTGGAGGCAGGTGGCATCACCCCAGAGGGGACAGCGGCGGAGGAGTAGACGGGAGGCCCTGTGCTCGTTGCTGCGGTAACACTCTCCAAAGAGGTCTGGGGACAGGGGCTGGGTGAGGGGGCAAGGGAAGGTGCAGGCAGAGGGTGCACACAACACACCCACCCCGCCCTTCCCCCAGCACCCCAGGCTCAGCTCCCAGCCGTGGCCCCCACGCACCGACACCCATGCTTTCAAACTTGGCCGCCAGTTCCTTCCGCCGGGCCGCTTCCTCAGCCTCAGCTTCCTGGCGAGCCATCACCCGGAGCAGCAGGCAGGCCCCGAGAGCAGAGGACACGGCATTGGAGCCCTGGGGACACAGGCAGTGCAAGAAGGGTTTGAGTGAGGGGTAGAGGAGGGGGCGGAAGTTAACTGCGGTCATCAGAGGCCGGGGGTGAAGTCAGTCTTTGCTGGGGTCTGGGGATTTAGCTCAGCGGCATAAGCGCCTGCCTTGCAAGTATGCGGTCGTCAGTTCGATCCCCCCCCCCCCCCCCGTACCGATTTAAAAAAAAAAAAAAAGTGTTTGCCGAGATAGATACTCCATGGTTCCACTTGGGTGAGGTCCTGGAGCAGTCAGATTGGCAACAGACAGAGCGGGATGGTGACTGCCAGGAGCTTGAGCGAACTGGAGTTATCATGGGTAGAGTTCAGTTTGGAAAGAAGTTCTAGAAGAAGATAACAGCAGTGTTTGCACAATAATGCGAACACCGCACAAATGCACACTTGAACTGTTAAAATGCTCATTTTCTTTTTTTTTTTTTTTTTTTTTTGTTTTGAGATAGACTCTCACTGTAGTCCAGGATGGACTTGAAATCTTTTTTTTTTTTTTTTTTTTTTTTTGGTACCGGGAATTGAACTCAGTACTGTGTGCTTGCAAGGCAGGCACTTGTGCCGCTGAGCTAAATCCCCGGCCTGAACTTGAAACCTTGATCCTTCTGAGTGCTAAATTTTCAAGTGTACACCATTATACCCGGCTTAAAATGGTAAATTTTATGTATATTTTATAATTGTTTTTTAGTTTATTTTTTGAGACAGGGTCTCACTATGTAGTCTAGACTGGACTTGAACTTACTATGGCCTCGAACTTGCAGCGATCCACCTGCTCAGTCTCCCGAGAGCTGAGATTACAGGGGAGTGCCACCATGCCCAGTTTATTTTATAATTTTTTTTAAAACAAAATTTGTTGACAAGAACACAGAGAAGATGAAACTGCTGTATATTGCTGATGAGAATGTAAAATGCAGCAATTACTCTGGAAAGAAGTGTGGCAGTTCCTCAAAAAATTAAACACAAGGTATCTTAGTTACTTTTCTCATTACTGAGATGAAATACCCAAAACCAAAAGTTAAAGGAGGAAAGGTTCCTGGCAAGCACAAGGTTGTGAGTTTGATCCCTGGTACAAAAAAAAAAAAAAGGAAGGAAAGGTTTATTTTGCTCACAGTATGTAGAGATTTCAGCCCATAATCGGTTGAGGTTGAGGGCATCACAGAGGAGAAACAGTTCATGGTGGGGAGAAGGAAGCATAGCAAATTGAGCAAGGGGCCTTAGCATCTTTCCTCTGCCTCTTTTATATTCTGTCTAGACTACCAGGATTAGGACAGTGGCAAACCATCAAGGGACCAATGTGGTAATCACTCACCCTTAGTCCTAGCACCCTTGATCCTAGCATTGAATCATGAGTCACACCCTAGAGCGAGCCACCTCTGAAAAATCCCCACCTATCGCCAGGTGTGGTGATGCACATCTATAATCCCAGCACTTGGGAGGCTGAGGCAGGAAAATTATTTCGAGTTTGAGATCAGCCTGGGGTACAAAGTGAGCTCAAGGCCAGCCTAAACTGCATAGTAAGACCCTGTCTCAAAAAAGACCCCCCCAAAAAATTCCACCTATGACAGCATGAGGCTTTGGGGAACATCCAGACACAGAGCATGACCACAGGTTACTGGACAACCCAGCAATTCCACTTCTAGATAAATGCCTAAAAGAGTGTTGAAACATAACTTGTACTTGAATATTCATTGCAGCCTTATTTTCAATAACCAAAAGCCAGAACAACCCAAATGAATGGAGGGATGGATGGATAAAATGTGGTCTGTTCATGCAATAGAATATTGTTCAGCTATAAAAAGGAATGGAGCACTGCTAGCTGCTGTAATATAGATGAACCTTGAAAACATGCCAAAGAAAGAAACCAGTCACAAAAGGTCACACTGTGTATGGTTGCATTTAGATAAAATGTCTGCAATAGGCCACTGCATTGAGACAGAAGTGGATTATCGGTCAGCAGAGGGTGGGGGAGATCTGAATGCGGACTGACTGCTTAGGAAGCTAAAGGTTTCTATTTCTGGTGGTTTAAAGTTCTGGAAGTAGGTAGTGTGATGATTATATAACACTGAGTGTACTAAGTGCTTCTCCAATGTATACTTCAAAATGGGTTCAGCAGTGAGGCCGGGCATGGTGGTGCATGCCAGAGACACCCGCTGCTTAGGAGCCTCAGGCAGGACCACAGGGTGGAGCCCAGCCTGGGCAACCAGCAAGACCTTATTTGGAAATATAAAAAAGCTGAGGAGCTGAGGATATAGCTCAATGGCACAGCGCCTGCCTGGCAAGCACAGGGCCTGCACGCCCTGGGTTCAGTCCTCAACTCAAAACAAACAAAAAACTTAAGTGGTGAATCTTACATGAATTTTTATCTTGATATTTAAAAATCTCAGTTAAAATATCAGAACCTATGACCAGATGTGTTGAAACAGCCTATTATTTCTTGTTTGTTTGGGGGTTTTGTTCATTTTTTGGTTTTGTTTTGTTTTTTGAGGCAGGGTTTTGTTCTGTAATTCAGGCTGGCCTTAAATTCACTAGTAGTCCAGGCTAGGCTCAAACTCACAGCACTCCTCCTATCTCAGCCTCCCAAGTGCTGAAAGGAAAACCCGTTGTAACAGAGGTCCTATCAGGATAATTCTCTGGCATAAAAGCAACTTCATTTTGGATCCTATTCGAATCCCGTGATTGTTTTTGTACTTGTCTCATTTCTCAGACCTCTCTCCGAGGTGCTCCACCTGCTGTGCAAGTAGACTGGGGACTGTTTGGAAAGGACTCCTTGTGTCAGCTACCGGGTCAGGTCCAACCTTCCACAGGAAACCAGTGTGAAAGAATGAGATGAATCTCTGTGTGACCGAATGCCCAATATATAGTACTGTGCATTGTTCATGGAAAAATCAGCTTATGAAAAATGCAAGCTGTGGAGGAAATAAAAAAAAAAAGACGAAGCTGTGGGCGTCCCACATCAAGGAGTGAGGATGCAGTGTGGCGCATTAGGTCACAGGTCAGGGCATCGTGCAGAGAGGCCAAGATGCGAGATGGGAGTCAACACTCACCATCTCCCAGAAGTACATGGCCATCTGGGCTCTGTTGAGCAGCAGTGCCCAGAGGAACAGATCGCTCCAGGGCGCCTGGCCAAAGCTGGCTTCCAGTGAGGGTTCTGAGGTGGCCCAATCCGAGAGCAGAGAAACCTGCAGGTGCGGGAGGCGTGGCTAAGGATGCCACTTGGGGCCAGATGTTCCATGGCCCCGCCCTCTCCTGTGTGGCCCCTCTCCTCCCGGCATGGCCCCGCCCCCGGACCCTCGGAGTGCCCTGCACCTCTCCAGGCTTACACTCTCCCTGCAGCCTTTGCCGGTGTGCGGGTCCCGGGCGTTTACGGTGGGGTACTTGGGCGCGCACGTCTCCCCCAGCAGCGTCCTCAGTACTTGTCCCACCTGAGGCGGCCGGAGCTCGTCCGCGCCCCCCTTAGGCCCCGGGGATTTGGTGGCCACCCCGTGGGCCGCCTGGTCCAGGAGCGCTCGGATGAGCGAGTGCGCAGGCGCCGCGCTGTAGAGCTGGGCCAGGCGCGCGGGCGTCAGGAAGTGGCCGAGGCTGAGGCCGTGGGAGATGAGCAGGCGCACGAAGTCTGGGCGGTCGTTCAGCAGGGCGTCCATGAGCGACGCCTCCAGGTGAAAGGACTGCCGGGAGAAGATGCGTGGGGGACGAGGTGAACAGGGACCGAGGCCGGGGGGCTCCAAGGCTGAGGACGGAGATGGGGCCGCCCCAAGTGAACGATGAACTGGTGGAGGGACAGAAGGAACAAGCGGGGAGCAAAAGAACAATCGAGATGGATGGGCAGTGCGGGGAAGGCTGGACGGTCATAATGGGGAGCAGGACCAGGCAAGTGTCCAAAGGCTGGGGGTGAGGGGCACGGAAGCTACGTCTTGGCCAGATCCTCAAACCCCAGGCTGTGATGCCTCACCCGCCACTGGATGTCCCCCCGGAAGAGTTCACTCTGGGCGATATCCACGCGGTTCCAAGCCACAGCCAAACGCAGCTCATCCAGGTAGGCTGAGGCCTCAGAGCTCCGACAGGCTGGAAGGTGAGAGGGTGCAGGGACAGGGAGTCAGGGCAGGGTAAGAACAATGGGTGGTGCTATATCCTCGGCCCTTTTACTTCCAGATCCGGTTTCCCTAAATTGATAAATTGTTCAAACTGGACTCAAACTTGGGATCCTCCTGCCTCAGCCTCCCAGAGTGTGGGGATTACAGGCCTGCGCCACCATGGCCAGCTCAAGTGTGAGGTCACTGAGGCTGGCACTCAGACCAGTGGATTGAAACCACCAAGCCACCGAGGAGCATCACTTACTCATATCACGTCTCTTGGTGTTCTGGGAAAGGCAGGCTCTATACCTGGGAGACCTCACAAAAAGAAAGAAGCAACCATAGCAGAAAATGAGGCTGGAAAAACCCTGAACATGAGCATAACTCCAGGAGGCCACTGAAAACAGCACAGAGAGCCAGGTGTGGTGGCTGCAGGGAACCAAGGCCCTCTGCTACAAAGACGACCAACTGTGGTACCCTGCGGCTTCGTTGTCCCTGATAGCAGCTGTGGGATAAAGTTCCAAACCCCAAGGAGCCTGCAACTTGTCCCACAGCCCTGTGAGGCTGATGGCTGAGGACACAGAGAGGCAGGGACATGTGGGACCCTGACAAGGCCTTTACTCCTTTGCATAAAACAGAGGTGAATTCTGAGCGCAATTGTCTGTGATTCTGTGACTCTCCCCTGCTTTTTTCATGGTTTGGAGAGGAGGAAGGGAAATACCTTGGCTTGGCATATGGCGGTAATGGCGATCAACCCAGGGAGCTCTGAGCTACATCCTCAGCCCCCCCCCCTTTTTTTTCTTTGAAATTTTTAAAATATTTTGACACAGGGTCTCAGTCACTTGGGCTGGCCTTACACTCTTCCTGCCTCAGCCTCCCCAGTAGCTGGGATAACTGGCATGCGCCACCATACCTGGCCAGATGTGGGGTTTAAGAACCCGTATTATATGCTGTGGCCCATAACCTGGCACCGTACATCACGAGGACCCTCTGTGGATGCCATGTCACATACTGAGCTCAGAGTCTACATCCAAATCCCTTTTCCCCAGGTCTGCTGTCAGCCAGCTGGGTACCCAGGAACTGTCCCTGTCCCCTCCTCTCCGACCCACAGCACGTCAGTCCCCAAGCCTTATCTCCAGCCCTCAGCTCTGCCGAGTCTCCCGAGCAATCCCTGTGTCCCCAGCCACAGCTCCAGCCTCAATCCCCCACCCCCAGCTACACACACACTGTACTACAGTCCCTTCCCTTGGTCAAGGTCTCGTGTCCTTCCCAGCCTGCCCTCCCACTCCCAGGGATCTCTCCACACACAGGACTGACCCTTGTCCCCCACCACCCCTGCCTCTCAGGACTCTGTCCAGCACCAGCCTGTTATCCATGGTTCCTGGTGGCCTGGCTACCAGACACTATACCCTGCCCTCTGGTGACCACTTACCCTCCCAGGCATGCCCCATGCATGTTAGGGGCTGACTCCTCAGTCATGCAAGGTCTGACCCATCAGTAACTGAGTGACCTTGTGCAAGTCCCTTTGCCCTCTAAGCCTCTGTCCCTTCATCTTTAAAAATGACACAGTGGAGGGGTCCTTGAAGGGGGAGGGGGAGGACCAGGGCTGGATACGCATGCTCAGTGCTCTGCACAGCATCCTGAGCACCCCAGACACTTAAGGAGCAAACCGCAATCTCCTGTGCTACCCACAAAGCCCAGTGGCCAGCTCACGTGTGCCCCACCCCTTGAACCACAGCTTACAAATCTGCCATGCTTTTCTCCCAGGAGCCTGCTGGGTTAACTTGTGAAAAGTAAATCAGATCTGCCTGGCTGTCATTGTCCACTTGAAGATGTGTCCCCAGGGAGACAGAATCACACAACAACACCCCTTCCTACGGTCCCCACTGACGATCAGGTGCTGCTGATGGGGCTCACAATACTCCTGCAAGATGCTACCTCCATCTCTCAGAGACAGAAATCAAGGCCAGAGGGGGAAATCTGGCCAGAGGGTCACATAGTCAGGAAGGAGCCCAGCTGGTTGATCAAATTCAGCTTGGATTCCAAAGTTACTGCTGTCTAGCACCCCAAACATGGGGGGCCAGCTCGGGGGGCCACAGTGCAAAACAACCATCCCCACTCAGGTCCCCAGAGCCCCACAACCCATCCCCCCAATCTAAGCCCAAATTCTACTGAGTCAGCAAGGTCCAGCTGAAATGCTGCCCACTCCTGGAGCTCCTCCCTGCCCATGGTAAGGACTTCTCATTAAGCTTTTATCTTAAGTTTTACTTCACACTCTGTCCAGGACTGAGGTGTGGCTCAGTAGCAGAGCACTTGCCTAGCAGGCATGAGGCCCTGGTCGCCTCCCCAGCATAGAGAGAGAATGAGAGACACCAAATGACTCCAGTAGGACACAGCTCCTTGAGACCAAGAAATGGCTTTTGTTTGTTGAATGACTAAGACCCGTTCTCAGTCTGTCAGGCATTCATGATGGAGAAGCACAACAGGGAAAAAACTCAAGAGACAAAAGGCATGCAGCCTCAGATAAGCGAGGCTAACAGAGCACTCAGGTTGGGACAGAGGCTGAGGCCAAGCTGAGAGGGAAGCACGAGGGAGCCCAAAGGTTACCATTCACGAGGGCCTTCAAAACAATCGTCTCGAACTCCTCGGAGCCATCCTCTGACGCATAGACGGTCAGCAGCTCCTTCCGGGTCATGATCCTCTCCACCTGAGACACGGAATCCTGTACACCCAGGCCAGCTCTTCTGGAACCCACTGCCCCCAATACCTAGGAGCCCAGGCCCCAACCTCCCACCTCAGGAGCCAAAAGAGCCCCAAGTCATACCTGGGCCTGCAGAACCTCAGGGTCCCCTTTGGGGAAGAAACGTCTGATCCGATCTCGGGCTTCACCTCGCCTTGTGCCCCCACTCCCTGGGGCCAGAGAGTCTTCCAGGATCTCAGCCAGGCAGTCAGCAGCACCCCCAGAGCCAGCCACCAGGAGGCAGGGGAGCTGGGCCTGGGTGGCATCCTCTATCCGCTGGGGATGCAGGGGACACCAGGTCAGAGAAGGCAGGACAATGACCCTGCAGCCCCTCCTGCAGCACGAGAGACTCGGGGCCCAGAGACCTGGCTGCCTCCCCTCCTATTACCTTCAGCATCCTCTCATCACCATCTATCAGGAGAAGAAGGACTGGGATGTCGATTCCGGTCCCTGAGAGAAGAGAGCCAGGAACACGGTTACCACCCCTCAGCCATGCTGTGTATAGGAGACCACGCTTCCCAGGAGTCCCTGGGGCAAGAGGGTGCCTCTTCCTGACCTGTGTGTGTGCGTGTGTGTCTTACTAAGCTCTGAACCCTTTGCCTTTCCACTGAGCTACATACCCAGCCTCTCACCTTCTTTTGATAAAAATTACTTAGTAACTAAGTTGTCTAGGCTGAACTAAAAATTGCCATCCTCCTGTCTTAGGCTCCCAGAGTGCTATGGTCATAATCACATGCCACCACATCTGTTTTGTTGGTTTTGTTTTGGCTTTGTGTTTGTTTTGTTTGGTTTTGTATTTTGAGATGAGGTTTTGCTATGCAGGTCAGGCTGGCCTTGAACTCACTTTGTAGCCCAGGTTGGCCTCAAACTCATGGTGATCCTCCTGCCTCAGCCTCCCTGAGTACTGGGATTAGTGGTATGGGCCATTATGCCTGGCCCCAGCTGAGAATTATCATCTCTTTGTGCCTGGAGGAGGTCACACTGCTGAACCTCTCCAGGGAGAAGAGAACTGGGGCTCCGGAGGGATCCAGGCATTTCTTCCTAGGGTCAATCTCAACACTGATTAATGAATTAGAAGCCAGGGGAGGTAAAAGTTCACATAGGAAAAGAAGCAAATAGCAATGCAAAGAACTATCCAAACATAATAAAGTCATTTACCAAAGTCCAACAGCGAAATCCTGTAAGATGGCTTCATAGTAACTCTGGTCCACTGAAATAAGACCCTGGGCTGAATTACCACTATGTACACTCCGCTTATCCTAGAGCTGTGAGCAATGTAATAATGCAAGAAAATAGAACAGCAGGCCTGGCGGCTTGTGCCTATAATCCTGGCACTTGGGAGGCTGCGGCAGGAGGATCACTGCTACTTCAAGGCCAGCCTGGGCTGCATAGTAGGGAAACCCTGTCTCAAAAAGACCAAAAAAAGAGAAAAGAATAACAAATTCAAACTAGTATTTTTTACAAATCTGTAAAAAGCAAAGTGTCTATTTGAATAAAACATGATTTACATTCTTAGAAAACTGGACACCTGAGCAAAAAATTAAAAGCTTAAATATATATATATATATATATATATATATTTAAGCTTTTATATATATATATATATATATATATATATATATATATGCCTTTTTCCTTTTTATCGGTACCAGGGATCGAACTCACAACTGCCTGCTTGCAAGGCAGGCCCTTATGCCGCTGAGCTAAATCCCCAGTCCTAAAAGCTTAAAATATTAATAAGAGAACTTGGTAAAAGAATTGATGCAAGAAAAACAGCAGTCAAAATAATAATCTGTATTAATCTTCTCAGATTAATAATCTGTATCTTGCTGGATTACACCTGTAACTGCAGCACTAAGGAAGCTGAGGCAAGGAGGATCACACAAATCTGAACTACATAGTGAGACCTGTCTCCAAAAACAGCAAATCAAGCTGGGCATGGTGGCTCATGCCTGTAATCCCAACACTCAGGAGGCTGAAGCAGGACGATCATTGCAAGTTGGAAACCAGCCTGGGCTACAAAGTGAGCTCAAGGCCAGCCCAAACTGCATAGAGAGACCCTGTCTCAAAAAGACAAAAAAAAAAAATCAAAACCATTACCTGTATCTTACTCATGTTTTAATAAAAACTATCAGACATCTGGGAATTATTTGATCCAGAAAGGTACAAAATTGTTATGAGGAAATTTAGAAGTCTCATTTAAGCCTGAGGCCAGAAGAGATGGGAAAACTATCACTAACCAATTCACTCTTCTTAATCATCGAGTGAATGTGATGGGGGAGGCGGAGAGGGTGAAGGAACTGTGAAGCGTGTGCCTGTTTTGAAATGGAACAGATAATCTTAACAGAGCATAAATGTCAGACAAGAGCCAGGAAGTTTCGGAGACAGGTCGTTTAGAAGGATGCTCCCTCACACATCTCTACTGCTCCAATCCAAGCATCATCTGGCAGGCAGAGGAGCAGATAAATATAGAGGTGGGAAAGAAACCGAAACGGATCCTAACATACGAAAACACTGCATACTTAGCTGTGGCTAAGGGATGGTTTTATTTATTAAACAGTCATGAAGGAAATATGATTCCCCAAGGAAGGGAAGAAATGTGCATTCCTTATTTCAAAGATGGAAGAATCATTTCCAGATGGATTAAAGGTTTAAATATTAAACTGTGAGATATTTTTAAAAAGACTTAGGAGGACATTTATCATAGAGCCAGTCCACCCAGGGACCGTGAAGGGAACAGCAGATGCCTAACCACATAAAGGGACAGAATTTTTATGGCAATAAACATAATATTAAAATATTAATCTAACTTTTTGAGTCAGGATCTTGCTATGATGGGCCTCAAATTCACAGTGATCCTCCTGCCTCAGCCTCTCCCAAGTGCTGGGACAATAGGTGTGCACTACCATGCTGGGCTCTGATGTGATACTTTCTTAGTAAGGAATGTGAGTGTGTGTGTGTGTGTGTGTGTGTGTGTGTGTGTGTGTTACTGTGAATGGAACTCAGGGCCTGGCACATGCAAGGCAAGGGCTCTTTTACCAAGTCTAGTTGCTCAGCAGTGATTAAAAACAGCAGCAAGGTAGAGAACTTGGGCCTGAAGGTGCTCCTGAGAAAAGCAGCACATGGATACGCCTGGCCCATAAACCAGAGACCCCGCAGAGTCGGAAATGTAATTGCACAGTTTTTTCTTTTTCTTTTTTTTTCGTCTTTTTGAGACAGGGTCTCGCTATGCAGTTCAGCTGGCCTTGTGCTCATTCTGTAGCCCAAGCTGGTCTGGAACTCTCAATGATCCTCCTGTTTCAGCCTCCTGAGTGCTGGGATTACAAGCATGCACCAACATGCCCGGCTATGGCACAGAATTTTATCACACCGAAATGTACAAAGAGGTGTACTTCAATAACCCTGGCTGGCAAGAAGTTGGAACCGGGAAAGAGAATAATTAGCTTTTTGATATACCTTTTTATGATTTGATTTGTTCCCATGCACACACACTAAAGCTGGCCTCAAAGGGTTACAAGTAAATTACAGGTCATGGACCATCATCCCACACTCCAAAATCGACCATGTGCTCAGACTGGAAATACGAATGCTGACATGATTGCAGATTTCTCTAATTAGAGATGCTGAACTGCACGGAATGCCTAAAGATGGGAAACCTCTGAAACTCAAGCCGTTTCTGATTCCATATGTTTCAGATAAAGGCTACTCAACCTGGCTCACACTTACCATACAACCTCACAAGACAAAACTGTAGTGCTGCTAGCAGGCATGGAGATGCACAACTGTGATCCCTGCCCTCCAGAGGCTGAGGCAGGAGGATCCCAGGAAGTTCGAAGCCAGCCTGAGTTACATAGTGAAAGTTCTCAAAAGATAAAACAAGGATACTGGCGATTTAGCTGGGCAGCATAAGTGCCTGCCCAGCAGGCGCCAGGTCATTAGTTTGATCCATGGTACCAATAAATAAATAAAATTTAAAAATAAAAAATAAAGCAAGCCAGGTGTGGTGGAGCATGCCTGCAATCCCAGCATTTAGGAGGCTGAGGCTGGAGGATGATCATGAGTTCTAGACCAGCGTGGGTTAAATAGTGAATTCAAGATTAGCCTGGACTATGTAGTGAGATCCTGTCTCAAAAAAATTTTTTTTTAATTTTTAAAATTAAGAAAGAAAAAACAAAGGTGACAAAAAAAATAAATAAAACACTTCTAGGAATTGAGAACAGATGGTGGGTTCCAGGAGTTAGAGACTGACACGGACATGCACTAGTCTGCATCCTCCCTCGGTTCCAAATACTCGGATGTACGCACATGACCACACGCAGACACTGCACCCACCAGTCACTTGTGATGCTATGTGATGACTTCAAAAATACTACTGAAGCTGACTAGAGTTAAACAAGTTTAAAACTCTGAGAGTGTGGTGGTGCCTGTTATCCCCACACTGGGAGTCCGAGGCCGGAGGATTCAAATTCCAGCCAGCCTGGGGCAACTGAGTGTTTTCCGGAAGTTCTGCAGGCGAGTCGCAGTGTACCCCAGTGCTAAAGCCC
Organism: Cavia porcellus; assembly: GCF_034190915.1. Lineage (NCBI taxonomy): Eukaryota > Metazoa > Chordata > Mammalia > Rodentia > Caviidae > Cavia > Cavia porcellus. The sequence goes on along the minus strand of NW_026947490.1, from coordinate 27,728,643 downwards.
TGGCTCCAGGCCTCAGCATCCCCACAGAACAGTTAATTAGTTGATGCAGATAGTGTTTACAAAGAAGCTGCTTTTAATTTTGTTGATTTTTTTCTCTATCATACATGTGTTTCATTTTATTGATTTCTGCCCTTCTGGCTATCATTTCCTTGCTTCCTCAGCTTTGATTTACTATTCTGTCTCTAGGGGTTTTTTTGTTTGTTTGTTTGTTTGTTTACATTTCTTTTTTACATTTAAGTTGGGAAGCTTAAATCAGTGAATCGCGATTTTTCTAGTATATGGATTTTTTAATCTGCACACACACACACACACACACACACCACGTATTAGACCCAGTAAGTACGTGCGCATCACACCCTCATTGTTCAGTTCAAAGACCTCCTAAGTTTTGTTTCTTCCTGGGCCCCGGGGGCCTCTCACACACTCAGCTCATGCAGTGCCATGAATGAAACTCACGAAGTCCATACGGGTTATAAGAAGCCCGGCCCAAGAGTGTACGCGCATTCCCAGGACTCAAGGTATAAATGCTCTGCGCTCCACACACAGCTCAGGGGCAGCGCACCCGCCCTGCTAGACTCAAGGTCTCAGGTTGGAGCCTGGCTGCTGCTCGCTGGGCACGGGGGGGGGGGGGGGGGGGACGGGGACCGACACGCTCTGTGCTTTCCTGCATGCAGGAAAGACTTAAGGTTAAGATTTGTAAAACACAGAAAAGATGCGCGATCGCAGGAAACCGGCTCCTGAGTCCGCAGCCACTCACCGCCCACGCCCGTCTTCTGCTGCGCCACGTAGGACTCGAAGCGCAGGCGGAATCGGTCCTCGCCGCCCGCACAGCAGTGGGTGCCATCGTCCACCAGGAAGAAGGCCGAGTAGTTGTAGTCCAGGGGGAACTCGACTCCGTCCTCGGGATCGCCGCGCCACCGGTACTTTGCGGGGAAGGAACCCTGAGGACAAGAAGCCCTTCCAGGAGGGGGCAGGAAAGGCTCCTCCTGCTCAGACCCTGGATGTGGGTGTCGTTACCCCCCCCCCCCCCGCTGCTTCCCGGACCCCGGTTCACCTTGGGGTTGATGAGGGTTTCTCTGTTCCGGACCACGCCCCAGGGCGCCATGCCCATGGCCACCACCTTGCTGCCCCCAGTGCTGGCCGTCTGGTGGTCCCGCACCGCCACGCCCACGTGCCTGCCGATGCCAGTGTGCAGCCCCCCAGCGACGATCCAGGCCCCTGCACAGAGCGACAGGGTACAGGGACAGGTGAGGGACGGAGGGGAGAATTCAGAGGAAGAAAGAGCCCCATGACAGTGCAGGCAGCATGAGGTGGCCCTGGGGCCCAGTCACCACCCGCCCTTGGTCACCTGTGCTCTGGGCGGCCCGCACTAGCCCACGTCGCAGCAGGTCCTGCAGCCAGGTCTGGAGGACGGGGCCCCCCGAACCCCCCAGGACCGACACCACCAGGTTTGGGGCTCGGAAGCCCCAAGTTCGGGTGACCAAACTATAAATAGTTGCTGGATCCGTGCGGTCAGACAGCCGAAGGAACTGTGGACACACGGGAGGAGACATGGGGAAGGGATGGAGACCAGAGACATAGAGGACAGATTCGCAGAGACGTGGAGGTGGGAGACAGAGGCCCAGAGACATGGGGGACAGAGACCCAAAGACATGGAGGACAGAGACCCACAGAGCCCAGAGACAGAGGGGGCCAGAGACCCAGAGGGAGAGACAGGGGTCCATGTGGGGAGACCAGCCTGGGCCCTGGCACTGCTCTGGGTCCCCAGTCCCCCGCCCACCCCGTCCCACCCCACCCCGCCCCACCCCCAGTCTCACGTTGCTGGGCCTGCGCCCTGCGCCCACGAACTCCAGCTCCCCATAGGCATCGGTGGGCTTCTCCGTGGTGTGCACGTTGCTATCCCATACAGTCACCACAGCTGCCCCAAATGCGTCCTCCACAGCCACCGAGGAGTGGGCATTCCGGGGGCGCCCACACTGGCACAGGGTCCCTCTGGGGGTGCAAAGGTAGAGCATGAATCCGGGGTGTCCTTGCTGACCCCAGCATCCTGTAGGAGCATCCGAGTGACCCTCTGTGCCCAGAGGGAGCCAGAGTCCATGCTAACCCGGTATTGGCTCTGATGCCTGGAGAGACTGAGTGGCTCTGATGCCTGGGGAGACTGAGGCCGGGACAGATGCAGCACTTCTTTCCCCCCCAGAAGGAAGCTACAAGTAAGCAGAGGGTGCACAGGGCCCCACCCCACTGTGGCCTGCAGGGTCAGCAGGGGAAAAGCCACAATAGCCATCAGCCAGGGTCCTGGCTGCCCTCAGCCCAAAGAGGTCATGGTCACCATGAGAAGGTAAATTCAAAAAAGGAATGGAAAGAAAACTATAGGGGGAAAAATCCATCAGGGCATAGTGGCATGGTGCGTCTCTGTAACCCCAGCACTTAGGAAGCTAAAGCAGGAGGCGCTGAAGGTCAGCCTGGACTATGAAGTGAGTTCCAGCCCAATCTGAACTACATAGCAAGGTCTTGTTTCAAACCATGGAATAAATACATAAGACAGAGAATAAGAGAGCTCATGGCTGGAATCTGAGGCGGCTGTGTGACTTCCAGCATGTGGCTTCACCTCTCTGAGCCTAAATTTCCTCTTCCAGGGAAAAAAAGATAATAGCTGCACCTACTCCAGGAGAACTCTGAGGAGTCACGGAAATAACAATAACGCCCTGTTTCCCAATAGGAGAGGAGAGGAGGAGCAGAGGAGAGGAGGAGCGCCTGCTGGTCCCAGCTGGAGACCGACTGCGTGAACTTCACACCTTCACACGGAGCTTTAAATAACTTTGAATAACACAGCAAGAAAGTCATTTCTTTTTCAGTGCTGACTGCAGTCAGGGAGTAGGCTCAGCTGAGTATCCTTCAGGCCTAACCCTTCGCTACAATTTTTTTTTAGCAGAAAAGAAGCAAGCCCAGAAAACACTGGACAAATCATCCAGTCAGAAAATACTTTTATTAATAAACAACAACAAAAAAAATTCCATTCTTACAAGTTAAGAGTTGAGGTTAAAAGAAAATACTTTTACTTGCTGTTCATTGTTTTTGGTTCTCTGGCCTGTTTCTTTCAGATGGAATAGGATTCCCTTTTATGGTCACCGTATGTAAAATTTAACACATAACTCTCACTGGCTTCTGCGGCTGGTGCTGCTAGAGTTTCAGAGAGCAAGGGGGTGAGGAAGTCTGTTGAAAATAAATCTGGTCCCTGATTCCAGAAAGAATTTGGATAGTGCAGGTGACCTGGATTGCTGTAACAGGATAAGTCCATTGAAGGACCAATTTTACGGAACTGATAATACAGGTGGCACCAGGGTTCAGCAAAAGCCGTGAGGGGCAGATGGCACTCTGGGAGGCTGAGGCAGGAGGACACTTCGAGTTAGAGGCCGCCTGTGCAACAGAGTGAGCCCAAGGATACATCTCAGACGGCCGCCCGACCTTGATGCACACACAAGGCACAGGAAGAGTCTCCCTACACCCACTTCCGGGCACACTGGAAATCACAATGCGGGGAGGCGTCCAGGGCCCGGGGAAACCTCTGTGTATTTTTGTATCCATCTCAGCACCATGCTTGGACCTCTCTGTGTCCTTCCAGCTGTGCCTAGCAAAGCTTCTAGGAACCATCCTGAGCCCGCACTGTTTAGGGTTGTCGTCCCAAACCATGCAAGGGCTTGTTATAATTACTGGGCATCTCATAGTCTAAAATAGTAGATGCTTGGTAAAATCAGATCAGAGCTAGGCATGGTGCCACGTGGCTATAGTCCCAACATTTTGGGAGGCCGAGGCAGGAGCATCCTAAATTCAAGTCCAGCAACTTAGTGATTTAGTAAGACCCTTTCTCAAAATAAAAAAAAAGGTATCGAGGTTGAGTTCAATAGGAAGGCCTTGGGGTCCATCCCCAGCAACAAAAAAGTAAAAGAAAGAAAGGAAAGGAAAAGGACACAGTGGCCATAGGGCGGCCATATTGCCTGTGACATCTCTTCCACTTCCATGGACAGTGAGAACCTCTCAGACTCTGCTGGGAGCCTGGCCTCCTCCTGAACCCCAGCCTGGGTCTCACACATCTGGGCACACCCAGACTCATCATTAGCACACAGCCCAACACAGCACGCAAACCTGCCCATGCTCTTCACTGTCTGGGGACGCCATCACTGCGTCCATCACAGGGACCTCCTCCCCACTGCCATTGGTCCTCAAGCTCCACCCTGTGTGCTGCAGTCTCTGCCCTGTCCCTTCCTGCTGCAGTGCTCACCTAGCTCACCTGTTCCCCTCCCTCTCTCTTAGACTCTTAAATACCTCCTTCTTGGCATCTCAAACTCCTATTCATCCTGCAGTGGCCCCCTCCTCAATCATCCCAGCACTGGAAAACAAGATCCCAGCCACTCAGAGTGGCCTGTGAGATCCTGGGAGGTCTTAGGAGGGGCCACCATCCTCTGCAGTCTCCGCTCTTGGGACAACACACCTTGTTCCTTGACCTTTACTCGGTTTTCAGGCCACACTACGCTGTCATCGGGGTGACTGCATATTTTATGCCTACTCCCGGGGTGACTTTCCATGTGACGCTGTCCTGCCTAGCTTCACCTGTCAAATCCAACTCAACCTTCAAATGTCACCTCACCAGCACCTCCCCCAAGCCACTAGGGACACCTGTGTCTCCTTCCCAGCCCCAGCTGGACGCATGTCCCTGGCCCAGGGCCCGTCCATGGCAGCTGCCCCCCTCCTGGTCGTCTACCTTTCAAGCAACGCAGAGCGCCGTGATACTTCCCGTTGGCACCACACCCCAGAATGTGTTTATACACAGCTGGCAAGCTGCCCCACACCAAGGAAATAGTTTCCTAACAAACCGGGGCAGGGCGACCCACACCTTTAATTGTGGCGCTGTGAGAGACTGAGGCAGGAGGCTCTCAAGTTCAAGCTCTTAGCAACTAAGTGAGACCCTGTCTTAGAGTTTAAAAAAAATTAAAAATTAAAAGTAAATAAAAATTAAATTAGGCCCCAGGATGTGGCTCAGCAGCACAGCGCCTGCCTGGCAAGCATGAGGCCCTGAGTTCAATTCTCAGGACCCAAAAGAGAAAAAAAAATTAAATTTAAATTTTGAAAAAGGACCACAGATGTGCGTACAAAGGCCCTGGTTTCAACTCCGGACTTCCCAGGGGCCCCTTCGAAAGGAACGCCTTCCTAACAAACACACCTGAAACCGGGATGGGGACCTTTGGCACAGCCTGGCTAGAGAGAACTAGAAAGCCTCAAGCCACTGAGAGACCATTCCCCCCAGAAAGGGAGCCCCTCAGGGTCAACACACCGGTGTGGCAGCTGCAGAGGTTTCTGCTGCTTATTAGGTGCTGTCTCCTGGGCTCAGGTTCCAGCAGTGCCACCGCAGGAACCTGCTTAATTCCCACAGCAATCCTGAGAGGACCGCTGACCGCATGCTCGGTGGCCAAGGAGGGCCAGAGAGCTGAAACTGATCGCCCGAAGCCACAGAGCTCAGTAAAAGTTAAACGCTGCCCAGCCTGCACTCTCTGAAAGGGCTGCTTCCCTTCGGATTCCCGGTGAGGAGGGTGGCTTGGATGGAGGGAAGCAGGACAGAGGGATGGCGGGACAGAGGACCGGACAGATGGGTGGGGGGGGAGAGAGGGGGTAAAGAAACAGTCAAAAGAGACACAAAGTGAACGTAGAAGAGACCCACGGAAGGATGGAAACAGCGCAGGGACCCTGAGCAGAAAGGACAGGGCTGCAGGCAGCAGGGGTCCCCGAGACCGAGTGGGCGTGGCCACCGCCCCCGGCGCCCCCAAGTCCTCACCCCGGGTCCGAGAGGTCAACTATGAAGGTAGTGCAGATCTTCTTCCTGAAGATCTTGGGGATCCAGCTCTGGGGATTGGAACAAGGAGGGGGTGGGATGAAGGGCTCAGTGCCACACCAGGGGACCCCGAGCCCTGCGCGTCCCGGGGACCGCAGATCGCAGTCGCGGTCCCGGAGCCTCGACCCGTCCACACCCGCACTGCGTCCCCGCTGGGCCGGGCCCGGCGCCTGCTCCCGGCCGCTCCCCGCCCCCAGCCCGCAAATACCTGCTCCTTCTCGGGGGCCACCATGCTGCCGCCGCCAGACTCCCTGCATTCACCTTCGCGGACCGCCAGACCCGCCCTGAACCAAACCGGATCCGCCACTTCCCAGGCAGTGGGGCGGGGAGTCCCGAGACGTCAGCGGGAGGCGGGGAGCCTGGAGGGCTGGGATAAAGAGACAGGGACCGCAGCGCCTGGGGTGCAGAAGCCCGCGATGGAGGGTGATGGGGGGCCAGGACAGAGGCTCAGAAACGGAGGGGCGGGCGGAAGCACGGACTGGAGAGAGACCTGGTGGGGTACAGAATAGAGAGAGGGAACAGAAGTAGGGAAAGGGGGACACGGGGGGGGGGGCCACACAGATGTGGAAAGGGTAGGGTGGGGTCCACTGACCAGAGTGTGCAAGAGAGAGACAACCCAGGAAACGACACTCGGAGTGAGAGGGGACAGCGTCTAGGATGAGAAGTGGACAGAGTCTTGTGGCAGGGTGATAGGGACCCTGAGAAAATGAGTGACACAAGTGTGTGACCCATTGAGCTAGGGCAATCATGACAGCTGTGGAGTGGGCCACTCTGACCCAGGCATGGCCACGTGTCACAGTCATATGCCTGCTCTCCGATGGGGACAGCTGGGCCTCGGTAACCTGAGCACCATCGCCTTCCGCACTCTGCTCCCAGCTGTATTAATAGCCCTGGCCTGGCCAGTCCCTGCCCCCAGATCTTAGTCCCAGGGATGGGAGCTCCTGGGCCCTGCACGGGGGCAGGGCTCCGCCAGTGGTTCCAGGCCCACCACGTTGGTTTATTCTTTCTCAGCCAGGCGTCCCTTTCTGCCTCTAAGGTCTCCACAGTGCACCTTAGTCCTGCCCCTGCACAGGTCTCCCCACCATGTGCCCCCCAGGGGTCCTGGGTTTCCCCAGCTTGACCCACTGAAAGTCTAACCCTCATCCTCATCCCTGAAGCTGCCAGCCAGAATCTGTTGGTGGCCCAGAGTCAAGTTCCCCAGTGCTTGTGTCCCACAGGGAGAGACCCTCAGCAGGCCTTCCCCAGCGGAGGGGAGGGAGGCGGGAGTGGCCCAGAATAACTCAGGCTCAGAGTAAATTTAGCCACCCTTAGGGGAGGGGAAAGACCCTATTGGCCAGGGAATGGGGAGGGAGGGCCTGAAAGGGGGTCAGGGGCTCCAAGACAGCCTCAGAGGGGCCAGTGGAGAGTGGACAGGCAGCGACCAAGAGCAACAAGGTGCAGGGTGCAAGGAAGACACAGTCAGCCAGACTCGGCAGGGACAAGGTCCCTAACAGTCACCACCAAGCCCCCGAGGTAGCTGGAGCCAGCACTGGGAGAAGTGCTGGTACAAAACGTCCCCATGGGCCACCGTGGGCCATGGCCACATGCTTTTCTCCTCTGGGCCGCAGTGGCCAACCTGCTCCTCCCTCCCGCAGTGACCCAGCAGCTGAGAGGGGCCGGGCTGGCCCACAGCAACTGGAACAACAACGCAGGTGTCCCTGAGCCCTCGGAGGACACATCAGCCGAGTTCATCCACCATATCCACGGCCACGGGGGCCATGAAGATGATGAGCACAAGGACATTTCCATGGAAAATAGACATCATTCCCAGAGATCATGGCAAAGTCATGGGGACAGTGGAGTTGAGAACGAAGACACCTCAAGGGAATATAGCCACCACCACCAAGGCCACAGGTACCAAGGCCACAAGGTGATAAACAATGGCAGCTCTGAGGAGGTCTTCACAGAGTGGGCCCATGGGCACAGAGGCCCTGAGAACCACTTCCCCGGCCATGGGAACCCCAGTCATGACAGTGAGGATGAAGAGGAGGATCATGTGCTGTCCAGCAAGCATCACCGACACGTTCTCCAGCACACACACAGGGGCCATGGTGGGGATGATGATGGTGAAAGAGAGGAGGAAGAGAGGGAGGAGGAGGGGACCCCTGAGGACAGGCGCCAGGCCCACAGGCACAGAGGCCATAAAGAAGAGGAAGACGATGATGACCATGATGAAGATGACCATGATGAAGATGAACTCTCAAGCAAGTATGGCCACCACACCCACAGACACGGAGCCCACGGGACAGAAGATGATGAGGATGTCTCAGATGAACACCTGCATCCTGTCCCCAGACACAGACAGCAGGGCCACAAAGAAAAGGAATACAATGATGATGACGATGAAGATGAAGAGGATGTCTCCATGGAGTATGGACACCATGCCCACAGGCACCAAGGCCACAAAGAAGAGGAAGACGAAGAAGATGATGACCATGATGAAGATGGTGCTTCCACTGAGTATGGGCATCGTGCCCACAGGCACCGAGGCCACAGAAAGGAAGAGGATGAGGATGTCTCAGATGAGCACCACCATCCTGTCCCCAGTCACAGGCACCGAGGCCACAAAGAAGAGGAAGATGATGAGGAAGGAGAGGAAGATGATGAGGAAGGAGAGGAAGAGGAGGCAGAGGATGTCTCTACCGAGGAGGGACACGACGCCCACAGGCACCAAGGCCACAAAGAAGGAGACGAGGAGACCTCAGATGAACACCACCATCACATCCCTGCCCAAGGCCACAGGCCCACAGAAGAGGACGAGGAGGACATGTCCACTGAACACTGGTACCAGCCTCCCAGACACGCCCACCAGGACCTTGGAGACAAGGAGGTGGAGGAGGAGGAGGAGATCACAGTCCAGTTCAGCAGCCATGTTACAAGCCATCCACCCCAAGGCCCCAAGAGTGAGGAGGAGGAGGAAGAGGACTCCACAGAGAAGTACAAAACAGAAACCCCTGGTCATCGCCACCACGGGGTCTCCAGGGAGCAAGATGACGACATCTATGCTGAGCTCGGTCCCCAGCCCCCTGGCCACAGGCAACAGGACCAGCAGGAGGAAGAGACCCTGCATGGTCACAGAGGGTCCATCCGAGAAGGTGTCAGTCCCCAGCCCTCAAAGCATGTGGGAGTCAGGGAGAAAAGCCATTTGAAGGAGGGTGATTCTGAAGAGGAGGAAGAGAAAAGAGAAGACCACAGCTCCGAAGAGGAAGATGATGAAGGCTCAGAGAAGGGGGAGGAAGGGGCCCACCTGGACCAGGAAGATGAGGAAGATGAGGAGGAAGGTCATAGCCTCAGCATGAGTGAGGAAGAGGAAGAGGAGGAGGAAGAGGAGGAAGAGAGGAAGGAAGAAAGGGCTGAGATTCGGGCCTCACTGAGCCAAGATCACAGGGAAGAGGAGGAGGAGGAGGAGGAGGAGGAGGAGGAGGAGGAGGAGGTAGAGGAGGAGGAGATCCTGGAGGAAGAGGAGATCCCGCTCATCGTCATCCCTAACCCCCTGGCTGGGAGGGAAGCGGCTGACGATGTCTCCAGTGAGGAGGACAGTGGTGAGGATGCAGGTAGGTGGTGACCTGGCTGGGTGGGGGTGGGGAGGAGCAGAATTAGCCTGGGTCACCGCTGCCCTCCTGTCCCCACAGGTTCGAAGGACATCCAGGAGTACGGGAACTACCAGCCAGGGTCCCTGTGCAGCTACTGCACCTTCTGCAATGTATGTGCCCATCTTGGACCTGCTCACACACTGTCCCTGAATATTTGTCCCAGGGTCCTCTGAGCAAGGGAGTGACAGAGCCAGGTCTGAGTGAGAAAGATACTTCTAGGACCAACCAGAGGCCAGGAGGCTGGGGTGCCGGTGCGAGAAGGGGAGAATGAGAGCTGAACCGCACTCAGAGGGTAAAGACACAGCCCAGGCCTGAGTGAAGAGTCCAGGTCAGGAGGGACAGGAGACCGACAGGCAGCGGGCATGCGAAGGTTCACTGGGGTCACCCTGAGATGGGGAGCCAGCCTCTGGTGTGCCCAGCCGAGGGAAGATACTTGGCAGTGACCAGAGTGAGGAGTTTGGAGAAAGGTCCAGGGGGTGGTGTGGACAACTCCCTTGTCCCAGTACTAGGGTCCCAGTCGGGGGTTCCGGTTCCCATCTAACCAGTTCCTCTGTCCCCAGCGATGCACTGAATGTGAGAACTGTCACTGTGAAGAGGAGAACATGGGAGAACACTGCGATCAGTGCCAGGTGGGACCTCTCCCCGGCCGGAGGCTCCACCAGGCCTCAGGATGACCTGGAACCGGCCTTACATCCTGGTCTCTAACCCCACACTAACCCTAACCCCTGAGGTACCCTTGTCTCTGCACCCCCTACGACTCTATCCTTCACCTTCACGGGCACCCCAGGCCCAACTCTCTCCCCTAATGGAATCTTTTTTGGTCCCGCCCCTAGCACTGCCAGTTCTGCTATCTCTGCCCGCTGGTCTGCGAGACCCTCTGCACTCCAGGTGAGCACAGTGCGTGAGAGCCGGGAGCTGGGTGGGGAGGGCACCAAAGGTGAACCCTTAAGGGAGCGGAACGGAAATCCCAGGGCGGGGTCCACAAGGCTGACCCGGCTGGGCCACTCGTGGGCGTGGCCAAGGCTGTGAACACGTGGGTGGGCGAGGCCTGAGGCCAAGGCTCGGGATAAGTGAAGGTTGAGGGGCGGGCCTTATGGCGACTGGGCGGGGCCTAAGCAAGAAGCCTTGGAAGGTGCCAGTAGAGAGCTGGACCGGGCTTAGCAGACAGGGGCGCGACCTTCAAAGGAGTCCCGATTTGCCAGAATTAGAAGAGGGGGAGGGGCCAGCCCTATCCCTGCACTCTTATGGTGTCCTTTCAACGTGGCTCGTGGAATCCCTCTCAAACCTTTTCTCTCTGCTCCCCTACAGGAAGCTACGTCGACTATTTCTCCTCCTCCCTTTATCAGTAAGTGTGTACGGGGTGGAGCGGGGGGGGGGGCTTCAAGAGCTTTGTTTAGAGAAGCGCTGTCCCACTCTAAGTTATGGGGGAGGAGGATCCTGGGCCTCCAAGTCCTCGTTCGTGAAAGGGGCTGGACAGTCATCATCTCTAAGACTTCTGGGGCGACACTTGGGCTATGTAACCTCTGCCTCCCCTTCTCCAGAGCCCTGGCAGATATGCTGGAGACCCCGGAACCCTGATCTGGCCCTTGACTGCGGCGGATATCCCTCTCCGTCTTCTGACCCCTTACCAAGTGCCATATTTATTTCTCTGAATAAACGTGCTCCCCGAAACCTCACTTTCAGGCAGGGGCCGATTCTCCTGGCATCAGGGAATGGGAAAGGCGCTGGGAACCTGACTCATAGCCCCAGGGTGAAGCGCTGGCCTGAGGCCTAAGGGGCCTGGGCTCTGGGGTCCTGGAGGAGGTGCTTTGCTTTTGTAGGGCCCTAGCCAAGAAACTCAATCCACACAAAAGCTTTTTGAAACAGTTCTCTTTACCCGTGATCACTGAGTGACGCCTGGGGCCTTGAGGCCGACCGAGAGCCGAGGACGAGGATTCCCCCACAGTCCGCTCTCCTCCCACGCCACGTCGCTCAGTGGCATCGTGGAAAGATTCTCCCATGCAAACCCCGGAGCCGGAGGGGACCCGGGGGCGCGCATCTGCGTGCCCCTTGTCCCTGGGGCACGGACATGGCCACAGCACGGGGGACGGGGAGGCCCCGGGGACACGAGACACGGGGGAAGGACAGGGGACCCCGCCCGCAAATGAACCCGGGGGCTGGCAACTGGATTCGGCGGGGCAGGGCCGAGTGGCACAGGGGGCGAGGCTTGTAGCAGCGAGTCCCCCCCTTCTCTCCTTTCGGACGAAGAACGAAGACTTGGGCCCCGCGAATGGGCAGAAGAAAGGGGGGGCAGTCTTTCCCTGCATGCGGCCCGGAAGGGAACCCCCACCCCCTTTCCGCGGGTGGAGGGCACCCGTTTCCCATCGGAAACTGATCAATAAATTACAAAGTAAAGAAAAAGGAGGCGGAAGTCTGGGGCGGGATTTCTCCCTTCCCTCTCCTGTCCCCCCCCCCCCGCTCAGTCCAGTCCACGTGGTTTAGTCCAGGTCCAGACCACTGGGAAGGCGGGGACGCGCGCGCCCCCAGTCTGTACAGATGGTGCAGTCTGCGGCTGGAGCTCCCGGCCAGCTCTCTCCCGCGAGACTAGACTCCGGACCGCTGGGGGCGGGCCCGGGCTCTGGGCGGGTCCTCCATCCGAGTGAGGTCACCTGCGGCGACACGGGGTCGTACAGAGCTCAGTGAAGACCCATTATGCCGCCTCGCGCCCCAGACACCCCAGCGCGGTCCTCGCATCCTCACCTGGAGGTCGACACTAACAGGAATAGGTCCGGACCGAAACGCCGTCTGCCCGGGAGCTCCCGGAAGTCTGCCCTGGAGGGGAAATGAGCATGGGAGCCCCCGCCCAAACCCGTTCCCCCCACCAAAGTTCCTGTGAGCTCGTCCTCAACCTCAGGAACGCCGTCCCCTTAGACTTTGCCTCCTGATACCCAAACTCCACATCGAGTTTCCGTCCTAGCTTCCCTGCTGCCTGGGACTCAATCAAGGAGTCCCAGGTGGCTTTGGGTGAATTCACTTAGCGTATGGGGTTTATCCACCGCAAGGAGAATCCGGAATGTTGGAGTGGTGTGTTTGCAGGGTTATCTGGAAGGTAGAGTTGGTCCATTTTCTGCTCTGGAGAAGGGGCGGGGCTGTCGCGTTTGGGAACCCCGACCCCGCCACTCACCTTCCGGCTGCAGCTTTCGGAGAGGGAGCCCCGGCGACCCCAGGGCTCCTGCTGCAGCCGAACGAAAGTTAGGGGGCAACATCTCAGCCGAGTCGGGGGTTACTCCTCGGAGGTCCTTCTCCCGAAACATCTTCCGCCAGGATGGGGAGCGACTGAAGGACTTGGCGCTGTCCTAGGTAGAGGAGCGGGAAAGAGGGTGAAGGTCCGCTGTGCCTCCATCCCTTCCCTTGACACCTCCTCCTCTCTAGGTGGAGCCTCTATTAGCCCCGCCCCTACACTCCCAGTCCCGGCCTCCAGCACAGGTCAGCAAAGCCAAGCCCCACCCCCCTGAGCTTGGATTCAGCAAGTGCTGCGCAGAGCTTCTGCCGCGCCCACCTCATCCAGCCGCCTGTCAGTGCCTAAGGAGATGAGGTTGCTGAATTCCTTCTCTAGGAGTTGCCGGGCCTAGAGAAGGAGGTAGAAGAGAGATTGGAGCGTGCAGTCTGCGCTGGAGGGCCTGCCTGCTCCAGACCCAGCAGCCACTCACCTGCGCGTTTTGCGTGGGAATCTGCAGCAGCAAGGCCAAATCGGAGTAGTCAAAGGTCTCGTCCAGGGCGAGCAGCGCCCCATGCACCCCGCTTTCTGTGAGGTTTGTGGCGAATTCCTTCAGGCCCAGCCCGGACACCCAACCCATGACTCGCTCATTGGACCACACCATCACGTCTGGGAACGGAGGAAAGGACACTCAGCCGCGCTCAGCCCCAGTGCCCAGGCCTTTCTCTGCCCTGGCTTCTCTTTCCCACCCATCCCTCCTCTCTCTCCTACACCTGGCCCACCCCCTTCTCACCTCGAATCTGGGTCTGACTTTCTTCCCGCCTCCGCTCCAGGTCCTTCCGGTCATAGTTGAGCCGTTTCAGGCACATGATCCCATAATGTAGACTCACCCTGAGCAGCAAGGGAACAGGCATTATAAAGGATCCTGGGCAACCCCTCCTATGAACCCTCCCAGTTGGCTGTGCTACCCTGAGAAGGCCAGAGAGTTCCAGTGATCAGCCTTACTGCTTGAGGATCTTCCCAGGACGTGGGGCTTGTTTTATTTGTTTGTTTGTTTATTTGTGTCAGGACCCTAACTCAGGACATGCTTGCCAGGCAGGCACTTTTGCCACGAAGCTAAATCAGCAGGCTACGAAGCTAAATCAGCAGGGCATTTCTTTTTTTTTCTTTTTTTTTTTTTGTCTTTTTCCTTTTTATTGGTACCAGGGATTGAACTCGCGACTGCCTGCTTGCAAGGCAGGCACTTATGCCGCTGAGCTAAATCCCCAGCCCCAAGCAGGGCATTTTCAACATGTAGCTCCTATTAGCTAATCTCGCCTGGGTGTGGGGTTAACCAGCCAAGACTGAGCTGCTCTCATGGACCTTCTTGATGCATAGTGCATCAAAACTGAAGGCCCAAAGATAATCTTAGGAGGGGCTGGGGATTTAGCTCAGTGGCATAAGCGCCTGTTTTGCAAGTGTGTGGTCGTGAGTTCGATCCCTGGTACGGGTAAAAATACAAAACAAAAAAAAAAAAAGAAAAAGAAAAAGATAATCTTAGGGATTTCCCATCACTAATCCCACCGACCATAGACTCTCTGCGGGAGGGGGGAGGGCCTCACCCCCTCCCCATCCCCTTCGGCCAGGCAGCCCCACCTGTGGAAGCTGTCCACCATCTTGAGCTGGCCCCGGAGCTCCTTCTTGTTAAGGTGATCTAACATTCGGGCATCCACCAGTGACTCCATGAAATAGCTGCGGTACTGGGGCAGCCCTAGGCTGGGCAGCCAATCGTTTCCCACCCATTCGTGGTTCATGTCACCGTATGCCAGGATCTGGGACCATGGAGGGGTAGAGGAGGTCAGCCTCTCTGGGCCCTTCCCATGTGTGTAGGAAAGGGGTACAGTCCAGCCCCCAACCCAAGGTCATCCTTCCCCTCCCAATGCCTGCTTTGCACAATTGTGCAAAGGACAGTGATCAATCCCTGCTTTGACAATTTGGACCAATCCAAAGTTGTCTTCTACATCTTCACAGTGACAGAACGGTCCAGGGACCCTCAGCATCACTATTCATGCATGTAACTGGTAGAACCCAGACCCACACCTGGCCTTCTGAAGTCAGCATGTACATTTTTATAAGATCTCCAGGGACTTGAACTATGCATTCAGTTTTGAGAAACATTGGTCCAACTGTGTCCCAACTCAGTCTGATATCACTACTCTCTCAAGGCAGGTGAATGGATTCTTGCAGGGTGACTCCCCAAAACAGAATGCTGCCATTCCCACAGTATCTTGAAGATATTCATCTAAGACTGCACCTGCCCCTGGACCAAGTTCTGGATCAGTCCGAAGCGCTTAGCATAATCCACACTTGCCCTGGCTGGAAACCAAGACCACGGCCCAACTTGGCTCCTCGGCCACAGCAGGGTCATGGCTCTCTTAGGAGCACAGTGTAGTTCCTCTGTCCACTTTTAATCCTGCCTGGTCTGTCTCACCACCAACAGAACCAGTTCTCTCCCTGGGCCCAGGTGACACTGGAACCTCGCAGCAAGCCTCCTTCCCCTCAACCTGGAGAAAGCAGGCAACTAGCAAAGCCCTCCAGTCACAGGAAAGGAACAGCCCCTGGAACCCGTCGCACCCCTGCAATGGTGTGGCCAGAACAGGCTGGCCTCCATTCCCCCCACCATGACACAATGAACCTTTCCAGAGCTGAGCTGGGGCGCTGCGCCCCTGCCCTGCGGGACTACCGGAGTTGGGGGGCGGGGCTCAGGGGGAGGGGCGAACATGCAGCGTGCACAACCTGTTCATGCGCCCCGCGCCCCTACCTGCTCCCAGCTGATCTCCTTGGTCTCCTGACCCGTTAGTGGGAAGAGGGGAGAGAAGGGGGTGGGTTAAGGGGCAGGCAGAGGAGGACAGAAGGGACAGACAGACTGAAGGCCAGACTCGGTCCCTGCCCCCGCCCCCGCCCCCGCCCCCGCCCCCAGGAGGGTTAGTGCCATTCCCACGGCTGCCCATAGGGGTCACTCACGGGCTTGGTTGCGGCCGTCAGGGACTCCATCTCCTCGTGTGTCATCCACACATTTCCTGTAGGCTAAGGTGCAGGGGACCTCAGGGGACAGAGCAGACTTCCGATGGGGGAAAGGAATGGGGTTGGACGCAGAGAGCTCTGGGACAAATGTCTCTGCTTATCCTGCTGTTTGCTGGGGTCCCCACAGGGACAGAGAAGAGGACTCATCCCTTACTGAGCACCTCCATGGACCAAGCTGTGTGGCCTCAGCTGTGTTCTGCTAGGTGACATTGCCGCTCTGACCTCACACAGGGTTCAGCAGTGGGTGGCACAGCAGGGTGTGGTGCTTGCTCATATAATTGAATTACTGCTGCGGGCATCCCACCAGTTAGGAATTCTTACTCAGACCCAGACTTTTGTGTGGGCCCTGGTGTCAGGCACTATTAGGGGCTTGGGATATGGCAAGGAACTCAACAGGCAGGACCCTCTTTGCAGAAGAAACACAATGACCAGATAATATAATAAGTGGCACATGCCAGTGATCCCAGCACTCTGGGTGGTTAAGGCAGGAAGATCACAAGCTCAGACTCAGACCAAAAAATTTAACAACTTAGCGAGATCTTGTCTCAAAAATAAAACATACATTTAAAAGGGTTGGGGATGCAGCTCAGTCATAGGTCCTGGTCCCCAGTACTGCAAACAAGCAACCCACCCTCAGGTGTAATAAAAAGGCATGGTGGCTACAAAGGAGAAGACACTGCTTTAAATAGGCACTGCTTAAAATAGGATGGCCTCAAGTGACAACCAGACAGTCTGCGTGGAAACAGCAGGTATGGCAAATAATTAACGACTGCTGGATTAGACTTAACTATTGTACATCGGAAGCCTCTCTTGGTAAAAAATTGAAAAGAAAGGAGAAAATAATTAGCAGGAGAGGCCACAGGGGCGGATGAATCGATATTGCTGTTCCAGGGTGGAGCCACAGGTCTGGTATGGACTCAGGGAAGGAAGAAGCAACATCTGTACTAAAACCTCAAGACGGCAAATGGTCACTCTTGGGGAAAACAAGCAAAGGAAGTAGCAGGTGCCTGGAAGCAGAGTAGTCGGGGAGGAAGGTGACAGGCGCAGTTGGGGTAAGACCTGGTGCGACCCGCGCTGGCTGACGCAATGATAGCCAATGGGAGCAGAGTCTGGAGGCCGAACAGGAGTGAGCAGGTTCGGGACTGGTTATTCCGCGGGCAAGAGGCGGAGCTTGGCAAGCGAAGGTCGGGATTGGTCTCCGGCCACTCACCGTGCGGGAGGAGGCGGGCGCTGAAGGGGAGGTGAGCGAGACCATCTCCTGAATGGCGAGGCGCAACTTGAGCCGGTGCAAAGGGTTGCTGATGCCGATCTCACGCTGGATCTCCGTGTCCGACAAGTTGGCCATGATGGCACCGCTCTTGACGTTGGCCCGGCAGGCAGCCACATACCACGCGGGCATGCCTACCCACAGCTGGAACAGAAAGGGACGGGGAGGGGAGGCCACAGCGGGAGAGGGGGCAGACAGAAAGCAGGGACAGGGACGAAGGGAGAGGTGAGCGGGGCGAATGCAGCCCCGGGAACGGGGAGGGCAGGCGGGACGGAGGGCAGAGGGAGAGGGATGGAGGACAGGAAGGGGGATTCAGAGACACCGGGAGTGACAGCGATTCAGTCAGCCAAGGAGAAAGAAATGCAGAAAAACGGAGGGAGAATTCCGCAGGGGGACACAAAGGGACAATCAGTGAAATGAGATAGCAAGACCCAGATGGGTGGGACCAAGGGCAGGGGTGGAAGGGGAGAGATGCTGTTTCCACTGACAGGAAGCCTGCAGCCCCCTCCCGGTCGGACCCTCCCTGGGCTGGGGAGCAGGGCTCTGCTCAGTACCTCCAGCCAGGACACCACGGTGGGTCCGTCCCAGGCAGCGAAAGGCAGGCCCTGGCGACAGGCCTCTTCCAGGAGCTCATGCCTAGGGAAGGGTACAGGAGCCATGGGGCAGAGGCCCCAGGCCTTGCGCAGAGCCTTCTTCACACATGCACGCAGACACATACATGCGTGCGTGAAGGTACTGCTTATGAATGTACACAACATGGCAGAAGGTCAAAATTACATGTGAATCATAAGTCCAACTCTCCCACCCCTAGCGACAGAGAACAACTAAGCCAGGTGTGGTGGTACACTTCTGTCATCCCAGCACTCTGGGAGGCTGAGGCAGGAGGATGGCAAGTTTAAACCCAGCCCAGGCCATTTCATGGCTTAGAGAGACCCAATTCTCGAAAAATAAAAAGGGGCCGGGGATGTAGCTCAGAGTAAAGGCCCTGGATTCAATTCTCAGTATCACAAAAAGAAAAAGAGGAGAGAAAGAGGAAAAACTCCAGGAGTTTCCATGCAAGTTCAGAATCATGGGCACCCACTTTCTGGCATCATTTTTGTCTTACCTATAGCCACTGCCACCATCACCCTGCACACACACACACACACACACACACACACTCACTTCCGCTTGTTCCTCCTGTCCTTGTCTCCTGGGCCCGTAAGCTTGGCGAGTCCCAGAGGGTCGGTGGCCAGCGTTTCCTCTGAGGGTGTTCCAGCTAGGGGTAGGCAGGGGACAAAATTGGGGAAGATTCCATGAGGAGTTTCAAGCTGCGGTGGCCCTGAGGGAAGTGTGAGCCCGGCCACAGGGAGGGTGTGATAAAGCCGGAGAGGGACCAGTATCACTTCTGGGCAAGAAACTAGAAATGTCCCCAGAATAGGCAAGAAGATCACAAGTTTGAGCCCAGCCTGGGCAGTTCAGTGAGAACTTGTGTCTTAAAATAAAAATGAAAAACAAAAAGATGGAGGATGTAGCCTGGCATGAAGTTCAATTTGCAGTACCACACATTTAAGAAACAGATAAAATCAATTTGTTTGCCTACCCAGGCAGGTCCCAGAGTGCCCTATCTGTCTCCTTCCTCCTCTGTCTACCTTTAAAGTCCTGCTGGTCCAAGTGCTAAATGAATGACTAAATGAGGAAATGTGTGCATGAACACCCAGTGAAAGAAAAGACAGAAGGGGACACAAGCAGGACAGGGATCCCAGCACTCACCCAGGGAAGAGCTGTCCCGGCCTGGGGGTCCCATCCGTCCCTTCTCCTTCTTGCCAAAGAGGCGACCTATGGATGACTTGATGCTCTTCTTTTTGGGGGCTTTGTGCAGGGAATCTGGGGTACCTTCACTGGGTGAGCAGGAGAGAATAAGGGCAGATTTCTTCTGGGGTGCCTCTGTTCTCTCAAATCTTTATCCACCCCCTGCCTCAGCCTTCCAAACAAGCTCCTCCCTGTTCCCAGCCCCTGTCCCCCTGACCTTCCCCGTGAGGGTCCCCCATCCTCCAGGGACCCTGCCTGCAGCGCCAAGGCCTGGGTCATTCTCTCAAGCCGGGCAGATCGAGGAGTGGGTGGTGGGGTGTCTCCTGGGATGGCTGGGCCCTCCCCTCGTGGAGCCCCGGCCTCCTCCTTGGGGACATGATTCTGGGAATAGAGAGACACAGATGCTGGATTAAGTCTGAGGGGTCATACCGGGGCTCTGCATTAACTGGGAGTTAATGCAGGGGGTTATCTGAGATGGCTGTGGTTTGGGGTACCATATCTGAAAACAGCCTAGATTAAGCCAGGGGTGGTGGCTCACATCTATACTCCCAGCATTTGGGAGACTGAGTCAAGAGGATCGCCATGAGTGTGAGGCCAGCCTGGGCTACATTGTGAGTGAGACCTTGTCTCAAAAGAGAGTGAGAGCAAGAAAAAGAAAAAGACCTAGATTAAGAGAGCTATAAAGTCAAAAAAAAAAAAAAGAAAAAAAAAAGAGAGCTATAAAGTCATCAACTGCAGTTCCCAAGGTGCTTGACAAGATTATATTAATAGTAGCTTTGAAGGGGCTGGAGATTTAACTCAGCAGCATAAGCGCTTGCCTCGCAAGCGGGCAGTCATGAGTTCGATCCCTGGTACTGATAAAAACAGAAAAAAAAAAAAGACAAAAAAAATAGTAGCTTTGCTTTTGGGGTCAGGAATGAGATATGCTGGGCCTCAAAGCCAATAAAGTAGGTCCTCCAATCAGAAAAGCTTGGTTTAAACCATGTGTGGTGGCACATGCCTGTAATCCCAGCACTTGGGAGGCTGAGGCAAGAGGACTATCATGAGCTCAAGGCCAGTCTGAACTGCATAGTAAGATCCTGTCTCAAAAAGACAAGAGAAAGAAAGAAAGACAGACAGACTAGGTTTAGGCAAATAATAATAGTATCTCTTTGCCTCTCTCTAAGTTCAATTCTGAGGATCTCACTGTAGTTCTTGAGTGTATATTTTGTTAAAGTAGTATTTTTTAAAAACCTATGTAAAAAAATCTGATGTAGCTGGATATACCACAGTCTTTGTAGTCCCAGCTACCTGGGAGGCTGAGGCAGGAGGATTGCTCAAACTCTTGAATTTGAGCACTAGGCTGGGCAGTACAAGATTCCCATCTCCAAAAAAAAAAAAAAAATCCTATGCAGAATCAGAATCTAGAGGGGGGCCTGGTGATACAGCTCAGTGTCATAAGAGCCTGCCTACCAAGTGCAAGGTCCTGAGTTTAATTTTTGCTACCAAAAAACAAACAAACAAACAAGCAAAAATCTAGAGGCATGAGACGGGAAGGCAGAGTGGATGTGGGCCGGGATACTGCTCAGCAGCCAGCAGCACAAACCTCGCCTGGCAAGTGCAACGTTCTGAGTGCGGTACTTGGTACAAAAAAAAAAAAAAAAAAAAACAGATGTGGCTGAAGTGAATTCGAGGATTTTGGAAGCCACGCTCTCAATCTCCCTCTTGTCCTCTGAGTTGGAATTTCAGGGAACGCTAAGCACGCCTTAGAGGCCTGGTTGTGGGGAGCAACTGCTGTTCATGTCAGTCGGGAACCCCAGCTTCTGACACCTCCCCCTTCTCCCCAGGTGCCCACCCGAACACTCACCGCCTTGTCGGTGCCCTCACGGGCAGGGCTGGGCGGAGCCAGGCGGGGAGTGGAGTGGCCAGAGCTGGGCGGGGAGGGGCTGGCGAGGGTCGAGGTGGTGAGGGAGGGGGGCAGGGAGCAGCTGCTACGGTAGCGGCCCAGGGAGTCCAATCCGGAGCTGGACACTCGGCTCTCCAGCTCCTCTGCCCTCTGTTCTGTGGTCTCCTTCTCCTCTTGGATTAGCCTGAGGGGAGAAACAGTGGAGACCCGGTGAGAGGGAGGCTGGCCTGGCTTGCTGTGGCTGGAAAGGCTTGAGGGGTGGGAGAGGAAACTCTGGGAAAGGTGCGGGAGGTCAACTGCCTTGGTGGATTCCCCAGAGCCTCCTGGGTCTCAAAGGGAGCCACTGCAGTCATGATGGTCTCAGGAAGTCATGGAAGCAAGACAGCTGCATCAGGCTGGCCCTGAGCTTAACTACAAAAGCAGCTCTGTAAAATCATAAAAAGAGAACCATGGACAAAAGACAGAATGTTTCAGCTGGTAGAGGATGCCTGTAATCCCAGCACTCAGGAGGCCGAGGGAGGACTGCCACAAGTTCAAGGCTAGCTTGGGCTACATAGTGAGTTCAAGGTAAACCTAAACTCAAAAAAAAAAAAAAAAAAAAAACCCAACAACAACAACAACAACAACAAAAAACAGGTAGAGAGGGAGAGAATGTTCCAAAAAGCTGCAAGAGCAAGGGTGAGACCAGGGACTCTGAGATCAAACCGAAAAGCCCATGAAGTCATTCAGTACGCAAAACAGGAAGTCAGAATTTGAGTTAAAGGTCAATTGGTCTCCTCACTGGAGGTTCATGAGTTGTAATAGGAGAACTGTCAATCAAGTAATTTCTACAAAATTGGGATAAACATCCATGGAGGATCCTTGTGTGTGTGTGTGTGTGTGTGTGTCTTTTTGAGACAAGGTTTCACTATGTAGTCCAGGCTGGCCTTGAACTCATTATGTAGCCCAGGATGGCCTCAAACCCATGGCAATCCTCCTGCCTCAGCTTCCTGAGTGCTAGGATTACAGCTGTGTGCCACCACATCCAGTTCCATGCAGGATTCTTAATAAAAGGATTTTGTTCTATGAAGTAGGAATTACAGAGTTGAGGTTCTTGAGGAATGTGTTAGTTGGAGATTCCTGACGTTTCTGCATGGGGACCTTGTTGTACTGACATTCCTGAGAGATTTGAGTACTGGTTGTGTGAAGCCATGACACGGTGTACTGATCTTTTTTTTTTTTTTTTTGTCTTTTTCCTTTTTATTGGTACCAGGATCGCACTCACGACTGCCTGCTTGCAAGGCAGGCGCTTATGCCACTGAGCTAAATCCCCAGCCCCAGTGTACTGATCTTAATGTACTGAGTTGAGGACTGGGTTTGTTGTGTTTTTGCAATCCTAGGGAAGGCCTCACACTGCCCAGTGACCGATCGACCACTGAGCTGCACCCCAGCCCAACACTGGGATTTTGCAACACCGTCTCTGATGTGCCTGGAAATTGTGAGAACTGCCTGAGACTTCTGGATGTATCACGGGATTTCTGCTGCACTGATAGAACTCCTTGAGGATGGGGGGAAAGAACTTGAGTTCTGGCCCAGCTGTGGGGTCAGGCAGGGGAGGGCAGGGCAGGGCTGGGGGATGGCTCACTTGATCTCCTTGTTGATGGCTTCCAGTTGCTCCTGAAGCATGATGGCCAGCGTCTGCACATCGGCCTGCCCGCTGGGTGACAGCAGCTCAGCGCCAAACATCCCTTCTGCCTCTTCCTCATCTGAGCCATCCAGCTCCCCAGGGAATGGGGGTGGCATGGACCCAGCAGGGGTGGAACGATCCCAGTCCTGTCTGTGTAGGTCAGAAGCATGAGAGCTGGGTCAGGCCCCTGGCTGGCTCTGGGTCCTCACTCACCAATCTTGACTTTGTCCGCCTGCCTTGGTGTCTCCCAGCAGAGCTCATTTGCTTGATGGCTCATCCTTAGCCATGCCCCCAACTCCAAAGCCACGCCCACATCCATGACTTTGACTTTGGGCCCTCCCCAAGCCTATTCCCTTGGTCCCAGCCCACTTCCTCTTTGCCTGGCCCCACCCAGGCCCGATTCTGCCCACTCCTCCCCATTACTCTTAGGGGCTCACCTCCGGCCAGGAGGGGTCACATGGTGGAGTGTAGGTGGTTGGGGATGATGGAATAACCGGAGAGTAGAAAAGGGAGAAGAGGAAAGGGTTGAGAGCCAGGAAACCCTGGCTCTCAACCCTGCTCCTCTCTGACCCCTCCCCCGGAGTGGCCTCCATTCCCATTGAGTCTAGGGCCCAGAGACGGTTGCTGACCTTGGAGGGCTCGTCTTTGACCCCCGACCAGCGGCTCCTCTTGCCTGCCCGGCCACTGCCAGCCCCATATGGGTCCAAGGGGGCACCAGAAGGTAACGTGGGTGCCTGAGAATAACGGAGCTCCAGGGCACTGCCAGGGAGAGACCTATGGGCATAAGGAGGGCGGTCAGGGGCCACAGAATAGGGCCTAGGCACCAGGGTAATGAATCTAGGGTCAAAAATAAGAGAGATGTGTGAGAGTCTCTGGAGGACAGTGAATAGGGATCAAAAAAGATGAGCTTGACCAGAGGGGACAGGAGGCTGCTGTCACCTGGAGTAGGAGGAAGGTGGCCTCCCCCGAAGCTGGTCGATTTCCATCTGCATCCGCTCCATCTCAGCCAAGAGCTGCTCCTGGGGAAGGAGTTGGAAGCGCCGGGTCAGAACCAGCCCTGCCCAGGACAACTGTGTCCAATCTGGCTGATTCCAACCTCCGAGACCACTGCCACCTCCCCTGAGGCCTAGGCCCCCACCTTGTTCAGCAGCAGCTCATCCTGCAGCTTCTTCATGTTGGCAATCTCCTCACTCAGTGAGTTCTGTGGGGACAGGGCTGCAGTGAGGGCCAGGCTGCAAGGGGCTCTGCCCTGGGGTGCCCTGTGGCCACCAGTGTGCAGCTGGGTGGGAGGACCAGAGGGAGGACTGATGACACAGAGTGAGTTGCAGAGAAATTGGGATTGGAGAGCAAATCCCAGGAGCCCAGGATTTGATGTCTTTGTGATTTCCAAGGATTCAGGGCTTAAGGGTCCACACAGTTTGGGACTTTGGGAAAAGCCAAGGTCTCCGGGTATAGATGCCCCTAGAAATCAGCTCTTGGATGTTTAGATGACAAGAAAAGAGGGGGTCAGAAATGGATTGGAGTGGAATGCAGGAATCCTGGTGTAGGTATATCTCAGATAAAGGATGGGGAAAATCAGGTGGGGCTCACCTTTTCCTCCAGCGCCCCCATGCGCTCCTTAAGGTGCAGCTGCAGCCGCTCGTTGGACTCGCTCAGCAGCTTGTCAACCGTCTCCGACAGCCGCTTATTGTGGTCATCGTTCATCTTTTCCCGCTGCCGCGCCTGCGCACAGAAAAGCAAGGTCTGGCGGCTCACCGACTGGTTCTGCCCTAAATCTTCTTGGGTGCCAAGCCCTGCCCTCTCATCTATGCCCCACCCGGCGCCAAACACCGTCCCCTGCAGTCCTCTGTCCCCTCACCCGCTGCAGCTCCTGGTTCTTCTCCTCCAACTGGGCCTCCAGCTGCCTAAGCCGTTCCTCGAAATTCCCGTGACGTTCCTCAGCCTAGGGGACAAAACCCACGGCCTCTGACTTGCTTACCCACCGTGCTCCAGGTTCCTCCTCCTGCCATTCAGGCTTGGCCCAGTCCACTTACTTTTCTTTTTTTTTTTTTTTTTTTTTTTTTTTTTTTTTTGGTCTTTTTTTCATTTTTATCGGTACCGGGAATCGAACTCACGACTGCTTGCTTGCAAAGCAGGTACTTATGCCGCTGAGCTAAATCCCCAGCCCCCTCCACTTACTTTTCTCCAGCCCTGTTCCATCCACCTTAGGCTGCAAGACATTCTTCCCACCCCCCACCCCATACTGAGGATTGAAACCTTGGCATTGAGCTACTTTTTAATTCGTGAAGTTGTGCGGGCTTCACACAGACTTGGAATCCTCTTGACAGCCTCCTAGAGTGGAGGGATTACAGGTGTATACCACCACAATACCTGGCTATAGGACACTCATCCTTTCAGTTCAGAGTAGGGTACCTTTCAGTTCAGAGTAGGGTACGCAGACCCTCCTCCTTAAACCCTCAAGCCCTGCCGCATGCCAAGCCCCTTCCTTTAGGAGACTTCCAGCTTCGGGGTCTTCATTCTACCTCCCCAGATTCTAGGCCCTGCCTCCTATAGGCCCGTCTCCTATAGGCCCCACCTCCTGAGGCCACGCCTCCTATAGGCCCCGCCCACTCAACCTCGTTCACCTTATTGAGAGCAGCCACGCGCTGAGCCAGCTGGGCCTCTATCTCGGGTAGGGTCTCTGCCTTCTGTAGCGTCTGCTGCAGCTTCTGCTTGGCATCATCCAGCCACTCGGCCAACTGCCGGCTCTTCTCTTCACTCTGGCGCAGGGACAGGCAGAAGGATAGAAAGGGCGAAGTCATACGGGCAGTCTCACCGGTGTCGCCCCTCCTGAGGGTGGGGTGAGGGTGCAGGGCAGCACTCACCTGCCGGTACAGCGACTCCTTGCTAGCCAGTTCGTTTTCCAGCTTGTCGTTAGCATCGTGCAGCGATGTGGCCTCGCGCTGGGCGCTCAGGTAGCGCTTCTCTAGTGTGGTGATCCTCTCTTCCATGTCCTCTCGCTGGGCCAGTGCCTGAGGGGCACGGGGGTGGGGGCTGCATGGACTAAAGCTCCCAGAAGTCCCTGGGGTATCCTGGACTTAGAACCTGGAGCAAGGCCGCCCAGGGATTCCTAGGAAATGAAGTCTCTTGCTCCTCCTCACCCCCCTCCCCATGCCAGGAGCGTGGTACCTTAAGTACCCTGACACCTGAGTAAAAATAGTGTGCCATTCGATCCCCGGTACTGATAAAAAAGAAAAAGAAAAAGAAAAAGAAAAAGAAAAAAAAAAGTGTGCCACACCTCCCCTCGCTTCTAGGGTATTTCTGAATGAGACTTTCACTGCAAAGGGCCCAAAGGCCCCTGCAACATGAAGATCCCTCTCAAGCCTTAGGATTCCCAATCACTTTCAGCACAGCACAGGCTTAGAGTTAGAGCAAGTGCACTCATGTCTCATGGACATCCACCTAAAGGTCAACACCTCTCGGGCCACGAAGGTAGCACAGGCTTAGAGCCCAGGAGAGGCGCTCCAGGCTCTGGGGAGTGATAAGACTAGTCTGGAAGCCCTTGGGTTGGAAACACACTTCTAACAGCGCCCCATGGCCTGCAGTCCTGGAAGGAAGCCTCAGTGGATAAGGACAAATCAAGTGTTCACTCAAGCACTGCCTTCGGGAATCCAGGCCCCAGAGCATGAGGATTATGGGTAAGGGGATTAGTAAACCAAGAGAGGTTCAAAGCCAACAAAAGATTCAGTGTCGGGGCTGGGGATTTAGCTCAGCAGCATAAGCACCTGCCTTGCAAGCAGGCGGTCATGAGTTCGATTCCCCGGTACTGATAAAAAAAGAAAAAGACAAAAAAAAAAAATTAAAAAAAAAAAAAAAAAGATTCAGTGTGAGCCTATGGTAGCAGTCCATGCCTGTGATCTCAGTACTCTGGGAGGCTGAGGCAGGAAAATCACAAGTTCAAGTCCAGCCTGGGAAACTTAGTGAGACTTTGTTGCAAAATGTGAAAATAAAGAGGGCTGGGGATGTAGTGTGAATGCCCTGGTGTCACTCTCAGTAACACATGCACACACACATACACAGACTCAGTTTAGGAGCACAGAGGATGCCCCATGGGAACGTAATAGCCAGGCAGTTACTGCAGCCTGCTCTAGGCACACATCAGCCTCTGAAAAGGTTACAGGCCATTTTCCAAGTCAGGTGGGTGAGTCCACACCTTGACAACTGTGTCCAGGTACTATCATTGAGTTCAGTGACTCTGGCCAAAGGAGAGAAAGCTGAGAAGAGGGAGGGCAAAGGGCAGTGCATCAGGGGCTCCCGCCTCACCTCCTTGAGGTCACGCTGTAGCTTGGAGTTGGCCTCCTCGGCCTTGCCCAGTTCGCGGTGAGCAGCACCCAGCTCCTCCTCCAGCTGGCTCATCTGCCGGCACAGCACAGCCAGGCGCTCCCGCAGCTGGCACATCTCAGCACGCTGCCGCTCCAGGGCCTCCTCCAGCTCTGCAGTGCGCCGGCTGGACTCCCCGGCAGGACCCAGGCCATTGGCAAGGGTCTGGAGCGAAAAAGGGGGACACAGAAGTCAGGGCCGGGAGCACAGAGATGTAGAGGGAATGCAAGGAGAAGGCTGATCAGCTGAGGTGATGGAGGCTGAGGATCCAAGATCATTAAGGATCATGCAGATCAGAGTCCCAAGGGGTCACCAAAGGTCACAGAAGTTAGCTAGGTGAGCTGAATCAAATGTGGAAAGCCAGAAAAGGTTCTAGGAGTTTACACAGCCTAGGGTCAGTGAGGACCATAGCAGACATAAATGACCATCATAAAGCCAGGGAAACTGCAGGTGTCTCACCTGCCCATCTCCATCCTTGCCTGGTTCTTCCATCCCCGACCTCCGCCTAGACAGCTGGTCTCGAAGGTTCAGAGTCTGGAAGAGGAAACGAGGATCAGAACAAAGGGCTTCAGGAACCCCTGTTTTACCACAGGAAGGTGGAGTTTTCCTCTTTAGTCCTGCCTTTCCCCCATTTAACCGTGTGTTGCTTAGTCCCAGAGAAGCCCCAGACCCAGGTTTTCCCTTTAGTCTCACTCTCACTGGAAAGGTCTCCCTAACCCCTGCCCAATACAATCTTCCCTAGAAACCCACAAGTATCTTTCAATGGTGCAACCCCATTGGTTGCCTGCCTAATCAGCCCTGCCCATTGGTAGTTCCCAAATTCTGCCTCAAGGAGTCCACTTTCCTCCTGGATGGATCCCCACCTCCTGATTGCTCAACTCCAGTTCCTCCTCCAGCACTGCTACTCGCTCCAGGGCCATCCGAAGCCTCTCCCGGACCTGAGGATGGGCAGTGGGGGACAGAAATGAGATGGAGCCTAGACCCAAACTGGGACCCTTGAAGCTGGCCCGAACCCCACTATCCTGGGACTCATCCAATAAGGCAACATAAGGGTTCCTTTCTCTAAATGAGTGTGCAGCTCCCACCAGAGGCCAGGCAGCCTCCCCCACTGGCAGCCCTCTCTTGAGTACCCCATTTTACAGTATTTTTATCTTATCAACCATTTAGGTCACAGCCCATGAAGCCTGTCACGCTTGGTCACAGTAAACTTCCTCCCACTTTGGACATCCCCAGCAAATCAGGTAGAATCTCGCCCACTCTGGATGGCCCCAGTGACCCAGAGTTTCTGTTCTTCATCCTGGCTCTTCCAGTTCTCACACCTTCTCATCCAGGGCCTTGTGATGCTCGAAGAGGGACTTGAGCGCCTTGAGCACCTCCACCTCAGAGGATACCCCGCCGGGGGACTGGGCCTGGCGCTTCACCACTGTCATACGCAGTGACCTTTCGTGCCTGGACACCAGGCATTCTAGATGTTCCAAAAGGAGCTAGAAAGATAGGACACTGAGTCAAGGAAAAGAGGCAGGCCCAGCGCTCGGACGCTGAGGCAGAAGGATCACTGCGCGTTTGAGGCCAGCCTGAGCTACCAAGTGGGTTCATGGCCACCCTGAACTGCAGAGTGAGATCCTGTCTCAAAAAGAAAAAAAAAAAAAAAAAAAAGGCAACTGGAAAGAGTTAGGGTTCAGGGAAGAGTGACAAGTAGGGAGAACACGTGCAGGAAGAGGTGGAGCCAAGCACAGGGCACAGAGAGACAGGTCAGAAAAAAAGAGGGTAGAGGCGGGATCATCAAGGGAGGTGCAAGAATAAGAAAAGGTTATAGAGATCAAAGAAGGGACATAGAGGAAGGAGGAGGACCAGAAGAGATGGCTAGCCGGGAAGTGAGAGCCTGGAAAAAAAGACAGGGACGAAAGAACGGGAAAACAAAATATTGGGGGATGAGTCAACCTGAAACGCGGAGATCATGCCCACTCCTCTTAGGCCATGCCCACGCCCCTCACCCGTGTGTTGTTCCGCTCTGCCTTCAGTTCTGCAATCTCTTCCTCCCTCTCCAACAGCTGCTCCCGACATAAGTTCAACTCCTTCGTCAGAGCCGCGAACTCCTGTCCAGCAGTGGGCAGGATCCGGACAATCGGATCAATTCTTTCTGTCTCCCTTCAATTCAGAGTTAAGCCCCGCCCTTTGTTGTCCCAGGCCCCGCCCACTCAAACAAGCCTGTTTCCCAGACTCCTCCCACTCAGGGACCAAACACCGCCCTCCCAGCCCAGACCTGAGGCAGCGCGATGCTGAGCTGGCGCTGCAGCGAGTCCTTTTCATGGCCCAACTCGCGCAGCCGCAGCTGCGCCGTCGCCAACCCGTCCTGCGCCTCGCGCAACGTCTCGAGCAAGCGCTCGCGCTCCGTGAGCATGGTGACCATGAGGCGCTCCAGCTCGCCGCCCGCCTCGTCCGGGCCCAGCGCCGAGCCCCGCCGGCCATCCTCGCTGATGGTGGGCATCACCTCGCACATCATGGCGGCGGTGCCGGCCTGCGGGAGTGTGAAAGGGGTAAGGGCCAGAGGACAGCCCTGTCAGGGTACAGGCAGACGGCCCAAAGAACCACCACTCGGATACCCTAGGGGGGAACAGGTGCGCAGATCCAAGCACCGCCCCAGAGAAACTGAGACCCAGTTTATCATGACACAGGGAAACTGAGGTCCTGAGGTCCTGACACCAGGGACTTCGTCAAGGAACTTAAAGGGTTGTCCAGCCGGTGCTGCCAGGGGAAATGGTCCTGTTCCTTGTAAGCCCGTCACGGAATAAATTGAAATCTGCTGTCAGAAAAACAGCCCTGGCCATGTGGGTGCGAGCATTTAGGGAAACTGAGGTTGGGCCTCACCAGACACAGACAACCAACCTGGCCCACTGAGACAAACTGACGCTGGTCGACCCAGGCATCACCTGAGCAAACGTGAAAGAATCATTTCCAGTTATTCTGACTACCTAGAATCTGCACCACCCCATCCCTCACACAGGTGGGGAACCAAACACCCCCAACCATCCCTTTCAGAAAGCAATAGGGCTGGGGCCACTGAACAAGGTCACCTGTAAAATAACATCACAGGGCGGGTCCCCACCACCCGCTATCCAGGCCAAGTTGTCCTCCTCCTTCAATTTCCCAGATATCAATCAAGACTAGAGTCAATTCGAAGACCCATACTCCATTGGAAAAAATAAAAGTTAAAAGCATGGCAAGGGGCGAGGTCGTGCTAGGCAGCCCCCTCTTCAAGGCCCCCGGGGTCCTGGCTCTAGCTTCCGCCTGTCTGCCCTCACAGCAGTCTGGCGTTCCCCTTCCCGGTCCTTCTCATTCCCCAGGAGCCCAAGCCTCCGGCCCCCCAGCTCCCTAAACCGGCGTCAGATGCCACACCCCCTTCTCTCCTGAGCCTTCCAGCCTCCCTCCTGAGGCGCACAAGTCCCAGCCTCAGACGCTGCCTCCCCCACTAGGTGTACTAGGAGTGCCCGCTCCTCTGGTCGGATCCGGGAGTTCTGCTTGCTCCCGCAACCCCGGGAGGGTTAACCGAGGGTGGGGAGGAGGAAGGGGCGGGGTTTCTGGGGCGAGGAGGCGGGGCTTGGGTCCCAGGCGCCTGAGACCGCGCTGGGATACAGCGAGATCCTCAGAGCCGCTCCCTGGTGCACTTCAGGCCGGACAGGTCCGGCTGGCCCGGCCGAAAGCGGGAGGGACTTTCATTTGTTCCTTTCCGTCCTCCCCAGGAGCAGCAGCATAACCGGTTTGAGAAAGGGTAATTCGCAACCCCGCCCAACTTGCAGGTTGTGCCCACAGCCTGGAACTGGGGCCTTGGACTCCCAGGAGGACTTCTAGACCTGGGAGAGGAGGCAGCTGTGTCTGCACCCTTGGGTCTTTAGTGGTGCATCTGTGAGTCCAGACCGCTGCATCCTAGCAGTCAGCGATGAGATTCAGGAAAACGTTATGGAAAGCAGGCCAGCGTAGGCTAAAACTCAGTAGGACATTTCAAACCCACAACCTGCTCAGACGATGCAACACAGCATGTTTTCAGGAGGCTGCCGTAGTACCTTAGATTCATTCTGGGGACGGAACACAGGGCTGGGAATAGATCTAGAGAGCGGATGTTGTGAAGACACAACTGGGGGCAGAAAGAAGCTGTGCTTCCACACATTAGGCCAAGAGGAACACAGTCTAGAACCAAGGTTGGGAACTTAGAACCAGCCAAAGGCAGCCCCATAACAGAGTATCTGGGTCATCCCAGAAGCCCAACAGAGAGGAGCACATGAAATACAACACATAGCAAGATGAATAAGATATAATCTAGACCTCAGAACCCACTGGAAACCAAGGAGTTAACAAGAGAACTGAGCAAGGGTCATGTTCTTGTTTTGATCAGAAGACAAACTCAGTGGTACAGCACACGCCTAACACACACCTGGCCCTGAGCTCAACCTGCCAGCACCTGGTGTTGGGTGGGGATGTGGAAGATAAACTAAGCAAGATGCAGTATTGGGAGAATCAGAAAACAAAAGATGTGCTCCAGAACTGGGGTGTACTCCAGCGGAATAGCACTTGCTAGAATACCAAGGTGACAGGTTCAGTCCTTCACACTGAAAAAAACAAATGTGCTCTAGAATTCAGAACATGCCATGAGTATGAAGAAAAACAGACACAATAACAGAACTTCCTAGAACTTGGTGAGTGCCTGGAGGAAAATGCAGAAGAACTGGGATAATATTAAGTAAGAATTAAGAATTTCCTGAGAGCCAGGCATTGTGGTGGATGCCTGTAAATCCAACACTTGGGAGGCTGACGCAGGAAGATCATCACAAGTTCAAGGCCAGCCTGGGCTACATAGTGAGTTCAAGGCCAGTTTGAACAACATAGCAAGACCCTGTTTTTAGAAAACAAAACAAGGGCAAAGGATTTAGCTCAGTGGCATAAGCACCTGCCTGGCAAGTGTGAGGTCATGAGTTCAACCCCTGGTACCAAAAAAACAAGCAAAAAATTTCCTGAGATCAAGACTGAACTGGCAAGGGAGAGGCATGTTCTGGAAATGGGAACATTCTAAGCTGAAGACTCTGGAGGAGGAGAGAGCCTAGAACATGCCAAAGTGGCAGATGGAGAAGTCCACAGTACACCAGGCGACGAGTTCTACACTAAGGCCACAGCAGGAAAAAAAAAAAAAAAAAAAAAAAAAAAAAAAACCACAAACAAAAACCAAGGTAGCCACAGATGAGCCTAGAACCTAGAACCCGAGGAAGAAAAATGAAATGTAAAACCCTGTGTAAACAATCTTCTAGATTTAAGGTTGTGAAATAAGATGGAAGATAAAACAAAGAAATCACTTCCAGAATCGATAGCATATATTGGGACTCTTTCTAGAAGTTAGAACATTCCTCGCAAGAGAATGCAATCTAGAATGCCAAGGATATGGACACATCTAAAATGGAAATTTAGCAGAGACTAAGTAAGAAGTGGTGGCTAGAAATTTGAAACAGATCTGCAGAGAGGGTGAGATCAGAATTTGGCTTGATCCTTATTGAAAAGATAAGTGAAAAAAGCCATGACTAGAATTTAGCAAGTGATCCAGAACATCAGTTGTGCCCTGGGTTGAAACAGAACAGGGACATCACCTAGGTGGGCTCTAGGACTTAGGAGGAATCTAGAACGTGGAGCAGCGCAAAGGCACTGAGTGACTAGAAATGTGGGAGCCTGAAGGTAGGTTCTAGATCAGCTAATGAGCCCAGTAGACCTCAGAATGCATCTGGAGGAGGGGATGGATGATGGGCTCACTGGCCTGAGAGACTGTACTCAGGGGACATCAAGACAGGGCTCAGAGGCAATGTAGTGCTGGAAGCATCTCAAGAATCAGGACTTTAGAGGAGAGAGGAGAGTGGATTCCAGAAGCCTAGTATGTGACATGCTATGCAGGGGGTGTCAAATCATAGGAGATGCGAGTTTCATGAGAATCATGGGACCATAAAGATCTAGATCCCTAAAAGTTCGATCTGAAAAGCTAGATGCCAGTGGGGAGGGGTTGCTGGATTCCTGAACTCTTGTGGAGGTGGAAGACAGGAAGTTAGAGCCTGAGTGTGTCTGGAAGGGAGGACAGGGGCAGCTGGTCTGGGTAAAGGTGATGGTAGTACAGCAGCTGCTTTCTGAGCTCCAGAGTCCTCTGGGGAATGTGGGGCTGGGGACCAGAAGCTTGGGTCACAAAGTGGGGAAAATGGACAGAAGCCGAGGAATTACATTTCAGATCCTGTCAGGAAGCAAGTCATGGTGCTGGAGTTCCTAAAGGAACAGATACTGGGTACCAGGAGGCTAAGCAGGTTTGTCTGGGGGTACAGGGGCTGTTCTAGTAGGTGCTCGGGGGCAAAAGGGAGGCCATGGGATTCCTAGGACCTATAAGCCTGGTCTGGCAGATTGGGTGAGTACTAACTGCCTTCCAGAACCCGGTGGAAGCTAACACTAGGTGCCAAGGTCCCTAAGGTGGACAGGTCAGGAGTATTCAGTAGCTCTGGCCCCTCAGGGAGTAGTAGCTAGGGTTCTGGAAACTCGGGGCGTTGATGCCGAGGCCAAGAGTCTGGGCAGCAGGATCCTGCAGCCCCGGTTAGGGAAGGCCAGGGTGTCCCCGGGTCACAGACGCTGCAGGGGGTGTCCCCCCTCGCCGCCTGCGCCCCCTCCCTGGCAGCAGCGGCACAGGGTGGGGGAGCCAGGCTGCCGGGCGCGCTGACCATGGACAGCTCCGGAGCCGGCCTGTGCCCAGAGCGGCCGGTTGCTGGCCTGGCCGAGGGATGCGGCCGAGGCTGGAGACCTGGACGGGGGCGCGATGGGGGCGATGCCAGCGCCCCAAGGAGCCTGACAGTCGCAGCTGACGCCTGGGGCGCCCAGGGCTGGGGAGCACAGGGGTCAAGGCTCGGAGGGCCCGCGGCTGGATGGCGGACCCAGACTCCTGGGCCCCGGAGGCGGCGCAGGGAGGCAGCATGCCCGGGATTCTAGGGTTCGACTAGGGACTCCGGGAAGGGGATGCTGAGTCTCCAGGGTCGGGCTGTAGAATCTAGGCTCCAGGGTCCCGGGGGATGCGCTCGGGAAACCAGGATCTCCGGAAGGCGGGGGAGGCTCGCCCAGGGTCCCCAGGGTGGGCGCTGCCGGGCGGGCTGGGCCGGGCGCTTACCTACCTGGTCCGCGGCGGCTGCGGGCGGAGCTGGGCTGCAGAAGGGACGTGGGGTGGGGTGGGGGGACCGGGCGGGGCCCCTGGCGGCGGCCGGGGCCCGGATCTGGAGCTCTGGAGCCCTGTCTCTGCCGCTCACGCGGGATCAGCGTCTCCTACTCGGGTTTGGGCGCTGGGGACCCCCCTCCTCCTCACTGTCTCACAGTCCTCTACCCCCTAAAATAGCCCCTTGCCCCTGTCGCCGTTCAGCCTCCCCCCGCGAGGCCGCATCCGCCAGATCCAGGGGTGCCAACTAGCGCCCCCCAAATCCCACCTCCCCCCCAAATTTCTTCCTCCTTCCCCCTCCCCCCTACAGCTCCCAGGCGGTCGTGGCCCCTTTAACAGGAGACTGACAGACGGTACCGAGTGGCCAATGGGAGGCTGTGTCCGCGCCGGCCGGCTACTAGACCCCGCCTCTGCATGGCTAGGGAGGGGCCGCGCGGGCGGAGAGCGGGAGGCGGGGCTCAAGGTGCGTCGGCCAATAGACGTACGGCGTGCGGCCGCTGGGGTGGGGGGCGGAGCCCAGGAGGGAGATGATGTCACCTGGAGCTAGTAGCTCACGGCGTGGACCGCAACTCCCGACCCTAGATCCCGGCGTTGGCGCGCGCAAGCCCCCGGCTGCATGGGACGTGAGGGCTGAGCTAGCAGTGGGCTGGGGATAAAGATTGGATTTTAAGGGAAGGGCGGCTCCCGGAAAGAAGTGCTTTGGTTGGAAGGTGGGGTGAGTGCCCGATGGATGAGTGCACCTTGTTCTGCACCCCTGCGCCCGCGTCGGGAACTGCACGAAGCACCCCCAACCCCGACTCCCACGTAGACTGTCGTGCGGCCTGCGGAACTCCCCTGGCGGACAAGGCTAATGGTTTGGTCCGCCCCGCCCACACAGAGGCCGCCCACTGGCTACCGCTAGAGCTCCGGACTCCTCCGTCAGACCCAATGCGGAGGAAGAGGCCCCGCGGCTCTGACCCTCTTAAGGGTAGGAGGCGTTGTCTTAGTGCTCCCCACCACCTGACCAGGGTCTGCCACACATCTCGAACTTGGCCTTGGGAGCCCAGCCGGCCTCCACTTCAGACACGGAGACAGAAGAGGGCGCTGCCTCTGCTGTCTGACTTTGAAAAAGGTTTAGGGCCCATTTAGACCTCAGCTCCCCCAATCAAAGCACCTCAAGATGCTCTAACCCCAAGACAGACACACAGACACTGAGCGAGGGTCAAAGATCTTTAAATAAGGAGTCGGTGACAATAAATACTGTACAGGGGAGAGGTGAGGGTCCAGAACTGTGGTTTCAGCCTCGAGACTCCAAGGACCTGCGGGGTGCGGGGTGAAGAGAGGGAAGCAGGTTGAGGGGAGGCACCAAGGGAAGAGAGGGGAAAGACCACGAGCTGGGTTTCGGCCCAGGGAGCGGGGCAGCTAGGAGGGGATAAAGGAGCTGGTACTCCCAGACGTGTGGCCACCATGGGAGGGTTAAAGGGCCAGAATGCCAAAGGACAGGCAGGAGTTGGGACCTGGGTGGGAAGCAAGTGCCCAACGATTACAGCTGGTCTGAGGGGAGGCAACAGAGGCCCCCGGGGTGGGTGGCCAGGGGCTCACGAGTAGCTCTGGTGCTGCTGGCGTCGGCGGGCAGAGCGCATCTTCTCAAAGCGGGCCTCCATCTCCTCCAATACGCGGGGCGTGTACCGCACCACCAGCTTCACGGAGCCCTGAGCCGCCTTCAGCAGCTCCACGGCCTTCTCGTGCTGCTCGCCCTCCACGCTCTGCAGAGCAGGCCGTGCACAGCTGGCTGGGCCCGCCCCCCAGGGAGCCGGCTTCTGGTGAGCTTGATGCCAGACCAGGTGGGGCTGGGGCCTGGTGGCCTCCTGGGAGTCATTTGCTGAGTCCCTCCTGTCCTCTCCCTTCCTGGTTTCCCTTTCTTGGGTTGCACAGCTTTAGCCTGACTCAGACTATGTCCTTCCCATTCTGGACTCTTTTTCTGGCCTTCCCAAGTTGGGTTCCTCTACACCCCAGGCGAAGTGATCCCTTCCCTGCTCTCAGCCTTCCTGTGGATTCTTAGGCTGGCACTTAAGCCCTGCAGGAGTGGCCCCAACCACCGACCAGTGATGCTGCTGTCTACTCTTAAGCACAGTGTTTTAATTAGCTGCATGTCCCAGATGGCCATCAGAACTGAGCCCCATCTCAAAGGAGCTAAGTTAGCCCTTGCCAAGGATACCTTCAGCCAGAAATACTCATCTGGTTTCTTTAAAGAATTCCTATCATTCGTCAATACCCAGCTCAAATATTTCTTTTGCAAAAACTTCCCTCATCTACACTGTACTGGAGCCACATCTGGATTCTCACAATGCTTTGTGCTTCTTCATTATGTCTCTGAGTTGGGTCTAGTTCAGTTAGAACAGGGAGAGAAG
This sequence comes from Cavia porcellus, assembly GCF_034190915.1. NCBI lineage: Eukaryota > Metazoa > Chordata > Mammalia > Rodentia > Caviidae > Cavia > Cavia porcellus. Next base: position 27,692,297 of record NW_026947490.1, on the reverse strand, counting down.
TCCCTGAGTCTACACTGTAAAGGACCAGCCACTGAACAGTGTTGAATGGGTGTTACCATCAGGATCTGCACAACAGACGATCACCCTGGCCCTGCCCAGCCCCCTACTCACCACACCATTCACCGACAGCAGCTGGTCCCCACGCTTGAGGCCTCCATGTCGGTCAGCAACGCCTCCAGGGATGACTCGAGAGATGTAGATGGGAGAGTTCTGCTCTTTGCCACCCATGATGTTGAAGCCCAGGCCTTCGTCTGTCTTGGGCAGCTCCACCACTCTGGGATGTGCATGACCCTCACTGGCCGTGAAGGCAGCCACTGTGGCCTTCCGGAGAAGAAGCACATGGTGATGAGGGCCTGTCCACAGTGGACTATGGGATGGGGCCGCAGGGTGAGCAGGGAGAGCAGATTGAAACATAGCACTTCCCTCAAGCTCAGGGTCATATTGGGCTGTCTAATCTTGTTGTTTTGTTTTTGTTAGATATGGGGGACTAAACTGAGAACGTTTTTTATTCTGAGGCTGGGTCTCCCTAAATTGCCTAAACTGGAGTTGAACTTTCGATCCTCCTGCTCACCCTTGAAGAGTATTGGGATTACAGGTATGTGCCACTACACCCAGCCCAATCTTGCTTTTTTACAGATGAAAACTAAACCTCCAGAGGGAATTGGAAACCACCAGGCAGCAACAAGCAGCAGCATCTAAGTGCAGTGTAGTAAGAGTTCCGTACAACAGTCTGCTGTATAGATGTTGATTACAATTATCATCTAGACATCACTGAAATGATTTCCATTGGCCTATTATGCAACGTTGGTTTTAGTTTAAAATGTGTAGCTATTTAAAGGAAACTATAAATAAAGACTCATAGTGGTTTTTATAGTTTTGGTAAAAATCACAAAGGAGGACACAGGACTGCTTGGGCACCTACCTTGGCCGTGGCATGAGCCCTGATCTCCGCGCTGCCTGTGATGTCCAGCGTGTCATACAGCTGCTCATACACCTGCAAAGGATGCCGCAGTGTCCGGGAGCCTCCGCTTCCCTCCTCTCTTAGACACAGTAGCCCCTGTGGTCTCCGCACCACCTCTCCCTTCTCAACCAGGGGTCCGCCTCGCCCCCGCGAACTACAACTCCCACAAGAACCCCGGGCTGGGCTGTAGCGCGGCCCTGGCGTAGGTGGCTCAGGCGCTGCTGGGAGGCGTAGTCCAGGCTCACCTCGCGGATGGCGGAGCAGAAGCGGCTCTGCAGAACCCGCTGAAGAGCTTGCAGCTTCTGCGGCGGCAGCTCCCCGCTGCGCTGGAGCCGCTCGAGGAGCTCCACGGCACGGGACACGTCTGGGTGGCGAGAGCGAAGACAACATCACAGCACGGAGGCCACGGAGAGAGGCAACGAGAGATGGAGTCAGGGCGGAGGCAACGGAGCTGGGAAGGACAGCATAAGCCAAGCCGCCAGTCCCGCTGCGTCCAAGTGGCCCTGAGGTCTGCGCCAGCGCACACCTGGCCTGGGCCTGGGGCCCCACGCAGTGGACCCGCCCCGCGCACCCTGTCCGCCCACTGTGTCGGCCTGGCCGGGTGGGCGGGGCCGTGTGGGGCACAGGAGGCAGCTGGTTGCGCGGGGCCCTGGGGCGCTTACCCCGCTCCAGCCCCAGCGGCTCGACCAGCGCAGCCATGTCGGCGCCACTGCCAGCCGCCAGTCGCCCGCCTGCCCTGGCGCCGGCGAGGGGGCGGTGCTGCCCGAGGCCCCGCCCCACGCCCCCGGCTCGTCAACAGTCTCTTTCCAAGGTCCACCGTGTGTGACCGCGCCTGGCGCAGCTACGAGTCTGGAACCGCCTGTCGGCGTCTCCTTCCTCCCAATCTATCTTGCCCACCCCTTCCCTGTCCTTTCCCCAGGTTTCCACACTTAACAGATCCTGAGCAGCGAGGTAACGCAGGTGAGCAAGGGAAATAAGCCCGCTGCCTGAGGGGTTCGATCTAGGATGACAGATGACCAGCAACGCTGTGCTTAAAGAGTGGAGCCAGGCGTGGTGGCCCATGCCTGTAATCCCAGCACTGGAAGGCAGAGGGACAAGGATCGCCGTGAGTGCAAAGCCAGCCTGGCTACATAGTGAGTTCGCAGGGCCAGCCTGAACTACTCAGTGAGACTATCTCAAAAACAAAAAAACAAAAACACCAAGAGTGGGAGCAGACAGTAGGAAGGGCGCTGACAAAATCCTGACAGGTAAAACCCACAAGTGAGATCTAGGGCAAGGTGGCACTTGCCTATAATTCCAGCTACTTGGGAGACTGAGGCACAAAGATTGCCAATTCAAGGGCAGCCTGGGGAATTTAAAAAATAAAAAGGGCTGAAGGCATCTCTCAGCACTATAAAGCCTTTGCCAAGCATGCATGTGGTCCTGGCCTCAAATACCAGTACGCAAGGATGGAAACTGCAGAAAGCGGAGTGGGGAAGTTGGAGATGCAGGAGCTGTGTGGCCTTGTACATAGGCATCTGCACGATGAGGATCTGGGACTCATGAGCACTCCTGGGAGAATACCGGTGACCATGTCTGCAGTTTAGGATCACTGTGGCCACCGTGAAGACTAGCTTAGGGGAAGCAGGTATAAATGTTCTCCAAAAGCTCCCTGTGCTTGTGGGCAAATGGGGCAAGTGACAGGCCTTGGCCAGACAGCCCAGTGAATGCAGTATTGGGGTGCTTTGGTGCCCTTTGCCAGGGTGGCCTTGCCAGAGGATAATAGAAGACATTCTAAATTTGAGGAGCCTGTGGGCTGCAGGCAGTTTTGGAAGCTGGGACAACAGGTGGGAACTAAAACCAGTGGTCAGAGTGGAGGGGGTGGGGAGCAGCAGGGGAGTCCAACGGCTCCCAATGCTTAGTCGGGAAATAGCAGTGTGTGCTGAGAACAGGCCCTGGAGGAAAAAAGCCAGGAGAGGGGTTTTAGAAAGAGAAAGGCTGTGGGGAGGCTGAAGCAGCACAGGAAATGTGAAAATTGGCCTGCTATGCAAGGGCTTTCAGGCAGGGGGATGGCTCTGTGGCTTCCAGAAAAGGATTTGCTCAGACTGCCTGCAGCAGGCTGGCTTCCTGGTCAACTCAGGTATTTACTTTTTACGGTGTATATGGTACAGTACTTGGAATTGAAACTCAGTTTCTCAGGCTGGCCTTCAGGTGCAATGTTGCCTCAGCCTCACCAGTAACTGGGTTTGGGCCAAGAGTACAGCCTAGCAGCACAAACATCTACCTGGCAAGTACAAGGTCCAGAGTTTGATTCCCACTACAAAAAAAGTAGCTAGACCACGCAAAGTCACATATTTATAGTTAAAAACAGCTAAGGGCTGGGGCTAGGGATTTAGCTCAGCGGCATAAGCGCCTGCCTTGCAAACAGGCAGTCGTGAGTTCGATCCCAGGTACCGATAAAAACGAAAAAGACAAAAAAAAAAAAAAAAAAAACCAAAACAAAACAAAACAAAAAAACAGCTAAGGGCTAATAACAAAAACCCCACTAGTTCCTATACCTCTCCTAAATCTGCCTCCTTCAAGAGGTGGACGTGATGGCACACATCTATCATTCCAGCACTTGGGAGACTGAGGCAGGAAGACTGCAAATTCAGTCAGTCTGGATTACAAGCAAGACGCTGTCTCAAAAAGAATTTTTTTTAAAAAAAGTAATTTACAGATGTCTGTTGCTTCTGTAATAACATGGTATTTCCTGATTTATGTGTTGGTAACATACTGCATACTGGTTTCTGTTCTCACCACCTTTCTTCTACCATCCCTGAGAATTCAAAGCTAGGAGCTTTTGGTTTTCCAGTTCAGTGCTTACAGGGTGTCAGCCTACAATACCATCACTCTACTGTCCTCATATTCTAAGATTACACTGCATTTCAACAGCTCCCTGCTTTGTCTCTTATTTTGGCCCCAGTTCATAACTGATTGGCCATACAGGCCACTGTCCCTTGTTTATACCGATCACAGGCACTGCGCTGGGCCAGGGACCTGCAGTGCTCTTCTGCCAGGCGCATGTTCCCAGCCAGTGGCTCTGAAGCTGTGGATTCCCACTGAGTTCAGTCACCACCACCAGGATACAAAGCTCATCACTTGAGGGTTGCATCCTCCACCTCCAGGTGCTCAGGTCTTTGTGCAGCTTTTCCCACGGGAGTCAGCAGAGTCCCCTGGCAGCAGCATTTTCTTTTTTCCCACAATTTCCAAGTCTCCAGCATGACACTGATCTTACTGAATCTTTTTATCCAGAAACTTCTACAAACTGCAGTCCTCTTGCCTCCATCCAGGCCACTTGCTTTGCAGAAACTGCCATTCTGAGACTTCACTCCACATGGCTCCTGGATTGCATCTTTTTAAAATTCACTTTGGTGAGCTGATGTGAATTCCTAAAATGATTGTCTTTTCCTTTGTGTGTGCACATGCATGTGTACATGTCTTATTTTCAAAAAAATGTGCCTACTCTTAGCTCTTCAGTTTTCGTAAGGGGAAGATTTCAGATTGTCTTGAGCCTATTCAGTTATCAAATTCACTTACAAATCCTCAAATAACTGTTTCTCAGTTCTAGAACTTCCAGTTGACTTTGAGAATCCAGATGTTAAATATTCTCCATTTTTCCTTATTTTGTGAAAATACCAGTTATTTCATTCTGAACTCCAAAATCTGCATTAGCCTGGTTCTGGCTTTTTAACTTCTTGAATTCCTGCAATTTCAGAGCTGTTTCTAGCATGACTGGTGAGCACTGCAAACCAAAAGCCATAGAATCTGGATGTCTTCCTTCAATGAGGGAAGCAGAGGGCCCTCTTGGTAGCTTGACACCAGAACCCTGATGAGGTCCTGCTTTGGGCTCAAAGCTGGTAGATTCCAGCTGTGGTTTGATTCTGATATGCAACCTGTACATTCTGATTAACACTGCCATGCCATGGAGATGACCTCCCAGCAGGTTCCATAGGGATTGCAATCTGTACAGCTGTCACCTCCAAGTGAAACTGCATCCTGCCGTAAGGGTGTGGTAATGCCTTGAAGTAACTCTTGGAAGCATAGGACAAGTGCCCTCCTCCTGGCCTAGTTACACTTCCAGTGCTGAACTGCTGCACCAATCCTGACCAAATGCAAGCAGCTAAGCAGCAGCTCTCATGTCAGTGCAGGCTCCTCCCTCAGGTCTGGCCTCCATGGCTGTTCCACAAGTTTTGATTTGTTTGGGCTTTGTATGACTCATCTGTGCCAGATTAGTCCAATATGGGCTCTTACGGCAGTTGCACTTTTTTTTTTAGAAGTCCTATATTTTTTGGTCAGTCTCCTTGAATGTACCGATAAGTATTTTTTTCTAATTTCTTCTATAATTTTTTTTTTTTAAGTTTTGGGGTCTCTTGTTGCAGTTTTTTTCCTCAAATGCCTGAGTATTCTTGATGTGATTAAAGACTGAAGCCCTTGAAAAGCAGACTAGACTCCACATGGCAGTCAGATTCAACCACTAGGCTGGCTGTGGTCATCAGGCAACTCATCCTGCAGGCTGAGACTTCCAGAGGCGGCCTTCCTGGCCAGCTCCTCTCCCTGTTGCTTGGAGTAGCAGCCCTGACCTACTCTCCAGGCCCGGGCTTCCTTCTCACTGCAACCTCATTCAAAGGTTCCCTTGGCCTCAGTCTGCTTGGAGACCTACTGGAATCTCAGTTGCCAAGGGCTCCTCTTCCGCTCCTGTACAGCACTGTCAGGTAGTACAAAGGAGAACTCGGCCAGAGCTGAAGGCCCTCAAGCTTCCCACTTTCTTCCGAGCCACATTTCTTTTGTTTCCTGCTTCAGAGACAAGTTTCGCTCTCAAGCAAGCATTTTGTTTCTGCTGGGTAATCCAGTGTCTTCCTCCCACTCCCAACACTGGACAAAAAAAGCCCCAAGGAAGGGGATGCAGGACCGGGGCATGGCTGCACGCTTCAGCCCATGAAGGTCAAGCCTGGAAACCGTACACCAATGTGGGACAATAGTCAACTGACAGCCTGAAATGTTAAAAGCAGTGAGGAACAAAAGATGCCCACCATCAACAGGAAATTAATTTTATTCTTAAATCCAAGGGCCCGAACAAAGGAACTCCTACCCTCAGAGGGCAAACTGAGGTGGCCAGGAAGGTTAGGGAGAGGACGACAGTGAGGGCTGGCTGGGATCTCGTCCGAATAGAGCAGCTAGGAAGACCTCCTCACTCAGGTGCTGCCTCCATGAGATACCCGTTCTCCGGAGCCATGTATCCGTCGCCGCCCTCAGACTCTATGTACATGTCTCGGCTGTCATTGCCCAGACCTTCCAGCCCGTTGTCCTGGCCACCCCCGCCCCCGCCGCGGGCCTCATCCCTGCCTCGCTCACCACCCCGTTCCCCCCGCTTGTGCTCTCGATCACGGTCCCGGTCCCGGTCCCGGCGTCGCTCGCGCTCGCTCCTGTGACTCCGACGTCGTTCCCGGTCACGATCCCGGCCCTTCTCCTCCGGGCCATCAGGGCCATCAGGACCAAGCTCCCCAGGAGGCCCATCATCAGGAGGTGCATCACCAGGCTCAGAGGGCTCGGCCATGTCACCACTACCACCACCTCCACTACCACGAAGCTCCTCCTTGCGTTCCCGCTCCCGTCGTGCCCGTTCCCGGCTTCGACTGCTTCGACGCTTCCGGTCTCGGTCCTTGTCCTTGCTCCGCTCCCTGGACCGACGCCGCTCATCCTTGTCACGACTCCGTGAGCGCCTCCGCCGGTCCCGAGAGCGGGAGCGTCGCCGTTCCCGCTCCTTGTCTCTCTCCCGACTCCGCTCTCTACGCTCCCGCTCTCGGTCCCGGTCCCGGTCCCTGTGCGGAAGCGGGGAGGGGCCAGGCCTGGATGAGGTAGGCAGTGGTGTGCAGCAGGGACCCCCATGTCACCAGCCCAGTCCCAAGAAACTAGTCGCCCAATCTTACCTCTCATCATAGCGGGATGTATCATCACGGCCTGAATGCCGGATGTTCACATCAGCCCCACCTCTTCTGGTACCACCAAGGCCACCTCCTACAGGCAGGGCAAGTAGACACGGGTCAGTGTGGCCAGGGTAAAACACAGAGGACTAGGAAAAGGAGGGGCCTCAAAGAACAGAGGGCAAGAAAACTACCACCTCGGCTGGTGGCCAGGGGCCAACTCCAAGTATCCACCACCTCTGCGCTCTTGTTTCAGGACAGCCTTCACCAGGTGCTGCCTAGGAAGGTTCTGAGTAGGAACCTATCTAGCTCAGCATGGTGCCCCACCTACTGGGAACTGAGCCTCTTAGATCCCCTCCCCCTGATACCGGGGCTCCAAGTGAAAACAGGTCCGATTTACACTTTCCTGCCTCAAATCCAAACTCCTCCCCAAAAGGGTAGAGAAGAGCCTAAAGAGCCACCATGCCCAGCTTCCTGCCTGGCTCCCAGATTCCAATGGCCCTGGCTCCTAGACTCCAACGGACCTTGGAGTCAGCCATCTGCCCAGACGCTACTTCCTCGGCAAACCCTTCAGGGCCAACTGGCAGCCCCTCACTCCTCAGAGTTCCCAGCATCTCCTCTGAGGCTTTTGCAAAACTGCCATGTGAGGTGTTGACCAATTGCATGTTACCAGGCTGTACAGCCAGTGCCTGGCGCTCTCCCTGCTCCAGCACAGGTGATGAACCTGGCCAGAGAAGCCGATCTGCCAGAGGTGACCTTCTTTCAGATGGGAAAGCATTCTGTCATTTGCCCCTGGCACCCTGGAAAGCAGGGGGTGGGGCCGGGAGCCACTCCTGTCTGCCCTCAGGAGACCCCGGGCTAGCACTCTTCTGTCATGTTCCACACAAGCAGTAACCCAGGCAGATATAACCCAGCATTGAGACCAAACCCAGGGCCTTCACACTACCTGCAGCCCTTTTATTTGCTTTTGCGGCAGGGTTTCTTACTTACTTAGTCACTAAATTGCCTGGGCTGGACTTGATCTTTGGATCCTCCTGCCTCAGCCTCCCATGGTGCTGGGACAGCCATGAAACAGCAGATCCAGTTCTTTTTTCTTATCTTTTGATACAAGGTCTCACCATGTAGTCTAGGCTGGCCCTGAACTTAAGATCCCCCTGCCCTGGCCTCCTAAGTGCTAGGATTGCACATCTGCACCAACACTCCTGGCTTCAACACCACACTCAGCTCAAATGTGTTTCTGAGACTTGCTACCAAACTGACCTTGACTGAGACAGCAAATGGCAGAGGTTGCCTTTGTCTTGTTCTAGACTACAAGCCTGGTACACAGCTGGTGACTCAGTGGGTACTTGCTGAGCCCAATGAATGAACAAAGAGACAGCAAGTGCAAAGGATAAGCAGACAAGCAAGTGCCACCTACGAGCCCCACCAGATCCACTAGCCGATGGGCACCAGATGCATCAAATGCATGACTCCCACTGCGTGAGGCCAGGAAAGAGGGCAGAACAGCGGCATCTGACAGCTAGCAAACAAGCAAATGAGCCAGGCTGGTGTTTACCCCAGGCCAGTCACCCAGAAAAGCCAAGAGATGTAAGAAGATGAGTTAGAAACAGAGGGAGGCGTGAAGGGCAGACAGAAGGCAGCAAGGTTGTGGAAGAGAGGGACATTGAGGCCACAGGGCACAGCACCCAGGCACTCAGCACACATGATCGCTCACCCAGCCGCCGAGGCCTCCAGCCCTTCACGGTCCGGCCCCTTTCCACATCCACGAGGACTCTTCTGCCATCAATCTTCTTGCCATCTGCGTGTTTGTAAGCGGCTGCAACAGATGTGGGGAGGGGGAAGGGGAAGGAGTCCCCACAGGGTCCTCTAGTCAAGATAGAACCCCACACTGCAGCATCCCCATTCCCCAGACTATCATGGCACGAGCACTCGCACACGCACGCCCACACCACCAGCCAGGCACCTGCCAGCCAGACCGACCCTCTCCCAACCCAGGGAGGGGCCTGCTCCATCTCAGTGCCTGCTCCTTTCTCAGCACCCCCATCACGACTGAAGGTGACGGCTACCAAGGACCACTGTACCCCCTAGAGGTTCCCCTGCTCCCACCAGATGGAGCAGCCCTCTCCTGCTGGATGGCCAAAGTTGCTGCAAAGAAACTGGAAGTTAACACTGGACTCTGCTGTGGGGGAGGGGGCTCCCCCACAACCCCAAGCATGCACCCTAAAACATCATGCTGGGGCAGGAGGCCTGACTGGGCCACTCCACACCCCAGTTAACACCAGTTTTTTCTTCTTGTATGGTTTTAGGGGGAGGAGGCTGAGTGGGTAAACAGACATCAGAACAGAAAATAAATCAGAGGAAGTGGGAGAAATCTTCAGGAAATGGCAGGGAGCAGAGAGGCGGGTTATGTGCTCCCAGGGGGCCTACAGGGACCCCCCAGCAGGAAACATGAAGGGAGGCTGGGGGGACGTGCGGTGCTACTGAAAAATCCCTGCCTTACCTGAGACCACTGACCCTGTCACCACTCAACCTGCACATCTCTCCCCTCGATGCCCCAGCTCAAAATGTGCCAGACACAGCCCTGGCCTGACCCCATCAGGGAAGAGGAGAAGCAGAGGAGGGGCCGGGGAGAGGCCCAAGACTGCTCTCGTGCAGGACAAGCACACGGTAGGCCCAATGGCCAGCCTATAATCTTGGGGGGCAGTTGGGAAGGCCAAAATGTCCTGACCCCCTCCCCAGCCCTGGTCTAGGGACTTTCCTCAACCAACCACAATACCCTGCCCCCCCAGCCCGCTCCCCCCCAAATACAACCAGAGGAAGAGAAAAAGGTGCCATTTACCGATGCCAGCCTTGCGGGTGTCCAAACCGAGCGGGATGGGGGGGGCTCGGCAACTCCTGGGGGCCTGGCGAGGAGGCGGGCTTCCCGGGGGGGTGGGACACACGGGACGCTTACCTGGAGCCCCCAAGCTTACCTGAGTAGGCGCACAGACCCTCCCCAAAAAACCATGGGGTCAGCTAAAGCTACAGGGAGGGGAACTTGGGGGTCCTGGGCACCCCAAAAGGGAAGAGCCAAATCTCCTGCGCCACCTGGAGACAGGCTGAGGAAAGAAATAATGGACCCCAGAGAAACTTTCGGGTGAGAGTAACATCGAATCTGGGTCTGGAAAGCCGGGGGCCTATCTTGGTGGGATTTGCAAAGGTGGCTAGGAGGCCTCGGAACACCTGTCGCCCTTACCAGTTCCTGATACACTCACACTCACTAGGCACAGGCCCACCCCACTCAATTTGGGAATGGCTTTCCCACCTCCAACTCCACAGCCCAACCACCAAACTGCAGCCCAAGGCTGGCACACAGGGAACATACTCCAAGGTCTGGAGGTGCAGTGCTGTCCATGCTGAGAAGGGGCCGCTTGGCCCCTGAACCCAGAGAAGGGTAGTGGGGAAGGAATGTGAGGACCAGGGTGCAGCCGAGCAAAGAACTCTGCTCGGGGTCAGCATCCCAAACCCAGGAAAGACCCAACCCGCAAAGAACAGCAAAGAAAATGTGTCAATGTGTCCATCTAGGCCTCTCTCTCTCTCTCTTTCCCTCTCTTTCATCTCCAGACAGTGGCAGATTCTTAATAAGAGCCTACTACACCTTCATCATTGGTAGCCTGCTTCTTTCCCCCCATGGTCCAGACCTGGGTTCCATGCACTCTGGGGAGCTCCTGGAGTCGGCTGGGCACAGTAGCCAGACCCCTCGAACATAGGAAGACAGATGAGGGTGCAGCACCTTGAAACTAGCCAAAGATTCTCCAGGACCACCATAGTAACAGACCCATGGCAGGGATGGGGGACAGGCACTGAGGGCAGAAGGGTTCCGCATGGAACCCTGGCCCCGTGCCCCACCTTCCATACTCCTGCACCTCGCCCTTCATGTCAGGAAGCCAGGGAAGTGAGGCTGGGTGGAGTTCATCTGGAGAGGCGATGCCTTTCCCAGCGAGGTCCACCCTGCCCCTCATGGGATTGGCCAGACAATCGGAGTGTATGGATCGGGTAGGAGGGGCAATGGGCACCCAGCTAAGGAAAGGGCTGTGGGTGCGGGAAGGCTGAGGGGCGACCAGGGTGGGAAGAGGGACGTCTCACTGCTCCTGTGCTGCCTGGCTAAGCTGGGCTGGTGTGCAGTGCTGAGTGATCTTACCCATGATACAAACCCTTATACCAACCATACACTGAGGTGTTGTAAGGGGAGCGTAAGCATCAGCTGCAAGCCAGCTGCGTGGTGGCTGCAGTGACAATAAGAACAGTCAATTAATACGGCGGCCCCTGGACACGCCGCAGCCCTGCCCACCCCCACCCACCCATCCCTGCCCCTGTGGGCACCGCGTAGCCTCAAGGGGGCTCTGGAGCCGTGGAGTGGGCACTGAACACGCCCACTGGGCCCGCTGCCCCACAGCCTGGAGAACAGGGTAGGGGCCAGAGTGGGGAGGCGGAGGGTCGGGATGGCCCAGCCCCAGCTCTACTGGGGGGGAAGCAAGGGCACGTTCAAAGGCCAGTCCTCATGTGGCCTGGCCACCCCCAACCCCAGGTGGGGGAATTAATGGGGAGAGACTCCCGGAAAATCCAACCCCTCCCCCCACCTCCAGCTGGCCCCAGCCCCCACCCAGTTCCCTCCTGGCCCCTGAGGTTCAACGTGTGGCACTTACCTCCCTGGGCTCACACACACACACACACGTTGTAGGGGATTTGGTTTTTGTTTTTTAAAAAACACGTATATATATATATATAAATATATACATATATAAAAAAAAAAAGATATATCAGAAACAGAGGGAAGAGGAGAAGAGACATTGCTAATGTCAGGTGTGTCGGGGAGGGGGACAGACAACAGGGAAGGGCGGGGCAGCAGAGAAGTGAGAGGGCAGTGGGAGGGCAGAGGCCAGAGGTACTCACAGTGCATGTCCCGCTCGTGCTCGTACTCGATGAAGGCATAGCCGCGGGGCTTTCCCGAGCGCTTGCTGTACACCATGTGTATCTGCAGAAAGAGGCCAGGTGAGCATGGGCCTTCAGACCTAGTCCTCAAGCGCTCTCAGGGTCCCCCTTTAGCTTTAATGATGAAAGCAGAGGACACAGAACTAGAGAGGCACGGGGAGACACCTTGGAGAGAACACAGGCTAAGCACTAAACACTAACGGGGGAGACTGAAGCATTAGCTTCCCATGTGCAGCAGCAGTCACTCCAAAGAGTGGGCCACGGGAGGAGGCACTTCTGTGAGAGTGGGATTTTTGCCCAATTTTCTTTTTTTTAATACCAGGGATCGAACCAACTGATCTTACGCTTACCAGGCAAGCACTTGAGTCACTGAAGTAAATCCCCAGTCCCTGGAATGTATTTTTGTTAAGCATTTTACACCATTTATTCTTGTAATCAAAAACAGGTCAATTCTTCTTGCAAAACAATGCAATACAGTACATAATGGACACACACATCACATTTTTCTTTCCATGGCTCTGGCCCACCCCCACCAAGAGACCAAAAAAAAAAGCAAAGCCCAACAAAAACTCTTCCTGATCACATTCATGGAACATGACACCAGGGTACTACTACAAAGCAGGAGGTGAACATCTGCTCTATGTTGTAAGGTTTCAGGTTTGTTCTCCATGTCTATACTAAGTGATAACCAACACTGAATGTGCTGTGCACCAAGTCAAAATTAACATGTCCAACCTCACTTAATACGGCGAACATAGTAGAAACCGAACTTTTCCACAAGTATTTTTCCTTAAGCACTGGAGGACGGAATGTATTCTGATGGTGAGGCTTTTGGCTTGAGGCTGCAAAGTTAAGTAGACACCAGGACCACCAAGGATCCCCAGTGAAAGGCTGAACATGGACTCTGAGGAACTGAAAACGATGCTGAGTAAAAAGGAGGCCAAGTGGAGAAGCCACTTGGAGTTGGGGTTAAAATGGAGGAGCTCCAAATGCACTGGGTAGGGCGTTCCAGAGCAAAAGAAAGGGCACTGCAGACGCACCCACACACATGAAGCAGAAAGCTGGGAAGCTCGGGGCTCCACAAGAGGATTCTCACTACAGGGACGCCAGCACGGTGCATCAGATGGTGGCACACAAGCCACTCAACAGTGCAAGGCCACCAGGCAAAGCACCTGAGGGCCCAGATGAAGAATCTAGACCTCTGTCCCTATGTGCTAGGGAGCCATGGAAGACCATGAGCAAAGGTGATGGGTCCTCTCTGGGTGTCACCCCCTCTGGGACCATATGGAAGATGGACTATATGAAGAACAACGGTGAGGAGCAAATTCTGGGGATAGAGGGTGAGGATGAACCAGAAAAACAGTGGCAAACAACAAAATTCAAGTTGGCCAAGGATGCATACTTGTCCACTCACTTCACTACCAGTCAGCTGCCCTGAGCTCACCCTGTGCTAGAATGATGGTTACAACCCTGCAGCCTCGCAAACTCAACTCAGATTCCAAAGTGAGCAGAAGAGGTATCAGAGGAAACAGGCCAGAGGCCCAAAACATCAAACAACCCAGCCCTGAGAGCCAGAGCCAGGGCCAGAGCCAGAGCCAGGAAGGTAACAGCAGAGCCCACTCACATCCAGCACCAGGCTCAGCAGCTCACACAGCCCATGGGGGGCGGGGGGGCCATCCACCTTCCCAGGGAAGGGAAGAAGGCTCAAAGTTGACTTCAACTTAAGGAACAAATGTCAGATATACAAAGCTGTGCTGTAAAACAGAAGCAGCAGACCCAGCAAGGTGGCACACACCTAAAATCCCAGCATCAGAGACTGAGGCAGGAGGATCACTGAGTTCCAGCCCAGCCAGGACTACATAGTGAGTTTGAAGCCAACCTATACTACACAGCAAGACTCTGTCTCAAAAAAACACAATAAATAAAAAAATAAAAATAAAACAAGAACCAGTAACAACTTTTAGTAAAGAGTCAGCAAGCAGGCATTCCTAGCTCTGAGAACCACAGTCTGTCATAACTCAACTCTGCCTTCTAGCAATAGCAGCCAGGTAACATGGAAACTAATGCACTAGCCTGTGTATCAACAAAAGCACATTTACAAGGGCTAAGTGTGCCGGAGATTTAGCTCAACGACATAAGTGTCTGCCTTGCAAGTGCACAGTTGTGAGTTCAATCCCTGGTACAAAAAAAAAAAGAGCTAAGTGTGTAGTTTCCCGATATCTGCCCTCTGTCAACTAAGAGTCAGTCACTACTACTTATTTTCCTTCTGCTACTTAGGCTGCGTCAAAGGGCATAAACCCTTTGATAGCCAACCATGGTAGTGCACACCTATAATCCCAGCACTTGGGAGGCTGAATCACGAGGATTGCCACAAGTTCAAGGCCAGTTTGAACTACTGGCCAGTGAGACCCAGTCTCACAAACAAAACAAAAAAATACACCGATAAAAATCTTAACTTTTATAAATTTTACTATTTAAAAAAAAAAAAAAAAAAAACAGGCATAGTGGGATTCATGCCTGTAAATCCCAGCACTTGGTAGGCTGAGGTGGGAGGATTGTTGTGAGTTCGAGACCAGCCTGGGCTACAAAGTGAGCTCAAGGCCAGCCTGAACTGCGCATAGTGAGACCCCATTTCAAAAAAAGAGGAAAAAAAAAAAAAAAAAAAAAAAAAAAGCTGAGTGCAGTGGCACACGCCTATAAGCCCAGCATTTGGGAGGCTGAGTCAGGAGGATCACCTTGAGTTTGAGGGCAGCTGGGGTTAAAAGTAAGTTCAAGGCCAGCCTGAACCATACAGTGAAACCCTGCCTCAAAAAGACCAAAACCAAACAAATAAACACTGTGAGGGAGGTGCCAACCTCAGGGCTAGGAGCTCAGCATTCTCTCCCTCCTAGGGGACTGCCCTCCCCCCAATTCCCAGTTCTAATACCCCTATTTTGACCCACTTACTCTTTTGATGGGTCCGTACACTTCAAACTCTCTCCGAAGCTTGGATTCTGTTGTGTCATAGTTCTAGAAGGAAAGTCTCAAAATTAGAGAGAAGAAAACTGTCCTGAAGCCTCTGTGTAGTCCCAGACAAGGGACTGTCCTGTAAGACCCAGGCACTCAGCAAGTGGGCCAGTGGGGGTTCTGGAGCTGGGAGCTGTGGACTTACCACTCTGGCCACGAACAGAGTCTTGAAGGCATCACCCTGAGCATTGGGATCATTGTGTGGGTCCCCTGTGCAGGAAGAAGATACTCTGTAAGATTCCTGTAGCCAGAGGTATTTAGACAGGTACAGACAGATGGGCAAGGTCCTGGAGACAAAGATAGAGTTGACCTGGCCACTCTGGGCATATCCTCCTGGCTTCCCTGAATCAACACCTTTACTGGAATGATGCTTAGGCTGACAGAATGAGGCTGACTTCAAGCTAAAAGGACGTGGCAGGCCTGGATGGCACCCTGGATGTCTATTCAGTCCTATGCACCCTATGGATCCCTTCCTTTTTTTTTTTTGTCTTTTTCATTTTTATCGGTACCAGGGATCGAGGATCCCCTCCTGAGTATAAGGTGATCTGAGCAATAGGCAAGCAAGCGCAACAGGGCCTCCCTGGAAGGCAGCCTCCTGTGGACAGCTGAGCTAGCCTTCCCCATCCCTGAAACAGGGCCGCACTGCCACCCAATGGGCATAGACTGCAACTACAGCCCAGGGGATCCTGAGACCTAGCAATGCCAGAGTGTTGGCATTACATTTACAGAGTTCCCAGCAAATTCATTTTAGACTTGAATGGGTAGCTCAGCATGTGTGAGACACAGACTTCAATCTCCAGAACCACCAAGAAAGAAAATTCCTAACTGGTCATGGTGGAATATTCTGGGAGGCTGGGCCAGCAAGAAGATCACCAAGTTCAAGTCCAGACTAGGAAAATTGAGACCCTGACTTAAAATAAGTATTAAAAAAAGGGCCAGGAATATACTCAATGCAAAGAGCCAGCCAGGTTCAATCCTCAGTGCCAGGGGGAGAAGAAAAGAGAAAGACAGACACGCAGGCAGGAGACTTTCAAGGGATTTCTTTAAAAACTACCAGTCTGAAGACAAGCTTAAAGGAATGACTATGTGAAAACTGACAGAAACTCGAAAAGACAACTCTATCCCAGTATGCAGTGTTCCCCTACAGCCTCAATTTCCCTGCCACAACACATTCTTCTGTGTTGCACTGTTCTGTGCCCAACTCTCTCAAATTGAACTGGCTCACTCTTTTTCATTCAAGAAGTATTTATTATTAAGCATTCACTGTGTACCTGACACTGCTGCAGGTGGTGGAGATTTGACAGTAAATAAAAACATCTCTACCCTAGGGAGTTAGTTTATAGGCTAATGCAGGAATTAAACAAGGTAAATGAAGAAACCATAAATCACATCAGATGAGCTCAGAGAAGGGGACACAGCAAACTCTATATGGAAAAACCCAGGCAAGACCGCACAGAGCTGGTCACATACATCTGAAGACATGGAGGTGACTCAGCAGCAATCACCAACACACTCTCACAGTGCCACACATAGTGCTGTCACTACTCAGCAATTGCTGGGGTGGGAGCGGGGAAATGAGGCCAAGAGACACCTTAGCTTGCTCAAGCACCACTGCAATGTGCCCAGCTGACAAAGGGACAACACTCTAAGTATGCTACATCAGGTCTCTGTCACTCTCACTTACCCAAGAGTGTGAGTAAAGGTGCCACCAAGTCAACAGGACCCAATTATCTGAAGGAACACATTCCCTTACGGAGGGTGGCAAAAACCCTCAGGGGTCTGCTGGTCAGTGTGCTCTGTGCATGCAGCTGTGCCCCACAAGAGTAGCAATGCTACCCTTAACAGCAACCCAGGATGGTCGGGGATATCGGGGATATAGCTCAGCAGCACAGTGCCTACCTGTCCAGCATGGGGTCCTGAGTTCAATTCCTAGTACCCACCAAAAACCCCCACAACTCTCTGGAAGCTGGAAGTAGGCTGAAGCAGGACTGCCTTCAGTTTGATCCAGCCTGGGCTAAATAATTTAAGGCCAGCCTTAACTATATATTAAGAACTTGTCTTTAGGGGCTGGGGATTTAGCTCAGCGGCATAAGCGCCTACCTTACAAGCAGGCAGTCGTGAGTTCGATCCCCGGTACCGGTAAAAAGGAAAAAGACCAAAAAAAAAAAAAAAAAAAGAACTTGTCTTTAGGGGCTGGGGATTTAGGTCAGTGTTGCAAGTGCCTGCCTGGCAAGCTCAAGGTTGTGAGTTCAATCCCCCGGTACAAAACAACAACAACTTAAAAAAAAATAAATAAAACCTTGTCTCTAAGAGACCAAAAGAAGAGATTTCCTTGAGCTGGGCATGGTGGTACCTGTCTAAAAGTTCCAGCTATCCAGAAGGCTAAGGCTGGAGGACAGCATGTCTGAGACTTGCCTGGGCAACTTTAGAAACTCCATCTCAAAGTGAAAAAGGGGAGGTAGCTCAGTGACAAGAATGTGTCAGCTTCTATCTCCAGTACCACAAAACAAATCTCCAATTTTTTTTTTTTTTTTTTAATCTTATAAATGGAACTCGCATCCCCTACTGCACTTGGAAGCTGTGAGATGTCAGTAACATGAACTTAAAGTGCCAGGGTGCCACTGAATGGATGGATAGGCAGGGAAGGGACTAGGCTTTACACTGAGGGCAAAGGGAAGATACTAGAGAGATTAACACAATACTTCATTCAAAAAGCCCAGTCACGAGGCTGAGGCAGATCACCCTGCGTTCAAGGCCAGCCCCCCAAATGAAGAAAGCCCAGCAATGAACTGGGCTGGACAGACAGGTAAACTAGGTAGACCATTAGTGGGTTATCCAGAGGAGGACTGAGGAATGTGTATGGGGAAAATTTGTACTCATGGAAAGAAAAGCCAACTTTGTGACATTTAAAGGATAACAGGATCCATCATGGTGACAGGCAGGGGAAAAGTTAAATGAAAGTATTAATGTGGAGCTGGGTGGGCCAGGGAATACTGCTCAGTAGCACAGTGCCTGCCTGGCAATTGCAAAGTCGTGAGTTTGATTCTTGTCCCCCACAAAAAAGTGGAGCTGGAGGGGCTGGGGATTTAGCTCAGCAGCATAAGTGCCTGCCTTGCAAGTGTGTGGAAGTGAGTTCGATCCCCGGCACCAGTAAAAAAGAAAAAAAACAAAAGAAAATAAAAAGTGGAGCTGGGGATGCAATTCAGTGATACAGTGCTTGCCTCACACATGTAAGGCCCTCAGTTTTATCCTGTGCACGGCAACAAACAAACTGGGGCCAAGGTGACATCACAGTCATGACTCACATACATGCCATGAGAAGAAACATCCAAAGGTTGGTAGGCAGGAAAAAGCCTGACAGTTATCTTAGCACCACAGAGGCTGAGGCAGGGGGACTATCACAAGTTGAAGGGCAGCCTGGGCTCCATAGTGAGTTCAAAGCCAACCTAAACTACATAGTGAGAGCCTGAATCAAAAAAACAAAACCACCCCAAGTGGGGGTGGGTGTTACAGGGGAACCACCCCACAGGGATTGGAACAGCAGGGTCCTGGATGTGGCCTAGGAACAGGAACATAAAGGAATCTGAGAGAGAAGAGAGCTACCTGAAGGAAGGGGAGACTTACACATTTTTAGCTCTGTTTCCACTTCCTGCTGTCGCCGTTCAATCTTTTCTCTCCTCTGTCAGCAAAAAAGGGAGATAGGAAAGTTGAGTGTAGACAGCAGACACCATTTGGAGAACAAGGCTAGAAAGCCATGGGGTCAGGAGGCAAGTCCAACATACCTTCCGCTCCATACGCTCCTCCCGGGTTTCAGCACGAGTTGGAGGAGGGGCATCTCGAGGGTCCTGGAAACAAAAAGAGAAATGACAGGGAGGGACTGGGGGGACACCCATGAAGGAAATAAGAATCTCAATGACCTCTCCATCACACACTCATCTATACAAACACCAACAGTGTCTAGGCCCCAGTGGAAGTAGGAGTGGCACAGATTAAAGCATGGCCCATAGACAAGAGTTGCCCACAAACAGATGCTGGTCTGGGACAAGTACAGAAGCTAGAAGCATCAAAAATTTCTACAAGGGTCCAGGAATATAGCTTAGCGGCACAAGCACCTGCCTGGCAAGTGTACATGTGCACATGTGAGCGCGCGCGCGCGCACGCGCGCGCGCACACACACACACACACACACACACAAATCTACAGCATTTAGACTGAGTAAAATGTTATGTCCACTGACTCCAATAAAAATTTGATCTTATTATGAAGCTCTTTAAACAAACAAACAAAAAAGCCAGCCATGGGGATGCGTACTTATAATCCCAGCACTCAGGAAGCTGAGGCAGATCACTGAGTTCAAGATCAATCTGGACTACACAGTGAGTTCAACACACAGTGAATTATGCCTGAACTGCATAACAAAACCCTGCCTCAAAAAACATAAATGACATTAATTCTACAGTAGCCATTGTCTACAATGAAATTCACTTTCACCACAGACAATCTGAGAAACGGCTAGCATAGGTGACAGAACTTAATGACACAGTACCAAATTTCTTTGTCTCACATATTTAGAGAATGCAGTACTTCTCACACCCCTAGGAATAGTTCAGAGAACTTTGCCAGAGGGTATGATGGGAACCCTTTCCTGTGAGTGCCATGGGGCCCAGGCATGAATCGACAGGAGCTGACTCAGCAGGGCTCTGAGGCAGACAGATGGACACACTGCAGGCAGGGCATGTAGCAAAGGTCCCACCCACCACACAGTAAATAGTAACTGTCTCATGACCTGCACCATCAGAGGTGGCTCATACCCATTAAACCCATTTAAGTGGCCAATAACATTTTTCCAGTGTGGGTTCACCAAGAGTGGCAAATGGCACAAAAGAGCCACCTGCTGTTAATTACTATATTCCATTCTGCTACTCCAATGCATCCACCTCCAGGTGCCTTCCTACCCAATGCTAAATGATTCCTCCTGATCTCTGGCTGCAGGCCAGCATCTTAGGCATTCACCAATGGTAGAGGAGGTTACTGCAATTTTTTGAATGAAAGAACTGAGATTCGGGAGTCTAGCTTGTTTACTCATGTGTAACACGCATGTAGAGCTGAAATCTCCACGCCCACAGCTTTAAACACTCCAGTACAGGATACAAAACCTTTAGCACTATCATCATATTGATATAAAAATTGAGCCAAGAGAGGACAGGGGTTTGAGGGAAAAAAAGAAAAATCAAGGTATATTATGTACAGGTACAAATTCCCTATGATTTATGTGATCATTATGTGTATCTAACACATACCACTAAAATTAATTTTAAAAAATGGAGCCAGATATGTGGCACATACCTGTGGTCCCAGCACCCTGGGAGGTTGAGAAAGGAGTATCACAAGTTTGAGCCTAGCCTAGGCAACTTAGCAAGATCCTGTCTCAAAATAAACATTAAAAACAAAAAGAGCTGGGGAATGTAGCTCAGTATATGAAGGCTCTGGGTTCAACCCTCAGTACAAAGGAAAAAAAAAAAAGGACACAACACTTGCTGAAGGTCAAACAGATGCCAACTGGTATGCGCTAAGGATTACCTGACTGACTCCAAAGCCCCAGTTCTCGAATGACTACTTACTGATTTTCACAAAAAACTCTCGAGATGTTATCAACCCCATTTAAAAGAAACTACCAGGTGGGGTGGTACATGCCAGTAATCCCAGCACTCGAGAGGCTGAGGAGGAGGATCAGTGCAAGTTCCAGACCAGCCTGGGCTACAAAGTGAGGTCAAGGCCAGCCTGAACTGTATAGGGAGACTCAGCCTCAACAGAAGACAGGAAATTGAGGATTGGAAAAAATAAGCTACCTAAGTCACAAGCTAGAAATAGCCGGAAGACGAGACTGACCAATACAGTCCCCTGCTTCCAGAACCAAACCTCTCCCTGTCTACTCAGTGAACTCACCTCAAACTCTCTGATGTAGGGCGCAATGCCACAGTAAGGTTGATTGTGGTGCTTCTCATGTGGCAGTTTCTCCAAGGGTGGCAGGTATGGGATAGGGTCACGAGGTGCAAAGAGAGCTAGAAGGTTGGGTGGCAGGAACTGTGTCATCTTGCCGAATCTATGAGCAGAAGCCGGAAAATCTTTATGCTAGAGTGAACTAGTAGGGATAGCTTCCGGTTACTAGACCCTCAAGGAAAAAAAAAAAAAAAAGAGAGAGAGAGAGAGATGTCTCAGTACTAACAAGTTCTGTAACGGTCTACATTAGGGGACAAGAAATAATGAAAAAGCTAGCTCTCGGGGAAAGCAGAAAACAAAGGCTAAAAAAGGAAACAAAGAATTGAAAGAGGTTTCTGAGTGACGAAGTCTGAGTACAGAGCCAGGATACGTGAGACTGAAATGCTCCCTAAGTCCTGGTGGACTCAATGAGCTCCATGAGACAAGCCCAGAGCAGACACGGCTGGGGTCCCTCATCTAAGAGAACAAATTATAGGCAAAGGGCGAAAGCACTGTGGGCGCGTAGTAGGCAAGCAGGAGACATCAGGACGAGCGAATCCCCAACGCCAGGGGCTTGTGGGTAATAGACTGAGCTCCCAAATGCGAACGGGATTATGGGTAAGGGTCTAGGACGCCACAGAAAGAAAAAAAAGGCAACACCGCAAGGCCCTGTGGGTAAAGGCCCGCAGATTGGGGGGGGGGGGCAGTGAACGCTGAAGGGAGACGGCTCGAGTGCCCGGTAGACCCTGGGTGAGAAGAGCAAAAATGTGGCTGAGGCGAAGACGCGGGAAGGGACCCGGCCCCGGGGAAGTCGACTGGGGCCCATCGCAGGGGTTTGTGGGTAGCGGCCCTGTACCCCTTAAGGCCACTCGGTCATACCCGCCGCGCGGCGCCCTCTTCGGCCTGGCGTTGGTCCTGTGGCTCGCGGCAGTTGCGGCGGCCCCTCAGCAACTAGGACTCCTTCTTCGGCTCAGACTCCCACGGCGTCCGCTTTGGTCTTCCTCAGTCAGCCGCCCAGCGCGCGCACAAGGCCGCCGCTCTCCTACCCGCGCGGCCTCCGCTCGCGACGGGAACAGGGGGTGGGGCCAACCTGAGATCCCTCCGCTGCCTGCACTGCGCAGGCGTAGCTCCAGTCAGTCGCGCCCACCTGACTTTGGACACCTGAAACATGCCTGGCTGAGAGGCAGAGGCACTACGCATGCACTTTTTGCATCGAGAGCTACCTCCACCTCACAATGCAAGCTCCAACTACCAGTGCCCTAGTCTCTTCCCGATGTCCCGCCCCCTTTTCTCTAACACTTCCCGAATATTTTGCGCATGCGTTATACAAGGCACTCTGTTGTAAGCCTCCGCCGCCTGGTAAAGAGTCCCTACGTGAATAGTGTGGTTTCCTTGGTGTCTAAATGTTTTCAGTCGGTAACTGTCCGTCGAATCTGTTTTGTGTGCTAGTCTCTGAGCTTTGGGAATACAGCATGTGATAAGTCGGCCTTTTCCTTCTTGGGGCTCACACCGTAACTGGAGGAGACAATAAAGGAATTTAAACGAATTTGTGATTTCAAATAGCGGCCAACACAATGAAGACATATAAAGCAAAATTAAGGGGATGGAAAGTGAGAGCGAGACATTTTAGAAAAAATGATCCTGGAAGATCTCTGAAGAAAAAATAATCTTGAAGGCCCTGAAGAGGTAATGTTTGGACGATAGATAAAGGGAAATTGGAGAAGGTTTAAGAGCAGAGATGGCATCAGAGGGCAGAAATCTTCACATCCTATCCGGAAATAAAGGAAAGAAATCTGCACAGCACTAGCCAGCAGAGGCTCTGTAAGGAATTAAATTGTAGTTAAGCTCTCTGAGTGGATTCCGCCGTCTGTTGAACAACTACAGTTATTGCGCTAATTCTTTCAAGCAACACCAAACAACTGCCAGGCATTTAGCTCAGTGGCTCAAGCGCTTGCCTGGGAAACGCAAGGTCATGAGTTCTTTCCTCCATCCCAAAAGCCAACCAAACAAAAACAAATACCAAATGGTAACATAAAAGCACAGTCAGTGTATTAAAAAATGTTGACCTATTTGTTGTGTGTGTGTAAACTATACTACTTTACAGCTCTTCCAAGAATCTTAAAATTATTTCAAAATAAAATTTAATGAAAATAAGAGAACTATGCTGGATGTGGTGGAGCAGGCCTATAATCCCAGCACTGGGAGGCTGACGCAGGAAGATTGCTGCGAGTTCCAGGCCAGTCTGGGCTACAAAGTGAGTTCAAGCCTGAACTGCATAGTGAAACCCTGTCTCAAAAACAAACAACAACAGCAACAATATATATATATATATATATATATATATATATATATAATCTTCCCTTCCCTTGTTAATATATTTTTCCTATACCATTAATACTTTTTTTTGAGACACAGTTTATGTGGTATAGGCTAGCTTTGAATTCATTGTGTAGTTCAGGCTGGTTTTAAACTCACGGTGATCTTTCTGCCTCAGCCTCCTGAGTGCTAGGATCACAGGCCTATGCCACCATGCCCAGCCCCTACCATTAATACTTAACATGTATGTCCTAAAAATAAGGACATTCTACTGTATAGCCACAAAGATTTCACTGCTAAGGAAATTTATCCAGAAATTATTCATATTTTCCAACTGACCCAAGAATATCTTGTGTTAATCGATACCAGCATCCAAGCAGGCCTAGACACAGTTATGTGTTGTGACCTCAGCATTCTGGAGGCTGAAGCAGGAAGAGTGCTGCCAGTTCAAGGCTAGCCTCGGCTACACAGAAATCCTGGTTCAAAAAAAAAAAAAAAAATCAGTTGACCGGGCATGGTAGTGCATGCCTTAGTAACCCCATCACTCAGGAGACTGAGGTAGGAGGATCCTCAGGAGTTCAGGTCAGCCTGGACTACAAAGTGAGTTCAAGGCCAGCCTGCACTGCATAGCAAAACTATCTCAAAAAGACAAAAACAAAAAAAAGTTTACACATTGAATTTAGTTGTCCTTTCTCTTCAATATAGAGAATAGACAGTCTATTTTTTTCATAACATTTTCACCCCCTTGAGTTCAGACTAGTTTCCTGGTGAATATTCCATATTCTGGATTTGTCTGATTGTTACTTTATGGTATGTACTTTGTTCTACCATCCATGTTTTGCCTGTAAAATGTAAGTGGCTAGGCACAGTGAAGTTAGGCATTTTGGACACAAAAATGCACCTGGTGAAACCTGAGATCTGATAGTACCTCATGTCTAGAAGCACATAGTGTCAGATTTCCCTACTAGTATGGCACTGAGTTAGGTCACCTGGTCAAGGAGCCACCTGCCCAATCTCTCCTTGTAAAGGTGTATTTGCCCCTAGGAATCTAAACAGTGAGGCTTCAGACCCTGTGCCAATATTCTGTGCCCCAGTCATTTCTCAGGTAAGGACTGAAGCAGCCACTGTTGATCTTGCCTGCATCAAGTATTACACAGCAGCGGGAGGGTGAGGGGAGGAATATTTAATTTGCAATGAAATAGGAAGCAGGTTTGCTAAAGGGCTTAGGAGAAAAGAAATAACCTAATGTTCATTTTTCAAAGATCGCTTCAGCACTTGGCAGAAGCTAGCATGGTGGCTGAGTGTAAGACCAAGCTAACCAAAAAATTCGCTGTGCACGAAGTTCAGGCGAAGAGCACAGGACATGGCAACTCAGGAACGGAAGAGGAAGAAAGGGAGAGGGCTGGTGAAGAGAGTTAGTCCTTGGATTTGCCAGAGCCTAAGAGAATGACTTCATGGCAGAAGAGCAGAGCTGCTTGCGCTGGCTGTGAAATTCTCTAGAGAAGATGCCATTCAGAGGATTCATTCCTCAAGCTGGGAAATGAGTACTGGGGGTGATGCTAAGAACAAAGCTGAGGAGAAAGGAGAAGAGGAGACAGTAGAGCTTGATGTGTCCCATAAAGAAATGGCTACAAGATAGGAGACCCTGCTGGGAACAATTGGAAAAGGGGTTTTGTTTTTTGCTATTTCCTTTAATTTTTTTCTTAAGAATAAAAATGATACAGAATTTCAAATAAAATAATAGATTAACAATAGTTAGTATATTGTTATCTTCAAAGTAGTTGCTCAGATCACAAGACATAGGCATGAAGAAAATGATCCATGAGGGGCTGGGGATTTAGCTCAGCGGCATAAGCGCCTGCCTTGCAAGCAGGCAGTCATGAGTTCAATCCCCAGTACCGATAAAAACGAAAAAGACAAAAAAAAAAAAAAAAAGAAAAAATGATCCATGAAAGCAGAAACTGTTCTTGATGAACTAACAGATTACTTGTATAATTACCTATATATATCCTTTTCCTTTCTTTTTCTCCTTTCACCCATCCCAGGGGTTCTTTCCTTTTGAGCTAATTCTTCCCTTTTCACATCACAATAGCTACTGTACATTTTGGACCCTATTTCCTTTTTTTTTTTTTTACACTAAGGAGACAATATGCTGAGGATTTAGCTCAGCGGCATAAGTGGCTGCCTTGCAAGTGTGCGGTGGTGAGTTCGATCCCTGGTACCAAAATTAAAAAAAAAAGGGGGGAGCCAACATGATGTTTACACATGTGAATCTGAGTTATTCCACTTATGAGTATGGCCTCAAGTTGCATCTATTTACCTATAAAGGTCTTGAGTTTATCTTTCTTTGTAGCTGAGTAGTATTCCATTGTATAAAATTACCACATCTTTTTATCCATTCTGCTGTGGATGGGCATTTGAGTTGTTTCCAAGATTTAGCTTACAAACTGTGGTGTTATGTTTTCAAATCTGGGAAAATACCCAGGAGGGGAACAGCTGGAATGGGACCTCCAATTCTAGTTTTTGTTATTTTTGTTTTGGATTTTTTGGTGGGTACCAAAGATCAAGCTCACAACCTTGTGCTTGCTAGGCAGGTACTTGTGCTGCTGAGCTAAACCCATGGCCTCAATCCTAGTTTTTTGCGGAATCTCCACACTGATTTCCACAGTGGTTGTACCAGTCTATACTCTCACCAACAGTGGAGAAGGGTTCCATTTTCCCCATAACCACACAAGCACTTATTGCTTGCTTGGTTGCTTTTGCTTTCTTTCCTTTTTTATCTTTCTTTGGCACCAAGGGTTAAACTCACAACCTCATGCTTGTGAGTCAGACACTGTGCCACTGAGCTATACTCCTTAGGCCCTATTGGTTGATTTTTTGATAGTCATTCTTTCTGGGGTAAGATGGAATCTTGTTGTTTTAATTTGCATTTCTTAGATAATCAATGATGTTGAACATTTTTTCATATATTTATTTGCCATTTGTATTTCTTTATCTGAGAAGCAGGTATGTATCTCTGATGCTTATTTTTGGATTAGGTCTTTGATTTTGGGGAACCTGATAAAGATTTTTCAATTCTTTATATGTGCTAGATAGAAGTCCTTTGTTTGAGGGACAGAGGGCTAAAATTTTTCCCACTCTGTGGGACTTTTCACTCTGTTGGTCATTTCTTTTGAAGTGCAAAAACTTTGTAATGAGATCCAAGTTACTGATTCTTTGAAATACTTTCTGTGCAGTTGGTGTTTTGTTCATGAACTCTCTGACTACCCCTACCCCTATGTCTCCAAAAATTTTACCGACCTTGTCTTCCAGTAGATTTAGTGTTTCTGTTTTAATATTTAGATCTTTGACCCATTTTGACTTTAGTTTAGTGCACTGTGACAGACATGGGGCTAGTTTTAGTCTTCGTCATTGGAGAGCCAATTTTCCCAGCACCATTTATTAAAGAGGCTATCTTCCTTCCAATGAACATGTTTGGTCCTTTGTCAAAGATAAAGTGGCTGAGTGTTTTTGTGGCTATGTCTGCATTTCTGTTCTGCTCCATTGATCCTCAGGTCTGGTTTTTTGTTTGTTTGTGTTTTTTTTGCCAGTACCATGCTTATTTTTTCACAGTAGCTTTATAGCATATTTTCTTTTTTTTTTCTTTTTTTCTTTTTTTGTCTTTTTTGAGACAGGGTCTCGCTGTGCAGTTCAGGCTGGCCTTGAGCTCACTTTGTAGCCTAGGCTAGTCTCGAACTCGCAGTGATCCTCCTGCCTCAGCCTCCCGAGTGCTGGGATTACAGGCGTGAGACACCACACCAGGCTATAATATAATTTCAAGTCTGGGATTGTCATGCCTCCTGCCTTGCCTTTGGTGCCCAGAATTGTCTTTGCTATTCTAGGTCTCTCTCTTTTTTTTTTTTTCTTTTTTGTTTTTATTGGTACCGGGGATCGAACTCACGACTGCCTGCTTGCCTAGGTCTCTTATTCCTAAATAAATTTCGGGAACATTTTCTCTAGATCTGTGAGGCATGCTAACTATGTTCTGATCAGGATTGCTTTAAATCTGTATAACAGTTCTGTGCCAGTCAGAAGACTGACAGACTCCAAAAATTAAAAAGGAAGCACTTTATTAGCTGAGCTCAGCAGCAACACTGTCCCAGACAGCAGCCAGGGAAGTGTGCCCCGAGCCAGGAGCTACAGGGAGTTATAAAGCAGCAAACTGCAAGGAGAGAGGTCAGGGTCTTAGGATCAGTTTGTTCCCATAAAAGGTAATTTGGCTTAGTTTTACAGGAACCAGGGAGGCAGGAGAGGGGGTTACATGGTGGGTATGTTACAAGATTGCAACTTAAATGGCTGTCACACAAGTTTTACAGGAAGAGAACAAGTTATAAAGACACATTAAACAATAAGTACAGTACATTTTGAGTTTTTAAGCTTATAACATTCCCCACTGCTTTTGGTCATTGAGTCAAATCTTTACATATTAGGTAACTGGGTATATCCTTCTTGTCTAAGTATAAACATTTTTTTTGTCTTTTTAATTTTTATCGGTACCGGGGATCGAACTCACGACTGCCTGCTTGCAAGGCAGGCACTTATGCCGCTGAGCTAAACCCCCAGACCCTAAGTATAAACATTTTAACAGCTAGGAATCGGTCTTAGATGTGATTCTAGAGGCAGTTTATAATACATGACCTAATGGTTAAGGCAAGTAGGAAGAGGATGATTGGTCCTACCAGCGGAGCAGAGAGCAGAGTGGTCAGCCAAGGGGATAGTGAGAACAGATTTTGAAACCAATTCTGGTCAATTTGTCATTGTTGTTGCTCTCGTTCATGGAGTTTTGTTTTGTTTTGTTTTGTTTTGTTTTGAGACAGGGTCTCTCTATGCAGTTCAGGCTGTCCTTGAGCTCACTTTGTAGCTGAGGCTGGTCTCAAACTCGCAATGATCCTCCTGCCTCAGCCTCCCGAGTGCTGGGATTACAGGCGTGAGCCACCACCCCTGGCTTCATGGTGTTTTTTTCTAAGCTTCTTTATGCTATCTCGTATGCTCCAGAGTGATTGGTGTAGAAACAGCAGGCTTCTCCTAAGGCTACGCATAGACCATTTCTTTCATAAATAACAAATTTAGGCCTCTGCAATTTTGGAGAACCATTTCAGCTAAAAAGCCTATTATTGACTCTTCTAGTTTAGACACTAAATGTTCTAAGGCTGCTAGGTCTTTATCTACAAGTGCGCTCAATTCTTGGTAATTCTTGTCAATAGTTATTAAACTTGCAGTCCCCAAAGCTGTAGCTCCAGATAGCCCCAACCCCATAAGGATTGGGGTCAAAATAGGGGCTGCTCTCATCCCCTTGTGCACGAATCCCAACAAACCTGGGGAAACATGGACTGGAATGTACAATTCAGTTTTCATAGTGAAGATGTTTAACATAGCACAGGGGGTCAAACCTGAAGTACAGGTGAACCATGACCCTTTTGGGGCCTCTAAATGTTGGCCCAGTGAATATGAAATATCAGGTATTACAATTGGATTGAGGCACAGATCACGATAGGAGCTAGAGTTAAGGTCATAGGCAGCAGATTGAATACAAGTTCCACTTCCTTGAACATTTCCTAGAGTTAGGATAGGTTTTTGCCCCCATCAGCAATGGTAGTTAGAATCCAAGGTGGTGGAGTTCCAGATCTGGTAAGGGGCAGTTGAGCCCATGGAGGCCTGTAGAGCCACCCCTATGTAAAAGGGTGGTTGTGGGTCTAAACATAGGCAGCAGTCCTAGGTAAGACTGGGATTGCTGCAATTGAGATATTGGAACATTATGTCTAAGGGACAATATAGGTCTGATGTCGTGGTGAGGGAAAGTTTGGGTTGGTTGTAGGCAGATTGGAATTCTTGCTAGTCAGGGGAGCAGGGAAGGCCAGAGGTCCTATAGCTGGCCCAGTAGGGTGATTAGTGACCCACTTTTGGTTAATATGGAAAATTGTCCCAGGGTCATATCCTGACACATAGAGTCGAATGCCCCAAGTTTTTTCTCCGACCCAGGAGTAGTGATGGACCTGCTTGAAATTAAATGTGAGGAGGTTACATTTTGAGGAACATTCTGGCTTTGAGTACTTTTTAAGGCTTATAAAAGGATTATTATCTGAGTTCGACCCCCAAAAACAAAAGAAAAAAAAAAGATACAAAACAAAAAAAAAATAAAAGAATCATAATCGTTCCAAGAGGAAATGGACTCATATCCCTAGTGAGTACAATAAAATTGATTGAGCCCCTCACAGATTTCATTGTTTTGGGGGTTCTCTGATGATCTTTCTCGAAGGCAAACATAAAATTGCATACTTTGCATATGTTGTTTCCCTCGTTGGGTATGACAGTTCAAAAGGACCCCAGAGTAGCCTTTGTCTGAGCCTATAACCTCACACAGGTCTGTAACAAGCATAGTATGAAGAGTGGTATTTTTAGGCATTTGTCAGTTCCCACGTGTAAAGGGGTGGGTCGTGTTCAAGAGACAGCATAATCATTGTTCCACAAGTAAGAGAAACTAACACTATCAGGAACATTTTGAAAGTTTGAGTTTCAGGGGATGTTCAGTCTGAGTAACAGTCCACTTATCTGTATCCTGGGTATCCGGAGGAAGGACCTTGATGTGGGAGTGATGTATCTGGTGGGTTTTCCAGCTACCTTGACAGCCGTGGGAGTGCTGAGAACAACAGTGCACGGTTCAGTCCAACGTGGTTCAAGGGAGGAATTGCAAGAACAGTGTTTGAGCAGCACTTGATCTCCCAGGCTTGCAGCCAGAGGGGTGTCTGGTTCGTGTGGCTTGACTTGGTGGTCTCCAAAGGGCTGATGAATGGAAGTCAGCACAGGTTGAAGAGCCTGTAGGGACTTAATTAAACTGTGGTTAACAGTCTCAGCCAAATGAGTACTATCAAGATGGTAGAGTGAGGGGTGGTGGTCTCCCATAGACTGCCTCAAAAGGAGTTATTCCACTTATGTATGGAGTATGATGCGTGCGCAGGATGGCAAAAGGAAGGAGACTCATCCAGTTTTCACCAGACTCTAAAATCAATTTGCTAAGTGTTTCTTTCAGAGTTTGAATCATCCTTTTAACTTGACCTGAACTTTGGGGATGATAGGGGCAGTGAAGTTTCCAATCAATTTGCAATAACTGAGCAACTTTATTAGTGATGGAAGCTATGAAAAGCTGGGCCATTGTCAGACCCCATGGTAAGGGAAGGCCAAATCTAGGAATCATCTCATATAAAAGCTTTTTGACAACAATCATGGCTGATTTGGTCTTCGTTGGATATCCCTCAGTCCATCTGGTGAAATTATCTACCAGAACCAGTAAATACTTATGTCCATGTAGTCCTGGTTTCCCGATTTCTGTGAAATCAATTTCCCAGTGTTCTCCAGGAAAAGTCCCTCAGTATCAAGTTCCTTCTGAGATAGTGGTAGCTTTGGCATTTACTTGCAGACATTTTGAGGACCTTTGACTGACTTCCTTTGCCAATTGAGTCAGCTTAGGAATGAAGTACCTGTTCTGAAGCAGCTCAGTTAATCTAGAGCCCCCTAGGTGTGAGGCTTGATGTATTTGAAAAATCAAGTCTCTTCCTAAAGCAGTGAGTATTAAAATTTGTCTGTCTGGCAACTGAAACCAATTTTCAGGGGGTATTTGTTTTGCTTTTAGTTTTCTTCCAAGTTCTTGGTCTGATTTGGAACAGATCAATTGAGGCAGGCAAGGAAGTGGCAGAACTGGCAGCAAAAGTGTTGCAAGTTATATATGCTGTGTAGATTACTTTAGAGATGTTTCTTGAGCACTCCTGTCAGCGAGTACATTTCCTATCAAGACGATCTTTTCCCATTTGGTGGCCCCTGCAATGCACCACTGCCATAGATTTGGGGAGCCAGATAGCAGCTAACAAGTCTAGGATAAAAGGAACATTCTTAATTTTTGAACCAGTAGAAGAAGAACCGTACATGAACGTGGGGCCACCTACCAAAGTGGTGGCAAAAGCGTAACAGCTATCTGTGTAAATAGTTACCCTTAGATCCTTAGCCAATTTTAGAGCCTCTGTGAGGGTAATGAGTTTAGCTCTCTGGGCAGAGGTGCCTTGATCCAAGGGTTGGGCCCAAATAACTTGTCTGTGTGGTTATGGCTACCCCTGCCACCCGTGTACCTTCAGAGAGAAAGCTACTGCTGTCAGAAGTATTCAACATCTGGATTTTCTAATAGAAGATCAGTAAGGTCTTGATGAAGGCTGGCAGTTGCAGAGAGCAGGTCCTGGCAATCATGAATAGGTGCCTGTGGATCATCATCTGGCAATAAAGTTGCCAGATTTAAGACAGTAGTTTCCCTGAATTCAATGAGGTCAGAGTTAAGCAAGAGGGTCTGGTATTGTACAATCCTTGCATTTGAGAACCATCTGTCAGGTGGGGACCTGAGGAGGATTTCAATTGTGTGAGGTGCCACAGTTTGGAGTTTCTGTCCAAAGGTTAATTTATTGGCCTCTTTTACTATCAAGGCAGTGGCCGAGATGGCTCAAAGGCAATTCGGCTAGCCCAAGGAGACTGAATCCAGCCTTTTTGAGAGATAACCCTAAGGTGGCGCCATGGCCCCAACATGTGAGACTGCACCCCCTTTGCTATCCTGGGCTGTTCTGTAATGAACAGCAGGAAGGGTTTGGTCAAGTCTGGCAAGGCCAATGCTGGGTCTTGGGCAAGGGCCAGTTTTAGTTTTTGGAATGCTTGGCTTTTCCTCTGGGTCCAAATGGGTGGGTCGGAAGGGTTTCCCCTAGTTGCAGTGTGGAGGGATTGTGCCAACTCAGCGAAGTCCAGAATCCAGAGGCAGCAATAGATCCTATGGATTCTATGGATCTCAGTGGATCCTATGGATCCCAAAAATCCCTGGATCTGTCTTTTAGTCTGAGGTTCAGGAATTTTGAGGATAGCCTGAACTCTTTTATTTGAAAGCGAGCTATTTCCTTCAACAAGCATAAAGCCTAGGTAGGTCACCTCTTGTGTGCATAATTTGGCCTTTTTGGCTGAAACACAGTAGCCCAGGCATCTGAGCGTGTGTAGCAAATCTTGAGGGGCTTGTAGGTGACCTTCATAGTTAGGGGCTGCCAGGAGGACATCATCAACATATCACAACACTATGACTCCAGGGTGTTCACCATGATATTCTTGGAGGTCCTTGCTCAAGGCTTCATCAAACAAGGTAGGAGCATTTTTGAACCCCTGTGGGAGCCTAGTTCAGGTCAATTGGCAAGAACCCCAGTGTCTGGATCTGTCCATTCAAAGGCAAAAATAGATTGACTTATTGATGCAATCTGAGTGAAGAAGGCATCCTTGAGATCTAGAACCAAGAACCAAGTCTGATCTGGAGGCAAAAAACTTAGGAGCATATAAGGATTAGGGACAGTGGGGTTAAGAGTAAGGACAGGTTTGTTTACCTCTCTCAGGTTCTAGACTGGGCGACAGTCTATAGTTCCAGGTTTTTGGACAGGGAGCAATGGGGTATTCCAGGCTGAAGTAAAAGGTATTAGAATATTTGCTTCTTTTAACCTCTGTGTGTGTTTCAAGATTCCAGTCAAGCTTGAAGACTGAGCAGATACTGGTGCACTCTCACAGGAGTCACATGGGGTAAAAGTTCTATGACTAAGGGTGCATGATTAATAGTCAGTCCAGGAGGGTTAGTTTCAGCCCAAACAACAGGAATCTCATGCATGAAGAGGTCCAGCAATTTGGTCTGAAGTTCTAAGGGTACCTTTGGTGGCTCAGCCATCAATCGGTGTCCCTCACTAATGGGGCAGATTATCAGGAGACATATGAGTGAGTCTTCAGTAGTTGATATGCCCTTGAGGTGAACAAAGGAATCACCCCCAGAAAAGCTAATGTTTTCCTGGAGCCTATGAAGTAGGTCTCAGCCAAGCAGGGGCTCAGGGCATTCAGGCACCACAAGGAAAGAGTGAGTTAAAGTCTGGTTTCCCAAGTGGGTTTGTGTCAATGGGTAATGCTGGATGTTACCTGTGGCCCCATGAATGGCTAGAGTGTCCTTGGATATCTCCCCAAGAGGGCACTGCAATACTAAGTAATTGACTCCAGTATCAACCAGGAAATCTATGGGTTACCCCCACACACAGTTAAGGTTATCTGAGGCTCAGGGGGAGCAGACAAACCCTGAAATTGTCAATCTTTTTCCAATAGGATGGAGGGGTGGTTTCCCCTTTCTCCAATTTGACCTTTCACTTTGGACAATCCTTTTTCCAATAGTCCAATTCTTTGTAATATGCACACTGATTTTTTTTGGCACACTGATTCTTATTTAGCAGGGTTGTTATTTGTTGGCCTTTTCCTTTTTTTCCTTGAGTATGTCCTTCCACTAGTAGGGCCAAGATCTTGGTTAATTTTTTCTCTTGTGGGTCTTCCATGTTGTCAAAAACCCTTTGGGCTATCTCTATCAACTGACCTGTCATCATTCCTTCAAAACCCTCTAATTTTTGCAATTTTCACTTAATATCAGGGGCCCACTGAGAGATGAATGCTATATTAATAGCTCATCTATTCTCTGGTGCCTCCTGGTCTGTAGGTGTATATATACGCTAGGCCTCTAGGAGGCGCTCAAGGAAAGCCGATGGAGACTCAGAAGCCAATTGTCTTACCTCACTTACTTTCGATTGCATTAGTCAGCTTCAGGGCAGCAGCTCGGAGTGCCATAAGAAGAGTCTGAGGATACTGATAGAGAGCCTCCTTACCTCCATCTGGGTTGGGGTCCCAGTTGGAGCAGGTCAAAGAGAAAAGAGCAGACTGGGGATTTAGCTCAGCGGCATAAGCACCTGCCTTGCAAGCAAGCAGTCATGAGTTCCATCCCCAGTACAGATAAAAAAGAAAAAAGACACACACACACACACACACACACACACACAAAGAGAGAGAGAGAGAGAGAGAGAGAGAGAGAGAGAGAGAGAGAGAGAGAGAAAAGAGCATTGAGCCTCATTAGATCCAAAGTGGGTTCCCCATTAGGGTCGAGGACAGATTGGAGCTTCAAGGTGCAGATTTGCTCATGTTCCTCAGATGTGAAGAGTCTGCAAAAACTACTGGCAGTCATCCCAGGTCGGCCAATTAGTGAAACAAATGGTCTCAAGGAGAGATGTTAGAGCCTGACGGTCCTTAGAGAAAGATGGATTCTATAATTTCCAATTGTACAAATCACTGGTAGAGAAGGGGACATAGGTGAAGAAAGATCCTTGAGAGGAGTCGGATGGAGAGACTTCTCGAAGGGGCAGAATGGAAGGTAGGTCAGTGGAGTCAGGGCTAGAAGGGTGGTGGGGGACAATGGCTGTAAGTACAGAGTGGACTGGGAGGGGTAGGGGGCTGCGGGGAGTGTTCTGATGAGTTTGGGGATTCGGGGTGGTAAGGAAGGGTCTGGGAAAGAGGAGGGAAATCTTCAGGAGGAGGTAGAGCAGCAGGAGGAGGTGACACCTTAGTTTTCATCATTGCCACGAAAGGAGGTTGTGCCCCCCCAGGGTCCTTCTCAGAGGAGCTTTTGTATCCATGAGGATGGGTCCTGGACCAAGTCAATCCAAATTTTGATATAGACCACTTGATTGGGGTTCATGGCCGGCTTATGAGGGGGTCCAAAGATAACTTGACAGACCTGTTGAGAGACTTGTAAGTTAAAGTTCCCTGTGAAGCGACACCAAAGGGAGGCCATTCGAATTCACAGAATGTTCTTAGTTTCTTAGGGTAGACAGGATCTCCATATCTGGCCGTTCAATCCCTAAAATCTTTAAAATGATTAAGCACGAGTTGCAGAAGTGACAAAGGGGAGGAAGCCTTCTGACCCATAATGGCGGACACTCAAGACAGGAGTACAGATAAGTACACAAAGACAAATGGTGGAAGCCCGCCACAAAGACAAAGACAAGATGGTGGAAGCCCGCCCAAATGGGAATAAAATTCCCCAAAGTTGGTGACATCTTGCCACAAATAGGATCAGGCTTAATGCTCTGATTTCCCCAAAGTATGGTGCACCATAAAAACAAAAAACATGAACAGAAGACATGGAACAAAACAAAAGTAACAAATACCTGCTTGTGAGAAGAAGCCATGTTCAGGGGCTGGGGATTTTAGCTCAGCGGCATAAGCACCTGCCTTGCAAGCACACAGTCATGAGTTCGATCCCTGGCACTGATAAAAACGAAAAAAAGACAAAAAAAAAAAAATTAAAAAAAAAAAAAGAAGAAGCCACGTTCAAACAGATCTTGGTGCCTGGTTCCTCGGAAGTGTCCGATTCATCCAGGAATATGAGTCCAGGGGTGAACCCCCAAAAAGATGGGATCCTGGACGAGCACCCAAATGTGATGGTCAGAAAAATGACAGACTCCAAAAATTAAAAAGGAAGCACTTTATTACCTGAGCTCAGCAGCAATGCTATCCCAGAAAGCAGCCAGGGAAGTGTGCCCCGAGCCAGGGACTGCAGGGAGTTATAAAGCAGCAAACTGCAAGGGAGGGGTCAGGGTCTTAGGATCAATTTGTTTCCATTAAAGATAATTTGGTTTAGTTTTACAGGAACCAGGGAGGCAGGGGAGGGGGTTACATGGTGGGGATGTTACAAGATTGCAACTTAAATGGCTATCACACAAGTTTTATAGGAAGAGAACAAGTTATAAATGCACATTAAGCAATAAATACAGTACATTCTGGGTTTTTAAGCTTTTTTTTTTTTTTGTCTTTTTCATTTTTATCGGTACCAGGCATGGAACTCATGACCACCTGCTTGCAAGGCAGGTGCTTATGCCGCTGAGCTAAATCCCCAGCCCTGGGTTTTTAAGCTTATAACACGTTTTGGGAATATGAACATTTAATTGGACAAAAGTTTATCAGTAAGAGACCACACCAACAATTATGGAGATAAAAAAGGAAGCAAAAATAATATAGTGAAAACAAAGAAGATTTTAAAGCCCCAGTATTAAAATGGCTGCCTATAAGAAATCACTAGTTAATAGGGAAAAAAATGGCTGCCTTAAAATACAGCACAGGGACACCTGAAAAAGCAATGTATTCTGGAACTCATTCTGATGGCATCTTTGTAGTTGCTAATATGAAACATTTATTTGTAAAGAAATGTATCATTTTGGGCAGCGGTGTATGACCTCAGCACTTTCGAGGCTGAGACAGAATTCAAGGCCAGCATGGACTGCATAATGAGATCCTGTCTTCCACCCAAAAAAATGTGTGATTTTGGAAACAGGCTGTTATTGAAATAAATATGTGTGATGGACATTACACACACTTTTCCTAATGCTACTTCTTAAGAGTACAATTTCAGTTCTTGACCTTCAAATATACATAGGCAGAGGGTTGCTTTCTCAAGATTTTTTTTGTGTGTGTGGTATCAGAAATCAAACTGAGGACCTTCTACCTGCCAGGAAGGTGCTGTACTGTTGAGCTATATTTCAGGCGCTTTAAAGATTTATTTTTGTCCTTCTGAGGCAAAAAAAGGCAGTTCAGACTGGCCTTGAACTCACTTTGTAGCCCAGGCTGGCCTCAAACTTACAGCGATTGTCCTGCCTCAGCCTCCTCCTCCTGGGATTACATGCATGCACCACCACACCTGTCTCTAAAAGTTTTTTTTGACCATAGATTTTTAAAATACATATAGTTCTTCAGTCACTGACCTTGAAGTGACTCCTACAGACAAATACCATTGTTTCATTTGCCTTTATATTTTGCTTTAAATTATTAATCACATCAATACAATTCATACATTCATTTTGGAATCAAATATACAAATTTATTAAATGTTGCTTCATCAAGAACAAGCATGCCTCTAGCCTGAGGTATTTGCATGCTAGCAGTTCACTGTCAGTTTAGGGTAGCATGTGTTCAGATGACTGTGGTTGTTTTTTTGTTTTTATTTGTCTTTTTTGTGTGTGCTGGGGATCAAATTCACAACCTTGCATTTGCCAATCAGGCACTTATGCTCCTGAGCTAACACCCGCCGCCCTGCCCTGGCCCTTATGGGGTTTTTTTTGGTTTTTTTTTTTTTTTTTTTTTTTTTTTGAGACAGGGTTTCACTATGCAGTTCAGGTTGGCATTGAACTCACTTTGTATAGCCAAGGGCAGCCTCAAACTTGCAGTGATCCTCCTGCCTCAGCCTCTTGAGTGCTGGGAACCCATGCCTGACAGTTGCAGTTGTTAAGGGCATCTAATTTTAAAAACTTCTGTAAGAAACATGTTTGTTTTCACATTAAAAAATTAAGATTGTTTCAACAATTTTCTCAGGTAGAAAAGAAGCAGTGAAAGGGCTAAAGGGAAAACAGCAGCTGGAGACCAGGCTATCACTTCTAGAGGACCATGGAGATGGCTGCTTGCACCAAGATGGTAACAGTGGGGTAGGAAGGTACGGTTGGATTAGGGCACATTTGGAAAGCAGGCACAGCTGTTCAGCTTCTGTAGGACTGCAACCAAGTGTGCGAGAAGGAAGGAGACTGATGTGGATCTCAGTGCCTGCCTAGCATGCCTGAGCACTACACAAAGCACTACACCAAGAAAAAAAGGGAAGAGCTCAAACTAAGCCCTAGAGATTTCATGAGACATCTAACACAATGTGGGTTCCGAAATGGAATTCTGAACTGAAATTCAATTTAGAACATTACTGACTGGGCTTAGTGGCATATGGCTGTAATCTCAGCTATTTTGGATACAGAACAAGAAGATCACAAGTTCAAACCCAACCAGTGCAATTTAGCAAAATCCAGTCAAAAGAAGCAGGGAGGTGGAGGATGTAGCATGTGCAAGGGCCTGGGTTCAATCTCAAATATAACAAAAGTAATAAAGAGGCCAGGTGTGGTGGCGCATACCTGCAATCCCAGCACTCGGGAGGCTGAAGCAAGAAGATTGCTGTTGAGTTCCAGCCAGTCTGAGATAGAAAATGAGTTCCAGGCCAGCCTAAACTGCATAGTGAAACCCTATCTTACACATACAAGAAAGGAAAGAAAGAAGGAAGGAAGGAAAGAAAGAAAGAAAGAAAGAAAGAAAGAAAGAAAGAAAGAAAGATGAAATCCAACCAAAGCTTGAGTACTTTTGGTTTAGCAGCATTATACCATTATCAATTTTCTGGCTTAAAATACTGTCTGGGGGCTGAGGATTTAGCTCAGAAGCATAAGCACCTACCTGGCAAGCATGAGGTTGTGAGTTCGATCCCTGGTACCAAAAAACAAATAAATAAAATTTAAATTAATAGATACATCAGTGCCCTATGGTTAAAGCTGGTGGTGGCTGGGTAAAGGGCCTATGATGGTTTTGCACTGTTTTTCTGACTGTTTGGTAAATCTGAAATGATTTCAAAACAACATACTTAAACTGGGTGTAGTGGTGCATATCTGTAATCCCAGCACTCAAGAGGCTGAGGCAGGAGGATGACCACTAAATGCAAGGTCATCCTAAACCACACAACCAGACCCTGTCTTGTTGGGCTATGAAGTGGCTCTGAGCAGGATTTAAAATTAACTAATTGGCTTTTGTGTTCATCTGTGAGTCTGTCCTAGGCCTCAGCCTCTTGCCTGGCGATGGGTACACTGGTCCTGGCTGAGGTCTGTAGCAGCCTGTGAGGCCAGAGATACCTCAAAGAACAAGGCCACAGCTGTGGATACTTGGCTCAAACATCAATTAAGTTGATAAAGACTACAGCTGCAGGAATTACTCCTACGATGTCTTCATAAGACAGTGCTACTGAATTGACTTGAACCATTACTTGGAGACGTCCTTGAAGTGATTCCCAAGGTCCTGCTCCTTCTCTGCAATTTCCTGTTTGCCTGCCCTAATAAAAGTGGGCGATCCAGAGAAGTCTCTGTCTTAGCCCTCAGAGTCTTGAGCTCAGCTAAAGGGTTTTGACCCTCCTGGAGCCCTAAAATCATACCACTTGTCTCATTCTATTTAAGCCTTTGCTGTACACTCATTTGGGAGGTTGGGGATCTAGGTCAAGACCCAGTACTGGGGCTGGGGATTTAGCTCAGCGGCATAAGCGCCTGCCTCGAAAGCAGGCAGTCGTGAGTTCGATCCCCGGTACCGATAAAAAGGAAAAAGACAAAAAAAAAAAAAAAAAAGACCCAGTACTGTCTTCCCCTAAAAACACTAACTCTCAGTCCTAGATTTGTAGGCCAAGCAACTGAATCCACAATGGAGCTATCAGTTTAGAAGAGGATGACTTGGAGAAGGCAGCCTTGGGAGGTGTCCCAGACGTGGACGTGTCAAATGTGCTCATGAAGTCCTGCATGCAAGTGTGCTGTGAGCTTCAGACTGAAGTCTAGTGGAGGCACAAGAATTTGGGGCTGGAAAGCTAAATTTGGAAGTCACTGAGGTACCTAAAGCCATGCTGCTGAATGAAGTCACTTAAGCAAGGAGGAAGGGAAGGGCCCATGGTCTGAGTCCCAGGGGTATCCCCCAAGTACCCTCACCCACAAGTGAGGGTATCCTGCTCACATAAGGCAGAAAGATCATGCAATGGGCAATTATGATGAATCATAGGGGGAAAGACAGGCATTAGCAGTTAAAAGGGCAGGAATTGAGTATGGTGGCTTATGCCTCTAATCCCAGCTATTCATGAGGCTAAGGCAGAAGAATCACAAGTTCGAGGCAACTTAATGAGACCTTGTCATAAAATAAAATAGAAAAAGGGGCTGGCACTATGCTCAGTGACAGAGTGTTTGCCATGTTCCAAGCCCAGCACTATGCACAGTCACACAAAATTATACAAATGCAAACAGGGACAATCTACAAAATAACTGACTGTCATTCCTCAAAAGTGTTCACACCATGAAAGTTAAACAAAACATCAAGAATCAATCACAGACTGCAGAAGAGACAGGAGACATGACAACTACTAACTACAACATGATGTCCTGGGTTTGATTCTGTGATGAGGAAAGTGCAAGATGGGAAAAGCAGAAACTCAGAAAGGAATCTGCCATTCATTGATGAGATTATACCAAGGGCAATTGCTTGGCTGTAATACTGGGCTGCAGCAGTGCAGGATGCTAATATTAGGGTAATGACCGGCACAGCCCCCCAATGAGACAGAGGACGCTCTTGTGGGTAACAGGAACTGCCGCTTTATTTACGCGGGCTCTGGTTTATATATTCGGCCGTGACCAATCACAGGCTGCCACGAGGAAGCAGGGCGGGAATGGGACGCAGGCTCTGGCTAATATATCCAGCTGTGGCCAATCAGGGGTTGCCACAGAGTCGGCACAGGGCGAATACGGAGTGAGCACGAGGTGCGCACGGGGTGGCTAGTTTAGAGAGGGACGTAACACATTGCGGAAGCTGACGTGTTCTTATCATCCCGGGCGGGGTGTGTTGAGCGCCTGCGCCCGACAGGGTAACAGGATGAAAGATATTTCAGAATTCTCTTTTGGATTCAGTCTGTATAGTTTTGAGACATGGTCTCACCATTTAGTTCAGCTGGTCTTGAATTCACTACATAGCCCAGGCTGGCCTTGAACTCACGACAATGCCCTCATCTCAGCCTGCCGAGTGCTAGGATTATAGGTGTGCACCACCACTCGTGCACCATTCTGGACACAGCCTGGTGGTGACAGCTTCTCTCTGCACTCAGAGCATCAGCTGGGGCAGCTGAATGATCTAGAAAACCCACTTCTAGGACGGTATTGGCTGTGGATAGTGAGTTTCACCAGGGCCAGGAGTCAGCAGCCTAAGGGCCTCCCCATCGGGCCTAGATAAGTAAACTGTGAAAAAGAGTGGATGGAAAGCTGCACCATCTTTGATGACCCAACCTCAAAAACATCACGGAATAGCCAGTGTGGTTGGGCACACCTGACACCTGGGACTCTGAGAGACTGAGGCAGGAGGATCACAAGTCCAAGGGCAATTCTGCAGACTTGGCAAAACCCTGTCCTAAAAAACAAAATCATCCTTGGTGGTCTAGCGGCTAGGATTCAATGCTTTCAATAAACAAAATGAAAAAGGGGGTAAAAAAATAAAAGAGGGGCAACCCACTTGGGACCCCGTCTGTCTCCAAGACAGAAGCTTTCTTTCTCTTAATAAACATTTCTGCTTTTAAAAAAATAAAAAAGAGTGTATAGATGTAGCACGGTGTGAAGGCCCTGGTTCAACTCCCAGTACTGAGAAAAAAATCCCAGTGTTCTTTCCTCAACAGGACAGTACATGTATAGCATGTGCCAGGCCCTGGGTTCAATCCCCAACAGGAAAAAAGAAAAAGATGGGAACAGGGATCCCTATGCAGCATGAGCTTCAGACAGCACTGGGTGCCCTCAGGATGGTACAGCCACAGACAGCCTGAGCTTTGAAGAACTTAGAAGTATTATCTAGGCATGTCGGCACACACCTGTAATCCCAGTACTCGGGAGGCTGAGGTGGGAGGGTCAACATGAATTCAAGGCCAGCCTAGGCTATAGCAAGATCCTCGCCCAAAACACAAACAAAAAGATGTAAAAGAAGCTGGAGCAGGGCTGGAGGTTTAGCTCAGCGGTGTAAGCACCTACTAGGCAAACTCAAGGTTGTGAGTTCCATCCCGGGGCACCAAAAAAAAAAAAAAAAAAAAAAAAAAAGAGGCAGCTGGAGCAGCAATGTATGTAGGAGAGAGGGGCAACTGTCGGGATGCAGCAAGGATGAAGCAAGAGGATCTAAGGAAGAGGCCACCAGGTCTTCTGTGAGGAGCAGAAGCTTCTCAGAGAAGCTTCTCATGGCTCATGGGAAATACCTGGGCCCTGGAGGAGCTCAGCTGGATGTAGGGGCAATTCAGTCCTTGATACAAGAGCAGTTGATCCACAACAGGGGCATAAAGAGGAGACAGGAATAAAGTCAGGGGTTAGAGAGATCTGAGGAGGAAGAGCAAAGACAGGTAGGGTCAAAGACTATGAAAACCCCAGCATGACTGTCCAGTTACTTAGAGGAGTCTATGGTGGGAGAATTGCTTTTGCCCTGGAGTTCAAGGCCAGCCTGAGCAGCACAATGAGATCTCATCTCAAAACAAACAAACAATAACAACAACAAAAAGCCAAAAAGAGAGAGAGAGATGCAGAGCCGGAAGCCTAGAGAAGTGGCACAGCAAGCACCCCCAAAGAAATGAAGTAGGGGTCCCGGGTGCCTTTCCCCCAGCTCCCAGCAGAGGGCACCCGGGTTTCCTTTCCCTACACGGGTGGGAGGACCAATATTCATCACGACTCCAGCCCATCGGTGGGGGTTATTTTTACAGTGTCACCGGACACCCAAGCTGGAAGGCCTCCTTGTGTCTGCCCTTCGGCTCCTGAGAGTGACCCTGAGGCATCTTCACCAACACCCCCGCCTCCTCTTGCTCTGTTCGGCTGGGTCTCATGGTGTCTTGCATAGAATAAAAGCAAAGCCCAGGGGCAGTGATGGGCACACAGGTTTAGCGATTTGCAGCTTCTAAAGAGGGCCCGCT
Source organism: Cavia porcellus (assembly GCF_034190915.1). NCBI lineage: Eukaryota > Metazoa > Chordata > Mammalia > Rodentia > Caviidae > Cavia > Cavia porcellus. Next base: position 27,649,696 of record NW_026947490.1, on the reverse strand, counting down.
GGGATGGCAGCAGAGTCCACTAGGTTATGATCAGGGATTCAGAAAAATGACCTCAAGTCCTCTGGAGTCCTCCGGAGCCATCTGTAGCCATTCAGACACAGGGCAAGAAAAACCCAACAAAGAAAGGGATGCTCCTTCCTCGTTAGTATAGTGGTGGGGAAAAAAAAATAAAGAAAGAAAGAAAGGGATGCCCCAGACGCCCAGAGGCAGGGACGTGGAGGGCTGAGAGATAGTGACCAAAAGGGGCCTAAGCTGACAAATACACTAGGCGGGGTAGGATGGGGTGGCGCGCGCCTGTGGTTTCTGAACTCAGAAGGCTAAGGCAGGATTAAGAGTGAGTTTGAGGCCAGCCAGGATTGCAGAATAAATTCAAGGCCCTACTGAACTACATAGTGAAACGTCTCGATAATAATAAGGACGGGAATGGTGGAGGTGGTGACAATAACAGAAACACAAGGGGAGACGAGAAAGGAAGAGACCTCTGGAAAAACAAGAGTAAAATAAAGACAGACATCCAGGAAGACAGACATGCCCAGACACAGTGGTCCCTAGTGCAAGAGACCTCAGAGGTAAGTGACCCAGGGAGCTCAGCGACCCATCCCAAACAGACCCAGAGCCAGGGCCCAGAGATGACAAAGGCGGGGAATGTGCGCCTAATGGGCACGAAGGAGCTGCACCGAGCCCGAGGGCCCTGATGCGCCCAGGCAGAGGGCGCCACCCCGCCGCCCGGGTCATGGCCCCCTCCCCCGTGCCCTCTACGCGGCCGGGCTATTTTTACGCGCGGACACCGGACACCGGTGGGGCGGCAGCGGCGGCGGCGGCGGCGGCGGCCGAGGCGGGGCGCGGAGGGCCGGGCGTCGGGGCACACGGGCGTCCGCGGGGTCCAGGCAGCGCGCGCCATGGAGCCGCCGTGCGGCTGCTGCGAGCGGCTGGTGCTCAACGTGGCCGGGCTGCGCTTCGAGACGCGGGCGCGCACGCTGGGCCGCTTCCCGGACACGCTGCTCGGGGACCCGGCACGCCGCGGCCGCTTCTACGATGGCGCGCGCCGCGAGTACTTCTTCGACCGGCACCGTCCCAGTTTCGACGCTGTGCTCTACTACTACCAGTCGGGTGGGCGGCTGCGGCGGCCGGCGCACGTGCCGCTGGACGTCTTCCTAGAGGAGGTGGCCTTCTACGGGCTGGGCGCCGCCGCCATGGCGCGCCTGCGCGAGGATGAGGGCTGCCCGCTGCCGGCCGAGCGCCCTCTGCCCCGTCGCGCCTTCGCGCGCCAGCTCTGGCTGCTCTTCGAATTCCCCGAGAGCTCGCAAGCCGCGCGCGTGCTCGCTGTCGTCTCCGTGCTCGTCATCCTCGTCTCCATCGTCGTCTTCTGTCTCGAGACGCTGCCCGACTTCCGCGACGATCGCGAAGACCAGGGGCTCGCCGCCGTGGCCGTGGCCGCGGCCGGCTCGGTGAGGGGCGGGGCCTGGGGATGGGCGGGGCTTAGGAAGAGATGGGCGGTGTCCGAGAGCCGGCCTGGCCAATCAGAAGGCAGGGCGAGGGGCTCTGAGGCGTGGCTAATCCCAGACACCCTGCTGGATCTGGGTCTTGGATTCTAAAGTAGGACCCGCCGTGTGCTACGGCAAGGCTGGGGGAGATGTAAACGCGCCTGCAGAGTATTGGGCCTTTGGGGACGGAAGTTGTGAGCCGAGGGACAATCTGGTCACTCCGGGATCTATGTAGCTGACTAGACACATGAGAAAGATGGGCTGGAGGGCCGCGAGTAGACCCTGAAGAGAGTGAGCTAAAGCCAGGTGGGCTGAGGACTGACGGTTGGGGAGCAGGAATCAGTCGCGAAGAAAGTCAGGCTCTGGGGAGGCGGCCAGCGGAGAGGCATGTGGGGATCTTGAATCACTCAGGGTTGGGGCTGGGGTCCGGAGAAAAGGAAGGCAGGACTAGAGGCAGAGCCAGAATGGGAACCTCCCCACTTGGAAAATCAGTTGGGGGGGGGGCGGGATTTGGGAAAGAACAGTTTCCACCCTACTGAAGCATCAAGTCAAGAGTTGCTGCTGAGGAAGGAGAAGGAATTACCTTCCCAGCACCCCCAACTCAGGAGACCAGAAAGGCAGCTGTCCAGGGTCGTGACAGTGACGGGGGTCCCGGGGAGTGAGGATAGCCAGTGCACTCACTGTGGTCTCAGGGACTGCCCACTCCGGGGTTGAGCAAGGCTGAGCCCTTTCCTCCCTGCAGTTCCCTGCCCGGCTGAATGGCTCCAGCCCCATGCCTGGACCGCCACCCCGCCTGCCCTTCAACGACCCGTTCTTTGTGGTGGAGACGCTGTGTATCTGCTGGTTCTCCTTCGAGCTGCTGGTGCGCCTGCTGACCTGCCCAAGCAAGGCTATCTTCTTCAAGAATGTAATGAACCTCATCGATTTCGTGGCCATCCTGCCCTATTTTGTGGCACTGGGCACGGAGCTGGCCCGGCAGCGGGGTGTAGGTCAGCCTGCCATGTCCCTGGCCATCCTACGGGTCATCCGGTTGGTGCGTGTCTTCCGAATCTTCAAGCTCTCCCGGCACTCAAAGGGCCTGCAAATTCTGGGCCAGACGCTTCGGGCCTCCATGCGCGAGCTGGGCCTCCTCATCTTCTTCCTCTTCATTGGGGTAGTCCTCTTTTCCAGTGCAGTCTACTTTGCTGAAGTTGACTCTGTGGAGTCCCATTTCAGCAGCATCCCTGAGTCCTTCTGGTGGGCTGTGGTCACCATGACCACAGTTGGCTATGGAGACATGGCGCCCGTCACTGTGGGTGGGAAGATAGTGGGCTCTCTGTGTGCCATTGCTGGCGTGCTGACCATTTCCCTACCTGTGCCTGTCATTGTCTCCAACTTCAGTTACTTTTACCACCGGGAAACCGAGGGCGAGGAGGCCGGGATGTATAGTCATGTGGACACCCAGCCCTGCATCAACCTGGAGGACAAGGTCAATGGGGGGCTGGTAGATGGAGAGGTGCCTGAGCTTCCACCTCCACTCTGGGCGCCCCCTGGGAAACACCTGGTCACTGAAGTGTGACTTCAAACCTCCCTGGAGGGGGGAGGGGGGAGGGGAAGCAGAGGAGGGGGTGGGGTTTGGGGAGAACTAGACTAAGTGGTGACCAGTGCTGAGTCTTGTTGGGTCTGTAGCTGCTACAGATACCTCCTTCAGGAGCAATGAATGCCAATGGTTTGTGTTGAGTCGAGGAGTGGCCCCACTGGTTTGTATTGACTCGTGTTGTGTCAAGCTTGTGGGCCTTTGGGAGTAGTGCTGAGATAGATTTGGTCACATCTAGTTGGGAGTTTCCTAGGTCCATGTTGGGTGGGGTGATGAGTCTGGGTTAGGTTTGTCCAACTGCATTATGCAGGGTTCTGTGCCTTTGAATCTTCTAGGGCCATGCTGGGTCAAGTCCCGTGGTCACTTAAGGGCATTATTAAGACTGACTGCATGGTCACGCATGTGGAGACATGTGGAAAATTGTGTAGCTTTATGTTTTTTCTAAGGTCATGTTATTTTAAGTTCTGTGAACTTGTGAGTTGTGTAGGAACACAGAGTCAAGTAACAGAATTCAAGCTTTCTAGGTCATGGTAGGTGAAGGTGGGTTGGAATGTATGACCGCATTCATCTTTTACGTGCTGTGGGTTGAGTTGTGTAGACTTCTGTAGCTGGGAGTTTCTCGGGGCTACCGTGAGTTGAACTGTGTTGAGCTATAGAAGCATGTGAATCTTTTAAAGTCCGTTCAGGCAGGTCACAGGACTGTTGGGTGAATGTTGGGTTGAGTTCTATAGAGCTGGAGAGTTTTACATTGGTGAAGGAAGCATCAGGACCCAAAGGTCACAGCCCTGGGCAAGAGTCATGAGTGGTGTGGATGTGGGCACTGCTACTGCAGAGGTGAGCTGGGTTCCAAGCCCTGGAGTCTGGGATCTGCCCACAGGGGCTCCTTGGAAGAGGAGTGCTCCTTCTGCTGACCCTACATGTGCTTCATCTTGCCGCTCGAAACCCCAATCTCTTGGCCTCTGCAGTGGTTTAGCAAAGAGGTGAAAACATGGAGGCCAGAGAAGAGAGGAGAAAAATGTTTGTTCTTTCTCCAGACATGATCGGAGACAGATCCAAAGGGAGGAAGAGACACAGACACAGGAAAAAGAAAAAAAAAAAGAGGGACAGAGACCTAGACAGAGAGCAGAAGAGATCCAGAGAAAGGGACAGGGGCCTGGAAAGAGAGAGGCAGAGACCAGAGAGAGAGAACGATTCAGAGACTCAGAAGGGGAAGCTGAGATTCAGAGACAGGGAGATAGAGACCCAGGGCAGGAGATGGAGACCCAGGTGATGTCAGGTGCCTGGGAAGCGGCACCTGTGACCAGAGCTGGAGCTGCACCACCGAGCCCCAGAGAAAGAGAACTAAAAAAGCTGGAAAACTCCATGTCCCCAGCCTGTCTATTCCCTGAATCATCAAGGGATCCTAAACAAGGCATGTCACCGAGTGCCTCCAGCCTGGTGTTCTCCATGTCTTCCAGGGAAGAAACCAGAGTCTCAGCAGGGCCGAGGCTTCCCAAGGTCACCCAGCAGGCGCCGGCCAGGACTCCTGGCCCTAGGCTGCCTGACTCTAGTCCCCACCGGCTGAGGCTGGGGGTGCTCAAAGCCTAAGGAGGCCTGCAGCCTTCTACCCTATAGACAGGAAACAATGCTGGCAGGGAACAGGGGATGGTGTTACCTAAGGTCACAAAGCCAAACATTTCTGAGTCTTTCAGGACTAAATGGCATTTGGAGGAGGCAGAGGGAGAGGAGGAGGTTACAATCACTAACACATATAGGGCTTCCTATGTGACAAGCATCATTGGAGGCACTTGAATTAACTTATTAAAACCTGTCCAGTGGTTTACAGTGTGGTGTTGTTATTTTAAGCCCTCCTTCCCCTGTGATCATAGAAACCCTTCCTCAGAGGCCCTGTGTGAGAAAGGGGGGATGTGAAGATGGGACACACCTCTTGCTGTGCCCCAGTGAGCAAAAGCAGTGAAGGAATTCAGTTTCAAAACCCCAGGTTTCATCCAGCCTCCTTTTTAGACGAGAAAGGAGCTACAGGTTTGGGGAGAGTTTGATAATGGTTGAAAATAATACAACCTTGAGCCCGGCGTGGTGGCTCATACCTGTAATCCCGGCACTCAGGAGGCTGAGGCAGGAGGATTGTTTCGAGTTCGAGACCAGCCTGGGCTGCAAACTGAGCTCAAGGCCAGCCTGAACTGCATAGCGAGACCCTGTCTCAAAAAGACAGAAAAAAAGAAAAGAATACAACCTTTAGTGGGTCATCTCTCTCTGAAATGGAGGAAAGCCATATTCCAAGACAGGTTGTCTCTGTCACAGGACCAAAGACAAGGTGGAGTCTTGAGGTGCAGTCTCCAGTACACAAAGAGATCCAAGAAGAGGGTACAGTGCAGAGGGACCCAGACTAAGAGCCTGGGCAGGAAGAAGAATCAAGGGTGAGAGGAGAGCAGAGATCAGGGGAGTGGATGAAAATCCAGAGGAGGGGACAGAGGCCCAGAGAGAGGGGACAGACACTGTTGCCTAGTTTCTCTCCTTTGAACACTCAACCCTGTCACCCACTGGGGACTGGAAGCCACAAAATCTCCTTGTTTGTTTGTTTGTTTTTGGTCATTTTCCTTTTTATCGGTACCAGGGATCGAACTCATGACTGCCCGCTTGCAAGGCAGGCGCTTATGCCGCTGAGCTAAATCCCCAGCCCCCAGAATCTCCTTGTTTGGAAGTAGACTGTGTGCCCAGTGGAAACACCAGAGACGTCAGAGAGGTGACCAGAAGTGACACAGGAGCCTGGGAAGTTCGCTTTCCCTTCCATAAACAACTGGAGCAGCCTTCTGTGCAGCTTTGGCTGGGATAGGGAGGAGAGGGGAACACCCTAATCCGGGGACACCCTTCCTGCCACCTTGCCATGCTATTTTTAGGTGTGGGTGGAGGGGTTGCCGGATGACCCCCAAGGCAGGTGTCAGCTTCCCTGCTAAGAATAGCTCAGGAGGAGGGGATCGGAGTCTCAGGGTGGAGGTGTGGTAGGGCAAAGGGCCCTGCCAGCCATGGACTGCCCCAGGACTCCCTAGGCTGTCTCCTCTCTCTCACCTCTCTCACGGTCTCTCTGGGGTACTGTCCTTTCTGTTAGGGTTCGAGCCTCCCCATCTGTTTTATTTTCCCTCTTTTTTTTTTTTTAAAGACAAAAAACCATGTAATTCAGGCTGGTTTTGAACTCGTGGCAATCTTCCTGCCTCATCCTCCCAAGTGTTGGGATTACAGGCATGCCCCACCTCCCCTGGCTTCAATCCTGCTCTTGTAGTATCTGCCCCTCTCCTCCGCTCTCTGGGTTTCTGTCCACTTCCTTCTCTCTAGGTCTCTAGCCCTTTTTTCTCCTGGTCTCAGACCCCTTTCCTCTGCGTCCCTTCCTTCTGCCTGTTTGTCACTGTTCACGGATTCCTTAGACAGGCCCCTCCCCATCCTTAAACACCATCCTTGTATCTGAGTCCTGAAACACCTTGAATTTCTCTCATCTGAGCTCAGGACAAGACCCTCGACTGAGTCCCCACCCAGGAAATTCCAGGAGAGAGGACTCTGGGGGAGTCCCTCGTCCACTGTCTCTGGGCCGCAGGCGGCCTTATCACTGCCCAAGCCCAGCTGGTTAATGTCTGGCGGGAGCTCCTGGGAAAGTGGGGATGAGAGCGGAGGGTGGGGATCTGCCCCGGGACTGACACTGAATTGGCAAAAGACTCCACAGGGATCTCAGGGGTCCTGATCCAAGGGAGGAGGCGTGGGACGGGAGGGGGGATGGCCTGGATCCCAGGATCTAAAGAGGGTGGGGGCCTGGAACCTGGGTCCGAGGGAGGAGGCTGGGGGATCCGGGACCCCAGGTCCAGGGAAGAGGGTTGGGCTCCGGGTTCCGCGGGCAGGCAGCGCGTGCAGGGCGGGTCCCCGCCCCCCGGGGGCCCCGCCCCCGCCCCCGCCCGGCCGGGCCTTCCAGAGCGCTGGGCGAGGAGCCGCGGGCCCGCGCGTCCGGGCGGCAGCGAGGGAGGAGGAGCCGCGCCACGGGCAGCCAGGGCGCAGCGGAGGGCGCCCCAGGTAAGAGCCTCTGCGCCGCCTCCCCCGGGATTCCCGACCGGGTCGCCCTGCCCCCGGGTAGGGAGGGGCGGGGGCGGGGCCTGCGGGGGCGGAGCTTGGCGGAGGAAACTGAGGCAGGAGGAAAGAGTGTCCCAGAGATGGAGCTCTTTCCCCTTAGCTGGACACGGGCGCCAGGACCCCAGCCCAAACCTCCTTGTGGAGGGGGAGACCAGAGAGCCCGCGCGTCTGAGCGCTCAGAGAGGAGGTTACGGAGCTCGAGTCCAACCTCCAAGGGCAGAGGGCGCTGGGATCCTGCACGCCTAGTCCCAGGGAGGTGGTGGCAGGGCGGGCCGAGGGACTCAACTCCTGGGCTGAAGGCGGAGGCAATTCGGGTCTAGGTTACCTAGTCCGAGAGAGAAGGCAGCTGGGGACCAGGAGACCTCCCTCATCCAGGGAGCCACACTCCTGCCAGGGTCGGGCGCCCGGCGCCTCTGAACACCCTGCCCTCCCTTCTTCCCTTCTCCGAGCAAGGGCGCGCAGTCACCCCAGGTATGCGCAGCCCTAGTCTCGGGCGGGCCCTGGCCTGTCCTGCGAGCAGCGAGCATTCCAGGAAGCAGCCCGTGGACCCAGGGCTCCCAGAGTGCGGGCCCTCCGGGACCGGGTGTCCGGGCCAGCCCCGCCCCGCCCGTCTGCGAGATGAATGGCTCGAGGGGGCGGCGATCCCTCCCAGCCTCCTCCATCTGCCCCATCTGCTTCCCATCCCGGCGGGAGTCGTCACCTGCGCAGGGAGGGGCCTCGACAGGAATCTCTCGGGTGCTTGCGCTCTGAAGGAGCTCTGGGGAGGGGTGTTCAGGGGTCGGGGCCCTCCCTCCCGCCTGTGTAACCTAGCTGTCCCCGTCTTCCCCCAGGTGGCTGCCCCCTCCCTGTCCTGGGATGTCAGGAAGGAGGGGGCCACCCGTGTCCTCTACAGGGGCCCCACCGAGCCTGGGGGCCCTCAGCCCTGGCCCTCAGAGGTGGAGGAGGTGCTGACAAGTCTGGTAATCACCTGCTGCTCCCAGTCTTGGGCTTCCCGAATGTTGTGGAGAGGGAGCTACACGCCCCATCACTCCACCTTATGAATTTCATTCCCCCCGGGGACCCTGAGGCCTAGCCGAACGCGGGGGGGGGGGTATCTCACTTTATTAATGGCAGCTTTGAGCTGCATATGAGTCTCCCTGGAATTCCAGATTCTGGGTTCTAAAATTGTAGGATGCAAGCCAGGTATGGGGACCTATGGCTGTGATTCCAGCACTTGGGAGGCTGAGGCAGGAAGATCACCATGACTCCAAGGCCAGCCTGGGCTGGAGACCTGGCTTCAAAAATCAAACAGGGGGCTGGGGATTTAGCTTAGCAGCATAAGCACCTGCCTTGCAAGCCTGAGGTCATGAGTTTGATCCTTGGTACAAAAAGAAAATCAAACAAACAAATTGCAAGCCTCAGGAGGGGTTTCTTGGCTTGGTTGAGGCCAGTGGCTTGGTTGAGGCCAGTGGGTGGAAGTGAGCAGCTCAGAGTTACAGTTGTCACCTCCATATTTGTTAGCTGTGTGACCTGGTACAAGTCCTTAACCTCTCTGAGCTTGCAATTGGCCTTTTTTTTTGGGCTGTGAACTAATAATAGTTGAATAATTAATCTAGAAGTTCGGCCGTAGTCCCAGTTTTGCAGGCTGCCCTGGGGCTCCCAACTTGTTCCCCGTGTTTTGCCCCCTACTCTAACCCCAACCCCCTTTCCTTTGCAGGTGCGCAGAGATGCACCCACATCCTTGCTGCTGCCTCCCCATCCTCCTCCTCTCCCTTCTCCCCAATGCCCCGGTGGGGTGCCACCCGCCACCCACCACACTGCCCCCATTTCCAGCCCCCGAGTGGGACCTCCTATCCCCCCGAGTAGCCCTGTCCAGGGGCGCTCCTGCTGGGCCTCCTCTGCTCTTCCTTCTGGAAGCCGGGGCCTTTGGGGAACCGGCCAGCGGTGTCCAGGGCGTCCCAGCCAACCGCAGTCGGCGTGGGGTGAGCGAGACGGCCCCCGCGAGTCGCCGGGGTGAGCTGGCCGTGTGCGATGCAGTGAGTGGCTGGGTGACAGACCGGAGGACGGCGGTGGACTTGCGTGGGCGCGAAGTGGAGGTGCTGGGTGAGGTGCCCGGGGCGGGTGGCAGCCCTCTCCGTCAGTACTTCTTTGAGACCCGCTGCAAAGCCGACGGTTCAGGGGACGATGGCGGGCCCGGGGCTGGCGGAGGCGGCTGCCGCGGAGTGGACCGGAGACACTGGGTGTCTGAGTGTAAGGCCAAGCAGTCCTACGTGAGGGCGCTGACTGCCGACGCCCAGGGCCGCGTGGGCTGGCGGTGGATTCGAATCGACACGGCGTGTGTCTGCACTCTCCTCAGCCGGACTGGCCGAGCCTGAGGCCCCTGTCCACGAACTGGTCCCACAGACCTAGAAAAGGAGGGAACTGAAGGCTAAAACACCTCCAGGGAGGCCTGGCTACTGAAAGGACCTCGGTTTGGGAACTTAAATGATCACAAAACAAGGCTTTCTTTTGATTTTGAAAGCTCAATCCATGCAGTATGTGTAGTGAAACCCCCAGTGGGGTTTCAAAGGTTGAGTAGGTGTTCTGGATCAACTTGAGGGTAATCATGAGCGTTATAAGAATGACAATGGCCAATATTTGCTGTGTGCTTTATTGCTTTGTTGCCCCTAATTCAGTGCTCCTCAGCACTGCTGTGAGTGTCAGAGGCCCTCTGCTTTAAGTACACACCACTCCAAGTCATAGCACACCAAGTTGGCACCCCAAGAGGAGGACAGGAGGCAGGGGAACTGGCTTAGGCTGCAATCCACCCCCCATTCTGAGATGGTGAGCTCCCTATTGCAGTGTGGAGCAGTGGGCAAATAAATGGTCAGAGCTCAGGATGTTGGAGAGTTCAGTCGGGTTTCTACACCCTCCCTTCCCTGTCAAAACCTTTACACCATATTGGGAGGAAACCAACCTTAAGTTTGTCTGACTTGAGTAAGATGTGAGGTGCTAACCAACTGCTGTGGGCCCTGGCTGGAATCAGGGATCACTGGGTGCTGATAGGCTTTGAGTAGCACCACAAAAATCCAGCAAGGGCCCCAGAAGGCTGAATGGTCTAGGGGAGTCACAGGGTTCCTGAGCCAGGCTATAGAAGGTGACCTCAGTTTCCCTTAAGGCTGGATGGGGAGGAGGCTGTAACAATGAGGACTGAAGTGCAGAAGTCTTGACCCAAAGGCTGAAAGGTGACAAGGGAAGTCCCCACACCCTCCACTGCCCCCCCCACCTCTTGCCAACACACACGTACACCCCCCACCCCCGCGCGCCACCGGTTCTATTGTTTGAACTTTGGGTGATCTACATCATTAGCCCCCCCCCCCCCCGCGCGCCTTTTAAATTTTACCTTGAGACAAAGTCTCCCTAAATCACTCCAGACCAAGCTCAAATTTGCAATCCTCCTGCTTCGGCCTTCCGGAGTGCTGGGATTACAGGCTTGTGCACCCGCACCCACTCACACACACATTCTCTTAGGTCCAGCTTTGAGCTAAGGCTCTAGACAGCCCTTCTCCTGCCACTGCACAGGAATCCGGGCCCCTTGGAAGGGCAGGGTCTGCTTCCTCCATTTCTGCATCTCCTTTCTGTGGGTCCTGTGTCTCTCTCCGACTTTGTGTCTGTCTCTGGGTGAGCAGCGAGTGCCCCTCTTCCCGCTAAGCAAGTCTGTGTGTTCCCTCCGCGACGCGCCCTCCTCCCATGCCCAGGTGGAAGTCTTCAGCCGAATCAAAGGCAGGCAGAACACGGCCGGCCAGCCGGCTCCAGTGGCCCGCAGGGGGAGGGGGAGCTCCGGGATGTCTGGAAATCGTTACCCTGAGGTGGGCAGGCCTGGCAGAGGGGGAGGCAGCCAGGAGATGTAGGAAAGGGTGTTTCTCAAGGATTCCCATGTGTTGAGCGGGGGCTCAGTCCTGGTCCCCCTGTGAGTCTGTCTGTGTCTTTCTCCTTACCATCTCCCTACCCCCTCCCACACTTGTTATCTTCACTCTGCTCTCTGAAACTTTCTCTTACATTTCTCTTGCCTCTTTTCCCTTTCTGCTTTCCTCTCAGTCTCCAGCCCTCCCCTATATCTCTGCAGTCCTGTCCTCGCAAAGTTCCCTAGGACTCTTTCTCCCTTGGTCCATCCAGATGCATGTCGGCTCTTCATTGGCTGGGCGATCAGGTTGGGCGGGTTCTGTCACCAGGGCAACAGCAACTACAACAAACGAGCTCCTGCTTGGCAACCAGTCAGCGGTGGGAGCATGGCCTGTCCCAATCTAGCTCTGTGCTCTAGTCCCCCAGGGTCACCCATGTCAGGAAGGGATGTGCCTGGATCCTGGCCCAACTGGCATCTCACCAGCAGTGGCACTGCTCATCACATTATCCCACCTATGTCCTTTCCCCCGCCCACTGTACTGGTGAGGAGACCAAAGCTGAGGGAGGGGCCGTGGGTGCCGAGAAAAAAAGAGAACGGGGTTTGTCTGCAGAAGTGTCCTGGGATCATGGGTCTGAGGGAAGAGGGGCCCTGGACTCTAGCAGATGGAAAGAGAAGGGTAAGGGTTAGGATTAAGGTTCTTTTTAGGTGATATGTGGCATCTTCGCCTCAGTCCACAGTCTTGGAGCCCCTACCCCCTGCCGCCAGGCAGGCTTTGCACATCTGGGATTTTGATGAGGTCATCAGCAGATGGGAGACGACTACTGGCTTGGCCCAGTTGCCCAAGACCCATGGTGGGCCCTACGCACAGCCCAGGGCCCCAGAGCCTGCAGACCCCACGCAGACAGTGGGGATCAAAGCTTTAGAGGCAAAGGTAGGGTCCCAGGATTCCCCATCGCAGGGGAGATGGGGCTGGGCACTGCACCTGAGTCCCCTGCCTCACGTTGGGTCACTGGGTTGCCTTTCTGCAGCTCAGACACTGGCGACTCCCCCTGAGCACAAAACCCCAGAGCAGTGAGATGAAGGCACAGTACAAGGGCTGGCCTACCTTGGACCAGGACACCACCATCTACATTGGGGCCCAGCCCCTGCCACTTGCTGACAAGCACCCTGGAGGCCCGGCCCAGGTCAGAGAAGAGGAGCCAGAGAATGGAGTGTCCAGGAAGAGTGGGAGGGCACTAAGGTTAGGGACTAATCTAGGAGATCCTGGGATGTGGGTAGGGCCTGAGAGAGATCCAGATGTGGAGGTTTGGGACGGCCTTGGACTTCTCTAGCCTCAGCTAGAAGAGGGAGGTGACTGGAAATTTGAAATTCTGGCTCTGAAATGGGTTTGAAGAGGGCTTGAACTAGTCAGGTAGGACTGGGGGTGGAACTAGAATATTCCCAGGCAGCGTAGGGGTGGGAGGTGGCACTGGGTTTACTTGAAAACTTGACGTAGATTTGCCACCCAAGATGCACTGGTTCCCAGTGCCAGAACCAAAGTGTACTGGAGGTGGAATGGGAAGATCTGTGTGTAATTCGGTGGCTGTGGGCTTTGATTTGAGTGTTTAGATTGGTGTGGGCTTTAGGGAAGAAACTAAAGTAGCCTGCTGTGGAACTGCTTGGGAAGGATTCTAGGGGCAGAGTGGAAGAGCCTGGTCCAGCAGGGCTGCCGTAGTGGAAGATGTGCAGTCTGGGCCCCAGGACTTGGAACCAGGTGTGACCCCTTCCTTTCCCACCCCTCCTCCTTCCATCTCCCTCAGGCTCTAGTCCCCTGGACAAAGAACCCTGAGCTGGCTGGCCAGCATTTCACGATATCTGACCAAGGTGTCCTGGACCGCCACCAGATCTATCTGACCACTTCAGCCCGAGACTTTGGCTTCTACCCCAAGTAAGCCGCATCCTCGATTGCCCCTAATAGCCCTCCCACCCAGCCCTACCTAAGCCAGTGGGAGCCCAGTCCTTTTCTGATGGTTTCAACCGTTGACTCCAGAATACAGCAAGAACCAAAGTTCCGACCCAGTTCCTATCTCTTTTTAGCATCCAAGTTAGGGATGATAGTAAACCCCTGTAATCCCAGCTACGTAAGAGGCCGAGGCAGAAAGATTCCAGGTTTGAGCCCAGCCTGGGCAATCCAGTGACTTAAGAAGACACTATGTCAGATTTTAAAAAAAATAATAAAAAGCTGGGGATGTAGTTCAGTAGTAGTGTTCGCCTAGCATACAAGAGGCTCTGGGTTCAATTCCCAGCAAAAAAAACCCACCCTAGGACACCCCCCACAATCCTGGCGCTGGGGACTGAACCCAGGGTCTGTGTGTCTTGAGGAAGTGCTGGGCCAACGAGCTGTCCAGTGTTGGGCCTGGGCAGCTTGCAGAGAAGAGCTAGCTCAGACAGGGGTGGGAGAGACGGGGACACACTCCCAGGACAGAGCCTCCTTCCCAGGGATGCGACCGGTTCCTGGACCCAGGAATTGACTCCGCACCTCCTCATCTCATTTTCTAAGGGGTCCCCCAGTCCTACTAGTGTTCATTCACCTCAAAAGTAGGAGTTGGGGTCTGTTCCTCTGGCACAGAGGTCTGATCTCCGGAACGCTCTTCTGCAGGCAGGAGCTCTCTGGCTACCCCCGCCAGGACGTATTGACCTACTGGAACTTCAAGGGGGCGCTTCGGGGCAGGGCACCCAGCCTGCAGCGGCCCAAGCAGCTCTGGCTGCCCCGCGCGCTCCTGGTGACGCCGGCCGTGCCGCACCGCGGGTCCCTGTCTCTGGTTCAGGAGTCCTACAGGGCTCCACTGCACCCTCTACGCCGGATGGACTGGTTCTGCCCGCTGGAGGCGCCCTGGGGCGGCCTCCACTGGAAGCCCCTGCCGGGCATCTTCAGCGTGCCCAAAGCCTACAAGACAGAGTCTTGCAGCTATGGCAGCCTCAAGCCCGAGCTGGTCTGAGTGGGCAAGGTAGGGCCTAGGCCAGGCCAAGCCCACTGTCTCGGGAGGAACCGGACATGTCCATCAAAGCAGCGGCCCATCAGAAGACACACCCTGCCAGGGGCGGGACTCTACGCACCTATTAAACTCAGGCCCTGCCTACTCCTGGACTGGCTCTTTGAATCCTAATCTCCCCGCAAGAATTGGAAGTGATGGTGGGGTGGGGATGTTCTGTCTGAATCTCATGGGCCCCTGCCGTAGCACAGCACTTGGGAGGCCTCTAGGACTGGCTGGACCTTAGACGGAAGCCACACCCCTCCGGAAAGGCAGGACTGGCAGGCAATGGATGGCTTCCAGAGTCCACAAGTGGCCCCAGCACCTTCCTGGGACAGAGTAGCAACCCAGAGGTGGCCTCTTGGTCCCTTACTGGGTCAGGGCTTTCTGCTTCCCACTTCCGGGGGCTCCAACAGGACCTAGGCTCTACCTCCGGTCACCTTCAGCATGGTGGCTGTGAAGCCACTGCTGTCTCGGTGACCTTGTCGCGTCCCGCCCCCGGGGGGATTAGTGTCCAGGTTACCCCAGCTTGCTAACACCACCAAGTGGCCTTGCCACCCCCACAACTTACGGGTATAAAGCCAGGGAGAAAAGTAAGGGCAGCATCAAGAATGGAGATGCTCCAGGTAAGAGGCGGCCCTGGGGAGCTCCCCTCTTCCAGGCCACACTGTAGGGACAGAATGGTGTCACAGGTAGAAGTGGCCTCCTCCTAGCGGGTGTGACAGTCAGCAGGCTTCCCACAGGTGGGAAGTGGTGCAGCAACACATGATGGTGCTGGGGTCCCTGGGGTTAGCCCCAAAGTGTTGGGCTGGGGCTCTGACTGGGTTGCCAGGTCACAGCACCTGAGGGTCTGGCCTTGCTCAGGGACTGCTGCTGGGACTGCTGCTGAGCACAAGTGGGGTATGGGCCTCCAGGGGACCGCTGCGGCCCTACTGTAGGCCTATCAACGCCACCCTGGCTGCAGAGAAGGAGGCCTGCCCCATCTGTGTCACCTTCACCACCAGCATCTGTGCTGGCTACTGCCCCAGCATGGTGAGTGGCCCAGGTGGGCAGATGCTGACCTGACAGGGGCGGGGACCCACAGGCAGTACCCGGTAGTGGGAGGGAAGGTGTGCACGGTTCCAGGACACCCAGAGCCTGAACCTGGGAGCAGGGTACACTCAGGTGAGGCCCTGGTTCCAGTTGATGCCCACCAGCCCTGTCTTGGTTCCCAGATGCGGGTGCTGACGACAGCCCGGCGGCCCGTGCCCCAGTTGGTATGCACCTATGACGAGCTGCGGTTCGCCTCCATCCGGCTCCCTGGCTGCCCACCTGGTGTGGACCCTGTGGTCTCCTTCCCCGTGGCACTCAGCTGCCACTGTGGGACCTGTCGCCTCAGCAACTCTGACTGCGGGGGTCTCCGGGGCCAGCCCTCGGCCTGTGAGCTCCCCCACCTCCCGGGCTTCTTCTTTCTGTAAGGACCCGTGAAGCCTTCCCAATAAAGGCTTCCCAACCCGCATGCACTCTGGTCTTTCTGTAGCTTACACAACACACACTGTGGTTTCCAGCTGAAAAGCATTTTCTACAAATTCACAGTGTTTGAACTTGGGTAGAAAACAGGGTGGGGTAGTGGTGACTTCAGGCTCAAGAGGTGTCCATGGTTTCACCTTCTGTGGGAAGAAGGGACAGTTTGGTCAGTGCAGCCCAGAGGGTGGCAACAGCAGAGGAGCTGGGGCAGGCACACTCACTGAGCTCATTGAAGAGGAATGCATCCTGGTACTCCTTCATGTACTGTGTGGACCGGGACTCGTCCAGGAAGAGCGAATAGACCCGCTTGATGTCATCTACCTGTACCTCTGTGCCCTGTAGGAGAAAGAGGCCTCAGAGGGGCCTGCCCCGTGACCCTGCTCCCGCCCCACCACACCCCCACGGCAAAGCTGACAAGCGAGATAGGACCCCAGGCCAGACCAACTAGGCTCAGACCCCACTACCACACCTCTCAGCTGTGGGCCCAGCCTTGGCCTCAGCTTTTTCATCTGGGAGATAGACTTATGATTTACTGTAGTCAACATACAGAGCACCTAGTATGAGCCAGACCAGGAGATACAGAAACAAACACAATCCCAGCACTTGGGAGGCGGAGGCAGGAGGATCGCTGCAAGTTTGAAACCAGCCCGAGTTACAAAGTGAGATCAAGGCCAGCCTGACTACATAGTGAGACCCTGTCTCAAAAACTCTAACATTCAAATAAGAAAATACCGTCTAGGCCTTAGTAACTGCACTGGGCGCTGACCTTGCGTTTCCGGCACACAAGGCTGGCTGCTGTGATGAGCTGGATGGCGTAGCGCAGGGACGTCTCCAGCCCGATGCGGGTGAGCACGGTGTAAGCATCCTCGCTCATCTCCACGTCCTCCTCCTCACAACTGTGGTGGGACCAGGGCTCCAGCTGCAGCACAGGGGCCTGGCCTCTCCCTCCCGTGTATCCCCTAGCCACAGATGCTGTGGCTACACTTAAAATCCGGGTTTCTTGGTCCCCACCCCAGGCCCTTTCCCTGCTGTCAGTCACTGGAGCTTCGCAATGGCTCTCCCAGCTCAGCCGCCTCCCCCTCCCTACACACACAGCCGCAGACCCGGGTTCGGGCACAATGCGCATGCGCACCGGATGCGCAGAATCTGCTTGGTATCCTTCTCACTGTAGGGCGAGGTGGAGACGATGAGCAGCCGGTCCAGTAGGTCGATAGGGATGCCGTGTGGGCTCTGGTAGCTGGTGCCCCGGATCCTGGGGGAGAAGTGGGGCAGGCTGTCAGGTGGTACCAAAGCAAGGGCTCTTGGTGCTCACCTGGAAAGTGCCACCCACGCTCCACCAAGGCCTACGCAAAAAGCTAAATACGCTTGACCTTCGGCTGCAGCTCACGTCACCTCATAGCTGTGTCATTCCCCCCACCTCCTGCCCAGTGGGGTGTTCTTGGAGTCAGAGATCTATGTCCAGGATTACTGGATCAAGGTCCCCTCCCATCTGCACAGAGCGCGGCAGGGCAGGGGGACCGGCTGTCCTGGGCCCTGATGTGCTTGAGCAAGCCCCAGGCCTGGCTGGAAACTGGCAACAGGAGACACGGGCAATCCTTCCACGGTCGTAGTGGCTGGAAACAACCCTCACCTTCACTGGAAACAACACTCAGTTAGCAACCAGAGAGCCACTGCTGCCAGGGAAGCTGCATTCCCAACAGCCTCTGGTTACACTTTCATCAGCCAGTCAGCAAGAAGGGAGGCTGAGGCAGTAAGATTCAAACTCTAGCCCAGCCTGGGCAACCTATGACTTAGCAAGACCCTGTCTTAAAATAAAACACGGCATAGCACTCAAGAGGCTGAAGCAAGAGGGTTACTCCTGGTTCAAGTCCAGCCTGGGGGTACATAGGGAGCTCAAGGCCAGCTTGGACTACAGAGGGAGACCCTGCCTCAAAAAACAAAACAAACAAAAAACACAAAAATGTAACAGCCAGAGGGCCAGGCATATAGCACAGTAGTGCAATATCTGCTTGGAAAGCTCAAGGTCACTGAGTTTGATTCCTGGTACAAAAAAACAAAACAAAACCCCAGCCAGGAATGGTGGTACACACCTGTAATCATGGCAGCTGGTGTGAACCACTGTAAGTTCAAGGTCAGCTTAAGCTACACAATGAGTTCAAGGCCAGCCTCAATGCACAGTGAGACCTTGTCTCAAAGAGACAGAAACAAACAAAACAAAACAAAACGAAAAACAAAAAGCCAAGATCTGCACAGGAAGACTTGTTGGGCCACCACTGCCTCCCTAGCTCAGGGACACTAACTGGCATTTTGCTGTGCAAAAAAGCAATTCATGTGGGGCTAAAGAGATCAGAAAAATGACACTTGCTTATAGTGTGGGGGCTGCAAGTCACCTCATCCACCTTGAGGGAGCAACATGCACTACCATGCACAGCCTCTATGCATTTTTATTTTTATTTTTATTTATTTATTTAGTCTTTTTCCTTTTCATCGGTACCAGGGATCGAACTCACGACTGCCTGCTTGCAAGGCAGGCGCTTATGCCACTGAGCTAAATCCCCAGCCCCTTCTATGCATTTTTAAACAAAAAATAATACTAAGAGTTTGAATTGATCCTTGTTAGTATAGTGGTGAGTTAAAAAAAAAAAAAAAAAAAAAAAAAGAGTTTGAATTGAGTGAGTGCTTAGGTCCTAGTGACTTAAGGCGACTTGAACACTTGCTGCTCTGCCCACCCGAGTGGGGTGGACAGCAGCAGTGATTTGGAGACTGTGAACACATCTGAGCAAGCAGCAGATCTGTAAGTATAGAATCTAGCCTGTGACCCCAGCACTGGGAGGCAGAGGCAGGAGAATCGCTGTGAGTTTGAGGCTAGCCTAGGCTACACAGTGACTCGGAGGCTAGCCTGGACTATACTGTGAGACCCTCTCTTGAAAAACTAAATTAAATAGCCGGGTGTGGGGGCACACCACCCGTAATCTCAGTACTCAGCAGGGCAGGCGGTGGCAGGAAGATCATTGGGAGTTTGAGACCAGCCTAGGCTACAAAGTTGAGCTTAACACCAGCCTGAACTGCATAGTGAGACCCTGCATCAAAGACAAAAGGGTCAACAACATAGCTCAGTGGCACAAGTGCATGCCTGGCAAGCAGCGAGGCTGAGTTCCATCTCTGGTACAAAACAAACAAACAAACAAACAAACAAACAAACAGAATCTAACAACTGGCTGTCTCCCACAGATAACCCTGTGGAGTTCCCAGGTGCTGATCTGCAGGTCCCATAAGCGCGATGTAATGTCTCTTTGGGGCCTACCATGTTATGTTTTGGTTTTGGCCATGCTGGGATTGCACTCATGCCTCTCACATGCTAGGCAAATGCTACACCCAGAGCCACATCCCAGTCTCATAATGTGCTGAGGCTGAGTCTTCCTATTTTCCCAGGTTGGCCCTGGATTCGTGATCCTCCTCCTTGGGTTCCTGAGTAGCTGGGACCACCATGGTATGTGCCACCACACTCGCCAGGCCCTGGAAAATGGGACCAAGATGTTCTTTACCCTCTGAACTTTTTTTGTGTGAGCAGGGAATAAAACCAGGGCCTTGTGCAAGCTAAGCATGTGTCTGACCACAGAGCCACACTGCAGCGCCTCCTGTGTCACTGAGGAAGGTGTGAAGAGTCCTTCCCTGTCCAATCCCAGCCCAGCAGGGCTGCCTGCCTTCCACTTCCTTTCTGCTTCCTGTAGCTAAACCATGGATGGGCAGGCAGGGGAGTCAGCACCATGGGGCATGGGCGCAGGGATGTGGTGACAGAAGGTTCTAGGCATCATCCTTTGGATCTCAGGAATTTAATCTATTGCTTGCTTGCTAATTTATTATTATTATTATTATTATTTACATTTGGTTTTCTGAAATAGACTCTCACTGTACAGCTCAGGCTGACCTCAAACCAGTGGCAATGCTCCTGCCTCAGCCTCTTGAGTGATGGGATTATAGGCTTGCACTACCACACCTAACCTCCATTACATTTTTTGACCAAAAATAATACTAACAGTTCAAATTAAGTGAGTGCTTGGGTCCTGGCTACTTGAATAATTACAGTGGTTTATGTAGTATCTACCAAGTGTCATTGTTATCGTCTCCAAATTAAAATAAACATCACCCAGCACCTTTTGGGTTTACTGCAGCAACCTGGGGTGCTTCCCACATACTCTGGAAACTGTAGCCATCAACACCCCAGGACCAGCAGGTTTCCTATCAGGCAAAGTTGTCTGCTTGACCCATGCTTCTGGCTGTCTTGCTGAGGGGAAAACAATACCTCTTTCAGCTGAGCATGGTGGCTCATGCCTGTAATCTCAGCACACGGGAGGCTGAGGCAGGAGGATCATTTTGAGTTTGAGACCAGCCTACGCTACAAAGTGAGCTCAAGGCCAGCCTGAACTGCATAGAGAGACCCTGTCTCAAAAAGACAAAAAAAAAAAAGAATACCTCTTTCCTGGGCTGGAGTGTAGCTCAGCAATAGAACAGCAGCCCAGTATATGGGAGACCTGAGTTCAATTCCAGCACAACACAACAACAAAACAAAAAACAGTCGGGTGTGGTGGCACTTGCCTGGAATCCTAGCATTCAGGAGGCTGAGGCAGAAGGATCACCATGAGTTTCAGGTCAGCCTGGGGCTACATAATGAGTTCAAGTCCAGCCTGAACCACATAGCTAGACCTTGCCTCAAAAAAGAAACGAAAAAGAAAACAAAAAAGAAACCAAGGAAGCCAGAAAAGCACAACTTTCCTGTCTGAGAATCTGCAGTAGGGAGCCCCACCTAGCCAGTGCTTCAGTGAGGCACCCCAGTTTACCCTGTGGCCACACTCCAGCCCAGAGGCTGCTGAGGTCGCTCACCTCGTGATGCCCCGGTTGGTGGCCATGATGAGCACAGGTGCCATGTCACTCTCTAGGGCTCGGTTGAGGAAGGAGAAGCTTTCGATGTCTAGCATGTGGACTTCATCGATGAAAAGCACCTGGGGGCCGAGGGGTGTAGGTCAGCTCCCCCTGCCCCTCCCCTCCCTGGCTGCCCCTGCACTCGGGCTGCTCACCCCCGGAATGATCTCCGCCTTGCCCTCCTCGCGCCACTCTGCCACCTTGGCGTTGATCTGCTCCCGGACCTCTGACTTGATCTCCCCTGTGTCACCTGCAGGAGACAGAGGCGATATGGGGGGAATCTGGAGAGGAGAATCCAGAGAGGGCCAGGCCCGGATTGGTGGAGGACAGTGGCAGGAGATCGGGACAGAGCAGTGAGGGTTTGAGATTGTGGTAGCAAAGCGGGAGGAAGGCTGGGGTGGCTGAAATGGACCCAGAGAAGAGGAACGGGGTGACAGAGCAACCTGCCCCAACACACAACCAGCAGAGGGACTTTACCAGCGATGGCTGGGTCAAACCAAAAACAGATGGGGAACAGACAGCACCTCATGGGGGTGGGGGCGGGGTAAGGAGAAGACAGGCTGTGCCAGGACACACAGGGACCAGGCATCCCCAGAAGCCACCAGGAGCAGGTGGCCTGACCTGAGAAAAGCGCCAGGAAGCCCTGGGTGCGGGAATTGATGACGTCAATCTCGTGCAGGGACACAGTGTGTACCACCTCCTTGCGCTTCTGCAGCTCCCCATCCGGGCACTGCACAAACTTGGTCTGTGGGGCAAGTAGGGCAGGCGTGAGGGCTGCAGCTGGGAGCCATCTGGCCCAGGCCAAGGTCCCTCAACACCTCTGACAGGCACGGGGTTCTGCACATGGGGCTGCAGAGTGCCAGTGTCAGGCTGGGGATCCCAGGGAAGACACTGTGTCAAGATGACAAGAGGAGACAGAAACATATCCCGGCACCTGGTGATGAGGGGCAGCAGAGCCCCCACGCACCTGGGAGCCCATGGCGTCATAGTCTCGGGCGCGTGTGAAGGAGCGGCCCAGCTTGGAGATCTTGCCTGTGGCCTTGTCAATGGTAATCACATCCCTGTGGCAGGGCAGGGAAAGAGTGAGAAAGGGGACAGCTCGGGTCCCATGTCCCAGCTCGGGGTCCATGTCCCCTTGAGGGCCCCAAAGCCTCACCCAGCCTGGACCTTGTCCTTGGTCAGTGACTCGATCATCTTGGTGCCCAGGTCATAAATGGTCTCCATTTCTGTAGTCTTGAGGGTCAGCTTGCCCACCTTGGAGCCCTGAGAGGATGACAGCCAGGGAGGGGTTCAGTAGGCACCAATGTGGCCCAGATGTCCCTGGCCCAACCTTTGATCTCACAGCTTCACAACAAGCAAGGCACAGGCAGGTGACTATTGGTAAGAGGAACATATGTACAGTGAACATGCACACACATGCACACACACATGCCAAAAGCCAGGCCTAAGGAGCCTGGTGAGGTGGCACATGCCTGCAACTCCAGCCACTCAGGAGGAGGCTGAGGCAAGACAATTCCAAATTTGAGTCCAGCCCTGGCAACATAGAGACACCCTGTCTCAGAGTGACACAAAAAGGCGGGAATATAGCTCAGTGGTAGGACGCTAGCCTAGCATGCTACAAACTTAGCATTCAGGCTATAAAATAGCAAAAAGCAAAAATAAAAGTGAAACCATGCAAGGCAAGGTAGTTTCACATTTCAAGTCTATTTCAGCCGAGTGCAGGCCTATAATCCCAGCACTCAGGAAGCTGAGGTGGGAGGGTCACTGCAATTTGAAGGCCAGCCAGCCTGGGCTCCAAAGTGAGACTCTGTCTCAAAAACAAAAAACACCACAAAACAAAAAATCTATTTCCATTAGAAACGAGAAGCCAGTAAGCACAACACCTGCCTGGCAAGTACAAGGCCCTGAGTTTGAGTCCTGGTACCAAAAAAAGTAAGAAGCAAATGTAGTTAATCTTGGAAGCAGTCTATTTGTCCATCAATAGATGACTGGATGAGAAAATGTGGTATTAGCCAGGCATGGTGGTTCATGCCTGTAATCCCAGCACTTGGGAGGCTGAGGCAGGAGGATCGTTGTGAGTTCGAGACCAGCCTGGGCTACAAAAGTGAGCTCAAGGCCAGCCTGAACTACATAATGAGACCCGGTCTCAAAAAGACAAAAAAAAAAAAAGAAAAGAAAATGTGTTATTTACACACAAATAGACTACTACTCTGCCATAAAGAAGGATAAATTTGAGATTTACAGGAAAATGGATGTACCTCGGGACAATAGAATTAAGTGAAATAAGTCAAACAAACTTAAATATTACACTGCTTCTCTTATTCAAGAAGTCCAATATGTAAGTAAAGAGTAAAATACCAGAATAGATCATTGGAACAGAGAGAGGAGATAGATCTTTTGCAAATGGTCAGGGCCCCAAGAGATGGAAGGGAAGGGCCTGGGGATTTAGCTCAGTGGCATAAGCACCTGCCTTGCAAGCAGGCGGTCGTGAGTATGATCCCCAGTACTGATAAAAAAAAAAAAAAAAGAATGGAAGGGAAGGTGGAAAAGGAGCAAATGAGACCCAAGACAGAGAAATGGAAGGTGACCAGGGCTTAGGTAAGTGGGCTAAACATGTTTTAAGTTTTCTCTCTCTCTCTCTCTTTCTCTCGTGTGTGTGTGTGTGTGTGTGTGTGTGTGTGTGTGTGTAGTGGAGACTAAACCCACACAGGGCTTTTGCACTGAGCTACATCCCCAGCCCTTGCTTATTTTTTGAATCAGCTAAATTGTCCTGGGCTGGATTTGAACTTGCCTTCCTCCTGCCTCAGCCTCCCTGAGTGTGGGTACGACAAGCAGGCACCATTGAGCTTTCTTTTTCTAAGCTTCCTAGGAGCACCTGAAACTTAATATATAGAGAACTATAAAAGATGAACTTCAAAACTGTGATGCAAAAAGACGAAAAAAAAAAAAAAATGTGATGCCATGGGATGGAAGCAGACACAAAAAAGCACACTGTGCATGCATCTGCTGCTACCCAATGCCCAGGGCTGGGACCGGAAGTGGGCAATGGGGGAAGAGGGTGGAAGAATCAAAGAGACTGTTAAGGGGGTACCCTTCCTTTTGGGGCAATGAAAACATTTTAGAACCGGATAGAGATGATGGCTGTACAACAAAATATGGAATTGTACTCAAGAAAAAAAGAGTTAGGGGCCGGGGATTTAGCTCAGCGGCATAAGCACCTGCCTTGCAAGCAGGCAGTCGTGAGTTTGATCCCTGGTACCGATAAAAAGGAAAAAGACAAAAAAAAAAAAAATGTTTAAAAAAAGAGTTACAGAAAAACTGTGACACGGAAAGGTGAAGCAGCAACCCTGCTAAAGCCTGGCACGGTGGCGCACATGTGTGCTCCCCACATGTGGGAAGCTGAGGGCAGAGGATCCTGAGAGTTCAAGGCCAGCTTGGGCTACACAGTAAGATTAAGGCCAGCCTGGACAGCACAGCGAGACCCCAGAACAAACAAAACAGCCCAAAAAAAAGGCATGAAACATAAAACCCTAGCGTTCCCCACATGCAAGAGGGCTGAGGGGGAGGCGCCCTCGGGCACTGGGCCATCTGGACCCCACATGGTAGGGCTTGACGCCTAATCCAACAGGATGAACCACTGGGAGCCTGCAGCCCACCACTCACAGCACCGCCCCCTTAGCTTAAGCTGTCCCAGTGTCCCCAAGCAGGGATAAAGCACTGCCACTGACCCAAGCCCACGGCAGGTGTGCAAGTGGCTTGGCTCAGGTCTGCCACCAGGCTTTGGACCTCAGTGCAGCCCAAGGAGGAGCCTCGCTTTGCCCTGGGGTCTAGGAGCAGTGTACTCACCGTCCCTGTCGCTGGCCGGTCGATCTGGATCTCCACCACCTCCCCTTCAATGATCTCTGTCTCCTCTCTAGCCGGAGAGAGGTGTGAGGTTCAGTCTGCCGCCCGGGCTGTCAGGAATCAGGCAGTGGACAGCAGCCGGGACGGGGACTGCAGGATGGGCCAGAGGCCACCGGCATGTGCTGGGGCCCCAGGACAGCCACCCCCACTCCCAGGCCTGGGAGCCACTCACTTGATGCGGACACCGATGGAGCGGCGGAAGGCCTGTGTCAGCGCCTCAGTCTTGCTCATCTCCAGGGAAAAGATCTCGCTGCCAGCGATGGCCGTGAATGGTGTGTCAGGGCCCAGGGCCTGCGCCATGCCTGGGAACAAGGGCAGGGGGGCTGTCAGTGGCTCCTGGCACCACAGCCCAATGTATCCTCCAAGGAGGGGAGCGCAGGGATCCTCTGGTCCTCATAGTCACCGCTGCCATACTTCCCATTCCCCCAGAAGGGTAGGAGCCACTCTGTCCCTAGCTGCTTCCCTTAGACAGGTGTCACCTGACAAGGGACCATGTCTGTAGCCACATCCCCGAATGGGAGTGCCTATCATGTGTTCCCCAGACAGCAGGACGAGGACACAAAGGACCTGGCTGTTCCTTTGCTCCTTGCTGCCTGATCCTGCATCCTGAGAGGTGGGAGTGAGCAGGACAGAAGTTAGGCAGAGAAAGCATTAGAGGCAGTGAAGTGTGAGTAGGGTTTTGAAGGCTGGAGAGGAGTTCAACACAGAAGATGAAAAATAGTTGTGGTCCAAAGATCCTAGATCACTAGGGGGTTGCAAGAGAGACTGCACATTTTTCTCTTCTTCACTGGTGTTAGAACACTCCTTTTATCACAGTGTTGGGAGCCGCGTCTGTGATAGCTCGCCTTGCGCGGCGGACGTGCGGCCTGTGGTAAAGAGCAAAGCCTGAGGTAGATTACCCCTCCCATCGAATATGTTAGTTTCCTGCTTACTGCGTAAACAACCCGCTCAACAATATAGTCTGCCTGGCAACTGATGATGTTAGCCAATCAGCTTGCCTTGCTTACTTTAACATGATTGGACACTGTACCCGTATATATACCGGTGCCACCCCTGGGCGGAAGAAGAAGCCAGGTAGAAGCCCAGAAGTAAAAGCCCAAAAGGAGCCGCGGAGAGCGGACCGGTAGAGGCTTTGGGGCAGACTGAAGCACAAAAGGAGCCGCGGGGAGCGGACCAGAGGAGGCTTCAGCTGGGAGCGATCCCAGGGCAGGCTGTACGGAGAAGAAAAATAAAAAGAAAAGGTTGTCCACTGCCAGACTTTGTCGTGTGTCCTTCCTGCCGGCCGGGAGCGGACATCGACATTTGGAGGCCCGCCCGGGGACTGATCACCCCCGAGACGTGGAAGTGGACAACGCTCCAGTACAGAGCTGCGAGACAGGTGAGTTGGGGATAAGCCTGGGCTCTGGGTGGCGCGCACCTACAGGGCTTTTAGACTCCCCTCAGGCTCACGAGTAAGTGGCGGATTCCTTGGGCCTCACGCGGTGAGTAACATATTAAAAGATGGGAAACATGTTAGGTAGCAACACTAAGAGCGAGGGTGGTTGTGGAGAAAGCTCTCAAGAGCTTACAAAAGTACGCAGGGTATCTGAGCAGGCCCAGTCAGGGAGCTCCCGAGAGGGGTCCGTTAAGGGGAACAAGGATGCTAAGGAGGAGGACGGGGCTCTAGCCTCGGAGTCGTCTGACTCCGAGGACGAGGGAAAGTTGAATGGCAAGGAGGCCAAAGAGACCAGCTGTCAGGAGCCTAAGTCGCTCGATAAGGAGTCACAGGGTTCTTTACCTTGGGGGCCGTTTCTGGAGGCGATTCCTCGCCACGAGGCGGCCGCCTGGGAGCTCTCTCCCCTTTTGCCAGAACAGGAAGTGATGCACGGGCCCCCATTTTCCGCCCAATCACGGCTGCTGTCTTATGCTCCGCCGCCGGCGGGTCGGTATTTTTACAGGCGGCTTTGGCAGGGGGGACGCTTGTCTCATGAGGTACATCCACCTGGGATAGATAGTGGCCCCTACGGGATATTTCCTGTACAAGTAGCTATGGGCCAGGGACGCAATGTATGGGAGCCTTTTGAGATAAAGCAGATTAGAGAACTTAAAAATGCAGTTACAACCTTTGGGCCGACTGCGCCTTACACCATTGCCATGCTGGAGAACCTGTCTTCTGGGCCCCTCACCCCCGCGGACTGGATTCAGCTGGCAAAGGCGTGTCTGCCCTCGGGCAGTTACCTGGATTGGCGAGCCTGGTACGCAGAGTTCTCTGCAGAGCAGGCTGAGAGAAACGCCAATCGGGGAAACCGGGGGTGGAACAAAGAAATGCTTATGGGAGAAGGTCGGCACGCTGATGACCAGACCCAGTTCCCCGGCGCTGTCTATGAACAAATCAATGCCATAGGGCTCCGCGCCTGGAAACAGGTAAGTGGTGCCGGAACTGCCTCCTTGTGTCTTTCAAAAATAATTCAGGGTACCACAGAGCCATTTGTTGACTTTGTGGCCCGAATGCAAGATGCTGCCGATAAGATATTTCCTGATCCGGGAGTGGCTCAACCGCTGGTAAGACAGCTGATTTTTGAGCAATGTACAAAGGAGTGCAAGGCAGCGATAGCTCCTCATAAGAACAAGGACCTCAACGCCTGGATTAGGATATGCAGAGAGATAGGGGGGCCGCTCTCCAACTCGGGAGTGGCTGCTCTCCTGGCCGCGGCTGTACAGCAGAGGGGACCTCGCGGGTTAGAAGGGGAATGTAAGGCTAAAGGGTGTTTTGCCTGCGGGGAGCCAGGACACATTAAACGTCATTGCCCAAACAATGCAGATGCTAGGCCTCGCCCTAGGAATGAAGAACCATATGTTTGTGGGCGATGCAAAAAGGGATCACACAAAGCTGAGGAGTGTGGGTCGGTCTTTGATGCTCAGGGCAACCGTATTTGTGGACAAGATGCTAGAGAGCCAAAAAACGGCCAGAGGGGGCCCCCTTCACAGGCGGGCCCCCGCCCCAGAGACAGGACAGCTCAGGGTGGCAGCCTTCAACAAGGGCCACCCCTGGGTCAGCAGGTGTGGACCTCAGTGTCGCCTCCAGACTTATACAGAAGATCACCATTAGGACGGATGGCGTTAGGACCCTAAATGACATGCAAAAGCTATTGGGAGACATTAATTGGATTAGGCCATATTTACATATACCAAATTCAGATCTCAAACCCCTGTTCGACCTTCTGAAGGGAGACCCAGATATAGCCTCCCACAGGAGGCTCACTCCTGAGGCAAGAGCTGCCTTACAGAGAGTGGAAAAAGCCTTAGGTGGGGCTACCTTACACAGAATTGAACCAGGGCGACCCTTTGATGTCTGTTTGCTACAGACTAGTCTACAGCCCACAGCGGTGATTTGGCAGAAAGGACCATTACTGTGGATACACCCTAAGGTCTCACCTGCAAAAGTCATAGAGCATTACCCGGAGGCAGTCGCTTCATTGGCCCTTGAAGCGCATGATAGAGCTGTCCAACATTTTGGCTCAGGACCACAAGCCATCCGAGTACCCTATACCGCCAGCCAGATCAAGACCCTGGCTGCCTGCATAGATACCTGGGCCATTCTGAGATGTGTTTTCCATGGGGATATAAACAATCAATACCCTAAAGACCCTATCTTGTCATTTGTCACTCAGCACCCTATAATTTTTCCAAAGGTTACTGCCTCTGAGCCATTAGTCCCAGCAACTACAATATACACAGATGGCTCCAAGACGGGGATAGGCGCCTATGTGATCCTAGGCAAGCCCCCGGTTACCATACAATTTAAACCAGATCAGCCTCAGGTGGTAGAACTGCAGATCGTTAAAATGATTCTTGAACGGTTCTCAGAAGCCATTAACATTGTCTCCGATTCTAGATATGTGGTCAATGCTATGCAAGTGCTTGAGACTGCCAGTTTAATTAGATCCACTTCCACAGTGGCTGGACTGTTCCTGTCTATCCAGACATTGCTTCAGAACAGACACCATAAGGTCTTCACCACCCACATAAGAGCACATACATCCCTGCCAGGGCCTATGGCACAGGGGAATGCGGCTGCTGACACTGCCACTCGCCCGTTATGGATTTTTACCTTACTAACACCAATCGAGCGAGCCCGTGCCTTCCATGATAAATTTCATGTTAATGCCAGGACACTAGCAAACCATTTCCATGTTTCTAGAGCAGATGCACGAGATATCGTGCGACTATGTGACTCCTGTGCCACATACAAACCTGCCATACCGATGGGAGTAAACCCTCGAGGTTTGATCCCTGGTGATGTTTGGCAGATGGACATCACACATATACAGGAGTTTGGGACTCTTAAATATGTTCATGTTTCCACAGACACCTGTTCTCACGTCATATTTGCAACAGCAGAAACAGGTGAAAAAGTGTCTAATGTGATCAATCATTGCCTGGCGGCTTGGGCCGCATGGGGCAAACCAAAAATATTAAAAACTGATAATGGACCAGCCTATATAGGCAAAGCCTTCAATGAGTTCTACAAAATGATGGAGGTTCAATTAAAACATGGTATCCCATACAATCCCCAAGGTCAAGGAATCATTGAGAGGGCTCATAGAAGCCTCAAAGAAATTTTACAAAAACAAAAAGGGGGAGTAGGCCAAGGCCTGGCCCCAAAGGCACGATTATCCATGGCACTATTCACACACAATTTTTTAAATTTAAATAATGATAATCGCTCCCCAGCTGTGGAGCACTGCAACCCTTCCCCCAACCATAAAGGGTGGGTGAAGTGGAAAGATGTCCTGACAGGACAATGGATGGGCCCGGATCCAGTGGTCAGCTGGAACCGAGGCGCAGTTTGTGTTTTCCCACAGGAACCGGGACGAGAACCACTGTGGGTACCGGAGAGACTGACACGGGCAACAAAGCCCTCGACTGAAGATCAGACCTGCCCTACTGGAGATCCATCACAGACCAACCAATAAGATGAATAGAAATAGCGGTAGCCCGAAATGGACAAGAAGATCCTCAGGCATATGCATGGCTTGCTCAATTGGCCCACGACCGAGTCTAGATATGGCGGGCATCCCTCATTCTCCTCCATAAGGTGACAATACACAGCAGGGTAGGTGAGTCAATGACGGGTAAGAGCGTGCCTCCCCAGCACGACTCGACCTAAGCCAGGCCCTACCCCATCCTGCACGTAAGCCGCTGGACTGTTAGATGCTGCCCAGGTCTAAATTTCTCTCCGAGGGGATTTCTTTACGGAGAGGAAATGAGTGCAAGCTTGTGTGCATCCAGGTTCCGTCCAGTTTGTGCCTGGCCCTAGAAAAAGGACGAGGGCCTCAGGGCCTTGGCAGACCATGGCATGGCCAACCAGGGTCTAAGCCAAGGACCTACGGTGGGCCTACACATAGGGCATAAGCCTCTGCACCCAGTCCAGGAAGGGCTACGATGCGCACATTCATAAAAAATAAAATAGGGGGAGATGTTGGGAGCCGCGTCTGTGATAGCTCGCCTTGCGCGGCGGACGTGCGGCCTGTGGTAAAGAGCAAAGCCTGAGGTAGATTACCCCTCCCATCGAATATGTTAGTTTCCTGCTTACCGCGTAAACAACCCGCTCAACAATATAGTCTGCCTGGCAACTGATGATGTTAGCCAATCAGCTTGCCTTGCTTACTTTAACATGATTGGACACTGTACCCGTATATATACCGGTGCCACCCCTGGGCGGAAGAAGAAGCCAGGTAGAAGCCCAGAAGTAAAAGCCCAAAAGGAGCCGCGGAGAGCGGACCGGTAGAGGCTTTGGGGCAGACTGAAGCACAAAAGGAGCCGCGGGGAGCGGACCAGAGGAGGCTTCAGCTGGGAGCGATCCCAGGGCAGGCTGTACGGAGAAGAAAAATAAAAAGAAAAGGTTGTCCACTGCCAGACTTTGTCGTGTGTCCTTCCTGCCGGCCGGGAGCGGACATCGACATCACAGTAGCAATAAGCCAAATTAAAATAATTAAAAATGAGATAAAACAAAATATTTCAATGTTACAATGCCTTCTGCAGCAGAGTGAGAATATCTGATCAATTTCTGGTCAACAAGATAAAAGCAAAAAATTGTGGCATTTCCAAGAATGTTATTTCAAGGGAGCTAACTCTATGAGGTACAACTTCACTGCAATTCTGCTTTCTTCCTGTTGCCTGGAAGATAAGTAGGAAGGCTGGAGCTTAGGCAGCCAACTTGGAACATGTAATCTCGACATGTAAGTAAATATAAGTTGAGGCAGGAAAACAGAGGGCTTCATGGAACTGCTAACTTCTCAATGGCAAATACCTACATTCTTTTAGATGACAAGGAACACTGAGTGTTTCTGCTACTGTCTTTTTGGGCTGTATACTAACCAAGGCAAACCTGACCCTGACTTAGACGGAAGGGACCACTGGCCCCACGAGGCCTCTCACCCATGGCGATGGCGGTCTTCCCGGTGCCCGGCTGGCCTGCAATGAGGACTGCCCGTCCAGCAATCTTCCCCTCTCGGATCATCTCTAGTATCACGCCAGCTGCTCGGCGGGCCGCCAGCTGACCCACCATTCCCTGCGAAGCCTGGAAGGAAAAGGCATGAAGTCAGTGACTTTCTGCCAGGCCAGGGAGGCAACAGCAGCACTGCTGCCTAGGGCTTCTCTAGCTACTTGTGTGACTCCTTTGAGACAGGGTATTATGTAATTTAGACTGGCTCTGAAGTCACTGTGTAACCCCAGCTAGTCTACTCACTATCCTCCTCCTGCCTCAGCCTCCCAAGTGGACGGATTACAGCTAATTGCCACTATGTTTAGCTTCATCCCAGTTTTTCAGAACCAATAAAATACTTTATGTGTGGCACTGAATGAAGCCTGTAATCCCAGTACTCTGAGAGGGCTGAAATGGGTCGGTTGCAAGTTTGAAGTCAGCCAGGGGGAATTGGCAAGTCCCTGTCTAAAATGTAAAAAGAATTTCGAAGGAGATCCGGTAATGTACCTTGGGTTCAAGCCCCAGTACAGGAAAAAAGGAAACAGAAAAACTGCCTCTACATGTGGCTCGATTTTTTTAACTAGGCATCAAAAGGTCAGAGAAGTCAGAGTGTGGCCCACAGCCCCCCAGGCCCGGGACCCCAGTCTCCAGCTCTCACGGAGCAGCCCCCATTCCCATCCCAGCCCCTTTCTTACCTGGCGAGGTTCCAAGGCATCATCCAGCCCGAGTCCCCGGATGTGGGAGTGGGCACCTATGTACTCGAAAGAACAAGAGACTCAGCTTTCCACTCCTCACACAGCATGAGGTGGGGGTGAGGGCTGTTAGCTGGACGTGGTGGCCCACACCTGTAATCTCAGTACTCAGGAGGCTGAGGCAGGAAGATCTTGGCAAGTTCAACACCAGCCTGGGCTGCAAAGTGAGCTCAAAGCCAGCCAGAACTGCACAGCAAGACCGTCTCAAAAAGACAAGCAAACAAGTAAATAATAAGAACAAAGAACTATAGCTCCTTTCTCAGTCACTTGGGGCCCAAATCACCACCTTCCCAGGGGACAGTTTGTACTGGGCTACCATTACTGCCAACTCATTAGCTACATCATCATCTCTAGAACCAATCGGAGTATTAATGATGAGCTTCCTGAG
Organism: Cavia porcellus; assembly: GCF_034190915.1. Taxonomy (NCBI): domain Eukaryota; kingdom Metazoa; phylum Chordata; class Mammalia; order Rodentia; family Caviidae; genus Cavia; species Cavia porcellus. Next base: position 27,617,718 of record NW_026947490.1, on the reverse strand, counting down.
AAGAAGTAGCCCAGTTACTGTCACCTCAGAATACTTCAGTGACAGCAGCCCTTGAGTCAATTTTTTTTGAGACAGGGTCTTACTGTATAATTCAGGCTGGCCTTGAACTTCTGGAGATCCTCCTACCTCAGTCTCCTGAGGGCTGTGTATGTGCCACAAAGCTCAGCCTTAAAGCCTTATTTACAAAGTGCTCAGAGAGGTTGGGGTCCATGCTCCAGCCCCTACAGTCAGTGAAAGGTAGGCGGATTCCAGTGCTTTTCACTAGGACACGGAAAACCACAACTTATGGACCAGTTTCCTGCTTGTGTAACTAAAGCCTTCCGGGAGCCAGGGCAAGAAGGGCTGTTTTTACACTGTGACAGCAGAGCTGAGTGAGTTTCAACAGAGAAAAGATTTATCTCCCAGCATCTCAAGAGTTCTACCACCCCTGTGCTAGGCTGAAGGCACCAAGGGCAGTGACCAGGGCTGACTGGTCCCCTGGTGTCCTCAGCTCCCTGCAGGGCCAGGCTTTACCAGGCAGAGCAGCGCAAGCAGGCCTGGCAGACGCTGTACTCATTTCAGTTTCTGGACATTATGTTCACCAAGGAGGGGAACTACAGGGCTCCCCGTGAGGATGAGGAAACTGTGGCACTGCAGGCTGGAAGCTCTGGTCACACAGCTCGGAAGTAGCCGTGCTCAGAGAACCCAGCACGGAGCTCCCGGAAGCCGTTCTCTAGCCCTTCCTGGGGGTGCTGTGGTCACACCCCTGCCCACAGTCTTGTCTCTCCACCGTGCCTCAGTTTCCCAGGTGACCTGGCCCCCTCAGAGACTCAGCTACCTCAGTTGAAACTGGGGCCAGCTGAAACACTCTGCCTGCTGTGGACAACACGAGGGCTCCACGGTACGAAGACCCAGGCATCTGAGGTCACCTGCAGAGTCTGCTCTGCCTGGCCCGTGCTGGGGACACAATCCGGATCCCTGCAGGAAGCGCAGGATAGTATGGCGAGCGTGCAGGTCACCACAGGCACCCACATGTGACTGCCTGGACCCACACCCCAGAGCCAGCCAGAACTCGGGATCCTGCCATCTCCTTCCTTGCTCAGGAGAGCTGCTCACTCACCGATGCGCTCAATCCTGGTGACATCACGGATCTCTGGGACTTTGGTTGTGGCGGCCTGGGGGTGTAGGAAGAGGGGTAAGAAGGACCCTTGTGGTATCCTCTGTCCCTCCTTCCCACCTGCCAGCAGCAACTTCTTTCCTCCACTGGTAGACAACAGACTGAACCCCAGTCCCGGCACTCAGCTATCACCAACGGCTTGGTGATCAGCCCTTAGGACACTGTCTCAGGAAGACAAGGACAGTCCAGTCACAGTTGTCTCTCTATCCCCAGGGCTTAGAGCCCAGGAATTCCCCGGTGAGTGACCATGTCCTCGTCGTCCCCAAGGACCATGAACTCTACACCCACACATAACTACCCTGCAACGCTGTTTGTGGTGGCCGCCTTGCACATGCGCAGTCCAAGCCCCCTGAGATCAGGCATCAGTAGCGCAGGGAGGCCCTTTCTGACCACTGACCCTCCAATCAGTGTCCCGGGCTCCGATACCTGAAGCGCACAGAGAGCGCAGCCCATTCGTCTCTTATTTTGGGCCTCAGTGTTTGAGGTTAGAATAAATGATATACTAGCTGGGCATGCTGACGCACACCTGAAATCCCAGCATTCAGAAGGCTGAGGCAGGAAGATGGCCTCGAATTTATTTGTTTGTTTGTTTTTGGTCTTTTTCCTTTTTCATCGGTACCAGGGATCGAACTCAGGACTGCCTGCTTGCAAGGCAGGCGTTTTTGCCGCTGAGCTAAATCCCCAGCCCCTGATGGCCTCGAATTTAAAGTGTGCTTGAGGCCAATCTGAACTACATAACAAGAGCTTGTCTCAAAACCCAACAAACAGCAAGGCGTGGTGGCTCACGCCTGTAATCCCAGCACTCGGGAGGCTGAGGTGGGAGGATTGTTGCAAGTTCGAGACAGGGGGGCTACAAAGTGAGCTCAAGGCCAGCCTGAAATGCATAGTGAGACCCCGTCTCAAAAAAACAAAAAAAACCCCAACAAACAAATGTTAAGAGCAGTCCTGTTCCTAACACCCAAAAGGTGGGCACAACCCCAAAGCCTGAGGAATGAATGAAATGTATTCTAGCCATACAATGGCATAGTATTCAGCAGTAAACAGGGAGGAGGTTCCAGCATCAGCTACGACATGAACTCTGAAAACATCATGCCAAATGAATGAGGCCCCACACAGAGAACCACGTATTTATGATTCCATTTCCATGAAGAGCCCAGAACAGGCCAATCCAGAGATAAAAAGTTGATAGTGGCTACCTAAGGCTGGGGATGGGAAGTATGAAAAGATTAGAGGACGCCAGACAAGGAGTTTGAGGTTTCTTGTTGGGGGCAATGACAATATTCTAAAATTAATTATGGTGGCTGGGCATGGAGGCACACACCTGTAATCCCAGTACTCAGGAGGCTAAGGCAGGAGGATCTTGGTGAGTTCAAGGCCAGCTTGGGCTACAAAGTGAGTTCAAAGCCAGTCTGAACTGCATAGCAAAATCTTATCTCAAAAAGACAATCAATAAATATTGATTATGGTGATGACTGCACAAGTCTCAATGAATACCCCAGCTGTAAACTAGTAAACTGTGGTACAAGCCCTACACCTCAATAAATGCTTATAATCTCTGCTATTCAGGAGGCTGGGGCAGAAACATAGCAAGTTCAAGTCAGCATGACTTTATCTCAAGCAAAACAAAACTAAACCTAGAAAGTGGGTCCTTTGATGTCCCTCACATTTTTCTCAGATACTCATGACTTCCCATAATTTGTTTTTTTCAACTTTTTTTTTTTTTTTGTGGTTGAGACAGGGACTCACTATGTAGTTCAGGCTGGCCTTGATCTCACAGTAATCTTCCTGACCCAGCCTCCCAAGTGCTGGGATTACAGGTGTGCACTATCACAGCTGGTGATTTCTAACAAACAAAAGGAAACCTAAGAAGCCAGCATACTGCCCCAGCTCACCAGGCACCTGTCCCAACTCTCTTTGCTTCCCTCAGCTTTTTCCTCATCCTCTGTTAGATAGGGCATGAGGGGGCTGGGGGCTTAGCTCAGCGGCATAAGCGCCTGCCTTGAAAGCAGGCAGTCGTGAGTTCCATCCCCGGTACCGATAAAAAGGAAAAAGACAAAAAAAAAAAAAAAAAAAAAAGATAGGGCATGAGGCCTCAACTAGAGGAAGTGTCCACTTTCAGGAGCCATGAAGTGAGACTCCTGGCTTCCATATGGCCACAGTCTGCCCCCCTGTTGTGTGACCTCTCCACTCCTCTCTCCTCATAGGCGGGAGGGAGGGGGCCCAGAAGCATGAGCTACACTCCCCTTTTCAGAGACTGGGAACACCTGTATGCACATACACACAAACACACATGCACACTCTCCCTCTATGGGGGTGGAATCTCTCTCTATGGGGACTCTGGAATCCCAAAGTTTACTCTCCTGACATAAACAGACCCACTGGGCAGAAACTGCCTCCTACAAGGTCTTTTCCTTTCACTGTAACTCTCTTTTACACCATGCTGCTCAGTGGCCAGTGAAAACCAAGGCTATTTTAAGACTCAGCACTGGGCTAGGGCTGTAGCTCAGTGGTCAACTGGTTTCCAGTATTACAAACACAATACCAAAAACCTCAGTTCTCCAGCTGCTCATGGTGGCACATGCCTGGAATCCCAGCACTTGAGAGCCTGAGGCAGGAGGATTATTACAAGTTCAAGAGCAGCCTGGGCTACAAAATGAGCTCAAGGCCAGCCTGAACTGTACATCGAGACCCTGTCTCAAAAAAAGAAAAAAAATGACCTCAATACTGTTATATATCCAAATGTCCTTAGTAGGACCTATGGTCATTGCCCTGTGTCTCTCCTACCTCCCTACTTTCTCCTCGTTGCCATGGTAACAGCAACAGCTCAAACTCTCTCCCCAGCCCCTCCTCCCTCAAGAGTGCGGTAACCATGGGGACCTCACGCTTCCCCGAGCAGGTGCCTGGCCCAGTGTATCTTGTCTCATAGTCTTGGGTCTCACACTCACTCACTGAAACAGTCAAGCAGTGACTTACTGAGCATTCACCAGTAAAGGTGACCTGCATAAGGTGCTTAAACACAGGAAAACTGCCAGAAGAGAGCCATGACAAGAGTCCAACCTCTGCTCCAACCTTTCCCCCTCCCATTGACAGTTTTAGTTCTCATGGCTCATTCTGCTAAAAGTTCACCAAGGAACTTCTTGTTCTGAAGCATAGAGGGTACGATCGCATTTGCTCTGGTCCCTTGGAACTCAGGAGCATTTGCACCACGAACACCCCAAGGTTCTTAAGTAGACTGGAGCCCAGGATGCTACAACCCTCATCAGACTGGGGTAAATAAAAGTCTGCACGATGAGCGGCTGACGGCGCCGATTTGCAACTGGAGTTTACATCACGATGGGGCTCAAACCTGAGAATCCAGGACCCATCTTGTTTTACTTCATTCTCTCGGAACCAGGACACCCAGGCCCCTACTGCCTCTTCCTTGAGACCCAGGGGTTCAGGCCAGCCCTTCTCCCTGAGACCCAGGAGTCCGGGCCCCGCCTCCTCCCGACACCCAGGGATCCAGGCCTTTAACCTCCACCTCCTCTGATTCGTGAGTGCAGATTCACTCCTCATCCACGCGCCAACACTTACCACGGTTGCCATGATGCTCACCAACCGGCAATGCCTTAGCGGAAACGGAAACGCGATAGCAAGCGAAGCGCTTGGACCCTCTAGCCTAGCAGGTCATCCAAATGTCTCGATGGTTCCTCATAAACATATTTACATATACCTCCCCGTTGGGGCGTGGCGGCGCTTTTAGACCCCACCCATGCGGCGCAGCGGTCAGAAAGATGGGTGTCCGGAACTCTGGCGTCCTTTCCCAGTGTCTCCTGGCTCCTCCTCCTTTTACTCAGCCCCCACCCCTGTTGAGGCAGATTGCAAAACTCCTAACACTTCTTTTAGCAACCACACGTCTTCCACGCTCCCTTTCCTTTTTATCCCACCCTCTTCTTCCTCCCCACTTGGGGCCTCTACGTTCAGATTGCTATATCCAAAAGCCAATCGCTTCCGTTCAGAACAGCGACAAACCCCACCCCTTGGAGCTCATCCACAGATAAGAACGTGGAGGGTGGAGCTAACTGGGTCTTCTCCACCAATGGGAAGAAACGGGAGTCCCGCCCCTGGGCGCCGACCAATGGCTGGCTGGGGACGGGCACCGCCTCCTGGCGGCCACAGAGCTCACTGCAAGTTTGCTTCAGGATCTGTAAACGCTGCGGCTGCCTGTGGCCAAGTCCGAACGCTCCCAGGGCGGGGGTGCGGTCGTGTAATAGGAAGCGGAGCACGCTGCAAGCTTCCCCTCAACAGCCGCTACCCGGCCCCTCTCTCTGCCTAGTGCATCCCCTGGACACCTCCGGGGTCCCCACCAGTGATCCTGGGAGCCCCCTTTCCGCACCAGCCATGCCTCTGAGCCGCACGTTGTCTGTATCCTCACTCCCAGGACTGGAGGAGTGGGAGGATGAGTTCGACCTGGAGAACGCAGTGCTCTTCGAGGTGGCCTGGGAGGTGGCCAACAAGGGTGAGCACGCAAGCGCCAGGGCCCTTGACGAGAAGGGCAGTCGGGGATGGGAGCCCGGAAGGCCGACTCAGGGGTACACAGCACCGCGGAGGACTCTTGGGTCTCGGGCAAGGTGCCTGTGACTCCTCTGTCCTTGAGAGGGACTGGTTTTGTCCCCTAGGCCCTAGCGGGAAGGGCTGAGAGGTTTGAGTTAAAACGGAAGGAGGCTTCCAGGCCCTGGATCCTAGCGGAGAAGACAGTAAAACAGCAGCTTCGCAGGTCTTGGGAGGGGCCTTCCCAGAGACCTGGATCCTGAACCGGGAAGGAGCTGAGGGTGGGACTTGTGCATGCAAAACCGGGACTGGGCTGGGGGTTTCAGACCTGTGATCCTGAGGAAGGTGGTCTCAGGATGTCCTTCAGGACGGGGGACACAACCACTGGGAGGAGGATGCATGGGACAAAGAAGTGTTTGGGGATCTGGAGGCTTGAAAGTAAAAGTTGTAGGGGACTGGAGACCCTCATTCTTAGATCATAGAGAGCCACTGGGAACCTGAATGCTTTGAAAGAACCAAAGGCCTGAGCCGGTGGTGGCTTTGGACATATGTGTCCCACAGGGGAGAAGCTGGGAAGTCCAAAGTTGGTCAGGGGCTGGGCCCCATGATGGGAGTGGCTGGAAGCCTGCCTTTCTGTATCTTGGGCTTCTGGGGCTAGAATCCCCAGGAGCTAGGCAGTTTCTGTGTCACCCCCTCAAACAGTGGGGGCCTGGGGTCTGCTTTGCTGGCACTGGAGGAGAAAGGGACAGAGATTCCCAGCATGAGCCAGGACTTGTGGACTCACAGCCTGAACTGCCAGGGCTCAGGCTTTAGGAGGTGAGGAGCCCGTGTGACCCAGGCCCCTGGTGGGGGTCCCAGGAGAAGCAGAATCTTGTATGCCTGTGTCCCCAGTCAGGGGGAGAGGCCTGGTAGACAGGTTTGTAGGGTCCATGAGGAGCAGGCTGGGATGATTCAGGCTTCTCTTAAGTAACTTGGAAGCCAAATAGGCCCATGGGAGCATTCTCCCTGCCATGGCTAGGACCCTGAGAATTTAAACCCAGCTATTGAAGACTGAGAGCTTAAGAGTAGGGTCCCAAGAATCCTCATCATCTGCCTTCCTTGGGCTTCCAGCCCCTAATTTGCTCAGACCACAGAGCAAACCCTCCAGTCACTCTTCCCTTGGCCCAGTCCCACCTCCCTCTGCTTCCCGTCCCTGCTTCTCCTGAGCTGGGGGTCCAGGCCTCCACCCTGTCCCCTGCATTCCCCTCCCCACCCCATCCCAGGCCTGTGGACCTGGGCTGGGCCTGTGCTCACACATTTGGGCCCACAGTGGGGGGCATCTACACGGTGCTGCAGACCAAGGCGAAGGTGACAGGGGATGAGTGGGGTGACAACTACTACCTGGTGGGACCATACACGGAGCAGGGTGTGAGGACCCAGGTGGAACTGCTTGAGCCCCCAACCCCGGCCCTGAAGAAGACGCTGGACTCCATGAACAGCAAGGGCTGCAAGGTGAGACTCAGGCACCCGAATGCTGCACAGGAGGATGGGTGGAATGGCTGGCCCCGGGAGGGAGGTCTGAACAGTTGAGGTGGCACTTTTCCAGGCAGGGTGGTGTAGGGTGCCCCAAAGTGGGGGGAGTCCATTATGGGTGAGTGGACAGGAAGACCAGGAGCTCTGGTTCCAAGGACCTAAGGTCCTCAGCCCCACAAAGAGAAGAAGAGTTAGGCAGTCAGCCTAGGGGGTGTGGTAATATCTGACCTATGATCCCACCACTCAGAGGCTGAGGTAGGAAGATTGCTGCAAGTTACACCCCATCTCAAAAAAAAAAATTTGGGGTTTGGTGGTATACACTTGTAATCCCATAATCCCAGCTCTCAGGGGGCTGAAGCAGGAGGATCACTGTGAATTCCAGGCCAATCTGGGCTACCTAGTGAGTTCAAGGATAGCCCAAACTACATAGTGAGAGTGTCTCAAAAAACAAAACAAAGCAAAAACAAGAAACGATGAAAGTCAAGCCCAAAAATCAAAAGATGGATATCAATGGAGGGAGGACAGGCAGGCCGACCCAGTGAACAGCGTCTGAGATAAGCACACTCAGGGACTAAGGAGAGGAGGAAGACTCCAGGGCCCCAGGGTGAAGACTGAGAAACTGTGGCTCCCAGGAGGGGTGTACAGGGCAGTAGGCAAAAAATGAAGGTGCAGACAGGCAGAGCTGAGGGGCAGAATTGCTGAGGTTCCCCTACTCATCCACAGCCTCTGTTTGGGGGTCCAGAGTCTGGTCAGGCCAGACTGTGACCCTAAGGGAACCCAGAGCAGCCCAGTCCCTCCTCCAGGGTAGCTGCTCCTAAGAATAGCGCCCCCAGCAAAAGGGCAGACAACAGCTGGGAGGGGGAGGGGCATCGAGCTTGCCTGGGGCTGGAGAAGTCAGGTTGGGGAGGAGGGCTGCTTGTCCCCCAGCTGGAGCTGTGGCAGCTGCCTGGCACCAAGGCCATGGTCTTAGGAGGATCACAGTCACCTAGAATAAAGTGGCTGGGGATGAAATGAGAGAGCAACTCCAGAGACACTGCTGTGGGTGTAGAAACTCAGACTGAGGTGAGGAAAGAGGACAGGGTGGTGCTAGAAATGTGCTTGTAGAGATGGGCCTATATGAGAAGAAAGAGGTGGTGGACACACTGAGACCCTGTGAAGGGACCAGAAATAAGACCATGGGGAGGAAGGCAGGTGGCTTCCAGCAAAAGACCTTTGGAAACAGCATCATAGAGAAAAAAGATAATGGGAGAAAGCATCATGATGCCACATGACTATAATCCCAGCACTCAGGAAGCTGAGGCAGGAGAATCTCTGAGTTTAAAACCAACTTGGAGTACACAGAAAGACCCTGTTTCAAAAACAAACCACAAAAGCCCTGAGCCTCTCTGCTGTCCCCCTACAGGTGTATTTTGGGCGCTGGCTGATTGAGGGGGGACCCCTGGTGGTGCTCCTGGATGTGGGGGCCTCTGCCTGGGCCCTGGAACGCTGGAAAGGAGAGCTCTGGGACACTTGCAACATCGGGGTGCCCTGGTACGACCGAGAAGCCAATGACGCTGTCCTCTTTGGCTTCCTCACCACCTGGTTCCTCGGTGAGGTAGGCCCCACCGCAGACCGGTCCCATTGTTTCCCCCAGGCCTGAAACTGCAATGACCGTCAGCACCAGCCCCCCCACCCCCAGGCCAGAGGATGGGCTTCTCCTGGGACATTCGGAAAGTTCCACATTCTTTGAACTAATTATTAGCTCTGATCTTTGGGGACATGATGATTCCATTTCCTAAGAAACCCAAACTGTTGATCTTAACTTCATTTACTAAAGTCTTCCAAAGTAAAGATTGTGAGCCATTCGCTCTATGGTGCTAGTGTAGCCTATGGAGGCCTGAGGAATCCTGGGACTTGTAGTTCTTTAGTCCGATAGTGGCTGGACCAAAGCACTCGGTTATGGAGCTGGATACTTGAGGATTCCCCAATGTAAGAACCAGGAACCCTCCAAAAAAAAATAAATAAATAAATAAAATAAAATAAAAAGGGGCTGGGGATTTAGCTCAGCGGCATACGCGCCTGCCTTACAAGCAGGCAGTCATGAGTTCGATCCCTGGTAACGATAAAAAGGAAAAAGACCAAAAAAAAAAAAAAAAAAAAAGAACCAGGAACCTTGATTCTGATCCCCTTTTAGGATTTAAGAAATTTAATTTGTCATGTCCTGGGACAATTTAAGAACCTTTTGCTCCAAGGCATTCTGGGAATTGTAGTCCTTTGCCAGTAGTGACTAAGGTAAGCAGTCTCAGGCCAGAGATATAACTGCGGTGCCTGCCAAGCGAAAGATCCTGAGTTCCATTCCTAGTACAAAAAATAAATAAAATTTAAAAAGTCTCCAGGACTTAGGGACACAAAAACCTCAGTCTTCTCAATTCAACCTTGCCAGGACTTAGAAAGTTGAAAGAACTCCAGCTTGTAAGGGGTGAGGGCAGCTGGTCTACCTGCCCCACAGAGCCTCGTTCCTTGTTATTGAGGTACAGCTGCCTGCCCTAGGCCTTGGTGCTGATGAAGTTACCTCTCCCCCTCCTCCCTTACCACCTTGGGCACTGCTGACTCACGGCACACGCGCAGACACAGTGACCCTGTCGTTGCCTCACAGTTCCTGGCCCAGAGTGACGAGAAGCCACATGTGGTTGCCCACTTCCACGAATGGTTGGCAGGTGTTGGGCTCTGCCTGTGCCGTGCCCGGCGGTTGCCTGTGGCCACTATTTTCACCACCCATGCCACGCTGCTGGGGCGTTACCTGTGTGCTGGTGCTGTGGACTTCTACAACAACCTGGAGAATGTGAGCAGGGTGCAATGGATGGTGGAGGCTGTACCCACGGCACTGGGAAACCCAAAGGGATTGAACTCCCACCTCCCCCAGGGCTCAGGAGCTCAAACCCCCAGCCCCTACCTCCCTGAGACCCAGGAGTTCAGCTTCCGGCCCCAAACTCTCCCAGGACCCTAGAGTGTAGATCTTCAGTCTTCTCCTTAGTCCTCCTGACCTGATCATCCTGCTTTCTCTCCCCACTCCAGTTCAATGTAGACAAGGAAGCAGGAGAGAGACAGATCTATCACCGCTACTGCATGGAGCGGGCAGCAGCCCACTGTGCTCATGTCTTCACCACTGTGTCCCAGATAACGGCCATCGAGGCTCAGCACCTACTCAAGAGGAAGCCAGGTAGGGACTGAGCCAGAGTCCTTAGACTGAATGTGTATGCCAGGGCCAATACCAATTTTTTAAACTATGAAGAATAGGACTACAACTCCCAGAAGGCTATTCGGTTAGTGTGGCAACCTACAAATCAGGCTGCCTGATTTCATATGCCTGGGGGGCTAATGGGAGTAGTAGTTGCAGTGAACCTTTTCAAAAATGTTACCTCTCAGTAATTGGCTTATGTCCTCATTGGTCTCCCAAAAGGGAGTGCAAGGCTAGTAGACATTATTTGTGAGAAAAGTAGGGTTGGAACCCTACTTTTTCCCTAGATCTGAGTACCCAATTTTCATTGAGTGTAAAGTGAAAACTACAACTCCCAGAAGGCCTTTGCCTACCCAACTCCTTCTGCTCCTGAAACTTAGCCCTAGGAGCTGACCTAGGGGTTGTGGTTTTTCACTGACATAGTTTAATTTCTATGCGGTGGGGAAATGGGTCCCTGAAAGAGGTTTGACAGTAGAGAGTATATCTTGGGAGAAACAGCATGTTGGAAGAAATATCTAACCCTCAAGGTAGGATAAGGGGAAGTACAACAAATCCTAGAATCTCTGATGTAGATCAATTCTATGTCTTGTCAGCCATTTGCAAGAGCTGAGGCTACAGGGCTAGGGGCATAAGCGCCTGCCTGGCAAGAGCAAGGTCATGAGTTTGATTCCTGGTACCCATCCCCCACCCTACCCCCTCCAGTTTTAAAACTTTAAAAATTAAAAAAAACAAAAAACAAAAAAACACTTAAGAGGCTGGTGGTTAACCTTGTAAGCATAAGCAAGTAACATTAGGCAAGAAAGCATGGGGCAGCAGGAAGGGATTTCCCAGAAGACCCATTGAAACAAGTTGCAAAAGGGATGAGTTCTTTCCTTCATTCAACACGTTGGTCTGAATGAACAAATAAAGAAATAAAACATGAAACCTTCCATCCTCATCCCAGATATTGTGACCCCCAATGGGCTGAATGTGAAGAAGTTCTCTGCCATGCATGAGTTCCAGAACCTCCATGCTCAGAGCAAAGCTCGGATCCAGGAGTTTGTGCGGGGCCATTTTTATGGGTATGTGACCAAGGTACCTGTGGCTGAGGGCACGGGGCCTGAACACCTGGACCCAAGTCCTAGGAGTCCTCAGGCATTAGGAGCTCAACTTCTTTAGAATGGTAGGAAAAAATTAAAAAGTGATCCGCATCTAAGGAGGAAAGAACCATAGCCCCTAGGAGAGAGGCTCCATGATACCTCAGCATTGTCTAAAATGCGCTTTGCCTCTGTGGCTTCTGGGATTTGTAGTTTTGAGGACAACCACAAGGTAAGACCCTTGGACCTCACCCTGCTATGTGGCTTCTTTAGGCACCTCGACTTCAATTTGGACAAGACCTTGTATTTCTTTATTGCTGGCCGCTACGAGTTCTCTAACAAAGGGGCAGACGTTTTCCTCGAAGCCTTGGCTCGGCTCAACTATCTGCTCAGAGTGAGGAGGCCTGGATTGTGTGTGTGGGGGGGGAGGGTGATAAAATTAGTGCACAGAGCCAAGTGGGGTGGCACATGCCTGGAATCCCAATACCGGGGAGGCTGAAGCAGGAAGATTGCTGCAAGTTTTGAGGCCAGTGTGGGCTCCAAAGTGAGTTCAAGGCCAGCCTGAACTGCATAGAGAAACCCTAACTCAAAAAAGAAAAAGAAACCAGGTGTGTGGTGCATGCCTCTAATTTCAGTTCTTCGGAGACTGAGGCAGGAGGATCCTTGTGAGTTCAAGGCCAGCCTGGGCTACATAGTGAGTTCAAGGCCAACCTGAACTGCATAGAGAGACCCTGTCTCAAAAAAAAAAAAAAAAAAAAGAAAAGAGAGGAAGAAGAAAAAAAGGCAGTGTAAACTTGCAGAGCATAGGACCAGGGAGGTGGGAAAGCCATAGTGATGCAGGGGTGTGGAGATCCAGAAAGGAGACTCAAGGCCTACGAGTGAGGTTATGTCTGCCTTGTGATTCTCCTTAGCAGAAGGGGCCTGGCAGGGTCCTAGTCGTCCTGCTGCTGCCACAGGTGCATGGCCTACTCTCCTGTGAGCTCAGCCTACCCCTTTTCCTCACCCCAGGTGAATGGCAGTGAGCAGACGGTGGTTGCCTTCTTCATCATGCCGGCTCGGACCAACAACTTCAACGTGGAAACTCTCAAGGGCCAGGCTGTGCGCAAGCAACTGTGGTCAGCAGCCCCTGTCCCCACCCCCAGGCAGCCCCGATGTTCTCCAGACATCTGGGTTTTGTCCTCTAATATGATTGATCACCCCACCCTCATTTCTGGTGATATTACTCCCTCGGGAGGCCTCTAGGGGCCTGGCTTCCTCTCTGTGGTGCAGCACTTGTCTGGCTTGAGTGTTCTGTTCCCGGAACTGCAAAATGAAAAGCAGCACCGGAATGCCATATAATTCTTTTCTTTTTTTGTCTTTTTGAGACAGGGTCTCGCTATGCAATGCAGGCTGGTCTAGAGCTCACTTTAAAGCCCAGGCTAATCTTGAATTTACAGAGATCTTCTTCCCTCCACTTCCTGAGTGCTGGGATTACAGGCACATGCCACCATACCCAGGCCCATATAATCCTTTAAAAAACAGTTTAAAAGCCAGTGTGGTGGCACACACCTGGAATCGCAGCACTCTGGAAAGCTGAGGTAGGAGGGTCATGAGAGTTTGAGCCCAGAGTGGGTGATGTAACAAGACCCTGAGTCAAAATAAGGAGGATTGGGAAAAAAAAAAAAAAAACAAGAGTTGGGAATGTGGCTCAGTGCAAAGGTCCTGGGTTCCATCCCCAGTACCAAATGGGAGGAACTACAAAGAAACAAGAAAGTGTGCCTTCATAAAGCTTATACTGAAGATCGTTCTCTAGGAGCTACTCTGGCAAAATAAAGGCAGGGTTAGAAATGAGTTAGATGGTCACGACAGGGGATACTGAGAAAGTGCCATTGGCAGAGACAACAAAGGAAGGAACAGGGCCTGTGTGTCGTGCAGAACAGTATTTCAGGCACAAGCCAAGAAGTGCACGTGCAAAGGCCCTGCGTATGTCTGACAATGAGGCATCAGCATGGCTGGGGCTAGGCATCCTGGGAGATGGGTTAGAAACTCAGGCTGAATTGGATTGGATGCTACACGCTTGTCATCCTTGCTCTCAGGAGGCTGAGGCAGGAGAATCAGCATGAGTTTGGGGCTAAGGTAAGTAGTGAGTTCAAGGCCAGCCTGCACGATGTTGTAAGACCCTGTCTCAAAAAAAAAACAAAACAAAAACATAAAAAGGAAATGAGGCTGAAGCTATGGGAGGGCTGTACACAGAAAGTGACATCTGGGCTGCTCTGGTTGCCTTACGTGTGCCATAGACATTCCTGTCTCGGCATCTTCCTTTTTCATAATATGGGGCCCGGCGTTGCTGTGGTCAGAATCCGTCAAACCTAAGAATAGCTGGCATTTCAGGAGGCTTGCTGTGTGCCGGGCACTGGGTGTTTTTTCTCTTGACCTCATGGAGTCCTGGCTGCAAACTTCTGAAGTCGATTCTATTTTTATACTCATCTAATAGATGAGTCACAAAGTCAGAGAGGAAAGGCCACCTGTCCCTGGTTACACAGCCGATGAAGACACAAGGAACCCCAGGCTTCCAGGCCTGTCCCGCTGTCCCCACCCTCCAGCCCAGAGGCCCCAGCATGCCGCTGCTCTACCCTGGCCTGAGTGTCCCTGCTGCCCCGACCCCATCCCCTAACCTGCCGGTAGATGGGAGCTGATGTCTGTGATGCTGCTCTGCCCTTCCAGGGACACAGCCAACACGGTGAAGGAGAAGTTCGGGAGGAAGCTATATGAATCCTTACTGGTGTGAGTGCTGGCCCTCAGCTCCAAACCCTTCTGCACCCCAGCGCTCCTGCACCCATTGCACCCATACCCTAAAGCATGTCCCCATGCCTTGCAGGGGGAGCCTCCCAGACATGAACAAGATGCTGGACAAGGAGGACTTCACTATGATGAAGAGAGCTATCTTTGCCACACAGGTATGGTTTGAACTCTTTAGCACAGAAATGACAGTTCCCAGAATCCTCAGCTGCCACTCTTCATTCTTTCTTTTTTCTTTTTTTTTTTTTTTTGAGATGTCTCACTGTGTAGTTCCATCTGGTCTTGAGCTCACTCACTATGTAACCCAAATAGTGCTCCAATTCATGGGGATCCTCCTGCCTCAGCCTTCCGAGTGCTAGGACTATAGACCTGTGCCACCATTTACAGCTACCACTGTTTTTTAATTCCAATGGTCATGTCTTAGTCTCTACACACCTCTAGGAGCTTTAGCTTTGGTTACTGAGGATGACCAAGTTAGGTGGAATAAAGACCTTCGATTTATCAGTCAAAAATGAGAACTACAACTCCCAGCAGCCCCTGGGGTTGGCTGCAACATTGACTTCCTTTGAACTAGAGGTTTCTGGGAGTTAGAGTTCTCTCATTCCCTGTGGTCAAGGGACTTTGGTACCTAGGTTGGGACAGATGGAAACCTACACAGCTACTTTGCAAAGTATAAAATTATTTTGGCCAAACTATAATTTTCAATGGCCCTAAGACAGCCCGGTTTCAGTCATGAATGTTGTTTACATAAGGCTGCTGGGAGTTATATTTTCTTTTTTTTCTTTTTTTTGTCTTTTTCCTTTTTATCAGTACCAGGGATCGAACTCACGACTGCCTGCTTGCAAGGCAGGTGCTTATGCTGCTGAGCTAAATCCCCAGCCCCTGTCGAGTTATATTTTTTTGAAACTGTGGGATGAGTAGACTGAGGTTGAGTGGAACCTGTAATAATGATGGAACTGGGCATGTTGGTGCACACATGTAATCCCAGCACTCTGGATGGTTGAAACAGGAGGACCACAAATTCAAGTTTTACCTGTGGCAAACTAGACAACGTGCTTCAAGATAACAAATAGAGATAATGGAATATTTTCAAAGAATTGTCCATTCCAATAACCTCTGGTGCTTCCTATCACTAATTTTGTGTTGTGGCTGTAACTTCTGGAAATTGTGGTTTCTTTGGGCTCCTATTAGGGATGGGAGTGAGTATGTGTGTGTGTGTGTGTGTGTGTATGTGTAGCTTTTTTTTTTTTTTCGTCTTTTTCGTTTTTATCGGTGCCAGGGATCGAACTTACGACTGCCTGCTTGCAAAGTAGGCACTTATGCCGCTGAGCTAAATCCCCAGCCCCATATGTGTAGCTTTTCATAAGCAAACTATAACTCCCAGCAAGCCTTGAAACTTATTGGCATATTGGCACAGTGTGTTCCCACTGATTGAGGAAGTTGTAGTTCCTTTTACATTCCTCTAATGAATCAAGAACCAAGAATACAAAACAAAATGATAACAACTCCCCATCTTTTTTTTTTTTAATTTTTTTTTGTCTTTTTCCTTTTTATCGGTACGGAGGATCGAACTCAAGACTGCCTGCTTACAAGGCAGACGCTTATGCCGCTGAGCTAAATCCCCAGCCCCCATAACTCCCCATCTTCCATGGAGTTTTTTTTTTTTTAAATGCTGGCTGTCCCCTACAGACAGCTGAGAATTGTAGTTCTTTTCAGAAAAGAGAGTCTGTCTAGTTAGAGCAGCAACTCCTGGGAATTTCTTGCGTCATGTTTTCTTGGTCAGCATGGTCCATGGGAAGTGAGAAGTTCTTGATCTCTTCCATAACAGTCCCCCTCCCCTTGTGACCCCCACAGCGGCAATCGTTCCCTCCTGTGTGCACCCACAATATGCTGGATGACTCCTCAGACCCCATCTTGACCACCATCCGCCGGATTGGCCTCTTCAATAGCAGTGCCGACAGGGTGAAGGTGAGGGTGCTGGCCGGGAAAGGTGGTAGATGGCACAGGGAGGGGATTGCACCTGGATGTAACATCCCCACGCCCCTGATTTATCAAAAGGGTGGTTGGCTTTTGAAGTGAACCGAAGTGGGTTGTGTCTCTGTTTTGTCACCTACATACTGTGTGGAACACCCTGTTCTCAGGAAACAACTACATGAAATGCTTGTGCTGAGTGCTACTTTTTACCTGCCAGGTGATTTTTCACCCAGAATTCCTCTCCTCCACAAGCCCCCTGCTTCCTGTGGATTACGAGGAGTTTGTACGTGGCTGTCACCTTGGGGTCTTCCCCTCCTACTATGAGCCTTGGGGCTACACGCCAGGTAAGTGCTTCCCGGTGTTGTCCAGGTCTGCCATGATCTTGGGACAAGACCCTGGCCTTCCCTGAGCCCCTTTCTCTCCTCTGCTAAATAGAGACGATGGTGGGGCCGGGAATACAGCTCAGCAGCACAAGCACCTGCCTGGCAAGTGCGAGGTTATGAGTTCAATCCCCAGGACCAGAAAAAAAAAATTAGGCACAATGGTAACAGACTACTCTACTGCAGCCTATGTTTTTGTGACACAGCAACCTATATGGCTCAACACTAAAAGACTTAGCAGGTGCAGCGGCGCATGCCTGTAATCGCAGCACTTGGGAGGCTGAGTCAGGAGGGTTGTTGAAAGTCCAAGGCCCACCTGGACTACATAGTGAGACCCTGTCAAAAAAAACCATTAAACAAACAAAATGAAATAAAACAAACTAGAAGACTGATGTCAATTTCAAGTGCTATCACCATTCACTCCCCAGTTTTCAAATGCTTGGTCACCAGGAGTCACAGTTCTCTAACAATTAAAACAGCCAAGTCTCGCTCTGAGTTGGAAATGCTCATCTACAGTTCTCCCTCACTTCCAGGAAATTTTGCTGTACTGTTTTCTATCAAGTTGCTTTTTTTGGTTGGCTAATTTGTTTTTTCTGAGACAGGATTTTGCCCTGTACTTTGAGACTGGTCTCAAACTCTCCATCCCGCCTGCCTCAACTTCTAGAGTGCTGGGATCGCAGATATGTATCACCAAGCCCCACGTCATATTTTTATCTTTAAATTAATATCATATTTCCTGTTATATTTGTTGATGTATAAGCAATTTTTAAAAAAATTTTTTTAAATCGGTACTGGGGATCGAACTCATGACCTTGTACTTGCAAGGCAGGCGCTTATGCTGCTGAGCTAATCCCCAGCCCCTGATGTATAAGTAATTTAACAAATCTTTTAAACTGTGCTTACATGATAGTTAGTTTCTCTAGCTCTTTTTCTGCTGTCATTACAACAGGATACAGATTTTATGGAGTCAGCCCCAACCCTCTTCTCATAAACTTTGTTATATATTTTTTTTAAAATCCGTACCAGGGATCAAACTCACAACTGCCTGCTTACAAGGCAGGTGCTTATGTCGCTGAGCTAAATCCCCAGCCCCAACTCTGTTATATTTAGTGCCTATTTAAACGCCCATTTATGGAAGTTTTTAGGAATATATTTAAAAGACTTAAAAACTCAGCGTGGTGGTGCATAACTGAAATATCAGCAGTTGGGAGGCTGAAGCAGGAGGATTGCTGTGAGTTCAAGGCCAGCCTCACTACAAAGAGAGTTTGAGGGCTAGGGATATAGCTTAGTGGCATGGTCCCTGCCTGACAAGCTCAAGGTCTGAGTTGGATTCCTGGTACCTAAATAAATATAAAATATAAAATAAAAAAGGGGAGGGAGTTCAAGGCTGAACCACATAGTGAAACTCTGTCTCAAAAGAAAAAGAGACATGCTTTTTTTCTTTTTAATTACCTGTCAAAATAGACTGGCACTTATAACCCAAATAATGTAGTTCTGGCTTCTGGCCTAAAAAATATATCTTAAGGTTCCGAGGATTAATTAAAATGATGGATACTGGCCCAGATAATCTGCCCAAAAATCATCTATGTTTCTGGACTGTGGACGTTTCTCCATTTTGAATTCTCAGAGCAGCTGAATTCCCTTTTCTGAATCTTTTAGCTTCCTCTCTAAAATATCCTGAGAATATAAGCTAGTCACAGCACAAATTGCGGGCTCGAGCCAAAGCATTTCGTTCACCGTCAGCAGAGGGCGCTATTGTTTTTATTACCATTTTAAACCGTAGGACAGGGAATGGTAGAGCACACTTGTAACCCTAGAGTTCTGGGAAGCCCAGGCAGGAAGATCCTAAGGTCGAAGTCAGCCTGGGCAATTTAGAAAGACTTTGTCTCAAAGTGAAATCTAAAAAAATAAATAGGACAGGGAATGCAGCTTAGTGTCAATCCTCAGTACAAACAAAACAAAAGTCTTAGGAGAGAAGAAAGCTGTGGGCGTTTCTCCTGTCTCCCTGCAGCCGAGTGTACAGTCATGGGCATCCCCAGTATCTCCACCAACCTCTCTGGCTTTGGCTGCTTCATGGAGGAGCACATCGCAGACCCCTCAGCTTACGGTCAGCGCCCAGGCCCCTGAGGGTTAGAGAGGGGCAGCTGGGACGGGTGAAACCTGAGCAGGAGGGATGTGGGGCTCACGGGGTGCTGATGCTACCAAGTCCTGGAGACCATGCAGGTCTCCTCAAACTGTTCTTTGAACCCTCCTGCTCCTGCCTCTGCAGGCATCTACATTCTGGACCGGCGGTTCCGCAGCCTGGATGATTCCTGCTCACAGCTCACCTCCTTCCTCTACAGCTTCTGCCAGCAGAGCCGCAGACAGCGCATCATCCAGCGGAACCGCACAGAGCGTCTCTCAGACCTTTTGGACTGGAAATATCTAGGCCGGGTATGACCCTTTGCGTACCTTTAGCTGTCCCCTGCGCTCTAGCTCCATCAGCCACCTCCAGCCCCGGATGTGGGCTTTTGCAGCCTCAGAAGGCTGGTGCAGGTGGTAGTCTCCTACTTGTAACAGTTGCTATCTATTTAAGCAATGAATGGGCTGCTCCAAGGAGGACTTGGGCTGAAGTTCTTTTCATTTACATAAAGGTGTGGCCAAAGCGGTGCTTAGCTGGGGAATTTCCTTCCCAGGGGAGTGTGGCTCCGGGATTGCCCATTCACAGCTCTGCTTATCTACCACCAGAAAGGTGTAGATTTGCATAAAAGCCTGGCCAGGATTCACCACTCTGAAGGAGTGGACTGTGACTCTTATGTCCCTTGACACTACCTGTCCTTTCCCTTAAGTACTACATGTCTGCGCGGCACATGGCGCTGGCCAAGGCCTTTCCGGATCACTTCACCTACGAGCCCCATGAGGCGGATGCGGTGAGTGGAACAGAGATCTCTGCTGGGCCAGTAGTTAGCGCGCTGGGCTGAGGCTGGGGCTGGGGGTTCCTGGGGATGGTAAAGTCCTACAAGGGGGGCACATACCTCTCAGGACTTTCGGGGCTTCTGCTCAATCTGCGATTTTTGTTCTCGCTCGGGGATGTAGGCACAGGGCTACCGCTACCCACGGCCAGCCTCGGTGCCCCCATCGCCCTCACTGTCTCGACACTCGAGTCCGCATCAGAGCGAGGATGAGGAGGAACCCCGGGAAGGGCCACTTGAGGAAGATGGCGAACGATATGACGAGGACGAGGAGGCGGCCAAGGATCGGCGCAACATCCGCGCGCCCGAGTGGCCACGTCGAGGCTCCTGCACCTCCTCCACAGGCAAGCGCAGCAACTCATTGGACACTGCGCCCTCCAGCTCGCTGAGCACACCCAGTGAGCCCCTCAGCCCTGCCAGCTCCCTGGGGGAGGAGCGCAACTAAGATGGCTACGCCCCCTCCCGCCTCCCACCTGTCCTCTGTGTCCCTCTTCAGAGTGGACACAGCCAGCGGGTGTTCCAGAGTCCCACTCCAGATCCCCAGTGGGATCCAACCTTGACTGATGCACACTTCTGTCCCTCCAGCTCCTTTCTTGGAGTCCCCACACTCCAAAGCCCAAACACTGTGCCTTTCTTGGATTTCAGAATGCATTATCTGTGCCCCAGAGTCCTCCAGGCTTAGACTGGGTCCCAGAGCCTGGGAATCTGCCATTACATTGCAGGGGCACCAGAGGTGCTGGGAAGCCTGGCCTGTTGTGTTGTAGGCCAAGGCTCCTAGAAGCTTTCATAGCTTGCAAATTCTATAGCATACACAGCATGCCGTGCCCAGGCCTTGCCTGGGGACCACCAAGCACTAGAAACCACATTGTAGGAGCTGGGGATTTAGCTCAGCGGCATAAGCACCTGCATTGCAAGCAGGCGGTCGTGAGTGAGTTCAATCCCTGGTACCGATAAAAAGGAAAAAGACAAAAAAAAAAAAAAAAAAGAAAGAAAGAAACCACATGGTATCCCTGCTAATGGGACAACCAAGTCCAGCGATGGGACACTTTCAGGGACTTAATGCCAGTGGTTCTTTCTTCCGTTTCAACTCCCGAGCTCCAGGAGGGACTCACCGTGTAGCCCTACCTGGAGTATCCAGTCCTGCCCAGAGTATCCCTAAGTGCTCTTGTGGTCACCCACAGTTTGACCAGGCTGAGGGTGGCATAAGCACTTGGCTCCTCATTCCTTGTGGAGAGCATGCAACCTTGGTCTAGACAGCCCTCTGCCTTTCTGGCCTGTTCTGGACAAGATCCTCCCCTCTTTCCTGAGTCCAAGCTCTCCCCTGAGTCTTTCTGTGCCCTCCAGGGACTCCCTCTGCCTGCCCTATCCAACCACTCCATGCACTGTGAAACCACTGGGTTCTAGGTCCCAGCTGCTGCATCTGAAACCTCACCACTGCGCTGCATCTGGACCCCTGTTCTAGAGCTGAGCCCACTGGGTTCTAGAAGTTCCATGGTTACCTTGAGGTTCTTCTGTCCCCAGGCTATGCCTGGCCCCTGGCTTCGGTGAAGGGAGGGCCCTTCATGTGTGCAGTGCTGTATCTGACACTCCACTTTGGTTTGCAGGGGACGGGGAGGGCAGATCGGGTGTGCCTGGAGTGTGTCCAGAGATAAAAAGATCCATCAGTATTGAAGAGTCCCAAGTGTCATCTGACATGAGCAATTGGTGGGCCTTGTTCCTGCCTCCCCAGTCCATGCTGTCCACATGGTTTTAGGCCCTGTACTGCCCTCGCCCCCCCCCTTCCGGGAAGGACTTACATTGCTGTCTTGCTGTCCTAAGATCCCAGCGCTGTGCAAGGAAGCCTCTGACTTCCCTAGTTGGGCTCTGATACTCAAGTGGCAAAAACGTGCCTCACATGATTTTTGGTGTGGAGTTCTGTGACTAAGAGGATGATCCACACAGCAGCCATGAACCCCACGTGGCCACTGAAATGAAAGGTAGTTTCTCATTTCTCAGAATTACCTGCCGTATGCATGGTCCATGGCCACAGGTGGTATGTGGCTGCCCTGTGGACATCACAGATGGACAGACTTGTTTCCAGGACTCTATTCTCAAAAAACATCTTCCTTTTTCTGATCTTCACTAGAAAGGTCATGTGTGTTTCTCTAAAACTGAGATGTATTTCCTGTTAAGTCTGTGTGCAGCAGACAGGGTAAACTTGCAAATCATAAATGGCCACCAAAAGGGGAGTGACAGAAGCATAGTACTAATGGGTACCTAATGGCTTGGTCATTTCAGCTGGGTTGGGGGGTATAGGTGTGGGAAACACTTAGCTGGCTTATACATATATGGCCCTGGGTTTGATCTCCAGTACCCTGGCCCACCAAAACCCTCCTCCATAAAAGAACAGCAAGGGAATCGTCTGACCCAGCAGTTTCTTCAGTTCCCATTTGGAGTATTCAGCCTCCAGTTTCGCTTCCCGTTTGTGTGGGGGCCAAACCCCTAGCTCAGTACCCTTTCCCATTATGTGGCCCCGGGCTGCCCTGTGCCAGCCTTGGCCTCACTCTAAAAATAGCAAGTTTTTAGAGTTAGGAGTCTCAGCTGTCATATATTTAATGGTAGTGACATCAGTTTGCCCATGAAAAGGGGCACAATGCCCCTGGACTCCAACCTGTAGGTTTGGCCCAATACAAGGCCCCCTAATTTATTCCTTAAAACACCCCTTCAGGTTGAGATCCAGTGTCTGGCCCCACCCCAAGTATCACATTAGCTGCCTTCACACATCCAGGGGAAAAAAACCCTCAGCAACACAACATACCCTAGAGATGGGGTCCTGCTTTTTCAGAAAACAGCTAGGGCCAACAGATCTTTCTGCCATTGCCCAGCCTAGACTCATTTTTCCACACTGCATGTGTATACACAAGTCCATAGAACACCACTAGTTGCTGTGAAAGGCTTTATTTTTCTTTTGGTCCAAGATTTGGGAGGGGACTCCAAAGAGGTGAAAAAACTGCCTAGTGACTGGAGGGAGAGGGTCCAGCCAAAGCCCTGATGCCAGTGATGCTGGAGCCCCTCAGATACTGCCAGGCTCTGGGGCCTCCTAGTCGTGCTTAAGTGTGAGCCTTTCAAAGAGGTACTCGCCCAGCCCAGCCTGGGGACCATCCAGCCTGCGGAGGTTAGTGAGGTGGTCACCTATCTTCTTGATGAGCTTCACTTCCTCATCTAGGAAGTGGTTCTCCAGAAAATCACAAACCTGAAAAGCAAAAGAAGTCAGAAATCCAATTCTGGGCCAAGAGGGTGGAGCAAAGCCGTTTCTAACAATGGGACATGCAGGAGGCAGGCTCAGAAGTAAATGTGCCTACGGCTCCTGGGACAGTCACTTACATGAGGGTCTGTCTTGGCAGAGCCCAAGGCATGGAGATCCAGAAGAGCTTGGTTCAGGCTCTTCTCCAGGGTCAGAGCCGCTTCCATAGCATCAAGGGTCTTACCCCACTCATCCTCAGAAGGCTTCTACACAGAAAACAAAAGGCACAGAAACGGCCACGTTATCGTACACACTCACAGAGAGCTAAAACTACAAATCTCAGTTTGAGTGATCCTTTCCTGCAGTAACTTGCACAGCCTACACCTGATTTCCCAGAAATCCCAGCGACAACTGATCAGCTAAGGCCCAGGAGGAGCCCCATGGCAAGGACTGAAGTCGCTACTTCAGTCCTTGTTTACCTGCACGTCCTGGAAGAGCGCGCGGCCGCCGCGCTGGTTTTGCATTTTCAGGAGGCGCTCGGCACCCTCACGTTTCTCCTTGGCCAGCTCACGGAAGAAATGGCCCACGCCCGCCAAAGCCACATCGTCGCGGTCGAAATAGTAGCCCTGCGGGAAGAGATGGCGGGAAGTATGTGGAGAGTTGAGGCCAGGCAAGCGGCCTCCTCCCTCCGCCTGCCCCGCAAAACAAAGACGGCCTGCGCATGCGCACAGCCAACAAGTGCGCAGTTACGAGGAAACAGGGCCTAGGGTGTTTGGGGGACCCTTACCAGAGAGAGGTAGGTGTAGGAGGCCTGCAAGTGCAGGTTCACCAAGCGGTTGACGGCAGCCTCCACCTCGGTGGAATAATTCTGACGAATCTGAGAGGTCATTGCTGATCAGCGGGAAGGAGCTACCCACAAAAGAACGGTGTAGGCTGGCCCTGGAAGGAGCAGATGGTCGAGAAGATGGTCCCAAAATTTGTACCTGGAGAGTGGATGGGAGATTTAAAAAAAAAAAAAAAAAAAAGGAGTCCCCGGGTCTGTTCCGTCCAAACACTGTTGAAGCAAGAGACAGATCCGCGGGACCTCCGGACGCGCTGCTGGAAAGGAGGCGCTGGGCGGTGTCTTTTATAGGACGCTGCATTTCGGAGGCGGGGCGCTCAGGACAAGCGAAAGGCCAATCCGCAGCGGAGGAAGGCTGGGCCTGGAGGCTATTCCTGACCAATCCCGAGCAGATGAGTACCACCCCCCTCCCCGTGGCGAGGTGGAGAAGTCACGCGCCTGAAGCGCGAGACTGTTGGGAAATGGAGAATTCGAGTCTAGGGGTGGGGGTTGTGGGGCTGATTTGGGGAAGTCAAGGGGCTCTGGGGAGGGTCTTTCTGGGAGGTGGGCGATTTCATGGGGAGACACTGTTGATAGTGGAAAGTTGCGACTATGAGGCCATGGTGGGCAAGCTTAGCAAGCTGGCTTTTCCGGCTGTGAAAACGTGGGTTTTCCTACAAGGTGCGCGGAGTAGGGGAGGGTAGCTCAAAAGGTAGGAAGGAGACCGGGGGAGTGGGTGGTCGGAGAGACTGAGGAGTTTGGAAAGAGGTAAGATGGTATTTCTGGGACCCAGGGGGTTGAGAGAGAGAAGAGTTCGAAACTGGGGTGTATGACAGGCAATCCGTATTTTCCTGGAGCTCTTTAAGTGAGCTGCAAGATGGAAAGGGACCCTGGGGGCTGTCTCTGGGAGCAGGGTAGGGCGTTTTAAGAAGTAGAGCAGCGCGTGGAACTTCTGCAGGCCTCTTGTATCCCCAGAAAGGTGGGGAGCCGTTTAGGGTACATATTATATTCTGGCTCTCGCTTTGGGGGCGGTCCTCAGGACTACAGTCCTGGGGGTGTTGGGGGGGGGGCTGGGAGTCTGAAGAGGGAAGTCTAGTTGATCTGGTGTCTTCCCTACCACCTGCTGCTTTGGCTCACAGCGAAGCCATAGGTCCTGGAAAAACATGGCCTGCGGCCCTAGGACAAGCTGTCTGACATTAAAAGTGTGCTGGTTTCACCCTGCTCTCCAGGAGCCCGAGTTAGCGCCAGGAAGGTCACACCTCCACTGAGCCCCATCTTGGGGGGCCCTCGAAGACAGAAGCCCTTACTCCTGCTTAGGTGCCCCCTGGAGGAGGCCCGGGGAGCTGGAGCTTCCGGTTTGGGTGAGCGGCGCGGTGCTGAGTCATGCTGAACTCAGCGAGGAAAGGGGCTGGGCGGGCGCGGCGCTCAGGGAGGAGAAGCGGGGGGGGGGGGGGGGGGGGGACGACACACGACCCCACTACCAGGCTTGGGGCGCCCCGCCCACCCCCGAGGTGCGCCCCGACGGAGCCCCGTGTGCGCCTTGTCTGCGCCTGCCCCCCCCCATGCTTCCTTTGCTTGGGACCTGCCGCCGTCTCAGTGTCCCCTTTCCAGAGTCCCTACCATGGCGCCCCTCATAGCTTTCCCGTGACGTGGTGTCTGGAGTGAGGGCTGAGGGGCGGGCCAGGTGCTCAGTGCCCTGCTGATTAGAAAAACGGGGATTACTCATTGACCATACTGCAGACCGCAGCAAGGGACCTTTAGCCTCAGGCAGGTCCTGGCGGGAAAGGCGACCTTGCAGGGCCCTGGGGGGATGGGGGAGGGGGACGCAGAAGAGAAGGGGCTGCGAGAAAGATCAAGAAACTGAAGGGATTGGGAGGAGGGTCAGACTGAAACCCTTGAGGGCTGGGTGCGGTGGGACTCCACGTTTATAACGTTGGGAGGCATTGCTGGGAGGCTGAGGCAGGAGGACTGCTGCGAGTTTGAGGCCATCCTGGACTACACAGCGAGGCTGTCTCACTCTTAACAAAGGGCTGGACACCCAGAGAAGGAGACAGAGATGCAAAGGTGGAGACAGAGCTGGAGGGGCACACTTGCAGGTTCTGACAGGTTGGTCTCCTGTCCTTCCCTCCCCCAGATTTTGGAAGTCCAGCACCTGCTGTCTCCAGCCAGGTCCAACTGTCTCTGTCCCCTTGGTGCTTCAGGTCTGGGTCCCTCCACTTGGGACTACCCGCACCTAGCTAGAGCCCACTGCAGCTGCTCCCTGCCTCCTGCACTCTGCTTACTGAGCTCCAACTGTGTGCTTGGCCAGCTGGGGAGGGTGCTTTGTGCCCACTGCTGGCACCTCCTGTCCCAGCACAAGTAAGCCTGGGCTGCACTGTGCAAGGTGATGGGCAGCCTTGGGATCCTGGAGATGAGGAAGGGACTGTGTCCTCCTTTGTCCAGACAGCACTGGGCATCCCTAAAAAAAGCTAGGCTCCAGGTCTTCAAGGTATCAGGTGAGCAGACAGCAGTGGAGTGGTGGCCTGAACCCTGCTGTCTCCAAGCTGTGGAGCCAGTGACTCAAGACTCCACACTGTGGCCCGAAGGAGGTTTATTGCCCACTGCGGTCCACACTTCCCTCCCCTCCCAATAATTACAAAAGTAAGAAAAATGTCCTGTCCCTGGTCCCAAGTCCCCCCACCAAAAATGCCATAATTTATGCAGAAAAGACACAGTTCAAGGCGGCTGCGGCCTCAGCCCATGTTCTTCCAGATGGTCAGTGAGGCGGTGAGCACGCCGGCCACAAAGATGGTCACCGTCTGCCAGGTCGGGGTTCCAAAGTACGAGAGGAGGCCATCCTGGGGACAGAGATGTCACTTCAGGAGCACGGCAGGCCACTTCCGGGCCTACTCAAGGGCCTTGGAATCGAGGGCTCAACCTGGGGGTGGAGGGTGTCACAGGGACATACAGGAATGTACTGGACTAGAAAAGTGGGGGTAGGGGGGAGGCTGCAGCACAGCTGACTTGGGTTGACAACACAGGCAAGGAAACGCTTTACCAGTGACCTACGGGGGGAGAGGGTGGGCCTGCAGGAAGGCCCATGGGTCCCCAGGCCTCTCACCCAGCCACCCTGGTCCTGGATCCAGCTCAGCAGGCGGTCTCGGAGGAAGTCTAGTGTCCAGCCCATGATGGTCCTGATCAGCTCGGGTACCTTGGTGCACAGCGCCTGCAGAATGAGTGTGTTGGGGGGAGGGGGGGCTCAGCCCCAACGCTGGGATAAGGGCCCTGAGCTTGCTCTTCCAGCCTCTGCCTCCCATGGCCATCTCTTGCTCCCCCAGGCAGGAGCCATCCTAGATTCCAGGCGGCTCTGGGTGGATTATCCTAGCTCTTTCCTGTTTCTGTTCTGTGCCTTACATGCTGCTTTTGTTTGTGGTACTCGGGGTCAAACCCAGGTACCAAGACCCTCACACTGGGTTACATCACCAGCTCCTCCCACTGCTTTGAGACAGGGTCTCGATAAATTGCTAGGCTGGGCTTGAAATTGTGACCCAGATCCTCCAGTATGCTGGGATTACAGGTGTGCACCAACATGCTTGTCTTGTGGCTGGTTGTTGTGAGATGGTCATACCATCCAGGCTAGCCTGTAACTCCTGAACTCAAGCAAGCAATTCTTTTTTTTTTTTTTGTCTTTTTCCTTTTTAGCAGTACCGGGGATCGAACTCACAACTGCCTGCTTGCAAGGCAGGCGCTTATGCCGCTGAGCTAAACCTCCAGCCCGGAAGCAAGCAATTCTTGAGTAGCCAGAACTAGGTGTATGGCATCACGCCCGAAGGTGTCTTTCCTATCAAATACTTTCCTGTCTCAGGACCTTTGCATGTGCTGACCCTTCTAACTAAACAGACCCTAACTAAGCAAAGTCCTACTTACCGCTCAAACTCTGGGTCAAATGTGACTTCCTGGGGAAGGTGTTGTGGACACCCCCACATCCTGAACTACTCCTAACTCCAAGGGCTCCCAGCCAGTCTTCTCCGCTCTTGTCCCAGTGCAAGACACTCCCCTTTTGTGTCCACCACTTTCCCCCTTCACTCCCAATATTATGTCCCAATCACACAATCTGAACACACCAGGGGCTCAGGGGCAGCCTGGTGATAAAGTGCATGCTAAGCACATAGAAAGCCTGGGGTGTGACCCTAGCAACATAAGCACCCGCATTCACTATCCACTGCAAGCACTGGAGGCCAGGGGAATCTTTCAGTTGCACCATGACAGGTGCCACCTTGTCAGGCTCCCTGCCCTTGTCCCCAGTTCCGCGCTGTGTTTGTGTGTGATGCTGGATCAAACCCGGGACCTTGCACCATTTGCTAGGCATACACTCCATTGAGCCACACCCCCTCCCAGTCCTGTCTTTGTTTTTGACAAGGGCTCGCTGTGTCATTCAGGCTGACCTTGAACTAAGAGCTATGTAGCCCTGAACTCACTATGCAGCCCAGGATGGTCTTGAACATGCATCATCGTCCTGCCTCAGCCTCCCAAGTGCTGGAATTATATGTGCTCACTCCTCTTCCCAGGAGACATTTTTTTCTGCAGTATCCAAGGTCTTTTCACTAAACTACATTCCCAACCTTTTTTTTTAGACAGGTGCTAAATAAATTGCCCAGACAGGACTTGAACGTAATGTTTCTCCTGCCTCAGCCTCCCTCAGTGCAGGGATTACAGATGCACACCACTGTGCCTGGCTCTTTCTTATTCTGACCCACAATAGCCAGCATGGTTTGTGGGGCTCCACCCACCCCAATATTTTCCTGAGAATCTTCACCAGGACAAGCTAAAAGAATTCCACCAGGGACAGACAAGACTGCTGCAGCCTGGACCATACAATTAATGTCGGCTATACTTGCTAGGATAATCTCTTCAATTTGCAAAACTGGGTCACCTTGTTCCTTTGTTTAAAATTGACACTGGGCACAGCAGCACATACCTGTATCCCCAGCTACCTGGGAAGCTGAATAGGAAGATCACAGTTCAAGCCCAGGCCAGATGACTTAGCAAGATCTCATCTCACATAAGTAAAAAAGGACTGGGGATGCAGCTCAGTGGGAAGTCTCAGGCTAATCCTCAGTATGCGGTGAGGGAAAAAGGAAGCAAACAAACCAGAAAACAAAAAAAACCCCAGCAGCATCAGGTGAGGCAGCACACATCTATAAGCCAGGTTCTTGGGAGGCTAAGGGAGGAGGATCATATAAAGGCCAGCTCTGTGAGCCTGTCTCAAACAAATGGCTGGGAGTGTGGCTCAAGGCTAGAGTACTTGCCTGGCAGGCAGGAGGCCCAGGGCTCAATCACCAGGAACGCTGCCCTCACCTGCCTTCCTCTCTGCCTGCTTCACTCACAATACAGCAACTGTCTGCTGCCCTCCCCATGTGGGAGTTTGACCCTGCCTCAGGGCCTTTGCACTTACCCACCCTTCTATCAAAGCTTCACTTTCACTGTCCACCTGCTCTCCTAAGTCTTTCCTGACCACACTGCTCAATCATACCAACCCACAATACCATGAGACACCTGTCATACAAATCAGAGCTGTGCAAGAAGAGGGAACTGGCCGCCTTTCCCAGTGCTATCTGGGGTGTCATGTGTGGGCATATGAATAAATGATGGTGCAAACAATCTACAGCTGTCTCTCTTCCTTCCCGCTGTGGCTCCTGGGCAGAGGCAGCGGTTGACCCCAGGATCCCTAGATCCTTATAGGTCTGAAGGGAACACCCCCGGGCTCACTGCCCTGCAGCTTCCCACCTTGAGCACCAGTTTGCTGGCAAAATAGAAAAGGGCGACAACCCGGCCCCAGTTGAAGTTGCCATCAGCGAACATTTCAGCTGCCACTCGGAAAAAGACCTCTCGGGGGGAGTCTGTGTCCACGGCCGCAATCATCCTGCAAGAAGAGAATGGATGCTATGGAGGGAGGGATTTTTGGGCATGGGGTATTCACTGAGGCCCAAGGAAGCTGGAATGAAAGCAAGAGGCCAATGGGGTTGGGACATGATGGCCCCTTAGGGGTTTTTACTGTGTTCTGAGACAGGTCTCGCTATGTAGCCGGGGCTGGCCCTGAACTCATGGCGATCCTTCTGCCTCTGCCTCCTGAGTGCTGGGATTACAGGTGGACACTGTCATACCAGGAAAGACGGATATTCAGAAATAGGAAGAATGATGGAACCCTGCAGGACAGTTCCAAGATTCTGGGAGAGGAAAGCCTGGCAGCCCACATCCAGGGCAGGGGCTTGGAAGACTGAGGGGCCCAAATGGTAGGATCTAGGAGGCACACCTCTGTAGCTCCATATTGCTGTCCAGTTCGTCCCCAATTCGCTTGAGACACTCGCCCAGCTTCTTGGTGGACGCGTCCTGGGGCGCCGGCTCCATGGCCAGTTCCAAAGTGTCCCCGCCCATGCGCCCTGCTCGATCCTGGATGAAACTACATGGGATTGGAGTGGGGTGCAGAATCAGAACGGGGTATCACCCGCCAATCGCTCCACAATAATCAGACCTCCAACTCACCCCTGAAGCAAAAGGGCCCCTGTCTTCATGATGTGCTCAGAGCTGGTGGGCCCTGGAGGAGAGAGGAGGGAAGAGGTGCCTGGACTCTGGGGTCCTAAGGGACCAGGGACTGTGGCGGCTTAGGGTCTCTGAGGGCAGACAGGGCTGGGGGCCCTCGACTCCAGATGAAATGACTGGGAACCGAGGCAACCGAGTCCCTGATAGAGCCAAGCGGGTAGTCTTGGCCTGTACCTACATTCTTCAGGCCTAGCCGACCCCTAGCCTGAGGGGCACAGGGGAGCCTCGCCCCTCCCAGCAGGGCCACAGGCAGGAAGTGGTGCGGACGACAAGTCCGGGCCTGCCCCCGGGGCTTATATTTAGGGGGTCCCCGGATTTGCGGGCTCCGAAGACGCCAGGCAGGAAGGGATCGGGGCACGGAGGTCAGCGGGCCGGGAACCTCCAGAACGGGGGGGTGAGGGGCCCTGGTGTCTGGCAGCGCCTGACGCGGGAGTTTGTGCCCAGAAGAGCTCGGCGATCGCACGGCCCTGTGCCAGCACAAGGGCTCTGGGGTAGCCGGCGACGACCTCGCCCACCGCCTGCCACCCGTCACGCGCCGCCGGCCACCCGCCTCACCGCTTCCTCTAGGGTGCTCGCCGGACCCGTCCATCACTGCCGCCGCCGCCGCCGCCGCCGCCGCCGCCGCAGCCTCTCGCCGGGTCCGCCCGGCGGCTACAGCGCGCCCGGGTCACGTGAGCACCGCCGAGCGTGCGTCGCTCACATGAGCGCCCCGCAAAATGGCCGCTACACTGCCCCGCACGGCGTCACGTGACGGCGTCTGCCGCTTCTGGGCGGGGCATTGACCACGTGATCCGAAATGG
This sequence comes from Cavia porcellus, assembly GCF_034190915.1. Taxonomy (NCBI): domain Eukaryota; kingdom Metazoa; phylum Chordata; class Mammalia; order Rodentia; family Caviidae; genus Cavia; species Cavia porcellus. Next base: position 27,586,722 of record NW_026947490.1, on the reverse strand, counting down.
CCCCGCCCCTAAGAGCTGGCCTTGGTACCGATCCTTCCCACCAACTATTCAAACTGCAGCTACAGCCAGGAATATAGCTCAGCGGCATAACCGCCTTCCTCGCAAACGGGAGATCACGAGTTTGATCTCTGGCACCAAATGGAAGCCGCCCATCCACCCACCCCATGTATCCATCTATGCATCCATCCATCCACCCTTCCGTTCACTCACTGATTCACAAATTTTACATTTTCGCAGAGCCTGAGCCTGCCCCACGCAGAAGGTAGAAGGTTCAAAAACCAAAACAAAGAAGTCAGGGGGACTGGGGATTTAGCTCAGTGGCATAAGCGCCTGCCTGGTAAGTGCAAGGTCATGAGTTCGATCCCCGGTACCAAAAAAAAAAAAAAAAAAAAAAGAAGTCAGGAGATTTAGCTCAGTGGTGCAGCACCTGCCTGGCAAGAGTAAGGTCCTGAGTTCGATTCTCAGTACAAAAAGTATACATGTAGGAGAAACCAAAGCAATGTATATGTAGACAGGAGATTTCCGGTGGCTGAATGCTGTAGTTGTGTGTATTTGATGAAAACGAAATACCCAGGTGTGGTGATCCATGCATGTAGACCTACCTCTCAGGAGGCTGAGGCAGGATTGTAAATTCAAGCCCAGCCTGGGTAATTTAAATATTTGTCAAGATCCTGTCTCAAAACAGAAAATTTGGGCTGGGAATGTGGCTCAATGGCACAGCACGTGCCTGGCAAGTGCAAGGTCCTGAGTTTGATTCCTGGTACCGCAAAACAAAACAAAAACAGAAAATTCATGCCAGGTGTAGTGGCGCATGCCTATAATCCCAGCACTTAGGAGAGTGAGGCAGGTGGCTTCGCAGTAAGTTTGAGGCCAGTTTGGCCTACATAACCAAGTTTTTAAGGCCAGCCTATACAACACAGTGAGACCTTTGCTCAAAAAGCAAAAGAAAAAAATAGAAAATTTAAATTACGACAAGGGCCCTGGGTTCAATTCCTACTACCACAGGGAATGAAAAAAACATAGGGGATACAAAATTCAAAAACTGACAAAAAATGGCTGGGCATGGTGGTGCACACATAATCCTAGCACTTGGAAGACTGAGGCAGGAGGATCACTATGAGTTCAAGGGCACCCTGGGTTACATAGTGAGTTCAGGCCAGCCTGAATTATGTAGACCTTGTCTCAAAAAGACAAAAGAGCAGGGATTTAACTTAGCAGCGTAAGTACCTGCCTGGTAAGCTCAACGTCATGAGCTTGATCCCTGGTACCAAGAAAAAAGAAAAAAAGATAAGAGGACTGGGGGTTTAGCTCAGCGGCACAAGTTCTTGCCTGGCAAATGTGAGGTCCTGAGTTCAATCCCCGGTGGTTATATATATATATATATATATATATATGAGTTGGGTGGCTCTTTCAGACCTGGGTGAAAGCTCTCTGACTTGGCCCCACAATTGAAAGAGTTCTCAGAGCACTAAAATTTATAATGCTTCTCACCACTGTAATTAATTCTGTGTGCAATATTTTAATTAAGTGTTGGTCTTTTGCCCACCTACAATTCCCATGAGAATTGTGCTAAATTGTTCCCGGTTCCTCAGTAACAGCATACTGCTTGATTTGTGGCTTTCAAAATAGGTTATTTATTTTTGCTTTTTTCTTTTTTTCAGCCCCAAAGGGGTGTTATATAAAATAGCAAGAGCAGGGCCTTACTTCTTGATCTGGCTCCCTTTTTTGTTGTTGGTTTTGTTTCATTTTGTTTTGTTTTTGACACAGGGTCTTGCTATCGAATGAGGTTTTGAAATTTCAGCAATCCTGCGGCCTCAGTCTACCAGGTGCTGCGATGAGGAGCATACTCCACCACTCCTAGTGAATGTGGATAGAATTCCCAACCATCTATGATTTTATAGAACAAAGTTTCTGTGAGGAAAGAAAGCATGTGCTTGAGGGAAACCGTGTTTCCTGTGAACTCCACAGCCAACTTTATCTGCTTGGTATTCTGCCCTGGCACAGACAGGAAGAGCAGCTTTTACTACAAGAATAGAGGTCACAGTTGTAGCTCACTCTGAAGATCAAGACATTTACAGTCACAGACAGACTGCATCAAAACTACCAAGATCACGACACAATCAGATATGGCCAGGTGCCCAGGTGGTGGTGACTCTGCCCACACTGCAGAACCAGGGTGACTGGGGACCCCCAGGATAATGTGGGAATGATGCAGTGTCAGGCTCTGGAAACTTACATCTTTCACTTTGCATTCGTTCCTGTCACTGGCACTCAGGAAAGCTAGCTGCCACATGGTGGGGACACTCAAGTAGTCATCCTATAGAGGTGCACAGGTGACAGGGCTTCAGGTGTCCTGGGAGACCCTGGGCCAGGCCATACAGCTAGGCCCAGGTCAACGTGTGACTCTCGAACATTGAGAGCTACCAGAAATGTGTATTGTTCTAAGTTGCTACATGAATTTGGGTTTTAAAATCTTGGTCTCACTATGTAGCCCCGGCTGGCCTCTGACTCCCCTTCCTGCCTCAGCCTCCTTAAGTGCTGGGATGATAGGTGGGCACTGCCAGCCCTGGCTCTACCCAGGATTATGGCACTACATCTTCTATAGCTTGCTATTTATTCTATATCCAAAGAGAAAAGATATGATGTGATATTTGGGGGCTGAGGATATAGGATATAGCTCAGGGTCACAGCCTGGCAAATGCAAGGTCATGAGTTCAATTCCTGGGACCAAAAAAAAAAAAAAAAAAAGAAAGGGGGCTGGGGATTTAGCTCAGTGGCATAAGCGCCTGCCTTGCAAGCAGGCAGTCGTGACTTCAATCCCTGGAACCGATAAAAAGGAAAAACACCAAAAAAAAGCATTTGAAAGACTCTTCCAACAGCCTCATTTATGCTGTTAGAAATAGGTCCTAAGGCCTGGGGATTTAGCTCAGCAGCATAAGCAGGGAGACACAATCGTGAGTTTGATCCCCAGTACAAAAGAAAGAAAGAAAGAAAGAAAGAGGTCCTAGAGCCCAGCCTGGGCAGCTTAGGGACTTGGCGAGACCTTGTCGCAAAATATAAAAATGGAAAGATGTCGCTCAGTGCAAAGGCCCTTATTTCAGAAAAAGAAATAAAAAGTGAGTAGGTCCAGGCCACCTGGGTAGGGGGTGAGAACAAATCTTTTCCTCCCAGGGGAGACAGATAACGAGGGCTCTGGGGCTGGGGGAGGCTGACACAGGTAAGATGGGTCCTCCAAGTGAATGCCAGCAACTAACATCTATCAAGAAGTCACTCTGTGCTTAGGCCGGCTCCTATGCTGTCTGCTAGGTCCCACCATTTGTCACCCCATCCTCCACATTCATGTCCTTGGCAAGGTGAGTAGGTCATAAAGGCTCTACCTACAAGAAAGGCTTTAGTATCCCTATAAAAGAGGCTGTAGTGGTGTGCACCTGTAAATCCCAGCACTGGGGAGGCTAAGGTAGGAGGATCACCATGAGTTGAGGCCAACCTGATCTACATAGTGATGTCCAGACCAGCCTGGGTTACACATAGTGAGACCCTATCTCAAAAAAAAGAAAGCAAAAAGAACAGCAGCATGTGTGGCAGTGCATGCTTATAATCCCAGCATTCGGGAGGCTGAGGCAGGAGGATCACTGTGAGTTTGAGGTCAGGCTGGTGGCATAGTGAGACCCTGTGTCAAAGAAAAATAGAAAGAAAGAAAGAGAAACTGCACTTCCCCTCCTAAAGATCCTAGCTTAGTCATCCAGCACCCCAGCCAGGCCTGGCCCCTTGACCTTGCGGCCATGAGGCTGCTGGAGCTGAAGCTCAGCACAGTGAGGAAATGGATGGAGTGTGTCAGCAATGCAGGTGCTGCTGAGGCTATGCTGGTGGCTTCTGCATCATCACAGTGGAGAGAAGAAGGGGAGGGAAGGGGTAAAAATGGATTAGGCCTTGAGGTTTTTCTTCATTTTCTCTTTGCTTTCTTTCTTTCTTTTTTGCCTTTTTTTTTTTTTTGTCTTTTTGCTTTTTATCGGTACCGGGGATTGAACTCACGACTGCCTGCTTGCAAGGCAGGCGCTTATGCCGCTGAGCTAAATCCCCAGCCCCTTTTTTTGCCTTTTTGAGACAGAGTTTCTGTTATGTAGTTCAGGCTGGCCTTGAGCTCATTATATAGCTCAAGTCGACCTCAAACACCCATTCTCCTGCCTCAGCCTCCAAAGTGCTGGGGTGACAGGCATGAGCACTATGCCCAGCTTCCCTTTGTTTTCTTAATCATTGGCTCTAGATAACACCCAAGTAGTATGTGGTTTCAAATTTTAACCCAACAGAATGTGGGTATTTTTGTTTGCTTTAAAGTTTTTTTTAAGGGCCGAAGGAGGTTTAGCTCAGTGGCATAAGTGCCAGCCTGACAAGCATAAGACAGTGAGTTCAATCCCCAAAAAATAATAAAAAAAATTTTTTTAAATACAGCTTTTTTTTTTTTTTTTAAGAGAGAGTGAGAGAGTCTCACTATGCATAGTTCAACCTCATTTTGACGCACCCTGTAGCTCAAGCTGTCCTCAAACTCACGGCAATCCTGCCTCAGCATCCTGAGAGCAGGGAATACAGGCATGCACCACACACCCTGGCTAATCCAGCAGAATGTAGCCAACTCTGAGCACACCACTAAAATGCAGGACCTGCACAGAGGAAGGTGCTGGAAAAGCCTCAGGGGCTCAAAGCAAACTAAATGGAAGCCACCCAGCTAGGGAGTAATGGGGACCTTCTTCCCTCTGCAGTCTGTCATCATCATGGCCTGTTTTCCTTGTAAAAGAACAATGATCAGTCAGGCCTGACACATAGCAAATCTGTGATCTTGCTACTCAGGAGGCTGAGACAGGAGGGTTGCTAGGTAGCCTCAAAGAAGTGAGTTCAAAGAAGTGAGTTCACGGCCAGCCTGCATTACATAGTGAAACCAACCCTATGTCAAAACAAAGCAAAATTTTAAAAATGACCTTAGAGGAGGGAAAGGATATTCCCTGCAGGGCCCCATTAATCAAAGAAATGCAGCTTAAGTCTTAACTGAGGCAGCTATCACCACTTTTCAATAAACTCTGCCTCTTGTTATTCCAGGGCCACAAAGCCTTCCTAGAAACCCTTTATGGAGGATGGAGGCCAAGTCACCACTGTTTCTCCTGACTTAGGACCAGAACTCCTGGTGCGGCTGCTACCCACCGTGTTCCCTGCCTGAGGTTGCCTGGGCTGCCTGGTTCCAGTGACACAGTTGTCTTTCATCAGTGTCTGCCTCTATAAAACCAGCACCACAGAAAGCCACAGGGACAGAGAAAACTTTCTAGAGGAAAATCAGTGGTCCAGGTCACCAAGAATTCCACCCTCTATCTAAGCCACTTTAAGTTGCGCTTGTTACACTTTCAAAGGAAAAGCCTGACTACTGTAGTTTTGTTTATTTGGTTTTATTTTTGTTTTGGGGACAGGGTGTTTATAACTCAGGCTGGCCTTGAACTTCTGCAGATCCTCCTGCCTCAGCCTCAGGAGTGCAGGGATTACCGGCATGTGCCACCATCCCCAGTTGAGTCTTGGTTCATTCAAATTGGCATCAACGTTTGTCTTGGGGGAAGCTGACTCCAATGACTTTCCTCACCTCGTCCAGGATGTCAGCCAAGAGCTCACTCTCAGTCAGCGGAATCACAGGACTCTCCTTCAGGCCTGGGGAGAGACTGTCCTGAGGGGAAGCCGCCTACCTGTTCACCAGAGGCCAACAGAAATACAGTTCCCAGAACCCCATGGAGCAGAGGCTTTAGACAGATTGGTGTCGCAGGGCATCCTGGGAGATGTGGTTCCACATTGCTCCCTGAATAACTGATAGTGGCTTGCCCCGCCCCTGCCCTCCTCACTCTTACCCTTACCCTTGCGCAAGCACTCGCGGACATGCATGGCCTCAAAATGCATGTTGACCGAATGGGTAAAATTGTAGGTCTTCGAGCTGAGGCACTGTACGAACTTCTTCCGCTCACCATTCACTACCAGCTCCATGGGAGCCCAGGTGGGGCTAACCTGGCAGCAGGATGTAAATAAGTATTCCCTGTGCTATCACCCCCAGGGCGGTTAGGGGTTCCCATCCACAGCACGCAGGGTGATGTGTCAGATGGCCATGGACATCCTCCCAGCAGGAGACGTTTTTTTCGTTTTGGTTTTAGTTGAGACCCGAATCTCACTATGTACTCCAGAGCAGTCTGGAACTTGTGGTCCTTCTGCCTCAGCCTCCTGACTGACGTGTGCCGCCATCCCTGGCTCTGGAGTTTTAAGTCCCTGCCTTCTCCCTGGTTGATGCGGGATTTTCTCCTTAGCAAAACCATTGCCCCACTCAAACCTGGTCATTTCCCTCTGTGTAAACTGCTGCCTGAGGCCATAGGCCTAGAGAGATGGAGCTTATCCTTGTTCATCTCCAGGAATACCCTCTGCCAGATTGGTTATACAAACCACCCAGCACCTTCTTGTCTGCCAGACCTGTTCTTGAGCCCCAGACCTAGAGAGCCTAAAATACCCAAGTCTAGGCTGAAACAGAAACACAGAGGCCCAGCCCAGTTTCCTCTTGGGTCTTGAGGCCAGAGTGGTTGACATCCCACAAACCAGGAAAAGACTCAAATTGTTCTGGTTTTGTTTGTTTGTGGGTTGCTTTTTTTTTTTTTTTTTTTTTTTTTTTTTTTTTTTTTTGATAGGTCTTGCTGTGTAGTCTAAGCTGGCTTCAAACACACTGTGATCCTCCTGTCTCAGCCTCCAAAGTGCTGAGATTACGGGCACGAATTTCCATGCCTGGCATCTTTTGTTTCTTCCTAGAGTGGTAAGAATGGCAGCCAGAACCTGGAGCATGCTGGGAAAGCTCTCTATCACTGAGTGACAATCCCAGCTCAAAAGCAGGATTTTTTTTTTTTTTAAATAAGATTTTTTTCAGGCATTAGATCCAGGGAAGCTGACCTCAGGTAATACCCAGACCCTATCCCAGGAGCAATTCCCCAGGTAACAACACCTCCAAGCATCACTGGTGAGACTTTGTTCTTTTATCATTATTGTTATTTTGAGACAAGGTCTCATTATATAGTCAAGGCTGGCCTTGAACTCACAACAATCCTCCTGCCTCAGCCTCCTGAGTTCTGGGATTATAGGTGTGCATCACCACACTTGCTAAAACTGGCTTCTCAGGCTGGGAAGCATCAGGGTGGCAGAGTGCAGGCTTAGCATTCAGGAGGCCCTGGGTTCCATCTCTAGTGCTACAAAACCAAAGAAAAAGACAATGCTTCCTCTCAGGACCAAGGGTCCTGGGCACACCAGTGGGTTCACTCTTTAGAAGGACCTCGCACATCCTAATTCACTACTTGGCTTGGTTGTTAAGGAAGCTGGCATTCTTAGCAACAGGGTAAAAATAGGCAGGTCACCTTGGCTCCAGGCCTGGTCACCACAGCTGCTCCCACACATTGCCAATGACCACAGTTCCCAGCCTTGGCGCCCGGGGCCCTCACCTCAGCTCTGCCCTTGGTGCCACTCACGGAGGCGGTGTTGCTGAGCTGGCTGCTGATGCTGCAGGTGAAGCTGCCGTGGACGCCACCCGGGTACTGAAGCAGCACGGTGACTGTGTCATCCACGCCTGCGAGGCAGGAGAGTCAGGGTGAGCCTGGGTCTTGGGGACCCATTGCAGTCCTCAAATCCTGCCTCTGTGACTGGGGCCAGGGACTCCACCACTTAGGTGGCCGTGATAAAAATGGAATGTGGCTGGGTACAATGGCCATGCCTGTCATCCCAGCACTCAAGAAGCTGAGGCAGGAGGGGCCCTGTGAGCTCAAGGCCAGCCTGAACTACATAGCAAGACCCTGACTCAAAGAAACAGAAAAGAAAAAAAACCCCACATCCAAAACAGGCAAATCCACACAGCCAAGAAACATGCTGACAGTGGACTGGTGTGGTGGAGGAGAGAATTGGGGAATTCTAGTTGAGGGTTCAGGAGCTTTATTCTTCTGAAATAACAAAAATGTTCTATAATTAATTGTGATATTGACATGCCACTCTGACTATAGTAAAAGTCACTGAGACTGGAGGACACAGCATGTGCCTGTCACCTCAGCACTCTTGAAGACTAAGGCAGGAAGTCTGCAAGTTGAAGCCCAGCCTGGGCACGGGTGTAATTGGTGAGATCCTGCCTAAAACAACCAAAGGGCTGGGCATGAATCTCACTGTGAAGGCCCTAGATGTAATCCCCAGTACCACAGTGAAGGAGAAAGAAAGAAGGATGGGTTGGTCCACAGGCCCAACTTTGAAAGCTGGGCTGGTCACTTTGGCCAGTGGGGCAGGAGCAATTCGATGCAGGTGGAAGATTGGAGAGTACTCATGCCCCGGGACTGGCCTCTCCTGGCTGTGCCTAGATTTCCAACACCACAACATGGACCCAGGCTGGGTAGCAGAGAGCCCAGTGGCGGGACTGCACGGTCCTCAACAGAAGCCACCCACCTCCCATGTTGCCCTGTGGCCCTGTGGGCCAGGCTGGCCCCGCAGCTTGGCATAAGCTCCTCCCAAACAGCCAACCCCTAAGCTCAGAAAGCATTGCCATTTGTTTTCATTTTTTGTTGTTATCTTTTAAAACAATTTTTTTTGCAGTAGTAAAGTTTGGGCCTGGAACCTTAACTCTTAGCTACAACCTTAGGCTTAATTATTTTTATTTATTTATTTAGTGTTTTTGAGACAGGGTCTCGCTATACAGCTCAGCCTGGCCTTAACCTCACTTTGTAACCCAGGTTGCTCTTGAACTCAAAGTGATCCTTCTGCCTCAGACTCCCAAGTGCTGGGATTATAGGGCTGTGCCACCATGCCTGGCTCTTTTTTATTTTTTTTTATTTTATTTTATTTTATTTTTTTGTCTTTTTCCTTTTTATCGGTACCAGGGATTGAACTCATGACTGCCTGCTTGCAAGGCAGGTGCTTATGCCACTGAGCTAAACCCCCAGCCCCTTCTTTTTTATTTTTTTGAGACAGGGTCTCACTGTGTAGTTCAGGCTGCCCTTGAACTGGATCCTCCTGCCTCAGCCTCAGGAGTACTGAGATTGTAGGCGTGTGCCACCATGCTCAACTTTTTGGCTTTTTGAGATAGGGTTTTGCAGTGTATTTCAGTATCTGTTCTGTGTGTGTGTGTGTGTGTGTGTATGTGTTACTGAGAACTGAACCCCTGACATTTGCACTGAGCTGTGCCTCATCCCTTCTCCTCACTTTTTTTTTTTTTTTTTTTTTTAATTTTGAGACAGAGTCTCACTTAGTTGCCTAAGCTGGGCTTTGAATAGAAATTTTTCTGCTTCAGCCTCCTGGAGTGCTGGGTTATAGGTATTCACCACCATGCCAGGGTCAGCCCAGTACATCCGTCTGTGCCTCCACAGTTCTTTCAACAACTCCTGCGCTGACTCCATCCCAGAACACAGGCAGCCTGTGTTCCTGGTGCCCTGGCTTCCCACTGGTAGATACCGCAGCTGCCTAGCCTGAGTCCTGTCCCAGTTTGGGCCTGGGGACAGCTCCTTCCTCTGCCACCATGCAGGTCCGTGCCATCGCACCTGTCTCATGGATCCTTCCCACAGCCAAAATCTTCTCTGGCCTCTGCCCGCCGAAGACCATGGAGATGAACTGGACACAGTAGATGCCAACGTCCAGCAGCGCCCCGCCGGCCTGTGCCCAGTCTGTGCTCCGGGCCAGGGACAATTTTAACCCCATCTCTGCCCGAGCCATCCGAACGTCCCCCACTGTTCCCTGACCCAAAACCGACTTCAGTTCCTCTGTGGCAGGAAAACAGCGGGTCCAGATGCCCTGTAGAACAGTGGGAGAGGGCAGGGGGGTCAGCATCAGGAGTTCCCCTCCTGGGTCCCAGGTTTGTAGGGCCACCCACTGCTGCCCAGCTCCAAAGCAGGTCCCCTTCCAGTCTCACCCCTGTAGTCCTTCCTGACCCCACTCTTCCTCACAGGACCATTGCCCTGATCTCCGTGGTAAACTAGGGGCCCCTCCCCATAAGGATGTTGAAGTCTTAACTCCTGCGACCTTGAATGGTAATTATATTAGGAGGCAGGACGGGGTTTTTGTTGTGTGTGTGTGTGTGTGTGTTTTCTTTCAATGAGAATCTCTCTATATTTCTCTGGCTGTCTCAAATTCTTGGGCTCATGAAATCTTCCTGCCTCAGCCTCCTGAGTAGTAGGGATTATAGGCAGACATCTTTACACTGATATGAATATTTTCTTTCTTTGCTTTCTTTTTTTTGAGACAGGGTCTTTCTATGTAGTCCAGGCTGGTGTTGAACTTACTATGTAGCCTAGTTTGGGCTCAAACTCATGACAATTCTCCTGTCTCAGCTGCCTTTCTAGTACTCGCATTATAGGCCTATGCCACTGCACCTAGCTATACAAGTAATTTTGTTTACTTTGGTTTTGTTCTGTTTGGAGTACTAGGGATTAAACCCAAGGTCTCCTTCACATTCCCTGTGTTCCCAACATAGAAATAGGGTTTTCAAAGAGGTAAGTATATTAGCATGAAGTTATTCCACATGACTTGTGATTGGAGAGGAAATTAAACTGGGTGTGTTAGTGCAGGCCTGTAATCCCAGCACTCTGCAAACTGAGGCAGGAAGTTTACAAATTCAAACCAAGCCTGGGCAATTTAGCATTTAGGAAGACCTTGCCTCAGAAAGAAAAAGTGGGTTGGGAATACAGCTCAGTGTTACAGCCCTGGGTTTAATTCTCAACACCAAAAAAGAAAGAAATGAAGACACAAACTCAGCCAGCCAGCCCCAGCCCTGCCTACACCTTGATCTCACAATTTTAGCCACTGGGATTGAGAAGAAAGTAAGTTGCTTTTATTTATTTACACTTTTTTTTGGAGACAGGTCTTGCTACATACCAACAGGCCTTGAACTCACAGTGATCTTTGTGCCTCAGCCTTCCCAGGGCCAGAACTGTAAGCTATGGTCCTGCATGTCTGACTGCACTGCTGTTATTTATTTCTTTTTTTTTTTTTTTTTGTCTTTTTTCTGGTACCAGGGATCGAACTCACGACTGCCTGCTTGCAAGGCAGGTGCTTATGCCACTGAGCTAAATCCCCAGCCCCTTGCACTGCTGTTATTTAAACCACCTAGTCCATGGCACTTCATAGTGACTGCCCTAGCAAGTTAACACACACAGCCTCTTCCTTGCTGTCTGCCCTTCCTATCTATGCCCCAGAGAAATCGTTTCCTGAGAGTTGTCTCAGCCCTGCTCAGTACTTTTATGGCTCCACTCTAACAGCAGCTCCCAGCTAGTGGGCATATTTACCAGGCAAGTTGTTGCATCCACACCCTATGCTAGGGACCATCCCTAAATTGCTAGCAGGTGGCTGCCCTTTGTCCATTTTACTGAGCAGAAATTGAGCCCCATTACTCACTGAGATCACACAGCGTGTAGGCAAAATTGGTTTCTGGAATCCTCTGACTCTGAAGCCAGAAATCTTAACCTGAGTGAGGTGAAGTTCATACTAAACACAGAAAACCTGCCCTTTCCCGTTGTAAGCTGTAGTGCTGCTTTTTCTTGCTGCCTCCATTTACCCATGAAATTTCCTTCTCCTTTAAGGCTCAGGACGGCCCCTGCCTGCATCCTTGCCTGAGCCAGACAGGATTAGGGCCTCTGTGCTCTGGCCACTGCCCAAGACTGGGGATGGGGCAGACAGGAGCGGAGGGAGGTAAAAAGGATCCTGATGCCATATGTGTATGTGCCACTACCCATGATGAATATATTCATCACGTATTGGAAATGTACTATTAAAAAAAAAAAACTGACCAGGACTATGTCTACTGAAGTGCCTGAAACTGGGTGTTAAAGCGTTGAACTCCTCAAAAACTGCGATTGCATCATATACAGTATAAAGTTCCCTCTTTCTAGTATAGGAGCAGAAACAGGAGCCACCAATGTAAAGGAGGAAGTAATAAACTTATGCAATGTTGACACAGCAAGACCCAGTGAGAAGGCATACAGCAGTCACATTAAATCTGGACCATCCACCTCTTGGACATGTGGAACTTGGCTGACTGTCCTGGGGATGCAAAACTAGAAAGGTCACAGGGAAAGCACACGGTAGCCACAGCATGGTGTTTAGGAGCCATAATACTCCTTGGCATGGAAATGGTTAATGGATGCCAATTGGTGGCCATCTTAACTACTGGCACAGTCCATTGCCATCTGGTCACCATCTTCTCACTTTTTTAAAATTTTTTTATCGGTACCAGGGATCGAACTCACGACCGTCTGCTTGTAAGGCAGGTGCTTATGTCGCTAAATCCCCAGCCCATCTGGTCACCATCTTAAATACTGGAATTCCAGGAACCCTTTGGCTAGAAAAGCCTAAGGACAAAGCAAAGGCTGGTTGATATTGAGAGTTGGAAGTGGGTTCCTTAGTCCTTCTGATCTTGACCCTTGGAAAGTGAGCGGAACTAAATCCATTCTGAATGGCAGAAAACAGATCCACATAACCAAGCCAGCCCTACCATGTTTGCTGAGGACCAAATGCAATGGCTTCCACGGTGACTGTGTTACAAGGGTGACCCTTCATAAGCCTACTGGCTTCATTTGATCCTAGCTGATTTTAAAGAAAAAAAGCACTAATTTGATTGAGTGAGGCACTGAGGCAGAAGAATCACTGTGAGTTCAAGTCCTGCTTGGGCTCCATAGTGAGTTCAAGGCCACTCTTAACTGAATAATGAGACCCTGTCTCAAAAAAGAAACAAAAAATTATTACTGATTTTGGAAGTCGCACAGCTGGAAGATACATTAATCTCTTTAGCTTTCGATGTGGTGACACTACTCTACACAATGGGTTAAACACTTCTCCAGGGAATGTGACTCCTCTGTCCTCTGGGAAATAGTTGCTTTTCTTTATCTTTCTTGGCCTTCCAGGGAAAAGTTGCCTTTTGCTATCTTCCCCCATTCTCAGGGGAAATGTTATCTTTTGTATCCAAATATGCTACAGAATTAGCTATTTTTCAGAAAAAAACTGAAAAGAGGAACTATGTGACTTTCCACTCAATTTCTCTTTTCCTTCCTTCTTGTGCCTTTTCTTTCTTTCTTTCTTTCTTTGGTACCGGGGATCCAACTCAAGACCTCACACTTGCCAGGCAGGTGCTTGTGCTGCTAAGCTACATCCCCGATTTTCTTTTACTCTTTCTTTCTTCCTTGGGCTGGGGATTGACCAGGCGCACTCTACCACAGAGCTACATCCATTCCCATTCTTTTTAAAAATTTAAGAGAGGGTCTTGGTAAATTGCTCAGGCAGGGCTTAATCCCACATTTTATCCTCAGAGCCATAAACACTAATCCGGAAGTTTCTTTAGATTTATAGGACCCAGATCATCCAGTTACCTACAGAAAACAGCAGACCCCATAATCTGTAACTATTCTGGGATTTGGAACTAGCTTGGTGCCCACCTATCTGACCCACTTCCATAAAACTTTCTAGATAATCTTGGCGTCTGCAACCCCTGAGCAAGATCGTCTTAGTTGGTGTCAGTCCTCATCTTTGATTTTTTAGATTTTCAAATCACTCTTTCTCCTTGCCTCAACACCATGTCCTTAAGTCACTGCCTGTTAGAATGGCAAGCAATGAACTTTGTTTTCCCTGCTCTTAACGGGTGTCCCCAGTACATGCTTGTGGCCATCTTGACTGTGGGCAGACGCGTTGGTTCTGCACAAGTCCAAGGGCGGCCGTGTGTGGTACTGGCAAACCCTGCTATGCTGATTGTTGGAGGAATCCCTCCTCCCTCACCTCCATAAGGAAGAGACCACGCGATCGTGCCTCTGCCACCATCTCTCGAACTTCTGCGGCATTCACGCCCATGGGTTTCTCACATAGAACAGCCTTGCCCGCCGCCAGACACATAAGCACCGCAGCCTTGTGCTGAGGGTGCTGGGTGCCAATGTAGGCTACCTCTAAGGTTGAGGAAGGAATTCAAGACGTCAGCAGTCAGGTGACACCAGACCTGTGGGACCCGCCACCCCCCCTCACCCTTCCCCGTGGGCAAAATGCTCATACCCTAGGTTCCCATCAGGAAGGAATTAAACAATTGCTGTCACCTTTAAACATTCTTTTTTTTTTGAGACAGGGTCTCTTCTATGCATTTCAGGCTGGCCTTGAGCTCACTTTGAAGCCCAGGCTGGTCTCAAACTCGCACAATCCTCCTACCTCAGCCTCCGGAGTGCTGAGTGCTGGGATTACAGGCATGAGCCACCACACCCAGCTCGCCACGTTTTTTTAAAATGAACTTTCACTTGGCACTATGAGTCATGATTTCCCCGTTTTCTGCTAAGATCCCCACTACTTCCCCGAAGATGGCAAGGACCCGAAGAGAGGGGGAGGGGTCATTACAGGATCCCCAAAACCTACTTCCTTCAACCTCCCCCGCCCTTCGGCCCGGCTGGACACAACACGCCGGGTGGTCTTGAACTGGGTTCAAGTCACCCTCCTGCCTCAGCCTAGAGAATAGCTGTTACTGTGCGCTGTACTGAACTATGGCTCCTGGCTCACTGGGATTTTTTTTTTTTTTTTTTTTTTGGTACTCATGACTTCACACTTGCCAGGCAGGCACTTACACTGCGAAACCAAATCCCCAGCCAACAGGGGTTATTTAAACCTTCACCACAGTGCTTTGCTAGGACAGCACATATAGTAAAGTTAAACCTTCGCCAGATTCCACATTCCTTTGCTTCTTTGGAAATGTAAACTGGGTTCCTCGCCCAGTGGGCTGACTCCAGGGTGCTATTCAACACCACAATAGGCCAAACCCTTCCTGTAGCCCCGCCTCCAGCCGGAGGGGCGAGCCAGCACCCCAGCCACCCTCGCCACTCACCCACGTCCGGGTCCTGGGCTAGCTCCTCATAGGAGCCATAGGCCCTGGGGACGCAGTGTTTCCGTGCAAACTCCTGCGCCCGGCTCAGCTCGCGGGCTGCTATCGCCACCACCTGGAAGACGCTGGGATCAGACTCTAGGGGTTGGGGCCAGTGGGCGGGCAAGTGGATGGGCGGCAGGGCTGAAGGGGTTGCGGGGATAGGGAGAGAAGCATCCTGGGGCCAGGAGGAGCAGACGGTCGTAGGGAGATGGTGAGCGGGGCTGGGCGCTGGCCGCTGGGGTCTCGGGAAACAACTCAGGAAAACGGCGATCAACCCCCCTACTGTCGGCATAGTACCTTCTGGTCTCAGTACCTGGGATAAGATTTAGGAAAACCTCCAGGGCTCGGGTGATAGGACCGAGGTGGTGGAGAAAAGGTGGGAGTAGGAAAGCAGCCGTCGCCAGCGCCCGAGAATTAAGTCCCGGATCCCCCTCTCTGCCCACGCTACATCCCAGTGCGTCTTTTCACCTTCTCTTCTCGTAGGGGACCAGACCTGGTGGTCGGAGCTGGGCAGCGAATTCAGCACAGTCGTAAAGTCGTTGGAGATAAGGCCAGCAGACACGATGCCCCAGCGGAGCGGCATCTTCAAAACTCCAAGCCTCGATACTTTGGGAAAGAGTGCTCGCTTGGATAGAGATTTACACTAAAACCAAAATTTAAATGACAGGGTCTCGCAGCGGTGACCCCACCCCGTCGTGGCGCCCTCCGTCCCGCCCCCCAGCACCCGATGCCGCTTTTCATTGGCTTCCAGTCCCCAAGCATCGGCGCGGTCCTTCAATTCTAGCGTCCTATTGGAAGAGCGCAATTTAGCTCCGCCTTCCGGAGTTTCTTTCAATGTCCCTACACCCCCACCCCCATCCGCCCACCTCATCCTCCAATCCGTGTCAACCTGTCCTACCCTATCCTCGCTTCCAAGGCCACAATCTGTTCTTTGGACTACATTATGGCCTTATCTCGCCTTATCTCGGGGTTTACTGCTGACGCAGCACCCTTCTTAGTCATCCAGGAGAGCAAAGAGAAGTAATATCAAAAATCGTTATTACTAATACGCACAAAGCGCTTACTGTAGCCTGGGCCACCATCTTGTAAGTGGCCTTATGCTAATTTTCCCCCCCGCACAACAGGGGAGTTCCAAAATCAAACACCACACATTCTCCCTCCCGTGTGCTTGTTTTTTCTTTTTTCGGGACCAGGAATCCAATTTAGGGCATCATGCTTGCTAGACAGGTGCTTCGCTGCTGAGCTACCACCCTGCCCTCTCCTGAGTTTTTATCCCAGAAGAAAAAGAAAAGCATTTGTACATAGGCTTGTCCCTGAATACTCACAGAAGTATATATTGTAAAAGCTCAAGCCTAGGTATGTTTTGGTAGAGAGCTCAGAATCAAAATGGAGTTATTTTGGTTTTGGTGAGACTGTAGAGACAGATTAAAAGGACATTAAAACAAAAAACAGGCCAGGCGTACTGTGCACTCCTGTAACCCCAGCATTTGGGAGACTGAGGCAGTGATTGTTGCAAATTCAAGATCAGCATGGGTGACAAAATGAGCTCAAGTCCAGCCTGAACTGCATAGCAAGTCCCTGTCTCAAAAAGACAAAAACAAACACAAAAACCCCAAAACAAACCCAGGCCATGGGCCAGGAATATAGCCCAGTAATAATTTGCGCAGCATGCCAAAGGTTCAATCCCAAACTCCACAGAAATAATAGGTTTTTTTAAAAATAAAATTTTGGGGCTGGGGATTTAGCTCAGCGGCATAAGTGCCTTCCTTGCAAGCAGGCAGTCATGAGTTCAATCCCCGGGACCGGAAAATACGAAAAAGACAAAAATAAATAAAAAATAAAATTTTAAAAAATACCAGGGTGAAACGGAGGGGGAACACTGAGATCATCACATGCTTATCTGCAGCTGATCAGCACTCACTGATCTTTGTAGTGTGCAGTTGAGAAAACTTTTCCTACTGTATTCTTATGACAGCATTACATTTACTGTATTCCGACCAGGCCTCCTTCACAGAGACAGGAGGATCACAAGTTTGAGGCCCTCCTGAGCTACATGGCGAGCTCAAGGTCAGCCTGGCCTACCTAGCAAGACCTTTTTTTTTTTTGCAAGATCTTGACTTTAAAAAAAAAAAAGTATTGAGACAGTCATATTTAACTTGCCAGACTTGTATCCCAGGCTGGTCAGATGGCCTTATGTACCCCAGGTTTACTCTAAACTTGCAATCTGTCTGCTTCAAGTCACCAGAGTGCTAGAATGACATGCCCATGCCAGTGGACCCTGTCCTGGTGTGCTGTTTATTTTTACTATGCTGAGGCCTCCCACATACTTAATGACAATGTCAACAGCCTGTTTTATGCACACTTGTAACTACAGCATTCAAGAGGCTGAGGCAGGAGGATCATTGGGAGTTTGAGGCCAGCCCGAACTACACAGTAAGACCTTGTCTTAAGAAACAAAGCAACAAACTTTAAATATAATTTTAGGGCTGGGTGTAGCTGAGTTGGAGGAGTTATATGACACACTCAAGGCCATGAATTCCATTCCCAGCCTCAAAACCAAACCAAACCCAGAATTTCATCTAACAAAATATCTTTTTTTTTTTCTTAATGGGTACCGGGGATCAAACTCAGGACTGTGCGCTTGCAAGGCAGGTGCTTATACTGCTGAGCTAAATCCCCAGGCTAACTCTTCATCAGACCTCAAATGACCCAAGTGTCCCCATCCCAAGTGAGGCTCACCACCGCTAAGTGCCACCTTGGGGGGGGGGCGGGGCGTCCATGGGTATCACAACATGCTTTGTGGCCATGGCCTCTGAAAGGAGCTACACAGAAACAAAACCTTGGAGGTGGATATCTTGCTTACAATGCTCAGGGTAGGATGGGGCTTATTCCTCGGCTTGATGTTTAGTGTGGATAAGGGTGACATCTGGGGCAACTGCAGCCACTTTGGAACCGTGAAAGGAGTACTACACAAATACCTACCACAGCACAGATAGATGGGAAAAGCAGTTTCCCTAACCACCTCGAAGCCATCACACGTTGGGAATTGCTTGGGGAAATAGTACATTAAAAAAAATTGTTTCAACTTAGGTCAGTTGTGGTGGTTATGTGTCCATAATCCCAGCCCTTGGGAGACTGAGGCAGGAAGATTAGCATGCCTTTTGAGGCCAGCCTGGACTATGAAGTGAGTTGAAGGCCAGCCTGAACTACACAGTGAGACCCTGTCTCGAAAAATACCATCGACAACAAAGGTGTAAGTTGTCTAAGCTTGGATTTGATCTTTTGTCCTTGTGGCTAAAAGGCTCCCATGTAAGCTTCTTGTAGGTGATATCTGAACTGAATGTAACACAATGACCACCCTAGCAAGTGACATGCAGACAGGATGTGAGGGGACAGCACATAAACAGGACACGGGAGCATGAGATCTCTTCCCCCAAAGTGTATTTGGATGGAACTGGAAAGCAGAGCGAGCACACAGCAGGGCAAGCGGAGGTCAGCACAGTGGCTGGGGCCGACATCAGGGCTTTTGCCCTGGCCAGAGTGGGGAAGAGGCTGGCGATGAGGTGGCCCCGAGTTGGCCAGAAGCCAGGTCCAGGGACAGCCCTGCCCAGTCACAAGGACCTTGACTTTAGCATCTGTAGAGGAGATACAGCAGCACTGCTGGCCCAGAGAAAGCAGCACAAGATCCTGAGGACCCAACCCAGCTCCCCCCACACCACCAGGAGCTGGCCCCAAGCAGCAGGTGCAACTCCGCTCCTGGGCCATAAGGCGGCCAAAGGACCCGGCTTCGGTCAGGCTATGAGGGAGGGGACAGGCACTCCATAGGGACGGAGATAGGACCATGGCTCGGAGCTGTGGCCCCTATGCCAGGAAGAGAAGGGCAAACACGGGTCTGAGTAGTCATGTGTGGCTGTCACTGAGTCTCCTTCTCGAGGCCGCTCATGTGGCCACCCAGGGAAGGATTTGGAAGGCGGGGTGCTGAGGTTCAGAGGTGCAGGGAATCTGGCTGAGGTGCGGCAAGAAGCTGTTCTGGAGCCTTCTTTTCAGCAGCTGGCACATCCTTTTGGTCACCTGCTGGAGCTGGGACAGGAACATCATCTGGAAGTGACAGGAAACAGTGAGGGACACGACTAAGTTCCCGACACCCAAGCACCTAAGAGTCATGGTCCCAGCCCTCCTCCCTCTGACCTGGGCTCCCGGCCAAGGTGGCACCTGTATCTGGGTGGAACTTGAGCTGTCCCTCAGGGTTGGCAGGGGGTAGATTTTGGTTCTGCTGCTGCTGCTGCTGCTTCCTCTGCTCCATTTGTAGAACGGCCTGCCAGGGTAGGTGACACAGAAGAGGCTGTGTGACACTGCAATTCCTAAATGCTCCAGCCTCAGTCCCTAATCTGAGACCCTGCAGCCACCTGTCCAGTGACTTCAGTAGAGTCCCTTCTTTGTGCGCTTAATCTTAGTTAAGCCCAGCTCTCTGTCATCATGGCTGTGTCCCACCTGGGGACAGCAAAGCCCTCAATGACCCCTTCTGCCTTCTACTCACAGTTTTGCACATGGCAGCTGCACCATTGGGGACAGGGACACAGCTAACCTCACTCAAGCTAGCCATGACCACTTTGAGCATCTACCAGCCTCTGGGGACCCCAGACATGGACAGGGGCCGAACTTCCCACCATCACCTGCTGCAGCTCTCGCCTCTGGGCCACCAGCTGGTCCTGTGACCGCCCGAGGGCCTCAGTCTCCTGACTAAGGCGCTGGGCCTGGGCCTTCAGTTCAGCTTCACGGGCAGCCAGCTCCTCCTCAAAGATCCTCAGCTCCTCCTCCGTAAACGCGGGGTGCATTTCCACAGTCTGCGGGCGGGAAAAATGTGAGCCTCAGCCTCTATGGTGCAGAGGGGCTGCCAAGGGTCCTAGCAGAGGCTATGAGGCCTGGCGGGAGATGGGATATAGGGTAAAGGGGGACACAACGGGGAACAGAGGCTCAGGGCCAGGGCCAGAGACCTCAGATGGAGGACAGTCAGAAAGCATCACAGAAACTGGAGATAAGGATAGAAAGACCAAGATGGGTACAGGTCAGGTACAGAAGCCTGGGAGGATGGCACAGAGGCCTATGAGTTGACAGAGACCCTGAGAGGTCACGATTAGAGCTGAGCCGAAACCCCATAGTGACCATGTCTTCACCTCCCAGCCCTCCCCAGTGTCCCCGAACTCCTTCTGCTGGGTGGATGCTAGGAATTCCTCCAGGGTCACAAGGCGGTCATGGTTGGTGTCCACCTGGGGAAACAGATCCAAGTAAGGACAGAGCTGGGACTTGCACCCCCACACAGCTGCCCTGTCCCTCGGCTCACATTCTTCATCACGTGCTCCCGCATGCGCAGTCGCTCCTCCTCCATTTCCCGCATGTCGTCCTCCTCATTCTTCGGGTCGTACACCTTCTCTAGCTGCAGAGCCAAAAGAGAAGTGGGAGGCATCCAGTGGTCCTGGGGCAAAGGCACCCTCCCCCATACCAGGTGACTTCAACTTCCAGCAGGCCCTGGGCTGCACTGCCACACCTCACATCTTCTTTCTGCCCTGGGGGGCTGCTGGGAATTGTAGTTTTTCCTCAGATTCATCTTGGGGGCACGTGTGGCATTCTGAGTGTCTCCACTCCCACTGTAGTATATGACAGTGGTGGTACAGAGAGTGAAACATACTTGGAGAAGAGTTAGCTCAATCAAGAGGGCCACATCAAGGGGCTATGTCAGTCAAGGATACCAGGCCTTAGCTAAGGAGACATCCAGGAAAAGCACAGAGGCCAAGAACTGCCAGGCTTTCAGGACTGTGTCCAGGGTAGGCAGTTTCCTCGGGAAAACCATGTGACAATGACAAGACACAATAGGCTTCTGTAATCTAAGCTGGGTTTTTTTCCTGATTTTTTTGGTACTGGGGATCGAACTCATAACCTTGAACTTGCCAGGCAGGCACTTATGCCTCTGAGCTACATCCCCGGCCCTGTAATCTTCCTGTCTTACCGTTTACCCCGCACAAAAGCCTGGGTGCTTTTGCCCCGCAGTTTACCCACTGCCTCCTCAATCAAGTTCCCCAGGCACCCCGCAACCCTCACCTCCTTGGTGAAGAGGGCCTCCAGCTCCTGCTCATCCAGGACCCCATCGCTGTTGATATCTGAGAGTGGAGACAAGGTATTAGCAGGGGACTGAGGACACAGTGGATCTGGCCCCAGGGGATAACTGGGAAAGGGCTATCGGGCTGCGGTAGGGTACCTTACCAGAGGACAGTCACTCCCTTGTGACCAGCGCCCTGACAATGGATTAGACAAGGCCTGGCTTACAGGCACACGGGACTCATCTCTAGCACCTGGTGTCTGAAGTCTTCCCCCACTAAAACTGGTCTACTGGGGCTGGGGATTTAGCTCAGTGGTAGAAGCACCTGCCTTGCAAGCAGGCAGTTGTGAGTTCAATCCCTGGTACCGATAAAAAAGAAAAAGACAAAAAAAAAAAAAACCTGGTTTATTGTGACTCAGGCTGCCAGGGCAGCTGTCACAGCCTCAGGCCTCACTCCCGTGCCCACACACGATGCTGAGCTTCCTTCCACAGAGGATGCTGGGAAGCCTGCTCTTGCAGACACAATGGTTATCTTTCAGCCTGCCTTTGACTAGACGCCAGCATATCCTGTGCTCTCTGGCTGCCCCTCCCGAGCTCTTGGAGTCTGGAGCAGCCAGGGCCTCTTTTCTACCACCCTTGCAGCTGTGCCATCCCAGGTGGGAGCCACTGGGCACTCGGGCAGTGGAGTTCACACTGGTTAAGATTAAGTAAGATTTAGCCAGGTGTGGTGATGCACACCTGTAATCCTAGCACTCGGGAGACTGAGGCAGGAGGATCATTGTGAATTTTGAGACCAGCCTGGGCTACAAAGTGAGCTCATGGCTAGATTGAACTGCATAGTGAGACTCGGTTTCAAAAAACAAAAAGATTAACTAAGATCTAGGGGCCGGGACATGGCTCAGGGGTAAAGCACTTGTCTAGTCCAGGAAAGACTATGATTTTGATTCCCAGAATGGGAAAAAATATAGGCTTAAAGTTCAATTTATTCATCCCACTTGTGACACAGCAAGAGACAACAGCTATAGGTGGTTGGCAGCTGCCAAAATAGTTTATATTTCAGAAGACTTCTGTACCATCAGAAGAATCTACACATGAGTACTGTCTACATGGAGGTGGAACAGGTGTTGACATTTAGGTTTTGGTGTTTTTTTTTTGAAACAAAAACCATACAGTTCAGACAGGCCTTGAGCTCACTTTGCAGCCCAGGCTGGCCCCCGGCTTGCAACAATCTTCTTGCCTCAGTTTCACGAATGCTGGGATTATAGCATGCGTCACTGCGCCTGGCTACTGTCATTTAGTTTTACCTAATTGATTAATCCCATTAATGTTTGGTGGTATTAGGGATTGAACCCAGGGCTGTGGCACTGAACTACATCCCCTTCCCCTTTTTAAAAAAATTTGTTTCATCTATTTGTTTTTTGAGACAGGGTCTTACTGTGTAGTTCAGGCTGGCCTCAAAACTCTCAGTGAGCCCCTGCCTCAATCTCCTGAGGGCTGGGATTACAGACCTTCACCACCACACCTAGCACAGACATCTCTAATTTAATATCTTATCTTTCCTGCTGCTGGGGCCAAACAGAGTTCCTTTCATAACTTTTGTGTTGCCATCTTCTGTGTTTAACCAACTTGGCCTCCAGGCTGACTCTAGAGTCTGACCATGTCTCTCTCCCTCTAAAAGGCTGAGGCAGAAGGATTGCAACTTTGAGCATAGCCTGGGCAATTTTATTATTGTTTTGTACCAGGGATCAAACTCACCACCTGGTGCTTGCCAGGCAGGCACTATGCCACTGCGCTAAATCCCCGGCCTGGGCAACTTTATTGTCTCAAAATAAAAAAGTAAGACTGGGAATATAGCTCTGGGAGAAAGGCCTGGTTTCAATTCCCAGCATCAACCACAAAATCACCGAGACAGAAAGCAGAATGTTGGATGCCAAGGGCTGGGAGGAAGGAGAAATGGGGAGTCGCTGGAAGGGTCTAGAGTTTTAGTTTGGCTTGACGAAAAGACTTCTAGGAATCGGCTGCATAACGATGTAAATGTGCTTAACTTTACTGAAATGCACTCTCGCTTTGTTTTTGTTTGCTGTTTGTTTCACTTTGAGTCAGGCTCTTGCTATGTAGTTCAGTATGGGGGACGCTGTGGTCTCAAAGCTTGGTTCTGTCTGAGTGCACATAAGGATGTGAACCTACTGTCTAGTGCAGGAGCCAAACGTCATGAGTTTACGCAACCTCGGCTTCGCTGAAGCAAACCAGGCATGTGCCAGTGAGGCCCCACAGAGAAGAATGTAAACAGGCAATGACAGCATATATTCTTAAGGAGTAAACAATACAGACGCAGCTGTTTTTTCTGCTGCCTGCCTGCCTTCTGAGCTGATGCCTACCCTGTGTGCCTCCTCTTCCCTGGGGATCTCACCTGCAGAAGTTCCTCCCCTGTAGAAGTACTGTTGTAGGTGGTGGGATGGTTAGGTGTGTCCCATCCCTGCTGGCCGGGAAGCCAACACACAGGCCTCTCCCCTGGCCTCTCCTTGGTTATCTGTAGCCCCCTTTTCAGGGGCTTAGAAGGCTCTGGAGGACTAGAACTTGGTCTCTCTGGAGCCCAGGGATGCTCTGAAAGCCTCAGAAGTGACAGACACGCAGAACCCTCCTTCCCAGCGTGAGTCTTTACCCTTTTACCACAAGGGGCAAGAAGGTCAGCTGAAGCAGAGGACTTGAAAGGACCTGGAGCAAGGAGTAGAGACGCACAATAGGCCTCCTCCTGCAGCATTTCATGAATCTAAGTCCCCACCTCCAGGGGGACTCCTGGGAGAGTCCCCTGCTTTTGCATGCAAGGTCTGCTCTGTACCAGAAGATGGAGGTGGAGGGACCCCTAGCCCTAGGAGGAGAGTCAGGAGGCCTGCTGGTCTCTACCCAACACACGATGTACATGATGCGCAAAAACAGCAGTGTAACCAGCACCTCCTCCACCCGCTGCTAACCAGACTTTGATAAACTGGTTGAAGGTAGCAACTAGCAAAAGCAGACAACCTACTTGGGCTTAGCGTCTGTGCAGACGGAAATGGGCATGCCCCGAATGAGGTCTGCTCTGCAGTAATGCAGCGCTCACGAGGAGCTGCTTACAGAATGCTCGAGGGACACGACCTTGGCACATGGGCTGGCTGGCACGTTTGGGCCAGGTATGGCCTTTTTAGCCCCTTTCACAGATCGCCCAATCCACAAGAAACCTTAGGCCATCTAGGAGATGTAAAAGTAAAGCACTATGAGAGCTGTACACAGACTCTAATGCCAAAGAAAAGAAAGCAGGTGGCCCCTGGCCAGTGGGGCCACTGAAGATGAGCTGCACCCCGAGCAGCAACATTGGCCCAAGGTCCAAAGATGAAAACAGCCCAAGAAAACAAAAGAAAGTGACCCTGACCTTCTTCTTCTTTTACCTGGACTAGGATATAGGCCGAGGCACCCAGTTAGTGGGGATCTTGGGGGACCAGAGCCTACACTCAGAAATGACTACCTAGCCCGGCGTGGTGGTGCATGCCTGTAATCCCAGTACTTGGGAGGCTGAAGCAGGAGGATCATTGTGAATCTGAGACCACCCTGGGCTACAAAGTGAGCTCAAGGCCAGCCTGAACTGCATAGTGAGACTCTGTTTAAAAAAAAAAAAAAAATGACTAATTATTGGCCCCCAAAAAACATACAGCATGTTTTTAGCATTAATGGATACTGCAGTCAGTGCTAACTGATGACGACTTCACCTTAGAACCTGCAGACCCGCGGCATAAGTGCCTGCCTTGCAAGCAGGCCGTCATGAGTTCGATCCCCGGTACCAATAAAAAGGAAAAAGACAAAAAAAAAAAAAAAAAAAAAAAAGAACCTGCAGACCCATGACAGGGTGTATTCGGGCTTGCTGGGTTTCTGATGAATGTTTACACTGCACCTAGGTACCCTGCTGTGCCCCTTACACCAGACGACCAGAGGGCACAACATAGGGCTGGACACAGCAGAAGCTGCTTTTTTGTGGGGGAGAGTCATGCAGGTACAAGCCCTCTGGGTAGCTGACCCTACCCTCCCTTTACCATAACTGGGCACAGATGACAATGTGTTTGGCTCGGGCCTTTGGGATGAAGGGAAGCCGAAGTGCCCTAGTGGATTTTGGTCAGTTATGGAAAAGGGCCAAAAGCCGGTGCTCCCCGATTGAGAAGTAGCAGCGGTATATGCCGCTCTGCATACCTGTGAGGGGGTCACGGGCAGCTGACAGTGGAAGTGCAGGCCAAATACTGCATAGGGGGCTGGCTCTGTATAAGAATGTACCGTCCTATGAGTGGTGTGGCCTGGCCCTCCTTCACATGCCAGGGGACGTATGTGCCAAGCACACTGCATTCTCCAACAGCCCGTTGTCAGCTGTTTTGGCAATACAGGACCTAAGGTGTACTCAGCATAGGAGACACTGCAGGAGGACAGACTTAGTCCCTCTGCAGAGGCAAGAGGGACCTTGGGCTGACGCCTGGTACACCGATGGGTCCAGCCATGGTGCAGCCCTGCAATGGACAGCAGTAACTGTCCTGTCTACTACAGAAGCCTTCTGGTTTGAAATTGGGAACAGGTAGGTTGAGGCAGTGGGCAGAGTGGTGAGCAGCATGGCTCCTGGCATGGAGAAGGCCCCTACAAGCATGCGCAGATAGCTGGGCTGCACTTTGAGGACTGACGCTCTGATTATGAGCTCAGACAGACCAGGACTGGCAGGGAGGGCACTAAGCCTTATGGGGTACTAACTTATGGGAGAAGGCCACATAACTAACCAGGTAACGTATCATGCACACTGCAGGACGTCAAACCCCCTCTCCCTGGGGAATGACTTAGCAGATGACTTCTTTTCTCCAAGGCTCTTACCTGCACAAGTACCTCTCCAGCCTGCAGCCATGACATTCAGGCTGGCCTCAAACTCATAGCGATCCTCCTGCCTCAGCCTCCCCCGTACTAAGATTACAGGCAGGCACCACCATGCCTGGTTTGAACTGTACATTTAGAAATAATTACTGTGGTAAATTTCCATGATCTAATTTTTTGTAAATATTTATTTTGGTATCAGAAATTGAACTCAGGATGTCCTGCTTGCCAGGAAAGCACCATGCCACTGAGCTGTATCACCCACCCATGGTATGGTACAGCACCCCTATAATCCTAGCACTCCTGGGCTATAGTGAGACTGTGTCCCAAAAAACCCCTGAATTAATAAATAGGATTTCATTTATCACAACTATAAGTGAAAGAAAATGCAGTTCCTCAAAAAAAAAAAAAAAAAAAAAATTCAGTCCCTCAGCCCCACAAGCCACATTTCAGTTGCTTGGCAGCCACTGGGATTGGTGGCTGCTGGGCTGGACTTCGTTTGGACATCACTGGAAAACAAACAAACAAGCACACACACAAAAACCCTTTTCTGTAACTACTTTCACCCCTTAACCCCAGGTGAGGGTTCTTTGCTTTTTCTTGCAGTACCAGGTATTGAACTCCAGGGGCGCTCTAACACTGTGCTACACTTCAGCCCTTTTTTTATTACTCTGTGACACAAGAGTTTCACTAAATTAATTGCCCAGGGAGAAGCCCAAATTGCAGTCTTCCTGCCTCAGCCTCCAGGAGTGCTGGGATTACAGGTCTGCTGTGGCTGTCCTCTGTGTACCTCCTGAGACTAAGAGGACTTACTCATCAGTTCTTGGCTGACTTTTTTCTCTTCTGTATTTTACCAAGCCTAAAACTGGGATGCACATTGCTATTTTAATCAGCTTTTTTGAAATGCTAGTGCCCCTCACCCCAGCCTGGTGAGGGCTCCAATATGGTTGGCTCACAGGGGAGGGCCTCTGAATTCCTCAGTTTTGCCCCCTGGTCTGACACAACCTGGTCCTCAGCAGTACTTTGTAGACATGGATGAAGCCCAGCCCACAATGAGCTCTGCAGAAGCCCTGTTCTCAGATGCTGAGGGACTGAGGGAAGGAGAAGGTGACTCTGCCCCACCATCAGGACATGGCTCTACAGGAATCTGGAGGCCTAGTTACAGGGCACAGTCCAAATTTTTTTCTTTTTGAGCCAGGGTCTCACTTTGCAGTTCAGGGTGGCCTTGGGCTCACTTTGTATCCCAAGCTGGTCTTGAACTTTCAGTGATCCTCCTGCCTCAGCTTCCCAAGTGCTGGGATTATAGGAGTGTGCCACCATGCCCAGCAAAGTATTTCCTTCTTTTTTTTTTTTTTTTTTTTTTTTGGTATCAGGAATTGAACTCATGACCTCATGCTTACCAGACAAGTGCCTGAGCTGCTGAGCTAAATCCCTGGGCCCCCAACCCAGCTTTCTTGACAAGGCCACTCAGCTTGTAGATACTGGCACTGCTTAGAGCCCAAGAGTCTGACATATCTCAGAAGAGGCCTGGCATGCCATAGAAGACCCAGCAACTTTCAGGGACAGGGCTTAGAACAGTCAGAGCCTCCAGGTTTGACAGAGTATGCGACACCTGCCCCTTCCCTCTTACCATGCAGGATGAAGAAGGTCTTGGGGTTAAACCTGTTGGGGTCTAATCCATCTAGTTCCTCCCACACCTCCTTTAACTGTGCTCGGCTGCCCTGTGGAGGGAAGAGCCAGGGGCTTATGAGCAAGGAGCCTGGGTGCCATGGATAACAGTGAGCAAAATCCTTACCCTTATCTAATGAAGGTAACCCCCATCAAGAAAACTATAATTCCCAGCAGCCCCTAGAGGAATTTGGTAAAGGAAGACCTTTTGACCCAGGGGCTCCTGGGAGTTGTAGTTCTAATTACTTTAGTCCTATGGCCTCCAGGGTATGGGTGCCCATGGGGGTCCTTACAGGCACGTTGACTTTGGGGTGCTCCCGGTGTCGGCGCTGTTGCTCTTCCAGCTTCTGTTCTGCCTCTTTCCTCTGTTCCTCTCCCAGAGACTCCAGGTACTGGCGTCGCTCATGTTCCTTGAGCATCTCATAGCGTTTAAACTCCTCGTGATGGGCTGCGTCATATTGTGCAAGGTCCCGGGTAGCCTGCAGAGAGCAAAGATTTGTAGAATTTTTGAATCCAGCCCTGAAAAGGGAGACCTTGGTAGGGAAGCAGGCTAGAGGCAGGCCAAGCTGCTCCTGCGACAAGTCCCATAGCACCGTCTCATTTTGTGTTCTCCATGGCTGCTCCTGCCTTGTAACACGCAATTCTCTCTCCTCAAAAGTGATTATGACGGGGCTGGGGATTTAGCTCAGTGGCATAAGCGCCTGCCTTGCAAGCAGGCAGTCGTGAGTTCGATCCCCGGTACCGATAAAAAGGAAAAAGACAAAAAAAAAAAAAAAAGTGATTATGACAAGCCCCACATGGTGCCTTACACCTGAATTCCCAGCACTCGGGAGGCTGAGAAAGGAGGATCCTTTCAAATTGGAGACCAGCCTAGGCCACAAAGTGAACTCAAGGCCAGCCTGAACTATATAGAGACCCTGTCTCAAAAAGACAAAAAACAAAAAAAAAGTGATTATGACAACTGCCAAGAGCGAGTTTGGTCATCTCTTTCAAATCCTCCAATCTCAAGGTCTTTGGAGGCTTGGCATGGTTGTGTATGCCTGTAATCTCAGCATTGGGAGGCTGAAGCAGGAGGACTGCTCTGTGTGCGAGGCCAGCCTGGACTACACGGTGAGTTGAGTTTGAAGCCAGTCTGAACTATGCAGAGACCTTGTTTCAAGCAGGAAAAAAAAAAAAAAAAAGGAAAAGCAGAACCTGATCCTGGCAGGGCTGCTAGGGCAAGGGTAGGATCGGGGCCAAGCAGCCTGGCAGATTTTTCACACCGCTAACTTACCCAGGCTAGACTTGAAACTCGTGCCCCTGCTGCCTCAGTTCCCCAGAGGGCTAAGATGAACTGCCCCTGCCAGGCCCTTTTGCACTGAAGCAGTCACAGACTATGGGATGGGACATATAGATGAGGGAGGGGGGCACTGTTCAGCCTTCAGCAAGGACATAGAGGTGTCCCATGGAAGAACCAAGCCAGGGAGGGAGCACAGCAGGTTGGAAGAACCTACCGGCTGTTTTGCCTGTATCTCCTGTTTTCCTGTGGAAAATAGGGAGTCTTGGTGTTGGGGAAGGGTCTTACTATGTAGCCCAGGGTGGCCTCACTCTTGGAAATCCTCCTGCTTCAGCCTCCTGAGTACTGTGATTATAGGTGCTCCATCCCCAGCCTTAGGGTAGACTTTTAGACCACAGCACTGGGGGTGCTTTCAGAGCTGGAATACAGGGCAAAGGTAAAGCATTTGCCTTGCAAAAAAAAGAAGAGAGGAAGGAGAAAGTGCAACTTGCTTAGAAATAGCTCACCTGTGCCAGGCTCTGGCCTATCTAACAGCAGCTTGCATACCATCCCCATCACCCCTGCCCCCTACCGTCTGGATCAGCAGCTCCAGGTCCCGGGCCTCGAACGTGTGCTGGTTCTGAGGGTCCAGGTGTTCAAACTGCTTAAGGAGGTTCAGATGATCCATTTGTACATCTGGATGAGGAGTCCAACAGAACACCCACTCAGGCCATGTAGGCTCTAAGGGTGGTCATGGAGGGCAGTGGGAAGCCCCAGGAGGGCAGAGTGGACCTGGGGCAATCAGGGAAAGTGTCCTGGAGGAGGGGAACCTGTCACTGAGTCTGATGCTGAAAATGAGAATAACCCACCAGGTGTGGCTGTGGTACACACCTTTAATCTCAGTATTCAGGAGGCCGAAGCATGAGGATTCCAAGTGCCAGGCCAGGCCGGGCAACTTATTAAGGGCTGGAGGTGTAGCTCAGGGAGAAAGCATGCAGAAGGTTGTGAGTACTGCAAAGGAAACTGAAGAAATGTGTGTGTACATACACCACCTACGGATGTGCATGTAGTCTTTGATATGTATGTGAAGAAAGTAGGTGTGTGAAGATATGGACAACTCTTCGGAAGAAAACAAGAGACTATATGATTAGACAGTGAAGATCTCCAGTGGTCTTGCTTTGAAATTTATGTTTCTTAAATTGTTTTCTTAATTTAATGATTAATCATTTGCTATGTGTGTCCTTGTCACCCAGGACAAGGTTTTGTTTTGTTCTGTTTAATTTTACCCTCTTTAAAATTAAAAAAAAAAAAAAAGAAATTAGAGTCATTCTAAAAGGACAGGATAGAAATAAGAAGTGCAGCAGGGTTGAAGCTCGGGCACGGAGTGCTTGCTTAGCATGCAGGGTGGGGGTGGGAGATCCATCCCCTTCATTACAAAAATAAATAAATGATTATGATTTTTTTACCCCTGGGGATTCAATCAGCCTTCCCACAGCTACCTCCCCAGCATTTTTTTTTGGTATTTTGAGACAGAATCTCACTAAGTCACTATATTGCCCAGATTGAACCGAATTTGGGAACCTCCTGTCTCAGCCTCTCAGAGTACTGGAATGACAGAGGTCTGGCACCATTCTTTTTTTTTGTCTTTTTCGTTTTTATCGGTACCAGGGATCGAACTCACGACTGCCTGCTTGCAAGGCAGGTGCTTATGCCACTGAGTTAAATCCCCAGCCCCTTCTGGCACCATTCTTGGCTAAACAACCACAGCAAAAGTAAAAATGAAATACAGAAGTGGAAAGCAACCTGCGTAATGATGGACATTGCCAGAGGACAGTCCCCCAAACCTCCCGCCCCCCAGCTCACTGGGCTCCTGCTTGGCGTCCATCTTGGCCTTGAGCAGCATCCGGAGCCTCGACACCTCCTGGCGCTTGAGTTCATCCAGCTTTGTTCGGACATGGTGACTGACGAAGTCCAGCTCTCTGCTCAGCTTCCCACTCTGCTGGGACAGGAAACACTGGTCAGCCCTGTGTTGTCTTCCATCCCCTCTGGCCCTAGACCTGCAGGAACCGGGCCTGGGCCCAGCCCCACCTGAAGCCCCGCTGCCTGAAAGCCCAGCCCCAGCACCTGGATCTACTTCTGGTAGTGTCGGGCTTTCGGCTCTGTTCCCCACCCCAGGGTCCTGGCACCTGCTACTCCTCCCACTGGGACTCTTGCCTGCTTTCCAACTCTAACCAGACCCTCAGGTCATGAGCACGGGAGGTCAGGGCCAGCCTTACTGCCACCCTGGTGTCCTGTCTCCCCATTGCAGGGGTCCTGTGTTCCAATCCTGATCTTTTTTCTGACACAGGGTCTCACTATGTAGTTCAGGTCGGCCTTCAACTGGCTGCAATCCTCCTGCCTCAGCCTCTGAGTACTGGGATTACAGGCATGTGTCACCACGTCCTGCTTCCTCAGACAATCTGACCCTGAACCCTGTCATACAGGTTTCATTACTACCCCCTTTTTACAGATGGAGAAACTGAGGCACAGCAAACTGAGGTCCCATAATGGTAAGCAGTAGCGCTGAGAGTGAAAGGCACCTGACCAGCTCTGTGCTCAGCCAAAGCTCCTAGGTCCCCCAGATCAGTCCCCATCTTCATGACCCCAAGACCTGCCCTTTTATACCCAAGTCTTATCCCAGTATTCCAGAGCCCGGGCGCAACTGCAGCCACGTGGCTCCTTGGTCCCCGACTCTGCCCCACAAACACCCCTGCGCCATGCTAGCCATACCTTGATGTCTTCAGCATTGGCGGCCTGAAGCTTCTCCCGGAAGTGCCCGTCTGTTTCCAGCACATTGATGACTTCCTGGAGGTAACGGTGGTAGTACAGGCCCGTGTCCTGGGTGACAAAGACACACATAGCAATCCCATCTCCACCCTCTTCCACATCCTTCCCACAGGCAGGACTGTGTGATGCTGCAAACTAGCCGCTGGGGAACCCAGGGACCCTGTGCATAAGCAGGGGTCCAAGAAACCCAGGTTTAACCCACTGTGTGATCTCAGGCAAATCCCTGGGCCTTTGGCCCAGTGTTCAGTTCCTCCCAGGCCTGCAGTGCAGATGAAAGGAAAATCTTGTGGGTGAGAGCTGGGTGTGGTAGCACATTGGGCTCAGGAGGCTGAGGCAGGAGTATTCCTGAGTTCACAGCTAGCCTGGTCTACACTGTGAGACCCTGCCTCAAAACAAAAAACTTCTTCTGTATACACTTAGCCCACCACCGCCCACAAAAGGATGCCTGCAAATCCCACTTGGGAACTAGTGACACACACACTTATCTAATTGTTCCCTTACTCACTCCGCAATAAGCACCACCACACGTCAGGCACTGCTGCCCTAGGGGTGACAGCAGGGATAAGCCCTGGCCTCCTGCCTTGGCCCCACACACCAAACTCCACAGTACTAAGCCCTCTGATAAAGGACACAGTATTTGCAAACCAGCTGCAGTCTCCTGGAGATTTATTTATTCAGTAGTGCCTGGGATAGAGTCCAGGGCCTCATGCATGCTAGACAGGTACTGTACCACTGAGCTACAGCCACAGCCTTTACTTTTTTTTTTTTAATGAGACCGGATCTAAGTTGCTAAACTGCCCTGCTTGGAGTTAAACTATAGATCCTCCTGCCTCAGCCTCCCAGAGTACTGGGGTCATGGGTATGTACCAACACACCTGGCTTCTTTTCTGTTCTTGTCCTAACATGTTCGCCACTTTAGCACTCAGCTCACACATCCCAGCCATCACCATGGTCCATGCTCAGAAGGCCCCAGCCTGTCTTCCATTCCCCAGTGAGCCAGGCCGCCCAAGATGTGGGGCTTTCAGCCTGTGGAAGGTGCCCAGGAGAACTAAGGGGAAGAGGACTCCAAGGGCCCCTCTGTCTGCGAAAGTTTCACAGCTTAGGCCTAATGTGCTGGCTAGGCAAGGACCTGCCACACAGGCACACAGCACGCTCTGTTCCTTGAGGCAAACAGGGGCCCATTTCTGCCAGGAGCTACAGAAGGAATCAGGACACAAGCCCAGGTGTTTGATCTCTAATGTTCCAACTCTGAAGACCAAAGGTCATTTCACAGGGTTTGATAAACACCTGATGGGATTAATAATGAGTTCACAATGGGTGTGGTGATGCAGGCCTGTAATCCCAGTACTCGGGAGGCTGAGGCAGGATCAACACAAACTCATGGCCTACCTCAACTACATAGCAAGAATCTGTCCCAAAACAAACAGATAACAATAACAAGCCATTCATATGTCCTTTTGTAATTTTTAAAAACTTATTTTTTGAGACAAAGTCCCACTGTGTACGCCAGGCTGGTCTGAAACTCACAGGGTAATCCTCCTGCCTCAGCCTCCTGAGTGCTGAGGTTACTGGTGTGTGTCACCACACCTGGCATCCCTTAGTAGTTTAAACCACACTTTCCATACACCCAGTTAACTACTATCAACGGTCCTGGTGCTCCTGGGAAATGAGGTTGTTTTGCTCTTGTTCCCTTTCTTTTGCCCCCTCTTCCCAATTCCTTCTTGTGTGGAGAAGACCCTGCACAGTAAGATTTCGGTGACAGCGATGCGGTTTTTCACTTACTATCTGACTCGGTACGACCCTCAGTTTTTCTCCAAGTCACTCCCGCCCCATAAACAACGGCTAAGGAAGGGCCAGCTACAGCTACAGATCCCGGAGGGTCCCAGGGGCTCCGGAGATGCGGGGACTGCATCCCTGGGCGCAGGCGGGGTCACTCACCGGGCTCTCGGTGGCGGGGCTCGGCTGGTTGGCAGCGACCCGCTCGATGGGCACAGGAAGCACAGTCGGTAGCCACAGCAGGGACGGCAGCAGGAGAACGAGGGCTCGGCGGGAAGCTGAGGGCGGCATGGCGCGCTGCTGGGGAGGCGAGATGCGCTGTGGATGGATGATCCCGAGCCCGCGATTCCGGGATCAGGCCCAGCAGCGCCCCGCTCCCAAGAATCACGACGCAGCGCGTTTCGCGGTTTGCAGCACGGGACTCCTGGTCTCTCTCACCATCCCTTTCAGAGGCACATGAGCGCCAGTCCTCGGCCCCGGTAGTCCAGGCTCCAACACCCTCCTCAGGCCCCAGTTTCTCTTTCCCTAGGCCCCACAAGTACTGATACCCAACCACTCCTCCTCCAGGTCCTGGGGTCCCCGCCTTTTGATCAGCCTCCTCTCGGCATCCAAACTTCGGAGACCCCGGCGCCCTTACCTCGCCTTTACCGCAGACTGCGTCCTCGGGACAAGGACCTCCTACGAGTCTCTGGCAATTTCCTCTGGACCACGCCCACTTTCCCTAAAGAGAACCCGCCCCAGAATCTTGATTGGCCCTTTCATCCAGAGTCCCCGCCCCCTAGACGAACCGGTTCGTCTAGTCTAGAAAGCCGGCCTCCTTGCTGGAAAACCTGCGCCTGACGTGACACTTCCGGCTTGGTAAGCGGAGGGCTATCTGGACTCTGGAGGGAACTCCAACCCCCTGCAGGCCGGGAAGAGCCGGCAACTTCCGCGGCACGTTGGCCCCTTTGCCTCACGGGAGATGTAGTTTTCTCATTTATCTCATCATGTGTCTGCAAGTTAGTTTGGTCCGTGGCAGTTGTACAAACCACCTTATAAATTTTTTTGTTTTTGTTTTTTGTTGCTACTGGGGAATTGAACCAAGATCCTTCATAGTGAGTTACATCCATACATCCCCATTTTTTTTTTTTTTTGGGTCTTTTTGAGAGTTTTGCTATGCAGTTCAGGCTGTCCTTGAACTCACTCTGTAGTCCAAACTGTCCTTGAACTCACTCTGTAGTCCAAACTGTCCTTGAACTCACTTTGTAGTCCAAACTGTCCTTGAACTCACTTTGTAGTCCAAACTGTCCTTGATCTCGCATGGATCCTCCTGAGTGCTGGAATTACAGGCGCAAGACACCATGCCTTGCCCACTTCCCTCTTTAATTTTTTTCATATAATCTCTTGCTAAATTGTTAAATTGTTGGAGCTTCAATTTGCTGGGCACACAGGGCTTTTTATAGGTGAATTGAGCTGGAAGTGGTGGCATCAGTCTGTACCTCAAGAGACTGAGGCATGGGGCTGGGGATTAGCTCAGTGGCATAAGCATCTGCCTTACAAGCAGGCAGTCATGAGTTCGATCTCCAGTACCGATAAAAAGGAAAAAGACAAAAAAAAAAAAAAAAAAAAAAAAACAGAGAGAGACTGAGGCAGAGGATCTTTGCAAGTTCAAGGCCAGGCTGGGCTACATAGTGAGACGCTGTCTTAATGTCTCATATTCTAAATAAGCTAGATGTGTAGGCAGATGTGTAGCTAGATGTGTAGGCTACATA
Organism: Cavia porcellus; assembly: GCF_034190915.1. Taxonomy (NCBI): domain Eukaryota; kingdom Metazoa; phylum Chordata; class Mammalia; order Rodentia; family Caviidae; genus Cavia; species Cavia porcellus. The sequence continues at coordinate 27,551,572 of NW_026947490.1, read as the reverse complement.
GTGAGACGCTGTCTTAATATCTCATATTCTAAATAAGCTAGATGTGTAGACAGTCTCTCTCCGGTCCCTTTAAGGAACACTAGCTTGTAGTTCCAATCCAGAACCCTTGCGGGTGGGGGGCACAATGGCATCAGGGGTTAATTGTTGGAAGTGGAGTGTGTGGGCCAAGAGGAGGACAAGGGCAGGTCCCCGTGGGAATTTCTCCTGGCTCTTAGCTCCTTTTCTTGCCCTGGAGAGTTGGTCTCCTTCTCCAGAGGTAGCTCCAGAGACAGAGTCTGGAATGCTGACCAGGGGCAGGGCAGCCACCAAGATGTGAACTTGAGTGGTAGGAACAAGCAGCACTTCCAGATCGCAGGCAGGGAGCTGTAGGGAGCCTGGGGCTAGCCGGACTGGGTGTGTGGGAACCAGAGCCTCGAACTGGAAACTAGAAACAAGACTCCTGGGTCTCAGGCAGAGGGCAGGCTGGGTTTGGACTTCCTGAGTGCAGGACAAAAATAAAGACTGGGAGCCAGGCGTGGTGGCACATGCCTGTACTCTCAGCGTTAGGGAGACCAAAGCAGGAGGATCTCCCCAGATTCAAGGCCAGCCTGAATGACTTAGCGAGATAATGTCTTAAAAAAAAAGAAAGCTTAGCATGAGGTGTTGGAGGGCAGCATGTGCTGGGATGTTGGCTCTGGGTCCCGACTTCTCCTCACATCCCAGGATGTCTCAAGAGTGACTCTTGGAACAAATGGTGAGTGGGAAAGCCCAAAGGGCTGAGCAGCGGTGTAGGTGGTAGGGGAGACTTAAAGCTCACAGGGGCCCCATATTTGCCCTGGGCCTCTTGACTACATGTGGGGGTACCTGGGACCTGGACTCCTGGGTCCTGAAGACTCAGGGCTATGGAGACCACAGGGGTTGCGCCAGGATTCCCACATCCTGAGGCAGCTGGGGCCTGGATTTCTACCGCTGGATTTACTGAGCTTCAGAAGGGTTGCAGGAGGCCTGGGCTTTGTGCTTTCTGTGACCTCACAGTGCTCAGAACTCACTGGTCTGGGACAGCAGAGAATGCTGGGGAGGCTGGGAACCCTATGGGCTCTCACGGTGGATCTGACCTGTGCTTCTCCCACAGGACTCTGATGGAGGAGCTCATCTCCCTGAGGATGCAGAAGCTGGATCAGCAGGTATTGTGCCTGGGAATGAAACCTCCAAAGAATCCCATTTAGGGGCCCAATACTTGCTTTGGGTGCATACACCCTTGATGGTGCTGTCTGGACCTCAAGTTGTCCAATTAGGAAATGAGAACACAGGAATTGGGATCTTAAAGAAGCAAATTTGGTGATGAGACTCTGGGGTTGCTAAGGAACAAGGGTTCCACAGGGAAGGATTTTTTTTTTTTTTTTTTAAGATAGGGTCTCACTGAAGGCTGGGGATTTAGTTCAGTGGCATAAGCGCCTGCCTTGCAAGCAGGCAGTCGTGAGTTCGATCCCCGGTACCGATAAAAAGGAAAAAAAAAGATAGGGTCTCACTCTGTACTCCAGGGTGCTTTTGAACCACTAAACATGCCTTACAACTGTCTATGGAACTAGGGGCCAAGTCCCCAGGGGAAGAATTTACAGCAATCCTCCTGCCTCAACCTCCAAGTGCAGGGATTACAAGCCTGCATCCCCATTACAGGCTAGGACTTCTAAATCCTGGGAGGAGACCGTTGAGTACTAGGGCTCTTGGGCCCTAGGGAATGTGACCCTAGAGACCTGGCACCACTAACGGGAGCTGTTCTCAGACTCCTTGGGTCCCTTCGCCCCCAAGGTCCCCTTCAGTTTCTGACCTCGGTGCCCCATTTGCCTTCCTGCAGTGGCAGCTATTTGAGAAGAAGCAACGACGGAAACGCCGCGAACCACTCATGGTTCAGTCCAATCCGGATGTTTCCTTGCGGTACCGGCGAATGCAGTCGGAGCACTTTGCTAGCCACAAAGGTGACAAAGGGTTACTGGGGACCCGGAGGTGGACCGCAGGGAAGGGTTTATGGCAGCAGGGGTGGGACCTAGCATTTGAAAGGCGGGGCCTGGGCTCGGGGCGGGGCCGGAGATGGGTGGGTCGGGGCCTAAGGGGAAAGGGCGTGGCTGGGTGAGGGGTGCAGCCCAGGGTGCTGCAAAAGTGGGAAGGGCTCGCAAGTCCCTAAAGAAACCAGGTTGAGTGGAGGCCCTAGAAGAGTGTGATAGAGTGGGCGTGGTTTTTGTTTTTGTTTTTATTTGTTTTAACGGTGCACACTATAACCCAGTGGAAGAGCCCTCCTGATTTGATCCTTGGGAGGAAGTTTGGGTTCAGCAAGAAGCGGCTGTAGTGGTCAGACAATCGGGGCCAATATCTGGGAGACCATTGAGGGGCAGGCAGATCTTCACGGAGCAGCAGGATTTGTACTTCATTTGCACGAGCCTCGCCACACCTTCTTGCAGGCCCTGCTCTCCGAGAATGCATGTCGGAGGAATATCCGGACTCTGGCTTCCACAGTGCCCTATGCGCCCCTGTGAACTGCGGTGGAGATGGCACCAGCGAGCTCGGGGCCCTGGGGCGGCCTGCACAAGCTGATAACCTGGAGACCCGGGACCCCAGTTCTCCACAGTTTGGCCTCATGAGGATGCCAAGAGGTGGAAACCCAGTCTTGGTTCTCAGAAGGGGTCTGGAGTTGTGGGTCTCACCCCTCCCCCTCCCCGAACGAGGTCAGGTCCTGAACCACCTCCTCCTGACCCAGGATTCCCAGTCTCCAGCTCTTTCTTCCCTAGTGCAGGTTCAAGAGCCCAGCTCTCCAGAGCCTCCCCAGCCTGGCTTCCAGAAGTTGACATTCAGGTTGGAGAAAGTCACATCCTGTCCCACCCTGACACCCCTCTTAAGGAGCCTTCAGTCTCCTTCAGTCACCACCAACTTGGAAAAAAAAAATTTTTTTTTTTTTATTTTTACCAGTACCAGGGATCAAACTCACGACCACAGGCTTGCAAGGCAGGCGCTTATGCAACTGAGCTAAATCCCCAGCCCCCTTTTTTGGTCTTTTTGAGACAGGGTCTGGCTGGACTTGAATTCACTTTGTAGCCCAGGCTGGTCTTGAACTTCCAATGATCCTCCTACCTCAGCCTCCTGAGTGCTGGAATTACAGGTGTGAACTACCAATTTGGAAATTTCCCTGATTTGGGGGTTATATATCTGGCCCTGATGCATGAGATTTCATCCTCTTTCCTTTAGTGACAACTTTATTGAAACATAGCTCACATGTCATATCATTTACTCACGTACAATATAGAATTCCATGGCTTTTACTATATTCAGAGTTCTACCACCATTATCACAACAGTTTTAGAAAAAAAAATTTTTTTTTTAGGCATTGGAAATGGAACTCAGGACCTCACACTTGCCAGGCAGGCACTGCACTACTGAGCTAAACCTCCAGCAACAGCTTTAGAAACTGTTCTAATCAGAAATTATTCTACATGTTCTATTTAGAAATTATTCATTGGGTTAGGGATTTAGCTCAGTGCCACAGCACCTACCTGGCAACTGCAAGGTCATGAGTTTGATTCCTGGTACCAAAAGATAATAATAATTCATCATGCCAGGCATGGTGGCACACAATTGTAATCCCAGAATTTGGAGGGCTGAGACAGGAGACTTGCCGTGGGTTTGAGGCCAGCTTGGGCTACACAGTAACTTCAAGGCCAATCTGAACTACATAGGAAAACCCTGACTCAAAAAATTATTTATTATTTCAAATAGAAACTTTGGCACTCACCCAACTAAATGCCTGTTCTACTTTAGATGTGCCAGTTCTACACTTTTCATGTAACTGGAATCATATGGTATAGATTTCTTTGGTCTGGCCTCATTTACAAACCAAATTGTTTTTTTTTTTTTTTTTTTTTTTGTCTTTTTCTTTTTTATCGGTACCGGGGATCGAACTCACGACTGTCTGCTTGCAAGGCAGGCGCTTATGCCACTGAGCTAAATCCCCAGCCCCTTACAAACCAAATTGTAAAAAGTCATCTATGTGACAGCAATACATAGTTCATTTTTAGCATACCCATAGCCAAAATTTTGATGACAGTGTTCCAGGTAGCTCATTCTAAAAGGGACTCGCCGATAAATGTCATCAGGTTTTGTGGTGCTTAAGTTTCCTTCTGGAGTTCATTTCCACATTATTATCATCTCAAGCAAAGAATTGGACCAAATGATTGAAAAACAGAAGTAAAGTTTATTTGGAAAATTAAAACTGGCTCTGCAGAGGGAGCTTGGAGCAAGCAGCAGAAGGAAAAAGAAAGCAAGATAAAGGTACACACTGGAGAACATAGGGGGGGCTGTGTTGAGGAAAAGCATTATATCTCGCTCTTTTTTTTTTTTTTTTCTTTTTGGTACCCAGACTCAAAACTCACCTTGTGCTTGCCAGGCAGGCACTTATGAGCTAAATCCCCAGCCCACAGCCAGCTCTTTTCGGTGTCTGTTCTTTCATGCTGTCAAAATCTTGAGGAAACCTGCAAGAACTTCATGTGGGTCCTGAAAGGTGGAGCTAGGATTTCTAGGCCATCCTTTTGAAAACTTGACTAAGACTTTGCTATGTTCTCTGGAGAGGTCCTTGAGCAGGGCTTTGGGAGCTGCACAGGTTATGTGTGGTTAACAGGTTATGTGTGCCAACTTTGCCATGCCCTGATCTCCTGTCTCAATAGGACTCTTAATTAGCACCACAAAATCCACCACTGTATACTACTTCCTGTCTCTCTGATGCCCTGGATGCAACAAGGGAAAGAGAGGCCTTGCTGGTGCTAGGGTTGGAGTAGTGGCAGGATATTAGCCAAGCAGCTCCAGGCCTTGAGTCCACTGTGAGGTGCAGTGGGTTGGGAGACACTAACTCCTCTCAGTCCTGGGGCTCAGGGAAGTCAAGACTTCTCCGCCATAGCATCCCACGTGCATAGAAGTGGACAGGATGTGGGGCTGGGGATTTAGCTCAGCGGCATAAGTGCCTGCCTTGCAAGCAGGCAGTCGTGAGTTCGATCCCTGGTTCTGATAAAAAGGAAAAAGACAAAAAAAAAAAAAAAAAAAAAGTGGACAGGATGTGACAGCCACTGCGGTGGATAATGAGCCTTCCTGAGAATCCAGGTGTTCTGGCATCATCATCTAGCACTGATGACTTTGACCCAACCTTCCAGCCCAGGGTACTGAGCTCAGTCCCTGCCTTTTTCTCCCCCTTAGCCCAAAGTCCTTACCACCAGAGTGAGCCCCAGGATGTGGAAGCTGAATACCACCAGTCCAGATGGGGATCAGCCTATGGAATGGATGGTGACAGGAAAAGTCATGGAGACCTGATATTCTGCAAGGTGAGAGGAGGAGGTACAGTGCTAGGTGACCGGCGCAGCTCCCCAATGAAACAGGAGACAGGAGACGCTCTTGTGGACGACAGTTAACTGCTGCTTTATTCACTCGGGCTCTGGTTTATATATTTGGCCGTGACCAATCACAGGCTGCCACGAGGAAGCAGGGCGGGAATGGGACACAGGCTCCGGCTACCATATCCAGCTGTGGCCAATCAGGAGTTGCCACAGAGTATGGAGTGAGCACGAAGTGCGCACGGGTTGGCTAATTTAAAGAGGGACGTGGCGCATTGCGGAAGCTGGCGTGGTCCTTAGTCCCGGGTGGGGTATGGTATGTTGAGCGCCTGCGCCCAACATCTCCCCCTTTCTTTATAACTGACGCAGGGTCTCCAGAGGTCGGTGCCCCTCGTGAGGTGTCACGCTGCAGTCATGACAGTGCCTCACTACTCGTTGGTGCTCTTTTGGAGGGGGCGGGAGTATTGTTTTATGAGCCCAACCCGCATGCTCACCGACATGGGGACCGGAGTGTCTCCTGGCCAAGGACGACACCCCCTGCGATGCTTTGCTCCACACCTGCGTCACAGCATGGCGAGCCATGCTGCCGGGCTTTGACCAGATTCCATGATCAGCAATGCTTGTTTGATACTTTGTCCCTATTCCTTTGTCTGCGAATCCGACAGAGCAGAAGTAGACTGCCGAATGCGGCAAGTGTAGTCATGGTAGCCAGAGCCCCTGTTCCTGCCCATTCCTTTATGAAAGCCAATTGGAGAGTTGGCCCGAGCTGGATCACAGGAAACTCGTCTAAGTCCGCCATAACTGGAACCGGTGCGAACTGGAGTACCTGCATAACGACAGCTGAAAGTGCACTGTTATCCCAACATTATAACATATAACAGGTTGCGGTGGAGCAATTTAGAAAAGTCATTGGCTGCAAGGGCCGTACGAGATGCAAGAAGGAGGGGAAAAGGAGGCTACTAACCAGGGGAGTTGGCCAAGGTGCCATGGTTAATGGGAGTTGTGGGTGTACTTGCTTGGTCTGGCTTGTGAGGCTCCTGTTGGTTCCCCTGTTCTGTGGTTGATGTTTCCTCTGGGTCGGGGTCTGGTGGTTTGCAGGGACGTATCAGGCGTTCCGGGACCCAGACAGGTTCGCTGCCTTCTTCCTGCGGGAAGATACAGACCGCTCCTCTCGCCCAACTAAGTACTGGGCTGGGGCCTCTCCACACCCCATGCAGGAGGTCTTTCCAGCACACCCAACCATGTTTGGGTGCGACAGGGTTGGCATGTAGCTGTGCTGGCGTGGATCCTTGTGGGTTGATGTTTACAAAATTGTAAGTGAAGAGGGCAAGATTTAGTCTGGCCCTAGGTGTCATGCCCTGGGCAATACCCTCCTTTTGTTTAAACAGAATAGACTTGAGGGTTGGATATGGCCTAACTTTAATTGCTCTTGAGTAAGTTTGGATGCGGCTTCTGCTTTGTCTCGTGATAGGGGCCACTGATTTATCCAAATGGGGTCATTAGAGACCCATGTCAATTTGAGAAGGGCAGAAGCCAAGCCAGTGACCCCCACTAAAAACCCAAACCTTGCCTCTGAGCATGTGGTTGTGCCTGGATGGGGAAAGGCCTTCCTTGCAGGTCTTTGCCTAATCCTTTGCCTGGTTCATACCCTTGATTTTTAAGAATTCTCCTTGCTGTGTGAGAATATTCATTGTACAAGGTCAAGTCTAGGGCAGAGAGCACTTCTCTCCCCCATAGGGTAACTGGAAGCTGGAGAACATAGGGTATGAATTCTCCTGAGTGTCCCTCATTGTCTTCCCATTTAATTATCTGACTACTAATTTTAGGTGCATGAACTGATCCCAAGCCTTGCAGTGTTTGTTGTGCCGTCTGGGTAGGCCAGGTTAGTGGCCAGTCCTTTTCAGCTATAATAGAGTGGTCTGCTCCTGTGTCTAGCAGTCCGGATATTTTTCGTCCATTGAGTGACAACGTTAGCATGGGGCGCTCATCCAATCTAAGAACGAGGGCGGCAAAGGCTGGGTCTGATGATCCAAATCCTCTGTCTCCTCTAATACCAGACAATGATGGATAATCCCCATGACGGCTGGATAACACTAGCATCTGAGCGATGCGGTCTCCTGCCCCTACGGCTACTGGGCCTTTAGGAGCCTGCATCATCACCTTTATTTTTCCTGTGTAATCAGAATCTATAACACCCGGTAAGACCTGTATTCCTTTCATGGAGAGGGATGATCGACCAATTATCAACCCTACTGTGCCTTCTGGTAAGGGGCCGGACATATCTGTCTCTATGGCCTGTATCCCCATTTTCGGGGTTAATACGAGTCCAGTGGTGGCACAGAGGTCAAGTCCCCCTGAACCCGGAGAGGCTCTCCTCGGTTCTGACCTGCCCATGTTGGCGTCATTGGCAGTGTCTGGTCTACCATATACTCTCTGGCTGGGTAGAATCGGGGGCCCACCCCCCGGGGGGGCCCCCCAATCCCGTTTTTTGGCCTCTCTGGGTTACAGCCCTTACCCGTGAGGGGCAGCCCATTTACATCAAAGGTGGAGCGGCACTCCGTGGCGGAGTGATTTCCCTTTTTACATCTGGGGCACTTTCGGTCTTCGGGGGGGGGGGTTGTTCTCTTCTGAGTCCCCAAGATGGACAGTCTCTTTTTATGTGTCCCTGTCTTCCGCATTTGAAGCAGCCTTCTATTGGGCGGGCGCCATTCTGTGGCGCCACTCTGCCTTCCTGACCTTCTTTAGTTAGCTTCATTAGCATGGCTGCCAAACCTGAGTTGGTTAATGGCCCCCCGATCTCCCGACAGAGTTTCATCCATTCCTCAAGAGGCCTATTTTTGTATGGACTAATGGCAGAGCGACATTCTTTAGTACATTGCTCAAAAATGAGCTGCTTAATGAGCGGCATGGCTGTCTCAGCGTCCCCAAAAATTCTCCCCGCCACCTCCATCATGCGGGCCACAAAATCTGAAAAAGGCTCGCTCGGGCCCTGCAAAATTTTTGTCAAGTGCCCTGAGACTTCTCCCCTAGCCGAGACCCGTTTCCATGCTTGTATGGCTATTCTATTTATCTGTGCATACACCTCTTGTGGAAATATCAGCTGGTTATTGAGATACTGCCCTTGTCCTAATAACATATCTGTGTTCCAGGCAGCCTGATTGTTCTGGGCATTAGCTTGGGCCTGTTCTGTGGCAAGTTCAACATTCCAAGCTTTCCAATCAAGATATTGGCCTGGGCTGAGCACTGCCTTGCACAAACTGGCCCAATCAGCAGGTGTCATGGCATTTCCTGCCAGGGCTTCTACTAGGGACAGGGTATACGCCCCGTTAACACCGTACATGGTGCTGGCCTCCTTAAGATGCTTTATCGCCTTCATATCTATAGGCAGGTGGGCTCTGTTTCCCTGAGCATCTACAGCAACCGGAAAAGCCTGGAGAAAACGGCCCAGGCCTCCTGGGTCCTCTCTTTTGACTTGATGCCAAAGGTCTTCCTGGAATGTCCCAGGGGACGTCTGGACCTGTTGCGGACAGCTACATAGCTGATGGCAGGGTCTCCGGTGAGCATGATAATCTGGCGGGTCGGGAGGTAGAGCCGTAGGTCTTATAGGGGGTGGCCCTGGGATCCCGTACTCACTTTCATTGACCCATTTACTCTGAGAAATCCTGCGTTGCAGCTCATTTATGGCCTCAGAGTAAGGCCCTCTCGACTGCATGTGTGTGACTTCCCCTCTTTTGGTGGTGTCTGCATCCACCATTTTGTATACTTCTTCTTCCTCCCCCTCATTATCTGACGAGTCCTTTGTTTCTGGGTTGGGTGGGGTCACCTCGCCTGCGGCACTGGGCTCACGAGATTGCTCGCGGGAGGATTCTGCCTGATGGTAATCAAGCGCCATGGCGCCAGCCCTTATATGGTCACGACAAGAGGTGTCTGCAAGGCAGCTTCTCACTACTGCCCAAAGGGGTCTGACTCCTGGCTCCAGGAGGCCATTTTCTGCTGCAAAGTCAAGATCTCTCCCTAATTTATCCCAGCTGGGGATGGTAATGGACCCCGTGGGACCAAACCAAGGTGCTACCTTATCGACCTGATCGAGGAAGTTTTGAATTTGTTCTCGTTTCATTTGTAATCCCTTTTCTCTCAGTAAGTTGCTTAAGGCGACTGACAGTGGCTAAGTAGCCGTGTTACCCATGGTTAACCGGAATTTCAAGAGTTTCTTTTTATTTTTATTTATTTTTTTCCCTTTTTCCTTTTTTTTTTTTTGTAACAGGGACAGCTTAGTCCCCGCGCCCCTTTACGGCGCCCCCAAAACCTGCCTCTTTACGGCACCGGGAACTCTCTTTATGAGTTCCTCGACCCTTGCGACGCGTCCGCCCAAGGTTGCCCGATAGCCCCCGCCATCCGGCCCTGCAGCCCCCGCTGCCTGTTGCGTAGCACCCGCTACCAACGTTGAGCAGTTTAACCTGTCAGCCCCCGCCCGCCGAGTAGCCCCCGCTATCGGCGCTTGACGGTTTTACCTATTAACGTCTCTGTTCCATCGGAGAGAGAGGTTCATTCCCCGTACTGTCGGAGAGAGGGTCTCAGTGCTCCGGGAGAAGAGGGTCTCAGCGGTCCCCGTACGTGCCACCAGTTGACCAGCGCAGCACCCCAATGAAACAGGAGACAGGAGACGCTCTTGTGGATGACAGTTAACTGCTGCTTTATTCACTCGGGCTCTGGTTTATATATTTGGCCGTGACCAATCACAGGCTGCCACGAGGAAGCAGGGCGGGAATGGGACGCAGGCTCCGGCTACCATATCCAGCTGTGGCCAATCAGGAGTTGCCACAGAGTATGGAGTGAGCACGAAGTGCGCACGGGTTGGCTAATTTAAAGAGGGACGTAGTGCATTGCAGAAGCTGGCGTGGTCCTTAGTCCCGGGTGGGGTATGGTATGTTGAGCGCCTGCGCCCAACAGCTAGGAGCATAGAAAGAGGAGAGGGGACTTCCGGGAGAACATGGCAGACAGATAGCAGATACTACGGAGGCTCTCTGAAAGGCTTGGTTCCGAAGTCAGGAATGGTGTGGACTAAGGAGACATAAGCCAGTAGAGATATGCTCTGCTGACTCAGGAACGAACTGGGCTGAGAGAAACCAACTTGGAATGCAGTCCTGGTGCTAAAACAGGAACAGAAAAGTCTCGGTGTGGAGGCTGGACCCCGCGCCATTGGAAGCCGCGATTTGGGTTTCCCGCCGCGCGGCAGCTGGCTGCCTCTACATCGGGCTCGGCAAAGAGAGAGACGCGCAGAAGCTCTGAGAACGGGAGTCTGCGAACGGAGTCGAATGCAGGACGGACAGGGAGGTGTACACTGACTTGTGGTAAGGTGAGTGAGAGAAACTGACACCGTACCACAGTTTGACTCCATTGGAGGACTTTCTGGGCTCCGGCAGTCCTGCGGGAGCAGGGCGCGGTGGTGACTCCAGCCACACATTCCCCTCACGGACGGGATTGGTGAAAAGTGCCTGGCCTGCGTGATGCTGCTGGCGGACTCAGCAGGCTGGCCCAACCCAGATCCCAGAGACTGACGGTGGCCCGGAGGGGTGACTCCCACGAAGGCTGCCTAGTCTGCAACTCCCTGGTACGCTGCGGTGGGCGGGAACACCTACCCAGTGCAATTCGATCAGGCTCTGACTGACAGGGAGGGAAGCTGGGCCTCCTTTGTAAGCTTGCATATATAAGGAACAGAGAATATGGGAAAAGGCAGCAACAAGAAAGGCTCCTCGGCCCCCAATTCTGAGAAACAGGCAATAGCAGACACCGCACCAATAGACATAAAGCACCATATAGAGAGCCTCATAGACCAATTCAGGAATGAAGTTATCAACGACCTGAAGCTAGAAGTATGCAGAATAGTTAGAGAAATGCTAAGCACCACCCAGGAAAAAACAGATGGTGGAATGGAAGAACAGAAAAAGAGGGGAGAATTGTTTGATGGAGAAAACAGAGAAAGCATAGAGTACGTGAAGCAGGTTCAAAGGGACTACCAAGATACTAAGAAGTCTATCCAAGACTGGCATAACAGCTTGAAAGAAACTAAGGACAGACTATCTGAACTGGAGGGCAGAATTGTAATATGGGAGAATGAAATGAAAAACTTCTTAAAAATAACAAAGAAACAAACAGCAATAATACAAAGACAAGAAGATGATAAGAGGAGCCATAACTTAAGGATTAAGAACATAAAAGAAGAAGTAGGGACACAAACAAGTGAACTACAAAAGCTACTCACAGAAATAATCCAGGAGAATTTTCCTAATTTAGCAAAAGGTAAAGATACTCAGATGTATGAGGCATACAGGACCCCAGCTACCTACAACCCAAACAGAGCGACACCCAGGCATATAATAATAAAAATTCCAGAAATTCAATACAAGAACAGAATATTAAAAGCTGTCAGAGACAAGAAACAGACCACTTACAAGGGAACACCCATCAGAATTACAGCAGATTTCTCTGCACAAACCATCAAATCACGAAGAGCGTGAGGGGAAATAATTCAAGCTTTGAAAGATAATAATCTCCAGCCAAGATTGAGATATCCTGCACAACTGTCCCTGGAAATTGATGGAAAAACAAGGTGCTTCCAGGATAAATAGGAACTGGGGGAATTTGCAACCACCAATTCAACTCTACAGAAAGTATTGCAGGATATTCTAAAAAAAGAAAAATACAAAGAACCCAGAAATAGTGGCAGGGAGGCCACAATGAATGGAGCAGAGAACAAAATGAAGAAGACAAACTGACAGCTACTGACAGAAAAAGAGCTCAACAGAAATGAGACAGAGAAGATTGGATGATAGGAACAGCTATTTTGGAGAAAATGACATCTTAATAGGTAATACTGATTTAGTATCATCTTGTTTTGATGTCTCATCTAGCTTTTGTTCTTCTGTCTCCAATGGTCTAAATAGGTTGTATCTTATTGGATTTTATTATTTACGATAGTATAAGCAAAAACCTTTTAAAGACAAGGAGATTATACAGAAACCATTGTTCATTTTCTGTTAGTCGATTCTAAATACTCTGTAATGCTGTCATTCTCTTAAAAGGTTTTACATTGTTTTGATATACTTAATGCTATAGTATACGAAGTTGTACTCAAGGACTTCAAGGAAAGAGTCAATATGGTAACTACTTTTGGGTCGGGATTATCTGGTGGTGAAGCGCTATTCTGCTTAAATGGTTATGTTTTGATCTGCGCTGTTTCACTGCTATGCCCTCTTTTATCTCAATCTCCACTCCATTATTTACTTTTTTATTTTTATCCGTTTAATTAAAGGGAAAAAATAGCAGGATATATTATAGTAACCCACTTTGACTTTCTATTGTCTCGATTTGAAGCCCTGTATTACTCTCACCATCTTGTTTTTGACTGATGTTCCCCTATTCTGTTTTGCTGGATAGTGTCAGGTTCGAAAGTTTAGGCATCAGCTGTGAAGATAATGAGATTCATTATAACGCCCATTCTCGTTGACTTTTATCTACTTTTGAACACCTACAATGTCTCCAGTGGTTTGGTTTTGTCGGTTTTGTTCTTTACTGTTTTGTTCAATTGTATTATGACTAATGATATAGGCAATTCTATTAGAGATAGCGGCAGGCATTAGGGTAACCATTGTTGATCACCTTGTATTATGTTTTTACATTATCTATTATGTCCACCCTTTTGACTTGACCGATTCTGGTCTGTTATGTCACACTTGGTTTTACTCTCTACCAAAAAAGCAATAAGAACCGTGGGAGCAATGAAACCCAAAATGTGTAATAGTCATTATACAAAAGAGAGGAAAAGAAGGTGCTCTAAACTATATAACAGCATGTATATTTAAGTGTATTAGATAGAAAATGATATCACAGAGTTTTATTGGATCATTGAACAGAACTGTTTGCAGTGTCATTGTTGGAATGTCCACTCTACAAGCTTTAATTTTGTGACTTGAACAATTATTTCTAAGATGGCAATGTGTGATCCATTAACTAGTGATTTCCTACTGTTCAATTTTTTCTTCTGTAAATCTATATAACTTGTACCCTTTCACTGTTTTTTTTTCTTTTCTCCTTAAATAAAATTAAAAAAAAAAAAAAAGAAAAAAGAAAGAGGAGAGGGAGCTGGGCGTGGTGGCTCACGCCTATAATCCCAGCACTCTGGAGGCTGAGGCAGAAGGATCGTTGTGAGTTTGAGACCAGAATGGGCTACAAATGAGCTCAAGCCAGCCTGAACTGCATAGAGAGACCCTGCCTCAAAAAGACAAAAAAAAAAAAAAAAAAAAAAAAGAAAAGAAAAAAAAAAGAAAAGAAAAGAAAAGAAAGAGGATAGGGAGCCTCAGACATTTAGGGAGGACAGGGATGCAATTCTGTGGCCCAGTTAGAGGTGACAGGAAAGGCCCTACTTTGGTGTTGGTGAACATGCAGTAGTTCCGTGGGCACACCGGTGCTGTGCTGTGTGTTTTCTGCAATACTGGGCTTCATGAAGGCTCTCAGAGTGATCCTCCAATCAGAGGGTGGAGCGGACACAGTGGGGGGGGGGGGGAGCTAATGAAGTTAGCCAATCAACAGATACAGACTGGGCGGGCTGAGTGAGATGCTAGACCAATAAGTTGAAGCCATAGGTTGACAGAAGGGTGGGACCTCAAACTGGTCTGGCCAATCAGGAGTTGGCAAGGCTGTGTCTAAATTTTTCCCTCAATTTTGAATTTGACACGAGCTAGGACACAGACTCAGAAGAGGAGGAAGAGGAATCGCACTATTTGGAAATTAACTCCCAAGCAGCAGAGGGCCAGGAGACAGTGCCAAGGGACCTGGAAGGTGGGGACAGCCATGATGTAGGGACCATGAACAGTTTGCCACCTCTGGACCTGGGCCCTCAGCCAGGAGAGAACCTGAGGGAATACATGCTGCGGCCGACGCTGAAGGGCCACGTAGTGCAGTGCTGCATCCACCGGAACCAGCAGGGCCTGGAGAAGGGCTTGTTCCCTGTGTACTACCTCTACCTGGAGGCGGCCGAAGGCTGGAAGGTGAGATCTAGGAGCCAGTCCTTCACTTCCTCAAGCAAAAGTCAAGATTTTCAAGAATTGGGCCGTAGCTCAATGTGTCCACTCCAAAGCCAAGCCCTGCCCTCTGCTTTTCTAGTAGTTTCATAGGCTTTGCCTGTGCTATCACCAAGCCTGACCCATTAGCCTGGGATCAACCATTTCAAAGCGTGGCCACGCCCCCAATGACTCACAGCCCCGGATGACAGGCTCCTCCCACCCCTGGGGTAAGCCCCCCACCCAAACCAAGCCAGGACCTTCTCTTTGTGCCCAGTCCCCTCCCAGTTTGGCCACCTGTCTTTGTCCTCTTTTCCTCACTTCTTCTCTCCTGCAAAGAGGCTTTTCGCTTACCCAGGTCCAGACCCATTTCCCGTGATGAGTGCCCAAGTCCTGCTGCCGGGTTCAGACCACCCTTCCCCATTCTCCAAGCCAGGCCCTGCCTGCCTGGGTGGAGGGAAAGAAGGGAAGACAGTGAGAGGTAAAGCTGCCCTCCAAGCCCCAGGTGATGGTTTCCCCCTGAGGTCATCTCCCAGCATATTGGGGACGCTTAGTGTGCGTTACCTTCTCCCCTGTCAGGAGACTGGGCATTTCTTTGTCTTGGACTCCTAGCTCTGCTCACATCTGAGAAATCCATTCTTTTTTTAAAATTTTTTTTTGTCTTTTTCTTTTTTATTGAACTCACGACCACACACTTGCAAGGCAGGCGCTTATGCCTCTAAGCTAAATCCCCAACCCCCAGAAATCCATTCTGATGGGCTATTCCTTAAACCCCACAGCGCTTCCTCCTGGCTGGGCGCAAGAGAAAATGGAGCAAAACCGCTAATTATCTCATTTCCTTGGACCCGATGGATCTGTCTCGGGATGGGGACAATTTTGTAGGCAAAGTCAGGTGGGCAAAGCCCTGATGCATGGTGAGAAACAAGGCAGAGAGGAGATGAGAGGAAGTGATGTCTGTATCTTTGCATTCCAGAGGGAATTCAGTTCCCGAGGGGCTAAGGGAGGAGGCTAAAAGATGTGTATGGAGGAAAAGCAACCTGAATTTTTACCTGGGGGACTGATTTGGCAAAGCATTTAAAGCAGTCAAGGAGTAACAAATATTACTCTTATTCTCTCTGCTGCCGGCCTGGGGCAGGTCCAATATCTTGGGCACCAAGTTTGTCATTTTTGACAATGGGGTGAATCCTGAAGACTCAAACTCACTCCTGGATAGGAGCCACATTAGACAGGAGCTGGGGACTGTGTGTTACGTAAGTGTCCCGCAGGGAGGCTGAGGGGGCGGGGAGGGAGCCGGATAATGAATATGAATGAGGCTTGAGGCAGGATGGGGGAGGGGACAGGAGTCAGAGCCAGCACACAACTGGAATCCGATACTTCCAGGAGACCAATATCTGGGGAACTCGGGGGCCTCGAAAAATGACTGTGATCATCCCAGAAATTAACGACGAACACCAGAGAATCAGAGTCCAGCCAGAAACCGTAAGTTCCAGAGGTCGGGACTTTCTGGATTCCAAGAGAGCTCCCAAGGACGCTCATCTGGCGTCCTAGATGCCCAGACAGGAGGGGGCTGATAGGTTGGAAGTCCCATGGGAAGCCTAGGGGTCCCTGCCAGATCCCTGAGTCTGGGAATAAAGACTATGCTCAAAACCTCTGTGTTAAAGCTGGCCGGTGCAGGCTAACGCGCCACGGTCCCTACTTTACCTTCAAAGGAAGAGGAATCAATACTGAGTCGCTTCGAAAGAGGCATCAGGCAGGGGCTGCTCCTACTGCAAAACAAAACACCGGTGTGGAGTGACGAGAACGACGCCTTCGTGCTCAATTTTCACGGGCGAGTGACTCAGGCCTCCGTCAAGAACTTCCAGATCATCTACCCCAATAAGCGTGAGCTGCTGGGATCCCCGGTCCCCGGGTCAGGGGTATCAGCGCGTAAGGACTACTGCTCCCATCAGCACTTGAGAGTCTGCCTAGCCGACCGCGCCTCTCTGTTGCCCTGTAGTTCACGCGGCACCAGAGCGCCTCCTAGCGTAGGGGCTGGGTTCCCGTAGCTCAGAAGTGGGGGTGGGGAGGTGGCGGCTGAGAGGCTTTGGCTAAGGCTCAGATTCTGATTTTCTCCACAGCAGACAAAGTGGTGCTGCAGTTCGGCCGGATGGGTCCAGATACATTCACCATGGACTTCTGCTTTCCTCTTTCCCCGCTCCAAGCATTCGCCATCTGCTTGTCCAGTTTTGATGGGAAGCTGGCCTGTGCATAATTCAATAAAATTGTTTCTCTGGTTTGTGTGCTTGTGCCTTTGGAGAAAGGGCTCTGAGGTGCCTTCTTTCTGCACCACCTCAGGAATCACCGCACTTCCTAGAGGCCCTCTTGGTGTACCGTCCTGGGCTCTGTGGCCTGGTCTCCCAGGTGTTAAAGGAGATGGGCCTCGTCTAACTGGGAAGTACCTGGGGTAGTTTGTTGTGTTAGAGCAGCATAACTCTAAAAAGTGTCACCGTCAAACTTTGAACAGTCAGGAGCAAACCATTTGAACACACAGGAGGAACCAGCTGGATGGCTTGTGTTGGGAACATTTGAGAACAGCTCTGAGCTTAGGGGTTGAGAATGTGCCAAGATTGAGGAAGAGCCTGGCTTCCACCCCTAGCAATGAATAACAAAAACAAAACAAAAACACATGCAAAAATTAAAAAAAAAAAAAAAAACTAAGAAAAAGCCCTGAAGCTGAGTGTGGTGGCATGAGCCTGTAATACTAACACTGGAGAGGCTGAGGCAGGAGGATGGCCATGAGTTCGAGGCCAGCCTGAACTACATAGTGAAACTGCCTTGGGATTAAAAAAAAAAAAAAAATCATGACACATCTACAATCCCAGGTACTTAGAAACCCAAAGCAGGATGATCTAATTTGAGGCCAGCCTGGGGAAATTTAGCAGGACCTCCGCTTTCCCTCAAAAAGTAAAGTAACAAGTCTTACAGGTGGAATGAGACCTGGTACAGCCAGCACCTAGGGAACTAGCAGAAGGCAAGGACATGTGGCCAGCTGTGACTTACCCATTTGAACTGGGTAATTCCATGAGCTCAGAGAAACATTTGCAAGCTTTCCATGAAAAAAAAACATTCCATCCCCTATCACCAAGCCTTAGACCCCTTACTCAGAGACCCAAAATTTTGCACCACCTCAGCAATACCTCCCTCTCCTACCTAAACTCCCCTATAAAAATATATCCTTACCCCTTTTTCAGGGCCAACGGTCTTTTCATCCTTGGCCTCATTGAACCCGGGTGGCAATGAAATCCTTGCATGTTGCTTCGACTTTGCCTGCCTCAGTGGTCTCAGGTGAGCCTCAGTTTAGTCTAACAACACCCAGATGAATAACTGAACATGTACACGAATAGTTTCACTAGCTAATGCTTATCTGCCATTATTTGATGGACACTTTGTTTTTGTCTTTTTCCTTTTTATCAGTACCAGGGATCGAACTCACAACTGCCTGCTTGCAAGACAGGCGCTTATGCCGCTGAGCTAAATCCCCAGCCCCCGACACTGTTTTAATTCATAACCCTTTTGGGGTCACACAACCCGTGAAGGATGTAGACCTGGTAGTACCATTGCAAAAAAGGACACTGAGTCTACAGGCCTAGAGCTGCTGTCAAGTCAGGAAACAGTCCTGAGAAATTCAGCAGGGAATGAGAGGCTGTGGGGAAGCATACAACAATAGGACTATTCGCCTTTCAGATGTCAGCGAGTCAAACTCTAGACCTCCTGGAGAGGTAATTGTCCCACATTAATGAAATATAGGCAGATAGTAAACAAAACCTAGCTGGGTGTGGTGGCGCATGCCTGTAATCCCAGCACTCTGGAGGCAGAGGCAGGAGGCTCTTTGTGAGTTTGAGACCAGCCTGGGCTATAAAGTGAGCCCAAGGCCAGCCTAAACTACATAGAGACCTCAAAAAAAAAAAAAAAAAAAAAAAAAAAAAAAAAAATCTACAAAATCCTGAGGCCAGACACAGAAGCATGATGGGAAGTGTGATTTTTTTGATCTCTTGCAGGGTTGTGAGCTTTTGAGTCCCCTCAGGACATGACATACAACAAGGAGACACTGCTCACTACAAACCAGAAAGATTTATTTTTTTTTGTCTTTTTCCTTCTTATCGATACCGGGGATCGAACTCACGACTACGTGCTTACAAGGCACGTGCTTATGCCGCTGAGCTAAACCCCCAGCCCCCAAAGCTTTATTCTTGATCAACATCAACACTAAAGCAGGGCCTTGAGATGGAGCGGGGGAACAGGGCGCGGCCACGGCTTGGCTCAAGGGCGGGGTCTCTACAGGGACAGGGGAGGGGGCGGGGTGAGGACCGTAGGGCCAGGTGGGTTCCCAAGGCGAGCCCACGCTCTGGCTCGCCAGGCAGGGGTGAGGCAAGGTCCCAGCTCTTCTTGGGCCCGGGCAATGCGGCGGGCGAAGCGGCTGCGATCCCGAGCGAGCTGCTCCCAGGGGCCTCGGCGGGCGGCCTGCGCAGGTCCAGCCCACACAGCCAGGAGATGCACTGTGATCTTCTCAGAGAAACGCACCTGGGGACCAAGGACAGACACAGGGTTTCACATGCAAGATTCATAGGGTCACAGGAACCCACACAGGAAGTGTGTGTATGGGGGGGGGGAACTAGCTGCAAAATCCACTCACTGCAGGCCACAGTGTTTGACTTACCCAGGAGTTTCCTGGGCCTGCCCCAAGCCACGCCTCCGGCTGCACCCATAGGGCCCTGGCCTCTTGCAGAAGATTGCAGGATGGTGATGCAGCCCCAGCCGAGGGCGAGGCAATCTTCTGTAACAAGGGCAGGGGACCCCGGAGTCCCGCCCAGTCTCTCTGACTTAAGAACCTGCTGTCTATGGGTCTACCTTCAGGGCAATTCCAGCATCAAACTAAAGAATCTAGGCCCACAGCAGCACCCACCTTTCTATCCTTCGCGGAAAGCTTAGGATCCTGATCCTCGGGGAGGGTCTTTGACAACCTCAACTTCTTCTGCAGTCGGAGGGGCAGCTTAGGAGCAGGCCAGGGAGCTGGGGGCGTCTGTCCAGGGACATACATGGCCACAGCCAGGGGCCGGGGTTCAGTCTCAATCCAAGCTTCAGCAGCATGCTTTTCCCTTGTCCTCTCTCCAGGTGGCGCTGTCCAGGCACTCAGCTGGGCACCTTGAAGTTGAGGGAAGGCACCTGGGCCCAGGTCAGTATCTCTGTCCCCAACTGCTCCTAAATCACCTCCTGTGTCCTGGTTCTCCTCCCACTCATCTTCGTCCTCTGTGACCTCTCCAGGACGATATACCCAGGCCCTCAGGAAGGTGCTGGTGCCAAGGGTGGATGAGGAAGCATCAGCTTCTCCCTGAGCTGATCCCGAATCACTGCCCTCATCTTCCTCATCTTTCCCCTTCTCCTCCTCATCTTCCTCATCTTCATCCTCCGTGTCCTCTCCAGGCCGATACACCCAGGCCCTTAGGAAGGTGCTGGTGCCGAGGGTGGATGAGGAAGCATCAGCTCCTCCCTGACCTGATCCCAAATCACTGTCCTCATCTTCTTCCTCCTCCTCCTCCACTTCCTCTTCCTCCTCCTTCTCCTCCTCTTCTTCCTCATTTTCATCCTCTGTGTCCTCTCCAGGCTGATACACCCAGGCCCTCAGGAAGGCATTTGTGGTGATGGTAGAAGAATCCCCAGCTTCTCTCTCTTCCTCAGCCCATCTGGAATCAGGGTCCTCATCTTGCTCCTTGTCTTTGTCCTCTGCGTTCTCACTGGGGTGATCTTCACAGGATCCATGCAGTGGCCCTTGTTGGGGACCCAAGGATCGTGGCTCTGGGTCAGCGGCTCCTTTCTGGGCTACCTCTCTGACCTTCGAGTCCTTCCCAGCCGCCTCTCCTGAGCAACTGTGCCAGGCCCCAGGGCTGGGCCCTGACCATGACGGGGAAATGGACCTCTTGGTTTCTGTATTTTCTGTTCCTTTGTTCTCCGTGGCTTGCTCCTCTTCCTCTCCTGGGCAACACAGCCAAGTGCTGGGCTTGAGTTCTGGGGCCAGAGGGGAAACAGAGGCGGTGGCAGCTTCTTTGCTGGCAGCCTCCCCATCTTCCCCCTGCTCCTCCCTGACAGGACCACCCTGGCAGTGTGATGAAAGATAAGCTAGCTTGGTCTCTCCCTGCTCTTCAGCAGCTTCCCTTCCTTTAGTCTGCTTCTCTCCAGAGCTCTTATCAGGACCTTGCAGGGCACTCAGCAGCAGGGTGGGGGACAGTGGTGCAGGCTGGCCATGGGTGAATTCTCCTGGTTGCAGCCTGTTTGCTTTTTCCTTCCCATACTCTACCGTATCGCCACAGGAAAGTCCCCAGGCTTTGGGAGCAGAACTGCTGACTTTCAGGTCAAGTCCCCCGGGCCCTGGTGCTGCCTCTCCATTCTCCTCTGTGGCTCCGATGTCTTCAGGCTCCTCTTCTGGATTTTGGGGCCAGAGGAAACGAGATCCTTCAGGAGGAGCCTCGACATCTCCCTCCACTCCAGCTTCTAGCTCATCTGCTCTTCTGGCTTCTGCCAGCCAGGGCTGTAGGGGTCCTGGGACCCTCAGGAGGCTCCAGGCCCGGCTCAAGATTCCCATCAGAGGGGACAGCAAGTACAAGGCCTGGGCATCCCACCAGGGACTGGTGTGATGGGGCACTTGGCCCGGGGCCATCTGGCTGGGCTGGGGAGAAGAGAGAAAAAAATAAAGCTTAAGAGCCATTTTGAAAATAGTATTAGAGCATGACCCTGAGTCACACAGGAAAATAGCAACACAAATATGAACGTGAGTAACACTGCCTCAGATTCCTTGGTAATCTCGGCACGCCCATTCCTGTTGCTCACACCCTTCTCCCTTTAATCCCTGGGAGCCAGCACCCCAGGTCTCTCTTTGATCCAAAATTCAAGCCCCTGGCCCCTCCTTCCTCAAATCTTCATTCCATTAAAAAAAAAAACAAAAAACAAAAACCACTTCATTCCAGCCCTAAGAACAAAAAACCTTTCACTAGTTTTCCTTGGGGACCAAGTTATAGCCTCCATTTCTGACACCTATGAGGACAGAACAGGTTTCTAACACCTTTCTCTCCGGGTCAAGGAAAACATTTTGACCCCTAGAGGATTCCTTCTCTAGGGAGCCAAGAGTCGGGCTGCCACACTCCTCTTTCCTCAGCCTAGGATCCGGGTTCCCCATCCCACTGCCCGTCTCACTGAGGGTCCCCACGGCTTTCTCAGCCGCTTCTGGCTTCTCTCCACACCCTGGAATCCAAGCTCCCAGGCCCTCCTTCTCCACCTCCAGGGGACCTGGCGCGGAACCCTCCGGACTCAGTCTCCTCCTCTTTACAGCCTGGTAGTCTGGCCTCCAGCTCCAAGCGCAGGCCCAGCCCGCCTCCTTCGGTTCCGATCCCTTTACTCACCGGCGGGGCTGCGCGTCAGCCCGGGGGCAAGAGCGCGGGTCCGGGTAGCCAGAAGCGATCGCAGGTCCGGAGGGCTCGGGAGGCCTGCGCGTTCATCTCGCCTCACACGTCGATCTGGAGGGTTTTAAGGATCACGACTGTCGCAGCGACGTTAAATTGCCTGGCGTCTCGAGTATAATTAAACACAAACCTGGGACAGGGTCGGATTAGGAGCGCTAAATCCGGCTTTTATAGTCCTCCTCAGCAGACGCGCTGACGTCACGAATAGGGGCGGGGTTTCGGAACGTCATGGATCTTGTGGGTGGGGATGGAAAAAAAAATCCAGATTTCTCGTGGACTTTCCGAGCTTTTGACGTCATGATGTCGTTTGGATAGTGGCCACATCTCAAGGCCCCAGGAGTTTACGCTGTGCGGGTGACCAATGGGCTGTATGGAAGGGGGAGCAAGACTGGGATAGCAGGGGCCTTGCAAGTGTGCGGTCCTGAGTTCAATCCCTGGTACCCATAAAAACAAAAAAGACAAAAAAAAAAAAAAAAAAAGACTGGGATGGTAAAGAGCACTTGCAATCCCAGCAATCTGGAAGCTGAGGTAGCAGGACTGCTGTGAGTTCCAGGACAGCCTGGGATACATAGTGAGTTTAAGGCCAGCCTGAACTGCATAGTGAAATCCTGTCTCAAAAAAGACCACAAAAATAAAAACAAAAACAAGACTATTGTGGTCCCAGGCCATCCCACCTCAGTTTAAACAGCAGACCCTAGTCAATTCTCCCACCTTCTCACGTGATTGACTTCCTCCCCAAGTTGGAGGTAGGGTATTGTTCCCTTTCACAGATGAGTAAACTGAGGGTTAGGAATGAAGGAATTTGCTCAATGTAGTACCAAACAGTCCAGATTTTTTTTTTTTGTCTTTTTCATTTTTGTCGGTACCAGGGATCAAACTCATGACTGCCTGCTTGCAAGGCAGGCACTTATGCCGCTGAGCTAAATCCCCAGCCCCCTTTTTTTGTCTTTTTGCAATAGGGTCTTACTATCCAGTTCAGGCTGGCCTTGAGCTCATTTTGTAGCTCAGGCTGATCTCGAATTTGCAGAGATCCTCCTGCCTCAGCCTCCTGAGTGCTAGGATTACAGGTGCGCACTACTATGCCCAACTCTTTTTGTTTTTGTTTTTTTGGGCGGTACTGGGGATCAAACTCATGACCTCGCACTTGCCAAGCAGGCACTTATGCTGCTGAGCTAAATCCCCTGCCCTTTGTTTTGTTTTGAGACAAGGTCTCATGATTTATTTCTGGCTGGTCTCAAAGTCACTATGTAGCCCAAGCTGGCCTCAAATATGCAGCACTCCTCCTGCCTGAGTCTGACCTGGGATTACAAGTGTGTGCCACCACACTGGGCCGGATTCTTTGTTAATAGGAACGAGAATGTGGAAAAACCCCATTCTTCTTTGGGAACTGGATGAACCCTCCCCAGCCTCACTCAAAGCTATGCTTCCATACTGGGCCATCACAGCTGAGGCATCCTGACTCCTAGCTCCCACTTTCTTGAGTACCCACAAGTCTGAAATCCTAACCCTGATTCTCCTCAGGCCGCTGGCGTCTGAGTGCTAGTCCCTGGTCAGACCAGCCCCCCTTTAGTTATTTATTTGGGTACTGGAGTCAAACTCAAGACCTCATGCTTGCCAGGCAGGCACTTATGCCACTGAGCTAAATCCCTTTATAGTTGGGCCAGTGCCCCAGACCCAAACACAGTAGGCTGACAAGGATCTCTCTTCTCCAACCCCAAGAGTCCCAGCAACAGGCAGCCAGGAGGGGAGTTGGGGCCCAGCCCCTCCCCTGGGCTGTGGGGCAGCAGAGCCAGGGGTCAGGCTGTGGTGGAGAAGCCAGGAGGGGCGGGGACAGCCAGGATTGGGAGGGGAGACAGCAGCGTGGGAGGGTGGCAGAGGAAGGGAAAGACCAGCAGAGAGGAAAGAGAAAGGGAACTGGAGGAAAAGAGAAAGTGAGGAGAAGCGAAAGGGACGGAGACTGGGAGGAAATAACAATCATGGCAGGACAGGGTGGAGAGAGAGAGTGAGAGGAAACAGAGACGGCAAGAGGAGAGAGGAGGTGGGAAGGGCTGAGAGAGGCGCTCAGGCACAGGCTCTGAACCTGAGAGGAAAAGCTTGGGGCTGAAGCAAGCCTGGGAAGAGACTAGAAGAGACAGAGGGGAGAGAGAAATAGAAGGTGAGGCTGGGAAAGAGGTGATCTCAAAGAAAAGTTGAGTGCAAGAAGGAAAGAGAGAAAGGAGAGAGGAAGAAAACACAAGACAGCAGACAAAGGGTAAAAGGTGAGGGCAGAATCAGGTGAGGAGAGAGACCCAGAGCTATCAGGCCCAGCTCTTGAGAGACCAAGAAGGGGGAGACTGCGACTGGCACCCCTCACCCACAGCATCTCTCCCTGTCCCGGGGACCCCAGAGTGGGGTAAGTTGCCTGCCTGGGCTGGGAGGGGAATCGGGATGCACATTCCTGGAGCCTTAGGGCCCCGCTTATGGAGTTGGCAGGGATATTGGGGGGAGGGTGTGCCCGTGGGAGGGCAGGACGCAGGTAGCCCGGGGCAGAAGGAAGAGGGGAGGACAGAGAGGGTCACATTTCTGGCCAGGGCCCAGTGGGCAGAAAGAAAGGAGCCCCTATTCCCTGTCAGGCCATAGATAGCTGCCCCCTCCCTGCAGCTGCCAGTGCCACCCACCTCTCTTGGCACTGCTGTGGTATGCGCTCGGGGGCACGGCCTCCCCGGCCCCAGCCCCCAGCCCCAGACAACAGGCTCTTTCTCCTCAGTTTCCTTGGACCTCTGAGCCTCTGACCCGGTCTCGGTCACCATCCCCAGCTGAGCTGGCCTTGGGGACTCAGCCACTCTGTCCCCAGAGCCGAATGGAGGACGGCCGACCGTGGAGCAGCCTCAGCCTGGCCAGCAGTGCCTCCACCATCTCTTCGCTCAGCACCCTGAGCGCCAAGGTGCGCGCTTCCTGGTGACTGGGCCATGGGGAGGGAGGACAGCCCAGCTCTGGGCCCCTCTGTCCCTTGCTTGGTGCCACCCGAGGGCCTCTGGTTGTTACTCGTGAGACACCTTAGAATTGGCTCAGCAGCTGCAGCTGGGGAGCTGTGGCCACTCCCGGCCTGTCCCCACCCCTCCCAGTTTCCTAACTCCCAGCCAGAGTGACACCCTCTCTTGACCTGCTTGCTGTCCCAGCTGCCACGCCCCAGCCAAAGTGAGCCTGTTACCACTACTCCTTGGAGAGGATGCGGCCACCCTGTCCTGTCTTGGTTTTTTTTTTTTTTTTTGGTACGGGGATTCAACTGTGCGCTTGCAAAGCAGGCGCTTATGCTGCTGAGCTGAATCCCCAGCCCCTTAAATTTTTTTTTGTCTTTGTTCATTTGTCCATTTCCTCTGTCTACCTGTGAAAGCCAGTTAGGGAAGACTTCTCTTGACAATCAGGTCCCCAGGATACTTTCATCTCCATGTCACCCTGGCTGCACATTCAAGGAGGAGACCCATTTTCACATCCTCTGGCCACTTCCGGTGCCCTGAGCTCAAAACCAGAGATTCGATCCCAACCTTGGTCAGCGGTGCCTCCAAAGAAGAAGGGCCTCCTGTGGCAACCTTGTTCCAGGAGCCTCGACCCCATCTGAGTCAGCCAGAGGGATCTAAACCCCTAATTTGGACATGGTTCCTGGGGATGGGGGTCATGGGCCAGGGCTGGAGCTGTCCTTTCATCCTTCTATTTACTGGGAGCTCAAAATTGAAGTCATCCTGCTGACGGACCTCCCTGCCAACAAAGGCTCTACCACATCCCTGGCTCTTGGGACCAGGGTGTCCGCTTTGCAGCAATGAACCGTTGAGTCTCTGAGCCCCATCCCCCCTCAATCCCTCCATCAGTGCTTACTGCGCTCTCTTCTGCAGAGCCTGTGGCCTGCAGTGCCCTCCCTCACCGACTCTCACAGGCACCTCTAGCAAGTGCATTTCTGAGTGACCCCCCATTGCTTCTGTCCTTCCTCTCAGCAGACGCCCACGCGGGCGGTAAACAAGGTCCATGCCTTTGGGAAGAGGAACAATGCGCTCAGAAGGGACCCCAACCTGCCCGTGCACATCCGAGGCTGGCTTCACAAGCAGGTGGGGTGAGCTGCAAATGGGAGGACGCTGGTGGCTGTTCCCCTGGCTGTCCACTTTTCTCTCCTTCCAGGGTTCCATGTATGTTTCTTTTCATCACCCTGCCTCTCCCCTTGTTCTGCATTGTTACATTCATTCATCCACCCATTCACTAATCAAGAAATAGTGCATATCACATCCAAGATTATCACAGGGGGCAGGGATGCATCATAAATCAGTAAGTATAACTGGGCATAGTGGGCTATAACTATAATCCTAGGATTCAGGAGGCTGAGGAAGGAAGATCACCATGAGTTGAAAGCCAGCTTGGGTGACATATGAGTTCAGTGCCCACTCAAACTATACAGCAAGATTTTAAAGCCCAAAGGCCCTGCAGGAGCAGGAGCCAAAATTCCTGTATCTAGAACAAGCTAAGGAGAGAGAAATCAGAGGGCTGGTGAGGCAGTAGTTCTCAAGCCTTGGTGCCTAGACCAGCAGCATCAGTGTCCCTTGGGAACTTAAGAAATGCAAATAGTGTTGCCCCAGCCCAGCTCTACCGAATTAAAACCTCTGGTGAGGTGCTCAGGAATCTGTGGTTTGTAGGTGTTGTTTTTTGATACTGGGAATTAATCTCAGGACCTGGCACTTGTCAGGCAGGTGCTGTGCTGCTGAGCCATATCTCTGGCCCAGTTTGTATCAGGGATTGTTTTTTTTTTGTTGTTTTTTTTTTGTCTTTTTCATTTTTATTAGTACCGGGGATAGAACTCACGACCGCCTGCTAGCAAGGCAGGTGCTTATGCCGCTGAGCTAAATCCCCAGTCCCTGTATCAAGGATTGAACTCAAGACCTCAAGCTTGCCAGGAAGGTGATTGTGCCACTGAGCTAAACCCCCAGCCCCCTCCCTCCTTCCAACTCAGGCCTTCCTTCTTTGTCTCTCCCCAGGACAGCTCTGGGCTTCGGCTCTGGAAGCGCCGCTGGTTTGTCCTCTCTGGCCACTGCCTCTTCTATTACAAGGGTCAGTGCCCCAGCTGGACCCGGTGGGAAGGTGCAGTTCCCCGCCTCCTGGCTTCCTAATCCTCTGTGATCCCTGATGCCGACCCCTTTGCAGACAGTCGCGAGGAGTGTGTGCTGGGCAGTGTCCTGCTTCCCAGCTACAGCGTTCGGCCAGATGGACCCGGAGCCCCCCGGGGGCGGCGCTTCACTTTCACCGTGAGTCCCTTGGTCCTCCATAGTACCAGGTCTGGGAGGGGCCCTGGAGGGGTGCATTGGAGGCCCCATTACTGTGACTGAAAGGTTGTGACTCTGATCCATGGCGTCCCGGGGTTCAGAGTGCCCTGTCCTCCCGCAGGCTGAGCACCCGGGCATGAGGACCTACGTCCTTGCGGCTGACACCTTGGAGGACCTGCGGGGATGGCTGCGCGCACTGGGCCGGGCCTCCCGCGCGGAGGGCGATGACTGGTTAGTAGAGGTCCAAGCCATGCCCCTGACTTCTGT
This sequence comes from Cavia porcellus, assembly GCF_034190915.1. Lineage (NCBI taxonomy): Eukaryota > Metazoa > Chordata > Mammalia > Rodentia > Caviidae > Cavia > Cavia porcellus. The sequence goes on along the minus strand of NW_026947490.1, from coordinate 27,524,129 downwards.
GAGCAGAATCTTCCAGATCTCTGATTTTCTTTTTTTTTTTTTTTAATTTTTTTTTTTTTTTTTTTTTTTTTTTTTTTTTGCCTTTTTCGTTTTTATCGGTACCAGGGATCGAACTCACGACTGCCTGCTTGTAAGGCAGGTGCTTATGCCGCTGAGCTAAATCCCCAGCCCCCAAGATCTCTGATTTTCAATCACTAATGTAGCCTAGGATATTCTGTCTTTCAGGCTCCATCTCTCTGATTGGCTGCTTTAGAAATCTCCATCCCTGAGACGGATCCCTAACTAATAACACTAAAAGATCAAATTAAAAAAAAAAAAAAAGTCAGGCAGTCTTTTAGGCTCTGTCCCTGCCTTTTCCAATTTCCATTCTGGAGATTCTTTTCCCTGGTTCAGTCTTTCTTCTTTTTCTTTTTCTTCTTCTTTTTTTTTTTTTTTTCTTTTTTATCGGTACCAGGGATCGACTCATGACCACACACTTGCAAGGCAGGCACTTATGCCGGTGAGCTAAATCCCCAGCCCCTTCTTTTTTTTTTTTTTTTTTTTTTTGAGACAGGGTCTCGCTATGCAGTTCAGGCTGGGCTTGAGCTCACTTTGTAGCCCAGGATGGCCTCGAACTCACAATAATCCTCGTGCCTCAGCCTCCCAAGTACTGGGATTACAGGCATGAGTCACTATGCCCGGTTGGTTCAGTCTTTCTTATAGTACAGGAGATTGGGTCTTGGGATCTGGATGGACCTGGTGGCCCCGTACAAGTCACTTCCACACCCAGGGCCTCAGTTTCCAAATTTGGAAAATGGGTGCAAGGATGTATACCGCATAATTTCCCCTTTTTGGGTAGGTTGCGGTGTTTGCATCTGTGACGAGTCTAGAGCTATTACGAGGGTCAGAGGAATAATGTCTCTTTCTGTGCTTTCTTGTTAGTGGGCCATCTAGGTCACCTCCTCGTCCCCAGCCTGGGGAGGGCCCTGGTGGCCCGGGGGGTCCCCCAGAGGTGAGCAAAGGAGAAGAGGGGCGCATCTCGGAATCACCAGAGGTGGCTCGGTTCTCCAGAGGTCGTGGCCAACCCGGACTACTGGCTCCCAGCCCCACCGCAGACCTCCAGTCTGGACCCAGGGTTTGCAGGACCAGAAGCCCAGAGTGAGTGGGGCAGACCGGCGTTAGGGCGTGGCCTAATCGAGGGCGGAGCCGGAGAGTGGTTGCAGCGTGGTTTGATGGTTTCTGCTTTACGTCTTGAGAGTTGCTAGGGGTTCTGTGCAGTCACAGACTTTCGGGAGTTCTAAGGCGATACCACGAAGGAGACATTTGGCAGGATCTACCCAGCAGAGCAGGATTCTACTCCAACGCAACTGAACACTGAAGCGAGATATCCTTTTGGGCTGACTTGAAAGACAGTGAAGTGCACTGGGGCGGCTCTAGTTGACTCACTTCCCCGATTCTCTCCTTCCATAGCCCGTTTGCACCCCTCTCTCGCCCGCCTTCCCCGCTGAACCTTCCCCGTCCCCGATCTGCTCCAGCGCGGCGACCCCCGCCCTCAGGAGACACAGCGCTCCCTCCCCGACCTCACACGCCCTTGAGTCGCATTGATGTCCGGCCTCCTCTTGATTGGGGACCCCAACGACAGACCCTATCCCGGACCCTCACACCCCGCAGAGGACCATCCTCTGAAGCTGGAGGAGGACGGCGTCCCAGGAGCCCCCAAAACTGGAGTCAGGAACCCAGAATAAAGGTGAGCCAAGGGGACTGGAGAACTACATTTCCCATGAGCCTTCGGGACTGTTTTCAGGATGAATGGGCTCTAAGTCAGTTCCTTGAGCCTCATGGGGATTGTAGTCCTCAATAATTACCCACGCTCAGCTGGTCCTGGCCTTTGCTTCGTAAGCAAACATGGGTTTTGTAGTCCAGGATAATGTGCCCAAATAGTTCCCTAACAAGTGGTGTGGTTTTTTCTGCCTTAGTACCCAGTTTATTATGCTATTTTCTCTGAGCATTATTCATTTATAGCCCAGAATATCCACAGCTACCTCTCATCAGCTTGTGGGGCTGCTTTGCCAAAGCTAGCTCATCTATTAGCATACTCTCAGCTCTGAACCTCAGGTCTACTAAGCTTTCCTATTCTGAACATATCTGCTGTGATATCTGCTACTAGGATGAACTAATTTCTAAACATCTCTAATCATTATGTCTTCTAGGCCCCCCCTGGTTCCTCCACTTATCTCCAGCTCCCCCCAAGACACCCTGGGACCCGGGCCTCCATGGTTTTATTGGTAAGTATCCTGAGGCACCCAGATCTACCAGCGCCTCCTCCGTTGTTTTCTTTGCTGTGAGTAATGCTATTTCCTGGCCAAGAGCTTCAGAAACAAGGTATTCCATGGCCCTCGAGCAGGTGGTCATGTCTGTTTTCTGTGGCTGCTGAAATAGCACAGGACTTTGTTTTAAACCACAGACTGGGTGGTTTAAAACAATTTCAGTTGCTTTTGCCACCCTCTGGCTGTAGAAATCCGAAGTTGAGGTGGCAGCATGTCCAGGGCTACGCTTTCTCTGAAGATTCCAGGAGAGGATCTATTCACGCCCCTCTCCTAGGCTGGGGTGTTGGCAAAACCCTTGCTCTTCAGTGGCTGCATCATCCTGTCCCTGCCTCCATGATCCTGTGACTGTCTTCCTTTTTGGTTATCTGTGTCACTGGGTTGTGGGGATACCTTCTAGAGATTCTTTCTAGGTTCTTGCCTGAACAAAATTTTGGATGGAACAATCACAAAATATAGTGAAATTTTACATTTATTAAAAGTCGGAAGGAGCCGGGCGTGGTGGCTCACGCCTGTAATCCCAGCACTTGCGAGACTGAGATGAGAGGATCCTTGCGAGTTCTAGACCAGCTTGGGCAACAAAGTGAGCTCAAGGCCAGCCTGAACTGCGTAGCGAGACCTTGTCACAAAAAAGACCAAAAAAAAAAAAAAAAAAAAAAAGTCGGAAGGGCCAGGGATTTTGTTCAGCGGTATAAGTGCCTGCCTGATAAGCATGAGGTCATGAGTTTGATCCCCTGTACCAAAAAAAAAAAAAAAAAAAAAGACAGTGAGGGCCCAGGGATTTAGCTCATCTGCCTGGTAAGAGACACCCTAAACAATTAAAACATCTTTTTTGGAGGGTTAAAAGTAGGAAAAGAAACATGCTCTGCAGAGTGAGTTAGAACCAACTAAAAGTAGGAAAAGAAGTATACTGTACAACATGAGGGCAGACCACAGTGGAAGAGAGCTCACAGTGTGCAGGAGTACAAAGGTGGCCATCTTTGTACCTCCTACTCCCCAGGCTAACCTCAGGTCCAGGCTGACCTAGCAGAAACCTGCTTTTCCCAAGTAGAACTGCCGGGTGCAGGGCTTGGGTGCTTTACTGGTTACACCCATTTGCCCAGCCCGCTGACCATATCCTAATCTCCTACCTCATCTGTGTCTCCCTTTTAAATCATTAAATTACCCAAGCTGGGCTCAAATTTATGATCCTCTGCCTCAGCCTCCCAGAGTGCTGAAATATGCAAGTGTGCATCATCATGATGGCTAATTAATTTTTTAAACTTTAAGACAGGGGTCTCCACTGGGCACACTCCTGTAATCCTGGCATTTGGAAGGTTGAGGCAGGTGGATTGTTGCAAGCTGGACACAGCCTGGGTTACAAAGTAAGCCCAAGGCCTGAACTACATAATGAGACCCTGTCTCAAAAGACAAAAAACGACAAGGGTCTCCATAAGTAGCTGTGTTGCCAGGATAGGCTTGAAATTGTCATCCTCCTACCTTAGCCTCCTAAGTAGTTTATCACCTTACTTTGCTGATGTAGTGGTGGATACCTGTCATCTCAGCACTTGGGAGGCTGAGGCAGGAGGATCACCGTGAGTTCGAGGCCAGCCTCAGCTACATAGTGAGTTCAAGCCCAACCTAAACTGCATAGTACGACTTTGTCTCAAAAAAAAAGAGTCTGTTTTGGAAATGTTGCTGTTAGGCTGTTATACCTGTAATACTGATTTCTCAGAAGGTCAGATAAACAGCTTAATTCTTCTAGCTTTGAGAAGTGGAACTTTCATTTTAACTAATCTGTTGGGGCCCAAGGAAGGAGCATACTCCCAAACAATGGCCTCCTATAATTTTCTTTGTAAGTTATTATTAGTACACACACACACACACACACACACACACACACACACACATTTTTGGTCTTTTTGAGACAAGGTCTCACTATGCAGTTTAGGCTGACCTTGAACTCACTTTGTAGTTCAGGTTGGCCTGGAAATCAGTGATCCTCCTGCCTCAACCTCCTGAGTGCTGGGATTACAGGTGTCCACTAGATAACTGGCTTCTCAGTTACTCTTATCTTGACTACATGCAAAGTTGAAAGCTTATGGTACCCAAGGAGACAGAGACAGTATGAAAGCAGAGATGCCAAGCTGTTACCTGTAATTCCTTGGCCATCAAATGTCTGCAGCCCCATTGAAACAGTCAGTGTTTTTGGCACCGAGTTTCATTAGCGACCTGCTTGTGTCCCCCCCCCCCCCGCTTTTTTTTTGTCTTTTTCGTTTTTATCGGTACCAGGGATTGAACTCACGACTGCCTGCTTGCAAGGCAGGCACTTATGCCGCTGAGCTAAATCCCCAGCCCCTGCTTGTCCCCTTTGACCCTTGATTTTTTTCCTTCTTCCTAGCCAGGTCCACCCCTGGACTCAACCTTCCAGCAAAGCTTGGAGACAGATGTAAGTTCCCAGATGCAGCCTTTCCTGGGGTCCCAGAGCTGGCAGGAGAAGATGTTCTAGATGGTATGGGGTGGGGAAGATCCCATGGGGCCCCTGAATGCTCCTCCTGTGTCTTTTCTGCAGAGCCTGCTGACCAAGCTATGTGGGCAGGATCGGCTCCTGAGGAGGCTGCAGGAGGACATCGACCAGAAGCAGGAGGAGAAGGTCCTGGGCCCCCAGGACCATCCTCAGTGCTGTTGGAGGATGCAGAGGACAGGATGCCTCTGTTGCCCTGAGCCCAGTGTGGCTCCAGAAGTCTGATAGCTTCCCTCTCCTGCAGGAGCAGCTGGAAGCCGCCCTGGAGCTCACCAGGCAGCAGCTGGGCCAAACCACCAGGGAGGCTGCAGCTCCCGGCCGGGCCTGGGGTCGCCAGCGCCTCCTGCAGGACCGCCTGGTCAGCGTGAGGGCCGCCCTCTGTCATCTGACTCAGGTGAGAGGCTGCAAGGGCGGGGCTGTAGGGTACTGGGAAGGGGACCCTGTGGGTTACAGGACCGGGTTCTGGAGAAATCCATCACCCAAGCTGTGCAATAACCTTGATCATCTGGAAACGGAGACAGAGACAGAGAGAGACTGAAACAGAAACGAGAGAGAGACAGACAGACAGACAAATAGGCAGACAGGAAGACAGGCAGACAGAAAGATAGAGAGCTAAGTGATTAAATTGCTCAGGCTGGGATTGGGTTTGGAATCTTCCAGCCTCAGCCTCCCAGACTGTTGAGATTTGGGTAGGGAGAGGGGTGTGTGTGATTGAACTAGGGCCTTACATCACTGGGTGAATTTGACTTGGGCTCCCCGGGTTGTGTGAGCTAACCCTCTCTAATAGCTGGGTGTGGTGCACCTGCTTACAACCCCAGGATTCTGGGAAGCTGAGTCATGAGGATCAAAAATTAAAGCCTAACCTGGACAATTTAGAAATTTAAGGAGAATATGTCTATCTCAAGTCAGTAAATAATAAATAGCTGGGGCTGGAGCTCAGTATGAAGAACTTGAGTACAGAAGAAAAAAAAAAAGGAAAAAGTAAAGCAAAGACAATCAGGCATGGTGGCACATGCCTGTAATCCCAGCACTGAGGAGGCTGAGGCAGGAGGATCACTGGGAGTGTCAGGTCAGCCCGGACTACTCAGTGAGACCCTGTCTTAAAAACAAAACAAAACAAAACAAACAAAATTTAAAAATTTATTAAACCCTCTGGGCCCTGGGCTCTAGCTATCTTTTTTTTTTTTTTTGGTACTGGGGATTGAACTCAAGACCTCACACTTGCCAGGCAGGCGCTTATGCCACTGAGCTAAATCCTCAGCCCTTTTAGCTATCTTTTATGTAAACTCTAGATAGTAAAAACAACATTTGCTTCATGGGACCCTCACAAAGATCCCATCAATATATGTAAATGAATATTTAACACAGTAAAAATACTTGGTCCTCGGTAATATTGTAAGGGCAGGCAGAGAGCAGAGAGACCAGCCAAATGGGCTTCAGGGGACAACAGGGCTGTATATCTCAGGGGTGCGGGTGGTAGCAAGGGGAGAGCAGAGGTGTTTAGGGGAGGTGTTTGTCTGCCTTTGATTGGAGCATGGCAGTGAGTAGTCTGGGGCAGACACATCATGGGGTTTCCTGGAACCCGATGGGCTGTGCGTGGTGATCTTTGATGGCCTTACCCGCTGGGCATGACAAATGCTTGTGTGTTTAGCGCTAATAATTATTATCTGTTAGTAATGGAGACTGTTTCTAAACTATGTGAACTACTGTTCAAACACCTTTAAACTTGGGGCTGGGTTTAGCTCAGCGGCATAAGCACCTGCCTTGCAAGCAGGCAGTCCTGAGTTTGATCCCTGGTACCAATAAAAAGTTTAAAAAAAAAAAAAAAGAGCAAACAAACACCTTTAAACTGATGGCGAGGATAGTACCCACCTCATAACAGTTCACCAAGAGGGCCGGGGATGTGGCTCAGCTACATAAGGACCTTCCTGACAAGGGATAGGTCTGAGTTTGATCCCGGTAACAAAAGAAAAAGAAATAATTCACCAAGAGTCAGGGGTGGTGGTGCATACCCTTAATCCTAGGACTTGGGAGGCTGAGGCAGGACTGCTGCAAGTTCGAGGCCAGCCAGGGCTACATATTGAGACCCTGTCTCAAAAAAATAAGACAAAACAGAACAGAAAGCATTCACCCAGAGGTGGTACTGGTTACCTGTGCCCACCTGCTAGCTATTGCTATCCTGGCCTTTTCCCCCTTTTTTGGGAGAGGGATGATACTAGAAATTGAACTCAACCTCACACTTTCCAGGCAGGTGTTGTGCCACTGAGCTATATTCCTGGTACCTCCTTTTTTCCTTTTTGAGACAGTCTTGATATGCTATGCCATTCAGGCTTGCCTTGAACTATGTAGTCTAGGTTGGCCTCAAACTTGCAGTGATCCTCCTGCCTCAGCCTCCTGAGTGCTGGAATAACAGATGTGTGCCGATGCACCCAGATGACCGTCTTTATCCTGGCCTCATGATGCTGCGCTGCAAGGCGTTATGGCCTTGGCTTCCCCTGAGTACATCACACCTGCAGTCTAACGTGCTCTGAAGAGGCACATTAGCAATCCAGCGACTCAGGGATGCTCTTAATTGTCTACACTAGCTGCTCTGTGGAATGCAGGTTTCACAGACTCTGGAGTTCCCCTAGTCCCAGCCCGGCCCTGGGCCGGGGCCCAGGCATCCCCTCCACCCCTAGGCTGGAAAAAGATGGGCAAAGTTGTGGAGGGTGGCGTGCTAACTTGTTTTTCTGCCACTTGAGGAGCGAGAGCGGATTTGGGCCACATACAGAGGCCTGGAGCAGGAGCTGGGCACCTTGCGAGAGACCCTGGAGTACCTGCTGCACCTTGGTTCCCCCCAGGTACGACGCGCTCCCTTCCCAGGGGCCCAAGCCAGATCTTGGATGGAAGGGACCTGCTATAGCAAGCCCCTCCCACAGAGCCAAAGCCCCTCCCACTAGGCCCAAGTCCCGCCCCCTATCCTGTTAGTCTAAACTTTTTTTTAAAAAAAGAGTGGGAAGAGCTTAGCGGGGCATAGTGATGCACACCTATACCTATAATCGCAGCACTCAGGAGGCTGAGGCAGGCGGATCATGCAAATTTGAGACCAGCCTGGGCTACAAAGTGAGCCTGCATCCAGCCTGAACAGCATAGTGAGACCCTGACTCAAAAAAAAAAAAAAAAGAGTGGGAAGAATTTATTGAAAGAAAGCTTCTATCTATCTGCGAGGGACAGAAAGTGGCCCAGAAGGTGGGTTGCCCCCCCTACTCTAAGCTCTTTTTTGTAGTTAAGAGCCTGCTCTGCCCCCATTGGCCAAGTTCTAGTCTGGCAACCTGCTTCTTGCCTATTGCTGTTAAATTTATCCTCCGGAAAGAAAAGGGAAAAATCTTCTGGTTTCCAGTTCTAAACCTAACTTCAAACGCAGTACCTAAAATATAAAACCCCTTGCTTAGCCTCTGACTTATTTCTTCATTCTCAGCTGATGTAGGTAGTTCTGAATCATACATATTTATTTATTTATTTATTTTTTGTCTTTTTCGTTTTTATCGGTACCAGGGATCGAACTCACAACTGCCTGCTTGCAAGGCAAGTGCTTATGCCGCTGAGCTAAATCCCCAGCCCCGAATCATACATATTTAGCTCGTGACACTGACTTCGCAGTTACTCAGGAAGCTGAAGCATGAGGATTGCAAGTTTGAGGCCAGCCAAGGCTGCTTATGGGACCAGGTCTGGAGAGTAAAAATAAAAACAAAAGTGACTGGGGAAAAAGAAAAAAGAAAATCAAAATAAAAGACAAAACAAGGGGCTGGAGATTTAGCTTAGTGGCATAAGCGCCTGCCTTGCAAGCAGGCAGTCATGAGTTCGATCCCTGGTACCGATAAAAAGGAAAAAGCAAAAAAAAAAAAAAAAAAAAAAAAAGTAAACAAAACAAAACAAGGACAAATAGTTTATAATAACAACAAAAGTCAACTATCTAAGAATAAATCTAGTGAGAGATATGTAAAACATCTTTTTTTTTTTTCCATTTTAAAACAGGGTCTTACTGTGCAGTTCAGGCCGGCTTTGAACTCACATTCGCCTAGGCTGGTCTTGCACTCTCAACAATCCTCCTGCTTCAGCCTCCTGAGTGCTTAGATTAGAGATGTGTGCTACCACACCTGGCTAAGACCTTTGTTCTGAACACCAGAAAAAGTCATCAGTAGACATTAAAATCTAGAGATGGAGAGGCTTCCATGGTTACCAGTAGGAATGACAAGGGAAAGACGTGGCATCACCCCAGCATTTTCCAGATGAGGACCAGCAGCGCTGGGACAGATTTGGAAGAGTTTCTGTATAGATTGACAAGGGGACCCTAAATTGTCACTGCAAATGCAGAAGGCCAGGAGTCACCAAGATGACCCCCAAGGGCCAGCACAGCCGCATGTCACCCCGGATATGAACACTATGGTTACTAAGACAGCAAATGTTCTGTGGGGGGACGGCAGGACCAGAAAGGGGGCTCAGAAACTGACCCATGGATATTTATACAGTCAACCCCGTGGCGCAGAGGTGGGGCTACAGAGCAGGACACAAAGGACATTCCCACACTTCCCCTGGTTCCACAGGGAGAAAAATCCTGACTCTGAGAACAATGCCCCAGTTCAGACCATGCCAAAGCGGAAGAGCTGGAAGCCCCTCGAATTTCCTTCCTTCAGTAACAGAGCTCTTTCCTTCCCCCAGGACAGGGCCGCGGCTCAGCAGCAGCTGTGGATGGTGGAGGACACGCTGGCAGGGCTGGGGAGCCCCCAGAAGCCGCGCCCCCACACTGAGCCTGAACCTCCTACCCCTGCATTCCAAGGCGAGGAGTCCTCTGAGAGGGAGGTGAGATTCGCATCTCTCTCCTTCTCATTTCCTGTCCCAACTGCCCTGGCCCAATGTGTTCCCCTGCTCTTTTCTTTCTTTTTCTTTTTTTCTTTTTGTCTTTGGACACAGGATCTCACTATGTGGTTCAGGCTAGCCTTGAGCTCACTTTGTAGCCCAGTCTGGTCTTGAACTTGCAGTGATCCTCCTGCCTCAGCCTCCTGAATGCTGGGATTACAGGCGTGCAGCTGTAGTGGGCTGAGGTTTGGGTTGTAGTAGAGGACTTGGTTGGCATTCACAGTAAATAACGCGCGCGCGCGCGCGCACACACACACACACACACACACACACACACACACTTGGGAATGCTGGCCCACACCTGTAATCGCTGTACTTGGGAGGCTGAGGTAGGAGGATCCCCATGAATTCAAGGCTAGACTAGACTACACAGCAAGACCCTGTTTAAAAAAACAATAAGCAAAAGTAAAGAAAACCAGGATTAGGTTTACAATTATATTGTTCCTCATACTGTCTCAGTTGCTGAAAAGTGACAGTGATGACACAATCCTGAGTGCCCTCCTCTACACCCTCCAGAGCCTGCCTGAGTCCCTGGAACTCAGCTCCCCTCAATTGCCTGAGGCTGACTGGGGCCGGCCCCCTGGAGGTGACAGAGACCTTGGCAGCCCACGCTCAGGTGAGTGTCCTGATGGGTGGGTATGTCTTGTGTTCCCTGTCCTCATTGAGTCCCCTTTGTCCTTCCAGGCCTGGCATCTCCCAGGGTCTCCCGGGCTTCCAGCCCTGAGGGTCATCGTCCCTCCTCCCCACTGCTGGGGATCAAGGTAGGCTGTGCATGTGGGTCATTCCACTTGTCTTGTGGCCCTGTAATCTGTCCACCATGGACCCCAGTCCTAGCAACACAGCTGGGAGTGGTGTTCCCAAAGCCACCTTCAGAGGAGAGCGTGCTATTTGTGAGAACCTTGGTACTCATTTTTTTTTTTTTTCAGTACTGGGGATCGAACTTGCAGCCTTGAGCTTGCCAGGCAGACGCTTATGCCACTGAGCTAAATCCCCAGTCCCTTTGGTCCTCATTTTTATCTCTGCCATGTTTGGTTGTTTGAGACAGAGTCTCACTATGTAGTCCAGACTGGCCTCGAACTCGTCGTGGTGATCTTCTTGCCTCAGCCTCCCAAGTACTGGGACTACAGGTGTGCACTACCCTACCCATCTAGCTCTGTTACCTCTAAGCGGTATTACTTTGGGCCCATTATATTGCCTCACTGTTTCATCTGTAAAATGGGGCTAATAGTAGTGATTGCCATTTGGAACTGATGTTGTTAGCTAGGTGGCGTGAAGTTTCTGTAATCCTAGCACTTGGGAGGCTGAGGCAGGAGGAGGCTCACCCAGTGTTTGAGGTCAGCCAGGGCTACATAGTGAGTTCAAGGTCATTTTGACCTTGGGAGACCTTGTCTCAAAAAAAAAAATTACTCTTACCTTGGTGTCTTCAGCCTTTTGTTGTGTTTTGTCTTTTTGTTTTGAGACAGGATCTTGCCGTGTACTCCAGGCCTGCCTTGAATTCACTGTGTAGCTCAGGCTAGCCTTGAACACTGGACCTGCCTGCCTCAGCCTCCGTGTACTAGGATTATAGGACTGTGCCAACTCTCTGGCTATGTCCTCGTTCTTGAAGAAGACTGAGAAGGCCAGACAAACTTAGGGATAACAAACCGTGCAATTCTAGTTTTTAGACATACAGTCTGTAACTAATCTGTCTAGGACATCCAGAGCTGAGCAGGAATCTGATTTTCTTTCTTTCTTTCTTTCTTTCTTTCTTTCTTTCTTTCTTTCTCTCTCTCTCTCTCTCTCTCTCTCTCTCTCTCTCTCTCTCTCTTTCTTTCTCTTTTGAGACAGGGTCTCACTATGTAGTTCAGCCTGGCCTTGTCTCAGCCTCCCAAGTGCTGGAATTTCAGGTGTACACCACCACACCTGGTTACTGTTTCCTTTATTGAAATGTATGATTGGGAGCTGGGCAGGGTGTACACGCCTGTAATTTCAGCACTCGGGAGGCTGAAGCAGGAGGATCATTACAAGTTTGAGATCAGCCTGGGCTATGAAGTGAGCTCAAAGCTAGCCTGAACTGCATAGAGAGACCCTGTCTCAAAAAGACAACAACAAGTCAATAAAGGAAAACAAATATAAGTTGTGGGCAGAGATACCAAGCTGTATGCTGATTTTGGTTTCCATTGGGCATCTTCAAGTCCAGCTGTAAGATTGTGGTAACAATGAAGTGATTAAATGAATGTAGTATCTCCAAAGACTGCAAATAGTACCCAGGTTTATTTATTTATTTATTTTGTCTTTTTCGTTCTTATCGGTACTAGGGCTAAGTGCTTGCAAGGCAGGCACTTATGCCGCTGAGCTAAATCCCCAGCCCCTAGTACCCAGGTTTAGTGAGCACCTCATTCATTCTTCATCAGTTCACCCACTCAGCAAGTATTTATCTGTGATGCTGGGGCCCAAACCCAGAGCTTTTCACCTGGGAGGTGAGACTCCACTATGGTGCTCCCTGTAATCCCAGGCTTGAGGAGGAACAGGAGGAAGAGGAAGAGGCAGAAGGATCGCAAGCTCTAGGCCAGCCTGGGCGATTTAGCGAGATCTTGTCTCAAAATATAAAAAACAGCTGCGGATGCAGCACAGTGCAAAGGCCCTGGGTTCAGTCCCCAGTACCACACACAACAAAAACAAAACTGTGAATCTCTGTGGTGAACTGACTGGGAAGGGCCAGACTGCAGGCCGGGAGATCCGGGGTGAGAGGATAAAGAGGTGCCCTAGTCTTTGGGGTGTTGAGGGACTTCTAATCTCTCCAGGGTCCTACGGCCCGGCCCAGGATGAGTGCCCAGGAGCAGCTGGAGCGCATGCGCAGGAACCAGGACAGTGGACGGCCCCTCCTGCGCCCTGCTTCCCCCCGACTCCTTACCCTGGGGAGGACGCTGTCCCCAGCCAGACACCAGCCTGACGCAGAGCAGAGGGTAAGGGCAGGAGGGCTAGGACTGGCCGGGGGACAGTGACGGGCCCCTATTCCTAGTCTGTCAGTGTCCCGCCTTAAAACAAGAATATTCCCTACCTCCTTGCCCTGAGCTGATTCACCCCAACTAGTGCTTTATGAGCATCCTGGCTCGCCCAGTGCTGGGGGGCCAGAGCAGAGTGGTGAGGAGAAAAAAAAGGGGAGTTCCTTCGGGGGTGGAGGATGTCACAGACCTAGATGAGAGCCCAGTTGTTCTCAGCTGCTGTGTGTTGTCAAAGGAAAAAAATTCTTTGAGCAGAGCAATTGATTTTCTTCCCTATTACAAGAAATTAAAGATCAATGTGTTAAAAAAGGGCTTCACCTTAGATTCTTAAAGGAATTAGATAAGTCCTAGAGGTGTGTGGTGTGTATGTGTGTACACGGATGCGTGATTTTTTTCTCTGAGCCTCTTTCTTCAAAATGAAAAGGCAAGGTTTCCAGGGCAGGACTCCAAAGGCCCACTTCCTTTTCAGGCTGTCCTAGGAGCTGCAAAGTTGCTCAGAAGCTCAGGGTCCTGGAGCAGGTGAGGACCTGAAGGAGGGTGTGAAGAAGAAACACAAAAGGGAAGGCGAGGACTAGTGTTTATTATTAGGGTCTTCTGAGTACTGAACTACATGTTCCAAAACTTTAACCGCCACTTGAGTTCCTGGGGCATTAGAAACACCACCAAGAAGCCCTCCATCGCAGTGAGAACTGCAGTTCCCAGATCTATTCGTTCCTCTATCTGGGGGTTCTAGTAATGTGGAGGCGCAAGTAAACTACGAATCCCATAATACTCAGGGTCTGTGTTCAAACCTGACCAGTCCCATCACGTGCTCGGGACTACAACTCCCAGAGGGCAGCGCAAGGCCGCTACCTAAACCCCATAATGTCCCTTGTCTCCAGCCTACCTTTGTTTGTTTTTTCCTTCATTTTATGTCCAATCTACCTTTTTTAGTCCCAGGAACACTAGCCATTACTTGACCACATCCGACGGCCACAGGGAGCAGGTCCTCAGCCTGTCCCAAGCCCTGGCCACTGAGGCGTCGCAGTGGCGCAAACTGATGACAGGTAGGTAAGGGCCAGGGATAGCGGACTTCTAGGTTTCAGTGCGGGAGGAGCTGCAAACGTTGAGTACTGGGTCCGGGTGAGGAAGGGTCTGGTGCCTGCTGGGGGACTCCCATGTTGAGAAGAGTGTGTGGTAGCGACTGAGAGTTCTGAGTCCCCGGCAGGAGGGGACCAGGGTCAGGGTGAAGAGCCTTGAGGTGCCTGGAAGGCTGGCAGCTGAGTCTCAGGAATGGATTATGGGTTGAGACTATTGGGTCTGAGAAAGCGGGTGTTTGGGGCTGGATTCCTGGGGCAGAGGGTGGAGGGTGGGGCTTGGACTCCCAGATCTGAGGGAGGAGGGGCTGAACCTGGACTCCCAGGTCTGAAGAAGTGTTCTCTGGGATGGATTCCTGGGTCGAGGTCCCCGAGTCCTGAGTCCTAAAGTTTGCGGATCTCATTTCCCACTCAGCTTCTCCAGGTGGGAATTTGGACTGTCGCGAAGGCCCTATCCCTTCTGTTGCTCAGTCGGACCCCAGGCCCCAGGTCACCTCGCCTCCGAGATCCCCCGCAGTGACTGATTCCTCCGATTCCACTGGATTCTCTGGGCGCAAAAGTGAGCGAGGTGGAGGTCCGTCTCCCTGGGATCCCACGTGGGACTCGGGGAACGCCCCTCCAGCCGCCAGTCAGGACGACGGGGCGTGGCCTCTGAGGGTCACTCTGCTGCAGTCCAGTTTCTGACCTGCTTCGCCGAGGGGGCGTGGCCTGTGGCACCGCCTGGATATCTGTGGCCACTCAGAGCACCTGGGGGCGTGGTCTGGTCTCCACCTGTGTGGCCTGGGGAGGTGCCTGGTTTATATCGGTTAAATTTGGTTTTGCCCACTGTCCAAATTTGGATTAAAACTTTGAACTTTCAGTGAGTAGTTTTCTGTTTTGGGGTTACGATGCCGCAGCTTCTAAGGAATGAAAGTAGAATCGTGGATGGCTGGGTTCTGAAGGAATAAGGAACAGGGAGGGCCCTGGGTAGTAGGTGGCAGGGATCCTAAATTATTGGGTCTGACACAGGAGGGAATAGATACTCTGAATTCTAGGTCAGATGGGAGCAAAGGGCCGGAATTTAGGACTCCTAAACTCCGGGAGGAGGGGCTGGGGGGCGGGGATCCCCAGGTCAGAGAGAGGAGGTGGAGGCCAATTCCCCAGGTCTCTGGTCTTCCCGGCAACGCCCCCAGGGTTGGGCTCAGGGTTTGGCCCTTATTTACTCCGGGATCTCTGAGCCCCAGCACAGCGGATGTGGGGAGAGACTCCAGGACAGGCGGCTAAATCGGGATGGCATCGGGAACACGCTACGCAGGGAAGGTGGTGGTTGTGACGGGGGGCGGGCGCGGCATCGGAGCCGGGATCGTCCGCGCCTTCGGTGAGCAGGGGTCTGGTGCTGGACCTTTCCTGGGGTAAATGAGAAGGGTAGGGGAGTGACTATGAGAGTGAGAAGAAGAGATTGCATTCTAGATTCTTCTTTTAGCGAAGTCTGTTTTCAACGCCGAGGAAGGGTTCAATGCCCAGCGCCAGAGTTTTTGGCCTGCTGTCCAAAGCAAATTCCTCACTTTCTGGGGCTGTTACCATGGCTACGGGGGGCAGTTCAAGGAATTTGTGCGTCCCAACCTGAGGTTGACTGGGGAACCCACAGATGGGGGCTCAAGAGCTCAAGAGTTCAAGCCCAGCAGTCACCTGGTGAGGCCAACGGGAGAGTGTGTTAGGTCTCTGCCCTTTGTCCTGGGGTTTATCAGGAGACTTTGGGGTCACAAGTGGAAGACGATATTGGTCCTACTCCACGTGGCCACAAGAGGGCAGCACGGGTCTGAGTGAAGGCCGGCTAGGGACAACCTGTTCTTTCCCTGCAGCTGAAAGTGGGGCACACGTTGTCATCTGCGACAAGGATGGTGAGTGAGGGTCCCTAACTTGCCCTAGACTCTCCTCCCTCAGAGCTGGGGGGCCCGGGCCGGCTCCTCCTCTAACCCTGGCTCCAGCGCCTCCTCTCTGTCCCTGCAGAGTCCAATGCCCGGGTCCTGGAGCAGCAACTCCCGGGCACCGTCTTCGTCCGCTCTGATGTGACTCGGGAGGAGGATCTGCAGGTGAGCTCGCCTCTGCCTTGCACCCCCCCTTCCAGCAATTTCTACCGCCATGCTCCAGCTGGCTGTGTCACAGCGGGTCTTTCTCTTGCTGCTGTCCTGTCTGCTGCATCTGGATGCCTGCCCTTCCTCTCCATGTCTCCTGTCCTTTCTGTCTTGTGTGTATTTTTTGCTTACCCAGTCCCCATGT
This sequence comes from Cavia porcellus, assembly GCF_034190915.1. Taxonomy (NCBI): domain Eukaryota; kingdom Metazoa; phylum Chordata; class Mammalia; order Rodentia; family Caviidae; genus Cavia; species Cavia porcellus. The sequence goes on along the minus strand of NW_026947490.1, from coordinate 27,508,108 downwards.
CTCTATTCCCTTTTTCTGGGTCTCTGTCCCCTGCTCTCCGGTTTCTCAGGTGATAACTGTACCTTGGCTCTGGCCAACCCAGCCTCTGGCCTCCTCTTTCTTCTCCAGCTAAGCTAGCAGCGCTGGCCGAGTGTGTCCCTCCTGGTTCTTGTCCCTGTCCCTTTCCCACCATCCCTTCCAATTCAGCCCTACCACTTCTCCAGGATTGTGCTTCTCTCCTCAGACCCTGATTGCTGAGACCATTCGCCTGTTTGGCCGTCTGGATTGTGTGGTCAACAATGCTGGCTACCGTGAGTATTGTGGCCCCATAACCATTTTCCCCGGCCATTTGGCCACCTCTTGGCCTCCACCATACCCTCCTATACTTCAGTTTCCCCTCTCCCTGGCCCCGGTCCCCCATCTTACTTCATCCCTCCCTGTTCCCTCAGATGGGACAGTGCAGCTGTAATGCTCACCCCAGCCTGAAACCCTGGCTCTCAAGCTGGCCATGATGGTGCACGCCTGTCATCTCAGTGCCCAGGAAGCTGAGGTAGGAGGATCACTGGGAGTTTGAGACCAGCCTGGGCTACATAGTGAGACCTTCTCTCAAAAAACCAAACCAAAAAATTTTAAAAACAGAACAGAATTGTCCTTACTCTGGCATTCACTGGTGGGCCGGTCTAGGTGACTCCCTTAAGGCTTTGACTGCTTGTAAAATAAAGAAAATTGAGCATAGCAGCAGGGGTTGCTGCAGAATTTAGGACCACATCTGTCCACACCCAGATGTTTGCACATCTGACACAACCATGACCAATGGCTGGGACGCGGAGTTATCCACTGAGTCATTGTTAGCTTCATGAGCCCTGGCACGCTGTGTCATCTGAAGGCTGCTTTTCCGGTTGTTCCTGCTGGGAAGGGTAAGGACAGGCTGCATGGCCTGGAAGAAGGAGGCAAGATGACACTGAGGAGGTTTGGCACAGTGCATGCTAGGTGCCCATCTGAAGCCCTGGGGGAAGAGGTGGCTGTTCTCCCGTCGGTGGGATGACGAGTCTCCTGTCTCCTCTACTCTCTGCCCTCGGTCCTGTTCCCAGCATGCCACCCCTTTATTTTATTTTTAATTTTTTGGTTTTTATTACCGAGACAGGATCCCACTGTATTCCAGGATGGCCTGGAACTCACTACGTAGCCCAGGCTGGCCTCAAACTCACAGCACTCCTCCTGCCTCAGCCTGCCAAGCATTGGGATTAGAGCCATGCGGTAGCACACCCAGCAACTCTCTATGCCTTTGCTCACTGTCTCATTCCTTGGAGAAGCCATGCACTTTATCTCCACCTTTCCTCCCATCTGGGCCTTTGCACCAAGCTGCTGCTCCAGCCCCTCTCTAGTTTTTATTTTTTTTTGTATTTTTACTGGTACCAGGGATCGAACTCATGACTGCCTGCTTGCAAGGCAGGCGCTTATGCCACTGAGCTAAATCCCCAGCCCTCTAGTTTTTATTTTTGAGACAGGGTCTCTCTGAATTGCTAAGTTCCCCAGGCTGTGCTCAAATTTTCAATCTTTCTGCCTCAGCCTCCCAATTGCTGGGGTCACAGGTGTGTACCACCACATCTGGTTCCCTAAAGACCTGTCTTCCTTAACTGATGCTGCTTGCAGTCCTTGGCTTGTTGCCCCGTCCCCTGGATCTACCATGCTTTCCTTTCCCCCATCGCTGTTCCCTCCTCTCTCCTCAGATCCAGTGGCTCAGTGGCCAGAGGACACCTCTGCCCAGGACTTCCGGCAGCTGCTGGAGCTGAACCTGCTGGGCTACTACTCCTTGACCAAGGTGAGGTGGCTCCTGGCCCCAGCCACGGCACTGCAAGCCCTACTGCACCCCAGAGCCCATGTCTTCCCTTGCTTGGTTTGATCTCCCCCCAAAAACCTCGTTTCTTGTTGACACTAGGCAGTGCAAAGCCCTCTGTCCAGCCAAAGCCACTTGTGTAGTGACACAGCCCAGCCTTCTCAGGAAATTCCATTTTATTGTTGTTGATTTTAAGATGGGGTCTCACTGTGTAGCTCAGACTGGCGTCTGTGATGATCCTCCTGCCTCAGCCTCCTGAGTACTGGCATTACAAGAGTGTACTACCTTGTCTAGCTAGGGTTGTTTTGGTTTTAGTTTTATTTGTTAATTTATTTTTATATTTTTGGCTAGGGTTTTCTGGTTTTGTTTTGTTTTTTGGAGACAGGGTGTTTCTACACAGTTCAAGCTGACCTCAATCTCACAGCAATCCTCCTGCCTCAACCTCCCAAGTGCTAGGATTACAGGCATAGGCTAGCAAGATTGTCATGGTTAGCTAGGGTTTCCTTAAAGGTGAGTTCATGTGGATGAACTTTTGGATGTGGAAGCTGTCAGGAAGGTGGAAAGGAGGTGTGAGGAAGAGTGGCTCTGGCAGAGGAGCAGCTGGTTGCAAAGGCCCTGTGGTGGGCTGTGGCTACCTGGATATGAGCGGGACAGCAGTAGAGTCAGCGTGGGAGTGAGGGCAGAGAGGGTACCCAGGAGTCCAGATGTCGCAGGACCTCTGAGGCGCGGGATAGTCTCAGTTTAGAGCTGGAGCCCGGGGTGTCCAGCTGGCGCCCTCTGGTGGCCACTCGCGGAATGGCCTGCGCCGTGACCCTGGGTGGGGCGACATCTGCCCAGCTTTGGTATGAAGCAGCTTCAAGCCTGAGCTTCTTTAGAACCACCAGGGAATTCAAAAGAGTTTTTGTTGTTACTATTTTGTTTTGAGACTAGGTGTTACTACCTAGCCCAGGCTGGCCTGGAATTTAAGATCTTCCTGCCTTAGCCTCCGGAGTACTGGGGCTACAGGCATATAGCACCATGTCCAGCAATGCTTAAAGTGAAAGAAAAAACAATCTAAATGCCCATCAACCGTGGAATGGATAAAAAAAGATGTGGTATTGTTATACAGTGGAGTACTGAGTACTACTCATCCATAAAGAAGGATAAATTGGAGAATTTTATAGGTAAATGGAGGCAAGTTGAGACCATCTCCTTAAGTGAAATAAACCAGATGCATGTGTGTAAACATCATATTGTCTCCCTAGAGTGAGAAGCTGAGAGAGTAAATAAGAGAAAAAGGTGTGTATATAATAATATATATATAGACACTTACATATGTATATATATAATATATGATAGTTAAGATGGTTATGTTACTAATTTCTCTTAGCTCATTGAAAAGAAAGTTTTGTGCTAATATTGTTTGGACAGTTAAATGCCAACATCTTATACTCTGAATAACTAATTTAAAGGTAAAAATATGCAGTGTATTAACCAGTGTTACCCTCTAATTATCTTGTTTTGAAATTTTTTTCCTCTTTAAATTTTTTTTTAAAAAAAGAAAAAGAGAATTCTATAATACCCATATGCCCTTATTTGTATCTAACAGTTACACACACGCACACACACACATGCACACACACACCAACCTTCTGTATCCATAGGTTCCACATCTGTAGATTCAACTAATTTACCAAAAGGGTAGCTGAGAGAGGTGGTGGAGTACCCTCTAATCCTAGTACTCTGGGAAGCTGAGGCAGGAAGATTACAAGTTCCAGCTCAGTCTGGGGAATTTAGTGACTTATCAAGACACTGTCCTAAAATAGAAGAATTTCTTAAAAAAAGAGCTAGGGATGCAGCTCAGCGCGTGAAGGCCCTAGGTTTAATCTCTAGGACAGTCACACTTGTTTAGGAGAGAAGTGGCGGTCTTCAAAGCCTCCTATGCCCTGGCCCTTTCCTCTCTGACCTCAGCACCCTCACACTGGTTCCATTCTACCCCAGGACCTTGGTACTTGCTGTCCTGACGAGTTCTCTTCCTGTCCTTCCTGCTCACTCTGCCCTCTATGTCTGTGTTCGGTTGTTTCCTTGCCAAATTGCTTTTTGAAATGCACCTACCCCAGTCCCCTCCCTCATCCCAGTGACACCCAGGTCCTCCTGATACGCCTGCCTCCTGTGTTCCCCACCTCCACCAGGGCAGAAAGCTACGGCTGCAGTGTTCCTGGACTTAGCCATGGTGTCTATACATAGTAGGTGCTCAATAAACATTCACAGACGGAATTTGGAGGTGGGGAGAATTATATCCCATGTGTCTCAGAAATAGCTTTGCCAGGGCTCCTGTGTGGGCAGAAGAGACACTGAGGCTTGGAAGACACTGGATTGGATTTCTAGGAGTGGGTGAGGAACTCCAGAGAGGGCTCGGGCAGAGTTAGAAGAAGCTGGTTGTTAACAGCCAAGTGCCTCCCTCCTCCTGCACACTGAGGGGATCAGGATGTGCAGACACAGGCTTGTAACCCCAGCAACATGGAGGCTGAGACGGGAAGACTGCACATTCAAGGCCATCCTGGGCACATCGCAAGAGTTTGTCTCAAATTTTTTAAAAAAATGCAATAAAACCAGAACTGGGGTGCACTGAGCCTGACAGAGCATGCATTTATGTCCCGGTACAACAGTGTCCCAGGGATCTGCTGTGAGTCTCACTGGGTGGTAGGAACAGGCCCCACCCTGGTCATCCCAGCTGCCCAAGGCAGGTGACAGGAAGGTTAGAATCTGAGTTCATCTAAGGTCATGTCCTGTCCTGCATACCAGGAGCGGGGACAGTCAGGAGAGAAGTTCACAGAGAATTCACTTAGGTCTCCACTTCTGTTTGTTTTTGGATTTTGTTGTTGTTTAAGACAGAGTCTTGCTCTGTAGTTCAGGCTGGCCTAAAACTCACTGTGTAGCCCCCTGGGACGCACTGTGATCCTCCTGCTTCAGCCTCCTGAGTGCTGGGATAACAGACGTTCACCACCAGCTCCAGTTCTGTTTTGAACACAGAGAAACCTTCCCCTCTGAGCCCTTCCTTTATTTTTTATATAGCTGTTTGGACCTCTCTGTGGCTTTCCCTAGCTTGTTGGGGGCAGGGTTTTCAGTAACATAAAAAGCCAGAGAGATGTCAGACACTAGAAAAGGGGGAAGAGAGAGAAAGAGAGGGAGAGAGAGCACAAAATTCTCTTTTAGCGCTGGGCATGGCGGTACATGCCTGTCACCTCAGCAGGCAGGAGGCTGAGGCAGGAGGATCACTGGGAATTCCAGGCCAGTCGGGGCTACATCGCTAGGCCATGTCTCAAAAAACCAAACCCAGACAAAATAAATTCCCTTCTAGACAAAGAAAAGTTCCCAAGTACCAAGACCCAGCGACACAAGGGCAAGCCACACGAAGTGCTAGGTGTGGTGGGTCACTGTCCCGACATCAGGGTATGGTGGCTGATTCTGCTTCATGTCCCCAGCTCGCCCTCCCCCACTTGCGGAAGAGCCAGGGCAACATCATCAACATCTCCAGCCTGGTTGGGGCCATAGGCCAGACCCAGGCGTTGCCTTATGTCGCCACCAAGGTATGCCAGCCCCTGCCCTGCCTTGCGTCCTACTCCCCGCCCCGGTTGGGTCTGAGGCGTCCCTGGAACTGAGACGTGGAACCTAGTGAGCGCTTCTGCAGAAGAGGTTTGCAGTTCGCTGACTCCCGAGGTGAGAGGAGTTTTCATAAACGGAGCGGGAAGGGTTCATTGGGCAGATTTTAGGATGAACACAAGAGGGCGCTCAGAGAACTGAGACCGTGTCGCGGGGAGGGCGGACAGCTATTTCTGCTTCTCAAGAGAGGTGGAGGGGCTGGGATTGAGCTCAGCAGGTGTAACCGACTGCCTGGCAAGTGCGAGATCATGGGTTCGCTCCCTGGTACCAAAAAACAGAAAAACAAGGGGGGTGGGTGGGATGTGGAAGCCCCAACTCACCCCAGGAAGGATACGGCCCACGCCACAGGTATGGGCTCTGTCTTATTTTTTGTTTTTTAGTTCAAACATTCTTTTTCTGTTTTTCCAGAGTAGAAAATATTTATTGGGGGAAAGAAAGCTTCTAAGAGACAGAATGGGTCCCCAGGGGTCTGCCTAGGCATTCTTTAGATTGTCTCCACGTGTCGTGTCCCCCACCCCACCGTTCCTCTAGGGTTCACCCTCCTGCTCTGTACTCTCAATGAAGCCACTTCGTGGACTGTTGGTTTCCTGAGGAATTTGGTTGGGTCAGGTCCTGGGGGGAAGAAGCCTAAGTCTAACTAAGGGAACACTGATGCAGATGGCCTTGGGCACCTTGGCTGTGTCTTTGTTTTTTGTTTTTTGTTTTTAAGACAAAGACTCACTATACTATCATAGTTCTGGCTGGCCTTGAATACACTATGTAGCCCAGGCTGGCCTTGAACTTTCATCCAGAAACTTTCATCCAGGCTGGGATTACAAGCTTGCACCATCATAATTTTTGTTTTGTTTTGTTTGTTTGAGATGGGCTCTAGGGTCTCTCTTTGGAGCCCACATGGCCTGAAATGCATAACCCTCGTGCCTGAGGCTTGCCCCAACAAGCCCTGTGACAAACCTTTGGGTGCAGGAACCTGGGAAAGTCCTACATGTGATTCTCAGGATCACCCCCAAGGAACAACTGGTGACAAACAGTTCGGCCCCAGTTTTCCCCAAGCCACAGAGCCTGGTGCCTTTGAAAGCAGTCTGCTGGGAGGGTGAGATTTCTCCATCCCGCTGCCCCTGCTTGGGCCCCTGGCCGGAGAGGGGAGATGGGCGGGGCCCTATCTTGTGGAATCTGACTCTGTCCCTGGGTTCTCTACAGGGGGCAGTCACAGCCATGACCAAAGCCTTGGCCTTGGATGAGAGCAAGTACGGAGTCCGAGTCAACTGGTGAGCAGCTTCCAGTAGGCAAGAGCCCCATGGGCCGCTGGGAAGAGGGCCGAGCCCCTTGGCAGCATCTGTGATGCCCTCTGCCCCCATTCCCCAGTATCTCCCCAGGGAACATCTGGACCCCGCTGTGGGAGATGCTGGCAGCCTCCTCACCAGACCCCCAGGCCACGATCCTGGAGGGGGTGCTGGCCCAGGTGAGTGCAGAGCAGAGGAGACCTGGGGGCGTGGCGATCCAGGGGCGTTCCCAAACCCCTCCCGACCCCCTTTCTCCGACTCTCTCCCCAGCCCCTGGGCCGCATGGGCCAGCCCGCTGAGGTGGGCGCCGCAGCTGTGTTCCTGGCCTCAGAAGCCACCTTTTGCACAGGCATCGAGCTCCGTCTGACGGGGGGCGCAGAGCTAGGGTACGGAAGCAAAGCCAGTCGGGACACCCCTTTGGAAATCCCCATGCTTCCTCCTGACTTCCCACGGCAGTCCCTGGCGTGTACCACCTCCCCCCAGGAGCAGCTCCCTGCCCCGTAGACTTGAAGCCTGCTTAGGCGATCGCCCTGTCGGTCCTCCCTCCCCCGGGTTCTCAACAAAGTAGCTTGCACCGATGCAGAGAATCGCTGTTTATTCCCTGCCCTTTCTACGAGTTGGCCATACCAGGCTTCCAGCCCTGCGCCCACACTTCCCTCTGCCCTGCGACCCAGCTTCCCTCTCGGCCCTGTGTCAGTGCCCCCGTTGCTAATTCCTATCGGCCAAGTGGAGAGCGATTTGGATTCACCTTAGTTAAAACGCCCCCACGGGAGGTAAATTAAGCGCTAATTAGGAGAGAATGGAGAAGCAGCGAAAAGGTCTCTTTATTCTTTGGCGATCAGGGAAAAGGACCTTTGGGTCCCTGGTCCGTACAGGAAGAAGGTGGCTGCCCCTGGGGAAGTAAGGTTGAGACAACTGGGTCAGAGGGAGATAGGGCTGAAACCGGAATGCCTGGGTTTAAGAGAGGAAGAACCAGGGGTGTGTGGATCCCCGGATGCGACTGTGGATCTTGGGCTCCGCGCCCTGGCGCAGTGTAGGTGAGGGTGCGGGGCTATAAGGCTGCGGCCGGTTGGTCCCGGCGGGGGTGTGCGGCAGACGCTGATTGGCCGAGGCGGGGGCGGGGCGGCTTGTGGGCACCGCCCCTACCGTCGTGGGCTGGGAGAGGGGGGCCGGGGACTCGGGCCAGTGGAATAAAAACAGCAACATCTGCGGGGGAGGGTGCGTGATTGGGGAGCTCTAGCCTGTGGCATTTGAGGTTGAGGACAGTGACTCTGAAGCAGGATTTGTGAACATGATGGGGGTGGGGATGGATAGAGTTTGGGGAGAATCTCCCAGAATTATGGAGGCACAATGGCCCAGGATGTTGGGAACATAGCAGAGATGGGATTTTAGTGTCTCAGTGATCTGGATTGAGGAGTTTGGGGACAGTAGGTGACTGAGGAGTGACTCAGGGTCACTTACTGTCACAGGTCTGAATGGCCGAGGTCAAAACCTGAAGAGTGTGATTGGCATCTCCCCTGAATTCGGGGAGATGCTCATAAAGGTGGTCACTAGGGACTTCTGTGCGCGGGGTGAGGTGGGGCACCTGTTATCGGAGACTCACGGATGAGTGGGACAGAGAGCGACAATGTGGGGGGGGCTTCAATGATGAAAGGGACTAGAAAGAAGCAAACCCTGGGTGCTTTTATCTCGGGGACAAAGAACACATATCTTCTTCATGGTAAGAAAAACTACAAATTCACACAGGATGTATCCAAATTGCGGGGCCAAGCTCCTCTTGCATACCCCCGACCCCCGCACCCTCTCGGGCCACTTCCCAAAGTCCCATTTTGTGGTGCATTCGCTGACAGTCACTGTGAGCTCTTCCTTCCCACAAAAAGACTGTGATCAACGGGAACTTTCTGCTCCTTGCATTTGCCCCGGCTTATCCCGGACTGCCTATCCTGGCCACCACTCCACGACAGCTTTAGTGAATAAATAAAACAAACGCTGCACCGAGGCTCTGGCGTGCGTGTGGCTGGGACAGAGCAGGGGTGGGGGCTTGGCTGGGTGAGTGATTTTCAGTTTCTTCCTCTTCCTGTGCATGTGCTCCGGTAACAGGGCCAGAGAACTGGAGGCCTGGCCCGAGCCACCCCGCCACGCTTGTCCCTGCGGGAGGGGCGTGAGTGGGGCGTGGCCAGAACGGCTTTCTCCGGGCCGGGCCCCTGCAGGGTACAGTTAACCCGCCACGCTGACCATGGCCGCAACCGCGCTGGGGCAGGTGGGTTCGCGGCCCGGCCGCTGGGGCAAGGGGAACCTTGGGGAGGGGTGCACTTCCGGGAGGACCACTGGAGCGCAGCGCTTCCGGCTTGGCACAGCTCCTTTGGCCCTGGGGTTCCGTGGCAGGGCGCGCGGACGGGGATGGTTCCCCCTTGCGGGGTGCCCCAGGTGCTAATGGGCTGGGGGAAGTAATTGATGAGAAGAGGGTCTGCGCTGGGAGGTGTGAAGTGGGAAGCGTAGAGGATGAGGCTGTACTGGGCGAGGCCGCGGCCCAGAGCTGGTGTGATTTGGGGACCACAGCCCTGGGGCATTAGGGAGGAGTCCTGCGTGGGGCCTGGGCTGGCGGGAGGAAGCGCAGAGCTCGACCTTAAATTGGATCCCTCGCATTGGATCACACTCCATGTGAAAAGGAAGAGCTAGCAGTGACTCTGGGGGCCCTGAAAGTAGATGAAGACATATGCGCAATGTTTATCTGAAGCTTAGCACCTAGTGTAGAAACTGAGGCAGCGTCCCTTTGTCCAGGAGAGGCGTCCCTTTGTCCAGGAGAGGCGACAGGTCCTGTAGGCGAGTTGGACCACCCACGCTCACGGGATAGCTTGTGCAGCAGCAGGATTCCGAGCAGGGTTTCTAAGTGGAGAAGGAAACAGTCAGGGAGTACAGCCGTTTACCCTGCAGCGACCTTGAGAGAAAAGTTCCTGTTTGCTTTACACCTGATTTACCTGGGTCAACCCAGGCTGCGAAGAGCAGCCCTGGCCTTTCCTTTCTTTGGGTCTTAGTGACTGACTGCGACAACTCTGGGATAGACAGGGCCCATCTGGGCTGTTAGAGGGACAGTCATGGCCATGACAAGAACAGCACTGCACTATAACGAGAAGCCATCCTGGCTGCGATGCAAGGACCTGGAGACTGGCTGTCTGGGCTGGGCTTCCACAGGGACCCTGCTAGATTCTGATGGTGATGGACACACTCGTGAGCTGTGCTGGGGACAGCAGCCCTGGGTTGTGCAGAACACGGACCGGGAGGCTCTTGGATGTCACCGAGCTGTGGCCAGTGCACCACCCGCACCTTCATCATTCCTGACTGGGCTGCAGGCTGTTGGCACTTTGTCCCCATGGTTTCCCTGACACCTGGCATGGCTTTGGGCCCACCCCCACCGCGTGGGATGAGAGATGGGAGCCTACAGGAGAGCCCTGGCTTCAGAGACGTGCCCAGCAGGATGAAGGTGGCTTTTTCCATAGTTACCAGCTGTCCCTGGCCAGTGAGATTTATAATCTCCTGGATGCCATGCCCAGCTGTGTGGCACATTCTCCTGCTTCTCCTTCCTCCTGGATCAATCTTCATCTCTCTATCTGTCTCTCTCTCTCTTTGTCTCACTGTGTAGCCCAGGCTGGCTTCAGGGTGACCCTCCTGCTTCAGCGTCCTAAATGCTGGGAAGACAGGTGTACACTCCTACGCCTGGGTTCTAATTTTTAATTTTTTAAATTTTTTTATTTCTAATTTTCAATTTTAAGACAAGGTCTTGCTAAGTCACCAGATTCCCTGAGCTGAGTTTGAATTTGAGATCCTCCCGCCTCAGCCTTCTGGAGTGCTGGGATTATAGGGCTGTACCATCATGTCTGGCTCTGAGCTTCTCTGAGACAGTTTCTCTCCCACTCTTTCCTCATTTCACTAGCTGTGCTTCCACTGTAGGCCCTGACATCTAAACTTTATCTACTTCTTTCCTTTTTCCTGTCCTGTCTCCTGGCTTCTCTTTGTCCTACCATCAGTCACTTTTCTAATTTCTCCAGGCTTTCTTTCTTAAGTTTGTCTCTTTTATCTTTCCTTATTTATTTATTTTTGGTACCAGGAATCAAATTCAGGATCTCACGCTTTGCCAGGCAGGCACTGTGCCACTGAACTAAACCCCCAGCCCTCTATTTACTTTTACTTTTTTTTTTTGATACCCGGATCGAACTCATGACTGGGCACTTGCAAGCAGGCACTTATGCCACTAAGCTAATTCCCTAGCTTACATTTTAATTTAATGTTTTTGAAACAAAGTCTCCCTACGTCATGCAGGCCAGCCTTGAACTCACTGTGTAGACCAGGCTGGCCTCAAACTTGCAGTGATCTTCCTGCCTCAGCCTCTGGAGTACTGGGAATATAGCTATTTACCGCCATACCTGACTTCTCCCTCTTTCATCTCAGCCTCTCGCTTTATGCTCAGATTTATTCACCAGTCCTTTGCCTTGCTTTCTCCCCTTTCTAGCCCGCATCATCCACCTCGGTGTCTTTGGTTCATCCACTTCCCCGTCTGAGTCCCTTTTCTTTCTTTTCTGTTTTTGGCTCCCTCTGCCGTCCTCGCCATGATGTGCTGGCTGCCCTGTCCTGTCTCTGCCTTCTCTCTACCACATGGAGTGTCCTGGCCCTTTCTGGGCAGCTGTGTGACCACAGGGCCAGGCGGGCTGCCTGTCACCTCCACAAGGCATGTGGGCAGCGCATGCTGATCATCCCAGAAGCCCCGATCTGCACCCCCAGGCTGCACCTCAGGCTTGGTGGCCCAGCTCCCAGCTCCCCATGACTCACCTACTTGTCATTGTCGCTGTCCCAGTTCACAGGTTGGGAACTGAAAAGGCCACTCTGTTTCCCTCAACCTCAAGATCCAGTGGTCTCTCTGCAGGGCTTGGGAAAGGGACATTGTGAGGTCAAGGATCATGCTGCTGGACACAGCCAGACCTGCTCTCCCTGGCCTCCTTGGAGAGGAGAAAGACGAGGGCCACTTGAGCATGGTTCTGGGTGACTGCAGGGCCCCCTGTCTTCATGGAGATTTGCATGGAGTGGAGTCCTTGTGCAGGGTGGGGCTGGCAGGAGGTCAGAGCCCCGGGCTCTACAGCAGAAATCCTAGAGCTTTGGACTCCTGGGACCCATGCTGGGGGCCAGGGCCCGCACCCTTGAGTTCTGGGGGAACATAGTTTCAGGGCCCTTACTTTTCTAACTGAAGACAGGCTTGAGGACCCCGCTGAGGTCCTCACTTACCTGCACACCTTCCTGCGTTGTCCTCTATCTGAGCTGCTCTCAGGCTGGGGCCAAAGTTCTCTGGGGTAGGAGGCGCCTGCGCTAGACTTTGCTCCAATGGAGGAGGGCGGGAGTTGGGCTGGTGCTTTCGAGGGACAGGATGACCCCTTGGGACTTCGGGAAGGGTTGGCCAGGCACATGCTCTGAAATGCACTGGGGTTGCAACACTGGCCCCAAGGAAACTCCTGGGTGGAGGAGGGAAGCAGGAGAGGTTGGGTGCCCTGGCTCTGTCTGCGTCCCCCACTGGCTTCATCACCTTGCATATTGCTCTCCACACACAGATATGGGCCCGGAAACTTCTCCCTGTCCCCTGGCTTCTGTGTGGTGCCAGAAGATGTGCTTCTTCCAACTTCAAGGTGAAAGCAGGGACCTGGACCCCCGGGACTGAGGGAGGAGGCTGGGCCTGAACCCCCTGGGTCTGAGTAGGGATTTGCTGGCAGCTTGATTCAGGGATTGCCAAGAGTCTGGCAAACCCAGAGTAAAGGTAGATAGCAGGGTGGTGTAGTAACCTGCCATCAGGCAGTGGGAAAGCAATGGAGCCTTGTTTCCCAGAGGCCTCTGGGGTATCTGGGCCTCCTTTGTGGGTCTGAGATCCCAGTGCCTGATGGGAGCTGTAGTTTTCCAGTTTAGAATCTAGCCAAACCCAAACAACACCCCCCCACCCCTCTCACCCCCCCCCCAACACACACACCTGGGTGCCCCATCTTTTTCAGGCTGCAGACCTGCAAATGCAAATGACCCAAGAACCACAAAAGAAGCCCAGCCCCAGCGAGCCCCTGGTGTTTGGGAAGATGTTTACTGACCATATGCTGATGGTGGAGTGGAGTGGGGCAAAGGGCTGGGGCCAGCCCCGGATCCAGCCCTTCCAGCACCTCATGCTGCACCCGGCCTGCTCCGCCCTCCACTACTCCCTGCAGGTGGCCAGGCAATGTCTGTATTTCCTCTTTGCTGTGTCTCTTGATAAATGTATCCCTTTCTTTCATTTATTTATTTATTTATTTATTGTCTTTTTGAGACAGGGTCTTGCTATGCAGTTCAGGCTGGCCTTGAGCTCACTTTGTAGCCCAAACTGGTCTCAAACTCCTAATGATCCTCCTGCCTCAGCCTCCCAGTGCTGGGGATTACAGGCGTGAGCCACCATGTCTGGCTATTGGGTTGGGTTTTTCTATCTATCTTTTCTTTCTTCTGATTCTGCTTTTTCCTCTTTTTCTTCCTCTTCTTTCTTTTCTTTTTTGAAATCAGGTCTTGCTAGGTAATTCAGGCTAGCTATGAATCACTACATAGTCCAGGCTGGCCTTGAACTCATGCTTTTTTTTTTTTTTTTTCTTTTTGTGGTTTTTTTTTTTTTATTGGTACCAGGGATCGAACTCACGACTGCCTGCTTGCAAGGCAGGTGCTTATGCCGCTGAGCTAAACCCCCAGCCCCCTGAACTCATGCTAATCCACCTGCCTCAGCCTCTTGAGTGCTGGAATTACAGCTGTGAGCCACCACACTTGGCTTTTGTCGTGTGTCTCTTCTTTCCATGCATTTATCCTTCTCTGTTGGGACGCCTCCCCTTGCTCCAGGCCCTGGTGCTGGGTGGTGCAGAGTCCTTTACTTTAAAACCCTGCAGCTCAGGCAGAGCTCTGTATAATGTGTTGCAGCCATGCAGGAGGCCAGCAGAGAGCTCTGTTGAAGCTCCTTCTACCAAAAGGGCAGCCACTAGTGCAAAGTCCCAGATGGCAGAAGATTGTGGGATTGGGGTCTGGCCACAGACTGGGTGTCGGAGGGGCAGAACTTTGTCCAAGGAAGCTGGGAGCCATGGAGGACTCAGCAGTGAAGCAGCAAAGCCCGGCAGGAAAGAACAATGGCAGAGGTCTGACCAGGCCAGTGTGGTGGGTGGTAGCCTCTAACACCATCTTTCTGGCAGCAGTGAAGCCTTCCATGCTGGCGACACCCCCTCAGATACCCATTGCTTGGGTGGTTCCAGCCTGTGCTACTGTGGACAAAGCTGTGATAAGCAGTCCAGTGCATGTATCTCTCTGCCCAGTTTCAAAGCCGTTGGGGCAGAGGCGAGGCTCTCCTGTGGTTTGGGAAAGTGTTAAAACACGTGCTTGTGGGACTGTGGGTTTCCACACCTGCGTTCTGAGCCTGTTTCTCCAAACGTTGGGCAAGCCTCGTCCAATTTGGAAATCTTTTCCAGTCTCCTGAGTGGTTTTAAAGGTTCTCCAAGGAATTCCAGTGTGCATTTGCCTCCTAATTAGGAGCGCAGATGGTTATTTTAGGTTTTTGGTGGTAGTGAGGTGCTACTCCTTGAACTCAGGGTCTGCTCAGCCTCCAAGAGTGCTAGGATTACAAGTGTGCCCCACCACCTTGGACCCTAGCACTTTTCCTTTTTGAGACAGTCTCACTAAATTCCCCATGTTGACCTCAAACTTGGGATCCTCCTGCCTCAGGCTCTATGGGACCGGGGATTCCTAAAGCCCTGTTCCACCAGGCCTGGGTTTCTTATTTAAGAGCCATTTGTATTTCCTTTTCTGTAAACTATTTGCTAGGTTAAAATTTTCGGTTAGAGGGCCAGGGATTTAGCTCAGCGGCCCAAGAACCTGCCTAGCAAGCACAAAGTCTTGAGTTTAATCCCTGGTACTGAAAAAAAAAGTGGGGGGGATCCTTAAATTTTCAGTTAGGTTGGATTTTTTTTTTTTTTTGGTCTTTTTTTGTTTTTATCGATCCCCGGTACCGATAAAAAAATAAAAAATTAAAAAAAAAATTGGTGTGTAGCTGGGCATGGTGATCCCCACCAGTAATCCTAGCTACTTGGGAGGCTGAGACAGGAGGATCACAAAAATTTGAGGTTCGTCTGGCAGTTTATGGGGATGGTAGCTCAAGTCTCCTTGGGTTCAAGCTCTAGTTTTAAAAAAAATGGCTGGGGTAATCCTAGCTCTCAGGGGACTCAATTTAATTTTCTTCCTAGGTAGACAGTTCCTTTTTTATTCTATTGTTCAGGCTGGACACAGTGTTTGTACCTACCAGTGTCACACTGTTTTAAGTAGCTCAGATTTAAAGTCTGTTTTAGTATCTTGCTCTTTGTCCCCCTAACCCCCCCAAATGTACTAGTATGCTTACTTACTTTTCATTCATTAAGTCAATAAAAACCCATTGTATGCCAAGCACCACCCAGGTTCCAGGGATGGGTGCTTCTGTGGAGAACAGGTCAGAAGTGGTCCTGATCCTAATGCTCTTCCAGCCTCTAGTGGACCAGATGCATAAACATGAAGTTGCAGGGCAGAAATCCCAGTGCCCTAGCCTGTCCCTGGGTGAGGACTCTGGCATGAGAGTGGTGACATTTGATTGTACCATTTTTTGTCATGGTGCTAGGGATGGAGCCCAGTCAAGCACTCTGCCTTGGAACTTTATCCCATGTCTACTGTTTTTTTGCTTTTTTTTTTTTTTTTTTTTTTTTGAGACAGTGTCTCACTGTATAGTTCAGGCTGGCCCTAGAGGTACTCACTGTGTAGCCCAACCTAGCCTTCAATTTGCAGAGATCCTCCTGCCTTGGCCTCAGGAATGCTGGGATTACAAGTGTGCGCTGTACTGTACTGGTGCTAAATAATACCTTCCGGGAGCTCTAGGAACCAGACAAACAATTGGTTTGTCATCTGCGTTCTGTCTCCGTCTGTCTGTATCTACCATCTGTCTCTTCAGCTTGCCTGTCTGTTGTAATTCGATGTGTTCCTCTGTCCCCTGCTCTGTGCTGTCCTGCTGTCTCTGCATGGTGATATTGGGGTGTCTCCAAGACCGAGCCTCCCACCCTCTGTCCCTGCAGCTCTTCGAGGGCTTGAAGGCCTACAGGGGCAGAGACCAGCAGGTCCGCCTCTTCCGACCCTGGCTCAACATGGATCGGATGCTGCGCTCGGCCCAGCGGCTCTGCCTGCCGGTGAGCAGCCCCTGGCCGTGGAGGGGCGGGGTGGGGTATGGGCACCCCCAGTCCTGACATGTAAAGGTTCCACCTAGACTTTTGACAAGGCGGAGCTGCTGGAGTGCATCCGCCGGCTGGTGGAGGTGGAGAAGGACTGGGTCCCCGAGGGGCCTGGCACCAGCCTCTACGTGCGGCCCGTGCTCATTGGCAATGAGGTGAGCCTGGCTCAGGGAAGGGAAGGGGCAGGGGTTGAAGGCGGAGGCCAGGCCTGGACTTCCAGTCACTCACACTGCCCCCCTTTTCCCTCACAGCCTTCACTGGGTGTCGGCTGTGTCTCGAAAGCACTCCTGTTCGTCATTCTCTGTCCTGTGGGCTCTTACTTCCCTGGGGACTCCTTGACCCCCGTCTCCCTGCTTGCTGACCCAGCGTTTATCCGAGCCTGGATAGGGGGTGTCGGTGACTACAAGCTGGGGGGGTAAGTAGCACCCGAAACCTCAGGGTGTCCCGTGCCCTGGAAATGACGGAACCCAGATTCTGAGCTCAGAGTTGGGGGCTGTCTGGGTGTTGTCCTTGCCTTGTTCCCATGGCCAGGGCCACCCACTATGGGGAGATGACGGCCTGTCACCAAGGTGCAAGGTCCAGGCTGAGCTTGGTGTCACCGTGGACACACTGTGGGAGGGAGGTGAGAGCACGGCACAGATGGACCAGATGAGCCTCAGCCAGAGAGGGAAGGGGCCTGCTTCAGCAGGGGAGCCTCGAGAGCGCCAGAAGGAGCCTGCAGGTCCCAGACGCATCACGGGGGGCAACACTGGGAAAGGCTGGGGATTTCAGGACATGGCTCTGAGGAACGGTGTGAGGGAGACGAGCTCAGCAGGAAAGGCAGGGTGCAGGTGCCATCCAGAGAACAGGAGGAGGCAGCAGGGCCCATCCCCCCAGGGACCCTGTCTGTGGCACTGGGGAGCCACAGGAGGGCTGGGAACTGGGAATAGTAGGTCATCCCCAGTAGGGAAAGACTCCTCGAGGGCCACATTGGGGGGCGGGTTGGGAGGGTCCCTTGTTGAAGCTGACCAGGCTGCCACCCACCAGGAATTACGGGCCCACTGTGTTAGTGCAGCGGGAGGCACAGAAGCGGGGCTGCGAGCAGGTGCTCTGGCTGTACGGGCCCGACCAGCAGCTCACCGAGGTCGGCACCATGAACATCTTCATCTACTGGACCCACAAGGACGGGGGTGAGCTCAGCGATGAGCCAACCCCGGCCCTGGGGGGAGTGGCTGGTGATTCCCTCTTTCCTCAGAGGTTGCAGTGCCAGGGATTCCAGGGGTGGGATGGGGTGGGAAGAGGGCTCCAGGCTGTGGGTGACCCCTCCTTACACCTGACCTAGTCCTGGAGTTGGTGACGCCGCCATTAGATGGGATTATCCTGCCTGGAGTCGTCAGACAGAGCCTGCTGGACCTGGCCCAGTCCTGGGTAGGGTCTGGGGCACCTTGGGGTGGGGCCAGGCATGTTGGCAAGTCTCTATACCCCTGGTCTCTGTGCCTGTCTTCCTCGGCATCCTCTGGGGAAGGGAAACAGGATTAGAGCTATTTCCTCTCCTGCTTTGAAGGGTGAGTTCCGGGTAGCAGAGCGCAAGATCACCATGCAGGAGCTGCTGCAGGCGCTGGAGGAGGGCCGGGTGCGGGAGATCTTCGGCTCCGGCACTGCCTGCCAGGTCTGCCCGGTGCACCAGATCCTGTACGAAGGCAAGGTGAGGCGGGGCTGCTGAGGGGGCAGGAGAGGAGATGGTGGAGACGCCCCAGCCTCACGGCACTTTCTCTCCCAGAATGTCCACATTCCCACCATGGAACATGGGCCTGAGCTCATCCTCCGTTTCCAGAAGGAGTTGAGGGCAATTCAGGTGAGTCCCACCCACAGGGAATTGGCTGGAGGTTTCTTTCCTGGCACCTCCTCAGTCATCCTGGATAATAGTCCCCCTGTCAGCCTATAGGCCACAGGCTGAATAAGTTTTCCAGGAATTCCTTTTGGCTGAAACACTACCCCTTGGTGCTAAATAACACTTTCCGGGAGCTCTAGGAACCAGACAAACCAATTGTCATTTCCACTACTCAAGAGCCTCTGCTTCTCCTGGTGGGAGAAATCCCCTTCCCATGAGCCTCTGCAGCTTCTGGGGCTCCTGGACAGAGGAAACCCTTTCATCTTCTTGTGACCTTTTGAGAACACAGGGTCTCTTTTTCGTGCTGGCCCTCCCTCTGGGCACACAAACTGGACTCCTAAGACGCCCTAAGGCTCTGAGCTCTGCCTTTGGGTTGAGAAATCTTACTCCTTAAGGACCTCCTGCCCAAGAAAATTTCCTCCCATAAACCTCTGGGGCCATTCCTATGCTTCTGAGCCAAGATGGCTTTCCCCTCCACCTTTCTTGTAAACTTGTACACTACAACTACACTTCTGACTGGGCTTTCTGAGTTGGAACTACTTTTCCAACGCCTCGGGAGCTCTGCAATTCCTCAGAACTCCTTTAAGCCCCTGTGCAGTTGCCTAGATGGCCCCTCCCTTCCCCGTGACAGATGGTGTTCCCTGGGGATTGGACTTCATTTCCCATGAGGCTGCGGGGTGGAAGCCATGAGCCCTCAGTCTGGGGCACTCAAAGGCCTCTTGGGAGTTGTAGTTTACCCCCCCGCCCCCCGTTTGTCTTGCAGTACGGAACCAGCGCCCACGAGTGGATGCTCACTGTGTGAAACTGCGGGGCTCGGCTGGACCACACCTTAGCCTCAGATCAACCGACCTGTCAGGACTCATTTGAAGTGCAATAAGAGAGGCCCAGGTCCCTGGCGCCCCCTGGTGGTTGCTACACTCCCAAAGCTGTGAGAGCTGGGTCCAGGCCTTTGAGACCTGGCCCTGCGACAGGGGCGGGGACCCGGTGGCCTCTCCCTACCCCTGCTGCTCCATGTTCATCTCCTGGGGGGTCAGAGATGTTTCGTGGCCTCGACTCTGCATCTCTCCGTTCTCAGGCCGGACCCCACTGCTGCCGTTAATTTTTTTTCTCTCTGTTCTTGCTACAATTTTGAAATAAAATGCCAAAGAACAAAACATTGGCTGTCATCTCCAGTGACGCAACTCAAGACCTAGTGTTTTAAAGCAGGAATCCTGACCTTTGGCCACTTTGTCTTCAAGGACCCAGTGTCCTGGTGGTCTCTAGCCCGGGAGCAATTTCTATCTCTCCAGTCAGAGTTAGCATTTCCTTCCCCTTCCCAGCTCCCATCCTGGGGACAGTTTGCATCCATTCCCGACATCCACCCATCAGCCCTGGGCCCCTCTCAAAGTCATTGTTTTCCCTGACTGCTCGAGCGCACTCTCCTTCTCTCTCTCTCTCTCTCCTGAAACTGAGGATTGAACTCATGACCTCACACTTGCCAGGCAGGTGCTTATACTGCTGAGCTAAATCCCCAATCCTCCTTTTCTTTTGAGGCAGTGTCTATGTAGCCCAGGCTGGCCTCAAACTCCAGGAGATCCCTGTGCCTCAGCCACCTGAGTGCTGGGTTGGCAGGCTTTCACCACCATCCTTGGCCTCTGTCTCCTCTTCACCCCCTAGGTGCTGGCTTCAGGGTCATGGTTTGTACCCTGTCCCAGACTTCACTTTAAAATATATATATTTTACAGACAAGATCTTACTTTGGCTGGCTTTGAACTCCTTCCAAATGCTGGGATTACAGGGTGCACCACAACACCCAGCTTCTGAGTTGTCCTTAAAGGAATCTCTTGACACTCCTGAGCTGGCCTTGTCCCTCAGGGGCCTCCAGCACCTGCAGCAGGTGATCACTGCTGTTGGAATGTTTGAGCATCAAGAAGTTTATACAACAGAACCCAGCATGGTGGAATATGCTGTAATCCCAGCATATGGGAGGCTGAGGCAGGAAGATCGCCATGAGTTCTAGGCCAGCCTGGACTACCCAGTAGGTTAAGGCCAGCCTGACCTACATAATAGGATTCTGTCTCACAAAACAACAAAAAGTTTATAAAACAGAGTCCTTGTTATGCGTCTGTGTCGTTTGTGTGGCCACTTCACGCAGACACTTTGCTCATTTCTATGTGGACGTTTAGAGAGAGGAGATTGGGACCCGGCAGATCCAAACCTGCCTCTAGTGTGATTCAAATCCAGAGCTTGGCTGTGAGATTTGATCTCTTTGATCTCTTTGATCTAGTTTGCTGGAGGGAGACCCTGGGGGACTTTTATTTTTGTTTGATTTCTGGTTGTTTTTTTTTTTTTTAGACAGTGTCTCACTATGTAGTTCAGGCCTTGAACTCACTGTGTTCCAGGCTGACCTGGAACTTGCAGGGAGCCTTCTGCCTCAGCCTCTTGAGTGCTAGGATCACAGACATGCCCAGTGCACTCAGCTCCTATAGGCTCCCATGGCAGCTGTGATCGATGGCCTGTCTAATAGCATGCAGCACTGGCCTGGAGTTCTGATTTCTTCAGGAAGCCGCTGACTGGACTTCCCTGCCCACTCTCTGCTCGGGAGGGATGGTTTTCTCACATGACCATCAGTATTGCACACAGCAAAAAGCAAAAACACTTTCAGCTGAAACTACTTAGGCCTCTGGGAGCCAAGCTGGGCTTCATAGGTGCTCGAGCAGGCGAGTCCCATAGGGGGAGCTCCTGGGCTCCTGGCCGCCTCCTCTTACGGTCCTGGTGTTCCGTTCCCCATTTCCACCCTCATCTTTGCTGATGAGGTCGGGCCCACCGCTGCACAGGCCCCTGTCACCTCCACCTGTGAGGGAAACTGGTAGCTGGGGTCACAATGAGCCACATCAAAGGGACTGTTTTGCCACCTTGGCTGAGCCAAGCAGCCAAGGTTAAGGTCACTAGTGGCCCTTCAGATTGGCATCCCAGGACCCAGGGACAGATGTCCTGAGGCTTGATTGTCATCAAGCTTGATTGTCAGACGCTGCTAACCTGGGCTGATTGTGAGGAAATATTTGATCTGAACTGAAGGGGCTGAGGGCTGGGGGTTGAACCCACCACATGGAGCTACTCTTCAGCCGTTTGTATTTCTAGTCTTTAAATTTTGAGACAGGGTCTCTGTCTGTGTCACTAGGTCGCTCAGCCTGTTCCTGAACTTGAGATTCTTCTGCCTCAGTCTCACAGAGTGCTGAGATTACAGCTAGGCAGCCCCATGCCAAATTTCAAGGGCTATCTTCTAAAATACCTGATTAGAGGTAGGGTTGATGGTGCATACCTATAATCACAGCACTTGGAAGACTGAGGCAGGAAAATTGATGTGAGCTCAAGGTCAGCCTGGGCTATATAGCAAAACCCTCTCTCAAAACAAAAACAACAACAAAGCCACAAAACACTCATCAGGGTATAGTGGCACCCGCCTATAATTCCAGCCCTTGGGAAGGTGAAGCACGAGGCTGCTGCAAGCTTGAGGTCAGCCTGGGCTACAAAGTGAGTTTAAAGTTCAATTCCTGGTACAAAAAAAAAGTCAGTTCAAGGCCAGCCTGAACTACTCAAAAACAAAACAAAACAAAAATGTGAGCCAGGCATGTTGGCACATGCCTGTAGTCCCGGTACTAGGGAGGCTGAGGTAGGAGAATTGTTGCAAGTTTGAGACCCAACCTGGGCTAAAAAGTGAGATCAAGGTCAGCCTGAACTAGTGAGATCCGGTCCCCAAAAGTAAAAAAAAAAAAGTACAAATGTGTTCCAGTATTGTCTCTAGGACTCCCCCTCCACCTTGTTTTGAAATAGGAATTCACTGTGTAGCCCAGGCTGGCTTTAAACTAGTAACAATCCTCCTGCCTCAGCCTCCTTGAGTGCTGGGATTACAGGCATGCTTTGCCTGGCTCTGCTTAATTGATCGGTGTATTTCGTGTTAGTAGCATTTTAGTAAGCCCAGGTGCTTTCCAGCTGGCCACAGCTCAGTTTGTCTCTGCCTTCCTCATCCCTCAGGCCACAGACTTGGTTTCCTTGCTACAGGAAACATGCTGCTGAGTGTAAATCCCTGGTAAGTGGCACTTTGTGCAGCCTGGAATTCGTCTGCCTCTTTTTTCTGTCTCCTGGCAACTTCCGCCTTTGGCAAAGGTTCTCATCTAATAGGTTTTCCTGAAAACACAACACACATACCTAAAAATAAACTCAGAATGGTACTTAACTGGCATCCCAGGGATATAAAGACACGAAGATTGCAAATTTGAGGCCAGTCTGGGTTACAAAGTGAGACCCTGTATTGTTTTTTCCAATACTGGAGATTGAACCCAGGGCCTTTGCACCGAGCTAGTTTTGAGACAGTTCTAAGTCTCTTAATTTTCACATTTAGCCTCACACTTGTGATCTTCCTGCCTCAGCCACCCAGAATGCTGGGATTACAGGGACGTGCTACCAGTTGGCAATGGTTTCTTAAATATGACACCAGAAGCAGAAATAGAGGGGAAAATTACCTACATTAGACTTCATCAAAATTAAAAATTGGGCAGAGTATTACGCGGCTCATACCTGTAATCACAGCAGTCTGGTAGGCTGAAGCAGGAAGACTACAAATTTGAGTCCAGTCTGAGTTATTCAACAACTTGAGATGATCTCTTCTATAGGTATCAGATATTATGAGATTCTTTTTGTTTTATTTTTTGAGACAGTCTCACTATGCAGTTCAGGCTGGCTTTGAACTCATTATGAAGTCCAAGATGGCCTTGAACTCACTCATGGTGAGCCTCCTGACTCAGCCTCCGGAGTGCTGGAATTTACAGGTGGGTGCCCTATGCCTGGTTTTCTCTTTTTTTTTTTTTTTTTTTTTTTTGAGACAGGGTCTCAATGTGTAGCCCCGGCTGGCCTTGAACTTCCGGTGAGCTTCCTGTGTCAGCTTCCCCGGTAGATAGATTACTGAACTGCACCACCTCGCCCGGTTTTTGTAATAGCATAAAGATGCTTTGCGGGGGGGGGGGGAGATGAAAACTGCTGCTTTTGAAGTTCAAATTGCCCTTCATTCTCTTCCTTCCACGATGGAGACGTCATGCCCAACGCCGGCCGAAAGATGGCGCCGAAAGCACCAGGCGGCCGCCTCGGAAGCCAGCGGTCACTGCGGGTGGCTGCTTAGAACGTGTATTTACCTGTATTTTAAACTTTTAGTTTTTCTTTTCCTCAGGTTTTTTTTTCTTTTATAATTAATTTTTAATTTTTAAAAAATATTTCAAATCTTTTATTCAAACATAAAAAAAGAAGAAGAAGAAGAAAAAAAAAAACCTCTAAAACTCCCTCCGTTTTTAAAAATACTTTTCTCTCTCCATAAGCTCCACAAAGCACCATGGGAGGCCGCTGCCCGACCTCACCGTTAAACCCCAGGATAAGCTAGGACATTTTAAGAAATAAGCACAAAACATCAGTCTAAGCTTGGCGCATTGGCACAGGCCAGCACCCGGGAGGCTGAGGCAGGAGGATCTTGCAATTTGGAGGCCAGTCTGGGCTACAGAGTGAGGTCAAGGCCACCCTGGACTGCATAGATAGACCCTGTCTCAAAAAGAAAAAAATGTTGAAAGCATCAATCTAAAGGAGACTGAGATTTTTGATTTCTGAAAAAGGCAAGGAATGTATGTGACCTGAAATCCCTCATGCTCAGGCAGAGAGATACGGTGCTTGTAGAGGCCGCAGAAGAGGAGGTGAGTGTCACTGCCGAGCCTATCCCGGGGCTCTGCCCGTCTTTGGGGACATCGTTGTCCCCCAGCTGTTCAATGAAAGAAGCCACTGGGAGCCCCCAGACCTCCTTATCCTTCATTCCCGGACCAGGAAATCACCCCCCTCCCCAAGGGGCTCAGAAGCTCCACCCGCAGCCTGTGCCCCAGCCCCAGGGCTCCCCCTCCTGCTCACAGCTCCCTCCTCCCGCCGCTGAGCCCCCCCCCCCATTACGGGACCACTCGGCCCGGCTGACAGCCGGAGATGCTGAGGCTGATTTTCAGAAGCCCTTCGGGGTCTGCAGACGGGTCGCCCTAAACTCTCCCGCTGGGACGCGCAGTGAGTCTAGGCCACTTGCTGCACCCCCAGAAAAGCAGAGTCCTAGAAGGGGCTGGGGGATGTTGGGAGAACAGCGGTTCCATGGCGACAGGGGACTCGGCCCCTAGAGGGCGCTGTCCCTCGGGCAGGGCTAGGACTGAGATCCTGCGGCGGGGTAAACGTGATGCCTGCCCTCAACCCGGGGATTGGGGGATGTGGCAGGAATGCGACAGAGGTTACACCGGGCAGAGAGGAAAATCCAACTGTCTTCTTTTGTTTTTTTGGAGACGGGGTCTCGCTATGTAGTTCAGGCTGGCCTTGAACTCATTATGTAACTCAGGTGGGTCTCAAACTCACGGTGATCTTCCTGCCTCAGCCTCAATCTTTCTTTTAGAGCTGATTAGTACAAGCTTTCAGGAACTACACAGACTTGGATCCAGCTTTCAATGAAGGACAGACACGTATGGGACAGAATGTCACAAGCCTACCAGCCCCAGACACTCAGTGCAAATTAGAAAAGTTCAGATGAGTCCCAGGCCTCTATGACCTAACTGCTGGACACAACTTTCTCTGGGTTTAGCAATCGTGATCTGGAGGAAGATATGAGGGAGGAGGAAGAGGAGCAGGAGTAGGAGGAGAAAGGAGAGAAGGAGGAGAGTGTGGGGGGAGGAGGAGGAGGAGGAGGAGGAGGAGGAGGAGGAGGAGGAGGAGGAGAGGAACCGAGTAGAAGGCAGCCAGAATGATAATCACGGTAACTGCAGCACTTGACTCACCAACCCCAGAGATGCTCAGGGAAAATCTTCCTACTTTAGAGGGGAGGAGACTGGCCCCAGGCACTGCACCAGGCTCCCACCTGAACCCTGTGGCATGTGTCAGGTGGCTGATGTCTCCATCCGTGAGCTTCAGGGGTGATGGTCCCCCTCCTGGAGAGAGGCTGGGCCTGCTGGAACCCACACCTCCTGCTCTGCCGAGGAGGAAAGAAGGGTTCCAAGACAACCTGCAATGTCCTTGTTCTCAGGTGGCTCCAGCTCCTGCGAGGAGCCGGGGAGACCCCAGATGTAGGTGAATTCCATTCCTTTTGGACACGGGGATGGTCCCTCTGTTTTGACCTCTTCTCTGGAAAACCCTTTTCTAGATCTACAATCCTAACTGGGAGGCCCCTAGTCAGAGCCCCTTTAGTGCTGCTCTGAGTTGTCAGTTTGAAGATCAGTGTTTAATCAGGAGATCAGAACTGTTCTCCAGTGTCCCACTCCTTTGCTGGGGAGAATTTTACTGATAAGAATGGGGAGAGCCTCCGACCTGGCAAGGGCTTTAGGGACAAAGTGCTGCCTCCACACAGCATGGAGAGCTCTGTCCTCTCAAAAGGCCAAGAACACCAACCAGACCCTGAAGCAAACTGGCAAAATTGTGCCAAGAGATTTCCGAGTCTTGGCTCTGGTTATTGCCAACAGCCCCAAACTACCCGTGTCCCTTCCCCATCTTCTGACGTGATAGTGGACCCAGGTCACAGGGCTCTTACAGATCCATCAATCTGGGCCATGCTCATTAAATCTTGGTGAGAAGGGGGATCCTGAAGCCCAGTCAAGGGCAAAGTGAAAGAGCCCCTTTTTGGGGACCCCTGCATTCCCTGCAGTAAGGTGGCAGAGACAGAGCTGGGTCAGTTAAAATCAAGCCAGCACCACCCCAACTGTCTGAGGGCGATGACCATCCCAAAGAAGAAAGCGCCCCCTGTGAGCCTCTGGGGGCCCCGAAACTCCTCTCCAGAAAGCGAGGTGCCTGCACTGTTCTGGGTGCCAGTAAGCAGAGTCGCTGATGAGCCCTGATCCACCATGGCCTAAATGGGCACTGGTACCAGGACTCCGCGTGTTGCTGGACCCATAATGTGGGGAATCTTGCTGGGCTACAGTGCTAGGGCTCATGGTAGTTTATGTGAGATCCCACATCACAACAGGCATGGAAATAAAACTCCTTAGAAAACCTCTCCCAAATAATAGCATGGAATCATGATCTTCCTAATTACCAGATCTGTCCTAGCCCTCCTGTTAAAGCAGATCAGTAAGTGTTCTGACCTGCTGTTTTGCAAGTTTGGTCTCTGGCCCCTCAACCTCAATAATAGGGTTCATTCATTCAAGCTTCAAAAATATCCGCCCCCAGATGGTGATGTGGACTCTCCTGGCAAAGTCACTGAGCTTCTCCAGAGCAGGCAGCCTGGCACTTCCTGACATTCAGGCCCTGACTTTTCTTGGTCTCAGTGTCTTCTGATAGGTTCTTTCCAGCCCACCCAGTCAGGCCCCGCATGCCCAGGAAGTCAGGCAGTACAGCTCCTAGTGGGTAGGGCCTGAGCCCTTTTCAGCAGAAAGCAGCTATAAGAAGAAAATTTGCCCATGGGGAACAAATTAGGGACATTATGATGATCAGGGGGAAATGAGGCAGGAGATTAGGAGTGGAGCAAAACAGGTCAAAGAAAGTAGGTATAATTTAGCAAACTCAGGAGACCCAGGATGCAGGTACAAAACACAGGCTCCTGGATGACTCAAAGCTCCTGAGCATTTTACAAGGAACCAATCTCAGCCAGGGGTGGAGGCACACACCTATAATCCTAGCACTCAGGGAGGCTGAGGCAGGAGGATCGCCAAGTTCAAAACCAGCCTGGACTACACAGTGAGTTCAAGGCCAGCCTGGACTACATAATGAGACCCTGTCTCAAACAAACAAATGAACAAACAAGAAAGAAAGGAAAAGAAAGATAAGCTAATTCCCAGAGGTAATATTGAAGCACACTTTTGGGGATCTTGTTTTGTTTTTTGAGACGTCTCCCTATTCTAGTTCAGGGTGGCCTTGAATTCATGGAACCCAGGCTGGCCTCAGACTCATGGCAATCCTCCTGCCTCAGCCTCCTGATCGCTGAATTGTGCATTTGGTGTAGAAGCAAACTTATAATTCTCTAGCAAATAGGTTGTGGGCAGGATGTAGGTGGGTGGCAAATGAGTGTCACTTAGCAATGGACCCGCTGCAACCCTGCCTGTTTTGTTGAAAATCTGGGAAGGAGGAAATGGGCCTTGGGGTGCAGTGGGCTAATGGGCTGGGACTGTTGGTCCCCTCCCAGAGGTGACATTTTCTGGGTGACAATGGAGAAGTTGGGACTACCTGTGTAGAGGAAGTGGTGGTGGTAAGGTCAGATGCCTACTAAAAATGTATGTTCTCCTTTTGCATTGCCAAACTTCTGTCTAAAATTAGAAGTTTTCTGAGACAGGGTCTTGCTATGTAGCCCAGCCTGGCCTCAGACTTGCTGGGCAATCCTCCTGCCTCAGCCTCATGAATGCTGGGATCATGGGTGTGCACCATGGCTGGTTTTCAGGGACTTCTATTCAGGTTTTCCCATGGAAGTGTGACAGATGGAGAGTTCCAGTAAAGGCTTCTCAGTTCCTGGAAGATGGGGAATGGGATGGGGGTAAAGTTCCAGCATCTAATTGTGGGCTAGTCCTGCTGGTGACCACCATCTACCCAGGAGCTCAGCTAGGTCACCTCACTAGGACTAACCCCATCCCCCAGCATCCAGGAAATCCTAAGGAATTTGGGAGCTCTGTGTCAGGAGTTGGGTCAAGCACCAAATATTACAACAAATTCCCAGAAGCCCTTACGAAACAGGAAAGGCCAAGAGTGTTAAGAGCTCTGTACTAGGGAAAGAGGCCAAAAAGATGTGTTTTATTAGGCCTCACTGCCATGCAGAGACCACATTTCCCAGCACCCTTTGCATATAGCTGGGCTCAAGGTATGGGTTCCGCCAAGGGAGTGGAGGCTGAGCGCTCCCATTCTGTTCTACAGAGGCCTGTGAAATCCTATTGCACACTAATCTTTTTTTTTTTTTTTTTTTTTTTTTTGTCTTTTTCGTTTTTATCGGTACCAGGGATCGAACTCACGACTGCTTGCTTGCAAGGCAGGCACTTATGCCGCTGAGCTAAATCCCCAGCCCCGCACACTCTTCACATGGCAGTGAAACCACCGTGTGTCTTAATTACTTATTGCTGTGTAACAAATTACCCCAAATTTTCCACAGCTTACAAGAACAAACATTCAGGGTTGAGGATGAAGTTCAAGGTGGGCACTTGCCTAGTGTACATGAGGCCCAAGTTCTATCCTAGCTCCACAGATCTGAGTTTTGGGAATCTAGGGCACCTGGCTGGGTGGCTCTGGCCGGGTCCCACACAAGATCTCAGGGGGAAGAGCAGTGGACTTATGGATGTTATCAGATTATAGGGTTCTTTCCAGGTCCTTGGTGTCCTGAACAAAGAATCAGGCAAGACAAAGAAGGTAGCAAGATTTTGCATTTAGTAAGTAGGAAAAGAAGTAATGTTACATAGACGGCAGAAATTGAGGCGATCACAGTGACCCGGAAGTTGCTGGTGGAAACTTTCTTATTGCCTCATTTTTCAGGCTGACGTCAGGTCGATGCCATCCTATGAGAAGCTTCCTTGATTTTACGCCAGAAGAATTGAAGATAACACTTTCTGATTGGTCCCAGGTGTAAGAAGTGTGTTCTGCGCATACAGGATTGTATGATTGACAGCTGATTGACCACATCCTAATCTGCTTTAGACTGGGCTTCTGTGGGAAGATAGGAGACTAAGCACAGTACCTGAAAAATATAATAAAAAAGAGCACCAAAGCAAATAAGTTAGAGCACCAAAAATAGAGGAGAGTAACTTGATCATAACTCATGGAATAAAATAGGAATCCATAAAGGGCTGGGGATTTAGCTCGTCGGCATAAGCACCTGCCTTGCAAGCAGGCAGTCGTGAGTTCGATCCCTGGTACCGATAAAAACGAAAAAGACAAAAAAAAAAAAAAAAAAAAAAAATAGGAATCCATAGCTCTGTAATCTCAACACCCAGGAAGCTGAGCCAGAACGATTGCAAGTTCAAGGGCTGCTTGGGCGACATAGTGAGACCCTGTCTGAAAAAACAAAACAAAGCATCTCCTCACAAAGTCACTGTTTACAAAGGGGACAGGAGTATTTGGCAGTGTCAAGGCCTGGCAGAGTCCAGAATCCTGTGACCTGGCAAATAGGAATATCAGTGTGCCAGGCATCATGACTGCTCGCTTCCAGAGAGCGACACGCAACCTCACGTTGGCGGTTTAGCTGCCAAGGAATCTGACCACGTGGAAAGGACGGACAAACATGTGGAGGACAGGTGACACAGGAGTGGCCTTTAGTCTTCAGGGAAGGGTCAGGATCATGAGACATTGGAAAGACGAAACTGGAAGATAAGAATTGTCCTTTCCTGACTTTGTGTGCATGTGTGTGTTACGAGGTGTTGAACGGGGGTCTTTGCACTGAGCTACATTCTTACCTACTTTAAAATTTTTATTTTGAGCTCAGGTCTTGCTGAATTACTAACTTCTGGGACCTAGGCTCAAACTTGTAATCCTCCTGCCTTAGCCTCCCAGAGTGCTGTGATTACTGGCGTGCCCCACTACACCTGGCTCATGACTGTTTTGAAATTAAGAAAAATACTGTGCTTTCAAAGATAAAAAGGTCAAGGGCTGGGGATTTAGCTCAGCGGCATAAGTGCCTGCCTTGCAAGCAGGCAATTGTGAGTTCAATTCCCGGTACCGGTAAAAAAGGAAAAAGACAAAAACAAACAAACAAACAAAAAAACAAAGATAAAAAGATCTTCCACAGCAAGTGAACATTTCAAGCAAACTCAAAAGGTTAAATGATGCGGGTGTGTTGGTAAACGCCTGTGATTCCAGTACTCAGGAGGCTGAAGCAGGAGGATTGCAAGTTCGAGCCTAGCTTTGGTAACTTAGTGATTCAGTGAAAGCCTGTCTCAAAACTTTAAAAGGGGAACTAGGGGTGCAGCTCAGTGTGAAAGCCCGGGGTTCAATCCCTATACTGAAAAAAAAAAAGATGAGACGAGGGATACAGCTCAGCAGCATAAATGCCTGCCTGGCAAGTGCAGGGTTCTGTGTTCAATTCCTGGTACAAAAAAAAAGCTACAAAACTATAGAAACCTTTATGGGAAAGACCAGCAGCCCAACAGAAACACAAGAGAAGACATATAAACATGATTCCCTCGGAAGGAAATTCATACATGTTATAAGCCTATGAAAGTTTATGCCATTTCGTTTATAAAATGAGAAATCTAGACAAAGGTGCTGGGTATCAGATAGGTAGGGATCCCAACGGCTGATAAGCAGCTCTACAATTGAGATTTCTGGACCGCGGTCAGAATGTGGCCCAGGGCTTTGTGGAGGGCTCCCTGGCCTCCACACTTGCTCAGCTGGGATCCTTGTGGGTTCTGGGTTTCACCTTTGGTGTCTCTATACTAGAGCCGATGTGAAACCATGGGAATGGAATGCAGTGTTTGCAATGTTACTGATTATAGCATGTTTCTTAAAGCATTGTAGTTTTATTTTATTTTTATTTTTTGTCTTTTTGAGACAGGGTCTCACTATGTGATAGTGAGTGCAACCAAGGGAAAATATAAAGTAAAAAATGGCCTTTATTCTAAGAGTGTGGAGATAACTCCATGACTGCTGGGGCCTGCTTTCTCTGCTGGAAATGTGGTGTGGGGGCATATATATATATATAGGTTTCAACTGGGGTGGTGCTTAAGGTGGCATTGCTGATGTGTAGGCAGCTGATTGGGACTCTTTTCGTGCCTCGGGTAAGTTGTCATAGGAGAGGGGAAAGTGACCTCAAGGTAAACGTCCCTTGGCCCCACTCCCACTGCCGTAATACAGTAATAGGGCAAAATCCCTTCATTTTAGTCTTTTTATTGTTAGGAAAAGGGCGAAGTCTCTCTCTTACTACTTACTGCTGAAAGGGGAGATCATGTTGGGGTCAGGAAGGTTGACGGGATGACGGTTGATGCCGATGCAGAAGCTGGTGCCGGGTGTTTCAGCCAGGACAACTTGATCATTGGTGAATGCTTGCATCTTAGACTAGAAAACAGAGACAAGGTGCTATGAGGAGGCCGGCCACTATCATATTTAAGGACCCAGGTGAGTAGAAGGAAAGGTGCCTTTGATTTAGATATGTCATTTTATCAGGACCACGGTGGGGTAGAATCATATCACTAAAATCACAGTGAGGTAGAATTCTGAAAAATAAGTGTGGGGTTAGGAGGAGTGAAGTTATGAGGGGTGATTATTCCCCCATCTGAAAGAGTAAAAGTTAAGAGGGTAGGTAGGCAGGTCTATTTGGTCCAGGAGTTGAGCTGGGAAGAGTAAGAGGGGTGGGGAGGGCCATGGCTGTGTCACTGCAAGGGAGATAAGAGCCTAGGCCTTCAGGGAGCTCACGTTTGACTAAACAGCTGAGGGTAGAGAGAACTAAGACAGTTGTCACATAGAACAACATGAACCTGTAATTGAGCGCCTTTTAGACAATGGTTTTCTTAAACCTACCCATTCACCCTGTAATACTACCATTCTCCTGGTACTCAAGCTTGATGGGTCCTATTGCCTAGTGCAGGACCTTAGGTAATCAATAGTGCTGTTACCCCAGTCCACCCAGTGGTGCCAAATCCCTATACCATGCTCTCTCATATTCCTCCCTTCACCACTCACTTTACAGTTGTAGATTTTTTTTTAAGCCAGTCAAATTTAGCAGTGGGGGGGTGGTATATCAACTTTAGTGACACTAATGTTAATAAGTTCTGATAACCCACTGCCATCGGACCAGCTACAGTTGTAGATCTTAAAGATGCCTTTTTAGGTTTTTTTTTTTTTTTTTTTTTGTCTTTTTCCTTTTTATGGGTACTGGGGATCGAACTCACGACTGCCTGCTTGCAAGGCAGATGCTTATGCCGCTGAGCTAAATCCCCAGCCCAAAGATGCCTTTTTTAAACCATCCCCCTACATCCTGATTGTCAGGATCTTTTTGTGTTTACATGGAGTGATCCAGACACTCCCAGGTCTTAACAGCTTACCTGGACAGTGCTCCCCCAAGGGTTCAGGGATAGCTCCTACTTCTTTAGCCAAGCTCTCGCTACTGACCTCACAGAAATTGATCTCAAACCTAGTGTTCTTCTTCAATACACGGATGACCTCTTATGTTCTCCATTCCATACACTAGCCACACAGAGTTTAGCTAATTCCTTAATTTTCTTGGCAGTCGTGAGTACAGGGTCTCTCCTGCTAAAGCCCAAATAGCTTCCCCAAAAGTCAAATATCTAGGACTCTCTCTCACCCCCACCACTTGTTCCATCACTACAGATCATAAGACAATTCTTTGAGATCTCCAGGTACTCACAGCTAAACAACAGGTTACATCTTTCCTAGGTTTAGCTAATTTCTTTCACCTCTGGATTCCTAACTTTGCAGCTCTAGCTCAACCCCTCTACAGGTCTTCTAAGGGCCCCTTAGCAGACCCCACTATGCCCATACATGCCTCCTTTCCTAAATTAAAAGAGGCTCTCCTAAGAGCTCTAGCCCTTACCCTTCCTGACCCCAGCAAACCTTTCACTCTATACACTACCTCTCAGGGCCACAACGCTGTAGGTGTACTAGGACACAAGAAGGGACCTTCTTTTCAAGCACTAGCCTACTTGTCAAAACAGTCAGACAACACAGTAAAAGGATGGGCTCCTTGTCTCTGAGCCCTTGCGGCTGTAGCCCTCCTGACACAGGAAGCTAAGAAGTTTACATTAGTGCAGTCTATTCCAGTACACTCACCTCATCACCTCCATGAGCTCATCTCACACAAGGCACTCCCTGCCCTGATGACCCCTTCTCGTCTTCAACAGGTACATCTAGTCCTCTCTCAGGACCTTTTATCTCTATTGCAGCTAGTGGTCCTCTTAATGTAGCAGCTTTACTTCCCACCTCAGAGGGCCACCCTCACCATGACTGTACTGAGGTCTTACAGATGACTCCCACCCCTTTCCCTCACATCAGTAGCATCTCTCTTTAGCCTTTGACACATGGTTCGTAGATGGCAGTTGAAAAACAGACAGCCAACAACAACAAAAAAAAGGCAGGATATGCAATAAGCAGTCAAAAGTTATAGAGGCAAATCCACTGCCACCTGGGACCTCTTCCCAGAGGGCAGAACTTATTGCCCTTACAAGGTACTCTGCTAGGCTGAGGCACAAGGATCTCAAATTTGACCCTAAGCTGGGCAACTTAGTGATTTATCCTGTCTCAAAATGAAAACTGGAGCCTAACATAATGATGTAAACTTGGGAGCCAAGTGTGGTGGCACATGCCTGTAACCCCAGTACTCAGAAGGCTGAGGCAGGAGGATGCTGAATTTGAGGCCAGCCTGGGCTACAAAGTGAGCTCAAGGCCAGCCTGAACTGCATAACAGACAGAAAGACAAAAAAACAAAACAAAACAAAACAAAAAAAGAAACAAAGAAAGAAAAAAATGCACGCTCAAAATCCCAGTACAACACCCCTCATTGGTTCAAATGAGAGTTAGGATGTCACCAGGCTGGGTGTGCTGGTGCAGATGGGTGGCCTGGGCTCTGACTATGACACAGAGAGACCCTGTCATAAAACCAGAAAGGGAGAGGAGGAGAGAGTTAGAGTCTCTCTTTTGTTTTTTTTTTTTTGTTTTTTTTTTCTGTCTTTTTCCTTTTTATCGGTACTGGGGATCAAACTCACGACTGCCTGCTTACAAGGCAGGCGCTTATGCTGCTGAGCTAAACCCCCAGCCCCTAGAGAGTTAGAGTCTCAATGGAGAGTTCGAAGGAGACACAGACATTGCTAGTAGGACCTCAGGCCACGCCCTCCTGACCTGAACCTTCAGCTGCTGAACTGTGGACCCAACCTCCTGGGGGAGGCCCGAAGTGGCTCTGAGGGTCAATGGTCACTGGCCAGGTCACCAGGTTCCTGGAAGGAGACTGATCCAAGCGCTAATTACTGTCCCCCGGAAGCTTCAGGCACTGGTGAAACTTGTGATCAACTCAGCCTTACTGTGTTTTCTTTTGTTCCAAAGGTATGAGGCCAACTCTTACCAGGCCTGTGAAAAGTTCATTGACTGCATTCTTGATCGATGTTTCAGTGTTTGGAGACATTTCCACTTGTGTAATAGCTGGCTTGCTATTTTTAGCTGTGAGAGTTTGGCGGTGAATGTTTAAATATTTAGTGATTATTAACAAAACACTAAAGAGTTGTGAATTTCTTCTCCATTGTACAAAAGCATGTCAAACATTAAAAGATTTTTCCATAATTTTTTGGTTTTTGAGACAAGGTCTCACTAAATGGCCTCAAATTCATGACAATCCTCCTCCTCCTCAACCTCCCAAGTATTGGGATTGCAAGTATGCGCCAACACGCCAGGCTCTTTATATAATCTTTTCAGCAATGGCGTAGAGAGAAGGCTGGGCAGGAGTTTAGGAGAAATGCAGAGGTGCTGGTTTGATTTATTTTTTTTCTCTCAGTGCTGAGGATTGAACCTATGGCCTTGACAGTGAGCTTATCACCAGCCCCTTTTTATTTATTTTTCATTTTGGGACAGGGTCTCACTAAGTGGCAAAAATTTTCATGTTGGGTTTGAACTTGGAATCCTCCTGTCTCTGCCTCCCAGAGTGCTGAGATTATAGGGTGACCTACCACACTCAACTAGGAATGGGTTTCAAATTTGGAAGATGCCAATGTTCTTCACATGACAGTGTGAATATATCAGCACTAGAGAACTGTGCACTTAGAAATGGTTAAAATGGCCGGGGACGGTGGTGCACACCTATAATCCTAGCACTCGAAAGGCTGAGGCAGGAGGATCACTGCAAGTTCTGGGGTCAGCCTGGGCTACATACTGAGTTCAAGGCCAGCCTGAACTATACAGTGAGACCCTGTCTCAAGAAGACAAAAAACAGGAGCTGGGGATTTAGCTCAGCGACATAAGTGCCTGCCTTGCAAGCAGGCAGTCATGAGTTCAATCCCTGGTACCAATAAAAAAAAAAAAAAAAAAAAACGAAAAAGACAAAAAAAAAAATTAAAAAAAAAAAGAAGACAAAAAACAGAGAGGGAGAGAGACAGAGAAAGAGACAGAGAGAGAGAAGAAATGGTTAAGATGGTAAATTTCATATTATGCATAGTTGGTCATAATTTAATAAAACATAATTTAATAAAACTGAGCCACAGTCAGTTTACTTTGCTGGTTCTGCAATCTCAATTTCCATTTGAACAGGTCAGGGTGAAGTCATGTAGTATGGAGCAGTGGATTTTTAAATTGTTTTATTTTGAGACAGAGTCTCACTAAGTTCCCACTCTGGACTCTAATTTATTATCCTCCTGCCTCAGCCTCCCACAGGGCTGGAATTGCGGGCCTGTGCCACCCCACTGGGCTTTACATAGCTACACATTCTTCAACAGAGAATTTGTTTCCTTCTGTCCAGAACCACAACAGAAACAGAAGTCTCTACTGTTTTCTTTGTACAGATTGGCACGGTTTTTGTTGTTACCATTTTGGCAAACTTAACACAGAATTTGTGTATGCAGGTGTATGCCGCCAGGCTTGGCCTCTTTTGTTTTTCTGAGCAGGAACTCACTGTGTAATCCAGGTTGGCTTCCAATTCGAAATGATCCTCCTGCCTCTGCCTCTGCAATGCTGGGATCGCAGGTATGTGCTCCACCATGCCTGGGCTGGATGGGTGGATGCCCCATCAACCCAGGGTTTTTAGATTTTGAAAGCAATTAATTAATTTTTTATTGTGGGAATGTGCCCATCATATGAAATTTACCATTTTAGCCATCTTACTGTTTTTTAGGTTTTGCAGTTGAGTGGAACCTGGGGCCTTGAGCAAACTAGGCAAGTGCTTCAGTTCATTTTAACCAAAAAGCATACAAGAGGGGCGTGGTACCACATATCTGTAATCCCACACTGCGGAGGCTGAGGCAGGAGGATCACCATGAGTCCCTGAGTTCATGGTCAGCCTGTGCTACGTAGCAAAAAATGAAATTCACGTGCACATGTGCACACACACACAGAAACCATGTGACACGGAGGCAGACATGGGAGTGGCATCACCTACAAGCCTAGGGATACCAGTGGTTGCCAGAGGGAGCAGGTGTTGGGAGAGGCCAGGAAGGAGCCTTCTCCTCAGAGCCTTCCTCCCCAGAGACATTGTCCTGTGGTTCCCAGCCTCCAGCCCCGGGTGGGAGGCAGCTGCCTTGCGCCACAAGGCTGTGTGCCTGGGAGCCCCACCCCTGGTCTCTCCCTCACAGAAGCCATTCTACAGATTTCTGTCTCTGACTTTTCCTATTCCCCCAGGTTTTGTTTGATTTGGTTTGGCTTTGATTTTGGTTTTGTGAGATGGGGTCTTACTATGTAGATCAGGCTAGCCTTGAACTCACAATATGCCTGGGCTTGTGGCAGTCTTCCTGCCTCAGCCTCTCCCGTGCTGAGACCACAGGTGTGCCCATCACAACCAATTCTTCAGAGTTTTTGACTCCATAGATTTGGGGACCAGAATGTGCCTTTCCAACAACACTGATGCTGCCCGAAGCCTCCCACCACAGTGTAGTCGGCAGTTCAGTGTACCTGCTGGAGCCTTGGGAGTCGAGGTTTGGGTCTACAAATTCGAGCTGGCTGGGCGTGGGGGCACACACCTGTAATCCCAGTGCTGGGGAGGCTGAGGCAGGGTTGTGGCCAGTTCGAGGCTAGCCTGGGCTGCAAAACTGAGACCTTGTCTCAGACCAAACCAAACCAAACCAAAACCAAATGCAAACTGGGGTCATCCCCACCCCACAGCCAGCCCTGGAGTCCAGATCTCTACCTCTCCATCCTTTCCTTGGCAGAGTGGCCTAATCCTAGACTGCACAACAAGTGCTCCTCTCACCTGACACTAAATCCCCAGAACCGTCCTGGTGTAACACTGATGATTAAATCATTCCCACTCTGGAGGCCCAGGACCTCTCCCCATCATCACCCTCTCCACCGCTGCTGTGTGCTCTGGGTGGGCTGTGTTCCCTCCAGTCACACGCAGCATCTCATCTGCAGCCTGTGGGCAGTAGGCGGGAGTGGGGTGGTCAAAAGGTCGAGTGGGATGGGACCAGGCATGCTCGGTGGGACAGTGACCTTGAGCAGACCCTGAGGACAGAGGACAAGAACCTGCCACTGGAAGTCTGTGCTGGACAGGGCTCTGCAAAACCGGGAGCTCAGAGACCCCACTACACCGAAGTGTGCAGCCTGGACATAGGTCCAAGTTCTCCTGCCCGTCCCCCTCTCACTGGATCTCAGTTGCGCAATGTCCTCTCTTTTCCCTTGTCTCTTTACCAAGATAAGGGATGTGGTGATGTGGCGGGAAGATGGCCGGATGGTGCCCAGCACTTTCTCACTGGACTTCTTCCCTGGACTTTCCCTGGTCTTTTCAGACCACAACCCCATGTGTCACTGTCACCAAGCTTCATGATCCAGGCCATACCTTCCCAGGAGCATGGTGGCCTTTCTGATCCTGTTCTTTCCCTTCCCCGAGCCCCCAGGATGGAGACCTGCACTTTCTACTAGGCACTGACTTTTATTTCTTCTGGGCACTAAGTCTCTCCTGGGGCCCTGAGAGACCCAGGCGCGCAGCTCTCCAGCCTGGTGCTCCCCTGACTGGACACTTGGGAATAAGAAGGGCTGAGACCACAGCTCTTCTACTGTGCTTGAGGCACAGTAGGTCAGACAGCTGGGGACCTGGAGGGGCTGAGTCCTGCAGATGTTATCTAATGCTCCTCTCCTCTCCTCTCCTCTCCTCTCCTCTCCTCTCCTCTCCTCTCCTCTCCTCTCCTCTCATGTCTGTGTCTGTCTCTGTCTCTGTCTCTGTCTCTGTCTCTGTCTAGCTTTGCAAATTGAATTCCAGGCCTCATTCTGAGCTACCCCCACCCACTCATTTTAAACAGGGTCTTGCTAAGTTGCTAAAATGCAAAGGCTGGTCTCAAATTTGCCATTCTCCTGTCTCAGCCTCCCAGAGTGCCAGGATTGCAAGCGTGCACCACCACACCTGGCTTTGTCCTTGCTTTCTTCCTCATCTGGAAATGCACAACATGAAAATCTAGATTGTTGAGACTGATGGCGGCTGACTGAGCAGCTTTCTGAAGTGGGCGCATTCCAAAATTAATTGATAATTTCCTAGGATGGAAGAATTCTGATCTTTGACTTGAGACCTCCGACTCCAAGCCTCTAGCTTTCCTCCTTTGGAGCACAGTATTAGGTTCCTTTCTCCTCTTCACCTAGGATCCTCCTTCCAGATGTCTAGCACTGTGACCCTGCAGGACTTGAGCATTGTGTTTGCACCAAACCCACGCTGCTCAAGACCAAGGAGTCTGCTCTGGCTCTGTGGGCCAAGATAGTTCCTCATTTCTTCCTCCAAATACTGAAGACAACTACATCTCCCATGAGGCTAAGGGCTGCAGTGTCACTGAAAAAATGTCATATATATATATATATATATATATATATATATATATATATATTTGTCTTCCTGAAACAGAGTCTCAGTATGGAGTTCAGGCTGGCCTTGGAATTCATTTTGTAGCACAGGCTGGACTCAGACTTGCACTGATCCTCCTGCCTCAGCCTTCTGAGTGCTGGGATTAGAGATGTACAACACCACACCTAGCTGTCCCCCATTTATTGAGGCACCTCTTAGTGCCACAAGAGAACACAAGGATGGGTGGGGGTGAATAAATACGGTTCCAATAGGTGTGACCCCAGCAACTTCAGGACACAGGAGGATCACAAGTTGGAGGCCAGCCTGAGCAACCTGGTGGAAACTTGTCTCAGAATTTAAAAACCTATAAAAGGCTGGGGATGTAGCCTCAGCTCAAGATGCTTGGCCGGTATATGAGAGACCTTGGATTCCATGCCCAGTGGTGAAACAAAACAAAGCACCCAAGAAAACATCTTGTTCTGTTAAACAGCAAAGAGCAAGATCGCCCTACAGACCCTGAGGATACCTTTTCAGAGCAGGACAACGAAGCCCAGAGGG
Source organism: Cavia porcellus (assembly GCF_034190915.1). Classification (NCBI taxonomy): domain Eukaryota; kingdom Metazoa; phylum Chordata; class Mammalia; order Rodentia; family Caviidae; genus Cavia; species Cavia porcellus. The sequence continues at coordinate 27,469,260 of NW_026947490.1, read as the reverse complement.
AGGCTGGGATCTCAGTGGGCAGCAGGGGTGCAGGCGGGGTGGCAGGGGTCACAGGGTCACGTGGACACAGGATGCAGAGCCCGGCCCCCCTTTTCACACTGACACACACTCCTTAGATTATCCTCTGTCACAGTCTTTATTATTTTTTTTAAGTCTTTTTTTTTTTTTTTTTGGTCTTTTTCTTTTTTTATCAGTACCAGGGATCGAACTCACGACCACACACTTGCAAGGCAGGCGCTTATGCCGCTGAGCTAAATCCCCAACCCCACACAGTCTTTATTATTCCAAGTAAGAAAACTAAAAAAATAAATAAGATAAATACCCCAATAAATAAGAGGCTAAATTAACAGCCTTGGCTTCAGGAAGTATAGCTGGGGCTTCGGTCCCATAAAGGCCCCACCATGCTCAAAGGGTCCGAGGAGCCCACATCTGGGGGCCCTGGGGGCAGCATCCTGGGTGGCTCCGGGGGTGTTGCGGGCAGGCCTGGTAGTGGCAGAAATCGGGCTGGTCCTGGGGGTGCTGGTTCCTGCGATAGAGAGTCACCGCGCAGCAGGTGCAGAGGGAGGCCGTGGGCTTCAGACTTGTAGACATTGTAGCCATCAGCAAGCAGCAGCTCCCGGAAGCTGCAGGCCTCAGGATCAAAGTGGAGCTGGGGGGAGAGAGAATAGGGGTGTGAGCCCCGAGTTCCTCTATACTCTCCCACTGCATGCCTCCGGGTGCCAGACTTCTGGACTCCTCCCTCAGACCCAGGGGTCCAGGCTCTAGCCCTGTTCAGGAAACCAAATCTCAAGATCTGACTTCTCCTTTATCCCTGTCATAGAGAAGCCACCTGCCTGCCCCTGGTCTAGAATGTTCTAGGCCAGGTAACCTCAAGGCTTCCCTGGGGCAGGCAGCAGGTCTGCCTCACACCTAAGGTCATAGAAAGGCTTCTAGAAAGTCCCAGAGTGAGCCAGGCACAGCGGAGGCCCTGTGGCCAGGATCAGGGGGTGCAGTCCTAAGACTTGGCTTCTCAGGCTGTCCACACATGTCCAGCCTTGCCCTCACACTGGCCCTACCTGGGCCTCAGTGTCCTCAAACACTAGGAACAGTGACTTGCCAAGGCCGGCATTGTGAAGCTGACAGTACAGAAACTCACTGATCCATACAGACTCCCATCGGGCCTCTGGCACAGGAACCTGGAAGTCCTGATTCCCAAGATCTGAATGACTCCTGGCTTCAAGGCTTTCAGCTCCAGGAGACCTGGGGGAGAAAAGGGTAAGACTTCGAGCACCCCTCATCCCTTCTGTTCCAGCTGGGGGTGCCCAGCTCCCACACTCACTTTCAGGGCTCCTGTGGGCAATGCCCCGTACTGAGCCATCGGCCCTGATCTCCAGGTGCACTTCAGTGTCCTGAGCATCATCTGTGTAGAGGTACCGCTGCCGGACCTGGCCCCCAAACTGGAGGAGGGGGCTGGAGTCAGGGATAGGGTGTGCCTGGCAGGCTCCCACCAGAAGGATGGCCAGCATGGAGACCCACAGCCTTGGGCGCTCACACTCAGTCCGGGCCCAGTCCATCAATGGTGCACGCGTCATCAGTGCAGTCCCGGATGTGAGGCTGAGGAGCAGAGTAGTGTAGGATCCAGGTCCCTCTTATCCGGAAGAGTGGATTCCCACTGTGGCTCAGGTAACCAGTGTCTCAGGTCTTCCTGCTGGTGGATTCCAGCTGCCAGGACACCCAAACTCTGGGGACCAATGCAGGCGTTCTGGTGTTTATACCCAGACACACTGCCCACACGCCTTCCCCACTTCTGATTGGTGATATTTGACCCACTTGGCAGGACCCGGAATTCCACCGTGGCCAGAGCAGGCTGGAGGGATGATGCAATGAGGCGGGGGATATGCCAGGCTGGGGGCCTGCATGCTGCCAGGGTCTGCAGGATGGATGGAGGAGACACAGCCTGATTCACTGGGACTGGGGCGGAAGGGGCACAGGACCTCCTTCCTGGGCCAGAGAGAGGAGGATCTGGGGTAACAGACTCCTGAGTCTCAGAGTCAGGGTGCTTGGGCTGGGACCCTAGTGTCAGGGAGTCGGTGGGACCGGGATCCCCATGTCTGTATCTGGAAGGTTAGGGGTTCTAGAAACACCCTCCCTGGGAGACAAATGCTGATTTTATTCCACAAGTGGAATTTTTGTCCCATTTGAATTTCTGTGTTCTAGGGAAGGAGAGTCTGACAGGTAATCTGAGGAAAAGTGCACCTGCCTCCTAAAACAAACCAGGGGTGGTGTCCTGACTCGGAATCCCCCTCCCGCCCCAGGCAAACCTCATTCTCCCCAGATCCCGCTCCGCCCTTGGTGTCCTCTTCCTGATGCAATCCTGGTGCTTCTTTCACCAGCTCAGCTACCTGGCCCAGACAGGTGCTCCCGCTCAGAAAGGAAACAGGAGTCGGTGACTCCGGTTGAGACGCCCCTGGGGCGCAGTGGAGGGCCTGGATTCTGGGTCTGGGGGCAAAGTGCGGAGGAAAGTTGGTCAGATCTTTAGGGAATCGGGTGAAATCTCTCTTTTGGCTGATCCAAAGCGACAGAAATGGTTCTGGGTTGGCAGGAAATTTCTGTGTTTACGGAGGTGGGGAGCACAAAGCCCCTTTCTCTCTGATTGTCACCTTTCTCCTTCCAGAAAGTAGCACTGGGGCGCCAGACCCCCGAATTCCCTAAAACGAGGGGTCGGGGACCGAGTTCTGGGATTTGAATGTGGGTGGAGCGCACGTGGGGACCTGGAAGCCTGGACCTTGGAGAGCTGGTCCTCGGGAGTCCTGGCTAACAGGTTCTCGGTCCCCCGGGGAGGGCGCGGCAGCAGCGCTCCAAGTCCACCCACCTCCTCGGGGAGGAGCGCATCCCGGGCAGAGCGGCCGGACCTGCCGTCCCGGGTGGAGCCCTGAGAGCTCGAGGCCGAGAGGTAGGGGCCGGGGCGCAGCCCTCACCAGAAAGGGGTGGCGGGGGCGGGGGCCGGCCTCGGGCCTGGCCCTGGCTCAGGGCGGGGTCCCCTCCCTGCTACCTGCCGGGCGCGCCGGGGCGGAGGTTGCGTCCCCGCTAGTCCCTTCCTTCCAGTCCAGCCTCCCTGCCAATGGGGGGCCGGCGTGGAGGCGAGGGCTGCAGCCCCAGGACCCCGATATCCGGGAGGTAGGACGGGTGTGGCTCTCGCTCCCTGCCCGCGCGTCCCGGCCAGGCGGAGCGGACTGGGGACCCGCCACCACCCTGCCTGCACTCAGGTGAGTGGCCCTGCGCATGCCATGCCGGATGCCGAGTCCCTGGCGCGCGGGTCCTGTGCCTCTGCTCCAGGTGGCCGGCACACAGGATCCCTCCTCGGGGCTGTCCAGTTTCACTTGCTAGTTACTTCCTGTCTTCTTAATGGTGTGAACTGTGCTGCAACTGAGAAAGGGGTCAGTGGCCAGGCCTTGTTACAGGAGGAGGGTCGGGGCCCTGGCACCACTGCTAGCTTGGAAACCAGTAATTTCTATTGCAGCCCCGGGCAATCCAAACTTCTCAGCCCTCCAACCTATGGCTTAGGCTCTCCTGTCCTCCTGCCTCACACCGGGAGTCTGCATCTTTAGCTTCTTCAGTCACAAGCATCCATCCTGAAGTGGCCTGTCCTTCGGCAGCCATGTGGGCGCCCAGCCCCCGCCAGTTCTGCCTGGGCTTTCTGCTCCTCTGTGTTCTCTCAGGGATCTCTTTTTTTCTCTACCTCAACGACATCTTCCAAGATACCCTTGGATCTATCCTGTGTCAGGACTGCCACTTGCAGGCATCTCCAGTGGCCATCGTATGCCTGCCGGACACACCACTGAGCGCCAACACCTCTTCCCTTGCCCAGCACCCCTCCTCCCTCTCAGGAACCTGGACTATCTACCCCAAAGGCCGCTTCGGGAACCAGATGGGACAGTATGCCACGCTGCTTGCGCTGGCCCAGCTCAACGGCCGCCGCGCCTTCATCCTGTCCACCATGCACACCATGTTGGCCCCTGTGTTCCGCATCACCTTGCCCGTGCTGGCCCCCGAGGTGGACAGCCACATACCGTGGCAGGAGCTGCAGCTGCACGACTGGATGTCTGAGGAGTATTCCCACTTAGAAGACCCCTTTTTGAAGCTCTCCGGCTATCCCTGCTCTTGGACTTTCTTTCACCATCTCCGGGAACAGATCCGCAGTGAATTTACCATCCATGACCAACTTCGGGAGGAGGCCCAGGATATCCTGAGAGAGCTGCACCAGGGCCACGTGGGGTCCCAGCCACGCACCTTTGTCGGGGTCCATGTGCGCCGTGGAGACTATGTCCAGTTGATGCCTAAGCACTGGAAGGGAGTGATAGGCGACCGGAGTTACCTCCAGCAGGCCATGGATTGGTTCCGGGCCCGCTACAAGGACCCCATCTTTGTTGTCACCAGCAATGGCATGAAGTGGTGCAGGGAAAACATGGATACCTCCAAGGGGGATGTGGTCTTTGCCGGCAATGGGCAGGAGAACACACCAGGAAAGGACTTCGCCCTGCTCACACAGTGCAACCACACCATCATGACCATTGGCACCTTTGGCTTCTGGGCTGCTTACCTGGCTGGTGGCGACACCATCTACCTGGCCAACTTCACCCTGCCAAACTCTAAGTTCCTCAGGATCTTCAAGCCTAAGGCTGCCTTCCTGCCTGAGTGGGTGGGTATAGATGCCGATTTATCTCCACTCCAGGCACCCAAAATATAGGCCGGGGTCTTGGAAGGACCTAGGGAGACTTTACATGCAGATCAGATCAATCTAAAGCCACTCTCTGGAGGCCTGGTAGCTTTTGGATAAGCCAGTGGGGTGGTCCCATTTCCAGTTCGATTCTAGTTGGCCAGACTTGGAAAGGAGGAGGGGCTTTCTGGAAGTGCTAGAAGTTCTAGAACCAGTGTCAACTTCTTTCTCTTTCTTTCTTCCTTCTTTTTTTCCTTCCTTCCTTCCTTCCTTCCTTCCTTCCTTTCTTGTTGAATTTTTGAGACAGGGTCTTACTATGCAATTCAGACTGGCCCTGAACTCACTTTGTATTTTAGGCTAGCCTCATACTCGCAGCCATCCTCTGCTTCAGCCCCCGAATGCTGAGATTACAGGCATATGCCACCATGCTTGGCTGGAATACCTATTCCTAGTGGTTAGCAATGTCCAGAGAAGCTTGTGGTAGCTCCAGCAGCTATAGGAGCCCCCTCTGCTCTTTCCTGCCCATATCCCTAAGACTTCTGGGTGGCTGCTTGCCTGTCTTTATCTTATCTACACAAGGTGTTATTTTTCCCCCTGGGTCTTCAGAAGACTGGAGGAATTCATGAGTTATCTAGAGCAAGCATGCACCTACATTTTTGAGTGTTTCTAGAGGAGAGTTTGTTCTAGAGAGGGCCAGGTCTAAAGCCTGTAAAGAACCCTGCAAGGCCCTTCTGGAAGGGGACAGGATCCCCTTCCACTCTAGGGAAGGATCTAGAAGCCATAATTGGAAGGAAGCTTAGCACCTTATCACTGCCAGAAAGATGGGGACAGGGCATTCTTGTGCTCTGTTCAGAGCATGGGGAGTAGCTAGGGAGTTGTGTGCATAGCCAAACTCTGTTCAACCCTCAGCCCAGGAAAAATCTTCACAGTTGAGTTTTGAGTAGGCAGCCTAAATTGTGTGTGTGTGTGTGTGTGTGTGTGTGTGTGTGTGTGTGTGAGAGAGAGAGAGAGAGAGAGAGAGAGAGAGAGAGAGAGATACAATTGACATGCAGCTTTGAAGCACCACCTTCTATTCTAAACCAGGGACACTTAATTTTTCTTAAGCTTCAAAACTGCCAAAAAGGGAAGTAGCACATATTGGCTCTGGGTTTAAGATCAAGGAAGCTTCTACCTCTGCAGCCAGACCATTGTGGATCTGGGGTCTCTTTTTTTCTTAATTGTTTTTGTCCTGGGGTCTGTTTTCTGCAGATCAGCAGCCCACAGAAAGCTAGGGCTATTGTGCTCCTCATCAACTGTTACGTACTTTGAGCTCCCAGAATCACTAAATCTGGCTTTGGCAGATCTGTGATAAATAGATTCAAGGATATGCAGACCCCGAAACCCAACTGAAGCCCAGGCAGGAGCAGTGTCTAATTAAGGAGGATGAGATCTGGACTAAGATTTCAGAAGCTCTTGCTGCATTTTAGATATGGAGGGAAAATTCCTTAGATATCGTAAATGTAATCATGCCCTATCCAAGAACCTAAATCACAACTCTTATCAGGGATTTTCAGGGTACATTCCCCACTCCCCTGCCACAGACAGGAGGGAGAGAATGTGAATTAAAAGTCTACATGATCAATTCCTGTGGCTGAAGATATTTTGGAGCTGTGTGTGTTACATATGCATGTGTGTAAAAGTGGAAGAAAAGGTGGAGAATTTTGGGGGATTTCTTTTGTTTTGTCTTTAAAACACAGTCTTGGCCAGGGATTTAGCTCAGTGGCATAAGTGCCTTTCTGGCAAGCACAAGGTCGTGAGTTTAATCCCCGGTACCAAAAACAAAAACAAAAACAAAAAACACCCAGTCTTGAGGGGTTAGGGATTTAGCTCAGCGGCATAAACGCCTGCCTGGCAAGCGCAAGGTTGTGAGTTCAATCCCTGGTACCAAAAACAAAACACACACACACATACCACCACCGCCAACAACAACAACAACAAAACCAGAGTCTTGAGGGGCCGGGGATTTAGCTCAGCGGCATGCCTGGCTGCCGACTTCATTGCTCATGATGTCTTGAGTTGCAGTACCTGTTTATCTGGTAACCAGAGTCATGCACAAAAAGAGAAAGGCACTTTCCAGGACCCAAAAGGCTCCAAAAGGCTAAGTCTTCAGTATCTTCTAGGATTGTCAGTATCTATTCCAGATCTTTTTTTTTTACTAGGGTCTCAGCAGTCTGCCCAGAAGGGCGAGAAGGTAGAGGAGCTGGGGGGTGGGGGGTGGGCAGTGTCATTGAACTACATTTCCCATACAGTTATGGGGCTGACGGCCCTAGTTTGGGATAGAGAAAGAGGCCCTAGGGCCTTCTGGGAGTTATAGTCCTAGGCTGGAAACAGCCACTACTCGCATCTTCATGGCTAGGCGCCAGGGTTTCCAACTAACCAGTGTGCGAACAGCCGGAAGCCTGGGTTCTGGGGCCAAGGGAAGGGAGGACGCTGCAGGCTATAAACCGGACCTTGGCTGTGGAACCGGAGCAGGCAGATGGCTTTCCTTCCGCCGGCGCTGGGCAAGTTCTTTGGTTTTGGGACTGCCTCTGTGACGTCACGGAGCGCCTATCTAGACCTCCTTGAGTTTCGGTCCAATCCGACTCAGAGTTGGGCTTCTGGGCGGGGCCAATAGAAGCCAGGGGATTGTCTCAAGGGATTGAAGAGGGGGGCCACGTGAGAAGCTCGAAAGAGGAAGTGACAGGAGTTTCTGGTAGAGATAGGACAGCTCACGACTCATCCCAGTCGACAAACTGGATTCTATGCAGCCAGTCTCTTCCTAGTTCTCCACACCCTGTCCTTAATCTTAGTGGCGGGGAGGGGGGGGGGACCACGGGGGTGGGGGTGGGAGGGTATTAGGGCCCCAGCTTCCTCTTTCAGAAGCCCTCAGGAGGTGGCTGGGTTCCTGATCCAACCCTAGGGTTTAAGGGCATAAGTCAGAGATCAAGGTCGGAGAGCCTCGCTGGTTAGGGCACACGGGAGCTCTGTTTGCTGAGAATGGTGTGCCCTGCAAATTAGGGGTCTTTGTCGGGGGGAGGGTGGACAAGGTCTACCGGGCACTGGAAGATGGTTGGGAGACTTCCTTAAGTTTGCAGGGTCCCCAGATTTAGAGATTTTGGGTATAGTTTTGGTTTGAGGGAGCTTTGACTTTGATAATACCGAGGATGGCCCTGTCCTGCACAGTTTATTTGGTGAGGGCCCTGAAATTTCAGTTTAATGTATAACAGGTTTTTGGGGGCTTTGGGGTATCCACTTGAGGCTTGGGGTTATGGATCTCGTGGCTTTGGGGGAGTTGGGAAGGCCATGGATGGGAATTTGGGGAGCCTGTGTGGGTAGGGGGTGGGGTCCTGCTTTAATGCTTTTTTGGGATGCAACGAAGACCCTAAATTTGGGGTCTATGGATTGGGATTATGTCTCATGCTATGGAGACATTCGATGAAGGAGATTTAATCTGGAAATTTCCTAAAGATCCTGTTTCCTGTTTCTGGTAGGGGGCTCAGTGAGGTCCCCTAAAATGGCTTCTCCCCTTTTAGCATCTACCTACTACTCTCAGTTTGGGGTAAAAGGCCCCATCCTGGTGGTATTCAAGGACTGTGCTCTGGCTGTAATGGGCCTACGTTTTGCCCTCCTGTTGGTGGCCCTGGCCTGCTGCCTGCTGTCTGCAGGGTGTTGTATTATATGTGACCCATCCGTGGTGGCAGCGCTGAAGTCCTTGAGGACAGATTACCTGCCTGGCCACCTGAGCTCTAAGCATCATGCAGATGTGATGCAAAGGGTAGAGCATGCCGTGAAGGATTTCAAGAACCTGCAATTCAGCGAGGAATCGTACATGGGGGCTGTTGGTGAGGATGCGGGCTAAGCATGGCCTCTTGGGTCTTGGGGTAGAAGGAGGCTAGGGACAGGGTCTCCTGAGTTCAGGAATGGAGAAGACTGGGCTTCAGATTCTATAGCAAATACTGTTCCCTCTCCCCTTTTCCTGTACCTTTATGTTATAAAACTGCAGGTCCCAGAGGATGATGGCTGGTTACTTCCTTAATCAGGGCCATCCTTGCTCTGTAACCTCCTAGTTTCTACAGGGAGGCCAGCCTAGAGACAGTTGGGTTGGAATGTGGGGTTCTGTATACCCCCTACAGATGAGGATACATTGCAACAGGCATCCTGGAGTTTCCTGAAGGATCTGAAACGCCTTACAGAAAGTGATGTAAGAGGTAAATGCACCAAGGGGGTGTAGGTGGCCCAGAATCTCTCAGGTGAGCCATTGCTGGGGATGGCAGAGCTGTAGGAGTCAACCCCAGGATCCAAGTCAGGTCCCAGCTCACCCTAAGGCTTCCCAGCCACATGATCTTGAGTCAGGGGCTTAACACCTCCTTTAGCTCAAAAACAGAGACTTCAGCAGCTCCTTCCTCCCTCAGCTGTTGCAGTGATTAAATAAATTTATGAGTGTTGCCCAGCTGGGGCTGGGGTCCGGTTGAGCACCTGATTTCAGTGCTGCTCACTGAGCAAGCCAGTAAACAAATCCCAGAGCAGCGTAGTGGCCTGTACCTGTAGTCCCAGATACTTGGGAGAGTGAAGCAGGAGATTTGTGGAATCCAAGAGGTTAAGAACAGCTTGGGCAGCTTATTGACATCCCGTCCCATAGACACATAAGAACAGAATTCCAGGCTCACAGAGGCAGACCTCCTGCCTATCGCCTGAAGGCAGGGCACTGTGCACTCCCTGCTTCCTCCCAGAGGAGCTCTTCGTGAAGGAGCTGTTTTGGATGCTGCATCTACAGAAAGAGAAGTTTTTCATCCTTGCCAAGCGGTTCCAAAAGGAGGGTGAGGAAGGCAGGGAGCTCAGGACCCCAGTCCCAACCTACAACCCTCAGGTGCCTGTCTCAAAGGCCTTGCATCTCAGAGTCCAGTCTCTCTGCTTCCTCAGCTCCTCCTCCCTGCAATTCGCAGAGGGGACCTCACTCAGGTCCTTCCCTCCCCCTGGAGCCCAAGAGCTCAGAGCTCACTCCAGTCCCAACCCCTTCAACCTTCTTTAGCCTAAAAATCTGATTCTCTCATCTCTTTCTCTTCTTTTCCCGCCTGAGGCAGCTTATTGCCCTAACAAATGTGGTAAGTCCAAATAATAGCCATTAGCCCTCTGTCCCTCATCCCTGCCCTCCCAACCCCAACCTCCCCTGCTTCCCTCTTTGGAGAGGGCGGTTTCTTCATTCTGCAATCTCTGAGAGCCTCCCGGGCCTCCAGCATTCTCTCTGCAGCTTGATTTCTTGGGTATCCGGTGGTATTCTATCTGCATTCTTTGCTGTCTCATTGGTGGGCCCATGTCTTAGGGATCTGACGCCCAGTGTACCCCAACCCTTGACCTTGCCCTTGCCTTTATTGGGCATATACACGCCGTGGCCTTGTCTCTTCAGGCATGATGTTGCAGACTCTGATCTGGTGCAATAAGTGCGAGAAGGAGGTCTACACCTGCCTGAAGTCTCTCAATTGCGGGAGTGAGAACTAGAGCTGGCTGGAGGGGTTGGTGCGGGAGGGGCGGGGCTAGAGGAGGGCCCGCCCGCTGCTCTGTTTGAGGGGAAAATGAAGGCAGAAGGAGCATTCACAGCCCCTTCCTCAGATCGCCATGTGAAGCTCCATCAAATGGAAGACATGATCCTGGACTGTCACCTCAACTGGCACCGTGCCTCTCAAGGACTCACGGACTACAGCTTTTACAGGGTGGGGCCCTCCAACTCTCTTATCTCTCAAGCCCACATCCATCAGACTCCCTCCACCCCTGGATCTGCTGGCCCCAGAGTGTTAGATGTGGCCTCTACTGACCACCGGGGACCCCATTTCCTAACCGGTGTCTCCCTTGATCTCTCTCTCTCTCACCCTGAGGCTCTGCGATCATGTCATCCCTGTATTGCCCAACTCCTGAATCTCCCAAACCTCTGTGATCCTTTGAGCTTGGGTCTAGGTTTGGGAGAACAAGTCTGAAACTCTGCTGTACAAGGGGAAGGAGCCCCTCCTGACCAAGCCCTTGGTGGGGCCAGAGGATGCAGGAGACTACCGCTGTGAATTGGGGACCATAACTTCCCAGCCAGCCACCATAATCAATTTCCTAGTTACAGGTCAGCTCTGGGTGAGGGGTAAAGAAGGGAGTTTTCCAGAGAGCTGGAGGCCGCTTCGGGGGCGTGATCTGATCGGGGGCGTGGCTTCCTTCTGGGTGTGGCCTCGGGCAGCTCGGGAAGGGGGTTGGGTACTGGGGCGGGGCGCCTTCATCCCCGGCCAGGACCGCTCTTTTGCCCCTCGCCTACCAGTGGGGCCCAAAAGGCTGGAGGACCAGGAACAGTCAGATCTAACTGAAGGAGTGTCAGAGTCCATTCCTGGGACCCTTCCGTCTGCGAAGCCCGAGAATATGCTCAGAAGCCGCCTTTTAGTACTGCTGATCTGCGGCTTTATCGGTTGTATACTTTTGATAATCGGCGCAGTTACAATGTGAGCCGCTACAGGAGGCGGGGCTCGGAGGACGGGGCGGGGTTTCTTGCTGCCCAATACAGTAGGAGGCCTGGGAGCCAATGAGAGCCTGCACAGTGGGTGGGGCTTCTACTGGGGGTGGGGCTTGCTTTGAAGGGTGAGGATGCAAAATTTCTAGAATAAAGTCAGATTTGTGGGATGTTGGGAGAGCTATCACTTGTTCAACCACTGCCTAACCCGGCTCCATTATTTGCACCCTCCTCACCCTCTCCCAGGCTGTATCACAGGTCTAAGACAATGGTTAAACCAAAGTCCTCACCTCTCAACACTGATAGCGAATCTGCTGCTGAGCAACCAAAAGAAAAGGCCTCAGATCTGGAGAGCGAATAAAGATTTGTCTTTTTGTCTAAGTATTTGACTCACTGTTCCGGTGCGATCCAAACTTCTGGTTCCATGACAGGAGACGACTGGGGTTAGGCTGCTGCCTGGGAGAGGTGGGTCTGGGAGCTGGGAGCCCCAGGGTCCGGTGTGCAGAGACTAACAGGCAGCGACAGAATCCCAGAATTAAGGAGCAAGGCAGGGCCGGCCTTGCCCAGGTCTCCTCCCCCAGGCCTGGTCTCCTCACAGGACGCCCCCTCCCCTCTCTTCCTGCCGGGTTTCCTCTGGCCTTTTCCTGTCCCCCACCCAGTGCAGGGAGCTGGGGCACAGGCAAAGACTACAAGAGCGGAGGGAGCAGGGACTAACTTGGGCCAACGGAGCCAGGGCCTCCGGGTGCTGCTGGACCCGAAGCAGGGTAAGCGCCAGGGACCCCGGAGTCAGTCCCACAGCCTTCTCCATCCCGGGACCGGAGTCCCACGCCCATCTCTCTTCTCCAGGCCTTTGGCCTTCTTCGGAGCCTAAGCCCAGCCCCCATCCGCCTGCCTCAGGAGTCCAGGTCCCTCTCCACCCCCTCCGTCACCACCATCCAGTGCCTTAGACATAGGGGCTTTATCTACTTATGCTTAGGGCCATGCTATCTGGTGAAAGGAAGGAGGGCGGAAGCCCCCGCTTCGGGAAGCTACATCTCCCGGTGGGCCTGTGGATCAATTCCCCCAGGAAGCAGCTCGCCAAGCTGGGGCGGCGCTGGCCCAGCGCTGCCTCTGTCAAGTGAGTGGTCACCTGCCCTGCCCACCTCCCACCCTCTCATTTGCCCCTGTTGGTGACCCAGGCCTTGCACTGCCCCTGAGAAGCCTGCTGTCTTGAATGGGCAAGGGAGCTAGCTGGGGGCGGAGAGGACACACTCAGGGACCCTAGTGCGGTGTCACGGCGGGTGGGGGCAGAGCTGGACCAGGAGATGGGCAGAGAAGGCGCAAGGGTTTGACTCTCCTTTCTTTCTCCCCTTTAACTCCCCTCCTGACAATTCCTTCTGTGGGAGTTGCCTTTATTTATTTACTTTCTCTTCTTTTCCTCCAATTTCTATCCCCACCCTCATTTGTCCACCCCTCTGCCCGTCTCTGGTTCGTGGCCACCTTTCTTCTCTGTCCTGGTCTCTCCCGCGTCCGTCCCCACCCCACTCGCAGGTCCTCATCTTCCGACACGGGGAGTCGCAGCAGCGAGCCGATGGCTCCCCCGCCACCGCACGTGGAACTGCGGCGCGTGGGCGCCGTGAAGGCGGCGGGGGGCGCCTCGGGCAGCCGCGCCAAGCGCATCTCTCAACTTTTCCGGGGCTCAGGAACCGGGGCTTCGGGGACCGGCGGGGGAGGGGTCCCGGGAACCCCGGGGGCGGCGCAGCGCTGGGCCAGCGAAAAAAAGCTGCCCGAGCTGGCGGCGGGCGTCGCCCCCGAGCCCCCGCTGGCCACCCGCCCCACAGCACCCCCGGGAGTCCTCAAGATCTTCGGGGCGGGGCTGGCGTCGGGGACCAACTACAAGAGCGTGCTGGCCACGGCGCGCTCCACGGCACGCGAGCTCGTGGCCGAGGCGCTGGAGCGCTACGGGCTGGCCGGCAGCTCCAGCGGCGGCCCAGGCGAGAGCAGCTGCGTGGACGCCTTCGCGCTGTGCGACGCGCTGGGTCGGCCCGCAGCGGGCGGCACGGGCGGCGGCGAGTGGCGCGCGGAGCACCTGCGAGTGCTGGGCGACTGGGAGCGCCCGCTGCTGGTGCAGGAGCTGTGGCGCGCGCGGCCCGGCTGGGCGCGGCGTTTTGAGCTGCGCGGCCGCGAGGAGGCGCTGCGCCTGGAGCAGGAGGCCTTCGGGGCGGCTGACGGCAAAGGTGAGCTGGGGTAGGGGGGTGGATTGGTGTGGAGGCTGCTCGAGAGTGGTCGCCTGCCTAGGGGGTCGTGCTGGGGCGGGGATTTCGGGGGGTGGGCCGGCGATACTGGACCACTGGGACTTGGCCGGCGGTAGCTCTCCACTGGTAGCGTCGAGGGGTGTGCTGGGCAGATCAGGTTGGAGGTTGGAGCTGGGGCAGGGCTGAGATCAGTTGAGTAGGCGGGATCAAGGGGGCGGTTCTGAGAGTTGGAGAGGCCTGTTTGGTTGAACGGGCTTTATGGGGAGGGCCATGGGACCATGGGAGGCACAGCCCAGATGGTGATCGTGGGAGGTGTCCTAGGTGGTCAGGTTCAGGCTGCCTTTTTTTTGTTGCCGGGGAATCAAACTCACGACTTTCCGCTTGTGCCACTGAGCTAAATCTCCGGCCCAAGTTGGCTGAAGGAGGGAGGCTGAATGTGTTGTGGGTCTAAGAGGCATAGATGCTTAGATCGTGTCTGTGGGATCTGGGGGCGGGATATGCTGTGGATGGGGGAGGAGTTTGTAGGGTACCGAGGGATTCGGCTTAAGCGTTGATGGAAATGGAAATTGGAAGAATTAAGAGCGGAGGAATAGGCATGGGTGATGTCCTTGGACATTCAGAGTAACAGGCAAGGCGGGACCTGAGGTCGGGATAGGTGATGTGTAGTGGCATCCGGAACGCGGTCTCGTGGTAGTGGGAGGCAGCTCTGTGAAGCAGATTGAGGCTGTCCGGTTCGAGGGTAGGGACCTACGTGGGTAGAGCCTAGGAAGGGATGAGAACTGGAGAAAAAGGGCCTCTTCTGGGATCTGGAGGACCTGAGTAGGCGGGGCCTCCAAGGGGCAGGACTGTGTGAGCAGCCTTAGATTGGGTTATTTGCTTCCAAGTATTAGTGAAGAGGGGGCTAGAGGAAGAGGTTTTTTGGTTTTGTTTTTTACCTTTTATTAGTACATGTTTTCAGTACATAATGATTACATTCATCATGGGGTGTTGGTTCATGTATACAACACATCCTAATTCTTTTTCCTTCCCCTTTCCCTCTTCTCCCTGCCCCTCCCCATCTCCTGGAGGAAGAGGTGGCATTGAAGGTGGAATAGCAAGGGCAGGATGGAGCTTGGCAGGGCTGGGGCATGGTGGGGCTGAGGTCCAGGGCTGCTTAGGGAACCCTCGAACTGCTTTTCTATTTCTAAATCTCCCTTGGGGGTTTGCACTCAGGCTTGGATTCCAACCCATTCTTTGCCTGTTAATCTCAGCAAAGTGCTAGGTGAAGGTTTAGTGTGTTTGCGTACATAAGGGATTTAGCACAGTATAGATGCTTAATAACAAGTGGCAATTAGAACCATCATCCCCCCCCCCCAGCATTCACTGAGCACCTACTGTGGGCCACATTTTTAGGGCCCTGGGGATACATCGGGGCATGGACAAGTGAGGGTCTCACTTTCCCAGTCTCATAAGCTTCATGGGAATCAGCAGCTTACTCATTAAGTTTATTTCCACCAGACACCTACTCTGTGGCTGGGTCCAACAAGCTCTTTTTGGGCCTTGGTATGGTTATTTGCTTCGACTTGGACTGTCGGGGAAGGGTGTTCAGAGGAGATTATTTTCATCTCCCTGAGGACAGTATTAGTGACTACATCAGTCTCCAGCACATAGTAAGTGTTTGGGAAATGTTTAAGAGAACAAATGAATTTATGAGCTGAAAACTCATAAATTTATGAGCTGAAAAGGTGGGTGGAAGCCAGGCAGGAAGTGTGTTCCAGGTAAAGGGAACAGCATCTACAAAACCTAAGTGTGGGAAGCGGCCTCACCTCTCCGTGACCCGTTCGGTGGCCTGATGATCCTCTAGCCGCGTTCTCAATATCTCTCCGCAGGCACGGGCGCCCCCTCCTGGCGGCCGCAGAAAAGTCGCTCCCGGGCCGCATCTGGAGGGGCGGCGCTGGCCAGTCCTGGTCCAGGGTCGGGATCTGGAACCCCGGCTGGGTCCGGGGGCAAGGAGCGCTCGGAAAACTTATCCCTGCGGCGCAGCGTATCGGAGCTCAACCTGCAAGGTCGGCGTCGGCGGCAACAGGAACGCAGGCAGCAGGCGCTTAGCATGGCTCCTGGGGCAGCCGATGCCCAGATTGGACCTGGAGACCCCGGAGATCTCGATCAGTTATCTCAGTGCCTCATCCAAGCTCCTAGCAATCACCCCTACTTTCTGCTGCTCCAGGGATACCAGGACGCTCAGGTTAGCGCAGTCCTTACCTGGAGTTCTTTGTGTCCCATGTCTTTGGAGAGCAACAAACTACAACTCCCAGAATTCCTCCGTCTCAGTGTCCTCAGGTACTCTGGTAGGTGTGGTCCAGCAAGGTTCCAGAGTAGCAAAAAAAGAGGTGGGGGTTAGATAGCTGACAAAGATTTTTTAGTGGAAGAGCTGGGCATGATGGTGCAGGCCTGCAATCACAGCGCTTTGAGAGGCTGAAGATGGAGGACCACAAGTTCGCGCCCAGCCTGGGGAAAGGAAAAAAAAAAATTCCACTAGAGGGACAAACAGGAAATGGTTCATTTCAAAGTTAGGGAAAACACTATGTTCCTCAAGGGAGAGTTAGTCCATTGGAGAAAAGACATCCCTTTCAAACATCCGTTTCTTGAGAAGAAAAAGAGTGCATCTATTAGGACAGGGAAGTCAGGTGGTGCCTGGGATCTGGTTCTGGATAAGCCTATACAGTATTTTGATGGGGGTGAGGAGTACTTCATTTGTAAAAGATGATGGTTTACGTTGGAACGACTTAACTGTTGTTGATGACAGCAGGTGGTACTGACACTTCTACATATTTTTCATATTTGGGTGACAATAGGAGTACTAGAACGTCAGATCTATTTTAGGAAGAGGGTCAGGCAGTGCTTCCATTTTTACAGGATGGAGGTGAAAGAGTCCAGTTTTAGGAAGGGGTCTTCTGCATGCATCTCTTCATTTAGTGGATGAAATAGGACTCTGTAAGAAGGGATCTCTTTGAAGCATCTATTTATTAATGGAATTATTAGATGAACCCAGGAAAACCGATATTTCTATAGAGATGTCCACTTTGGAGATGGTAATACTGAGAGCTCTTGTTGACTGGAATCCTCCATCATGCGAAGGGGTAATAGTGAATCCATTGTTGAAGGATGTTTCCTGGGAGGTGAGCTCATCTTGGGATGGGGCTAAATGAAAGTCCACTGTAGAAAGGATTTCCTTAGACGTTTGCATTCAGGGAGTGGAGGTAAATGGAAGAACCTTCTCTTCAAAGGGGGACTCTGAAGAAATCCATCCTTTGCTTTGAGATGTTGAGAAACTGTTATCTCAAGGGCAAATGTATTTGGAAATCTCCATGAGAGGTGGAATAAAGGACAAGTGAGCCAGAAAAAGGGAGAAAGGTCCATTCTTAGAAGGTGTAGACATTAGGGTGTCCTTGGAAGCCCTGTTCCTTGGGCTGCATGTCATGGGAGAGTCCACTGTGGGAGTGACAAGAGTCCCTTCAGGAGCACTGAGAAGATGGGTCAGTCCACTGGCGAAAGAATCCGAAAGCAGCTGTTCTTTGAGGAAGGAACACGGTGGGGTCCACATCGTGAAAACGTTATTTGTACACGGGGTCTTTGGGATGCACATTATGGGAACACCTACCATAGAAAGTGCCTTGGAAGATCCCATTCATGGGAGGCAGCGTGCGCGGAGAGTCTTAGGGTGAGCCTGGAGATCTCCTTGCAAATGTCCACTCATGGATGTGGGTCGGGAGAGATGATCGTGGGACAGGGATCTGCTGGGCGTTGGTGTCCTCAGCGCCATCTTTACTTCTCCTCCAGGACTTCGTGGTGTACGTGATGACGCGGGAGCAGCACGTGTTCGGCCGGGGCAGGACCCCGTCGTCCTGCAGCGGATCCCCTGCCCCATACGTGGACACCTTCCTCAACGCCCCTGACATCCTGCCGTGTCACTGCACAGTGCGCGCGGGCCCTGAGCCCCCAGCCATGGTGCGCCCATCCAGGGGCGCCCCAGTTACGCACAACGGGTGCCTCCTGCTGCGAGAGGCCGAGCTGCACCCCGGCGACCTGCTGGGGCTGGGCGAGCACTTCCTGTTCATGTACAAGGACCCGCGCGCCAGTGGCTCTGGGCCGGTTCGGCCCCCGTGGCTGCCCGCGCGCCCCGGGGCCACGCCTCCCGGCCTCGGCTGGGCCTTCTCCTGCCGCCTGTGCGGCCGCGGCCTGCAGGAGCGCGGCGAGGCGCTGGCCGCCTACCTGGACGGCCGCGAGCCCGTCCTGCGCTTCCGGCCGTGCGAGGAAGAGGCGCTGCTGGGCGAGATCGTGCGCGCCGCGGCCTCGGGCGCCGGGGCCCTGCCACCGCTCGGACCCGCCACGCTGCTCGCGCTGTGCGTGCAGCATTCCGCCCGCGAGCTGGAGCTGGGCCACCTGCCGCGAATGCTGGGCCGCCTGGCCCGGCTCATCAAGGAGGTCGTCTGGGTGAGCGCCCCCCACCGCCGCCCATCCCCACCTGCTCCCCGAGTCTCTGCCGCAGCCTCCCCGCCCCACCATCTGCCCCAGCTTCGGATGCGGGAGAGAGAAACTACCTTTCCCGTGATGTCTCCGGGAGGGGACCGGTAGGATGCTGGGAGTTGTGGACTCGTCCACTGCACTGAAAGAGCAGGCAGTACCAGCTTTTGGAGGTGTGGGATTGGGAAGGAACCATTCTGAGAAGTGGCGGGGGTGAGATTTGGTTGGGAGAGACCATTGTTAGAGGTAGTACAGTACGGACGAGACCATTCTTGGAAAGTGGGTCCCTTGGCTTACATATGGAAGTGCTACAAGTCATTTAAAGTAGAGAAGAAGCTTCCATCCTATTGAGCGAGGCCCCGAGTCAAAGAGAAGTTACAGGTAGTTTCTGGGGGTGGGGGGTAAGGAAATACCTTTTGAGCAGAAGAGGGCTGGAGGGAGATAGACCTCTCATGAGCGTAGGCCTGTGGGTTTGCAATGGTGAGAAGAGACAGAGATCATTGTGAAGCTTGGGGATTAGAGTCCCTCTGAAAAGTAGAGAGAGTCTCTGTTAGAAATGTTGGTTGTGGTAGGCATATGCCTGTAATCCCGGCAGTCTTGGAGGCTGAGGCAGCCTAGCTTCCATAATTTTGCAACTTAGTGAGACACTGTCTTTAAAAAACAAAAAGTGAGGATTTAGCTCAGCGGTGTAAGTGCCTGCCTTGCAAGCATGCAGTCATGAGTTCCATCCGCCGTACCAAAACAAACAAACAAATGAGGGGGAGGGGTCAAACTGTCAAGAAATAGATCTCTCAAGTCCAAGCTCAGTGGAATCACTCTGTATTGCAAACATATATTAACAAAAAATTGTAAGGGCTAGGGATGAAGCTGAATGCAAAGGCAACCCTTCTTTCTGAAAGAGAAAGAAAAGAAAAAGAAAAACCAGGGTATTAACTCATGAGCCTTGATTTCCTCAGTTTGATTCTGATCTTACTGTTCCACAGGAAAAAATTAAGGAAATTGGAGACCGTCAGCCAGAGAAGTAAGAGAAAAATCTGGGGTGATGCAGGGGATGGGTACACACCCAGTTCCGAGTTCTTTCCCTGCATGTCTTAGCACAGGTTTCTGTGCTTCTCTGAGGCTCAGCTCTCCCAGTTATGAAATGGAGGTGCACTTGGTCCACACTGAAACCCAGATCTGAGGGTTTGGAGAGTATGATGGCCATTAGAGTCACAGGTTCTGTCCTTTATTTTCAGCCACACAGAAGGTGTCCCTGAGGTGCCCCTGACTCCTGAGGCTGTGTCTGTGGAGCTGCAGCCACTAATGCTGTGGATGGCCAACACCACAGAGCTGTTGAGCTTTGTGCAGGAGAAGGTGCTGGAAATGGAGAAGGAAGCTGACCAGGATGGTGAGCTCTGACCCAGGTCCAGGCCTCTCCCAGCCTTATCACTCACTGGACCTGGACCTGGGCTTCTGGCTGCCAGCGTCTGGTTCTGCCTCTTACCGGGGCTTGTCTTCAGACCCACAGCTCTGCAATGATCTGGAATTATGTGATGAGGCCATGGCCCTCCTGGATGAAGTCATCATGTGTACCTTCCAGCAGTCTGTCTACTACCTCACCAAGGTTGGCCTTTGCCCATGCTTCCTGCTGGAGACACTATCACTTTCTGCCTATACTACATTGTGTTAATCTGATGTCACTTCTTGTTTGGCTCAAAATTTCCTCCTCCTGCAACATCACTTTCATCTCACTTCAGGGTTGTGACATCACTTCCTATTTAAAATTGCATCACTTCCTGCCTTTCTGCCTTCTCTTGTTTAGCAATCATAACACCTTGACAGGCTGAGCTCTTTACATGTTTGTATTGCCATTAATACTTTATCAATCTCTTATTTCCTAAGTCTAATATGAGTTTTACAGATACAGATATAGAGAAACCAAATAGTGCCAGGCACTGTCACTTAATTTAGAGGTCCCCTTTCATCAAGTCGCATTCTAGTGCTTGCTGACCTCACTTCCTGGAACTCTTGATTCACTCCCTTTTCTGAGCCTCAAACTCTCTGAGATCTCTTCCTGTAGGTTGTTTTCCTACTATCACCTTTATTTATTTACTTTTTTGTCAGTCCTGGGGATCGAGCTCATGATCTTGCACTTAACAGGCAAGGGCTTCGGCCACTGAGCTAAATCCCCAGCCCTCTTATTACTATCTTTGACCTTAATATTGCTTCTTGGACTTCATAGAGTTTTTGACTTACAGTTGGCTCCTCTATAAAATAAGAAATTTTGGGGCTGGGGATTTAGCTCAGCGGCATAAGCTCCTGCCTTGCAAGCTTGAGGTCATGAGTTTGATCCCTGGTACCAAAAAGAAAAAGAGAGTTTTTTTTTTTTTTTTTTTGGTCTCTTTGAGTTATGCAGTTCAGGCTGGCCTTGAGCTTACTTTGTAGCCCAGGCTGGTCTCGAACTTGCAAGGATCCTCCTGCCTCAGCCTCCCATGTGCTGGGATTACAGGCGTGAGCCACCATGCCCGGCTTTTTTTGTCTTTTTGAGACAGAGTCTCCCTATGCAGTTCTGGCTGACCTTGAGTTCACTTGGTCTTGAACTTGCAATAAGCCTCCTGCCTCAGCTTCATGAGTGCTGAGATTACAGGAGTGTGCCACCATGCCTGGCTCAAAATAAGAGATCTTTTGGGGAGAGACAGCCTCTAAATTCTTTGAGCAGCCTCACTTGTGAAGCTCTTTCTTCTGAAGTTTCACTTCCTGTACATTTTTGCCAAGTGTATTATTATTTCTTTTGTCTCTGATCTCATTTCCTGTCCTTGGCCTGATCTCACTTTGTACTCGCTAACTGCCCCTCCACTTCCACTTCCTGCCTCTGTCTCATTCTTTTTCTTTCCTTGGAGAATTCTGAATAATTCTTTAACTGAAGAAGGCTTCCTTGCCCAATATCCTTGGTGAGCTGCTGACAATTATAAATGCCATAATTCATGAGAGTTGGTCTTAAAATACCAAAGAAACGTCTATAAATTCTTGTTTTGTTTGTACTGTTTTTCTGAGATAGGATTTCACTATGTAGGTCAAACAGGCCTTGAACTACTATGTAACACAGGTTGGCCTAAAACACACAGTAATCCTACTGCTTCAGCCTCCTGAGCTCTGGGATTACAGCTGTGCCCCACCAGGTCCCGCTTAGAAATTCTTGAGACTTGAGTTGTTCCAGGGCCAATAAGCACTAAAACCCTTGTACAAACTGGGGATTGGCTCAAAGAATCCTGTCAGAAGATAGAATGGACTACAACTCCCAGAAGCCTTTGGTGGAATTTCCTATTTATTTATTTTTAATACGGTGCAGCCACTTTGAGGACTTTCTTTTTTTTTTGGTACCTGGGATTGAACTCACAACCTCAGGCTTGCCAGTCAGGCGCTTATGCCGCTGAGCTAAATCCCTGGCCCCTGGAGCCTCCTATTATCTACTATTCTGGATTTTCCAGGGAGTGTGGTCTAGTTATTAATGTTTTTGCCTCTGTATCTCCTCAGACTCTTTATTCAACATTGCCTGCTTTGCTGGACAGCAACCCTTTCACAGCTGGGGCAGAGCTGCCCGGCCCCGGCTCAGAGCTGGGGGCCATGCCCCCGGGTTTGAAGCCTACCCTAGGCGTGTTCCAGGCAGCCCTGGAATTGACCAGCCAGTGCGAGCTGCATCCGGACCTTGTGTCTCAAACTTTTGGCTACTTGTTCTTCTTCTCCAATGCATCCCTTCTCAATTCACTGATGGAACGAGGTGAGGATTGGGCTGGGAAGCACAGGGATGCAAAGATAAGATGGGAGCTCCCAAAGCAGCCACATCTGCTAGCATCAGCACGGGCTCAGGGGAAGCAGGCTCCAGTCCCAAACTCAAGGCCAGGAAGCATCTGGGAGGCAGAAAACCATCCACGCATCCATCATCCTTTTTCCCTTTCCCTCACAGGGCAAAGCCGACCTTTCTACCAGTGGTCCCGAGCTGTCCAGATCCGCACCAACCTGGACCTTGTCTTGGACTGGCTGCAGGGGGCTGGGCTGGCTGACATTGCTACTGAGTTCTTCCGGAAACTCTCCATTGCTGTGAACATGCTCTGTGTACCCCGTACCTCTCTGCTCAAGGTGACCTCTGGTCAGCTCTATTTGACCTCTGACCTCTGACTCCTCAGCCCTGCTCAAGCACCTCCAGAGCTAGCATCTTCTGGCCCCAGGAATAACCATGTCATGCCCAGCCCTAGCTCAGACACTGCATGGCCATTGGCAGTAAGAAGGAAGCTGGCCAGCACCAGCAGTGACCAAATTCAACTGTGTCAGAATCCCAGTGGTACCTATTCAGTTTGCAGGGTGCTTCCTCAGACATGTAGAGTATTGCACTAATGAATGTCACAATTAAAACTTGGAGGTCATCAAAGCTGAGTGTGGTGGCACAGAATCTCAGCACTCAGGAGGCTGAGGCAGGGAAGATCACTGGGATTTTAAGGCCAGCCTCAGCTATATAATGAGACCCTATTTCAAAAACAGACAGAAAAAAAAAATAGATAAAAAGCAAAGCAAACAAATAGACATAAAACAAATCCCAGTCATTGAATATAAACTACAGGCCAGGCACTTATATAATGCTGAAACATTCTCATGAAAGTAAGTTATTAACTGCCAGACATGGCAGTTACACCTGTAATCCCAGTACTCTGGAAACTGAGGCAGGAGGGATACCATAAGTTTGAGGCCAGCCTGGGCTACACAGTGAGTTCAAGACCAGACTGAATTACATAGTGAGACCATCAGTAATAATACTAAAAAAAACCTAAACTGTTAACTGATAATTTTCCAGACAAGGAAACTGATTCATGTAGGACAGGTCCTTTGATTTCATTTATTTTATTTTTTTTCCTGGGGATTGAACTCAGGACCTTGTGCTTGCCAGGCAGGTACTTGCAACACTGAGCTAAACCTCCAGCCTTTATATACTTCCTTATTCTGTGGTACTGGAGGTTGAACCCAGGGGCCTTGGCACTGAGTTACATCCCAGCAACCCCAGTCTCTTTCTTATTTTGAGACAGGGAGGTTTTCCCTAAATTTCCCAGGATGAATCCCAGAGTGCTAGGATTACAGGTGTATGTTAACATACCCAATTTCATTTACCTTTTTTTTTTTTTTTTTTTTTTTGTTATCAGGGAACCAACTCAGGACCTCACACCTACAGGCAGGCGCGTTCGACACTGAGCTAAATCCCTGGCCCCATTTACTTTCTTTTATCAAACATTTAGTCCATTTAAGAAACCCCAAGCAGTGTTCCAAGTACTTTACAATCTTCCTATATTGTGTCTTCAGAACTACCCTACTAGTCTAGTCTCCCAATGTAGAGATGAGGAAAGTGAGGCAGTGATTTTACAGGAGGTTAACAGGTAGCCAATCTGAGATTTTTGAACTCAGGCAATCTAGCTAGAGTCTGATTTTAACTACACTGATTCTGGTGTCAGCTAGACCCCCAGAAGAAACACAGAAGTTACACACAGCTACAAAATTAGTGGCCACAATGGATAAGAAATCGTGTCAGTAATGTGTAATCCAATGGCCAATCTTATTCTCTGCCTCCTTCCTACATCCTCATTTACTGTGAAGCAGATACTTTTTGTTTGTTTTTAATTTGAGATAAGATCTTGCTATGCAGTTCAGGCTGGCCTGGAACTCACTATTTAGCCCAGGCCGGCCTCAAACTCATGGTGATCCTCCTGCCTCAGCCTCCACCATAGTGCTGGAATTACAGGTGTGTACCACCGTGCCTGGCTCAGCACATCAGTTTTTTAAAAATCCTGACAGCACACCCTTCTCCACTGTCACTTCAGAGACTGCCAGCTTCATGGTGCCTAGAGATCTGGCACCAATTCCACTGCCCACTCCGACATGCACTCACTCAGTAATGGTCCCTCCACCCTGACTTGTCCCCTGGTCCTCTCACCAGGCCTCCTGGAGCAGCCTACGAACTGACTACCCCACCCTCACCCCAGCTCAGCTCCACCATCTGCTCAGCCACTACCAGCTGGGTCCTGGGCTCAGGCCACCACCGGCCTGGGACCCTCCCCCAGCAGAGCGAGATGTAGTGGCCACAGGTGAGGAGGAATGGGGGATGCAGGCATTGGGCTGTCAGATTTCTTCTTTTCGCAGCACCTAGGAGTCCATCTTTCCTAATCTCCTTCTGACCCAAAGTTCTGGATCGTGAGCCCTTTCTTATCCCAGAATCTAAATACTGAACCCAGCCCACTTCTTCCCAGGATCTGAGTTCAAGCACTCCATTCCTTCTTGTTTCTCGGGATCCGGGTCTGCAGCCCCTTGCATCTTTGATCCTTAACTCATCTCAAGAGTTCCTTCACCTTCAAAAATCCCTAAGACCAAGTTCTCAGTCCTTCATGCACCCAGGCACGTCGCCGATTCCTGGGCAACTGTAGTTCGCCACAATGTGACAACTCCCGTCATGCTCCGGGACCAGAGTTGCGTTTCAGTGGATTCTGCTCTAGTAGTTTTTTTCTTCCTTGGGGCGTGGCGCAATCGCCTCACACCCATTTTCACGTTAACACCTATCTTCTTCGGTCTCATAGGGGACATCTTCGAAAGCTTCTCCTCTCATCCTCCCCTCATTCTGCCCCTGGGCAGCCCACGCCTGCGCCTCACAGGTCCAGTGACAGACGACGCTCTACACTGTGAGCTGCGCAGGCTCCGTCGCCTGCTTTGGGATCTTGAGCAGCAGGAGCTTCCGGCCAATCACCGCCACGGAGTTCCCGTGACCACGCCTCCCTAAAAAACCAATAGCAAGCGACCGCGCGAACCTTGAAACTTCCTCGGCTCCAAAACTGGAGAGTTGAGCTTTCTGGGAGTTGTAGTTCTTGTCCCGCGCGGGAAGTAGGAGGTTGATTTCGGATAGTAAAGAATAAGACAGTGAGAAGATGGGCTTGGGATGTGAGTGTCAAGGGGCAATAAAAGCATATGTGGTATTATCAGCGTTTCGCTTTATTAAGACTGGGCGTTAGGGATCATTTTCTACGGTGCTAGGCTCTAATCTGGAGTGTTGCGCCCTTGTTGAGCCCAAGGAGGTTATTTATAGCCACGGCCTCAGCTTGCCATCCTGCATGGAATCCAACTCAGGAGCACTGGGGCCTCCCGCACAACTCAGAACACAGCCCTGAGCAAGCTCGGCCAAATATCAGGCCTGTAGTCCTACACTGTTAATCAGCTGACCCTCCCTGCCACCCCCAAACTCCATATCCATTCCTGCCCTTCTCTGACCCAGGCATCTGTCTCCTACCGTCCAAATCTGCATGCCTGCTGGGCACACACCGAATGTCAACACTCCGTACACCATTCCTAGCACTTCCTCTCTCAGACCCATGGTCTAGACCTCTAAACTCTTCCTTTTTAGGCCTGGGGGTCTAGGCTTAGAGTTTGAATTTTCTCTTCCTCTGAACCTGATTCCTGCTGCTGCGTCAGGGAAAAGAGGGTGACAGGTGGCACCTGCTGGCAGGGCTGGGACACGACCACCTGCTGCTGCTCCTCATCCGTGCCCCTCTGCCCGCACCTGCTCCTGTCTGTCCAACTGTGGCTGCCATCCCAACCTACAACCCCAGGAAGCAAGGAGGAGCCAGCCAGGACCCTGTGCCCGCCCCACCCCTTCCCAGGCCCCAGGCAGTATTTCCTTGTCCCCTGCCCTGCTCCCTGCTCCCTGCGTCCCAGAAAGGGGCATCTGAGGCACCCCAGGCATTCGAGGTGGGGCCTGAGGTCTTGGTCTATACTGGAGACTGCCCAACCCAGCAAAGCAGCGCCTATCTCACCTGGTGAGGAGCCCCTGGGTTGGGGGAGGGACCCTGTTACACTTCCATGGCTCTTGGAACCTGGTCCCTTTTATAAGGCCCTGGTGGCTGCCATCCACCCTTCTCACCTTCCTGGACACCGGAACACTTCGATACCCACCCCCACCTCCCAGGTCCCCTTTCTCCTTTCCACTGAGGATCTTGGATTGGTCATCAGACTACTGTGTTGCAGTCCTCAACTTCCAGTCCTTCAAATACAGGCTTTAGGCCTCTTCCCTTCATCCCTTTTCAAAGACCCAGAGGTCAAGGTTCCTGGTGGCCTCAGCAGGAACAGGAGTCCTAGACCCTGGTCTGCCCCATCCAGTACCGGAGAGTTGAGGTCCCCAGTCCTGCATCCTCAGACCCAGTCCCGTCCCTCAGCCTCCTTCTCCATCAGACCTGGGTAGTGGGTCCCCAAGCAGAAGTTTTGACCACAGGTTACATCCATCTCTAATGCTCTGGCCTTTCCTGAGTTACGGTGGCTGCCCAAGACCCTGCTTGCTGTGCAGGGCCCTCCCTTTTCCCCACTCCAGGACCCATTCCAGCCTTGGCAATGACTTTGGCGGCTTCCTCTCAGCGCTCCCAAATCATCCGTTCAAAGTTCCGATCTGGTGAGAGGCCTCTCCTAAGAGTGGGTCGTGGCTGTGGGGTCCTGGGAATGCTCTACTCAGGGTGGCAGAGAGGACCCAGGAAGCTTGTGTTGCCCTTATGAAAGGCCGCTTGTGTATAATGGAGTCCTCAACAAAGGGTTGTGTCTTGGGGGGATAATGGGTGTGCAGTGCAGCACACCCTGGAGCTCCAGAGGAACATGGCTTCAGCTGAGAGGGCTGCAAGGCTGAGGATTGGCATGGAGTGTGGTAAGGGGACAAGGGGCTATCAAAACTTAGATGTGCCAAAAGTTATGCTTTTGAGCCAGGGGTGGTGACCCTTGCTTGTCATCCCAGCACTTGGGAGGCTGAAGCGGGAGGATATCACAAGTTTCAGCCCAATCTGGGCTACATAGTGAGTTCAAGATCAGCCTAGACTACATAGTGAGATCCTGTCTCAAAAAACAAAACAAAACACAGACAAACAAAACAAAAACACCAGTTTTAGGTCCCAGGGTAGGAAAACTGTGTGGGTCAGTTCCTGAGTAGGAAGAGGGCACCTGAGTGGGCAAAGGAATGTGCTTCTGTGGTTCATTGTGCAAAGACACCAGTCACGGAAAGGCCAAGCATGTGTGACAAGGTGCAGGTATGTGGAAAGGAGCAGAAATGTGCAACAGGAGAGCCAAGACTGAGAGCTGGATCCCAAGTGTGCAAATCATGTGGCAGCATGGCTAGCTGACTGCCGGGGTGCAGTGTGTGTGTATTTTCAATGCAAATGCATCGAAAAGTGGGTGTTTGGGGAGTGACTGAGATGTATGTCCAAAGTAGGGTGCCTTGGATGAGGTGTGAAATGGGCCAGGCTGCCGTTTACAGGGTGCCCACAGCTCGGGAAGGGGCAGTAGGCTGGCTCCCAGCTCCTGAGCAGCTCTGGCTTGAGCGCTGCACAGGCAGGGAGCACACAAGTCCCAGGAAGGCAGCTCGCTGCCCACTGCCAAGGCCTATATTGCTACCCACCTGGAGCCAGGCTCCTAAGCACTCCCATGCTACCTTCCTTCTCCTTCCACAGTCCTCCAGCTGCGGATCCACAGACGGAATCGGGACCTGAGTAAGTGTGGGCCCTGACAGGGATCGAGGGCATGGTGGCCCCAGCCCTCTGGGACATGCTAGAGTCTAGCCAGCAGGTCCTTCAGTGGTTCCTGCAGCTCAGTCCCACTGTATGGCATGAGCACATGGAAACCCCATCCTGGCCTTTCTCAGGGACCCAGGAGTCCAGGTCCCCCCACCCCAACCTTAGGAAAGAGGTGCCTCAAGCTCTACTCCAAACATCTGTAAGCCTCAATATACTTCTTGGCAACCAAGAACACAATTCCTGGCTTTTGTTTTATTTTTTGGAGACAGGGTCTCACTATGTAGCCCAGGCTGGCCTGGAATTTGAGGTGATCTTCTTGTCTCAGCCTTCTGAACGCTGGGCTTACAGGTGTGCACCACCATACCTGGCTTCCTGCCTTTCTTGAGAATGTGGAAATCTATGCCTCCACCACCTCTGCCCCCACTGCCCCTGTACACCCAGGGCGAGGGCGCTCCTTTCCCTGTTCCCTGGCAGGCTGGCTGGGTGTCTCCTCTCAGCGCCCTCTGCTGTTTTCCAGCTTCAGATCCGGATCCGTGGATCTCAGCCCCAGGCCCAGCTATGGCCCCAGCCTTGCCCTCTGCCACTCCGACCCCTTTCCTCTTCGGTCCTGGGGTCTTCCTCCCTGAGCTAGAGCACTGCCCGTGCCAGTGTGCGCAGCAGGTAAGTCTGGCTGGAGGGAGTGGTCCTCGTCCCTCTGTAGCCCCAGGCTGACCAGGGATGGCTCCAGGTGGGACTGGGCACGGAAGCAGAGGACAACACACCTGCCTTTTCAGGAGTCACCCAAGGTCTCCTCATGCTGGACAGCACCCAAGCCCCAGGGGACCTTGACCTACCACCAGTACAGGACCCCAGAGCCTGGCCAGGACAGCAGGGCAGAGCCCCCAAGCGGGCCACCTCCATGGGGCGGGACGAACTCACAGCAGCCACCTCCTAGGTATGACTCTCATTTCTGCTCTCTGCAGACCCAGACTTTCTGTTCCCATCATTCTGCCTTAAACTGAGTTCAAGATGGGGAAAGGGAGGTTTACCCACCCCCAAACTCCTCCCCCAGACCTCACTGGACTAGCTCCCAGCTCCTCCTTTCAGACGTCGGTCGGTCCCGTGTGTTGCTCCGTTGGAGATCCTAAAGTTCTCCCTTCCCGCTTTCCTCATCTTTGGGGACCTTGAAGAGCTGCCCCTCTAACCCCTGCCCCCCATACTGTCCCTAGGATGGAACCTACGCTGCTCATACCCTCCCCTCCAGGAGTTCCCGGCCCCTCGAACCCTCCACACAAGTTGGAACTTCAGACCCTTAAACTAGAAGAGCTGACGGTGAGTTTGAGGGCACCTTTCCAGGCTCCTCATTTCCTTGCGTAAGGGCGACGCATTTGGGGAGCGATGGAGGTACTGGGGACTGAATCAAAACTTTCACACCGAGTTATAGTCCCAGCCCTTAAAATTTCTTTTTTTAATTTTTATTTTGAGGCAGTGTTTCACTCAGTGGCTACGCGTTCCAGGCTGGACTCAAACTTGCTTGCTATCCTCCTTTCTCAGCCTCCCAGAGTGCTGTGATTACAGGCTTCTGCCCTGGGCCAAGCTGAGCGGCCCAGACTTCTAACCTTGCAGCCTTTGCCCCCAAAGAAATCCAGGAGTTCGGATCCTCAGTCCCATCCTATGTAGGGCCCCAGGAGACCAGAATCAGTCCCTCTTTGCCAGTTTAAAAATGTCCTAGCCCTGCCGGGCATGTTGGCTCTTGCCTGTAATTCCAGTACTCAGGAGGCTGAGGCAGGAAGGATTGCCACGAGTTGGAGTCCAGCCTGGGCTACACAGCGAGATCCTGTCTCAAAACAAAAACAACAACAAAAATGTCCTGGCCTCGGCTGAGCCCGGAGCAACCCTAGCACCGCCTCCCTCTGTCCCTTCCCAGGTCTCAGAACTCCGGCAGCAGCTACGCCTGAGGGGCCTCCCGGTGTCGGGGACCAAGTCAATGCTTCTGGAGCGCATGCGCGGCGGAGTCCCGCCCCGCGAGCGGTTGAAACAGAGACTTGAAGACAACGCAGGGGACACTCCCTGGCTGCGCCTTAGGCCCAAAGCCCTGGGAATAGCTAGGCGGCAGGGCGGGGTGAGGGCAGGGCTATGCGCCTGTGAACCAATGAAAAGAGGATATAGCGGGATGGGGCGGAAGTCGAAAAACAAATAGCCAATGAGGTGGGGGGGCGTGTTCTCTGCACGATTCAATGTGGGGGGCGTGGTTAAGGCAACAAAAGCCAATGGAAGAATAGGGGGCGAGGCCAAGGGACGAGTTAGTGAATTGCTAGAAAGGACAGAATGGAGCCGCGGATTGCGAGTGGATGGGGTACTTCCCGGTGTCCGTGGTTTATAGGACCTTGTTGGTTTCGCGGTTCTAGGTCAAACCAAATCCCGTGCTTCCCCGACCACCTCTTCCAGAATCCGCAGATGCCCTGGGAGCAGCCCCAGCTCCTGTTTCGACTCGGGTTCCGGCTCCCGTCCTCCCACCCTCGGCACCGGCCTCGGTCCTGACTCTGGAGGAGGAGCTGCAGGAAGCCGTCCGGAGGGCTCAGGTGAGGGTGAGGGCCCCAGCGGAGTCTGAGCTCAGGTCCTGGGCTGGAGCTCGGCGTTCACGCTGTGTCCCTCATCCACAGCTGCTTCCCACCCGGGGTATCGATGACGTCCTGAAGGATCAGGTGGAGCCTGATGGTAGGACCCGATATCCTAGATTTCAGAGGGAACGGGGCTGAGGTGCTGACTTCAGGGTGGGCGGGGAACAGGACTCCCGAAAAGAAGGAATGCGGTTCTAGGAGCCTCGTCCTGATCGCAGTGGCTCACGCCCCTTCCTTCTCCTGCAGACTTGCTGCCCCCCATCCCCCTGGACTTCCCCGGCTCTTTCGATGTCCTTTTCCCGTCCCCGGACTCCGAAGGTCTCTCCTCTGTTTTCTCCTCTTCGCTCCCATCCCTGGTGAAGTCCCCCTCCTCCTCTCCTGGGGACCCCACAGAAGCCTTGGACTGGCTTGAGGCCCTGAGCGAGGATCCTCCTCTGGGGTCTGGCCCCCCGGGCCCCAGCATCTTCTCTGCTGATTTATCTGTCTCCGGTGGCACCCTGGTGTGGGACCTGCGGGAGGATCCCTGGTGATGAATTCTGGGGGGTCCAGGGACTGAAGATTGGTGGAGGTGGAGACCACAGACTAAGATTAAGACAATACCTCGGGTATTGGAGCAACCAACAGAGCTCCTCCTGCGGGCAGACACAGGATCAAAGACAACCCTGTCCCCTCATGTCCCAGAGCTGCTGCTGCCACCCAACCCACTACCTGAACTTTGCCTGCCTGGCCTGCATGTGATCCACCCATCCCCACAGTGTGCAGGTGGGGCAGTGGTTTGAGTGCTGCTGGCCGGGCCAACATGCTGCTTGCTGTTTCCTTTGGAGGCCTCTTGGGTAATTTTATACTCCAACGCCCACCACACACACACACACACACACACACACACACACACACACTCACAGGGATGGCTGCCTGTTGTCTAGGGAATCTGGAGGGTGTTTCTGGATACAGAAGGGCAGGGAAGAGTAAGGAGAACAGAGATGGGGCTGGACTCCTGGGTTCTAGGAGCTGGGACAATAAGTTTCCGGTCTGAGGTCAGATTCTTTTGGAAGCAGATCCTGGACAAGATTCAGGCACCAGTGACTTGCTTCCAGGAGAGAGCAGTAAGGGAGTAAAGAGATGGCAAAGAGGAAGAAGATGAGCCAGAGTGTGCCTTAGGTTGAGTGTTCAGCCCAACCTGATTCCATGAGGCACCAGGAGCTGGGGCTTTGTTTCTCCCTCCCTAGGCTTATGACTGCTGAAGCCATAAACAATAACTAGGGCCACTCACGATTTCTGTGGTTGACTGGGCTCTGCAGGGCAGTTGTGTGGTTCCACATGGTGGTGACGAGAGACACAGAATACTGTGACCCAGCTGGGCTGGGACATGCAGGGTGGCACACCCAGATGTGTTGGGCCCCTTGGCAGGGATGCTGGAACTGCTCTTTCTCCATGGAGTGGCACACTGTCCCTCCATGTGGTCTCTCCAGAAGGATGTCTAGACTTCTGTGATACTGTTACCATGTGGTGAGTGTGTGTGTGTGTGATGGAAATGAGACATGGCCTGATTCTAGAACCTGTTTGCAACTGTCACCATTGTCTACCCTCTTCAGGGCCCTGCGAGAGGAGGCTTTCTCCACCTGTTTCCAGGGTGTTACCTTCTGGCCGAAGGTTCTTGTTCAGTGTATACAGAAACCAAGAATTGACAGAGTGCAGTTCTTTTGGTGTTCACAGCTCTGGGCTTTGAATGCCACTGGCTGTCAGCTCTGTCAGTGTCAGGGCTCCCTTTGGAGCAAGCAGCTACAATGGGCTGTGGGAACTTCTGGAATTGGCAGCTCCCAGCAATCCTTCATTACTCTGTGACTGTCTGGCATCCTCAACATTACTAGTTCTGTTTACTCTTAGTCCAAATGCCCTTGGAGTTACCAGCTTAGCAGAGGCTACTCAAGACAAACCACACTGTCCAGAAGAGCTTTATTAGAACCCATGCTGCATAGGGGCAGAGCCAAATTGACTCAGGGCAGGTTGCTTAGATAGGGCAGGGATGGCAGGGTTCTCACAGACCTGATTAATGAGGAGAATTCAAGAGGAGAGTCATCTGTGACAGGTCCCTGACAGAGAGCTGCCGCCACCAAAGCAGCTATCTCCAGCTGGGCCTGGTGGCACATGCTTGCCATCTCAGCACTCTGGAGGCTGAGGCAGGAGGACTAACATAAGTTTGAGAATAGCCTGGGGTATATAATGAGTTCCAGGCCAGCCCAAGCTGCATAGTGAGACCCTGGCTCCTAAAGACAAAACCAAACCATATCTCTCCAAGTGTCTATGGGACACTTGATGCAACCATGGCCAGGCTGCAAGAACAGCCACAGAATATTAGTTTCTTCTGGGGGAACATCAGACCTCTTTCCCGTCTCAGGGCTCATAAGAGCAGGCATTCCCAAGGTAGGGAGCAGAAGGTGCCAGTGCCTCAGTGACTGCGTTTGGGCCTGCCCCAGTTATACATCTGCTGCTCTCATATTTGGGCATAACAGGGTGTGACCATCGGGGAGGAAGAATTGAAATGCCCAAGCACTTCCAGCCAAGGGTGGCCTGGGCAGAAGGTCATAGAGCTAGCCCATTAGCAGCAATGGCTTTTTTGTTTTGTTTTTGTTTTTTGAGACAGGGTCTTGCTGTGTAGACCAGGCTGCCTCAGTGATCCTCCTGTCTCAGCCTTCTGAGTGCTAGAGTGCTAGGGAAGGAGGCACAGCCTGGGACCCCAGGCAAAGGCAATCTCAGTGTCTTCTGAGCTGGCTGGGCAGGACTTATTATTTTCTTTCCAGAGATCACAGGAGGTGAGAGGAAGGGATAGACATGCCCAGGACACATGTAGGACCTTAGTGATCTCAGGTTCCACATCGTGGCCCCTCAGAGTGCAGGGAACAACGAACCTCTGTTCTGCTGGGGCTCAAAGATTTGCCACGAGAACCTCTGTTCAGAATGGTGTTTTGTTTACTTTTGGTTTTGGCCTTTGCACTGAGCTACATCCCTAAGCCTTTTTACAATTTTTTTTTTATTACTTTGAGACAGGGTCTCCCCAGACACTAAGTTGCTCAGGCTGGGCTCAAACCTGTGATCCTCTGCCTCAGCCTCCCAGAGTGCTGGGATCAAAGACATGTGCCACAACACTCAGCCAGAAAGCTGTTGATGGCAGTGGTGCAGGAGACTGCAGGACTGTGGCTCTTAGAGAAGACACAGCCCTGAAGGAAGGAGCAGGGGGTCAGAGACAGTGTTTTGCTGAGTCAGGGATGAGGAAGCAGCCAGAAGAGCCTTCTGGGAGCAGTGTCCTCTGATGGAAGGGAGTCGCAGAGGCCAGAGCTGCGGAGGACACCAGGCACGGGGGAAGCTGATGGACAAAGGGTGGTGGGTGGCTGTGACAGACTGGGTGGAGACTTGGAAGGCGCAGAACCCCTCATGTCAGGCTGAGTGGGTGAGGGGCACGGACAGCACCAGAAGGATCGGGCAGGGGTGAGGTTGGCTTCCTCTGCCTCCGATTCTGTCAAGACTTTACTGCTGTATCACTTCCTTAGCAGTCTCTCTCCACCTCTGCCTCAGAGCTGAGCCCAGCCAAGCCCCCAGCCCCTGCTCTTGTATTTCATGTCCCCTTCCCTTTTTCTCTCTGAGCATGAGGGTGACCCCTTCCCAGCTTCCTTCTCCAACATCCTGAGGCTGGAAAAGTCTTACCTGAGGGACAAATGGCACACACTTGTCATCCCAGCACTGAGGGAGACCAAGGCAAGAGGATCCTTCTTGGATAACTGAGCAAGGCCCTGTCTCCCAAACTAAAAAAGGCCTGGGGGTGTAGCTTAATGCCAAGGCCTTGAGTCCAATCCCTGGTACCCGCCCCCCCCAAATGTCTCACCCCGGGGCAAAGTTGAGCAGGCACATCTGTCTGTCTCTCCCTGTCCCTGATGTGTGCGGGCCTAGGGTGAGCTAGGTCTCTCGGGCCTCATTTTCTTCATCTGGAAAACAGAAGCACAGTGGCACCTCCTTGTGAGGTCCCTCAAGGAACAGCATGTCAGTCAGGGTCAAGCCTGGCATGCAGGCAGTGCTACTTGGGTGCCTACGATTGTCACTGATCTACAGGGGCTGTGTCTTAGTTACTTTTTACTCGTTGCTGAGACAAAAATACCTGAAGCCCAAGTTGGGAAAGGAAAGATTTATTTCTTACAGTTTTTGAAGCTTTCAGTCCACACTCAGTTGGCTCCAAGGCAGGCGGACATGGCTGGGCTGCAATTCATGGAGGCTGCAAATAGCAAGCAGGAACCAGCAAAGAGCAAAACACGCCTTCTTCCTGCCACTACATCACGTCCTGGCTCCACCCCTAGGTGGGTGTAGCACTGACACCATCAATCCAAGCACTAAACAATGAACCAATCACAAATGCACAATGCAAACTCATGAGGCCTGGGGCCACCGACATAAACCATGACAAGCTGCTTGGCTCCTGCCCGTGGGTTTTGCCCCCTTTCGTGGCCCGGTCTTCTCAGTCTCCTTCACCAGGAACTCACCTATGCTTCTCTAATCTCCCTTTCCCTTCACAGGGGATCCCCAGCCCCAGGGGCTGAAAGCCAGGACAGGAGGGGAGAGGTGACTGAACTCTTGGGAGCAGAAAGGAGTGGGACCCCCAGAGAGCCAGCCTCTCTCCTCCTCTTGGGCTGGAGAATTCATCTTCTGACCTTGGGCCCCTCCAGGCTGGGGGTCCCCACAAATCACTTCTCCTTGAATCCATGGCAGACCTCCTTTCTGGGTTTTTTTCCTTAAGGAAATGAAAACATATGCCTACACAAAGATATGTGCACTTATCCAGGTGTGGTGGCCCATGCCTGTAATTCCAGGATCCTGGGAGGCTGAGGTAGGAGGATCTCAAATTCTGGCTCAGCCTGTGCAATTGAGTGAGAACTTATCTCAGAAAGCAAAATAAAACTGAGAGGGTTTTGGCCCAGATAGAACACTGTAGCCAGGAAAGCCACAACCAGAAGCAGGAAGCCCCAATCTCCCCTGCCCCTAGGAAGTTACCTGTGACGCCATCTTCCCGCCCCTGGAAATTTACATATGGTGCCAAACCTAGGACCAATGGGTTACCTGTGCATCCCTAATGCCCGCCTTAGGTTCCACCCCAAACCGAGGCTATTTACATGCCCCCATGCCACATGTCGCGGGAGAGATCACGGGATGCCAGCGGTGGGGGTGCTGGTCATCTCTCTCCGTATTCTCAGAATAAAGGCCCCTTTTTATTTTATACTTCTCATCTTTTGGAAATAATCCTAGCAAAAACAAAGCAAACAAAAACTTCTACAGAAATGCTGATAACCTCATTCATGATAGCCCCAAATGGGGACACTGGTGAACATTCAAATGGATGAGTTACTCAGTGGTAGATGATACCAACAGGGTACTATACAGTAATGAAAAAGGAACAAACAACAGATATATGCAAGAACATGGGTGAATCTCAGGAACATGAGGCTATATGAAAGAAGCCAAACAGGAGGCTAAAACATGGAATAATTCTTTACATAAAGTTCTAGAAAAGACCAAATCAAAGTGACAAAAAGCAGATCCATAGTCTGGGAATTAGGAGAGTTGCTGGCAAGCAGCACAGCAATGCTTTAGGGTGTGACAGAGCCCTCTGTATCTCAGTCCTGGTGCTGGTTCCATAACTATATAATTATCAAGACCTGGGCAGGGGATATAGGTCAGTGACCCACAGCCTGCCTGGCAAGTGCACAGTTCTGAGTTCGGTTCCAGGTACCAAAAATAAAAAAATAAAAGTTAAAGATTACTAAAACTCACAGTGGACACTGACACAGGTGATTGTTTTCTTCACAGCAGTTGTGAGATATAATTTACAAAACCAACAAGCCACCCTGTGTTCTCACAGACTTGCTCAGCTAATTGCCACAGTAAGTATGGGAATAATCATCACCCCAAAATGAAACCATTGTACTTTTCTGCTCTAGGGAGGTATCCATTTTTTGTCTCTATGGATTTATCTGTTCTGGAAGGTTTTTTTGTGTGTGGTTCTGGGGATCAACCCAAGGCCTTAGGCATGCAAGGCAAGAGCTCTACCGAGACACATCCCCAGCCCTTCAGGAGGTTTTCTACATGTGAAATCTTGCAATATGTTAATACAGGAATGTGCCTGACATCCTTGAAATAAATCAGGTATATTCCAGGCGTGGTGGCACACACCTGTGATCCCAGCACTGGGGGGCTGAGGTAGGACGATTGCCATAACTTTGAGACCACCCTGGACTATATAATGAGTTCAAGGCCAGACTGAATTACTTAGCGAGACCTTGTCTCAAAAAAACAAAACCGAAGACAAACAGGTAGTATGTAGCTTGGATGAAACTCATTTTTGTTCTTGATCATCAAGTAAACTCCTTCTCTGCTGTAATTATGAGGATTACTGCTTGTTTTAAGGTAACCTAAGAGTAGGCCCTTGTAAACAAGCAGTAGAGTCTCAGCCAATCATAGCACCTGAAACTCCAGCCAATCAGAGGCTGAAAACTACCCAAACCCGCCTATATAAGGCGAACAGACTCCCCCAGCCAATCAGGTTGCATTTGAACATCACTTCCTTTTCTCTGCTTACGCATACCAGTTGCACATGTAGCAGCTTAGTACTGGGAACTGTTTTGGTTATGGAATGCCACCCCAGTCTAGAATGTTTTTCCTGGTCAAGCAAACTTTGTTAAATTTAACTGATCTCGATTTTTCTTTTCCTGTGGAACCAAGGATGGAACCCCGGACCTCGTCCATTGAGCCACAGCCCAGTGCCAGCTTTTAACAGAAAGTGTCCCCTGAGAGCCCAGGGGCTTCCCTGCCCCACTGCCTTCTCTGGGAGCCAGTTCGGACTCCGTGCCAGATCCATCCTATGCCACCCCTCCCGGGAGACAGCCCTGTGGCAGGTGCTGACTCCCACCAAAGCCGTCAGGGTCTCTTCCGGTGGTGCAGCTGTGGCAGTGACAGTGAGGGCTCTGTCGGCTCCTGGAATGAGGCTGAGCTCACCACCACTGCCCGCCTGTTCACTGCCACTGCTGGCTGGGAATATACACAAGCTGCCCCCTTGCTGCCGCTTTGTCCCTATATCCTGTGCTCCTGGTAGCCGGATGTGTTCACACAGCAGCTCACAGCACAGTACACCCCCTCTGCTGGACTGCTTTCTGCTACACAATAGGCGTGCGCCGCATATACATATGGGAAGGCTAGAGAATATAAAAATGCATGTATATTTGAGACAGGGTCTCATGGTGTAGGTTAGGCTGGCCTTGAACTCACTGTATAACTGCAGCTGGTCTCAAACTCCTAGTGATACTTCTGCCTCAGCCTCCTGAGTGCTAGGGTAACAGGTGTACGCCACCATGCCCAGCTGGTGCTGTGGTTTTAGTATGATTTTAGGACATTTCCCAGGGGTTGTGTGTTGGTAGCTTGGTGTCAGTGTAGGGCTGAAAAATGTTGGGATCCTTGAGAACTGGAGCCTTATGGGAGGTCTGTGGGTCAAAGGAAGCACTGGTCTCAGAAGGATAAGCGTGACTCCTGGGGAACCCCCAGTTCTTGAAAGAAGGTCCAACAGGAAGAGCAGGCCAGGCCCTGCCTGTGCATATGATCACTGAGTCTCCCATGTACTCCTGTCATTGTGTTGCCACAAGTCTTTGAAGACTTTTATAATTAGCCAGCCTCGGGGACTGCATCCTAGTAATGAAAAGTGGAGGAATATAGACGTTTTTCCCATTCATCAAAAGGATTCATGATAAGAATGAGGTTTAAAAAAAAAAAAAGTTTGCTGCCTCTGAAACATGTTGCCTGCATGGAACATCTGGATCCGTGGCAGCCCATTTGGGACCATGAGGCAACAACAGAGCTAAGAGGAGACAACAGTGGCACAGCAAGAAGATGGGTGGTACATGTTTAAATACCGCATTGATTCTTTGGCATGAGAAACCAAAAGTGTAAATAAGGACCAAAGTGCATAATAGATACTGGGAAATAGGAAGAAAATGCTCAAATGGGAAGGAGAACAAGGGAGGGGGAGGGAGAAAGGAAAGAAGACACAAGAAAAAAAAGAATAGGGAAAATGGAAATAGCTTTTGTAACTGAGCAATAGAGTTGAGAGAGGGGAGGGGAATGGGGGGAAAGAAAGAAGCAAGATATATCGTGTACAGAGCAAGCTGATGATGACTGTGATCATTATCTAAAATGCATCAATAAAATAAAAAACCACTGCCCTCTTGTTCACTGCCACTGCCGGCTGGGAATATACACAAGCTGCCCCCTTGCTGCCGCTTTGTCCCTATACCCCGTGCTCCCGGTAGCCGGATGTGTTCACACAGCAACTCAGCACAGCACACCCGAGGAGGCTGCTGAGCTGCCGCTAACTATGGCGGGAGCCGGGACTCTCGGCCTGGTCGTCCAGGCGTGAGAACACATGGTTAGCCTGCATTGGTTGGACTTGTCTTCCTTGAGCCCAGGACGTCCTCTTGCAAGGGAAAAGGGCTCTTTTTCCCATAACCGTGGGCTCCAGGTCTGCAAAGAGGCAGACAAGGCCAGATAACTGTCAGTGCTTGAGCAATGGGGACAGGTCGGCAGCGATGCCCACCCACTCAGGCAGGAAGGCCGCCTCGGGCTTGAAGAGCTTGAGGAAGGGGGAGTCAGGCAGCGTGTAGTTGGCCAGGTAGACGGTGTCTCCACCTGCGAGGTAGGCGGCCCAGATCCCAAAGGTCCCGATGGTCATGACCGTGTGGTTGCACTGCGTGAGCAGAGCAAAGTCCCTGCCCGGCGAGCCCTCCAAGCCATTGCCCGCGAACACCACGTCCCCGCGAGAAGTGTCCATGTTTTCCCGGCACCAGGCCATCCCGTTGCTGGTGACCACAAAGACCGGCGCTGGGTAGCGCGCGCGGAACCAGTCCAGGGCCTGCTGCAGGTAGCCGCGATCGGCCACCACCCCCTTCCACACGCGGGGCATGACGTGCACGTAGTCGCCACGCCGCACGTGCACGCCCACGAAGGTGCGGGGCCGCGAGCCCTGCACGCGCAGCTCCCCCAGGAAGGCCTGGGCCTGGCGGCGCACGTGCTCGTGCAGGCTGAACTCACGCAGGATCTCGGGCCGCAGGTGGTGGTAGAAGGTCCAGGAGCAGGGGTAGCCGGTGAGGCGCACGTAGCGGTCCTGGATGTGGCGGTAGCGCTCCTGCATCCAGTCGTCCAGGTGGTAGTTGCGCCACGTGATGCTGTGGGCTGTGGCACTGTGCAGCACTGGGAGGCTGATGCGGAAGAGTGGGGCCAGCGTGCTGTTCATGTGCTCGGGGATGAAGGCCGGCCGCCCGTTGGCCTTGGCCAGTGCATACAGCGTGGCGTACTGGCCCATCTGGTTCCCTAGGCGGCCGATGGCATTGATCGTCCACATGCCATCCAGCTGCGGCGTCGTGGGCCTTTTGCTGCCTGATGGTGGCACCTGTGGGGACAGGGACACCTCTGGGGACTGTGGCACCTGTGGAGATGGTGATGCTGTTAGTAGCTTCAGATTCTGCTGCTTCCTGTTTTCTGTCTGCACAAGTCGCTGGTGGAGGTGGAAGACGGTGGAAGCGATGAAGACGAAGAGGATGAAGTGCCCCATGGGGAAGGAGAAGGAGCCCTGGGCACTCGCCATGGCTGTTGGGAGGAAGGCGGGGCGTCAGCTGCGGGTGCCACGTAGGGGAGGGGTGCGTGACCATGGCCGCCTGCCGTGTGCACCATCGCTGGGTGGGTGCGTGTGAGTGTGAGTGTGGGTTTGCTCTGTGCTCTGTGTTTGTAGTTGGTGCGCCCATGAGCGTGAGCAGATGTTTCTAGAGCCTCTCTCTTTGTACTGGGGATCGAACCCAGGATCTTCACACTGAGCCACATCTCAGCCCTTTTTTATTTTGAGACAGGATATTGCTGAGTCACTACATTGCCCATGCTGGGCTGGAAATGACCTTTGCTTTTTTTCTTTTTCATCCCGGGAATCAAACTCTAAACCTTGCGCTTGCTAGGTAGATACTGTGCCATTGAGCTATATCCCCGGCTTTTTTCTTTTCTTTTCTTTCCCTTTTTCTTTCTTTCGCTTTCTCTTCCTTCTTTCTTTCCTTCCTCTCTTTCTTTTTGAGGCAGGTCTCACTATGCAGCTCAGGCTGGCCTTGAATTCATGGCAATCCTTCTGTCTCAGTTTCCTGAGTACTGGGATTATACAAGTGTGCCATTATGCCGGGCTGGAGTGTGTGTTTATGCAGGTGTGTGTAGATGTTGTTTTTGTATGACATTTCTATGAAGGAGGTTGTGTATACGTTGTGCGTGTGTGTAAACATGCTGTGTATTTATGGTGAAATTGCGTGCATAGGAGTGGCCGTGTACACTGTAGCATATGGGTGTGCATCTATTGTGTAGATATGTGGGTGTCTAGTGTGTAGGTGGTTGTGAATAAGGCACATGTATATATGAGTATGTGTATATTTGAGTGCAAATACTCCTACATTTTTGATGGGTCATATTCTAATAATAAATCCACTGTAATTGAAAGTATCATAAATCAAAAATGTATTTAGCCAGGTATAGTAATTAATATCATTAATCTCGGTTAATTGGGAGGTTGAAGCAGGAAGATTGCAAATTTGAGTCCAGTCTGGGCAACTTAGTGACCTAGTAAAACCTTGTCTCAGAATAAAAATACACAAAAGTGATGCTGGGTATGGTGGAGTGAGCCTGTAATCCCACCCAGCATTTGGGAGGCTGAGGCAGGAGGATCACTATGAGTTCTAGGTCATCCTGGGCTACACAGTGAGTTCAAGCCCAACTAGCAAGACCCTGTCTGAAAAAGAACCCACCTCCTCCCCAAATATATATATATTCAGGGGTTGAGGATGTAGCTGCATGTGAAAGGCCTGGATTCAACTCCTGGTATTGAATAAAAAGGTATGTTTGTGAGTGTGTATAGAGCAGTGTGCATGCCTGTGCCTGCCATTCACTGAGGACCAGCATTCCAGATATGTCTGCATGCACATGCCCAGCTCTAGCCCCTCTGGAAGGAAGCATTCTGGCTGTCACAGACTCAGCCACCTAATCCATCTCCCTCCTGTCACAGCCAGGTGAACTCGAGATGGCTCCTGGTGGCCTCCTCATTCACTGGCCATGCCCCGCACAATGGTCAGCTGGCTTTAAAAGGTGACACAAGAAAACTTCAGTCTCAGCCAAGACAAGCCCAGCCACTGCCTTCTCTTTGTGTATGGATGTTTGTTCTCTGCAACTCTGCTCCAACTGAAAGTAGGGTCAGGAATGGCAGAACAGACAAGGGAACTCCTGCTGGTGTCCCTGGAGGCAGAGGATAGTGAGACTTTCCCGCCTGGGGCATAAAACCCCAACCAGCATCTAAGAAGTTGTCACGCTGGGATCCCCTGGGGGGAATCAGAGGCCGAAAGGCTGCGGATCCAGATGCCCCTGTTGGGCCAGGGCAGAGCCACTGTAAGGGAGAGAAAGCAGGGTAGGAATGGGTTCTGACCCCAGGGTGTTCCCAGAGGCCAGGAGGCTGTGGCACAGTGACTATACCTTCGCTGTTATTGCTGGTGTTGCTGGGGTGTTGGAAGTGACTGGTGAGCCTGGTCTTCAGCAGTCTGGGCTGGACCGCACCTGGCCACTGCCACAATCCAGTCCAGATCTGGCCCCCACTTAGTACAGCTCAGGCCCTGAGGGACAGGAATGAGGGAATCTTAAAAAGGGTGAGGCAGTAGCTCAGTGCAAAGGTCCTGCGTTTTATCCCCATTTCTGCAAAAGAAAAGATGAATATAGCATCTATAGGAATCACATTCCTGCTTCTGACTTACAAATCACCCAAAACTTCAGATCCCATTAGGACCACATAAATGTTAGCAGAAGAAATTCAGCTTTGTCAGTTAGTTGTCTGTATTTGCTTGTTTGATTGTTTGTTTTGTAGCACTGGAGACTGAACCCAGCACTTTCACACTTGACTACATCCCCAGTGCTTTATTTTTATTTTATTTTATTTTTTTGTTTTGAGACAGTGTATTAAGCCACCAAGTAGCCTAGGCTGAGGTCAAACTTGCACTGTTTCTGCCTCAGCCTCCAGCAAGCTGTGGTGTTGTTTTTTTTTTTTTTTTTTTTTTTTTTTTTTTTTTTTTTTTTTTTGGAGACAGGTTCTCCCTATGCAGTTCAGGCAGGCCTTGAGCTCACTTTGTAGCCCAGGCTGGTCTTGAACCTGCAAGGAAACTCCTGCCTCAGCCTTTTCAGGCGTGAGCCACTATGCTGGCAGGCTGGTTGGTGTTATTAACTCCAAGTGCTGTCACCTGCAGGCTCTGGGTCAAGGTCCAGTTTCCATGCTCTGATTGGGGTACACTGATGGTGGTCAGCCTTAGCAGGGCATACGTGTGGCAGGAATCATATGGAAAGGGATGGAAGCATGCAGAGGAACTTGCTCGTGGAGTGGTGAGGAGTTCTGAAATCAACTATGGCAGCTGCACCCAGCTGTGGTGGAAGGTGCCTTCATCTCCCTCTGGTTAGAGGGTGAATATGTCAGTGATTCTACCTGCTTTTCTTTCCTTCTCTTTGTGGAGCTGAAGGACTCAGACAGAGCAAGCAATGGTCATCAAGGAGTGGACTGTAGGAACCAGGTACCATTTGCTGCCCAACCCATAGTCCATTACAGCCTGTGATCCGCTGGACTGTGGCCCTCCAAAACAAGGTGTGTTGAAGTCCTAATCCTTGTGTCTTCAGAACTTGGCCTTATTTGGAAACAGTGTCTTCATGGATGTGTCCAGTTAAAAATAAGGCTGTGCAGAAGGCCCTAGCTACACTAGAAAACATTGATGCACAGCCTGTGAGGTGTGGCCTGAGGTGGCCTGGCGTCCGCACTGTGAGTGAATGGAACCGAGCAGACTGTCTTGGGAGGCACATGGGACACCCAGGACCACAGGAATGTTGCTGGAAAATGAAAGATGGAGGAAAGGAAGGGTGGAAAGGTAGAAGGAAGGCAGGAAGGGAAAGGGAACAGAGTCAGAATGAGGGAGGAGAGACTGAGGGAGGGGATAGAAAGGCAGGGAGAGAGAGAGGAAGCAGACAGGATGGGTTTGTCTCTACTGCCCCACCTTAGCCCCTATGTCCCCACTCTAGATCCCTCTCCCTAGAGTCAGTCTCTTTGGGTCATTATTTGTTTAGAGCAAAAACTTGCTATGTAGTCCAGGCTGGCCTCGAACTCACAGCAATACTCCTGCCTCAGCCTCCCAAGTGTTCTCTATTCTTTTGCTCACTGTCTCAATGCCTCAGAGAAGTCAGGTTCTTTCTCCCCACTTTTCCTCCCACCAGAGGCTTTGCACTGAGCTGCCCCTCCAGCCCCTCTCTTGTTTTTATTTTTAAAACAGAGTCCCACAAGTTGCTAAGTTGCCCAGGTTTTGTAGAATCTTTACAGAGTATGGTGACTGAAAGGTTTGGCCCAGACAGGACACTGTAGCCAGGAAAGCCACAACCGGAAGCAGGAAGCCCCATCTTGCCCTGCCCCTAGGAAGTTACCTGTGACGCCATCTTCCCGCCCCTGGGAATTTACATATGGCGCCAAACCTAGGACCAATGGGCTACCTGTGTATCCCTAATGCCCGCCTTAGGTTCCACCCCAAACCGAGGCTATTTACAGGCCCCCACGCTGCGTGTCCGCCGGAGAGATCGCCGGACGCCAGCGGTGGGGTGCCGGTCATCTCTCTCCGTGTTCTCAGAATAAAGGCCACTTTATATTTTATATTTCTCATCTTTTGTTAATATTTTTCATCTTTTGGAAATAACTCTATCATTTGGTACCGTGACTCTATCGGCAGGCAACTGACTGTTGGGCCACATACCCAAAGTCTTCTAGCCGATAACCAGATAACATCCTGGATTAATCCCAAGCTTTTTCCTCTCCCGAGACGTTCCTGTCGCCAGCCGCCTGCACTCCGCATCGGCCAGACTGATTTCAGGTGAGCACTCCCCGGGGAACTTTTCGCACTGGGCAGCCCCAGTGGAATGTTCTCCCCGTCTGCGTGGGTCTGTGCATTTTCACGTCCTTAGGACCGCCCAGGGCAGGGTTCTTTCTGGGCAAACCTGCGCCCACAAAATCTCTCACGTTCTTTGGGTTCGGATAGCCCAAAGCAGAGATTTTTGGGACCGCCCACACTGAAAGAATGCCTCACTTCCCTTAAAGCCTTGCGCTTTCACGGGCAAAACTGTTACTGACCCCACGTAGACTCCATTCGTAAATCTCTCAGTGACGACTGGAGTTTACGGTTTGGAACCGTAGCCGCCGCGTGGTACCGCAAATAAGTGACGACTTTTTTCTGGACCTCCGGTTTTTTTTTTCTTGCCTGAATCAGTCATGGGGAACGTGTTTTCTAACTCCCGAAAGACGCCTTTACAATGCCTAATTTCCAATTTACGTACTCTAAAAATTAAAGGTACCATAAAAACTAAACAACTAACTTTTTACTGCCAGGAGGTCTGGCCAACCTACCCGCTTATTGGCAAGCCTTGGCCCAAAAAAGGAACATTTGACCCCTGCATTCTCAGGAACTTGTACGATTTTTGTCAAGCTGGCAACAAGTTATTGGAACTCCCTTATGTCCAAGCCTTTCTTATTCTGAGAACACGCCCATCTCTCATTAAGTCTTGTGCTCCCGCTGAGATACTTTTAGCTAAGTCTACTGCGCCGCAAACTTTTCCACCCTGCCCTCAGGATTCGCTTGAGGACGTTCCTCCGGTGTTTTCCCGGCCGCCGCCTGCCTACCACCAAACTCGTTCCCTGCCGTTACCTCCCGCC
This sequence comes from Cavia porcellus, assembly GCF_034190915.1. NCBI lineage: Eukaryota > Metazoa > Chordata > Mammalia > Rodentia > Caviidae > Cavia > Cavia porcellus. Next base: position 27,424,356 of record NW_026947490.1, on the reverse strand, counting down.
GGGCCACTCTCCCCTCCCTCTATGCCTGATTCTCCCAGCAGCTCTAATCCCTCTCCGTTGCAGATACCTCCCGCCGTGCGATCGTCTCCCTCTCTGCCTTCCGGGACCCATAACTCTCCCAGCAGCTTTAATCCCTCTGTTAGCGCTTCCTCGCAGTCTCCAACTTCCTCTCCTGAGAATTCTGTATCCCCTACAGCATTCTCACTGCCTGCCCACCATACTAGGTCTCGGTCGCTATGTCCTTCCAGCAGGTTGCGTGATTGTTTCAGCTTGCGCGGGGAACAGTCGCCATGTTGCAACCCTCTGCCACGTGGCATGGCGCCGCCATGTTCCGGAGGGCCACATGGCAACAGGGCGCCGCCATGTTTCGGGCCACGTGACAGGGCGCCGCCATGTTCCCAGGACCCTCACTGTCAACAGGCGTCTCCTTGTGGCTCCTCTTGTGGACTACAACAGCCGCCCTGTTGCAGTGCACATGACGCTTCATTGTGCTGCCGACAGCAGTCCTCTAGCTGCGAGGCACACAGTGAGACGCCATCTGCTCGTGTTTCCCAGGGTGACCGGCAGCAGCTCTGTAGCCGCTCTACAGATGATTGCTCACATGCGCCTACCGGAAGGATGGCTGCTCAGTGGCCCTCTGCTCCGGAATCTCCTCAGGCTCTGCTACCGCTTCGGGAGCAAGCTGGCCCCGAGGGACTTGTTAACATCCATGTGCCTTTTTCCCTTTCTGATCTATCCCAGACTGTCCATAAATTAGGTAGCTTTTCTGTTGACCCACAGAATTATATCAGGCAATTTGAATTCATTACTAATTGTTATGATTTACATTTTAAGGACGTTTATAATGACTCTGGGCCTATATCTGTGCCAGAGCAGGACAAGCATACTAACTATAACAAACTTTTAAAACAGGTCCAGGAGGCTAATCAAAACCCAGCTGTGTTCCTAAATTGGCTTTCTAATCCTCGCGCCCTTCGAGCAGTTCCAGCTTTGTGCACTGTGTCGGGCCGCCTCCCAGCCCCTCCCCCATGCGCCGTCCCAGCCCCTCCCTCCCCTGTGTGTCGCTGTCGCCGCCGCTGCCACCTTACACGTTTCCGGGGGCAGTCCGAGCCCGCCCCTGCGCGCTACATCCCAGCGCTTGCCCCACCCACTGGGTGTGCTCTGCTGGAGCGCCGCGAAACAGCAGCTCAGCGGCTCTGCTCAGGCATGCTTTTTTTTTACAATTTGGCTCCGCTCAAAAGATGCTTTTTTATTACAATTCTCAAACCATTTAATCAAGGTTTTTGGCCACCTGATAATTTTACCAGCCTTGTTTATCAATCAAAGCCTTCACCAATCTCCTGTTTAACAACTAAGGTTATAAATTCCTTTTTGCTGGGAACCACTAGCTCTATTTCAAGACAAGGGTTTTCTTCAAAGTTTTATTTTATTTGTCTTGGTTCATACTACTGCAAATAACAACTTTAAAAGTAAATGTGTTCAGAATTTAACAGTATTAGATCAGTTTTGATTGATTTATTCATAAGATTGCTAAACCTTTACTGCAAAATGTTTCCATTAAAGCCTTGTTTGGTAGACTAAAGCTTTGTTAATTCTACGTGTCACCCTAAAAAAAAAAGCGATATGCCATCCAGATAAAGCCTGCTCTCTAATCCAAAATGCCAATATTAAATTCCTGCATGCTTACTTAATTCTACTATAGTCCAAATCCCAAACAAAAAGGCAAAACTTGACCTTCAAACCTTAGAGAGATCTTAATATGGTTTTTCATATTTTTAACACTTGTGACACTTGGAGTTCTGAGACAGGTAAACCTACACAAGGTGGAGCTGCCTGGCCTCCCCATGGACCACGCTCAAATGCAGCAGAAGACATTGGGCACCAAAATGCCCCTTCCTGGCATTTTTTGAGACCTTACTCCAGGGCTACTGGACTGTCCTAGCCACCAGAGAGTGGGTAAGTCATCCTAAGTAATAGCCCTCACAGGAAATGTCGACACTGCGATTTGTCACCGACAGAAAATTGCTGCTGAAGACTGAGGAAGTTCAGGGCAACAACAGCCCCCTTTAAGGTGTCCGTCTCAGATTCCAAGTCGCACTAAAGTCTCAGGTAAGACATTCTCTATATTTGTGGACATAGAGGCCATATATACAGAGGTCTTCCTGAGTATTCAGGCTGCTATATTAAGTCCTCAATCTCTGGGGGTATTGATGGTCAACCTATGCCATTTACAAACAGGGCCTATTTTGTGCAGGTCCCAGTCTTCTCACTTGGTTTATACTTTTTCAGGATACATAAAAGCCTTTCTCATACTTGCTAAAGTTCTGTTACAGCAAATCATTCCAAGGACTACAACCAGGTTACAGTGACCCATGCCTAAATCAAAGTTGCTAGACTGCCATCCTGATTCCACATCACTCAGGCTAAGAGATGCCCTCCCAGCCCTAAATCTGATCATTCTGAGTGGTCATCTCATCTTCTGTCGCCTACCCGTCTCCGTCTCACAAAGGCCACGCAGCCACAGTTAACAGGCTAAGTCATGTTTTGTTATCCACTTTGGTTCCTAATTTCTTACATTCTATTAATGATCATTTTTACAGCAGGACTCTTTAACAGTATTGCCTACAGACTCCAACATCATGCATACCAGAGACAAGCCTCACCAACCTACCGTCTTAACTTTTATGCTTTCAGATGGGGGAGTAATCACCCCTCATAACTCCACTCCTCCTAACCCCACGTTTAATTTTCAGAATTCTGCCTCACCGTGGAAATGTTTCTACCTCAACATGGTCCTGATAGAATGATATGTCTAAATCAAAGGCACCTTTCCCTCTACCTCACCTGGGTCCTTAAATATGACAGTGCCATGTCTCCTCATAACATTTTGTCTCTTTGTTTTTCCAGTCTGACATACGTGCATTCACCAGTGAAGTTGTCCTGGCTAAAACACCTGGCAGCAGCGTCTACCTGGGCATCAACCTTCATCCCGTCGACTCCCCTAGGCTCCAGTACAGCGCCCTTTGCCAGCAGGAAGTAGTTAAAGAGAGAAATCTTCGCCCCTTTTCATAATAATAACCATAAGACGGGATATGAAAGGTTTGGCCCAGACAGGACACTGTAGCCAGGAAAGCCACAACCAGAAGCAGGAAGCCCCATCTTGCCCTGCCCTTAGGAAGTTACCTGTGACGCCATCTTCCCGCCCCTGGGAATTTACATATGGCGCCAAACCTAGGACCAATGGGCTACCTGTGTATCCCTAATGCCCGCCTTAGGTTCCACCCCAAACCGAGGCTATTTACAGGCCCCCACGCTGCGTGTCCGCCGGAGAGATCGCCGGACGCCAGCGGTGGGGTGCCGGTCATCTCTCTCCGTGTTCTCAGAATAAAGGCCACTTTTTATTTTATATTTCTCATCTTTTGTTAATATTTTTCATCTTTTGGAAATAACTCTATCAGTGACAAAGTTTTAAAAACAAAATACAGCTGGGCATGATGGCACACGTCCGTAATCCCAACACTTGGGAGGCTGAGGCAGGAGGATCACTAGAAGTTTGAGGTCAGACTGAATTAAAAAACAAGACCCTGACCCAAAAAAATGAAGCAAAACAAGAAAGCATTTTTTTCCATTGGTACTGGGGATTGAACTCTCGATCTTGCACTTATGCCATTGAGCTAAATCCCTAGTCCCCCCCAAATATTTTAACCTTTTATTTAACTTTGCAGTCTGACTCTCTTAACCAGCCTGGGTCTAGGCTGCTGTGTGAGTCCGGCATGCTGGCCCAGCCCCTTCTCTTCCTGCGTTGCCCTGTAGCGGTGTCCAGCTCTAGTGCCAGCACTGCACCACGTCTATCTCACTTTTCCCTATACCTGCCTGGGCCAAGGTGACGTGGAGTTAAGCCGTCAATGAGGTTGCTAGGGAAGGGGGACCCACAGCCACACAATCTTTTTTTTTTTTTTTTTTTTAGCCATTTCCTGGCACCGAGTAGGTAAAAAAAAAATACTGGAGCAACAAACCTTCACAAGCAAACCTTTAAATCGCTGGGCTCCTAAATTGAGAGTGTAATATTCCCCTTAGTGCAAACAGAAAGGTGATAAGGCTGGTTTGGTTTGGGTGAAAAGGGTAGAATGTTCTAGAACAATGTCTTCCCACCTCCCTGGCCTTTCCCTCCCTCCTTCCGCAGGGAGCGGTCCCTGAATGACCTACCTGAGCCTGCGGAGAGGGCACAGAGGGGACCCACAGAGCCACCAGCTATGGGATGGGGGAGGGGCAGGTTTGGAGAGAAGCTGTGTGACCTTGGCCAAGAGCCGCTTCCTCTCTGTGCTCTGTGTGTCCAGAGCTGGGTGATCTCTAAGCCTGACGGCAATGCCTTAGGACTGTGCTGCCTCTGTCCCTGGAGCAGCGTCCATACTGCAAAAGTCACTCTTATAGGGGCTTGAGTGGCTGATGGTGTTTTCTTATGAAGGTTTATTTTATTTTTTGCAGGTACTGGGGATAGAACCCAGAGTCTCCCCACTGACCTACTTCCCCAGCCCTTTTTAAATTTTTTATTTTGAGGAAGAGTCTTGCCAGATTGTCCAGGCTGGGCTTAGATTTGTGATCTCCCTGCCTCAGCCTCCCAGGGTGCTAGCCGACCAGGCCTGGCTCAGGTCCTGATAGGTGGAGAGCTAGAATTTCAGGCTGGAAGAGGGGGACCAGGGCCCCACAGCTTCAGAGAATTCGGGGAAGGTGCTAAGAACCCTGGAGGAGACAGGAGTGGTGGCAGCCTTGTCCTCAACACACGGGAAATGCTGGGAACAGCCAACAGCTTAGCCCAGGAGTTGGACGCGATGGGAGCGGGGCCTCACTGGCACTGGGTGGAACCTAGAAGTCCTGAGTTCTCTGGAGTCAGGAAGTTTGCCCCACTGTCCACCCACAGCTCCTACAGCTGTGTCCGGCCAGGCAGGGCCTTCTGGGTAGGGGAGAGGCAAGGTCACCAGGCCACATCCCTCCCTTTTTCTATCTGAATCCCCCACGGTCTTCCTCTGGGAAACTGCAGTAGGATGCCAGAAAGGGACCCCAATTTTGTTTGTTCCTTCAGTTTTACTGAGTATATGTGCTGCCAAAATGAGCACGGTTTAGTTTAGTGAGATAGGATCTTGCTGTGTAGCCCAGTCTGGCCTTGAACTCATTGTGATCCTCCTGCCTCAGCCTTCCAAGTGCTGAAGTTACAAACATGTGTTGCCACACCCAGCTGTTCTCCCCAACTTTGGCAGAAGAAGTGGCCTCCAGTTCTCTTGCAGAAGTGGAGTGACCAGCACCTGGAGAGGATTACTCTTGAAATCTGTCCCCTCTACTCCCCTCTCTCCTGAGCCAGCCTGGTTTCCTCCCCTTTGGACCTCACTGGACCCCAGGTGTCCTCCAGCAGCAGAGCTGGCCTGTTGCTCCCCACTGTCAGCCCTTCCATGGCTCCTGGCCTCCTCGGCTGTCACCCTGCTCCTGTGTGACAGGGTAATGACCATAGGGCTGAGAGGGAGCTGAACTTGGAAATGTGAAGCCGCTGCTTTGAAATCCTTGCTTTTTTCCTGGCTTGGAACTAAGCTGGGCCAAGGAGGGAGGGTGGGGGTGGAGCTGAGCCCCCCTCAGCCCATGCAGGGAGTGGGGGGAGGCAGCAGGGTCTGAGGATGGGTGGTGGTGCTGATGCCCTGCTGTCCCCAGGAGAGGTGGCAACTGGGAAATCTGGTTGTTGCAGCCCTCCTGGGCCTTGCACATTTGTCCCTGGGTCTCCTGAACTCTGGTGACAGGCCAGGACAGAGAGGGGAAGGGGCAGTTGAGTTTAAAGAAGCCATCTGGTACATGCTTGTAATCCCAGCACTGTGGGAAGCTGAGGCAGGAGGATTGCAGGGAGGATTGGGCAATTTAGCGATTTAGGGAGACCTTGTCTCAAAAGAGGAAAGAAAAAGTCACCAGGGATGCAGCTCTGCGTGAAGGCAATCCCCATTTCCGGATGGCAAGGTCCTGCTCTCCCAGCCTCTGAGATCGAGTCGGTGCCACCTCTGCCCAGGAGGGTGTGCATGCATGGGACTGGGGTACAGGGTGTGAGCAGAGCCCCCCACCTCTCTTACCTGGGTCTGGCTGCAGGACTTGGGAATGTGTGACAGGCTCCGTGGGCAGTGGCTCTGCGTTCCCTCCAGGCCCTGTCTTCCTTGAAGGCCAAAGAAGGGACAAAGTCCTGCACTCAGAAGGCCCCGCCCAGGGTGTACCTGGCTCATGTCAAGTGGCAGCTTGTAAAGGAGGGGGCCCTGCCTGAGCCACCCAGATGCAGGCCAGGAAGGTTGCCAGAGGGAGGGGAACGATTGTGGCTGGGCCAGCTCCAACTCAGCACCTTCAGGGCACTAGGACAAACAGCTATGTCAGATTCTCATCTATTGACCTCGTTTAGGGGAGATGCTCTTAGTAGCCCCATGTTCAAGGTGGGAAACCAAACCAGTCATGATGGTGCACGCCTGTAAATCCCAGCACTCCAGGAGGCTGAGGCAGGAGAATCATGAGGTCAAGACCAGCCTGGACTACAAAGTAAGCTCAAGTCCAGCTCGAACTATATAGCGAGATCCTGTCAACAAAACAAAACAAAAAAACCAACTACAGTGGAAAACCAAAGCGCAGAAACACACAGCAGCAGCAAAAGGAGTTGACACTTTTTTTTTTTTTTGAGTCAAGGTCTCCCTGTGTAGTCCAGGCAGGCCTTGAACTCACAATGATCCTGCTACCCAGCCTCTTGAGTGCTGAGATCACAGGTATGTGCCACCATTCCCAGAGAGAAGCTGAGATTTAAAACCAAGCAGGCCAGATTTTAGAAAATATGGCAGGGTGGCCGAGGATTTAGGTCAGTGGCGTAAGCGCCTGCCTGGCAGGTCCTGAGTTCGATCTCTTGTACTGAAAAAAAAAAAAAGAAAACATGGCGGGGGGGGGGACACAAAAGAAAGTATCTGCAAGGGTGTGAATTCTGCCTCTGATCTCAGCACTCTGGGAGGCTGAGGCAGGTGGATTATAAATTCAAGTCCATCCTGGGCAACTTAGTAAGAACCTGGTTCAAAAAAAAAGGCTGGGTTCAACCAGTTCAAAGGCCCTGGGTTCAACCCCCAGAACTGCAGAGAGAAAGGAAAATAGAAAGATAGAGCACAGGAGAGGAGAGGAGAAAAAAAACTCTGCAGATAGTATCTTATTACAGTTTCCCTTTGAAACACACACTCAGGAAACCACCCTTTTGCAACCATTAAGACACCACAGTAAAAAAGCAAAAATAAAAAAGACACCACAATCTATGAATGGCACCATTGTTTGGCCTGTAGCTGCCTAAATCAGGCAGGACTCATGAGGAAGTGTACCTAGGAGGGCCGAGCCAGGTGCCACCTGAGCCCTGGAAACTCAGACACTGAAGGAGCACAGGGTCACTCAGCACCTGAGCGAAGCAGGAGATTCACTGAGCAGCTAGGAATCCCCTTTCTGTCTCTTTCTGTTTTTTTAGGTTCAGGGTCTCACTATGGAGCCAGGCTGGCCTTGAACATGTGACAAGCCTCCTGCCTCAGCCTCCTGCATGCTAGGATTACAGGCATGTGCTACCACAGCTGGCTCAGCTGTGAATCTCTTTTAAAAAAGGAAAAAAAAAATCAGATCAGGCTCCCAGCTTCACCACGAGTTTCCAGGAAACAGGAGGGTAAAGTTTGTGGTGAACCCCAGGGTGAGAACTCGGTCAGCCACATCCTGGAGCAGGGGGAGGCAGATGTCAGGATACCAGGCCTGGTTTCCCCGAATGGATGTTATGGAAATGAGAGCTGGCAGGGGCAGCTCAGAAAATGTGCACAACAGACTCTAGGCTCACGGGCAAGCAGGTTTCCCCTTTCTACAAAGTGTGATCAAAATATACAGTGAATGTTCAAATAAAAATGTATTACAGTAGAAGACATAGTACCATGAATGTTCCTTTAAACCCTCCCCTTTGCTTCAGACATTGATCCCATTGTTGTTGGCACATTTTTTTTCTTTGAGGCAGGGTCTTGCTATGTAGCCCAGGTGGGCCTGGAACTCACAGCAATCCTCCTGCGTCAGCTTCCTGAGTGCTGGGATTACACTTGTGCACCACCACACCCAGCTACTGCCACTTCTGGGCTCTGGAAGTAGCCTGTTATGAGTGCATCTCTGAGGTGTAATTTAAAAAAAATACACTGCACTTAGCACTTGGGAAGCTGAGGCAGAAGGATCACTCTGAGTCTGACACCAGCCTGGGCTACCCAATGAACTCCAGGCCAGTCTGAACTACATAGTGAGAGCCTGTCTCAAAAAAAGCATGGAGGGGCAGCCCCGTTAAGACCCCTCTGGCCTCTCAGGAGCCTTCCTGTTCCCCGTTCCTATCCCCCAGTACATTTTCCTACTCTTAAAAACAAAAGCTCAATGCTGTGGCCAAGCGCCACCCAGCAGGAAGTCAAGCTCTTAAAAACATGACACTGTCCTCATCCACTTTGTCTGCCACATCTGGCAGCGTGTAACTTCCTGCTGTTCCCCACAGTCAGAGTGACCAGCAAATGCAAATGTTCTGAATTGATTCAGACACCGCAGCAGCCGTGACGGCACAACTGAAGACAGTCACAAGCGAGGACTCCAAAACTGCTGCAGGAAGCGGCACGTCAGAAGATCGGTGCATCAGGAGAGAGGGAGAGGATGCTGAGGGGGTCACAGCCACGTGCGGTCACTGTGATTGTGAAAACCTTTTAAATATTGTATTTTTCAATCATGATGCACATGTAACATGATGCTTAAACGTCACAGTGATGCAGGCCCATCCTTCATCCCGTAACCTCTAGCACCCGGATGCTTTGATGGCTACAGTGATCACTAAAGCTAGCGGCACAGACTCCCCAAGTGCTGGGACGCAGCATCCCGTCTGAGGACTGGGGTCCTGACCCTCTTTCTCTCCGTGTGTTCCTGATAGTCGCGGAGAATGTACTCATGCCCTGCACTGTGCCCCCAACGTACTGTCATGGAACGAGATGGGCAGGACAGTTGTATGCCATGCTCGTGTGCATAGTCGATAAATGGAAGTCATCTGAAGGCATGCGGAAGGGTGGTGTGCAGTGAAATAATTAGGGCGTGGTGAATTCTGCATATTCATTCCCTTTGGCTTGGGTACAAGGTACTCACTTGATGCAGTGACATTTGGATAATGGCTTGGCTGTCACCAGCTCGCCCCTCTAGATTCTTAGCCACCTGCCCTCAATTTTAAGCCACTGCTTAGAATCTGCTCCCTGGCCAAAGGTGTAGGCCCGTGTTCCCACTATGCACAGGGAAGGCAGGGAAACTGAGGGAAGTATCTCAGTCATTCTTTCTGTCCCTGACCCCTGTACTCCCTGGCCTGTACCTCCACGAGAGGCTCTTTATGCCCAGTAGCCATTCCATCCTTTCCAGGAGCGGTGGTGCAAGTCTGGGATCCCAGCACTTGGGAGCCTGAGGCAGAAGAGTTCATGACCAGCCGGGGCTACATAGTGAGACTCTGTCTCAAAAAATCAAAATACAAAAAAACCTTTTCTTTCATTTTTTTAAAATTTTGAGATGGGATCTTTCTAAGTTGCTAAATTGTTCAAGCTGGACTTAAACTTTTTTTCCTCCTGCCTCAGCCTCCCAGAGTGCTGAGATTACAGGTGGGTACCACCTAGACTGCCTAATGTGGGTTTTATCTCAACAGAAAAGTGATAAAATTATAGTTGAGTCAAGTCTTATGCTGCCTCAGCCCTGATGTGTCCCTCTCATAGAGCAGCTTCTATTTAGTTAGTTTTTGTTCTTTTTAAGACACGGTCTTGCTTTGTGGGTTAGGTGAGTTGAATCTTGAGATCACTATGTAGCCCAGGCTGGCCTAGAACTCCTAGAAATCCTCCTGCCTCAGCCTCCTGATTGCCACTGAGGCTGAACAAAGGACCACAGTGGATGAATGGGATAGGGACACATAGGCCTTCACAGCTGCGCCCACCGGGTGACATACTGCAGAGAGCAAGGGCAGGAGAGGTAGGTGCCTTTGTGATGGGCTCTGGAGAAGAAACAAAACCTGGGGCTGAGAGGGGGACACTCAGAGGGAGGACTCCTCCTGCAGGAGGAGGCTGCAATTGGACTGAGACCCATAGGGCATCAGAGTGAAGAATCAGCCTGGGCAGGGCCCTCTGTCCCCCTATTCCTGGGCTCATCTGCTCCACCTGTACCCTCGTCCCAGCTTCCTGCAGCCCCATTTCTCTCTGGCTCCCCTCGCCATCCTCATCCCAGCAGCCTCCCCAATCAGCCCAACCTGTGGTCCCTCCCAGCCACAGCCCTTCAGCCAGCTGGCTGCACTCTGCTCGGGATCAGAGCTGATGAGCTGGAGGATGCCCAGGTCTTAGGCATCTCCCACTGCAGCCCAGGGCATGAGGGGTGGGAGCCCCAGGATGCAGCCCTGCAGTCAGCTGAGCTGGGCATGGGATCCACAGCCCAGCAGTGGTGCCAGATGAGGCAGGTTCCCCCAGTACCCCAAGCCCAGCTCTCTCTCTCAGCCTTGTTTGGCTCTGCCCTCTCAGGAACTAGGGGTTGTGCAGAGAAGATCACAACACAGACATAGGCGAAACCCAGCTCTCTCTTGGTATAACAGGCAGCAAAGTTAGGTAGAAATATTCTAGGCTGTCATACAGGGCCAGCCCTCGAGGGAGGCAGTACAGAAGAGGAGAACCCATCTCAGCCGTGGCTGGAGGCACAGGCCTCAAAACAAAGGCAGAATGACCAAGCCTACACCCTATACTTAGTATCTCCTTTCCAATATGTCTAGATAGACATTGGTCGCCCCGCTCATTGGGTGAGCAGGACCTCTGATCCATACTCCCTAAAAAGGTCCTTGTTCTTTTCCTGCACACTTTGCTTCATGACCTGCTTCCCACTGGATCGTAGTACCCAAGCAGCTATACTTGGAATCTTGATTTATCATAGTTCTGTCCCATTTGTGCCCACATTGCGATTTTGCCGTATAAAACCTCCTCTGAGAAGCAGGCTCACTAACAACCCGCTTTCAGGTCCCCTCCTGACTCTCACGAACCATCTCTCAATGAATCTGTTGTACTGTTAACATCTGTTGCTCCTTAGCATTCTTGGATTTTGGGGAACCCAGTGTGTCTGACACCTAGCAGGTCTACTTCCCACTAGACTCACTCTACCATCGTCTTCATGGTACCTGACTGCTCCTTGATACTTTAGCGTCTCATCTTTTTTGTGGCACTAAGGATTGAAGTCAGGGCTTTTGCATGAAGCTACATCACCAACCCCTTTTTATTTGCTAACTTACTAAATTGCTCAGGTTGGGCTCAGACTTGGATCCTTCTGCCTCAGCCTCCCAGGTACACACCATTGAGCCTAGTTTCTAATCTGCTTGTGTGTGCAAGCACAGCACTGAGGGTCAATCCCAGGGCCTCATACATGCTAAGGGTATGCTCCACCACCGAGGCGCATCCCCAGCCCTCAGGCTGCTTGTTTTGCATCCCCTTCCCAGGCTGCTCCAGTAGGATGAGGTGCACTGCATGGTTCAGGACATCAGGAAATGGTGCCCTCACCTTTCTGAGGCCCAGGGTCCTTTTCTATTTCTTTTTTTTTTTTTTTTTTTTTTGTCTTTTTCATTTTTATCGGTACCGGGGATCGAACTCACGACCGCCTGCTTGCAAGGCAGGTGCTTATGCCACTGAGCTAAACCCCCAGCCCCCTCCTTTTCTATTTCTGCAGTGTTTGCCCCTCGTATATCTGTGTTGGCTCCAGTCACAGTGGATTGTGTGTGGGGGGGTCCACCCTGCTCGGGGCACCTCATCTTAAACAACCAAATCTGCCAACAACTGCTTCCACACCGGGCCACATGTGCTGGGGCCTGCAGCACAGGAATTGAGGGGGTCAAGACTCCCCCACAATCAGCATGTCCAGTGGGCCACACACAGACTGAGGGACCGCCCACTGGGCTTGGTCCCCAGCTTCCTCTCTGCCAAGGACAAGGGTGAGGTGGCCCCAACCTGCTGGCTGACTTCTGTCTTGGCACTCACAGCCTCAGCAAGGAGCTCAGTAAACATTTGCTGAATGAATGTACATGTGGGCCACGGTGACTGGCGATAGATTTGCGGCTGGCAGCTCCCCAGCTTCTGGTGTGGCTTTGATACAATAAAAGCTGTTCTCTTCCTTGTGTGGCAGTGAATGCCCCTTCCCTCTTGCCAGTACACTTTGGTGTCTTAGTTACCCAGGTAGTAGTTCCTGCAGCCCCAGGAAATGCAGTTCCTCTTCCAGTTCCAGCTGGTTCTGTCTCTTAGAAAAGCTCCATTACTGTGACGCCCATTGTAAACCAGACCCCAACTGACAAGCCAGTTGGTCTTTGTACTTCCTGCTTACTTATCTCATGTAAGTCCTAGGCCATCAGAGATGGGGGCCTGATATTCTGGGAAGGATCCAGATCAGTGCCCATCGACATAAAATAAATCTGCCTCCAGATCCTAGGTGTCACCTCAGTATTTCTGTGGAATTTCTTGAACGAGCAAGGCACAACAAAGGCAGACAGGAGGGGATCCCTAATCTTCACCCATGCCACCCCAAGACTGCTAGAGAGAGGACAGGGGAAGGGAAATGGTCTTGGGGTCTGGGATGGCTCGGTGGCTTTACCCTTGTCCCGAGGCAAGTCAGTGACGGATGTGTCACCTGTCTGCACTGCACTCTGGGGGTCCACATTCCTCACCCTGCTAAGCCGTGAGACTTTCAACCAAGTCAGGGTGAAACCTCAGCGTAAGAAAGTCTTTCATGTGACACCAAAATGTGGGTGACACTGGCCAGAGGCCCCAGAATTTTTCTTTGGGGTTTTATTTTTTCTTCTCATTACTGGGGATTGAACCCTGAGCTTCACACTGAGCTACATCCTAGCACAGTTTTTTTTGAGACAGTATCACCAAGTTGCCCAAGCTTGTCTTGAACTTGGGATCTTCCTGCCTCAGTCTCCCAGAGTGCTGCCATTAGAGGTGTGCACCCTGTCATATAGCTGTGATGTAAGTTAAACAAGATGATGTTAACATTGTGGGTGAGATGTGGGAACAAAAGGGGGATGGTGTGGTTCTAGAGGGCCAGCGATATAAGGAGCTGTGACCATCCTGGGAGAGTAAATACCCTGTTATGTTTTGGGTCTGGATGTCTCCCCAAAGCCTCATGCAATCATGGAGGTGGGCTTCTAGAGTCTGTGAATGACTTGTGATCCAATGCTGGGAACATGGGTGTGGCCTATATAATATAAGGGACAGAAAAAGTTTTCTATCTTTTTTCTTGTTGCTTGTGCTGTTTTCCACTGCCATGAACTGCTGTCCTTTGCCATGTGTCATTGTGCCTTGGAGCCAGTAGATTATGGACTGAAACCTCCACAAACTGTGAGCTAAAAAAACCTTCCCTTCCTTCACTTTGGGTGTCAGGTATTTTGTTTGAGCAATGAGAGAAAAGTAAGATACAGCCCGACTTCGCACTTTTCTCCGCCCACTTTCTGCTCTGGGCAGAGAACTAATGCCCAGCCCTTAGGGAAGAGCTGGGAATCAAGGTGGGGAACCCAAAAGAGCCAGCTGGGCTGACTTGTGCTCCTATAAAAATTCAGTTGTTGAAGTCTTGGCCCCTGGTACCTTACAATGTGGCTGTGTTTGGACAGGCTCTTTAATCACTAGGGTAAACTCTGATCCTACTATGTCTAGGGTCCCAGTGAGAGGAAGAAATTTTGCTGTAATCCCGGCTACCTAGGAGGCTGAGGCAGAAGGATCCCAAATCCAAGTTATGGCAGTGAGACTTTATCTCAAAAATAAAAACTAAAAAGGGCTAGGGCTGCAGTTTAGTGGCAGAGTGCTTACCTACCATGGATGAGGTCCTGGGTTTAATCCCCAGTACCAAAAACAAAACAAAAGCCAGCTCTGGGCATAGGCACAGAGGGGAACATAGCAGAAGACACAAAGAGAGCCACCTGCAGCCTGAACCAGGCATGGAAGCTTCCTCATGGTCCCCAGGAGGAATCAGCCCTGCAGACACCTCTGTCTTGGACTTCCAGCCAGTCAGACCTTGGGCTGATCGCTTTCTGTGGCTCAGGACTTGGACATGGCTCAGCTGCCAGCCTCATTGATAGCCCCCAGGATCAGGCCCTTTCACAGTTCCCTGCCATGGGGAGCAGGGCTTCGATAGGGGATGGCAGGAGGGACAGTGTGTGATTCTGAGGTCAGGCAGCAAAGGAAACTGCAGCTTCCAGCTTGGTTAGGAGCTGATGCGCAGCCAGCCGAGCAGGCATGCAGAGGGTGCAGCCTGAGTGGACACAGGACAGCAGCTCCACCACACCTGGCCACAGACAGCACTTCGCTGTTTCTATAACTGTGTCATCTTGCTGTGTAGCCCAGGTTAGCCTCAAACTTGTCATCTTCCTGCCTCAGCCTCTCAAGTGCCAGGATTACAGGAATGTGCCACCACTGTTGTCACTAAACTGCCAAGTCCAGGGGTGAGTTTTGCAGCAGGAGAGCTGACAGGGCCCGTTCCCCAAACCCCTTCCTCCTGTGTTCAACCTCCCAACCTGGCACTACACAACAGCACCGAGGATTTAAGGGAGGATACTGAGGCCCAAAATAGCCCTGAATACAAACATTATTATTTCTCCACAAAAGGGAATGTGCTCAGTTTCAGAAGTAAGCCAAGAAACGGAGATTCCAAGAGACAAGTTGGAAAGACTTCCGAGTGGGAAGGAGATGTGATCAAAATATTTTCTAAGGTGGACCATGGAGAAATGATAAATGAATGCAAACAACCATGTGCTGGGCCCCCTGCGTACACACACAGGGGCCTCATACCAGCTCCCTGCAACCAGGAGAGGAATGCTACTGAGTCAGTTCCCAGTGTGAGGTAGGAAGGCAGTGGGAACTTTCATTTTTACTACTAGAATTGAACCTAGGGACTTAATGTTGTGCTATACCCCTGGCCTGTCAAAATTATCATTATTATTATTATTGTCTTTTTGAGACAGGGTCTCGCTATGCAGTTCAGGCTGATCTTGGGCTCACTTTGTATCTCAGGCTGGTTTCAAACTTTCAAAGATCCTCCTGCCTTAGCCTCCCAGGTGCTGAGATTACAGGAATGTGCCACCACACCTGGCTAAAATCAGTATTTGTTTTTTTATTTTGAGACATGAGCTCACTTGGACACTAAATTGCTTGGGCTAGGCTCAGACTTGCAATCCTCCTGCCTCTCCCTTCCATAGTGCTGGGGTAAGAGGTCAGCTCCTCCATGCCTAGCTTGGAGGTGGGAGTTTGAACCAAGCCTGGGTACTGGGGAGTTGGACCCTAGGAGGTGATGCGGTTAAATGAGGCCTCTGAGAGAGGCTCTGACCCAGCAGGACAATGGCTGTAACAGGAGTCCAGACCTGATCCTGGTGCCCTGTGCCCTGTACTGCCCCCACCAGGCCTCTCCTGCTGCCAAGTGGGTGTAGGTGCCATACTCCTTGATGTCGAAGCACCGTGAGCCTCCCTCCCTTGTGAGCCACCCACTCCGTAGTGTCCAAGCTGCCATGGCCGCAGAGCGCAGGTCGAGATGGTGCCCACTGGGTATCCTCAGCACAGCGCTCAATGCGGGCTGAGGCCAGGCATTGTGGGCGCCTCCTGAGTGTGCATGCATGCCTGTGTCAGGGCCAGTGGGCCCTGCCTGGCTCCCTGATCGTCTTCCTCACCTGCACACACGCCAAGGCCTCTCTGCTCCAAGCTTTCAGCTACCACAAGTTGCGGCTGTCCAGACCTCAGGGCAGAACAGCCTGGCTGTTCCTCCTCCCGGGAGATGCTGTGAGAACTCTGGACTCTGCTACTCGTGCTGCAAGTTTCCAAACGCCATGCCAGCCACTGTGACAATGGCCAACACTTCCCACCCACTGATAAGGCACCAAGGCATCTCCCAGCCATGACCCGAGGTGAGCTCGGCCACTTCTCACCCCCTTGTTGCTGAGTAAGTCCCGCTTCCGGGGGGCACAGAGAGGTGAAGTCATTTGTGCAAGTCACTCAGCAGACGTATAGCTGGATTCAAACTCCCTAAGGGATCTGAGGCCACAAGCTGTGCCCATATACACCGCCTTTTGGGGGACCAGGACGATGGATGCTCAGGCCCAGGACTAGAGGCTGCTCTGCCCCAGTTTGGCGGCGATGCCCACCCACTCAGGCAGGAAGGCCGCCTCGGGCTTGAAGACCTCGAGGTAGGGGGAGTCAGGCAGCGTGTAGTTGGCCAGGTAGACGGTATCCCCACCTGCGAGGTAGGCGGCCCAGATCCCAAAGGTCCCGATGGTCATGACCGTGTGGTTGCACTGCGTGAGCAGAGCAAAGTCCCTGCCCGGCGAGCCCTCCAAGCCATTGCCCGCGAACACCACGTCCCCGCGAGAGGTGTCCATGTTTTCCCGGCACCAGGCCATCCCGTTGCTGGTGACCACAAAGACCGGCGCTGGGTAGCGCGCGCGGAACCAGTCCAGGGCCTGCTGCAGGTAGCCGCGATCGGCCACCACCCCCTTCCACACGCGGGGCATGACGTGCACGTAGTCGCCACGCCGCACGTGCACGCCCACGAAGGTGCGGGGCCGCGAGCCCTGCACGCGCAGCTCCCCCAGGAAGGCCTGGGCCTGGCGGCGCACGTGCTCGTGCAGGCTGAACTCACGCAGGATCTCGGGCCGCAGGTGGTGGTAGAAGGTCCAGGAGCAGGGGTAGCCGGTGAGGCGCACGTAGCGGTCCTGGATGTGGCGGTAGCGCTCCTGCATCCAGTCGTCCAGGTGGTAGTTGCGCCACGTGATGCTGTGGGCTGTGGCACTGTGCAGCACTGGGAGGCTGATGCGGAAGAGTGGGGCCAGCGTGCTGTGCATGTGCTCGGGGATGAAGGCCGGCCGCCCGTTGGCCTTGGCCAGTGCATACAGCGTGGCGTACTGGCCCATCTGGTTCCCTAGGCGGCCCACTGCGTCCACGGTGAACACGCCCTCCCTTGGGAGCTGTCCGGGGGCCAGTAGCACTCTGGGTGAGGAGGCCCAGGGGGTGGGCACCAAGGCCAGGCGCTTGTGGCAGTGGAAGACAGTGGATACCACGAAGATGACAAAAAGTAAGTACAAGGTGGAGAGGGGCAAGCAGGTGGCCCTGAGTTTCCTGGTGGCTGTAGGAGGAGGACAGAGGTCAGAGGGGATGACTGGGATATGAGTCTCACACGCTTCTGCTACCCCCACTGTCCATTTTTCAGTCCGCCCAGCTGTCCCAAGTCCAGGGACTGGGATCTGAACTGGGCCTGAGTTCCAGATTCCCCCTTACTGGTGCTTTGGAGCTCGGCAAGCCACTGTGCCTCTCTGTACCTTTCTCAACCGGGATGATTCAGTGGCACTGTTTGAAAATGCCCACATACAGCTGGTCATGGTGGTGCAAGCCTGTAATGATAGCACCGGGGAGGCTGAGGCAGGAGGATCACTGTGAGTTCAAGACCAGCCTGGGCTACATAGCAAGACCCTGTGTCACAGACAGAAGTGAATTGCCACACAAAAGGAAGAGAGAGAGAGGAAAATGCCTGTCATTGACTCTGTATAACCTGCAATTACAGCCATCTATAGAACCCATCCTAACCACCCCACACACCACTCACCCCTCATCTGAGTTTCACTCTTCAGAGTCGCTTACCCAAGGTCAGTGTGCTTTTAGATCATTAAATGAAGACTCCCAGCAGTGTATCATGGCTAGCAGTGTATCAACCACCAGAGAACCCACCTTTGGGTTCTCTGCCTCTGGAGCAGCAGATGAAGTCTTTCCCTCTGGCAAATGAACCGTCTAACCCCTCTGGCCGCACACCTGGCCACATACACCCCACCTCCCCACCCCAGCTGCAGAGCTGCATTTTACTGTTACACAGTGGGCAGGTCTGTGTCTGAGTAACTCACTTACTCAAGGGGTGCAAAGTGCAATAAAGTGATACTAGCTACTTAGGTACAGCAAAGAGGAGCCAGAAAGTGCTTTCTTCAGATGAAAAGTAAAAGTGCAGTTAGGATAGGTTGAGGCAAAAGATCGCATTCATGCTTTTTTTTTTTTTTTTTGAGACAAGATCTTACCATGCAGCCCAGGCTGGCCTCAAACTCCTAATGATCCTCCTGCTTCAGCCTTCCAAGTATGGGGATTGCAGATGTTTGCCACCATATCCAGGTTACAATCTTCATGAAGTATACTGTTCTCTTACAATAGTTCTTATTTTTAGTTGTTGTTGTTAATCACTGGCTGAGCCTAATGTAGAAATTAAACTCCACTAGAGGTATTAATGTCTTTGAAAAGAACAGGGCACGTGGACTAATTGATTCTGGGAATCCTTTTGGGGGCTTGGTGTGGTCCCCTGTATTGACCACTCTAACTTTTTTTTTGAAACAGGGTCTTGCCCTGCAGTTCAGGCTGGTCTTGAACTTACTATGTAGCCCAGGGTGCTCTCAAACTCACAGTGATGCTCCTGCTCAGCCTCCTGGGTGCTGAGATAATATGCCACCATGCCCAGTTATAACATTTTTTGACAGTACACAGAAGTGTCCTGTCCATGCTGTAAACTAACTGTTCGAGTGTCAGGTGCACATCAGCCATGACACCAAGCAAGGCAGCATGTGAAAGCACAGGAGACAGGGGTCCTCCCTGTCCCACTCAGAGGACTCAGGGTCCCGGCCAGGCCACACTGATGAGGTGCCTCAGCGCACTGGTGTTTCTGTGACGGTGTCAGCCACAGCCATCACTGTGGGTGCACACAATGTGTCGGCTGCCTATGTCTCTGCCCCTCTTGTGAATCCAGGTTAGCCAGGCCTCCCTCAGTTGTCAGATGTGGCAGAAGTGACCCCGTGGCCGTTTCTGGCTCCGGATGTAAGGGACCAGCACTTCTCACTCCCTGTTCCTGAAGCACTCCTCTGTGATGCCCGACACTTGGCTTTCGCTGTGTATGAGCACCCCTCCCCCACAGCACTTGGTGGTGAGGTTCACATGCCATCCGATCCACCCACTTAAAACGCACAATTTCATGGCTTTTAGGGCCGTCACAGGGCTCTGTGACCATCTGAATCACTTCTGAAACATCTGCATCACCCTGAGAGGAAACCCTGCCCCTCTCGCCATCTCCCCCAGGCTGCCCCAGCTCCCTCCTACCCACCAACTGTACTGGCTTTTGTCTCTGAGGATCTGTGATTGGTGCCACATCAGGCCTCTAGTTTGGCATCAGAGAGCACTGTGTCACTTAGTCCATGGCCCCTGCCACAACCAACCTGCCGCCCACCCGTGTGCTAGCTCTGGGTGGGCAAGGTTCCTGTTTGCCTCAGGGAAACTGTGCAGTGGCACTGTGGGGTCCCAGGCCGCTCTGCACTCCGCTCTCAGCACTTGCCAGGTCCCACATCCTGCACTCTCACCCCTCCCATCCCCACCTGGCTGCTGTCACCATCGTAGGCCTGGCTGGGCAGCCAGCAGTGTGGCTCAGAGGAGCTGGGTGCATGGCCTCAAGGTCCCACTCTGGGCTCAGTGGACTTGGAGGACCACAGCACCTGTCCTTGTGATGGAAAAACACACAGGCCCCATCCTCGGACTTCTTCTGCAGCCAGCTCTGCCCTGGCTCCTCCCAGGCCTCAGCCAGTGCCACTGCCCTGTGGGTCGCCTTGCCCCCTCCCCATCAGGGCCACATCTGAACACCTCAAACTTCCCCGATCACCTCAGGTTTTGCATGGGTCCCCAGTGAGGTCAGCCAGCTGGCAGCATGTGAGACACAATGCCATAGCTATGCTCGGGAAACAGTGTCTACTGTGGAAGTTTCTAGAAAGCAAATGGAACTGTCCTGAACTGCTCTGCCCCGCACTGATGGAGAATGCACCCCAGTCATCACACCCAACCCAGGGTTCCACACTGGGCCACCACCATGCATGTGACCAGAGCAGCCCTGCAGCTGCTGGCAGATGGGCTCCTGGTGGGTTTGTGCTCATGTTGGCATTTGAAATTCTTTTTTCTCAGTGCTGGGGGTTGAACTCAGGCTGAACTACATCCCCAGCCCCTGCCTGCCTTTTTGAGATGCAGTCTCACTAGGTCCTCAAAGTTGCCCAAGCTGGGCTTGAGGTATCAACCCTCCTGCCTCAGCCTCCCCTCCAGCCAGGATTACAGGCGTGTGCTGCCATGCTGGGTGAAACTCTTCAGTGCTGAACAAGGGACCTAGCTTTTCATTTAGTACGGCTCCTCCCAGGTACGGCCCGCTTTCTCCAAGGGCTCCCCCTCACGGCCTCAGCCTCAACAGCCAGAAAATAGAGCTGACTGAACCAGGGCAGCTGGGCCAGGGCGCTGCAGGTGCTGGCGCAAACCTGGTCCTCTGGGTGGGAAACAACTGGCCACCCAGTCTCATCACCAAGGCCAATGCCAGGGTTTCCTGAAGACTTCACTTCTCCAGGCGTGAGCCTCGGGCTGTGCTACAGGAACAGTGACAAGTCTGCTGAGGGAAGCAGCCCAGCCTCCCTTGGGCCATGTACAGTGGTCTATGCAGGAGCTTAGGAGACACATTCGGCCCAGAGAGGGCATGTAGAAGGCAGTGCCCTCATGATGCAAGTGACATTTTAATCCCTTTTGCAGAGGTGAAGCAACCAAGGCACAGAGAAGTTAAGCAAGTTGCTTAGATCACACAGCTATGGTTCCAGTCTGGGACCTGAGTGTGTCTGAGAGAAGAGTGGCCCTCTTCCCCAGGCGCTGCTCAGAGATACTTCCTGGGCTGTCTCCAAACCTCTGTTATTCATGAGAGCTGGGAATCCCAGCAGGCCCTGACACCTCCCCTGCAGCCTGAGGGTGAGGGTCCCAGTACTCGGGGAGCCCTAGCCCCTCAGTGCACCCAAGAAGTCTATTCCAGCTGGAGGACATGTCCTGGGCTTGTTGCCACCCCCCAGGGGTGCTCACAAGGTTGCTAACTGCTGGGCTACTGAGGCAGTTGAGAAGAAAGTGGACCCAACTTGGTGGCACATGCCTGTAATCCCGGCACTCAGGAGGCTGAGGCAGGAGGATCACCAGGAGTTCAAGGCCAGCCTGGCCTACATAGTGAGTGCAAGGCCAGCCTCAACTGCAGAGCAAGACCTTGTCTTTAAAGAAAGAAAAAACAGGACAAGTGGGGAAGAAAGCAGGCCTCACTCCAGGGGACAGGAGACCTCTCATTCCACAGATGGACAGGGGGAAGAGAAAACGTAGAAAGGACCAAACTTTCCCTAATTCTCTGGCAGCAAAACCAGCATTCCCTTGGCCTTGGTGGCTGCCCTGGGCTCTTTCAGGTATCACCAGGTGTCCCTCAGTGTTGTGCTGCTGACCTGTAGCACCCACCATCTGTTCCAACATGGCTGCCCTTTCCTGGTCAAGATTCCTAGTTGGTTTTTGGTGACTCCCCTCTCTGGCAGGGGGCCTGGCGAGGCCTGAGCCTGGGGTCCTGTTCACAGGTCTCCGCAGGACGGGGCCCGGCAGGCAGGACTCTCTGACGCCAGGAGTCCTGATGTTCACCCTGCCACTCAGCGCCCCTCGCCCAAGCCAGATGTCCCCTCTGACATGGGGACCAGCTCCTCCTCATGGCTTTCAAAATCACCCCCGCTTATCACTGTCCTTGCTCCTGCTGGTCCTGAAGGTCACATGGAGCCTGAGTCATGGGAGCCGGCTGGGCCCAGGTTCCTGCACTGACTGTGAACACATCATGGGCACCCAGGCCAGATGGTAGCAATGTGCCAGCTTCTAGATACCCTTGATCTTTTCAAGGGAAAGTGACAAAAACCTTATTTTTCTAGTCAAAACCATTTGGGTAAGAAAACCATTTGCTGGAGAATTTCAGGAGGAAAGTACCAAGCATCCAGGACACTGGCCTCCAGGGCCCCCACCCTCTGCCCAAGGCCTGAGGGGCTCCAGCTCCCCTGCTGCCCCTCCCATTCCCTTAGTGCCAAGGCCTCTGGGTTCCCTGCTGCGGACAGCACAGATTTTTAGGGCTTGAAAGCAACTGACCTTAACGCTCAGTTAACCCGCAGCACTGGGGTACGAGGCGGGGCTGGCCGGGGTCAGCCCGAGGCAGGGCAGAGGGCGGCTCCACAGGTCAGGGCCGGCTTGAGCTGCCACCACGTGGCACTGCAGGCCGCGCCCTCGGGAGTCAGTGGGGCTGGGCCAAGTAAGGGTGGAGCAGGGACCCCAGACCCAGATTCCATTGCGCACCTATCTGTCCCATTTGCCTGGGGCCTCCGGGCCAGTCTGCTGGGAGCTGTTCAGCTTCAGGCCCAAAAGGGGCAATAGCCCTCCCATCCCACACAGTCTTGGGTGGCGTGGCTGGCAGGGGTCCCTGCAGGGAGTGCGTGGCTGTGGTTGGTGAAGGGGCTGGGGAGGAGGGGGTGGTGTTGGATTCTGCAGGCTCGGCTCGGAGCGCCCGCCCAGACCCCCAGCCTGGGCTGAGAGCAACCACTCGTGCTCGCTCCTCTGTTCCTCCGGAGCCACTGCCGCCAGCCGGGGAGGAGTGCATGGGAGCAACTGCAGACTCTGTGGCACAGGTTGGTGATGCCTGGGACCTGGTGCGGGTGGGAGTGCCTGTCAGGAGCCGGAAGGGGCTGGGGACGCAGACTCAGGCTGATCAAACCAGGGCCTAACAGTGGGTCTGCCAGGGCCCAGCAGGTGGGGTGGAGGCTGGGGGCAGACAGCTGGGCTCAGTGGTGGCCAAGGGCCAGTTTCTCAGTGCCCTGGGCTACTGAGGGACGTGGGGCCTGGGTCCTCCCAGTGCTAAGGGCATGAAAGAGGGACCCCCTGAACTGCCTAGCAAGAGACCTGCTGACATGGGGGCTAGGCCTGAAAAGGGCTGTGACTGAGGGTGGTGAATGTCTGCCAATGAGCAGGCGCAAAATGGCGCCAGATCCTTCTGGGGTAGGGGGTGGGGTATGGCCTGGGGCAGGGAACCAAAGCCACACCAGGCAGCAGCAGTGGGACACCGGGGCTGCATGGCCCTCCCACCCAGGGATCCAGCAGAGACCCAGAAAGGTCCTGAGATCCCCAATTCTGAGTGGGCTCTTTGGGGGTGCTGCCAGCCTCCAAGGGGACAGTGGGGAGCAGTGGACAGCTGAGTTCTTGCAGTCATCTGTGGCAGTCAGGACTTCTGGCCCCCTTGAGTACCCTGGCATCTGGTGCCCATCCTGTCCCACCCTCCTGCCTTCCTGCCTCTCTCCTCCTTCATTATTACCCGCCACCCCCAACATCTGCTCCCCTATCTGCTTGGGGCCCTGAGGCCAAGTGGAGAATCAGTGTGGGGACTTGGACCCCCAAGTCCTAAGGCTGAGGGTGGCAGGTAGAGCTGGATGATCAGAAAGTCCCCACACCCCCAGCCCTAAAGGAGTCTTAGGCATCTGCTTCCCCTGTCCCCAGCTCCCGCTAGGTGGGAAAGAGTTAAGGACAGGCAGCAGCCGGGCTGGGTGGCAGGGCGGCTGGAGGCCAGAGACCTTTGGTGATAATCCCCTCATGCCAGAGCTGTGGAGAACAAGGTTAGGGCCCCATGTGGGAAAGGCCCCTGCGCTGATCCCTGGGGCCAGGCCTTGGCCTCCTGCTTCTGACTCCCACTGGACACTGCCAGCCTGGCCTTCACTGCACCAGGGCTGCAGGTTGTCCACTGTCCCTGAGGCTCTCAATGGACTCAGCATCACCTGCCAGCCCCCTAGACTCCCAGGATCTCTGAGGTGCCATGAGCTCCGCATGTCCAGGCCCTGGCTCTCACTTCCTGGCCTCCCGAGTCTGTCTTGCTCTGTCCTTCTCTGCGCCAGGCCCTTCCCCTAGGCTTGTGTACCCCCGTTCCTGTGTCTGTTGTCTCTACCTCTGTCCCTTGCTCTCTCTGTCACTAAGTCCCCTCACTCTGCTCAGCTCTGCTCTGTCTCCCCTGCCCCTCTCTAGATTTCAGCATCTGGCAGCCTCTGCCGTCCTTCTCATCGGACACCCCTCTCCCCAGGGGCCCTGTCCCCTTGACACTGACAGATAACTCTGGGGTGTTAAGCTACAGATTAGTTCAGGCAAAATTCTCAATTTTGCTTGCGTGCTTTCCCCCTTGGGTTATGTAAACAGTAATTCTCCCCAGATGGAACTATTTTCCTCGCTTCTAAGAGGGTGAGGAGGGGGCTTGGGCAGGGCTAGGTGGAATGCTAGGGTTCCGCAGAGGATCTCAAGAGCAAGGTGGAGGCTGAAGACTGAGGTCCCACTGGCCACCTCTCCTCTGCAGGTGCTGGCTCTTCCGTGACCATGCCTGTGACCTTTGCCCTCCTGCTCCTCCTGGGCCAGGCCACCTCAGATCCATGCTACGATCCTGGGGGCCAGCCCCGCTTCTGCCTCCCCCCAGTGACCCAGCTGGCTGGTGGCATAGCAGCCCCCTGCCCTCAGGCCTGTGGCCTCTCCCCGGGGATGGGCCCTGGCTCCGGGGCTATCTGTAATGGCAGCCTGACCCTGGACCTGGATGGCCTCTTCCTCCTCACTTCCGTCACGCTGCGCTTCTGCACCCCGGGGCCCCCAGCACTGGTTCTGTCTACTGCCTGGGCCACTGGGGGTCCTTGGCGGCCTCTGTGGCGCAGAGCTGCCTGGCCTGGAGCCTTGGGGGGCCCCGAGAAAGTGACCTTACGCTCCCCACCAGGCCCAAAGGCCAGGGTGGTGGCGCGCCACCTCCGTGTGGAGTTTGGGGGCCGGGCAGGGCTGGCAGCAGCTGGAGTGAGAGGCCGCTGCCAGTGCCACGGCCACGCTGCCCGCTGTGCTGCCCGCTCCCGGCCTCCCCGCTGCCGCTGCCGCCACCACACCACCGGCCCAGGGTGCGAGAGCTGCCGTCCATCCCATCGTGACTGGCCCTGGCGGCCTGCTACACCCCAGCACCCCCATCCTTGTCTGCGTGAGTCCTGGGCCCTGCCTAAGCCCCAGTCTCCCAGGCAGCTGGTCCCTCATCCCCAAGGGTGCAAGGTGTGCTCTTCCTCCCTACAGTGGCCTGCTCCTTGTGCTCCTGTGCTATGCTGGGCCCTGGGTTTCCTCTTCCCTCAGCAGCCCCTAACTGCCACGGGGTGGGGCTCTCGGGACACTGATGACTGTGATGGTACAGGGGAGGGTAGGGGATAGTGCAGCTGGACTCTCCCCTTCTTCTCCAACGAACTCAGAGGAAAGTCCAAGGTGTATGCTTATCTAGCACCTGCCACGTGCCAGGCGGTACAGTCAGCGACCCCATTCCTGGATGAGGAAACTGAGGCCAGCGGTCACGAGTCCCTTGCATAGGACACCCAAGTGCCATGTGTGCCAGGGCCAGGACCCTGGCAGTTGGGCCCTCCTGGGCCTCAGATCACCCCTCACCTGGGTGCTTTAGGAGGATAAACAGGAGCATGGCCCCGGTAGGCAGCCAGGGCTCATGTCCCAGCTTCTCTGCTCACCAGTGATGTGACCCAAGGCAGGTGGCCACTTCCTGCAACCCATCGGGTGGGGACAGTAACTATGCTCCCTTGGGCCCAGTCCTCAGTTCCCCAGTCCCCTACAGCACACCACTGAGATTTTCCTGCAGCCCTGTATCTGTCCCCTGCCCCCAGACCTAGGGCCTCCACTTCACTCAGTGGGCCTCAGCCATGGTCTGCAGGGAAGGCAAGGAAAGACTCAGTATCCATGGGATGGTGTGGGCCACATCCTGAGCCTGAATGGGGCCTGGGTGTGGGGAAGTCATTCCTGTGAGGACTGCAACAGCCCCTGAGGCTGAGCTGGGCCCCACGCTCTGCACCCAGGCTCTCAACCTCCAGAGTTACAAGGAAGGGTCTTTCGGGCCAGGCGAGCTTCTGCATTGGTGTCCCCAATAGTCTTGCACTTTCCCAGCCGAGACCTCCAGAACATAATTTTCTCTTGGGTCAGAAAGGACCTGACTGCTCCCTGAGAACCTGCATGTGCTGCCACTTCTAATGTTCACCAAGCCCTGGCGACTGGGCTGGTAAACCCTGCTGGTCTGGGCAGATCAAGGCCCGGAGGACAGCCCTTCTCCTTGACTGCCCCTTGCTCTACTGGGCCCCTCCCTACTCTTTCTAAGTGAAAAGCCTTTAAACCCAGGTCTCCCCAAGAGTGACCCAGGGGCATTTCGCTAGCAGTACAGATCCCAGGCCCAAGGAATTGATGTAGTTTTTAAAACCCTTCCCTGGTGACTGTGATAAGATGTGAGGCTCATGAGCCACTTCCTTAGAGAACCTGATAAGCATTCCCCGGAAAGCTAACTTCCACCAGTGTCACATGGACACGGTAGGGTTCAAATCCTGCCTCTGACAACCTCCAGGCTACTCTGCTTGGGCAGGTGATCACCTCTCCTTGCCTAAGCTTCCCCATCTGACTAAGTGAGGCGTACAGGACTCCGACAGGCCATGATCAAAAGAAACCTACACCAAGGTGTATAATAGTTGAGATTCCAGAAATTCAATTTTAGTGTACGTGCTGCCAAAGTGAGTACAAGATTCCAGGCATTCAACATGAGAACAGAATATTAAATGCTGTTAGAGGAAAGAGACTAAGTTTCCCATCTGTGATGTGGGGCGATGCTGGTAGCAGTTTCACAGAACCACTGTGAGAATGAAACACATCAAGCAGCCAGGCGTGGTGGCAAACACCTGTAATCTCAGAATTTGGGAGGCTGAGGCAGGAGGCTGTGGCACAAGTTTGAGCCCACACTGGGCAACTCAGTGACTCAGTGACACACTCTCTCACAATAGAAAATGAAAAGGGCTGGGGATGTAAAGCAGCACGAAGGCCCAGCATTCACCCCCCCCCCCCCACACACACACACCACAGAAAAAAAAGAAATAGGTGAGGTGCTCAGCACAGTAGCAGGCCACCTGCAAGCACCAAGAGCCGAGTATCTGTTCTGTGCCAGGCTCAGGTTACTTAGCTTCTCTTGGTCGCCCCATGAGGTGAACCCTAAATGCTCTTCTGCAGCAATGGACCCAAGCTAGAAGTGCAGGAGTACCGGCCTTCGGAACAGAGGAGAGGCAGGCAGGTGTCTGCCCACACAGCCTCCAGTCAAGCCCTCGACTTCCTTCAGCACTGGGCTGCACTGAACCCCTCGGGGCTCACAGTGTCCATTAAGTACACCCACTTCAAGATGAGAACAAAGACATCTTGGGCCCAGGTTTACCCAGGGAGCCCCAGGCTTGCCCATAGTGCCCACATCTTATTTCCTTCCCCGAGGGCCCTGAGTAAGGAGAAAGCTGAGGACCAGGGGACAGAAAGCCTGGCCCCTACAGCACAGCTCCATCTCGCTCCCAGCCTGCTCTTGCAACCAGCATGCCCGCCGCTGCCGCTTCAACTCTGAGCTGTTCAGGCTGTCGGGTGGCCGAAGCGGGGGTGTATGTGAGCGGTGCCGCCACCACACAGCTGGTCGCCACTGCCACTACTGCCAGCCTGGGTTCTGGAGGGACCCCAACCAGCCAATCACCAGCCGCAAGGCTTGCAGGGGTGAGTGTAATGTAAAGCCAGGCAAAGTGGAAAAGGATGCAGAGAAGGGAAGCTCGGGCCTGGGGGGCGGGGTGTGTGGACTCCAGTACCAGGGGAGGAAAGGAATGCAAGTTTAGTAGGAAGCATCTGGGTCCCTGATACTCCACACCCCGTCTCCTCTCCCCACCTAGCCTGCCAGTGCCACCCTATTGGGGCAACAGGAGGTACCTGCAACCAGACCAGTGGGCAGTGCTCCTGCAAATTAGGGGTTACAGGCCTGACGTGCAATCGCTGTGGGCTGGGCTACCAGCAGAGTCGCTCCCCCAGGATGCCCTGCCAGCGTGAGTTCCGAGGGGCTGCAGACCACCCAGATCTCAGTAGAAACAGAGGTGGGGCCTGGGAGATGGGAACAAGAATGGGGAGGCAGGACTCTGAGTCTTCAGAGAAGCCAAGGACTGAAATTCCAGACTCCTCAGGCTTGGGATGAAGGGAGCTTGAGGAAGAATAAGTCAGGGTGCAGATTCCTGGGTCCTGGAAGAGGATGGCAACAGACATTTGCACCCTTGGGAGTCTGGTTGCCTGGCCTCTGGGGGGTGGGGGAGGATGATTAAGGTTAAATCAAATTTCTCCTTTGGGTTCAGGAATTCCAGAGGCCACTACCCCCCTTGCCACTACTCCTGGTGCTTCTAGCTCTGGTAAGACAGTCAGGTAGTGAGATGCCCGGAAACCAAGAGGGCTCCGGGATGGGCTGACGGGGCTCTGAGGTTGTCGGGTCCTGGGGGTGTGGACATCCCAGCTGTCTATCACACTGCAGTGAATGGATGGGTGGGCAGAACACTGTGGTCCAGGCCTCAGGAGCCCACTGCAGATAGCCCAACCCTCCCCAGACCCTCAGTGTCAAAACTACTGCAACACCTCGGACACCAAGGTCCACATGAGCCTTCGGAGGTACTGCCAGCAGGACTACGGTGAGTGCCTGGGAGAAAAGGCCCAAGGCTGCCCAGAAGATTCAATGACACCTTTGGGCTCAGCTTCACTCTCTCATCTTACATGGAAAGGGTGTTGGGTTCTAAAGGCATCCAGGATCTTATAGGACAAGAGATATATTGGGAGAGGGACAGCAGGGAGTGGGTTCTCACCTTTAATAGGGACTTTTTCTTCCCCCATGCTCTCGAGTTTCGAAGCTTTGCTTTGCTGACACCTCTGAGGGTGGAAAGACAAAAGGGAGCTGGTTAAAGAGGAAGGCTCCTTGTCCTGTCATCCCTCAGCCCCTTCAGGGTACCAGATATCTGAGCCTTTGCCCTATGCCCCACTCTCCTGGACTCTCAGGTCTAACCCACAGTCCACATGGACCTAACTCAATCTCAAGCTCAGGAATTCAGCACAACCCACAAAGCTGTGACCGCCTCCCTCAGAAAGCATGCTTTTCCAAATTGCTAGAGGGACCTCAACCAGGACACCTCGAACCCTTCCAGCCTCCCAAACGCATCCCAGAGCCCTTCCCCTGGCAATATCCTCCTCTTCCTGGGCTCACTCTGACCTTGCTGCATTAAAGACCCGGAGTAGTCTTTTCTGCTTTGTCCCCCTTTGACTATGGTAGGGTCCCCAAGTGCCCCCCATCTCTAACTCAATTCCTATCTCCACTGCTCCTAATGTGACTCCCGAAGCCTCACCTAATATATTGCAGGCTCCTGAGCTCCTCTCCCAGTCTGACCTCTCCGCACGACCTCCTCTTTCAATCACAATCGCTGCCTGTCACAAACCACACACCCTGCCCTCTGGATTCCCCAGCACCCAGCTGCAGTCTCCCCCAGTACCCTCCCGACCCAGGCCAGATCCCCGCCCGCACCCTTACCCCCACCCCCACCCCCATCCCCACTCCCACCCTGTGGAGTACAGAGTCCCTACCTAGGCCTCCCTGCCCAGCCCTGACTGACTCATAGGATGGAGATGACCCGAGGCCCCACCCCCCTGACCCCGCCTCCCCGCAGTTCTGCGCGCGCAGGTGTTGGCGTCGGAGGCGGCGGGCCCCGCCTGGCGGCGGCTGGTCGTGCGCATATTGGCCGTGTACAGGCAGCGGGCCCAGCAGGTGCGCCGCGGTGACCAGGACGCCTGGGTGCCCAGCGCAGACCTGGCCTGCGGCTGCCTGCGCTTACACAATGGAACCGATTACCTGCTGCTGGGCAGCGCGGCCGGCGACCCAGACCCCGCGCGCCTTGTCCTCGACCGCCACGGCCTCGCATTGCCCTGGAGGCCGCGCTGGGCCCGGCCACTGCGGAGGCTGCAACAGGAGGAGAGTGCCGGCGGCTGCCGCGGTCTGAAGTCCCCCACACCGAGCCCCCGAGCTGGACACTAACCAAGACTAGAACCGCCTCGCGACCACTTAAGAAATTCAGGCAACAGGCGCGAACGCTCTAGCTCGACGTGCATTCTGCGGAACCAATCAGAAGCCGTGGCGCCCCTGGCGTCATTCCACGTGCGCCGGCCTCGCGCAGGGATGAGCAGAAAGCGCAGAACTGTAGGACTGTTGGGAGTTTCTGCAGCGCCTCTTTGGTTTGTGACCTGAATAATTCTTTTCCACAATAAAGTCAAATCTTACGGAATTTTGTCTCCTGACTCTCGATTCATTCTTGGAGAGTCCCAGGGACAAATGAAGAAGGCTTTGAACAAATCTCCAAGAGCTCCCTGAGACAAAGTGACCAATCTGATTAAAGAACTCTTACGGCGTCACTAGGTGCCAGTCAGATTACTCTCACGTGATGGTCGATGGCCATGAGACAGTGGGTGGGCCATGGACATGGGCAGGCCATAGAAAAAGCGGGAAAATTGATGAAAGGAAAAAACAGCTCCAGATTTCTGGAAAGTTCCAGATGAAAGAACATTTCGTTCCTGAAAATCTTTATTCAAAGAGAATTTGCGTGATATCTGAAGAAGGTTCTGACCTATTCACCTGGCCTTGAAGTGCAGTCAGGACCCTTTCCTGAGAGAAGAGCCCATTGGGAACCACAGAATGCTGTAATGTTGCTTGGTGTTAGAGTTAAATTTCACCAAACCGGCCAAATACAGAAAGTGCTATGGAGTGGGAGGCTGTCCTGGTTTCACCCCTTGCCATTCTGACCTCTGCACTCACAACCAACCACAATTTTAAATTTGTGTGAGCTTTTCTGTAAGAGTCCCTGTGAAGGGGTGCTTTGAGGGCATCTTAGAGGAAGTGATCTGGAGACCCGAGACCCGTTTGGACCTGGAGAGCAATCCTTTTCTTCCCTGAGAGAAAAGTGAGCTCTCAGCCAATAGGGAGAAAGAACAGGCTGTGATGTGATGTCACAAGATGCTAAGCAGAGGGAAAAGTGTCCTCCAGCAGACCTGGGTTTGCTCCTGTGATACTAAAAAAGACAGAAAATAGCCCTAGGGTGGTGACCATTTGACCCCCAGGCCACCAATAAAATCCTCTATCTGGGGGATCTTGTCTTTGGTTTCTAGCTGGGCTCAGGATGGGGACATCTTTGAAGCAGTGTTTAGGAGATTCCCAAAGCCTTATCTGATTTAACCTGGTATCACCGACTTCACCTCTTACAACTCTTTTTCTTCATCCATGCCACTACAGCCACACTGGCCACCTTCCTATTCCTTTAGAAATCAAGCACATTTAGCCCTAGGGCCTTTGCACTTGCTTTTCTCTCCACCTGGGACACATTCCCTCACAGAACAGCAAACTGAAGGTATGCCTTCAGTTATTCAGATTAGGCAAGTTCTGGTGGCTTGACAAAAGTTTATTTCTTGCTCATGAACATCTGCCATACAAGTTGTCAAGGACTAGTTTTCCACCATCACTCAAAGATCCAGGCTGAGCAATCACAGTCAAACTTGTGGTATCAACTGCTGCAACCCAAGGTATCCTTCATCAGTGTGGCAGGGAGAGAGCGGAAACACAGAGAGAGAGAGGGTCCCATAAAAACAATAAATGTGCCGGTCTAGGAACAACTCTCTTCCTCTCCCAGCTCATTGGTCAGGATGTGGTCACATGACTCTAGAGCTGCGTAGAGTAGGGTGGGAGATTCTCCTTCATGCCCAGATAGGAGAGCTGTGGGATTCGCTTCCTATTGCTGCCATAACGAATGATTATAAACTAAGCAGTTGAGACAACATCAATTTATCAGCTTGCAGTTCTACGGATCAGAAGTCCCTCCTAGGTTTCACTGGGTTAAAATCAGGTACTAACAAGACTATGTTTCTTACAGATTCTCCAGGAGACAATCTGCTTTCCTCCCATTCCCAGCTACTAGGCCACCTACATACTGCCTCAGCTCTTCCTGCTTCACCAAAGTCCGAAAAGGCAGATTAAGTCTGCTTCACACTTGAAATTCCCCTGCCTTCTCTCTCTTTCTGACTCCAGGTAGGAAAGATTTTTGGCTCGAGCTGATTGTTTTTGCAGTACTGGAGATTAGACACAGGGTATTTGCACTAAACCACATCCCATTGTTGTATTTTTCTTCTTAACACTTATTGCCATTTTATATATTAACTGTTTATTTGTTTACTATTTCTTTTTTTCCCTTTCAAGTCTATTTTATTTCAAAGAGAAGAAAGAAAACTTTCAAAACACAACAATTAGGGGACAACAATGGTACATACATTTTGCATTGCCATCCCCAAATCAGTCGCCCAGAGAACAAGACATCTGCATTCACTTGTCCAAACAGTGACGCACAAACCTTTCTCTCTTCAATGAATTCGCAGAAAGCAGTGGTATAACTATCTTAACCCCCGCCAAAATACATATATGGTTTCTTTCAGCTTCTTACACTAGTGAGACAATACAACGCATACACATACACGTCTGATTTATTTTACCTATATTATGGACTCAAGTTACATCCATTTACCTATAAAAGTTTCAGATTTGTCCTTCATTATGAATGAGTAGTACTCCATTGTATAAAAGTATCACTTTTTTCTATCCATTCCTCAGTCGATGGGCATTTAGGTTGCTTTCAAGATCCAGCTATTCCAAATTGTGCTGCTATGGACATGGGGGTGCATATATATTGCTGTAATGTGAAGTTTTTAATTCTTTTTTATTTTTTGAAGTTTTTAATTCTTATGGGAAGATACCTAGAAGGGAAATAGCTGGGTCCAAAAGGGCCACCAATCCTAGTTTTTTGAAGAATCTTCACACAGATTTCCACAGTGGTTGCACCAATCTGCACTCCCACCAACAGGGAAGAAGGGTTCTTTTTTCCCCACACTCCCTCCAGGATTTGTTATTGGTAGATTTGATAGTAGCCATTCTTTCTGGGGGAGGTGGAATCTCAGTATTGTTTTAATTTGCATCTCTCAAATGACCAGTGATGTTGAACATTTTTTCATATATTTGTTTTCTGTATTTCTTCATCTGAGAAGTATGTATTCATCTTAGATGCTCACTGTGGATTGGGTTTTTAAGTCTGGGAGGACTGATCTTTTTGAGTTCTTTGTACGTTCTTGATAGTAATCCTGTGTTTGAGGAACAGCTGGCAAACATTTTCTCCCACATTGTGGATTGACTCTTCACTCTGTTGATGATTTCTCTTGCATGCAAAACCTTTTCAATAAGATGAGATGACAGTTGTTGATTCTTTGTGATAGTTCCTGTGCAGTCAGGCTTTTGTTCATAAAGTCTTTGCCTACACCAATGTCTCCTAGAGTTTTACCTATTCTGTCTTCCAGAAGATTGAATGTTTCTGTTTTAATCTGTTTAATGTTTAGATCTTTGATCCATTTTGAATTTAATTTAGTGCATAATGAAACATATGGATCCAACTTTAATCTTTGGCATATGCAGAGCCAATTTTCCCAGCACCATTTATTAAAGAGGCTATCTTTCTTCCAATTAATGTGTTTGGCACCTTTGTCAAAGATAAGATGGCTAAGCCGGGCATGGTGGCTCACGCCTATAATCCCAGCACTCAGGAGGCTGAGGCAGGAGGATTGTTGTGAGTTCGAGACCAGCCTAGGCTACAAAGTGAGCCCAAGACCAGCCTGAACTGCACAGCGAGACCTTTCTCAAAAAAAAAAAAGATAAGGTGGCTTAGTGTGTCTGCAGTTGTTTCTGCATCTTCTAATCTGTATCACTAATCTTCATGTCTGTTTTTTTCCAGTACCACACTGTTTTTATCACAGTAGCTTTATTGTATAATTTCAAGTCAGAGATTGTGATGCCTCCTGCCTTGCCTTTGTTGCTGGGATTGCCTTTGCTATTCTAGGTCTCTTCTGGTTACAGATGAATTTTAGGATTTGTCTTAGTTATTTTTTACTCATTGCTGAGACAAAATACCTGATGCACCAATTTGGGAAAGGAAAGGCTTATTTCTTATAGTTTTTGGAGGTTTTAGTCCATACTCGGTTGGCTCCAAGGCGGAGTGGCATATTGGGGCTGCAGTTTATGGCGGCTGCAAACAGCAAGGCAGAAACCAGCAAGAGAGCGAGACACAACATCTTCTTCCTGCCATTACATTACATACTGGCTCCACCCGTAGATGGGTGTAGCACTGACACCATAAATCCAAGCTAGACAATGAACCAATCACAAATGCACAATGCTTTTGAGGGTCTTCCATGTAGAGCATATGTCATCTGCAAATAATGATAGATAACTTCTTTCTTTCCTATCTTTGTTCCTTTATTTCTTTCTCTTTTCTAATTGCTCCAGCTGAAGTTTCCAGAACTGTGTTGAGTAAGAGTAGAGACAGTGGAAATCCTTGTCTTATTCCTGATTTCAGAGAGATAGTTTTCAGTTTTTGTCCATTTAGTATGTTTCAATTTTTGGGGGGGGGCGGTGCCAGAGACCGAACTCAAGACTGCACACTTGCAAGACAGGCACTTATATCGCTGAGCTAAATCCCCAGCCCTTGTTCATTTAGTATGATGTTGGCTGTTGTGTTACATGTCATAGGTGGCTTTTATTTTCTGTAGGGTGTTTATCATGAATGGTTGATGAACTTTGTCAAAAGCTTTTTATGCCTCTATTGAGTTGATCGTATGATTTTTGTCTTTGGCTCTGTTAATGTGGTGTATTATATTCATTGATTTATGTATGTTGAGGCATCCCTGCATTCCTAAGATGAACCCCATGTGATCATAGTATGTAATCTTCTTCATGATTTGCTACATTCTGTTTGCCAGTATCTTACTGAGGACTTTTGAATTTATGTTCATTAGAGAAATTGGCCTGTAATTCTCTTTTTCTTAGTTGGGTCCTTTTCTGGTTTTGGTATCAAAAAGCAAGGTAATGCTTGCTTCAGGAATAAATCTGATAATATTGCTTCTCTTTCAATTTCATTAAAGAGTTTGAGAAGTAGTACTATGAGATCTTCTCTACATTTCTTATAGAATTCAGCAGTGAATCCATCAAGGCCTAGGTTTCTTTGTTGATAGGTTTTTAATTACATCTTCAATTTCATTTATTTATTTAGTCTTTTGAGACAGGGTATCGCTATGTAGTTCAGGCTGGCCTTGAGCTCACTTTGTAGCCTAGGCTGGTCTCGAACTCGCAAGGATCCTCCTGCCTCAGCCTCCCGAGTGCTGGGATTACAGGCATGAGCCACCATGCCCAGCTAGCTTGTCTATTTTTTGTCTGTGTCTACTCTAGCATCACTAAGCATGGTCTTTGTTTGAGAGATTATTTCTGATTTCATTTTTTCTAGATCCTCATTCAGCTGCTTTGTTGTTACCACTTCAGGGAGGCCAGGTGGGAAGCTTTCAGATTGTCCCATCTCACTGCCTCCTGGATTTGCCTTTGGTGAACTTGGTGTCTGGGGTTGCATTTTGTTTAAGTGTCTTTTCTCTTTTTTTCTTTATTTCATTCAATTCTTGGAGCAATGCTTATAAACTACCTATGGTGAGTTGCTTTATTGCTAGTATTTAGGATCCCTAGGTGGTGACTACATCTCTGAGGTATCTTCCAGGTATAACTGGTTTTTGGGTTTGAGTCTGTTGGAAGATCTTACCTCTTCAGTTTATTAGAGATGAGAAGTTGTTACTTGTTTGGCCCAATTTCAGGTTCTTTGACACTGTGCCACAGTATTTTCAGTGATCCTTAATTAATCTCAGTCATGGAATACGGAACCAACAATTGTTTAGAACAACTGTGTCATTTTGGTACCAGTAGCATCAAATACATCCTAGACAACTGAGCTAACCCTTAATTTGCCAGTCTGAACCATACGCACTAGGATTGTGGTTATATAACAAAACCTAAAGCAAACTAGAAAATTATATGCAGTATATAAGTCAGTTTTGCCTTCAGGGGTTAAAATTTAAAGGGGATTAAGGAGAAAATAAAGAAGTGTAAGAAGAGGAAGAGATTAGAGGTAAGGTTGGAGGGATCACACCAACTTTGGGAAACTGGTACAGAAGTCTGAAAGAAAAGAGAGATACGGCAACCCACTCAAGACCCTTTCTGTCTCTCTCAGGCAGAAGCTTTCTTTCTCTCAATAAATATATTCTACTCTTAAAAAAAAGAGAGATAGAAGGAATAACAGAATAGAACCACAACCACAAAGAGGCTAGGAACCATGTTCACACTTGTAAAAACAAAATAAAACAGTGAAGGAGAAGCCAGGTATGGTGATGCATACCTATAATCCCAGCACTTGAGAGGCTGAAGCAGGAGGATTGCTGTGAATTCAGGACCAGCCTGGGCTAGAAATTATGTTCAAGTCAAGCATGATAGGTCTGAGGAGGGGAAGAAGAGGGGGAAGGACTGGCCGGCGGTGGTGGCTGAAAAGATAGGAAGTATAAAATATAACTAACCTTTATTTTGGGAATTCGGGGAGAGACACCCCCGGCCCCCTGGGGCGCGGCATCTCCACCCCGGGGCCAGCGATCTCTCTCGAGGACACGTGGCGTGGGGGAATATAAATAGCCTAAGCTTAGGGCAGTGCCCTAAGGCCATTAGAGATGCACAGGTATTTCATTGGCACACGTTTGGCACCAGGGACAGGTTTCTAGGGGTGGGGGTATAGGGTTACAGGTAAATCTCTAGGGGCGGGGGAGGCAGGAGCTCCCTAATTCCGGCTGAGGCTTTTTCTGGCTATAGCATCCGGTCTGGGCCAGCAACCCTTTCAAAGCACAAACTGCATAGGGAGACCCTCTCTCTTAATGCAGATCTCTCCCAGCAAGCCAGCAGTAGCTTTTTGGCAGGATAGTGGATAATCTCAGTAGCCCTGCCCTGAGACTGGACTCATTGAACTCACTGCTGTCCAAGCAATTTCTGCAAGTCTGAGTTCATTTGGGAGCCACTAGATGGAGCTGGCAGCAGTTCTGGGTTCTGAGCTCAGTGGGGCTGTCTCCAAATGATTCCTGGCTAATTGCTTTTTCCCGCATGAAGACTAAGTCCTCTGCACTCACTGCCAGCCCGTGCAGTCCCTCATGTCTGCTGCCCCCTGCACGCTATGATGTCTCTCTGCAGAGGTCTCCAAGGCCGCCAGCCATCACTGTCACTCTGGAGCCACAGGTTCAAACCTGAACCACACCTCTCATGCAGTGAGTTCCATGTCAGGAAGAAGGCGCCACCAGTTATGTCCTTCTTCATTGGAGTTTCTCTGTTCACTGGCTCTGTGACCTCCAGTTTGCCCTTTAGAGTCTTCCTGGCATCAGTGGGCCCACTTCCCTCTCTTGTCTCCCTCATGATGCTGTATTTCCACATCTAGATAGCGATTCTCAGAAAAGGCTGTTTTCTCTGCTGCATACTGCTCTGCCATCTTGGTCTCTTCAGTCATTTGAATTTTAAAGTCTGTTTGCTATTTCTTTGCCCACTGGATCATGAGTGAGTAGAATCAGGGATTTTGTTTTGGACATGGACACATCCCCTGCACCTAGAAAGGTACCTGATTCATAATAGATGCTCAGTTATATTTGTTGAAAGAGTGAATCAGTGAGTGGTCTAATTTGTAGCCCAAACCAAGTTGGAGGCAGTGCCTCATTCAATCTGTATCATTAGTGTTTGTAGTAATTTCCAAATAGCAGTGGTTTAAATAAGATAGAAGTTGTATCTCTTGAATAAAAGAAATCTGACTTGGTGTGGGAATACATGCCTGTAATCCCAGAAAGGCTGAAGCAGGAGTGTCATAAACCCAAACCTAGCCTAGGCAAATTAATAACTTAGCAAGACTCTGTCTCAAAAAATAAAAATAAAAAAGGACTGGGGATGTGGCTCACTGTGAAGATCCCAGGTTCCATCCTCAGTAAACTCTCTCTCTCTCTCTCTCTCTCTCTCTCTCTCTCTCTCTCTCTCTCTCTCTCTCTCTCTACACACACACACACACACACACACACACACACACACACACACATTCACATCTGTACCTACTATCCAAGAACTTTTCAGTTTTCCTCTCCATAATCCTTGTCCTCATGAGCCAACATGATAGCTAGTGCTCCAGTCATGGCATCTCTATTCATTCTGCAGAATAAAAGTAGGCAAAGGCAAAAAAGTAAAGTCAAAGGCCCACATAGCTAATTTACAAGGATTTTTTTCCCCTCAAAAGCTGCCAAACAATCTTTCTGTTCTCCTCTCACTTGTTAGAATGGGGTCACATGCTCACATCTATACAAGAGAGTATGGGAATGTAGCCTTTAGTGCAGGACCCAGCTAAATAGGGGGTTTTGTTATGAAAGAAAAGATATTTGGAATAATTAGCTGTCCTGCTTTATACCAGAGCTTCCATCAGTGAAAAATCAGAGTATACTGTGATGTCATGAGTTGCTAGGCAGGGAAACCTTTCAGCATTTTTTTTAAAGAGGCTGAGACCTTGGAAGGAGGTGAAGTCTGGCCAAGGCTTCCATCCCACCTTCCACTGCCTTGACCTCAGATCTGCATCTGTGTTGTTCACTGCTGTCCCTGCAGTCCCTGAGACAAGACAGGCACTCAATAAATAGGTAAGGAGTAATTAGCGGGTCTTGATTTTCCCCCATGATATGAGGAAGAACTAGGAACTCAGGGATTCCTTGAGATGTGGGGTGGGGTTTAAACCCAAGCCTGCTTGGATTTTATCAGAATCTTCACCTCTCTCTTGAAGATGCCCAGATCCAGTCAGCTGTGGTGGTGCACACCTGTCATCCCAACACTGGGGAGGCTGAGGCAAGAGGATAGAGTTTGAGAAAGCCTGAGCTACACATCGAGTTTAAAGCCAGCCTGGACTACAGAGTGAAAACCTGCTCTTGCACCCCAGAAAAAACATGCTGAGACCCTGAGAGGAAGGAAACTTAGCAACAGCCATACCCCAAATTGCCTACATTCAGATGTAGCTTTGTAGATTCGTGCTGTCGAGTACAGTAACCATGAGCCACACCAGGCTGTGTAAATTTAAATTAATCTGGATTCTCTGGAGGCTGAGGCAGGAGGGCTGGCTCAAATTTGAGGGCAGCCTGCACTGCATATTAAGTTCAAGCCAGTCTGAATTGCATAATGAGAACCTGTCTGAAAAAAAAATTTTTAATAAATAAATGAATAAATGTTAATTTAAATGAAATTACAAATCAAATCACATTAGTCATGTTTCAAGTGGCAGGCGTCCAGCACATGGAATAGTGTACGGTTACAACATTCCCTGCACCACAAAAAGTCCTAGTGAGAAAAGAAAAAACAAGAAGAAAGAAAATCTTACTGAACAGTACTGCCTGCTCCTGAAGAGGTGGGCTCCAGAAACCTCCTGGGTTGGACTCCCACCTCTGCTACCCGCTGACAGCATTCTCATCTGTAAAATGGGGAGGTGCTGGGAGCCCTTGAAGCTGGAAATTGACCTAGAGCATAACCCAGACATGACCCTACCAGAAAATGAAGAGCGCCCAGGTCAGCCACATGAAGTTGCTACAGCCCAGGAAAACACCAAGCTCCAAGACAATCCAGGCAGTGGGTTGCTAGGCAGAGGGGCTGAAATTGACATCAGCTCTCCCAGTATACAAATAAACAGCTGCTACAGTGGCTGAGCAGTACCTTTCCTCCCATCTGGAGGATAAGTCACCACCTGACCCCAGCTTTGTCTCTTCTTTATTTTTCTCATCCTCTTGGGGTCCTTCACCCCAAGAACCTCAAGAGCCACCTGGGTCAGGTAGCGAGGAAAATGATAATAGGAAATAATCTCCAGGTGCACTGGCAGAAGAAACGAGTGGGGCATGGTGACCCACACCTATAATCCTAGCACTCTGGGAGGCTGAGGTTGGAGGATTGTAAATTCAAGCTCCACCTGGGTAACTTAGTGATTTGTGAGACTATCTCAAAAACAAAAAATAAAAAGGGCTAGGAGTGTAGCTCAGTGTAAAAATCTTGACTTCTCTAGTACTGTAATACAAACAAACAATATCTGGCCCAGGGTGAGACCCACATGAGCTCAGTTATTACTGAAACACGCAGGGCCAGGGATGGAGCTCAGTGGTACGACACCTGCCTGGTAAGCCTGAGGCCCTAACTTCCATTCCTGGTACCATAAAACAACAACAAAGACAACAGAAACCATAAAAAGAAAAAAAGGCCCCAGCCTGCCTGAAACACGAAGATGCCACACCCTTGCGGAACAGGACCACCAGGAGGTGGGAACCCAGATGGAGGGGCTCTGCCTGCCCGGAGGCAGTGGGAGTTGGGGCTCCAAGAGAGGGACTGAGGCCCAGTGACTCTGGGAACCGCGTGGCCTGGAGAATCCTGGCTACCACCTCCCACCAGAAGCCGGCGGTGGGAGATAAAAGCGTCTCAGGGCGAGCCCCATATGTTCCTTATGACCCAAACTTTGTTCCCAACGCCCGAGACAAATCAGCGTGAAATGCACATCTGGGACCACCTTCCGCCTGGCCCGCCCACTGGGTGCCTGGCCAGCCTGTCTGTGCCATAATGGAGGTGGCGCAGGTGGCCTCCACAGCACGGGGCCGTCGTTCACTCTGCCAGATGGCTTCCTGGAGGGGGCTCCTGAGTAGGTCTGAATAGGCATGGTCCAGTAGTGAAAGGGGGAAGGGATGCTCAGGAAAAGAGAACGATTTGCTAAGAGGTCAAAGGCTAGAGGACCTGGTGTGTCCAAAGATAAAGGACGAGGCTGGGATTAGAGATGGCCAGGGCGTACGGGCTTTGTAAGGCCAAGCTGAGGCCTTCAGTTTTTCCCCCACTAGGGGTTCTTGGATGAAGAAAAGAGCAGGGTCCCCCCCATGTAAGAGACAAACAGTGTTAAAGCAGGTGACACAGCCAGGCATGGTGGTGCACACCTGTAATCCCAGCATTCAGGAGGCTGAGGCAGGAGGATCGCCATGCGCTGAGACCAGCATAGACTACATAGTGAGTTCAAAGCCAAGCCTAGACTGCATAATGGGACCCTGTCTCAAAAAAACCAAAACAAATAAATGACAGCAACAAAAAAGTGGGTGATATAGGAAGTCATTATCACTGACGTGACCCAGTGTATGGTGAAAATGGAGCCTTGAGATGGAGTTGCTCCCCCACGGTTGAGTCTTGAAGGACAGAGGAAGGAGTCAAGGTGGGAGAGACTGAACCGCTAGGACAAGGACAATGGAGCAACAGGGTCAGCTATGCGTGGAGCAGAAAGCACTGTGTGTGTGTGTGTGTGTGTGTATGTGTGTGTGTGTGTGTGTGTGTGTGTGTGTCTAGGGCAGAGTGGGAGTGAAATGGGGAGACTGGAGGAAGCAGGGATGAGAAGCTGCCAACCCTGGAGAGCCTTCTTCCTAAGGCCCAGGCAGGACAATCCCTTCCTCAGCTGTCTGTGAATGCCTTGGATTCTTACTTCATTCATTCACTTATTCATTGGCTCAATGTTTCTTCCTCTCATCCTTTTCGTAGTGCTGGCCCCAACCCCCAGCACTCTCAATAAATCCTTCATAGTTTTTTCAGTAACATTTAATATGTGTATTTTATGGAGGGGAGTCTTTTTTTATTGAGACAGAGTCTCGCTAGGTAGCTCACAGTGCCCTTGAATTCACTACGTGGCCCAAACTGGCCTGGAATTCACAGTGATCCTCTTGCCTCAGCCTCCTGAATCTTGGGATTACAAATGTGTACCACCACACCCTCTCTTTTTCCCTCTCCTCCACTTTCTTTTTCTACTTCTTTTTCCCTGTTTTTTTTTTTTTTTTTTTTTTCCTTTCCAGTACTGAGGATTGAGCCCAGGGCCTTGGCACTGAGCTACAAAGCCCAAACCTTTATTTATTTTTTTTTATTTTGCTAAACTGCAGAGGCTGATTTTGAGCTGGTGATACTCCTGTCCCAGCTTCCCAGAGTGCTGGGATTATAGGTAGCTGCCACCACATCTGCCTTTAACACATCCATTTGAAGTCTCCCGGAAAAGGGAGGCCCTGACACTCTGGGCCTCTTGTAGCTGGGTGTGCACACAGTGCTAGAAGGCACGTGAGCACAGGGCACCAAGAAGTGGCACCAGCCCCAGCCTGGTAGATAGAGACATTCTGCAGGATGATGTGAGGCCCTTTGCATCATGGCAGGAAAACGGGGTATCCCTCAGACAGAGAGCGAGGCAGAGGCTCCAGGGGAGACATCAGGAGCTCGGTTTCCTTCAGTGGTGCCTGATTTCTCTCTTGAGGACTCACACGTTCCAGATGCTGTGTTGGTCACATGGGAGACCCAGGGAGGCACAAGGCCAGGACCCTCAGGAGGCCCCTGCTCCCCTCTGCCTGTCCTTCCCTCTGCATATCCTGGCCTCCTCTGTTTCCATGTCTCTCATTATGTCTCACCTCCACCTCAGCTGTAATCAAAAAATCACCATAAACTGCAGCTGAAACAAAATTTATTGTCCTGTGGTTCTCAAAATTAAAAGTTCAGAGTTGGGGCTGGGGATTTAGCTCAGTGGCATAAGTGCCTGCCTTGCAAGCGCACAGTAGTGAGTTCGATCCCTGGTACTGATAAAAAAAAAAAGTTCAGAGTCAAGCTGGACTAGGTACTAAATAAAAACAAATAAAGGACAAAAAAAATCAAACTGTGCACAGTGGCACATGCTGTAACTCTAGCACTCAGGAGGCTGAAGCAGGAGGATCTTAACTTCCAGGCCAGCCAGGGCTATACAGTGAGAGCCTGATTTAAAAAAAACCAAACAGGGCTAGGGATTTAGCTTAGTGGCACAGTGCCTGCTTGGCAAGCATGCAGTACTGAGTTTGATTCCTGGTACCAAAAAAAAAAAAAAAAAAAAAAAATAGAAAACCAAAAAGTCAAAAGTTAAGGTGCCAACAGGGTCACACTCCCTCCAAAGGGCCCAGGGGAAAGTTGTCCTTTTGTCATCCACCTCTGGTGGCTCCCAGCATCCCTTGGCTAGTGATAATACTGCTCTGATGCCTGCTTGTTTTGGTCAGCCTCTCTTCCTGGTCAGATCTCATTTCTGTCTCTCTCTCTCTCTCTTTGGTACTGGGGATCAAACTCACTTGTCAGGCAGGCACCACTGAACTAAACCCCCGACCCAGATCTTATTTCTGTTTAAGGGCACCTGTCACTAGAATTAATGTCCATCAAATAACATAGGCTAATCTCTTCTCAATGTTAGTCTTTTTTTGTAGTAGTAGTATTGGAAATTGAACTTAGTACCTTGTGATTGACAGGCAGGAGCTTGTGCTGCTGAGCTAAATCCTGGGCCCCTAATCTCTTCTCAAGATCCTTAACTTTTTTATATGTACAGTCACTTCTTTGTAGCCAAGGGGTGGTGGTACATGTCTGTAATCTCAGCACTCTGGCAGGCTGAGGCAGGAGGATCACAAATCTGAGCCCAGCCTGAGCAATTTAGCAAGCCCCAGTCTCAAAATAAACAATAAAAAAGGGGGGCTGGGGATTTAGCTCAGCGGCATAAGCACCTGCCTTGCAAGCAGAAGGTCGTGAGTTCGATCCCTGGTACCGATAAAAACGAAAAAGACAAAAAAAAAAAAAAAAACAATAAAAAAGGGATGGGTGTAGTTCAGTGCAAACACTCTGGGTTCAAAGTCCAGTACCTCCCCACAGATACACACACACACACACACACACACACACACACACACACACAAGGTGTTGTCTTCTTTCACCACTGCTTTGTCTGTCTCTTCCTCTTATCCCTGAGGTGGCCCTAAAATAAAATTTGAACATTCTTTGATGTGCTTCCCTTCAGGAACCTGATTCTTTTCCCTTTAGGTGTCACCAGACTAAATGACTCATTTCTGGTGATGAATAGCAGGCACAAGGCATCTGGAGACCAGATGGTCAAAGGCCTCAGATAACTGAGGCCCAAGCTAGCAGCCTAGTTGGAGCCCCCCTCTTCCCCATCAGCCATCCCAATTCCTAAACCTGTCACTTACTGGCAGACAGTAAATGTCATTTTCTTCTTTGTGGCACTGGGGATCAAACTCAGAACCTACACACATTCCCGTCCTTTATGTATTTATTTACTTGTAATTTTGAGGCAGGTTCAAAGTCATCGGTTGTCCAAACAGG
Source organism: Cavia porcellus (assembly GCF_034190915.1). Lineage (NCBI taxonomy): Eukaryota > Metazoa > Chordata > Mammalia > Rodentia > Caviidae > Cavia > Cavia porcellus. The sequence goes on along the minus strand of NW_026947490.1, from coordinate 27,380,436 downwards.
ACTGGAACTTGCCATCCTCCTGCCTCAGCCTCCCAGAATGCTGGAATCGCAGGTGTGTGCCACCTGGCCTTGCTAATAATATTTGTCATTTTAAGTCACTAGGTGTCGTGCAACATCAGGTAACTAATAATACACAGCTTTGTCTCTTGGATGCTTTTTCTGCAGCTCCTGCATTTCTGATCCTGTTGTATCTGTCTCTTTCCATCTCGGTCTCTGATGCCCATTGCCGCTCGATGCCTCTGAATGCCTCTCTCTGGTCTCTGCTCTCCCTGAACACTAGGTTGTCCTGTTTGTGGGCCTCTGTCCTATCTGGGCCTCTATCTCTGTGCCGGTGTTCCTCTCTGTTCAAGGCTCTTGATCTGCAGCACGGCTCTATTTATAGAGGTGTCTGCCTGTGACTTCAGTCTCCTAGTGTATGTGTCTCTTCCCGCCTTTCTTTAATATTTTGTTTCTGTCTCTAAATCTTTCTTCCTGTCTCCCTCCCTCCTCCTGCCTGGAGGGCCTCTCTCTGGATGCTCCGCTTCTATCCGGAAATGTCTCTCTGTGCCTGTCTCGCCATGTGTCTGTATCTCTGTCTCTGCCTCTCCCAGCCTCCAACTTGATGTGTGGGTCCTTGCTTCGTATCTCTCAGTGTGCATCTCTGCGCATCTCTTTCCCTGCCTCTGTCTCTGATCCTCCCTCTCTCTGTCTCTGTCCCTGATCCTCTCTCGGTCCCGCTGCCTCGGCCTGACATTTTGCAATCTCCACCTCCAGCCCTTCTGCTCCTCCGCCATGCCTCCTGCTCCGCTCCGGGCTTCTCTCTTCACCGGGCTTTTGCCGCCCCCTCTCGGCTAGCAGCCCTCACCACACCCCAACTCCCTGGGGATCCCAGCGCACAACGCTTCATGCCGGGCGGGGCCGGGGTGCGCGCGGGGCTCCCGGGGCGCGGTGACCAGGGACCCTGATCCTGCGTGGGGCGGAGTCTCTCTGCTCCACCTCCCGCCCCTACCCTGCGGAGCCGGAGCCGCCCATGGCCCCAGGTGTCCAGGACACCGCACCCTGGCTGTCCCGCACGCACCCCACCCCGGGCGCAGATGCTGCTGCGAGATCACCGCAACCCCCCCCCTCATATGAAAAATTAAATAACACGGGCGAGAAGGGAGGGCGGGAGGAGGGGGGGCCGGCAGCGGAGTCGGAGCTCTGAGAGGAGAGGCAGGCGGAGGCGCGGAGGAGGAGGAGGGAGGAGGCCAAGCAAGAGAGGATGGAGACGCGGAGTTAGGCGGCTCAGCTCCATGCCGAGCCGGGGAGGGTGTGGGTTTGCAGCTAGGAGCCGGGGCAGGTGGACAGGGGAGGACAGGAGGTGGAGGGAGTGCAGGGCTGGGCGCGGAGGGCCAGAGAGGAATCCCGGGGACTCGGACCCCAGTGGGAAAGAGGGAGATTGAAGGTCCTGGGGGGATCAGAGTCCCGGGAGCTGAGGGCACAGGGCACGGCAAGGGGTCACTGCAAGCCTTCCCGGGATGCGGGGCACCCCTCGAGCGCTGGTCCTCTGGGCCGCACTGGGGGCGGCAGGTAAGACCTGGGTTCACGGCGGGAGCCTCGTGGGAGGGGCGGCGGGCGCCCAGCAGAGGGCTGTAGGCTCCTCTCTTCCCAGCGCACATCGGACCCGCACCTGACCCCGAGGACTGGTGGAGCTACAAGGATAATCTCCAGGGAAACTTCGTGCCAGGTGCAGTCAGGGCGGGGATCCAGGAGTGGCCCCCTTTCCCCTGCCACCAGGGGCTTCCTTCATACTCAGGAGTCTGGGTCCCCAGCCGCTTCCTTCCCCAAGGGGCTGGAGTCCCAGCCCCTCCTCCTTCCTTCAGGAGTGGGGCCCAGCCTCTGAACCCGGCAGCTCACCATGGGACATTATACATGCGCATTTCAAGTAGTGAGTGGGAGTGAGTGGAAGGAAAGAGTGTGAGTGTATAACGCGCGCGCGCGGGGGTGGTGGGGAGGGGCAGGTCCTGGCCCCTGCTGGGAACGAGAAGCGAGTGACCTGGTTACCCGTCCCCGACGTTTTCTCCAGATCTAGCTCTCAACTCTTCACCCTAGTGCATTCACGATCCAGCTGTGTGACAAGGGAGCGTGGCAGAACTACAACTCCCAGAGGCCACGGGACAGGCGAGCCCTAGTTGAGTACGCTACAGTCCCGAGACCTGCTGGGAGTTGTAGTTTCTTCCACATGACAGTTACGATGTTTTGGATGAAAGCGAGAATTGGAGGTGATAGAGGGTCTTGGGGAACAATTCCAAGAGTCTTCTAGAAGCCAGGATCTACGGGCCAGCCCCTCGTTCCTCAGACCCACGAGTGTGGATCACATCCCACCCAGCAGATCCCAGTATTGCGAACCAGCCCCAGTTTCTGACTCTTTTGCTCTTGTCCCCAATATTCCCCCAGGGCCTCCGTTCTGGGGCCTGGTGAACGCAGCCTGGAGTCTGTGTGCTGTGGGGAAACGGCAGAGCCCCGTGGATGTGGACCTGAAGAGGGTCCTTTATGACCCCTTCCTGCCCCCGCTAAGACTCAGCACAGGAGGAGAGAAGGTAAGGATTTGGGGGATCCACTGGGAGCGGGTATGAGTGTGTGTGGGGTGCTGAGACAGCCTTGGGGAGAAAGGGCTATCTACTGGGTGGGGAGAACGCTGCCTATTCTCTAAAGCAGTTCCTGTTCTTCCCTTCCCAAACATGGCTCCTTAGTCTTCCCATCTCTTAGAAGCAAAGAAAAACAGCACATTTCCTGTGGCAGGTACTTTTAAAACACTGACAAACCTTCAGTCCTCACAATGAGCCCGTGAAATAGATGCTGTTATTATTTTATGGTTGCAGACACTGAGGTTCAGAGAAGTTAAGCTGCTTGCCTAGGGTCACACAGCCAGTGTTAGCACTGAGATTTCAAATCAAGTGTGATCCCAGAGTCCAGACTGCAACTCACATTGCAAAAACCTTTTTGTTTCTTTCTTTCTCTTCTTTCTTTCTATTTTGAGACATTCTCACTAAGTCACTAAACTGCTCAAGTGGGACTGTAATTTGATACCTTTCTGCTTCAGCCCTATACAGTGCTAGGATGATAGGTGTGTACCACCACATCTGGCACAGTACCATTTCTTATAAGTGCCACCACCATTACTGATGTAATTAATTTAAATAGCTACAGCCAGCTTAGTGGCACATGTGTGCCATCCTAGTACTGAGGGAACCTGCAATTTAGTGAGAACCTACCCCAAAATAAAAACTAAAAAAACCCAGCAATGTAGCTCAGTGTAAAGGCTCTGGGTTCAATATCCAGGACTAGAGGAGATGCAGTTAATTTGTCATTCTTTTTCTTGATACTAGGTATCAAACTCATGACCTTGCACTTGCCAGGCAGACATTTATGCCACTGAGCTAAATCTGCTCCCTGCTTTTTGGTACTGGAAATCGAACTCACAACCTTGCGCTTGCCAGGCAGGCACTGTTGCACTGAACTATATCCCTGACCTGCAATTCACTATTTATTGCCTGTCTCTCGTCTCTTCCTCCATTGCTGTGTGTCCTGGTGTCCATGGCATACAGTAGCAGCTTGATAAATACATGCAAAATGAATTCACCAATAATGAGCCCAGAGCCTGGAGAGTGGGTGCTGCTCAGTCTGTTGATTGATGAAATGACTGTTTGGCTCCGTGAAGGGAGGGATGGAAAGTGGGAAGGGAAAGACTTCTCTATGCCTCCCTGACCCCTTCTGGCTCTCTCACAGCTCCGGGGAACACTGTACAACACCGGCCGCCACGTTTCCTTCCTGCCTGCATCTCGGCCAGTGGTCAATGTGTCTGGGGGTCCTCTCCTTTACAGCCACCGACTCAGTGAATTGCGGCTGCTGTTTGGAGCTCGAGATGGAGCGGGCTCTGAACACCAGATCAATCATCAGGGCTTCTCTGCTGAGGTGGTGACCACTGACCTCTTCCTCGAGACCCTTTTCTCTGAGTCATCCCCTCATTTTCTACTACATGCCTCATCTGATCTGCCTCCACAGCACTGCCCCCCACCCTAAGCGCTAACCTTCAATCTAACTCTAAAACCTGGGGTTCTCCTTTCCTCCCCATCTGCTGGAGGACCCCAACTCTCTGTTCGGCCCCCCTAGGTGCAGCTCATTCACTTCAACCAGGAACTCTACGGAAATCTTAGCACAGCCTCCCGTGGGCCCAATGGCCTCGCCATTCTCAGCCTTTTTGTCAATGTGAGCAGAGGCCAGGTGGCCATGTGGAATTGGGGTCTGTGAAAAGAAGATGGGATGCTGGGAGAGTAGGGAGTTGAAGACTTAGACCTCACCATTGACCCCGATGCAGGTGGCTGGTAGCTCAAACCCATTCCTCAGTCGCCTTCTCAACCGAGATACCATCACCCGCATCTCCTACAAGAGTAAGTGCTGGAGTGCTGGGGGCACCGTGCAGGGGCTAAGAGGGGTACACCCCCTCTCCACTCTGGCCTGATATTCCCGCAGATGATGCTTACTTTCTACAAGACCTGAGCCTGGAGCTTTTGTTCCCCGAATCTTTTGGCTTCATCACCTATCAGGGCTCTCTCAGTACCCCACCATGCTCGGAGACTGTCACCTGGATCCTCATCGACCGGCCCCTCAACATCACCTCCCTCCAGGTGACCCTTATCTGCATCCCCCACCCCTGGAGACCCCTTGCCTCCCTGACCTTCCCTCTCCTAGTCTGGGAGCCCAGGGAGGTTAGAGTTCCGCCAACCTGCGGGTGGGCGGTGCCGATCAAGGTCCCTTGCATTCACTGCCCATTTCCCACGCTCCTCCTATGGCAGATGCACTCCCTGAGACTCCTGAGCCAGAATCCTCCGTCCCAGATCTTCCAGAGCCTCAGCGGGAATGGCCGGCCCCTGCAGCCTTTGGCCCACAGGGCATTGAGGGGCAACAGGGACCCCCGGCATCCCGAAAGACGCTGCCGAGGCCCCAACTACCGCCTGCATGGTATGGTTCAGTCTGCAGCCCCTTCTTGTCCGGGTCCAATCTGCTTCTGTGTCTCCCTACGTCATCTCAATAAGATCCAGTCCCGCCCGCGCCCCGCCCACCACCCCCCGCCGCGCTATCTGTGTAGTCTAGCCCGAGTGCTCACTTCTCTAGTCGTTTTCCCTTGCGTATCAAAGTGGTACAGCCCACCTCCAGCCAAGACCATTTCCTCTTCACTGATTTGCAACTTGGTATATAAGCTTTCTTGAAGAATAGGTAATGTACCTACTGCCCCATGCCTTCTGTGACTGTGACTTTCCAAAGTGGCACGATCTTCATCCCTTCTGTTTCCATGGTACGATCCTACGGTGTCCTGAGGTCCGACAACCCCCCTTATTGAGAATCCATATGGTACGACCCCTTTCCCTCCGTACTGCCTGCCGTGGTTCAGCCCACAGAGCTAAAGGCCACATCTTAACACTGTACAGACCAGACCTCTAGTCTCCGTGTCTTCAAGTACTTTGAACGTCCCTATTCCACCTTCTTACTGTCCACTATGGCCTTTTCTAGACCTATTTTCCCCAGCTTCTCAATTTGGTACGTGCCGGCTCCCCCTTCGCAGCTCCCGTGGTACGCCCCTGCGCGGTGCCGCCCCATTCCCTTGCTCTGTGCCTATACCGTCCATCCTAGACCGTCACCCCCACCGTCGTCTTTTCTTGCAGTGGATGGTACCCCTCAGGGTCGCTGAGATTTCCCACCGACGACTGCGCCGCCTTTCCCGGACCTGTCTGCAAGGGGAGGGGAGTCACCCCAAAAACAAAGCTATTAAAAAGACAATACTTGCTCTTTTTCGGTGGTCTGATTCTAAGACTCAACGGGGATACTTGGATATTAAAGAACAGCTTTTTTTTTTTTTTTGTCTGTTTTTAAAGATACCAGGGATCGAACTCACGACTGCCTGCTTGCAAGACAGGCGCTTATGCCACTGAGCTAAATCCCCAGCCCCAAGAGTAGCTTTCTTCCCGAAACCAGTGACTCTTCCCAGGTTTTAGCCCCATGGTAATCTGGCTCCCTGTTTCCTAACAATCACTGCTAAAACAATCATTTGGATAAGTGGTTCCTTTAAGAGGCGCCTCTCCCCTTCATCCCCATCAAGCTGCACGCGCCCAGCCATGTGCTTATCCCTTTCGTCTGCCTCATTGGACACAATTGGGTCACGGTCCCGCCCCTAGCACCACCTTCTATTGGTCAAATGTAGGTCAATGTCCCGCCTCTTTCCAAAAGGCAAGACAACTTCACGCGTCGAGCCCCTCACGCGCCCTCACGGGGTTGGCCGCTATTGGGCCCCCATTGGCCGGGGGTCTCAAGAGGCCGAGACAGGATTGGCCCGTGCCTGCAGCCAGAGGGAGGCACGCGGCAGGGATTCATGGCCAACGAGGAGGGCGGTGCAGGCCCGAGGCGGGCGGGGACCGGGAGGCGGGCACGCGCTTTGGCGGCCGGTGTTTTGGTTTGCATTTTTTTTCCGCGAAAGAAGTTTGCCTTGGCCACGCCTCAAAGCGGCCGCCTCCTTCTGCTCCCTCCTCCACCCCTCCACGCACACCTCTCTGGTGCAGATTGCAAAGCGCCTCCTCTATCGAGAGCTGCAATTTTTGTTAAGAGCAAGACTCGCCCACCTTGTAAGAAGGAGCGCATGTGTCCTCCTGCACCTTCAGTTGCAAAGAACTGGCCGCTTGATCTGGTCACCCACTCGCCCAGATCGTATGATCTCCCTGGACTTTCTTGATTCGCACATTTCTGCACCAAAGATCGCGAACCCCTGGCGCTCCTAGGATTTGCAGCGTTCTGGATACTGAAGGCTTGCAAGCTACGCGCGCCCAACCTGGGGCAGACACTCGCCCGAGCCTCAGGAGTCCCCGGCGAGCAAGTCCTTTGCCTCTCCATGAGCCCATGAACCTGGGTCTAAGTGCCTGGCGATGGCGCGGCCTCTGAGCGACAGAACTCCGGCTCCCCTGCTGCTGGGCGGCCCGGCCGGGGCAACCCCTGGCGGGGGAACACTGCTTGGGCTGAGGAGCCTCCTGCAGGGGACCAGCAAGCCCAGAGAGCCAGCCACCTGTGAGTTCGGCCCTACTCCCGGAGGGACTCAGGTGCCAGGGGTGGGGTGCACAATCACTGCTCGCGTGCTGGGGTCTGTCTTCCCCAACTTATTCTCAGTCGCCCAAGTGGTTAGGGCCCCTCGACCCCTCGGCGTCCAGCGCGCACGGTGCAGGCTCGCAGTCTGTGCGCCCGGAGCACCCCGCCCCCTCATTCTGTGGCCTCGGAGCCTGGACCCCTGGATCCTGGGAAAGGGGGGGTTGTGTGTGTGTCGGAGGCTCACAAGGAGGTGACACGGGCTTGGGCGGGGCCTCGCGAGGTCACATGGCACCCGGGGATGAGGAATGTGCCCGCGGAGCAGAGCCCCTTCCTGCGGCTTCCTGGCGTGGGGAACAGAAAGGGGCGAGGGGACTCGCAGCAATCACAGAGCTGTCATTTTGTTCTCTCACCTGCCCAACCCCTCCAACCTACCTTGTCCCTGCTCCCTCTTTCTCAACTTCCGTCCCTCCCTCTGGGCCTCTGTCCCCATCGCTGAATGTCTTTATCCTCTCCTTTGGATCGCTGTCACCGTTTGTATCTCTGTCCTCTCTTCTCTCTGGGTCCTTGTTCTCCCTCGTCTTCTCTCTCTGGATCACCGCCGTGTGCTTGTCTACACCTCCTCTCCGACACGGGGGATCCCTTCTGCACCCCATCTCCACCCCGCCCCTGTTTCCCTGGCCCGCAGGTCTCCTGAAGGAAAAGGAGCGCAAGGCGGCTCCGCCCGCAGCCACAGTCCCGGGGCCGGGCCTGGAGACGGCAGGCCCGGCGGATGCCCCCGCTGGGGCGGTGGGAGGCGGCGGGTCCCCGCGGGGACGCCCGGGCGCCGTGCCTGGCCCGAGTCTGTTGGCGCCGCTGCTGTGGGAGCGTACGCTGCCTTTCGGCGACGTGGAGTACGTGGACCTGGACGCCTTCCTGCTGGAGCACGGGCTCCCGCCCAGCCCGCCGCCCCCCGGCGGCCCGTCGCCCGCGCCGTCACCCGCGCGCACACCCGCGCCCTCCCCGGGGCCCGGCTCCTGCGGCTCGGCCTCCCCGCGCTCCTCTCCTGGGCATGCCCCCGCCCGGCCCGCCCTGGGGGCCGCCGGCGGCCACCGCGCAGGTGCGACGGAGAGGCGGGGTGCTCCCGGGTGTGGGGCTCGCGGCGCTGCTCGCCAGGACATGGGACCCTGGCCGCCGGCGGAGTACCGACTCTTCTGGGTCCAGATTCTGAGCTCGCAGGCGGATCAGGGACCGAGTCTCCCGAATCCTCACGGAGCAGACTCGAGACTCCGAATTTCAGGACTCCTGCCCGGAGAGGTCGTGGAATTGTCTGTGGAAAACGTAAACAGAGGGTCCAGACATTCCTGGAGCTGGGACAGGAAACCAGGAACTCAAAGTTATTTACTGGGGATGAGCCCTGGGACCCTGACTCCTAGCTCCTCTGAAGTTGGAGAAGGCAGGGCTGGGCACAGACTTTTTCTGTGTCGCCAGGACAGAGGCTGGCCGTTTAGGCCCGTGGGTCCCCCAATAAGAGGTGCCGCAGCCCCGCATTCTGGATCCTCCCCGATCTCCTTTAGCTCTCAGGAAAGGGGCCAGGGATTTTAGAATAGTGGAGCAGGGTGTTCACTGACCATCTGAGATCGGGGGCCTGAGATCTTTGCAATCAGAAGAGGGTGGCATGGAGACCCGAAGGAGCAGAGGAAAGAGGACCCTGTTAGGGGATTCTGGGGTGTCCATGGTCGGACCACAGGCCCAAGATGGCTGGGTGCACCTGCCCCGGGCTTGACCTCCAGACAGAAGCAGGGTCCTCTTTCCCAGCTGCACACTCCGCGCCACGTGAGTCCTTGCTCCCTCCTCAGTGCTGCGCGTTGTCACGCGCGAGGGGGCGGGGCTGGGAACGTGAGGCGGGGGAGGGGCAGAGGGAAGCAGGCAGTGGCACGTGACTGGCCGGCGGACCCTGTGTCCTCAGCTGGCCTCGGTTTGCTCGCGCTTAAAGGCACAGACCCTTATCGAGAACCAATCTTTTGGAACCTCTGAAGGGTTTCCATTTCTCTACACTCACCTTTCCAAGCGAGTAACTGTCATATAATTTTGCAGTCTAATTCTCTGCATAGCCTGGGGTGTAAACTTTGGCCGGCGATTTAGCAAATAATTCCCAGGTTAGACTGTGGAAGAGAAAGGCCACTGTGAATCTGAAGTCCTGAAGTTTTTATTTTTACATTTTACCTTTTTGAGACAGAGTTGCATTATGTACCCCAGGCTGATGTCCATCCTGCAGAGATCCTCCTGTCTCAGCCTCCCAAGTGGTGGGTCTGTGCCATCGTGATTGGGTTAAAGTTTCATTGCATGTCACTTTTTTTTTTTTTGTCTTTTTGAAACAGGGTCTCGCTATGCAGTTCAGGCTGGCCTTAAGCTCACTTCGTAGCCCAGGCTGGTCTCAAACTCGCAATGATCCTCCTGCCTCAGTCTCCCAAGTGCTGGGATTACAGGCATGAGCCACCACACCTGGCTGCATTTAACTTATTTTTGAGACAGCACCTCCCTAAGCAGTCCAAGCTGCGCTAGAACTCTGTCACCCAAGCTTGCTCAAATTGCAGTCCTCCTGCCTCAGCCTCCTGAGTGCTGGATTGTAGGCATGTGCCGCCTTGCCTGACTAGTGTTGAAGTTTTAGAAACTGTTACATGATTTCCGTGTTACTCAGGGCCAGTCACTTATGACTGAGCATCAGTTTCCATGTCTGTAAAAGTGGAATTGGCTTGGTGATATCTAATCATCCTTGCAGCCTGGGGAAAGTTTATATTTTATGTGACAGAGATTGATGCCTGGTAGGCCAGCTCTGTTAGACTCCATGTGGGCCTCTGTGTGCTAGTTAACTTGTCTGAGCAGTGGTAGGCACTGGGGACTTGCGCTTTGTGTGACACACACTGTTTCCCCAAGGCCTGACCTCTCGAGACACACCCAGTCCTGTGGACCCAGACACTGTAGAGGTGCTGATGACCTTTGAACCCGACCCAGCTGATCTTGCCCTATCAAGCATTCCAGGTCATGAGACCTTTGACCCTCGGAGACACCGCTTCTCAGAGGAGGAACTTAAACCGCAGCCAATCATGAAAAAAGCAAGAAAAATTCAGGTGCCAGAGGAGCAGAAGGTGAGTACTACGCATGAGGCACAGGCGTTGCTGGGACAGGGTCAGTGCCTGGGATACTCTGGGCTTCTCACTGGCACCAGCTCTTAGGCTTTGCTACCCTGTAGCCAAAGATAAGTCCTTGGCCAAGGGGCACTGAGGGGTAAGGGACTTTGGCCAGAGATCCACAAAGAGTGTCCCTGTGAGCTATAGACTCAGCCAGCCATGCTAGGTCTGATTGATCACAGGAATCCAGAATTCTCAGCAGGGCAGGGTTCAAGTTCCAAATTCCCTTAGCAGCCAGCTAGGCTGAGGCTTTACCCTCCCATTTGAGATGTCTTCAGACTGACTGCTTCTGCCTAGGATGTAGACTTTGCCAGGGTTTGTAGGCCCTGGCCTTCTTACTAGTGAGATGTCTGAGACTCCCAGGAGCAACCAAGGCCATCTCATTTTAGGTGGCTTGGGCATTGTGCTTGTGCTGCACTGGGGTCTTTGTTAGTAAGGATGCTCTGACAGGTCTTTGCCTTGGCCATTCCCAGCAGCTAGAACTTGCCTAGCAGCTCAGTATAGATGAGTTTTTTCCTGCTGCAGGGCCACGTTGCTAGGAACTGGATGTGCCTTAGAAATCAGGAATTAAAGTGTAACTAAATGGGGAGGGGGCTAAAGGAAACATCTTTTTGAGCTGGGTGGTCTTTGTAACCGAGGACAAGAAATACCAGGATTGGAGGACCCTACGTATAATTCTCAGGGAAGATCATGGAATAGGTACCTTGGCTAAGAATTGACTCCTTTATAGCCAGGTCCTGTTGGGGGAGAGGCAGCTCCCTGGTCTCACTTTGGAGCCAGCATGTCAGAGACTGCCCAGGATCACTGGGACCACTTAGATCTCACTTTTGTTTGCTGAGGAGAGATGAGGTTGCCTTGGCAACCAGGTCAGCAGAGACACAACTCTGGAAAGATTTTATGAGACGCCAAACACCATCATTAGGGGGCCCAAGTTTTCCTTAGCAACCAGGATCTGGAAAGGTGATAGATAGGGCAATGCTCTTCACTAAGATGAGAGCTCAGATGGAGGCTCTGTTGCTAGGTAACAATCTTCCTTAGCAAACCAGGATTAACTGCAGGGGCCTTTTGTTTAGTGGGGAGGGCTGGGGTCTGCTTTGCACTTTGGAGACTTGAAACCGAGTTGCTTGGGGAGGGGGCATCTGTCTCATACTTAGCTTTTGTTAGGAGCCCAAGAAGGGCAGGCCCTTGGATACCCATTCCATCCCAGCAGAGATGGGGTATCCCTGATCTCTCCTGCTAAGCAAGGACCAAGTGTATGTGTATGGGTGTGTGCCCTGGAAACTTCCCCTCCCTTTCTCTCACTGAACCTCAGTGCCCTCCTACCCCTGTACCCCAGGATGAGAAGTATTGGAGCCGAAGGTACAAGAACAATGAGGCAGCCAAGCGGTCTCGTGATGCCCGGAGGCTCAAAGAGAACCAGATAACAGTGCGGGCAGCCTTCCTGGAGAAGGAGAATGCCCTGCTGCGGCAGGAGGTGGTGGCGGTGCGGCAGGAGCTGTCACACTACCGGGCGGTGCTGTCTCGATACCAGGCCCAGCATGGAGCCCTGTGAGAACCCTTTTCCTCTCCCCACCTCAGACTTGTGCCCTGCTGCCTCTTCCCTCCCCCGCTCTGTGGCCCACAGGCTGGCCAGCTGGGTGCCCCAGGGACCTGATGATGCAGATAAATACATTTATATTTTTAAGAAAAAGTGAGCCTACCCCCTCCCTTGTGGGAGCGGGGAGGGTCCCGTGTATGCTCCGGACACACTGGGGACCCCATCCTTCCACCGCTTTCATTAACACGAACCTGAATAAATCTTGAGAACCCTAGAGCCAGCTGTTGTGGGGGACAAGGCAGCCACTGACCCCGGTGTGAGGCCAGCAGTTTACACTGGCGGCAGCTGGCGAGCAGACCTGATGGCTATCCGCAAAAGCCAGGAGTTACTGGAAGGTCTAGTTGTGGGCTGTGGATGGAGGAAGGGGCAAAGGTCTAGAAATGAAGCGACTACCTTTATTGCATAGACCTTTTCAATTGCTTTTTAAATTGGGGACAGAGGGTAACAGGACACAGAAGTGAATTTCCCCGTCCCCACCCGTAGGGGGCGGTATTAGTGCAAATCAGTCAGACTCGGGGACCCGCCCCTTAGGCTGATTGGCCAGTTAAGTGGAGGCACCAGAGTGGATAGGGCGAGACCCAGTCCTGCATGGCCAATTAACTACGGCCTCCCCCAGCTCGTACATTCCAGGTCCCATCATTGGACAATGTGTGAGGCAGTCTCTACCCTCAGCCGCCCAGACCCGCGGCGACCTGGAGGCAAAGTGAGGACCAATTTAGCGTCCCCCTCAGCGCAAACTGAGCCCTCACCAGTCAGGCACTACCCAGGGGATGAGATCGGACCACCCTCCAGCATCACTTCCGGTTCCCTGATGGCAGGTCCCGGACCCTTGCACTTAGGGGGCGCCGCCCCAACTCTAGCAATCAGGCCACGCTGTAGCCTGGGTCCTGTCACTGGCGCATTCCCAGTGGATTCAGGGTCCCTGCCCGGTGCAGCCTGGAGGCCCTGTGAGCAAAGTACCGAGACCCGGGTGTATCTGCGCCTGCAGTGGCCCGTACTCCACCAGCTCTCCATCCACCGTGAGCAAGCCACGGGACGTGAGCGGCTCCAGACGGAAGGCACGGGCCGGGGCATAGCCGACCTGTGGGCAGCCCAGGTTGAAATGGCTCCCGTGCTCCATGGCCAGGAATAAGCGCAGAAGCATAGCCCGCGAAACTCCACCCCGCACCCACAGCAGGTGCACCGCACCGTCGTCAAAGCGCGCATGGGGGACCGCCAGCATATCAGCGCTCAGGTGGCTCGGGGAGATGGCCAACACCAGCACAAAGTCTCCCTCCAGTGTCACCCAACCTGGGGGCAGTGGGCTACCCAACGGTGGCAGCAGATGGTCCTTTGGGCCCTCAGTAGAAGCTGCTGGTGCAGCAGGGGTGTGGGGCGGGAGCCCACAGGCTGTTGGCGTTTCTGGGCGCCCTTCTGTGATAGGAGACAGCGTAGTTGCCTTGGGAGAGCCACAGGGCTGGGACAGGGGTGGGTCTGGGGACAGTGGAGCTTCCCCAGGGCCACCCCAGTCCCCCGCCAGCTCTGGGACCCCACCATTGAGGGACTGCACAGGCATGGGCTCAGGTGAGCTGGGAGAGGCCAGGGCAGTCTGGGGCAGGGGAAGAGGCAGGGGAAGGTCAGACACTGAGCGGTGTAAGGGGGAGTGTGCCACAGTCGGAGGTGGGGCCGGGGCCAAGGTCAGCTCTGACTTTGCCCGGGGCAGGCCTTGGGCAGGGCCAGGTGAGGCTGACTCCACAGTGGTGGGGAGGTAGGAGAGACGTCCGTGGTAGCTGCGCAATGCGGCGAGGCCCAGCACTGTACCCAGTGTGAATCGGGCTTTGCCTAGGGCTCGGAAGCGCTCGCTCTGGATGTCCACATCCGACACAAAGCCCCAGGCCACAGAGAGGAAGGAGAAACAGCGGGCGCCTGAGGCCAGTGTCACAGAGAGCAGGTCCAGTGGGTGGCTGCCACCCCTGCAAAGCAGCAGGGAGCAGTTGAGCAGCAGGTCCAGGCCCAGGGCAGGTGGAAACCTTCACAGCCCAGGATACATGGCCGGGGTAGGAAAGAACAAACAGCACTGGTGAGAGACTTGAAGCACAGGGTGGTGAGACAAAAATGGTGACGTACACTGCACCAAGACCAGGGACCCCATGTCCCAGAGCCCAGTGCAGCCAGGTCTGTGTGCCACAGTTCTAGCTGCTGGGACCCAGCTGAGAATGAGATGGGCTGCGGTGCCTGGGGCTAACAGTGCGGCATCCCGCAACCAGGCTGATTTTGTGGACTGATAGTGGGTTTGGCTAAAGGGGAGATCGGGGTCCCCATTACCCCAGGAGACCTCACCCTGCCCCGAGTGTCTCCGCAACAGGAGTGCCCAACCTACCCTCCATGCCTGTTTACAGCTCCAGCCAGCGCGTTGCCCGAGCCGCAGGGGAGGATCCCCAAGGGCATCTTCACTGCCTGCTCCCAGTCTGGGCGATCTAAGAGCCCATTCAGCACCTGGAGGGCGGAGACCAGCTGTGTGGGGCCCAGCTTCTAACTCTCTGGTCCCCCAGAGCTCAGGGTTAAGGGCAGGGGCTTCTCTACCTCATAGAACAGCCCGTCTCCTGAGAGGGTGACGATACTGTCCCACTCACTCAAGCTCAGTCCCTGGACCAGCTCCCGGGCATGGTTAGGTCGTTCTAAAGGAACAAACCAGAAGATTAGGCAGCTGTCTCTCCCCACAACACCCATCTCCCTGAACCCAGGAGTCCTGGCTGTGCCCCGAGTCCCATGTACCTTCCCATACCTGTCTGAATGAGGTTGAAGGACAGCCCAGCTTCGGAAATCATGGGCAACACGTGGCTCTCACACCACTGCCAGGCCTGGCCCCGTCCCCCAAAGGGATTGACCAAGAGTAGCAACCGGGGTGGCCGTGGCAGGAGCTCAGGGGTGATCTCTGCAGAGAGAGAGAGGGCAGGGTTTGCTGCAACCCCATGGGACAGGGAGGGCTGGGACAAAGTTGGGGTGTGATACCAAGTGCCCTCTGGGCCCACATTCTTGAGGAAGACAAAGGCAGTGTGACCTGGAACATCTGTTATCCAGGATCAGGCTCCTTCACTGTCCCCATCCCTTAGGAGCCACAGCCAGCCAGCAGGACCACAGCAGCCTAAGGAAGGTTCACCAGATGGGGATCCCTGGAGGCCCCTGGAGGCTGTAAAGGTTCCACCCAAAAGCCTTCTCTCTCTATTGGAGCCTCAGATATCTGTGTTGGCAACCTTCACATGAAGTGGCGACTGTTCCTGTCTACTGCTGTCAGTGCCAGGGAGCCTCTGAATCATCTGTCTGTGGTCAAGCCTGGGAAGGGGGTTGGGACTGACACAGCATTGAGCCGGAAAGCAGCTGACAATTCCTTTCTCTCTGCCTGTTTCTGTTCCTTTTGTAGCCCACCCCTGTCTGTGTCCTAATCTCAATGTAAACCCACAAAGAGCAACACCTGTAGATGGAGGCCTCTCTGCAGGCCAGAGCGGCTGCATGGGGCCTCACCCTCTTCCCCAGGCAGTGGCAATCCTCGGAGCAGACTCATTAGGGCAGTGACCCAGCGCTGGGCCTCTGCACGGTTCTCCTCATAGGTTGCAGCCCCATCGGCCTGAAAGGTTCGGGCAGCTCGGCGGCGGCCCCCGCGCCGGCCCCGCAGGTAGGTATAGATGCACAAGTAGGCCGCTGAGTCTGAGGGACTGTGGCTTCGCAGAGTGCAGCAGCCTGAGATCACAGACAGGGGGACAAGGCCATCCCGGGGTCGGGCTTCAGGCTTTGGGAGCAGCCGCTGTATGTGCAGGGCCTGTGATGTGAGGGTGAGGGCAAATCGTGAGCCTCGAGCCGGGTAGGAGCCAAACTCGCCATGCAAGAGTGGGGTGCTGGCAGCCAGTGGTGCTGGTGAGGGGGCCATGGCCTCAGCCCTGTCCAGGGCTCTCCTAGGCCTGTGGCCCCAACTCCTGGTGACCTGCTGCTCCGGTTTCTGTGGAGAGGGAGGAAGGAAGGGTCAGAGTCCAGGGCCCTTATCGGAGATTGGGAAATGGAAGGAGAGGCAGGCACTGTGGACAGGACAATGAGGCAGTGGCAGATGGGAAGGACCCACCAGTGACACACAAGCTTGTGCAGATGTGGAAACCTGAAGGACACAGGCACTTGCACAGGAAGGCCAGCACCCTGAGAGGCCTCGACATGCAAATGGTCACTAGGTCCTCCTCTGTGGCTATTTAGGACCCTTTGTGCATCAGTCATGGTGCGCACAGCAAACAGCAGAAAACGGACAAAAATCCCATTCCAATCAAAAGCAGAAAGGCAGGATGAGACAGTAAACTACTAATGTGTTGGGCGATGATAAGGCTTTAGGAAAAAATACAGCACAGGAGGGAATCAGAAGGTAAAGACAGACTCAGAAATAGGCAGGCTGGACTGGCTGGCTGAAAGTAACCCCCTCGTGCACACTGAGCAATCTGCAGGTGAAGACAGTAGAACCAACTGCTGAGACAGGTGCAGGAAGAGGACAGAGAACACTGGGCAGAAAAGAAGAGCTTCATTGAGATGAAGCTGCACTGATGAAAGAGAGTTTCTCAGCCAAAAGATGAAAGGCAGGGAAAGCTGAGGACACAGAGAAGAGCTGGGAGGCAGGGCTGTAAAATGGAAACCAAAGGTTGCAAGTGCTGAAAAGAGGAAGGGGCTGAGAATCTGTCTCTGAGCACTAACCTGAGTGACTGCTGCCTGCTCTCCAGGAAACAGCCAGAGCCAGGAGTGAGGTCCCTTCCCCACAGGCCCTTCTGCTCAGCTGCCACTCACCTGCTCTTCCTGCTCACCTTTGTCCTCTGCTAGCCCGCCCAGCTTCCTGCCTCTCACCTGTCCGCCCTACAGCAGCCATGGACACACACCCTCACCCCATCAGTGGACTTGTCCTCAGGAGTGGCCTCTGCTGCCCAACACTCCCACCCCGCCCCAGCAGGCTCCCCAAGACCCTGTGTGTCTGCCCCCTCTCCTCCGTGAAAACCTCAAATCAGGCTCAGGCACAAAGCCCTAGTTTTACAGCCTCTGTTCTGTGTCTGGGGCTCTGTCCTGAGTACCTAAGCCTGGCCCTGGCCCTCCACCCACAAACTGCCAAACCAGAGCTTAAGTCACGGTCCGCTGCCACTCCACTTCTGGGCCTGGGCTTCCATTCCTGGATGCCTCAGTCGTGGTCCTGGTTTTCTATTTCCATCTCCCACCCCTGCACTCCAGATGCCGGGCTGGATGTCTGTTCCTCTTCGTTCGCCGGTCCTTCTCCGCCCCCCCCCCCCACTGGGGTCCCTGCCAGTACCCTAGCACCCTCCTTGAGTCCTCCTTTGGGTAGACCCCTCATGTCTGCATGACAGCCCCCAATCAGACCTGGGTGGGGGGAGGGTGTGCATCCGCTGAGCCAATGGATGTGTAGCTGGCCTATACCGCACCAATGAAAGCGCGGGGAGGCGGGGCCAGACAACTCGCGAGTTTAGCGCTCAGTCCCCTTACGCTCCCGGGAGCAAGCGCAAGAACTGAGCGATGCACTGCGCTTCTGGAGGCCTGCCGCCATGGTAAGTGAGGGCACACACATAGCCGAGGTGGCATCACACCCTTGCAGACAACGTTGATGCTGCCTTCTTTGTTGAGGGCAAGTAATCCTGGCGGCCCATCCCTAGAGCTTGTAAAAGAAAAGGGGCGTGGAATAGGAGGGCTTTCACTGCCTACACAAAGCCTTAACACAGCAAGAGGTCCAGAGATAAGTAACCGGAGTTAATAATAAACCTGGACGAAAAAGCAAGTAGACAAAAAGGAAGACAGAGACCCAGAGAAGCAGAGTCAAAGATAGGTTTTAAGTGTGTTAAGGCAGGGTAACAAGCGGGTAGGGTGTCTTTCAGACAGTTACAAGAAAAGCAGAGACACAAATCAGACAAAAACAGTGGGGTTGAGAAAGTGGAAGGGACAGGCACAAGAAATTCCAGAAAATGACAAAAACAGACTGAGATAGGCATTTCTGGAATGAACTCTGCAGATAGGTTCATTAATTCACTATTTACTCTGGATTCCAACCAGAGTAAAGGCAGCAGGAGATAAACATCTGGCCAGGAAATGACTAACCACATAGCAGGACAGACACAAAGGGAGAACCCTCTAGGCCAGGGGTGAGGAAGGGAAAGAACGTTTGAAGTCAGAAACTGAGAGAAACTGAGAGATGAAAGGGGAAGATGTTGACACAAGAAGACACACAGAGGCAAAGATCTAGTCAGGCAGAACTGCGGAGAGACATATGCAGAGTGAGACAGGGATAAAACTGGACAAGTGGAGCTGTGGGTGGTGGCACATGTTTGTGATCTCAGCTGCTGAACTTGGGAGGCTAAGGCAGGAGGACCACAAGTCCAAGGCCAGCTGGGCCAGCTTAACGAGACCCTGTCTCAAAAAGAAAAAAAAAAAAAAACAGCTGGGGATGCGGTTAATGGTATAGTGCCTGGGGCCCAATCCTGAGTACCACATAGGGGTGTGTGTGTGTGTGTGTGTGTGTGTGTGTGCACGCGCGCAGAGGAAACAATTCACTTACTGCCAAGCAAAATATATTCTGCATCCATCCCACATTAACAGTTCATGCAGACCAAGTCAAAGATAGAGAAAATCCCAGAAAGACTGAGGCAAGGGAACAGAGCAACTGAGCTTGGAGCTCAGGAACAAAGAAAGCCCCGATCAAAAAAGCTGAGATTTCTCTGAGTCATCAGGTTAGAGAAAAGGGAACATGAAACGGAAGCAGATGGAGGAAGAAAAGGGGATGGGGACCTACAGCTCACATGGATTTGCTGCATGACTCTATAGAACCCCTCCATTCTTGGCCATACCTACCCTGGCTGGAAAATGGAGAGAAAGCTATTCACTCAAGGCTGAAGAGGAGGTCCAAAGCCAGTGATGGAAAGGTGTCAGCTGATGTAGCCCCACAGAATATCGACCCTGGCTTTCAGATGAACCTTTACCTGATTCCCAGACTCCTCTGATTCAAGGTGTTTGTTCATCTGTGGCCCTCTGTCCTGTTATGTCAACAGACCTTGGCCCTGGGTCTGAGGCCATAGAATGGCAGTCTGGAATGTACAAGGGAGTCAGGTTTCACCGTGCAACCCTGGTTTAGGCTCTGTGGAGGATAGAAAAATGAGACAGTTTGGTTACTGCCTCAACCAGTCAGTCTGGTTCTGTCGAAAAAATAAGTGTTACTTACAAGGCAAATTGCCATTGAGCACTTAGTGCAAAAATAATGCCCAAAAAGAATTTTATTAACCGGTATAAGTTCGGAAAGCATCCCATGTGTCAGATCTACTATCATTCCTTTTTTCTAAATATGGAAAAGTACAGCACAGAGAGTGACTTAGCCAAGGTCACATCACTAATAGTAGCAGAGCCAGGATTAGAATTTGGGTACAGTCTGGGCAAATCCCGTCTCATCATTTTTCTACGTCTCCACCTCTCTCTGGGGCCCCATCCCCTTATTCTTCCTCCCACCCTCAAGTCTCCATCCCCACTCCACGGAGGATCCATTCTTCTTCCTCTTTGAATTTCTAGCTCTGGGTCGCACTTTTGTAGGAGATTTCACCCACCTTCCCTCCATTCCACCCCTCAGGCCGGACCCTCAGGACGCGATCCCTGGGATCCCAGTACCTTGTACCTCCCTCACATCGAAACCGCTGGGCTGGCTGAACCTTTCAGGTGAAGAAAAAAGCAGCCCCTCCCTGGCGGGAGAGGCTGAACCGGTGGTCAGAGAAGGGCCATCTAGGGGTCGGTAGAAGTGCAACCAACAAGGTAGATATGCAGGGTGCTCTAGAGTTGCAGCAAAGTGATCCCAGATTGGAAATCTAGCAGAACTTCCGAGCTTTAGCTGCGCTTGAGAGTTCAGCGCTAAAGAAGGTACCCGTTAATCTAAACAAACGCAAGTCGCTTGGAGAGGACTAGACCCGCCAGCCCCGCCTCCTCACCACCACAACCCGGCCCACCAGGTCCTCCGAAGTCACAGAGAGGCCCCCGGTGTCCGGCCAGAGCGCCACAGCACAATGCCTCTTCCTAGCTCCACGCATCTCTCTTGCTCCGTTTCCTGTATTTCCGGAAGAATATAGAGAACAGCGCCTGAGTAGATCTAGAAAGGCTCCCCGACGTGCTGACCCTTCCTTCCTGCGCGTGGCGCTTGTTTCTCTTTGATTATTCCTGCGCTCTATTTTGTGGTCAGCCTTCTAGGGAGTCATCCAACTCACCATAGAGAAGGCCGGCTCGTGGTAGAGCGTCGCGCCGGGCTCGTAAAACGTCATTAGGGCGTCGCGCGCTGGAGGCTTTCCCCGCCCCTCCCGGCATCGCTCTCTCTTTCCGGGTTTGACTAAGGAGGAGTCGCCATCATGGTGAGCGCGCCCTGGGGTATTCAAGGCATGATCATCCGACGCCATCCTCAGCGGTTTGGGGCTGAGGGTGTGCCAGAGGGATGCAGGGGTTTCGCCAGTGTCGGAGGGAAGCGATTTCCGGGACGAGGATGCTACTCTAGGGACCAAGAGATTCAGCATGGGTCACAACCGTGTATTCCAGTGGTCTCCGTGAACAGACCACCACATTGAGGTATAGGGAGGGAAAATGATGGGATGCGGCCCTGTGTGGCTGGAGGTATAGCTTTTAACCACTTGCTTTGCTGCTTTACCTGGACGTGGCGCTCCTTAGTCTGGGAAGTATAATTAGGGGAATCGAGGGTCGAGAGACCCAGGTGTTGCACCCAAGCCGACTTAACGTTCCAGTTGCAGCCTCTGTATGATGTGGTTTTCCAGGCCTGGGCCACCGTTCTTTTGCTTTTTCCCTGGAAGCATAGTAGGCCTATCTCACAGGTTCCCTCACATGAGTGGGAAAGAAATAATTCGTAGGTGTTTTTCATCAGAAGGGCTTAAGCTTTGAATTCATGAAAGCTGTTAATACGTGTTTACCTAGAGTTAATAATGGTCTGAAAAACTGGTTATTCAGAAAAGCAGGAAGGAGGCGTGGTGGAAATAATGGACTTTCCTGTTTTCTTAGTTTTCGAGTGGGGGCAGCTCTCAGATCATGTGTTATCTTAAATGGAAGTTCACTGTCATTGTTACTGAGAGTTTATTGCTGTATTATCTTAAGCTTTTCATGTGTTATCTTAAAAAGGAGTTTGTTGTCATTGTTCCTGAGAGTATTGCTTATTTCTGGTTATCCTTTTGTTATGAGAGGCAGTTTGGGGAACCTAAGTGAGGTCTGTGTACTTGGGAAGATACAGTTAGTTGGGAATTGGCCATTTTCAGGTCTGCATGGCCACTGTGCTAAGACATTACAGGTGCTGATGAATTTGCAGGCTGCTTTCCTTCCCTTTTGAGAGGGCTCGCTGGTGGCCCTGGAGTACTGTTGCCCGGGGCTCTGCTCTGTCTGGGACAGTTGTTGGGAACATTGGTGGCATAATTGCCCAGATTCAGGGTCAGAATCACAGTTTCCCCTTTATCCTTCCAGGGAGTCGACATCCGCCACAACAAGGACCGAAAGGTCCGGCGCAAGGAGCCCAAGAGCCAGGACATCTACCTGAGGCTGTTGGTCAAGGTGAGGTTGGGGCCCAGGGTCTTGGGGCAGGGCCGCCCAAATCTTCCCTTTTTTGGTACTGAGCTTTAGTGCCTTCAGCTGCTGGGCTGTCAGCACTTTGGGGAGTGGGGAGGAGATTTTCTGTGTTTCCAGGAAGGACCACCATCTACTCTCCCCAGGCTCCACAGAATGGGAAAAGTCATCAGAACCTTCCAGCCTAAAAGGTTCGTTTTCCTCTATCCTGTGCTCTCAGGCTTCTTCTTCCGTCTCTCTCAGCTGTACAGGTTTCTGGCCCGACGGACAAACTCCACCTTCAACCAGGTGGTGCTGAAGAGGTTGTTCATGAGTCGCACCAACCGGCCACCTCTTTCCCTCTCCCGGATGGTGAGTGGCTAGTGTGGGGACCTTGAGCTGTGCCATGGCAGTGTTGGTGTCCCTGGGTTGTCAGTGAGCAGTGGGTGCAGAGCTCTGAGCTTTACTTGGAGTTGAGTATCTCTAGACTACTGGCTTGGCCCCTTGGCTGCCTTTCTGGCTCATTGTGAGGTGGAAGTAGTTGAGCTTCAAGTCCAAGGCCAGGTATGGTGTGCCTGTAATCCTAGCAGTCTGGGAGGCTGAGGCCAGAAAATCTTGTGTTGGACCTCAGCCTGGGCAATTTAGTGACTTAACGAAACCTTGTCTCAAAAAGCGTTAGTGATGTGTAGGTCACCCTGTGCAAAGATCCTGGATTTGGTCTTTAGTACTGAAAACCACAAAAATAAAAAAACTTCCAGAAGGAGTTTGTTGGATATTCTCATCAAGTTTCCTGGAGTAGGGGCTGGTTTAGCTCAGTGGCATAAGCACCTGCCTTGCAAGTGATCAGTCAGTGGCTTCGATCCCTGATCCCCACCCCAAAGTTTCCCTGAGTAGATCTCTGAGAGCCTCGATGTGCTGTGGGAGGTGAGATGGGCTTAGCTGAGACTGTCCCAGGGCTGGAAGTGGATGGAATTAGAAACCCAGATAGCCTGTGACTTGTCTTTCCAAGATCCGGAAGATGAAGCTTCCTGGCCGGGAAAACAAGACAGCAGTGGTTGTGGGGACAGTCACAGATGATGTGCGGGTTCTGGAGGTGCCCAAGCTGAAGGTGAGTGTCACACCTGGTATGGAGCCTGGCCTGCTGTGGTGATGGCCACCTCTTTGGAGTGCAGCAGGCAACTCACACATTTGGGTGGCTTTTAGGGTGGGGTGGGGCTCTCCTGGAGAGGGGTCCTTGGGCTGCTGCTCGTGGATCCTGTTGAACATGTTGGCTCTTGAGCCAGATGGCCTGGGCTCGAATGTGGGTTTCTTTGCAGTTTAAAGTGCCACAGGGTTGGCACATGCCTGTGATTCCAGCACTTGGGAGGCTGAGGCAGGAGGATCACTGTCAATTCTAGGCCAGCCTGAACTCTACATAGTGAGACCCTGTCTCAAAAAGCCAAAACAAGTCTTGTAATTTTTGTACATAATGATGTAAGGTCATTAGAAGGCAGCACTGTGCTCCTAGGAGCTCCTAGGATTAGGTTGGTGTTGGTTCTGCAGGCAGCCAGGGCAATGAGTGGTGACCCCACCTACCCTGTCTCCCCCAGGTTTGTGCCCTGCGTGTGACCAGCCGCGCCCGAAGCCGCATCCTTAAGGCTGGGGGGAAGATCCTCACCTTTGACCAGCTGGCCCTGGAGTCCCCCAAGGGCCGAGGCACAGTCCTGCTCTCTGGTAAGTGGCACTTGGTGGAGGTCAGGGTGTGTCCCAGTTCCGCTCAGCCCTGTGAGGGTTGAAGGGGGTGGGTGGCTTCCTGCAGGTGGTTGAGGTGCAGGACCCTGCTGATCCCTTGCTCCTGTCCCCAGGTCCACGCAAGGGCCGAGAGGTGTACCGGCATTTCGGCAAGGCCCCTGGAACCCCACACAGCCACACCAAGTAAGTACAGGGCCTGCTGGTGCCCCCCTTCATCCCTGCCACCCATTGTGGGTGGGGGGTGAGCACAGCTGGCTTTGAGGGTCAGGCTGGAAACCAGGGCCTGCTGCTGTGTAAGATGGGCTTCTCCCTTACTCTTCCTACAGACCCTATGTCCGCTCCAAGGGCCGGAAGTTCGAGCGCGCCAGAGGCAGACGGGCCAGCAGAGGCTACAAGAACTAGTGCTGGACCCTTCTCTGTTAATAAAAAGATTTGGATTCCGACAGCCCTCTGTGTGTCTTGGTGGATGGGCTGGGATGGTATAAGAGGGTGGTTGGTGCCTGCAAGTTGGGCACATCATGTGTAGAAAGTCACCCATACCCATCCTTCGGGGCATACTTTTGACAGCAGCCTTGGCTTAGCGCATGTGCAGTGTCCTCACTGCGCCTGTTGGGCCCCTGAGAGCCTGAGTTCTGGTGCCTTCCTGGTTGTCAAGTGTTCCCACACCTGCTTCCTCCTGCTGTCATCCTCTCCCAGGGCACCTGGGGCGGAGTTGCAGTGGGCGGGCATGGGAATGGATGAGGAAGCTGGGCAGGTGGCCAGTCCCCGAGGTGGTGCCCTCAGGGCCCTCCCTGTGTTTACCCTAGGGGCTGGGTTCCCTGGGCCCTGCACAGGGACAGGAAGAGTGCCAGAGAAGGAGGCCTTCGGCCCTATTCCTCCGACATGAGAAGGCAAGCCATAGGAGGGTAGCAGGGCTGGGGCAGGAAGAGGCCTGGCTTTGTTCCTCCATTTTCTCTGTGGGGCCATTGCTGTGGTCTCTGGGGAAGCCAGGTACTTGGGTTGAAGAGATCTGGGGCTTGGGCAGGGGATAGGACAGGATGTAGAGAGACCCCAGACCAGGAAGAAGGTGTGGGCTGGTGGGGTTCCTGCAAGCCAGTGGGCTTGGCATGGCCAGGGTGCAGTGCAGCCTGAGGATGCCAGTCTCCACCTAGATGGGTGGTCACGGTCACCCCGGGGAGGGCTGGTGGATCCTGGGCACTGGGTGAGGGGTGGCAGGTGGGAGCCCTGAGATCATCAGAGGATCCAGTTGGCAGAGTCCCTGTGCCATTGGTTAGGGACAGTAGGGTAGCTTGGGTGGCCCGATACATTTGGGGCAACCTGGATTGCAGCATTTTGTGGCCAGAGGGCTGGAGGCTGTGGGGGCTGAGCAGAAGCAGTTGGAGACAGTGTCAGGTGTTCCACCTGGCCCTTAGACAGTGGGGTTCACTGAAGGTGCTGCCCCGGAGAGCCTGGCAGGGCAGGCAGTCATTGGGTCACCCGATCGTTGGAGCTGTGGCCCAGGGACAGCGCAGGGAGCCGTGGGGAGGCCCCCGATGGTCCATCCTCTAGGGACAGCTGGAGGCTGGGTGACCCGGCCCGTCCTTCCACGGCCCGATGGCAGCTTCCCAGCTGGCGGTGCTGGAGGAGGCAGAGGCGGGGTCTGGGCTGCTGCCACTGACCGAGGCCAGCCCTGCCTTCTTGTACTCCGAGGGCCAGCGGCTGGCGATCGAGGCACTGCTGAGCGAGGGTGCCGAAGCCTTCCAGGCTCACCTGCGTCAGGAGGGGCTGCGACCCTTTCTGAGCGGAGAGGAAGTGCGAGCCTTGGCCGAGGCTGCTGAGGACTGGACAGAAGCCGGGCCGGAGCTCAGCGGGGCCGCAGAAGGAGGGGCTGTGGGCAGCCTGACCTACTGGCCTGGGCAGTCGGAGGAGCCGGCGCCTGTGCTGCGGCTGGGCTGGCCAGAGGATGGCGCCTGGAAGGGCATCACTCGGGCACAGCTGTATACCCAGCCCCCCAGTGAGGGCCACCCACCCCTCAAGGAGCTGGTGCGCCGAGAAATCCAGGCTGCCCACAAGGTGGGTGTTGTCATGCGGCCTGCATCCTTTCCTCAGTTCTCACCTACCAGGTCCCCGCTGTCTCTCCCTGGGCTCTGGGACTTGTGTGTCCACAAGTCTACTCCACAGGACCCATCCCCTTCCAGCATCCATGCCCCTTGAACAGAGCTGTGACCCTGCCTGGGCCTCAGGCATCTCCATGTCCTGCTGTCACAAGGCCAGGGGCCCTGTGCTCCCCCAGAGAGGATGCAGACACCTCCCACAGCCTCAGAGGGCCTGGGCTCTCAGTAAGCAGTGTCACCTCCTGTGCCAAGTCTTTCCCGTGGTCCTCCAAGAGCCCTGTGAGGTGAGACTCGTGCCCATTGAGGAGATGGGGAAATTGAGGCAGGTTGTGTAAGTGGCTGAAGGAATTTGAACCTGGACTATCTGATTGTTGAGTCTGTGTTTCGTCCTGGCCCTCAAGCATGATGAGGTCCCTAAGGCATGCCTTCATGGTCTAGTAGGTCAGCCCTACTGTCCCCATACTCAGGCTATTCATTGAGACCCAGAGGTTCAGTTACCTAGGGTCTTGTGAAGGTGTCCAGCAGCTGACCAGGAGCAGAGCTGATCTGGTCATGCATTCCAGCCTGGGGACAAGTTTCACCTTGTGGACATGATTTGTTTTTTCCTTCTTTGAGAAGCTGCTCCCTACACAACCTAGACTGGCCTTCAACTAACAGCAATCCTCCTGCCTCAGCCTCCGTAGCTCTGGGATTCCAGGCATGTGCTTGACATGGGGATATGATTTCTTATGGCAGTTTTCCAGCAGTTCAAGGCTGGGGGCCTTAGAAAGGCTACCATTTCTCATTCAAAGTCCTGGAGTTTCCCCCGTCAGCTCCCCTGAAGTTTTACAACAGAGGCCAGGCCCTCAGAGCCTCCAGAGCCCTGATGCCAGGCCCCCTTCTGCCTTGGGTCCCTGCAGCTCTGGGCTCCCCCAACATGTCCACCTCCCCTCTCCCCACTGCAGCTGGTTGCTGTGGCCATGGACGTCTTCACTGACCCAGACCTGCTTTCGGACCTAGTGGATGCGGCCACACGCCGCTGGGTGCCCGTGTACCTGCTCCTGGACCGTCGGCGGCTGTCGGCTTTCCTGACATTGGCTGGGCAGCTGCGAGTGAACCCCTGGGCCACAGAGGTAGGGGCAGGACTGAGGGATCCAGGTGCCCCCACCACCCTAGCACCCGCATGCAGCAGAGGAGCAGCCTTCCTCAGGGTCCAGGGTCGGTGGGAGGGTCCTTTCCACACCACTGTGGGGAAGAGGTGCGCCCTCCTGTGGCTTCCTGGGCCGCTGAGTGGGTGGGGGGACCCTGAGCCTCCACCCGGCCTCCCCACTGTCCCCCTAGAACCTGGACATCCGAGTTGTGCGGGGCTGCACTTTCCAGAGTCGCTGGCGACGGCAGGTGAGCGGCGACATGCAGGAGAAGTTTGTGCTGCTGGACGGCGACAGGGTCATCTCAGGGTCTTACAGGTATGGCCCCCCACCCCGACATCCTGACCCTGCTCTGTGCACGGGGCTCAGGGCATGGGCAGCGCCCCCTTGTGGGCCTCTTCAACAGCGGGCTGGGGGTAGCAGCTGTGGCTCCCTGGTCAAGGGCCTTTCTCTGGTTGGCCTTGGAAGGACTCCGAGGTGGGTGGCCTGGATTCCAGCTAGCTGCTTGCTTTGTGACTGTGGGCGACTTGCTGCACCTCTCTGGGCATCAGCTTCTACTGCTACAGAAGAGGGAACTAGGTGTGAGCCTCCTGGAACAAATTTGCTAACCGAGCCACTCGTGGTTGGACTGACTGTTGGGGGCGCCACGTGCACTGGAGGACGCTGCCCCCAGTTAGGTGAAGCAGAAACCGTGCTGAGTGCCCTTGGACCCCAGCAGCGCCCCGCTGAGACCCATGGCTCTAGAGTGACTGTTGTCAGCCTGTGTCTCAGAGCCCCGCCCCAGAGGATTTCCTGTTTGTGGCAGTTTTCTCCACCTGGCCTGGGAGGAGCCCGAGACCAAGCATTTCTGACAGTGTTCCCGGATGTCACGCCCTTGTGTGGGGCCACATTCCTGGAATCCGGACACTCTGAGAGGCCAGAAGGGAAGTGGAGGCAGCCTGGGCAACCCAGCGATTTAACAAGATCCTGACTCAAAAAGTAGAAAGGGCTGGAAATGCAACTCAGTGGGAAGGCCCTGGGTTCAATACCCAGTATCTGCAAACCAAACCAAAACGAGGCTAGCTGAACTGGGATGTCTTGGAATGAGGTGTGTCCACCTTCCCAACCTCAAGGAAGGCTCTGAGAGTGTGGAACCCGGCACCTCAGTGAACATCTGTGTCACTATACTGTATTTCCTCAGCTCTAAGGTACCATCAATGGAAAGAAGCATCTTGATCCCAGGGTGAAAAGATACACCTCTCAGAGTCAGCGAAATACAGCAGTCCAGCTGGGCATGGTGGCACATGCTTGTGATCCCAGTACTCGGGAGGCTGAGACACGAGGATCGCTGGAATTTCAAGGCTGGCCTCAGGCTCCATCCTGAGTTGAAGCCCAGCCTGTACAATGTGACGTGAGACCCTGTCTCAAAAAATGAAATAAAAAAAAGGAGGAAAGAAAGAAAGGAAGGCCAAACCATGGACAGTGGCTCTCTTAGAACAGATGAAGCTGTGGCCACAAGAGGTTGTCCAGGGTCATTTAATGGGGAGAAAGGGTCGGGTGAGGAAGTGGCGTGGGGGCGAGGCCGGTCCCAAGCCCGGGATCACAGCAGGTGTCGGAGCAGTAGCAGGCCCAGCACCAGGCTGGTGGCGGCTGTGACTGTCAGGTGGCCTGTGGGGCCACTGCCTCGGTTGCACAGGTGGCCGGAGCAGCAGGAGGTGGTGAGGGTGTAGGTAAGGCCCATGTAACTCACGGGCTCCTCGCGGCCGCAGCTGGTGGTGCGCACGCAGCCTTTGTTGATGACAGGCCCCATGCCCTGGGCCACCCCGCGGCCCGTGAAGCAGTCCTCCTCGTCCCCGCAGTGCATGCGGGTGCCTGGGCAGATCAAGGAGTCAGTCAGCTCGCAGAAGAAACAGTGCTTGATGCCTGCCGTGCCCTGTGGCAGCGTGGTCGCCAGTAGCAGCAGAGGCAGCCACAGCCAGCCAAGGACCATGGTGGCCTGGCAGCAGGGGTGGTGCCCGAGCCAGGCCGGGGGGCGTCGTGGACCCTGTGGAACCGCTGGACCAATGGTGTTTGGGCTCCCACTGTGACACTTGGCCCTGTCCTGGCCTCTCTGTCTGCACCTGCAGTGTCCTTGGCCTCCGACGCTCTGCGTCCCTCTCCTGGGTCTGCGGGCGGAATGTGCGACCTCACAGAACCCTCAGGGTTCTACAGCCCCCCTGGGGGTGAGGTCACACACAGGTGGAGTCGGTGTCACCATCTGAGCAGCAGCTCAGCCCGCCCACCTGCACCCCAGTGGTGCAGGATGCATGGACACCACGCAGGGCACCAGCTGCCACGGGCTTGCTGTGACTCCCATGTCCCATGGCGACTGTTTTCCTGCATGGGTCATCTGAGGCCCAGGACAAGAATGTGACCCATTTGAGGTCCCCTGCAGAGATGCTGGGAGTGAGGACTGTGTTTTCAGTCAGGCTCTGCACCAAAGGCTTTGGTACTAGTCACTTCGGGACCAGGCCTGGCGCTGGCAGGGTGCCTCAACCTGTCCTCAGCTTTGAACCTGCCCGTGTTTCAGATGGGCCAGCAGAGGCACAGAGCAGGAGCACTCAGAGCCTGGCAAGCAACAAATGCTTGATAAATGGAGTCTTTCTAGGGAGCAGCCCAGTCTTAAAACCGCCCTATGGATACCAGGCATGGCGACCCCTGCCTATGATCCCAGCACCTTGGGAGGCTGAGGCAGGATGATTTTTGTGTTTCAGGCCAGTTTGGGCTACACAGTAAGTTTAAGGTCAGCCTGTGCCTCATATGAGACCTTGTCTCAGAAAAAAGTCACCAAAGCCCCTCCACCTGGCTCTGATGGTGATGGGGAACATTTGAGCCTGTGATGATCCCCAGCCCAGGGCTGAGATGCGCACCACCCCAGTTCTGCAGGGGCAGAAGCCGAGCCCCAGGAGGTCAACTTGCCCGAGGTCAGGCAGGCAGGCATAGGCCAGGCTGTACATCTGACCGCCACCCGTGTCTCCCAGCTTCACATGGAGCGACGCTCGCCTGCACCGAGGCCTGCTGACCCTGCTGACTGGGGAGATCGCCGATGCATTCAGCCGCGAGTTCCGCACGCTGTACGCGGCCTCCTGGCCTCTCCCGCCCGCGCCCACCACGGGGCCCTTGCTCAGCGTCCCTGCCTCTGGGGACCTGTTGCCCGCCCGGAGCCCACACCGTGTGGTCCACCGCTGCCCAGTCGCACCGGTGTCACCGCTGCCGCCCAACGGCCCCCTGGCCCACCGTCTGGCTGCCTGCCGCCTGCAGGAGGGGGACCCCAGGGAGGCTCCGGGGCCACCCGGCCTGGCACTCAGCGACATCCTCCGCAGCGTGCAGGGCACCCGGACAGCCAGTGGCCCCCCGGCCCGGCCCAGCCGCTCCCTGTGGGACCTGAGCCGCCTGTCCCAGCTGTCTGGCTCCAGCGATGGGGATGGCGAGGTGAGACGAGCAGCCGCGGCAGAGGCCCAGGAAGGGATGGCACCTATCGAGGTCCCGTGGGTGGCCTGTGGGGTCCCTGCTGGCACTAACCAAAGCAGGAAGTCCTTCCCTCCCTCCATTCTCCCCTCTTCCTTTTTCTCTTCCTCTGTCTTCCCCGCTTCCTTTCTCCCTCCCTCCTTCCTCCCTTCTCTTTCTTTCTGTAGCCCTCAGGATTGAACCCAGGACTTTGCACTGAGCAACATCCCTAGCCCTTGGTTGTTTTTTTTTTTTTTTTTTTTTTTTAATTTAAAATTTTTTTTTTTTAGCCCTTTTGTTGTTTATTTACTTACTTTTTACATTTGGAGAGGCCGGGGGAGATGGCACAAGACCAATTCTCACTAAATCACTAAGTGCCAAGGCTGGACTTGAGTGTGATGATCCTCCTGACTCAGCCTCCTGAAGAGCTGGGGTTAGAGGCAAGTGCTGCTGCACCCAGCAGAAGAAGCATTTTCCCAGGCTTACTGTATCCTCCTGGTGTGGTGACAAGAAGGCCAAATGGTTCACTTGCATTTACAACTGCTTGTCCACACTCTGTAGCCCTACTGTGTGCTGGCCGCACACTCTGGGGCATATGGCAGAGACTCTGAGGCCTGAGTGCGAGTCCTGGATTCATGCCTACCCTCTCCGCACTTCAGTGTTCCTGTCTAGGAAATGAACTGAACCAGTGCCTGGTTCTCCGTGTGGCCGAGAGGTCGGTCTGTGAGGGTAAATAACAATGTCACCCACACTGCTCTGACATGAAAGTTTTTATTTATTCCATGATGTCCTCATCACAGGCCAATGAGGCCATACTCGCTTGTGCCCCCCAACTCCCACTTTTTTTTGGTTTTCCAAGTCTCTCTATGCAATCCAGGCTAGCTTCAAACTCACAGTGACCCTCCTGCCTCAGCCTCCTGAGTGCTAGGATTACAGGTTTGCACCACCACTCTGGGCCTCCTTTCTGGATTTTAGTCTCAAGGGGTGTTAGGGAAAGGGGTCCAGAAGCGCTTATAGGAGCTCCCCTCAGTCCCCCAGCTGCTTAGACAGTGGGGTCCCACAGAGCCTGTCCCAACCTGCAACTGGAGGACCCAGGGCAGGTGATGTCCTCTCTCTGTGCTTCAGGGTTATGGACTTGAAGTGGGTGACCGTGAGGGTATAGCAGAGCCATGTGGGGCAGATCTGTGGGCAGGCCTGCTGTGCCCTCCTGCCTGTTTCCCTGAGGCTGACATGTTCCTGAGTCCCTCCAGCTGCAGCTTGGAGAGACTGGGGAGGCACTGGGCTGGGGCAAGATCCTGGCCTCCACCGGGTCTGGCTGTCTTCACTCCATAGTGCCACCCTCGGCAAATATTTGCTCCTACAGGAACTGCAGGTGGCTTCCGGTTCCTTCTAATCCGCAAAACCACAAAACCATAGGTGGCTCCCTGTGTGGGTCTGGGGGTGCGTGGCTCCCCACTGCCTTTTTCCCCTTCATGCCCACCTGGTCCTCACCCCCCCACTTTCCCCTCTACTTCCCTCACCCCCACTTCTCACCTCCCCCTTTCCCTCCACAGCTCAAGGCCTGGGGCTCCAAGGACACCCCAGCCAAGGCCCTGATGAGACAGCGGGGTGCTGGAGATGCCCGGCCTCTCGCCTGGTGCCAGCCCCGGGGCAGCCCCCTGCCCCCAATCCCTGCCCGCCGCCTCCGCTACCTGTCCCCCACCCGCAGGAGGATCGGTGACAGCGGTCCATCCCAGTTGGTGGAGCTCAGAGGCATCCAGCAGCCAGACTGGGCCCCTCGCTTGGGAAGAGGGGGGCGACCCTGACAGAGCCCCAGCCCTCACACTGGGCTGAGGGAGTGATTTTGTGCCGTGGTCCAGGAACTGGGTGAGCCTGGGGCCTGCTCTAGGCTCAGGGTCACAGTCTGGGAAACAGAAAAAGTCCCCAGGGCCACAGCACAGTGCATGAGGCCTCAGCCAGGCCAGGACTTCTTGGAGGAGGTGGCTGAGCACCCCATGGTGAATATGGGGTGAGGAGGAGGACCCCTGGGGACCAAAGTGGAAGAAGATACTGCTCCCACCATGCTCGGGCGCTGTGGGTAAACTGAGTCCTGGAACGGAAGAGCCCGAGGATGGGGTGCCTACATTTCCGAAGAGAGCAGAGCTGAGTAACGAGGGACCAGAGAGTCTCATGATTAGGGTGCAGGCGGGTAGGATGGGGTGATGAGGGGCAAAAGGGAGCATCGGTTGGGAGGGAGGCCTCCCTTTCTTCAGAGAATAAACTGCCTCCTGACACACATGCGTGTCTCCGCGGCCCCCACACCCCTCCTCATGTTCCTCCTCATGTTCCTCCTAGGGGCTCTGGTCCCCTGCCTTCTGCTGGGAGTCGTCCCTGTGTGGGGCTCCTGGCCACCCTGTTCTCTTGGGCCAGGGCTGAGTCTCAGTCCCTTTCAGCGGCCCAGCCCTCTGCCCTCGGGAGCCCTCTGCCACCTCCCCTGGAACCCCCCCTCCTGAAATCACCAAGAAATGGGGTTCGGCAAAGCATTTATTTTCAGGGTCACTAGTGGGGGGGTTTGGAGTCCTCACTGGAGCCAGGGCTGCTCTCAGGCTCAAGCTCTGGGTCCAGGCCACAGTCCCCCAGGTCCTTGTCCCAGGGGAAGGCTGGCATCTCCTGCATCTGCTCCCTGTAGACGCGGTTGAAGGCCTCGCTCTGCGCCACTGTGAAGTGGTTCTTCCAGTCGCCGCTAACCCCTGGCAAAGGAGGAAGGGGCTGGGTGAGGGGCTGCCGAGGGGTAGGAGGGTCATGACCGCCCACATTCGGGCACTTTCTTTCCCACCTCCTGGCCCTTATGGAGACAGCAACCCCAAGTCAGCCTGTCCCCTGCTTCACCCCTGCCTGAGCCAGGCATTCTCTGGGGTTCATCCAGAGACCTCCATGGCCTGGCTGTGAGCCCCCAGCCAGTGTAGGACTCCTTTGGTTTGCCACCTACTCCTAGGGCGACCACTGGGTGCCAGCCTTGCCTGGAATCCTGGGGCCCACTGATCCAGATCCAGATCCTAGCATTTGAAATGCCGGTGCCACATACCACACAATCTCCATGTGAGCTCTTGGGGAGCTCCTATCAAGGGCTGGGTACCCCCAAGAAGTCCCAATCCTTGGAATCTGTGAATATGCAACTTTTCTTTCTTTGTTTTTTTTGAGATGGGGTCTCACTGTGCAGTGCAGGCTGGCCTTGAGCTCACTTTGTAGCCTGGGCTGACCTCAAACTCACAATGATCCTCCTGCCTCAGCCTCCCAAGTGCTGGGATTACAGGCGTGCACCACCATACCCAGCTTCAAGCATCTGACAGTTTCGGCAGTGATCAGGGGACTGGGGGATGGGGCTCTCCAGAGGGCATGGGGCCCGCCAGTCCGGGTGCCTGTGTCACCCCAGGCTGGATGCTGTGCTCTATGGGTCTATCCCCACCTTTGCGGAGGAAGGCCCCAAGGCGGTGGTCCAGCAGGCTGGGGGGCAGCAGCGTGTAGTTGGACATAGTGTTGGCCTTCATGGCGCCAAAGGCCGAGTGCGCCACAACGGAGCCCAGCGCCTCCTCGCCCAGCGGCCGGTCCAGGAACTCACAGATGCGCTGCACGGAGCTGTGGAGGTCCTGGGTTGGGGAGAGGCCAGGGAGGCTGAGGCAGGAGACATCCACCACAGGGGTACCCAAGATGGCTCATTCACCCCTCACAGGGCTGGGTGCTGGGCCTGACCTCTCCGCCCTTGGCCTTCACCCCACCTCAGCCATTAGTCATCAACCCTGACCCTCCTCCCTCACCTCTGCCATGTTCCCAACTCTGTGCCCACAGCCCCAGGACTGACGGAGGCCTCTCCCTTCCAGACCCGAACCCAGCCTCCTCCCTGCACTCCCTGCCACTGCCTCACCATTCCCCTCAAGCCAGCCCTGCTCCTCCCTGGCTCCCAGCCCCCTGTGGCCCCCAGTGCTTTTCTTTCTTTCTTCCTTTCTTCCTTCCTTCCTTCCTTCCTTCCTTCCTTCCTTCCTTCCTTCTTTCCTTCCTTCCTTTTCTTTCTTTCTTTTCTTTTTTTGCTTTTTGAGACAGGATCTCACTTTGAACTCGCAGGCTGGCCTCAAATGTTCAGAGATCTTCCTGCCTCAGCCTTCTGAGCACTGAGATCACAGGCATACTGTCCGATGCCTCACTGGCCTGGCTTTCAAAGACAGGGTGACCTGTTCTCAGCGCTTCCCAAGGTTCCAGGATTTGCTGTTCCCTGCACATTCCTCCCTCGGCCTGGCTGGAGGCTGTCAGGGACACCGTTAGCCACTGAGGATGGCTGTCTTCCAAATGGGTGGTTTAGGTCCCTGTAGACTGAGCACCCACTGCATTCCAAGCCCTGGTTCCAGCCCCTCATGTACGTTTGCGCCAGTTCTGTCATTGGCTTTGCAATGAGAAGCACCATGCTGTAATGCCAACCCTCTGGGAGGCTGAGGTAGGAGGACTATAAATTCAAACCTAGCCTGGCCAATTCAACAACCTTGTCTCAAAAAAAAAAAAAAAAAAAAAAAAAAAAAAAAAAAAAAAAACAACTAAGGATGTAGCGCAGTGTAAGGCTCTGGATATTTAACTGAACAAGAAAATTATCATAGCTGGGTGTGGTGACACAGCCTCTAATCCCAGGGCTCAGGAGGCTGAGGCGGGAGAATCCTTGCAAATTCAAGACCATTGTAGGCTACAAAGTGAGCTCAAGGCCAGCCTGAACCGCACAGGGAGACCCTGACTCAAAAAAAAAAAAAAAAAAAAAAAAAAAAAAAGAGAAAAACAAAGCTAGCTTGCCCAGCGACAGCAAGGCACTTGTCCAAGGTCACACAGCACGGAGAAGGTCAGACTCAGTCAGTGCAGGCCTCAGCTGCCCTCTCCCTCACAGCCTTCTGTGACACGCAGCGCCACCTTTCCAGGTCACTCCTGGTTTCGTAACCGCCATCCCTTTCTGTCCCAGAAACGTGACCATGACCGTGTGGGCAGCTGGAGAGCTCTGCCGGGCTCGGTGGCCCAGTTTCTGGTCTAGAGAACCAGGCTTGGAAGGGAGGGAGGGTGGAGCCGAGCTAGGACCTCTTCTGCATCTTCCCATGAGAACACATTTCCCAGGCCAGGAGAAGTAACCGTCTAGCAGGCTGACTGCACCCAAGGTGCCTCCTCCAGGAAGCCTCCCTGACTTCTCCACCGAGCACATAGGGCAGGGCTGGCTGGGGTACTGTCTTCACTGTCTCCCTCAGCCCTTCCTGGTCCTCCTCTCCCACGTGCTGCAGTTCTGCAGACTTTCATCCATCTAATTGTCTTCCCTGCTCAGAGCCCACCCAAGGGCCCCTGCTGCTCAGACAACGGAAGTGCTCTCCGAGCTGGCCCCTCCTCCACCCTCCCAGACCCTCATTTGTTTCTGTTCTCCTGGGATCACACTGAGGCAAAAGCCAACCCAGGGCCTTTGCACCAGCCACCTCCCCAGGCATTGCCTCTCCTCCTCAGCTCCTGCTCCCTCCAGAGCTGCTCCTCTGACCCCTGACCCTGAGTCATGGCCCCAGGGTCCTGACTTTCTTCCCTGCTGGGTTGGCATTTCCAGGGGTGCATCTACACCTGGCTCCATTCCAAATCTACAGTGCCAGGCTTAGGAGCATGGGGGCAGCAGGGCTGAGGGGACCCACCTGCTGGAGCTCCTCGTAGGTGAGGAACAGGAAGTTCTCTTTCCCCTGCATCCGAATCCAGCCCTTAATGTGGTCGAACCAGGAACCAAACTGCACTGTGGGCGAGGGGTGGGAAGAGGGTGAGGCACAGGACCCCCTGGCTTAAGGGGACGTGCTGTGAACCCAGCAGCACCCCAGGTCCCCAGGTCTGCTGAGTCCTGGGCCCCTCCCTCCTGCACCTCCCAGCTCCCACCACATGCACCCCCCCCCCATCCATATGGTCAGACCATCAGCAGTCTGATCCCCCCTCAGCTTGGATCTAAACTGGAGCTTGGATCTAAACTGGAGCTTGGATCTAAACTCCTGCTTCAGCCTCCCAGAGTGCTGGGCTTACAGATGTGTGGCACCATCCCCAGCTTCCAGCACTCTGTCCCTTTCCTCATCCCCTCTTCCCTCTGGGTCTTCCTTTCCTGGAGTGGGCCTCACCTTGGCCTTTGAGGAAGTCCTGCAGGAACTGGTCCGGCGTGCCAGGGTCCTTCAGCTGCCGGGCAATCCTGGAGTAGTGGTAGAAGGATACCAGGACGTCGCGGGGGTTCCGGGCGAGGTAGATGACCTACATGTGGGCATCAGGGAGTGGAAGGGTGTCAGACCCAGGTGGGGCCCAGATCCCAGGCAGGAAGGTTTAGGGCGGACCTGGGCAGGGTCCTGCAGCTGACAGTGGCTCAGCACTGGCCTCACTCTGGGGGTGGGAGGGACCATTTCAGGATCAGGAGAAGTGCAGCACAGGAGGAGGCGTGGGATTCAGGGTAGGGGAGATCAAGATGCAAGGCATTGACTGAGAGACATGGAA
The DNA here is from genome assembly GCF_034190915.1 of Cavia porcellus. Taxonomy (NCBI): domain Eukaryota; kingdom Metazoa; phylum Chordata; class Mammalia; order Rodentia; family Caviidae; genus Cavia; species Cavia porcellus. The sequence continues at coordinate 27,344,096 of NW_026947490.1, read as the reverse complement.
AACTGCCCACCTCCGTGACCTCCCCCTCCGCACCTTGGCCTTAGAGTTGAAGGCAGCCTTGGGAAAGATGTGCAGGGGGAGATGGGAACTCAGGAGGCGTGGCCTGGGCTGGTCCGGGAGGCTGAAGGCGCCCATGATGGTCTCACACCAGGGCGCACGCTCCCAGATGGGCACCGAGCGTATCCAGGTGGGATCCCCATCCTTCAGGATTAGGCTGAGGATCTCGATCATCCAGGAGGTACCTATTGGGGGAGACTGGGTGATGAACCGGAGTGGGAAGGGGTGATGGGGGAGCAGTCAGATTAACAACAGCAGCCCCCACACAGCACTTTGCCACGTATTTTTTCTATATTTTTGTGGCAAGGTCTTGCTATGGATTCCAGACTGGCCTCGAAGTCATGGTGATTGTCCTGCCTCAGCCTCCTGAGTGCTGGGCATTCACCATTTGTTTTATTGCATTTATTTTATCCTCAGTCCATGGCAAAGGCAGGGTTGATGAGCCTCGTTTTCAGAACATGTGACTAAAATGCCAAGAACAGTGTCTATCAGGACCCTGGGAGGCTGAGGCAGTAGGATCCCAAATTTGCATCCAGCCTAGGCAAATTTTAAGAATCTATTTCCAAATAAATAAATAAAAAGGGCTGGGGGGTACAGCTAAGTGCAAAGGCCCTGGGTTCAATTCTCAGTGCTAAAAAACAAAAACAAAATCCTGAGGCGATGTCATTCATCCAAGGCCGCAGAACGGGAAAGTGGCAAGTGGCAGCTATAACCTGGCCACCCACCCTCCCTTGTCCCATCTTCCTGGTGGGAAATGGTGAAGCCACATCTCTTGTTTGCTCTGTGGGGCCACATGACAGAGCCTGACCAAGGAAGGGTTCTGGATGCTTTATTTTTCTTGTAGCACTGGGAATTGAACCCAGGGCCTTTGCACTAAATCATCCTGTTTTAGTTTTTATTTTGAGACAAGGTCTCACCAAGTCTCCAAGTTGCCCAGGCTGGGTTTTAACACTGGCTCCTCCTGCCTCAGCCTCCGAGTGCTGGCAGTGCAGGTGTGCGCTCATTCTGCTGAATTTTAACAAATGCCCGGCGCCCGGCACCAAAGCGTGGCCTCCTAGCTCTAGTTCGTTGGTCTCACGGGTGAACCTTTCCCTTGGTCAGCTGGGTCGGTGCGAAGTTCTGCCGGCAGAGGGCGCTGCAGGCATGTGCCATGAGGACAGGTTGCTCTTCCTGTCCCTGAGGATCTGTGCCTCCTTAGCGGTCAGCCCATCAGTGGACACCCAGCGACATTTACCCACTTGGCAAGTTTCAGCGCCACACCCTCTCCAGGGGAGTGGGGTGGGAATAGGGAGGCAGAAAAGTCCCTTTTCCAAATGTGTTGCTGCTTGGGGGGAGCAGGAGGGAGGAGTTAGTTCCAGCCCAGGAAAAGCGGCTGCTCTTTAAATCGGCTGTTCCTGTGTACTTTTTAATCGATGTTTTGAGACAGGGTCTCCCTATGCAGTAGGCTGCCCTTGAACTCACTGTGTTGTCTAGTCTGGCCTCAAACTCTTGGAAATCCTCCTGCCTTAGCCTCCTGAGTACAGAGATTATAGGCATGCTTTAGCACACCCAGCTTTATGTGTTGGTTTGTTTGTTTTTTGAGGAAACTCCGTGCTGTTCTCCACCGTGGCCGCATCATTTTGCATTCTCATCACAGAGCACAAAGTATCTGGTTCCTCCACATTCTGGTCCACACTTAACATTCTCTAAATAATTGCCACCGCTTGGGTGTGAATCATTCTTTACATGAGGCCTTTCTTGTCCAAATCACTGCGGTTTTAGTCTCCTGTCTGGGCCTGACCGATCCACCCTCGTGAGACGGTTTAGCAGAGATCCAAGCATCTTCAGGCCCATCCTCCCTTCCTCAGGGTTATTACGCGCAAAGCACGTTACCATCAACCAGAAACTACATTTCCCAGAATCCTCCGCAGCTGGGTTAGTCACGTGACAACGCTCTGGCCTATGAAAGGCGAGAAGTGAGTCCGCGGTCTGGGTTGTGCTATAAACGTTCGTTTCCCTTTCCTACTTGGCAGCACGGTGGAGCCGGTACCTGAGAAGAGGCAGACAACATCTTACACGCTAACCAGCTTGACTGCTTGGAACGGAGCCCCCTGTCTGTCCAAATACCCGCCCACCTGACGCCGTCGTGGGGAGAAAAAGCAGCTTATTTCCTCTTAGGAAGAGCGTTATTTTGAGACAGGGTCTGGCTAAATTGCTAAACTGCCTAGGCTGGGCTCAAACTTGTGATTCTCCAGCCTCAGCCTCTCCCAGAGTGCTGGGATTCGAGGTGTACCACTAGGGCTGGCCGCTAAAGCATTTTTTTTTTTTTTTTTTTGGTCTTTTTTCTTTTTATCGATACCGGGGATCGAACTCACGACTGCCTGCTTTCAAGGCAGGCGCTTATGCCGCTGAGCTAAATCCCCAGCCCCAAGCATTTTAACCTAAACCCGGACTAGCACCAGCGTTGACTAGGGAGAAGAAACTACGGCAGTGGGGAACAGGAAAGAGAGGGTTTGGAGATGTTCTCAAGGGTTTTCACATTTCCTAAGGATCTGAGCCCAGGGTGGAACAACCAGAGGGAAAGGTGTTTCATCGCGGAATCCTGCCTACAGAGAATCCAGTTGTGTTCCCACGATCAGAAGCTATCCCATAATCATAGCCACAGCACCTGGAGTCCCAGCTACTCAGGAGGCTGAGGCAGGAGAATCTTGAGCACAAATTTGACGTGGGACTGGGAAACATAGCCAGACTGTCTCAAGAAAAAAATCATGATGATGATTAAGGAATCAAAGATATATATTATCTCGTTTGTTTTGTTTTGTGAGACAGAATCTCACTATGTAGCCGAGGCTGGCCTCAAACTCTGCCTCAGCCTCTCAAGTGGTGAGATTTTAGGTGCGCAAAGAGAAATAGCAAAGAGAAATATTTTTTGTTGTTGTTGTTTTGGTAATAGGGATTGAACTAAGGACCTTATATTTGCCAGGCAGGCACTTGTGCCACTGAGCTATGCCCCTGGCACTTTTGTTGTGTTTTTTTGTTTGTTTGTTTTGTTGTTGTTATTTTGAGCCCGTCTCACTATGTGGCCCAGGCTGCCCTTGAACTCAGAGCAGTCTTCCTGTCTCAGCCTCCAGAGTGCTGCAATTACAGACATGAGCTACCACATCTGGATAAATACAAATACAGTTTGATTACATACTTTTAAAAATATGCATAGAAAAACATTATGAACAAAGGCTAAAAGGCAAATGACGACCTGGACAAAGATACATAATTTGTTACAAAAAGTTAAGTTCACTAATAAATAAAAAGCACTTATGAATCAATAAAAAACCAATAATATAATAGAAGGGGAAAAAGGACCAAGGGTAACAAATTCCAAAAGAAGAAATAGAAGTAGGTTTTGTTGTTGTTGGCTTTTATTCTTAGGGACCAGTGATCAAACCCAGGGCCTCTCATGTGCGAGGCACGTTGTCTACCACTGAGCAAATCCACAGCCTGTAAGTAGTTTTTGAAATATTTAGCCAGATGTGGTGGCACTTGCCTGTAATCCCAGCACTCTGGAGGCTAAAGCAGGAGGATTGTTGTAAGATCGAGACCACTCTGAGCTACAAAATGTGCTCAAGGCCAGCCTGAACTCTATAGTGAGACCCTGTCTCAAAAAGAATAAATAAACCTTTATTAGAAAAGAAAAGGAATATCTAAAATTATGTTCAACTTCATCACTAGTGATATAAGCATACATTAACATGAGGCAGAGTCCTTTTTTAGTTTCACTTGTCAGCCTGGTACAGAGCAAAAGCTCTGGTTCAGGATGATAGCGGAGATGTGGGGAAGAATGCCCCAGATTTTATGTGGAAATTGGGCCACAACTTTCAGGACTGCAAGTGTACATAGTCCACCCTTCTTGTAGAGGTGCTTGGGGATGGAACTCAGGGCCTTGTGACACCCCCAGCTCTTTATTTTTTATTTTGAAACAGGGTCTTACTAAGTCTCTACATTGTGCACACTGGGTTTGAATTTATAGTCCTCTTGCCTCAGCCTCCCAGAATGCTAATATTACATGTATACCACCATACCAGGCTCATGTCTAGGAGTTTACCCTGCAGATAAACACACATGCAAAAGTATGCATGTATGTTTTTGTTTGGTTTGGTACTGGGGATTGAACTCATGATCGTGGGCTTGCCAGACAGGCACTTAGGCTGCTGAGTTATATACCGGGCCCCTGTTTGTTTGGGTTTTTTTTGAGACAGAGTCTATGTAGCCCAAAGTGACCTTTAGCTCACGGAAATCCTCCTGCCTCAGCCTCCTGAGGGCTGGGACTCCACTATCCCCCTCCTTTAATGGGTCATAGATTTTTTTTTTTTTTTTTGTATTTTTACCAGGACCAGGGATTGAACTCATAACCACACGCTTGCAAGGCAGGCATTTATGCTGCTGAGCTAAATCCCCAGCCCCCTATGGGTCATAGATTTTAATGTAAAATCCAAATTCATAAAACTCAAAGAAACACAAGCCATCTTTGTTACTCTGTTTTGTTTTTTGGTCTTTTTGAGACAGGGTCTTGCTATATAGCCCAGGCCAGTCTCAAACTCACAAGGATCCTCCTATCTCAGCCTCCCAAGTGCTGGGATTACATGCATGCACCACCACATCCAGTCAGGCCATCTTTGTGATCATGGGTTAAATAAAGACTCCTTGGCTACAGCACCAGACTCATGATCCATAAAAGCACAAATTGACAAATTTGATATTTGATGAAAAATGTGTGCGCTTATGCCCTGGTGAGAAATGAAGAGACCTTGTACAACGAGAGAAGTCTGTGGAAAATGTATGCGTGATCAGGAGTATCTGGACTACCGAACAATTTCTGGAGGCTCAGTGATGAGAAAACAAACTGCTCAGCTGAGGAGTAAGATGATTTGACCTGAGGCTTTCCCAGAGAAGACACAGAAGGGCTGAACACCAGGAAGAAATCACGGCACCACTGGTCACTGGGAAGATGCAAATTGAAGCCACAGTGAGACATCCAGCAGTGCCTATCAGAGTAGCTTTAAAGAATATAGGATAGAGCCTTGGGGTAGAGCTCAGTAGCACAGCGCCTGCCTGGCATCACGAGGTCCTGAGTTTAATTCCTGGGACCAACAACAACAACAGAAGAGCAATCTGGAGTGGTGGCGCTGGCCTGTGATCCCAGCACTCAGAAGGCTGAGGCAGGAAGGTTGCAATTTCAAGGCCAGCTTGCATTACATAGACTCTGTTCAAAATTGGGCTGAGGATTTAGCTCAGTGGTGTAAGCGTCTGCTTGGCAAGTGCATGGTTGTAAGTTCGATTCCTGGTACCAGGAAAAAATAAATTGAATTAAAAATAGAAAAAATAAAATAAAAAGGTTTTTAAAAAATAATGTAATCACTGGCATTTACTGGGACCCTCACCGTGCTGGGACCTGGAGCACTGGGAAACCAATCAACCCCTCCCCACCGCCTGTTTTGTTTTGTTGAACTTCAATATACATGAGGGTATGGACAGCTATTTTAAAGAGAACGAGAGACTCTACGACAGCCATTGGTGACATCCCTGTTGTCTGGTTTTGAAGACCTAAAACGCCTTCCTCATTTTGTTCGGATCAGTTTTATACCATGTTGTTTTGTATGAATTCTCTGTATGCGAAGACGTGGACAACGATTTGGAAGAAAACGAGACAATATGATAGATAGTGAAGATCTCAGGTCATCTAGCTTTGAAATTTATATCTCTTACATTGCTTTCTTATGTCCTATTTTGTTCTGTTTTGTTGTGTTTAATTTTACCCCCTTTGAAATAAAAAATTTAAAAAAATAATGTAATCCCAGCACACAGGAGGCCGAGGCAGGAGAATTGCTGTGTTTGAGGCCATCACGGGCTACATCATGAATTCAAGACTACTCTGAATTACATAGTGAGATCCTATGTCAATAAATAAAATAAAACCTCAGTTTGGAGCCTAGAACAGGATCCTCCATTACACTATGTAATAAATGTTCATGACGGATTTGTATAAGAGAGGGGAAGGACCTTCATTTTCTGCTCTGGGTCTCTGAAATGCTACTGATGGGTCATCTGTGACCAAGAGCAATATGTGTCAATTTTCTGGGAAAAACAGATTTTTTTTTTTTTTTTTTTGGTCTTTTTCACTTTTATCGGTACCAGGGATCGAACTCACGACTGCCTGCTTGCAAGGCAGGCGCTTATGCCGCTGAGCTAAATCCCCAGCCCCCTTTTTTTTTTTTTTTTTTGAAAAACAGATTTTTAAAAAATATTTTGAGACAGGGTCTCACCAAGTCAGTTGCCTGGGATGGGCCTGAATTTGCCATCCTCCTGCCTCAGCCTCCCAGAATGCCAGGATCACAGGCGTACACCACGGTGTCCGGTGTCCAGCAAACCAGGCTTTATTTAAACACACAATTAGCTGCATCGCCTTGTAATTAGGGCTGGGGGTCTGTCAAGGAAATAAGATGGGGCCTGGGGCTGGGGGAGGCACCCAGCTGGAGGAGGAGGGTGGGGGTGTGGGTGGGGATGGCAGCTTGGGGGACAAAGAAGGGCTGGGAGCTGGAGGTTGGGAGCTTTCACTCATGCAGTGCAAAGGGAGGTCCTGTGAGGCTGGGGGCAGGGGAGAGCTGGGCTTCTGCCTCTCTTCTGACGTGATGGGGTTAACCTGGTGAATTTCTGTTACTTTTGAAATTTTTCAAAATATTTCATTCTTTTTTTTTCCTTTTTTTGGTTGGTGTTATTGTTATTTAATTGGTTGGTTGGTTTTGGTTGTTTTGAGAGTCTCACTATGTAGTCCAACCTGACGTCGAGCTTGCAGAGATCCTCCTTCCTCAGCCTCCCTAGTGCTGGCGTGACAGGTGTGAATCACCGCACACGACAGGTTTGAAAGCAGACCAACCCAACTGAAGTTACAGTTTCTCATTCCAGTGGGGACACCAGAGAGCCTGGCCAGCAGCGACAAATACATACACTGAAGGTGAAGGGAACCGGAGGGCAGGAGGGGGCGCTGCTGCCACCGCCACCAGCAGCTCGGGGACCCCTGGCCCCATGCCAGGCTCCTGGGTGACCCCCACCTCGCTCTCCCCGGCCTCAGTACCTGACTTGGGGTAGGTGACAATGAAGATGTCGTCATCCCACACGTCCTGGGTGTTCTCGGCCTGGCTGATGCTCTCGGGTGAGTAGAGGCCCACGGGGAAGGGGATGCCCTTGTACCAGAAGTATTCACCCAGCAGCTTCGTGCTGCAGGAGAGAGACAGGCAGTGTGAGGACACAGGGCCACCCTGGGTACCAAGCCCCGCGGGATCCAGCTTTCATCAAAAGTGGGAGTGGCTTGCTGAACCCCTGCATGACCTGGATGTCATGATTGTGATCCATCCTTCATGGGTGGATGAAGGCAAGCATGGGCTGAGGATTTAGCTCAGTTGCATAAGCATCTGTCTGGCAAGTGTGAGGTCGTGAGTGAGTTCAATCCCCGGTACCAAAAAACAAAAAATAAAGCCAGGCACACGCTGGACATATGGTGCATACTTGTATCCCCCACACTCAGAACTCTGAGGCAGGAGGATCTCAGGCTGGTCTTGAATTTATTATGTAGCCCAGACTGGCATCAAACTCGTGAAGATCCTCCTGCCTCAGCCTCCCAAGTGCTAGGCTTACTGGTATAAACCACCATGCCTAGCTGTATTTTTCTTTTTAATTTTTTTTTTTTGCTTTTGGGGATGGGATTTCACTATGCAGTTCAGGCTGGCCTTGAACTCATTTTGTAGCCCAGGCTGGTCTCAAACTTGAAACAATCCCTGCCTCAGCCTCCTAAGTGTTAGGATTACAGGAATGCGCCACCATGCCTGGCCTTTAGTTTGTGCTTTTGAAACAGGGTCTCACTATGTTATTCAGGCTGGTTTTAAAGTTGTAGAGATCCTCCTGCATCAGCTTCTTGAGTGCTGGGATTACAGACATGCACCACAACCCCTGGCTTTATCCCTCGTACTTTGGCACCACTTGTGTTCCAAGACCCCCAGAGATGCCTAAACCCTGGGATAACACCAAAGTACAGACACAAGGGGTAACAATACAGCAGCTGATCTGACAGCCCAGGCAACCAAGCAGGGACTTCGTGGTGGACATGGAGAGGGGACTCAGGTCAGGGGACAATTCCTGGGCAGGCAGGGTGCAGCGGGACAGTGGGAGGTTTCATTATCCCTCCCAGAATGCTCTGCAACTTCAAACTGAAAAATTGTTTCTTTCTCAGATCTTCACCCCTCACTTGTTTCTCTTGACTTGGAGGACTGAACCAAAGCTTGCACATTAAGCTGTATCTTCAATTTTTTTTTTAACCATGATCTCACTCTATAGCACAGGCTGGCCTCAAACTCCTGGTGATTGTCCTGCCTCAGCTCCTGGGTTCTGGGATTGGGGGCATGTACCCCCACGCCTGGTTTAGAGGGGCTAAGGCTGGCTGTTCCCCTGCTGTGGCCGAGTCCTTTGGGTCTTCAAGGTCATCACAGCTCCTTGAGGAAGTTACTTCCCTCCACTTGCAGCAAGGAGCACAGACCACACAAGGAGAGGCTCCTGTGATGTTCACAGGAGCATAAGGAAATCCGGGGTACCCTAGAGCACCCCGCAGTGCCACAGGGCTGAGACACTTGATGCTCAACCAGTATCTGAAAAAATGAACAGTGAAGGCTTCACTAGGAAGCAGGGGGAGAAAGGTCCAGGTCACACAGCCCTGTCCAGTCCCAATGGTTCTCTGCCCTGGGCTATGAAGGGTCGGGACCCCCCAGTTTCCCTGCCGAAGCCCCAGTGCACAAAGCTCATCCCACACAACTCATGTGAGGAGGAATCCCTGTCCCTGCAGGAATGATGGCTTGGGGTTCCCCACGTGTTTCAGATGGGAAAATGGGGGGTTCAGGGAGGGCCACAGTTTGGCTAAGGTCACACAATGAGAACCACGCACAACTGGAGTGATGCTGCAGGCCAGTTATACCAGCTACTGGCAGGCTGAGGCAGGAGGATCTCCAGTGTGAGCCCAGCCTGAGCCACTTAGTGAGACCCGGTCTCAGTAAACGACACTAAACAAGGAGCGCTGGGGTCTGGTTCTTCCCCAAATTGCTCCTTCCCTGCAGCCCACCCTCAGCCAGAGTCCCCAAGTGCACTGTGCCCTGGACCTGACCCGGGGGTGTGGTGCACAGAGGCCACAGGATGGCCCTGGCTGAACTCTTGCTGTGCTGGACACAGGGCCTGAGCCTCTTCTCCCCACTCCTGAGCCAGATGTGGCCCCAGGGCAGCTCCTCCCTGGGTCACAGGCCCAGGGTGTCACACACACACACACACACACACACACACACACACACACACACACACTCACACAGCAGGCATCCTGAGCAGAAGAATGAGGGGACAGCGGGGGGCAGGAACAGGGACTCAGTGGCCCAGGACTGCTGATGGGACAGGCTGAAGGCCTCATATCCGCTTTGTGTCATCACTGGTCCTGCAGATGACCCCAGACCATGGGACTCACCCATCCTCCTCCTCTCCCCCACTTCCTTCCTCTCCCTCCCTTTTTTTCTTTTGGTACCTGGGATCAAACTCATGAATGTACACTTGCAAGGCAGGCGCTTATGCCACTGAGCTAAATCCCCGGCCCTCTTTCTTCCTTTCTTTTCTTTTCTTTTCTTTTCTTTTCTTTTCTTTTCTTTTCTTTTCTTTTCTTTTCTTTTCTTTTCTTTCTTTCTTCCTTTCAAGACAGGGTCTCATAGCTGGGCGTGGTGGCTCACACCTGTAATCCCAGCATTCAAGAGGTTGAGGCAGGAGGATCATTTCGAGTTCAAAATCAGCCTGGGCTACAAAGTGAGCTCAAGGCCAGCCTGCACTGCACAGCAAGACCCTGTCTCAAAAAGACACACACACACACACACACAAAAAAAAAAAAAAAACCCCAAAACCAGGGACTCACTATGTAGCCCAGGCTGGCCTCAACCAGCAATCATCCTGCCTCAGCTTTCCAAGTACAGGGATTACAGACATGAGCTACCATGCCTGGCTTCTTTCCCTCTCACGGTTTACATTGCAGTGTTGAGTGTCTCTTATTTATTCCAACATGCTCAAGACTTCAACTGTTTGAAGGTCAGACTCCCCCCCCCCCAAGGTTTTGTAATATTTGCAGATTTGCCACGAGCTGTCTCTCGTAGGGATCGGAGTCTAAACACAAAGCCTGCGTAGCTTTGTGTACTTTCTGCACAGAGCTTGGGGGGAACTGGGTACAATAGCCTTTTGGACTGGGACCCGCGGGGAGGGGAGGCTGGGTGGAATTTTCCACCTTGGAGTGTCTGGGGCAGGGCTTCCGGATGGTCACCCTCGTGTGGACAGTTCGTGGCTGTCCCCATGGAGCTGTGGGCCCAGGCTGTGCACTGATGGCTTCTTCCTCCCACTGCATCCAAAGTACTCCTAACAGGGAGGCTGGAACCATCCTGGGGTCCCTCACTCCCCACAGCCTCCAGAGTGATTCACACATCTCTCGCTGTACCCTCAGCAGCTTATTATCTTCCCTCCTTATAGCTGAGCCGACAGCCTGTGTGTGGTGCTCAACATGTGTGCATCCAGCGCTCGGGAGGCTGGGGCAGGAGGGTTGCCACAAATTCCAGGCAGCCTAGGCTACATTATAAGACCTTGTCTCCAAACCAGACTAAACCACACCAGAGACAGAGGAACAAACAGGCACACAGAGAGGCATTACACAGCTGGAAGATGTTATACAGCTGCAGGAGGACAAAGCTGGGATTCACAGGCAGGCAGTGCAGCCCCAAAGTGCGCGGCCTCAAGAGTTTAGGGCCATGGGTGCTCCCTACCAGCCTCCTCTTGGCTTCTTCCCGGGGGCACCTCTGTGCAGGCCCTGGGGCCTTTGGGGACAGGGTAGTCAGACTCAGTTTGATCTTGAAGAGCTCATAGGCCCTCTCTAAGTCCCTCTCACCACCACCCAGCTCCCTGCTGTCACCTGCAGAGTTAACCCCCTGGGGGTTATGTTATTATTATTACTGACATTTTTGATATGAGGTCTTGCTATGTAATCCAGTATGGCCTTGAACTCAGTATGTGACCTCAAACTCATCGCAATCCTCCTGCCCCAGCCTCCTGAGTGCTGAGACGACATGTGTGTACCAACAGGCCCGGCCACACACGCGTGTTGACAGCTGCTCTGTTGTCATTATCCAAAGCTGGGAATGGCATAGACACCCCCCGATGGCTGATGAGAGGGGCCACTCTGCATGTGACTACAGGGCTGAGTCCCGGCCCCAAAAACACCCTAGTGTGGGAAAGGGATTTCGCAGAGGGGATCATGGGAGGGTCATCGGCAGCAGGGTGTCCCTGAGCTGTTGGCCCCTGACTGTCCTCAAGGGTCCTCATGATAGCAGAGGGCAGGAGGCCGGAGGACACCACTGCTGGCTTTTAAGGAGGAAGCCAACTGGCAGGGAGAGGGCTCTGCTGGTGGGGTCAATCCTGGCAACACCTCAGTGGCCCCTGGAACGGATCTGTAAGGCAGCCAGCAGGTAAGGACACAGAAAGAAAAATTGGGACAGAGACCGGTGTGGTTTAGTCTGTTGTGTAGGGTGGGAAGTAGAGACAGGAGGTGGTGACAGCCGAGGGGGTCCCCTGAGGACAGGGACAGTTCTGGGCCCTATCAGTAGAGGTCACCCAGTCCTACATTAAATCCACAAAGCTCATTTGCCTACAATCCTCGCACTCAGGAGGCTGAGGCAGGACAGTCATTATGAGTTTGAGGCCAGCCTGGGCTACCTAGAGAGACCTGTCTCCAAAAACCAAAACCAAAAGACTGAAGTCTACAGAACTTATGTATTTCCCTTCAAAAGGTGGGTTTCACTGTCTGCTTATTATTATTTTTGATGCGTTATGTTTTTTAAGAGCCTTTCCATACAGTACTCAAGCTTATCATATCGAATTGGCCCATGTCCCTTGAGACCACTCGAGCACCTGGACAGAAGCAATGTGGGTGTCATTTTAGATCCATGGAGCGTTCACCTGTATTTCCAGCACTCTAGGTGGCTGAGGCAGGAGAACTGCGAGTTCAAGCCCAGTCTGGGCAATTTAGTGATGTATCAAAGCTTGTCTCAAAATTTATATATATATATATATATATATATATATATATATATATATATATTTTTTTTTTTTTTTTTTTTAAGGGCTGAGGATGTAGCACAGTGCAAAGGCCGTGTATTCTGTCGCTAGTACTGAGAAAAAGTAATAAAGGAGCAGTGCATGCAGAGGCAGCGGCCTGCTGGACCCCCAGGATTTGGGGGCGGGTTGCAGCTGGACCCTTGCAGCCCCAGAGCTGCCTACGCGGCTCCTACTCGACTGCATCAGGGCAGTGTCCCCAACTGCAACCGCAGCGCGATGACTCATGGTTTGGCCAGGCTCAGGTCACGACTGGCACTGCCTCTGCGGACCAGACCGACCGCGGGAGGCATTTCCAGAATGCAGGCGGGCTCCTCCCCTCTGCAGGGCTCCCTGGGGCTTCCCAGGTCCAGGACCCCTGCCCAAGCACCTCACCCATCCCCCTGCCCAGCATCCTGCCGCCTTTCTTCCCCGTTGTTTCAGTACTTAGTGACTTTTTTTTTCTTCTGTTTTGTCTGCTACCGTCTTTAAATCCACAAGAGCAGAAACTCTCTCCCCTCCCAGGCTCCATCCAGAAGGGGCTGAGTGGGAGATACGAGGTCCACACTCCCTTCAGTGGCTGGATGACCGAATAAGATCCCTCGCCCCCAGCCGGCCAAATGCACAGGGTACATGGATGTGCTTGGGAGATGCCTGATGAAATATATACCCGGATGTGGATTGCAACATTTTTGGAAGAGGAACAAAAACAATAAGACCGTGGGTCAATAAATCAGGGCCCCTGAAAACACTGGCAGGTTGCCATGCCCAGACTGTTTGCATTCGGCTATTAGTCTCAGCCTAGGTGTGTTCAGAGTTCTGCAGTTCACTGATATAAACTTCTTCCACTAAAAAAAAAAAAAAAAAAAAAAAAAAATCTGGTGGATGTGGCAATGCACACCTGCAACCCCTGGAATTTGGGAGGCTGAGACAGGAGGATCACAGTGAGTTCCAGGTCAACTGGGCTATGCAGGGAGATCCAGTCACATAAATGATTTTTTTTTTTTTTTTTTTTTTTTTTTTTTTTTTTTTTTGAGACAAGGTTTCACTGTAGTTCAGCAGCCTGAACTCACTGTGTAGTCAAGGCTGGCCTCAAACTCACGGCAGTGCTCCTGCCTCAGCCTGCTGAGTGCTGGGATTACAGGCGCAGGTCACCACATCCAGCCTCACAAATGAACACTGCACTCAGGTTAATGATGCGGCTTGATGGGGGGATTGTAGGCACCACAGGTTTGGGGTGCTACATGCATGGGGAAGGATCAGGTGTGCCCAGGGCAGAGCCAGGTATAATGTAGTAGCTTAAATGTGTGAAAAATAAGAAAGAAAAGAAAAGGAAAGAAAGGTGCAGTGGTGCATACCTGTGATCCCTACCCAGGAGGCTGAAGCAGGAGGACCTCAATTCAAGGCCAAGCTGGGACAAGCTTGAATCTCAAAATAAAAAATACAAAGAGGCTGAGGACATAGCTCAGTGTTCCCTGGGCTTGCTTCTCCAGGAAAGGGGGCGGGGGGGGGGTGAATTCAGGGGCAGAAGTGAGCCTGCCTTGAGGTCTGCGGTGTGAGGGCCTGAGAGGGGGTGGAGGTGATTTGGTACAACTTCTTGACTGCCTGTTTTTGGCTTTATTTTGGTATTAGAGATTGAGCTCAGGGCCTCTGCACTGAGCTACATCTCCAGCCCTTTAGCTGAATTGCTAAATTTCCCCGGCTGGCGCTAACTTGTGATCCTGCTGCCTCCGCTTCCCAGAGTGCTGAAATTCCAGGCACATACCACCACACCGATATTATACCTTGCCCCTTCCTCTGCCGCTTGCTTTGTTTTCAGGGACCATATCATGGCCATCTTTTCAGGTCACCTGCAGCCACCACACTTCAAACTCAGTTGTAAAATACCTCACTGCCGCCCTCTGAAATCGGTTTCCTTCCAGGGTAGGTGCCCAAATCCTTCATATAAAATTGCCGGGCCAGGGGAAGTGGAGCACACTCAGGAGGCTGAGGTAGGAGGATCACCGTGAGTCTGAGGGCAGCCTGGGCTCCACAGTGAGTTTGAGGCCAGCCTGAACTGCATTGTGAAAACCAGTCTCAAAATGTCAACATAAGCCAGGTGTGGTGGCTCACGCCTGTAATCCCAGCACTCAGGAGGCTGAGGCAGGAGGATCATTGCGAGTTCAAGACCAGCCTCGGCTACAAAGTGAGCTCGAGGCCAGCCTGAACTGCATAGAGAGACCCTGTCTCAGAAAGACAAAAAAAAAAAAAAAAAAATCAACATAAATAGTAATAGTTTACAGTAATAAAAATGCTTTTTAAAAAAATAATAATTTTAAAAAACAGTTGGGATCAGATTGGGGAGGTAGCTCAGTGGCACAGTACCTGCCTGATAAACATGAGGCCCTGAGTTCAATTCCTGGTAACCCCAACCAAAGCCAGGTGGGGTGAGTTGCTGCTCTGTGTCTATACTGCAATAATAACAGAGAAACCTCCAGTTAAATAACTGAGTCTCTCTGCATTCCTCAGCGTTCTCTATGCGGGACATTGGTCCCCAGTCTGTGACTTTGCCAGGCTGTGAGCTCATGGGCAGACACTTGGGTTGAAAGAGGTGGTTCTGGGTCCAGTTGGGGCCAGGGCAGGGAGTTGCCTCATAGGATGGGGTGCCTGGCTCCTACAGCTGGCTGTGGGCTCCCTCCAGGCCCTGCTGCAAGCCGGGGACCCCAGGTTCCAGGCCTGGCCCTGTCCCTGGGGCCCGGAATCCCTCTGCGGCCTCTGTCAGACTTCGGCCCCACCTCTGGGTCAGCGTCATGTTCAGTCCCCGAGGCCAGGTTCTGCCTGTTCCTAAGGCTCCATGCGCCACCACCCAGGGACCTCATGTGCGCCACCAACACTGGGTCCTCGGGGCTCTTCTGCCAGCTTGCTCCTTTCTCTCTTCTGAATTCCTCCCTTTGCCCCCTCTCCCTGGCCCCTCTATCTGGCTTTATGAACCCCCTACTGTATGCCGGGAGCTGAGCCCCAGTGCCAACTCCGACGTGGTAGGTGCCCACACGCGGCTGCAGTGATGGGAGAACGGGATTTATAATTTCATTTTATGGTCGCTGGTTCAACATCCCACACTCATAATCGAGTCAGACCCTGGGAAACTTAGTTAGCGGGCCGGGAACAGCTTGGGCCGGCGAGTCCACTTTTTCAGCCAGAAAGTTGATGAGAACGAACTGCAAATGGGATCCTTGCTGTGAGTTAGAAAGCAGAGCTCCATTTCAAAGGCCGGTGCCACAGAGACACGAACCGTCTTACTGGGACTTTTTACATGGATTACATGTTGAAACGAAGCTGTCTCACCCAATCAGGCTACATATATAATTAAAATTAATTTCACCCATTTCTTTGGCTCCTTTAAATGTGGCAACTAGAAAAGGTTAACCTATGAGAGACGGGTGTGGTGGTAAACACATGTGTAATTCCAGCCCGCTGGGAGGCTGAGGCAGGAGGATCCCACGTTCAAGCCCACTCTGGACAATCTAGCAAGACCCCATCTGCAAATTAAAAAATTAAAAAAGGGACGGGGATGTAACTCAATGGAAAGGCCCTGGGTTGGATTCCCCAGTAGCACAAGAAAAAACAAAACAAAACACAGCAGCGTAGCTATGGGGCTCACTGACCCCGCGGGGGTGACAAGGCCCCGATGGAGAGAGATCCTGAGGGGCGGCCTCCTCCAGCTGTTCAGAGCCCTGGCTGCTCCTTCCCTCCTGTATGCAGGCTGAGAAGCTGCCCCACCCTGGGGCAGCTCCAGGGACCCCTTCTCAGCTGTATGCCTCAGTTTTCCCCCCTGAAATGGGAATTACCATGGCGACCGCACGGGCTGCTCCCAGGGTGGCAGGAGCTGGGCTGTGTGAGCCTGGGAACACAGTGCACATGGGGAGCCTGTGGCTGGCACTGTCCTTCCCTGCCCCCATCTTCCCAGCTCCTGAGCTCCTGGCTCGGAGGGTGGCAGGGATCCAAGAAGGAAGGAGAAACCAAACAAAGGACCAAGCAACAAAACCAGCAGGGGGCACCGTGGCCGTGTTGGGGGCATCACCTTGTCACACACTTCCACAGCCATCTTGTCTACCCGGCAGTTCCCACTGATGGAGTGACGGGGCTGGTGGCTGACTTCCGGTGGCCTTCTTTCTCTCTCTCTTTTTTAATAGACAGTCTTACTTCCTAGTCCAGGCTGGCCTTGAACTCATGGTGGTCCTCTTGCCTCAGCTTCCCAAGAGCTGGGATCACAGGCATGCACCACCACGCCTGGTTTGTGGCCATCCTTCCTTGCAGCAGTGGTGTCCCCACTTTCCCTGCCCCTCAGTCCCCACACAGTGGCCCCTAAATCTCTCTGGGAGCCTCTGTCCAGGCCTCCCTGCAAGACCAGGGTCTTTGGTGCCTCTGTTGGCCAAAGGGTCCCCTTCCTTCCCCAAGAGAAACCAGAGGTGGTGGGTGCTCTGGATCTCCTGGTGCCTACGTTGGACCCCAGGGGACACGAGGGGGCAGGGGACAGAGGTGTCCTGCATGCAGTGCAGCGCAGTGAGGGGCTGTCAGCCTCTCCCCGTCCCCATGGGCCCCCTGCATTCTGCCAGCCCGCGGCCCCCCCAGGGCCACGCTCAGCCAGTGCCACCGTGGAACCTTTTATCACCTGTGGGCACTCACTTGGCTACAGGGCCCTGTGCCTGCCGTAAAACCAGTGAGGCGCACAGCAGCCTCCTGGCAAGGAGGGGCTGTAAAGAGCAGAGATCAGAAGGTCCCCAGTGGGTCCTCGGAGATCAGAGGGAGGAGCAGCAGTGTGGCTGTTCAGGGCCATCAAAGGTGCAGCCCGGTCCAAAAGGTAGCTGACCAGCTGGGCCTTGACCCGGGTTCAGAGGGGAGTCTCCAAGCCTCCTCTGGGCAGGAGCTCCCACAGGGCTCTTGCTATACATCTGTCTTCCTCATTCCCTCACCTGGGGTGTGCTAGAGTGAGGTTTTCCTAGTTCAAGTCCCAGCTAGCCCATGGACTGCTGTGTGACCCTGGGCAAGTTTTTCAACCTCTCTGGGCCTCACATTTTTTTTTTTTTACCAGTACTGGGGATCAAACTCATGACTGCCTGCTTGGAAGGCGGGTGCTTATGCCGCTGAGCTAAACCCCGAGCCCCTGGGCCTCACATTTTAAATGGGGTGATGGTACTAGGTTGATCTCAGGCAGGCAGGTCACTGAGAGGATTAAGTGAGATAATACACAGCATAAGGTGAGCAGATCCTGGAACTCGGGCACCATGGAGCTCTGCACCGCCAGCAGCTGCCCATCCTGCCCGCTGCCTGCATCCTTCCCTCCTCAAGCTTATTTGGTCCTTATTAAGCCATTTTTAGCCCACCAGATACATACAAGACTGTGCAGAACTACCAAGCACAGTCTATAACCCCAAAGGTCTTGCTGGCTATTTCAGAGCCCAAATTATGAACCCCTTGTACCTCAAAGCCTGCCACTCCAAAACAACATATGATTTAGTTTTTCTCATTCAGGAGACTTAAAATGCAATCTGAAGCTGTGGCGGTGCACACCTGTGATCCCAATGCTTGGGAGGTTGAGGATGGCCAAGGGCTCCAGGCCAGCAGGGGCTCCCTAGAGAGCTCCAGTGAGAGCCTGTCTCAAAGAACAAACCAGCCTCTTGCCACCCCCCCCCAACCAAAAAATCAGTTAAAAAATTAAAATGCCAGGGCTGGGGATTTAGCTCAGTGGTGTAAGCACCTGCCTTGCCAGTGTGTGGTCGTGAGTTCAATCCCCGGTACTGATAAAAAAGAAAAAGACAAAAAAATAAATAAATAAATAAATAAATAAATAAAAAAAATGCTAGCAAGCCAGCAAGATCCCAGGGGTCACTGCCTCTGCCTAACACCCACTGTGGGACCATGCAGAGGGCAGCTCCTGGGCCCCGATGCAAACCCAGGATGCGTCTGATTGTCCCAGCAGCCTCTGGCCTCAAAGCCCAGCCCTCCTTTGGAGCAGGCCTGGCCCCTCCTCGCCTGCCTGCATGCTCATAACCCTGACTCAGCCACCACCCCACGTTGCCCAATCTCGTCTCCGTTCCTCCATTCATTCATTCCTGGGCCATTCACTCTCACCGACTCAGCTCCACATTGTCCCCCAACAGGCAGAGGCTCAGGGGTCTCAGGATGATTTGGCCACAGGCCAGTGCCATCTGGGACCCCAGGTGGGCACATCCTTCCCCTGGGCTGGCCAAAAATCCCAAATGCTGCCATGAAAGCTCTGGGCCTGAGAATCCACTGGGCCAGGGAAAGAGAAACAGCAGAGGCTGCCCCAGAGGAGGATTCGGGGACAACTTGGAGGGAGGGACCAGGTCATCAATCAGTCAATCGAGGCTGATGCCAAGGCCTGAGAATGGTGGAGAAGGAGAGGCAGGGAGGTCATACCAGGCTTCTGCTGGTCACTGGAGGGGGCAGATGCAGGGACACGAGAAGGGGCCTCTATCCCAGCCCTGAGCTCCATTCCAAACCAGGGGTCTCTACTTTGTATTCCTCCTGCGAGGAAGATTTCTCTTCAATAAAATAAAATCCCTGTCTTACAATGCTTTTGTAAGCCACTGCCATGGACACAGAGGTGCCCAAAAGGGACTCCAGAAGGGGACAGCTGGGGACAGACCTGGGATTTAGACAGAGCCTTGGCCTCCTTGGGAATCCCTGTGGCAGAAACCCAGTGTTAAGGCCTGGGGCAGGGAGCCCAAGGCGTGGCAAGGGAAGGTGACATCAGTCACCGTCCCTGGGGAGGATGGAATGTGGGAGGTTATGGGGTGGGGTGGGCATGAGGTGGCACCTCAGGACCTGGAGGGGCTGGGAAGGTGGGAGAGGCAGCTTGGGACCCAAGGGAGGCTCTGGAGAGGCCGAGACTGAGCTGGGTTCAAAGTACGGAACAGGCTGGGGCCTGGAGACAAGGTCCAGGGATGGGGTGTCAGGGACCTTGCAGGAGGAGCAGTGCTCTGTTGAAGTGATAGTGGGGTCAGAGGTCAGGGCAGGGGCAGAGCTCCATAAAGGTAAAGGCCCCAGAGAATGGCTTATGCCCAAGAGTGACAGCCTCCTGGGCCCAGGGGCCTCCGCTGTTGGGGGAGCTGGAGATGCTGTTGTGCACTAGAGACCGTGACACCCTGACTGACAGTGACAAAGGGGAGAAACTCCCAGTCCTGGGGTGGGGGTGCAGGGACCCTGCAGGTAAGCTGCTTTCTGAGGACCCAAGGCAGATCCCGGAGCCCCTGGCAGGAAGCACTTAGTAGAGAACACGACCCCCCCTTCCCGGTGGGCCCAAAGATGCTCGGAGGTTTGTTGAGGCCACATGGCACTTGGCTGGGGTTAGCAGTCCCATCTTTGGAGTCTCACCTTACAGTGCCCTGGCTCTGGAGTAACACAGGGCCCAGCAGCATACAGAGGTTACCCCAGCTGTGTGCTGTGTGATGGCAGGTAGCTGCCTGCCCTCTCTGGGCCTGGTCTGTTCCTCCGAGAACAGTGGAACCATAGAGCCACTGCCGGCAGGGGCCTGCAATCTGGCCAATTTCTCTCTCAGCCTTAGTCTCCCTATCTGGGAAGCAGGTGCTTCACAGGCCTCTGATTTCCTAGGTGCAGCGAGGAGCTGGAAGACTCTGTCCTCACCTCTCCCACTTGGCCCACACTTCCTGGGGCACAGCTTCTCCCTCAGAGACATCCAGGCATCTCCATCCTGCTCACCCTGCTCTGCTACCTGCCCCTCCATTCAAGCAGGGGGCACGTTCTGACCCACAGGAAACACCCTTATTTATTTATTTATTTTTTGGAGATAGTCTCACTATGTAGCCCAGGCTGGCCCCAGATTTGTGGTGATCTTCCTGTTTCAGCCTCCTGAGGGCTGAGATTACTATGAGCCACCTCCCTCACCCCCCTCCCCATTCTCTGAGGGCTTATGAAGGAAGGGTATTCTGAGAAAAAATGGGGTGCAGCAAGCCCTTAGTTTTGCCAGGCAGCTCCTGCACACCCAGCAGCCCCCCAGGCAGGCATCAGTCAGATGGTGACTGTGGATCCCTTGCACAGAGGAGCAATCAAGGCTGGGGGAACTCAGTGCCAATGGCCCACTCTCTTCTCTGGAGGGACCCTGGGGCCACCAGTTTCATCCTGTCCCCTTGCACCCAGACTTTCGGGCAACCTCACCTGATTTCCGAGATGTTGTTCTTGAAGTAGTCCGGCATCACAGGGGCGCAGGGCCCGTCCATGGCGGTGGGCGAGGGGCAGGAAGAGAGGAGCTGGCCAGGTGCGCGCAGCCCGTGTCTGGCGTCTGTCGCCGAGCAAGCGCCAGGTGCTGGCCAGGTGCAACCTCGCCCGCCCAGGGGCGGAGCTGCAGCCGGTTCGCCCAGGTGCTGCCCACGCCCCGCGCGGGCCCAACAGGGAGGGAAGGGCGCCTCCCTGCTGAGAGGGCGGGGGAGAGGAGGGAGGGCAATGCCAGGTCCCAGCCAATGGCACCTCCGAGGCGGCTCCTGCACGGGCCCAAGCCCCGTCTTCATTCATTCTTTCCTTCTTTTTCGTTTTTCTCCTTTTCTCTGAAGTTTTGAATCCAGGGCTTGTTCTATAGCCCAGGCTGGCCTCTAGCTGGCAGGATACTCCTATCTCAGCCCCCCGAATTCTGGGATTGTGAGCATGTGCTACCATTTTTTACTTCACTTCATTCGTTCACTTTTATTTATTTAAGAACTACTTGCCAGGGGTAGTGGCTCTCACCTCTAATCCCAGCACTGGGGAGGCTGAGGCAGGAGGATCATTGTGAGTTCGATACCAGCCTGGGCTACAAAGTGAGCTCAAGGCCAGCCTGAACTGCATAGAGAGACCCTGTCTCAAAAAGACAAAAAAAAAAAAAAAAGAACTACTGAACTTTAAAGATAACAATACACCATATACGGCATCAGCACCTGCCTGGCAATTGTAAGGCTGTGAGCTTGATCCCCAGTACCAAAACCAAAAACAATATGCATTATATGAACCATCATTACCCTCTTACCATCTTGTTTTGAAATTTTCTCTTTAAAAAAAAAAAAAAAAAAGAGATAGTGTCTATTAGGATTCTTACTCTGCTAAAAACAAACAAACAAACAAACAAAAACCAGGGCTGGGGATTTAGCTTAGTGGCATAACAGCCTGCTTGGCAAGTGCAAGGTCATGAGTTCAATCACCAGCATACCCCCCTCAAAAAAACCCCATGCACACACACAACTTATTTACTGAGCGCCTGCTGTCTTCTGGGTGCTGGTCTAAGTGCCAGGGCAGAGCAAGATAGTAACTGTGTCCTCCTGGGTGACCTGGCACAGAGTGACAGAGGCACAGAGATGGCACAAGGGTGCCAGTGGGGGTGGCAGAGGGACGAAAGAGACAGAGACAGTGAGGGACACAGAGAGACCAAACAAAGGGCAGGAACAGCAAAGATTCACAGGAAGTCAGAGACAGAGACCAAGAGGCCAAGAGGTGACAGATACAGAAAGAACTTGGGACAGAAACACCCAGATGTCATGCAGGACACCAAGACCCAAAAGGGACAGAATCCCAGAGAAGGCCAGAGATGTGTGGGGACCCAGAGAGGCAGCAGGCACCCTGGCTGGGGCTGCCCGAGGAATCTGAAGGCCTGGTGGGCAGCTGTGCCTTGGTTTCCCCATCTGTGCATGATGCCCATTTGGTCAGCTGTAATGAGGACAAAGTGGGGCATAGGGACACCCCAAACTGGTTCTGTCCTCCCAAGCCTTCCCCCACCCAGGCCCAAACCCCTGGATCTGCCTGAGAAACCCAGGCCCACTGGAAGTGACATTTTTATTGAGCAGAAGAAATAGGTCCAACAAGTTTAAAAACACCTTCTGCAAACTGGGTGTGGTGGTGTATGCCTGTAATCCCAGCACTCAGGAGGCTGGGGCAAGAGGATCTCTTTGAGTTTGTGATCTGCCTGGGCAACAAAGTGAGCTCTAGGTCAGCCTGAACTGCATAGTGAGACCCCGATTCAAAAAGATAAAAGAAAAGGGGGGGGGTGCGAGAATTTAGCTCAGCAGCATAAGTGCCTGCCTGCCAAGTGCGAGGTTGTGAGTTCATCCCGGTTCCACAAAACAAACAAACAAACACACAAACAAAAAAAACCAAACCACATTAAGAAAGGAAATAAAAGTCACTGTGCCACCTCCAAAAAGACTACCACAAACATTGTGATAGGATCTTTCTAAAAAGTTCTCACTTCTCAGGGATCCAGGAGATTTTCGTCAGATGAATAACCATCCCCCCAATCAACATTTGCTTTTCTGCTTGCTTGTTTGTTTGTTCAGGTACTGGGATTGAATTCAGGACCTTTGCATGAGCTACATCTCAGTGCCCCACCCCTTTGAGACAGGGTCTCAGTAAGTCCCTAAACTGGTAGTCCTCCCACCTCAGCCTCTCACAGGGCTGGGATGACAGCACTGTGCCTGTCATGTGCCTGGCTTTAAATTTTATTTACTTATTATTGCTGCACAGATGAGGGTGATGGGAGGGATCATTCTCCTAAGGATGTGTGGAAAGGGGTCCAGAAAGGGGTGAGCACCACCAAGGTCACACAGCACTGTCCCCTTCATGCTGTGCACAGGCAGGAGACAAATGTCGTGGGATGTCCCATGCCCTCAGCATTTCCACGCAAAGACTCAACTCTGAGACCTGGGGGGTGTGGGGACCTCCACCCCTCAACCCCGACTGAGCCTCCCCCACCCCCAGTTCACTGCTTTAGCACCCAGCTGTGAAAAGGGGCCCTGGAATTGAAGACGAAAAGCAGCCAAGCAAGGGCCATCCTGATGTTGGGAGCCAAGCAGCAGCACTTCACCTGGCCCTGGGCTAGAGCCACTTCCTCCCTGATGCGCTATGACACATTCTTTTCTCCGGAGGACGTGACCCTGGCCTGTCCCTCCCGTGGGAAGTCACCAGACTGCTGTGGGCCCAGCGTCACCCAGAGAGGCGGAGCGGAAGGGGAGGCAGCCCTGGGGGTCTGGAAGAGCCAGCAGGACCCTGCGTGGTCATTGGGATGCGGCCGGCAAGCGACCCGGGCGGCACCCGAGCTGGCTGTGGCAGGTAACTAGCCAAGCGAGCAAGCCGAGGTCCAGACGTTCCCACCCCAGGGCCTTTGCATTTGCTGCTCCCCTCCACCTAGGAGTGCTGTGGCCTCCTGAGCCGTTTCCACAGTGCCACCAACGTCATATCCCGCCCTGTGCTTTTTCCACCGCCCTTGTCACCATCTGATTTCCAAAATGTTCTGCTTGCTGTCAACCACACAGGGATGCCGCTTGTCCTCCATCTGTCACCATGGTGTCTCCAGCAGGTTCCGGAATGTGGCAGCTGTGGCAGGGGGCTGGGCTCTGGAGCCAGCGGAAGGGGCTGAGAAGACACACAGGCGACTGGGGCAAAGTCCTGGCAACTGCAGGACAGGAGGGACACGGACGACGATCAGCGACCCCCAGAAATCCAGCGGGCCCTGAACATCCGGGACCCGGGGAGGGGGCGGGGCAGAGGCAGCAGGGGCTGTCCAGGTCGGGCCGCAGGGGCAGTGGGCGGGGCCGGGAGCCCCTCTGCAGCCCTGGCCCTGCTACCGCGCTTGACTGGCACTCGCCTGGGGTTTCTTCCTGGACCTCAGGGAAACCACGCAGGGGTTTAATCCCTAGTTTTATGTTACTGGTTTTAGAAGGGTGGAAATTTAATCCCACTGTGACGTTTAGAGGTGGGGCCTTTGCGAAGTGATTAGGTTAGATGAGGTCATCAAGGTGGAGCCCACGAATGAATCCAGGTGGCTTTAGTAGGCCAGAGAGAGAAGCCTCGTGACACTGGTTCTGCGAAGAGCAGGGGGAGGGAGCCTCGAGAACATGCATGACACTTTTTATCTCCAGAACAGTGAGATAAATGAACTTTTTTCTTTACAAAATAACCAGTCTCATTTATTTTGTTATAATAATGAAAAACTGGCCACTAGACCACCCCTCTATCCATTTATTGATCTATTCCTGCATCCATTCGCCATTCACTCAACTATTCATCCATTCTTTATCCATCCATCATCCATCCAGCACCCTCATCCAACCACCTCCATTCATCCAACCACTCACCTATCCAACCATCCACTCTTCCACTCAACTATCTATCTATCCACCCCAACAACACACCCATCCATCCAACCACTCATCCATCCACCACTCACTCATCCAATCATCCATATAGCCATCCAATCATATATTCACCCAATCATTCATTTATCCATCCACCCACTCACCCAACATCCATCCATCCATTGGCCCATCCATTCATCCACCCACCTGCTGCCCATCCCTCCGTGCAACCATCCAGCCATCCATTCCATTTATCCATTCATAGATGCTTCTGTCCATCCAAGGACCCATCCATTACTTCATCTATTCATATCCATCATTCACTCATCCACCCATTAAATATCATGCTTCCACTCACCCATCCAACTCTCCATCCATCCATCCATCCATCCATCCATCCTATTTATCCATTCATGAGATGTTCCCATCCATCGAAGAACTCATCAATCACTCTATCTATTCATTATCCATCCATCATCCATTTATCCCCCACCATATATCATCCAACCATCCACCCACTTACCCATCCATCCAACCATGCATCCACCCTTCCATCCATTCTATTTCATTGTATGTATCCACTCACAAAATGCTCCATCCACCACCCACCTATAATCTATTCACCCATCCAGTCAACCACACTTCCATCCATGCACCCATTCACTCGACATTCCTTCAACATATGGGGAGGTGTCTCCAGTCAGCCCTCACTGACGTTTACTCACTGACAAGATTAGAAAGTAAACATCTTAGAGCCCAGCTAACCAAAGCAGTGGCTGTTTAGCACTAGAAATGAGGCATAAGTGACCAAGGGAATAAAAATTTTCAATTCCACTTCATTTTAATCAGTTTAAATGTAGCTTCAATTGCAGAAACAATGTAAAATACTTCCTCTGAAATGCAGTGGGAATGTTTTGGTCAGACTATGTTTTACTTGCTGTGGTACACGCCTGTGACCCCAGCACTTGGGAGGCTGAGGCAGGAGAACTACTGAGTTCAAGGCCAGCCTGAACTACATAGCAAGACCCTGTCTCAAAAAACAAAACAAATGGGAGCTAGGGATTTAGCTCAGTGGCATAAGAACCTGTCTTGCAAGCAGGTGGTCATGAGTTCGATCCCTGGTACCGATTAAAACAAAAAAAAACCATTATCCTTCAATTGTGCTGTTGGCAATTAACTGGAATTGAGACACGAAGCCTATGAAACATCTCAGAGTGACTTTGATATTGATTGTGTTGATTAATAGATAGATTGGATTAAATACAGCATATCCTTAAAACTAATTTTACTGGTTTTACTTTTTGAAAATCGTGGCGGGGCCAGGTGTGCTGGCACATGTCCGTGATTCTGCACTCTGAGAGGCTGAGGCAGGAGGATCACCTCAACTTCACAAAGAGTTCAAGGCCAGCCCGAATGACATATAAAGAAGCTGTCTACAAACAAACAAACAAACAAAATAGTCCAAAAAATGTGGCAGCCGGCAAGCCTGAGGTACACTGGCTCTGGGAGCTGAGAATGGAGTCAGGGCTGGATGTCCCCTGTAGAGATCAGGGCAATAGGACAGTTGTCCCAGAGGTCAGATGCCCCAGGAGGACCAAGGACAGGAAGGCTCTGTACTGGGCAGGGACCTGAGTACAAAAGGCACAGGGGGTGGGCACAGAGGCCTGGAGGCCCGAGGAGCGCTGGTGGGAGTTTTCTCTTCCCCAAGAGCGGGAACCCCAAGAGGTGTGGGGTGCCAGGGACACCCACCTCTGTCTCTGGCTCGATAGGCTGTGCTCTCCGCTCAGAAACCTCCAGGAAGATGAGTGTCAACTGCCTGGGCCACCAGCCCTGACAAAGCGCTTTCCCACCTAGAGCTCCCTGCCTAGGGACTGACTTTGGGGGGGGGGGGCAACGCGGAGTTGGGTGCAGAGAGGACCCTATTCCCAGCCTCTCGCGGGGGGTCCCGCCAGCCCCTCCCCAGCCCCGGAGGGTGCACTTTGCTGTGGGAACGCGTGGATGCGGCACAGGGAGGTCACTGGGTCACGAGGTTATATTTCCCAAGAATCAGGCCACCTTCACCTCCAGAGCGCAGCCTTTCCATTAAAAGCTGGTAATTGCCACAAATACCAGGCGAACTCAGCTGCGGGAGAGGCCGGGTTCCCAGAGGGCGAGGCTGGGGGAGGGCGCCCCAGTCTGGAGGAAGGAGCCGAGCAGGAAGCTGTGGGGCGCGGTGGGGACAGCCCGGGTCGGAGGCCAGGACCCCGGGTTTGAGGGAGGAGGCGGGACCCGGGCTCTGGGCCCCAGACCAAAGCTCAAGGGCACTGTTAGACCCCTGGCTATGGAAAGAGTGTGGGAAAAGGGGAGGCGGGGTCCCGCTGGGGAGGAAATGAAGTCCTCAGGCGGGCGGGGCGCCGGCTCTATCCCCAGTCTCCCCTCTAATCGCGGGTCCATCTCGGGGTGTGCGGCATTGCAGACACCTCCTTCTCTGCCCTCCACCCCGATTACTCCATCGCCGGGGAGCCGCCCCGAGGCCGATACCACCTTCCTCCGTCCCGCCCGCCCCGCCCCACATCCTCCTCCGGGAAGGGGTGCAGGAGGTCGGCTGCGGGGTCCCACAGGCCGGTGGAGTTGGGGAAAGAGACTGGGCGGGGCTGAGGCCGAAAACCTGGGTCAGAATCAACCGCGTGGCCGGGCATGGTGGCGCACACCTGTAATCCTAGCACTCAAGAGGCTGAGGCAGGAGGACTTCTGCAATTTCGAGGCCAGCCTGGGCTTCATAGTGAGACGGTCTCAGAAAAAGAAAAAACTCCAAGGCCTGGTCTGTTGAGTCCGAGGGAGAAGGCCTCTGGGTCTAGGCTGAAACAGCGCCCACTGGGGGCACAGGATGTGTGCTGTACGCAGGGTACTGGGCAGCACAGGTGGGCACAGGTGAGCGAGCCCCCCGGGCTCCTCGCTGTTCCAGCGGCGTCCTCCGTGTCTCTGGCCTCTCCTCCAAGGTGCCAGGACCAGACAAACCCGCCGCGCCGGTCGTCACCCCCCTTCCGCCCCCCAGCCTCCCGCCCGGTAGGGGAGGAGGTGGGCGGGGGGCAGGGTCGAGAACCGGCTCCGGCCACGCCCCCGCGAAGCCTGCAGGGCTCCTTCCCGGCCTCGGCGCCGCCCGCCACCTTCCGGGCCTGGCTTCCTCCTTGCTCTAGCACCGCTCCCCTCCAAAACCTGTTCCCTAAACCCACTCTGCATACTCTGAGTCCTCATCCAGGGTCCTGTAAATATGTCACTTCCCCCTGCAAAAGGGACTTTGAAGTACTGGGCTACTGGAGATTAAACACAGCGCTTTCACACTGAGCTACATCCTCAGTCCTTTTCATTTTTTATTTTTATTTTTTATTTTTATTTACACAGTCTGGCTAAATTGTAAAATTGGCCTGGTATCCAGTCATGGTGTCCTCCTGCCTCAGTCTCCCAGATCGCTGAGATCACAGCTGTGTGCCGCCACACCCCCAGCTAAATGAGGGATCTGGAGGTAGGGAGATGATGTTGGAGTAAGGAGCTAGGCCTTCCCAGGGCCCAGTGGAAGAGGCTGGAGGTCACTGCTGTGGGCTTTGAAGGTGGAGGACTGGGCTCAGAACTGAGTGGGGAAATCCCAGTGATTCAAGTGACCCCAGCCAGCCCAGCCCACACCTGGATTTCAGCCTCACAACAACCATTTTGGATTTCTGACGAGCACAACTGTGAGAAATACACGTATGTTGTTTTAAACCACTGCATTTGTGTCAATTGTTCCAGTGGCCAAAGTAAAGAAGAAAAAAGATGACAAAGGACTAAATGTTACATGCAATGAAATAGCACACAGAAAAAAATACTATGCGGAACACTTGGGACAGGGCAAAGGACTGGAGTGTCACCCGAAGGCTGTTTTGGGGAAGGCCATCAGGGTGGCCTCTTGAAAGAGGTAGGTATCTGGGGAACATTAGATGTCAAGAACAGACTATAGGCACCTGTCATCCCAGGACTCATGAGGCTGAGGCAGGAGGGCTGCCAAAATCCAAACCCAGCCTGGGATATACAACAAGGAGACCCTGTCTTAGAAACAAACAAAATCCAGGATGATGACATCTGAAAGAATCTTGGAAGGTGGCCAAAGCCTGGACAGAGGGCAGTGTGAGCCACGGAGCTGTCTCCAGACTGGCAGGAGGCAAAGGGTTCTCCGCAGTGTCCTGAAAGTAGGCTGTATCCCAGCAAGGGGAGCCAGTGGGTGCCTGGGGACTCTACTACCTCGAGGTACACAGACGCACAGTCAGTTTTACTGTCTTTGTCAAGCATTCAGCAAGAGCCGAGTGAGCTAAGATTATTGCCTGCTCTACTAGGCTGCTGGGCTACTGGCTATTCGTTTAATCCTGAGAGGCCCTCTGAGGTCACCCTGCCTCTGAAAGGAGGCAGCAGGGACTCAGAGTGCTGATGTCACTTGTCCAAGTCACTGCAAGTACTGGGTAGTGCCAGGACGTGAACCCACCAGCTTGGGCTGCTGTTGGAGGTGTGACCTGCATTCCAGGAAAAATGACTTTGCGCTTTTCTGGCTCACAATAAAATAAAGGGTAACACTTAGTCTGCACCCAGGCATCAGGCTTCAGCCAGGCGCACCCAGCAGTAGCTTGCTCTCTCTCTCTCTCTTTCTTTCTTTCTTTCTTTTTTTTTTTTTTTTTTTTGTCTTTTTGAGACAGGGTCTCACTGTGCAGTTCAGGCTGGACTTGAATTCACTTTGTAGCCCAGGCTGATATCAAACTTGCAATGATTTTCCTGCTTCAGCCTCCCCAGTGCTAGGATTACAGGTGTGCCCCACCAAGCTTGGCTCTTTCTTTTTTTTTTTTTGGTGTATGTGCTGGGCATTGAACTTAGGGCCTTTGCACTGACTTGTATCTCCAGCCCCTTTTTAAAGTTTTGAGACAGAGTCTCACTATTGCCCAAGATAAACTTGAACTTGCTAAACTCCTGCCTCAGTCTCCCAGGGTGCTGGATGTGCACACCCAGGTATGCACCAACACCCCTAGCTCAGGAGAGCTTTCAATTGTTCTATTCCATTCCATTCTGTCCCAATGCTTGGGATGGAACCCAGGGTTTCACACATGCTAGGTAAATAGTCCACCACTGAGTTACCAGTTCTGGACAGCTTTTCAGTTTTGCTTTGACTTTGGAACCCTGTCTCAAAGATAGGAAGGGCTGGGAGTGTAGCCCAGTAGTAAGGTGCCCTTGGGTTCTATCATTAAAAAAAAAAAAAAAAAAAGGCCAGTCTTAGACTGAGGAAGTTGTAAATTCCAGTGGTGGCCCACATTTGACAGCCTGTTACCACCACCCTTGGTTAGGCAGAGGTTGACAGAGAAACTCAAGAAACTGGAAAGAATTCACACCAAAAGTGTTGAGCCAGGACCTAATCAGACCTCATTTAGCCCAGGACTCTCAGCTGACCTACCTGTCTCTCCCCTTAGAACCCAGAGCAGTTTCGGGCTGGGCATTTAGCTTATCAAGTGAGACCAGTCCCGCAGGGGGGACACCCACATGGGACAACGATCCACCTCGAATTGGGCAAAAGAGGGAAGGACCTTACACTTTACCTATTTCCTAGGGCTCCTGAATTAGGATGTTTTACAGGCTTTATAAATTTATACACTTTGTAGATTTCACACTGTGCATAAGGTAAAGCTATGAGGGTGGGGGAAGAGGGGATGCACAGCAGGATTACCTGCTGGGTCAAGGGTTTACCAGGAGAAACAAAAGCTGGGCTGGTGCAGCTTTGTTTGCTGAAATCAAACACTGGAAGAGAACCTCATGCCCATCAGAACCTCATGCCCACCAGATCGATCAGTGGCCCCACACAGAACCCTGAGGGCAGGAGAAGGGGAGCCCCATGGCCCTGCTGAGCCCCAGAGCTCTGAGCACTTCTGGGCTACCACTTTGGTAGAAAATGCAGAGCAGCCGTGTGTAGTAGCACATGCCTATAATCCCAGCATTCCAGAGGCTGAGGCAGAAGAAACTTACTGTGAGTTCCAGACTGGCCTGGGCTACAAAGTGAGCTCAAGGCCGGCCTGAACTGCAGAGCGAGACCCTGTCTCAAAAAGACAAAAAAAAAAAAACAACAAAAATGTGGGGGATGAGGTGTCACTTTGTAGGCCCAACCCCCTCTAACCTGCAATTTACAATAGCCGCCCTGGTATGCGAGAAGGAGGTAGAATAGGAATGCCTGTTCTTAGTGAGCCCTCACCCTCTGGAATCCATACTGTGAGCTGGCTTTGTTTTGCAGAAGTCTTGAGGAAGTGGCTGGCCACCCTTTGTGACACTAACAGCAGACAAATTAACAACATTCTTGAGCTAATGAATTTCTTCCTGGGCTAGAGAGGTTATGAGAACTGGTTGTGATTATTTACTTCACTTAGATAGTTTTAGAATAAACATTGTAGTCTGTCACGTTGTAGCTTGCCACAAAGAATGCCTTTTCACTACTTAATTATCTGGGCTCTGTGAATTGATCGGGTTTACTATATATGAATCCTAAAATAAAGATTGTGCGTACAGTGCAGTGCAGTGCAGTGTAACGCGGTGCAGACAGCAAAGGTGTCTCTCCTGTCTTTCTTTTCCAAGCGCTGTACCCCCCGTGTCCCGACAAGGCGTGCGTGTTTACCTTGCCCGGAGTTCAGAGTGCTCTAGACACTCACGACAAGTGGCGCCCGAATTCAGGGACTCCGAAGGTCGCTTAGGAAGGTAAGTATAATTTTATTACGGGGAAATGGGACAATCTGCTTCCTCTCCTTTCTTAAAAATTCTTAAACATTTATTATCTATATATGGCATATCGCTCAGGTCAGCTGACTTGGATATGTGTATTGATACAATTAAAGAATATAATCCTTGGTTTCCAGATGAAGGAACTTTGGATGTAGAAGTATGGAGGAAGGCAAGGGTTAGTATAGAAAGGGCTATGCAACAGGAGGAAAAGATTCCTTTACGTTTTTGGGCTATTTGGTCGGTTGTGTACTCTTTATTAAAAGCTATGGAAGATGAACATATTGTAGAAAATCTTCAACTAGAAATTAAGCCAGTTATTCAGGAATTGCCCCTCACAGAGGAGGAGCAGAATGTAGTTCAAAATGACGCTATCGCTTTAAGTAGTGAAAAGGCGTCCAAACTAAAAGTAAAATCCACTACAGCCGACTCAGCTTTAGCTGCCGCAGCAATATCAAATTATGACAATCGCCCAATTTTACAGGCTATACAACATTTAACACAAGAGGTGAAACAACTCTCCGTTAAGCAAAACCCGCCTATAATTCCCTCTGCACCTCCTCCATCTAACCCTAATTGGAGTAAAGCCAAGCTAGCTTTGGCTGATCTACCAAAATTAGGGGATTCTGATGAGGAAAAGCCTGCCTTTGCTTTCCCTGTAATCAGGCCTCAGCCAATAGATGGAGAGGCAGTTCCCCCTAGATGGGAAGCATTTAATATGGATGATTTAGCAAAATTAAAAAAGGCTGTAACCCTTTATGGCCCTCAGGCTCATTACACTAGAGAATTAATAACATCAGTAGCAGATCAGTATGGTAATCTTGCTCCTTATGATTGGAAAGCCTTGGCCAAAATTCTTTTAAAGGAGCCAGAATATTTACAGTGGCACATGTGGTTTATGGAAGGTTGTGCGAAAAAGGCAAGACAAAAATGCTAATATAGTGATAGAAATGTTTTAAAAGATATTTTAAAAACTTTACCTCAATATTTTTCTCCGTTTGGACTTGTAATAGCACAGGATAAAATTCAAAAGGAAGAAGTTAGTCATTATTTGGGATATATTCTTACTAGACAAAAGGTGATTCCACAAAAAATGTCTATTAGGAGAGATAAGTTATCCACTTTAAATGATTTTCAAAAATTATTAGGGGATATTAATTGGCTTCGTCCCACACTAGGTATTCCTACCCATGCATTACAGCATTTGTTTGCTACTCTACAGGGCTCTTCAGATCCATCCAGCCCTCGTTCTTTAACAACAAAAGCCGAGCAAGAATTACAGTTTGTAGAACAACGAATTAAGGATGCATTTTTAATTAGGATTGATCCTAAATTGCCTCTAACTTTATATATTATTAATACTTTTCAATATCCCTCTGCAGTTTTAGGTCAAAATGCTATGCCAGTAGAATGGGTATTCACTAAAACTAAGCAATCTAAAAATGTTATGCCTTATATTGACATGGTTGCAGCTTTAATTATGAATGGTAGAGCTCGTTCTATAACTTTGATAGGAGAAGATATAAACAATATAGTTATCCCTTTAACTAAGGAACAATGGGAATATTTGTTGTCAATTACTGAAACCTTACAAATTGCTTTAGCAGATTTCATGGGAACTTTTTCATATCATTTTCCTAAAAGTAAATTATGGGATTTTTTTAGACGTCAACAATTTGTGGTTAATACCTTATTAGCTGTACAGCCAATTCCACAAGCTTTGACTATATTTACAGATGGATCTAAAAATAAAGCTGCATATTGGACTCAAAAATCTTACTGGGTACGTCAGACAAATTTTAACTCTGTACAACAAAATAAACTTTTTGCTATATTACAAGTGTTTTTAGATTTTCATAACCAACCTATTAATATTATAGCCGATTCGGCCTATTCTGTTGGAGTAGTGACAAATATCTATTCAGCTGTGTTATATTCTAATAAGCCTGCTTTATTGTCTTTATTTCAAAATTTACAAACACATGTTCAAAAAAAAAAATCATTCTTATTTTATTACTCATTTACGTTCTCATTCTCAGTTACCCGGACCATTAGTATCAGGTAACAATGCAGTGGATTCCTTAGTTATGTTCACCACACCCGTTAAAAAACATCAATTTAATCATGCAAATGCAGGACATTTGCATCTTAAATATAAGATACCTTTTACAAAAGCTAAACAGATTGTAAAAGCCTGCCCTATTTGTAGACCATTACATTTAAGAATTATTCCCGCAGGTGTCAACCCTCGAGGAACTCAACCTAATGAATTATGGCAAATGGATATTACACATGTACCTTCTTTTGGTCGGCTTTCTTATGTACATGTAGTTATTGATACCTATTCTTCATTTCTATGGGCTACTGCTCAACAGGGAGAATCCACTAAAAATGTTATTGTACATTTATTGGAGACTTTTGCAGTTATGGGAATTCCTTCTAAAATCAAAACAGATAATAGACCTGCTTATACTAGCAGAACATTTAAACAATTTTGTGATCTCCATAATATTATTCATATTACAGGGATTGAATATAACCCCCAGGGTCAAGCTATTGTTAAAAGAGCACATGACACTCTTAAGTTGCAAATTAAAAAATTAAAAAGGAGGAGTCAGGAGGATATTCAGATACCAATACTGTTTAAATTGCAAAACAGTCCAAAAACATTACTGCATCAAGCATTGTTTATTTTAAATTTTCTCAATTTACCACAAGGTGAAATATTAACAAGAGCTGAAAAACATTTTGAACAGCAACAACAGTCTTTTGTGATTAATGAACCTATTTGGACTAAAACAGCTCCAGAGGCTGAATGGGAGAGGGGCACATTGCTCTATAGGGGGAAAGGTTTTGGTTATATCTCCACAGAAAATGGAATTCAGCAGTGGGTCCCTGGACGATGGATCAGGACCCGCGTCTCCAGATCCTGTTCACCAGCCCCGGAGACAACTCCCCAAGGAACCGGAACCGTGCCTTCAGAAGCGAGCGCGAAACCAGCTAGAAGCTGAGGATGCTGAGTTTGTTCCTATCGCAGCCATGGCCAGATTACAGCTAAGAAAATCCCGCCGCTCACAGCGACCAAATTTAAATCCCCTCCCTACATGGGGACAATTAAAGAAATTGACCATAGAAGGGCAACGGCTTGTCCTTCAAGCAGGAAAGCCTTTAAACCCCGAAAACTTGTTTTTAGCTTTATGTGCCTTGCTCACCGTTGCATCGGGGACTGAGGTACCTCCGCATTCGTACTGGGCATATATTCCAAACCCCCCTTTATTAGAACCTGTAAAATGGGGAACTAGTGATATTTTACTTTATACCACACCTAGAGAAATTTTGTCAGCACCGTGGGCTGATTTAACCCCCCACAATCAAGATGATGGGACACTATTCAATTTTACTTATTATGGTAATCAAAGGCCTATTTGCATTGGGGAACCGCCTTGCATCCCTCTGGGATGGCAGTATTGGATTCAACATGGAATAAAAGCAGGCAACAAAAGGACAAGGCTTCAAGCCTTGGCTGCTCAAACCTTTAATGTTACCTGGAAAAATTTAACAGCACCTGATACAAATACATTTCCTGTATGCCCTGAATTCACTTATAAAAATATTTCTTATAATCCCATAATTTGGCAACTATGTATGGGAAAATTTGCTAAAAATATTGATGGGTATATTATTTGGGGACCATTTGGAAAATTCGTTAATGGATGTGCTGAATGGAATGAGACAAGATGTAATCTCTCTGTTGTGTATAGTCTTCCAGATCCAAAGAAAATAACTGACGGAGCTCCTATATTTCAACAAAAGACGGCTCTCTTGTGGTGGGGAGATGGTGGAATCGCTAACCCTGCTGTTGCAGCCGAAGAATACCCTCATCACCTTCAAAATCATATTTGGAAGATCCCAGCCGCTATGCAACCTGTAACCTTGTACAATGTTTCATATTCAGGGACTAGTCGATCTGTATCTACTACTTATAATTTTACTAGGTTTAAAATGTATAATATTACTGTTTGTGCACCTCTACCTTATGTCTTTTTAGTGGGAACTTTTAATTTTACACATTTTTCTTGTACTTGTTTAAATTGTCAATTGTTTACATGCTTAAATAGCACACTAAATTTCACTAAGCCTTATACAGTTATGCTGTTACAACAAAAAACTCATATTTGGTTGCCTGTAAATTTAACTCGACCTTGGTCTCAAGACCCGGTAATTTCTGTTACTACTGAATTTTTTAAACATCTGTTAAAACGTACAAAAAGATTTATTGGAATAGTGGTTGCTGTACTGTTAAGTCTGATAACTGTAGCCTCTCTAGCAGCAGTCTCAGGAGTAGCTTTACATACCTCTTTGCAAGAAAAACATGTTGTCGAATTATGGCATGAGAATTCTCATGAACTTTGGTTAACTCAGTGGCAAATAAACGCCAAACTACAACAACAAATAGACCTCCTTAAACAAACAGTTGAATGGATGGGTAGAAAAATATTGGCTTTTCAGCATCAAGTGTTTTTAAAATGTGATTGGAATTCAACTACTTTCTGTATAACCCAACGACCTTATAATCAGACAAAACATAAATGGGAAATGATTAGAATGTATTTAAATGGAAACACCTCTGCCCAGGAGGAAATAGAATCTTTGCATAATCAAATTGACAAGGATTTTGCAAAGCAAAATGATGATGAATCTCTAGCACAATTCGCGCAATTGCTTGCTCAATCTTTGAAAGGATTAGATTCCAAAGGAATCTGGCAGAGCATTACCCACACTTTTAGTGGCATGGGACTTAGTTTAATTATAGTTCTCATTGCCATAGTTCTTGTGTATTTTTACTGCATAAGACGAAATACTATTAATAACCTGATCTTATGGAAATTGTTGTTAAAAAATAAAAAGGAAGGAAGTGTGGGGGATGAGGTGTCACTTTGTAGGCCCAACCCCCTCTAACCTGCAATTTACAATAGCCGCCCTGGTATGCGAGAAGGAGGTAGAATAGGAATGCCTGTTCTTAGTGAGCCCTCACCCTCTGGAATCCATACTGTGAGCTGGCTTTGTTTTGCAGAAGTCTTGAGGAAGTGGCTGGCCACCCTTTGTGACACTAACAGCAGACAAATTAACAACATTCTTGAGCTAATGAATTTCTTCCTGGGCTAGAGAGGTTATGAGAACTGGTTGTGATTATTTACTTCACTTAGATAGTTTTAGAATAAACATTGTAGTCTGTCACGTTGTAGCTTGCCACAAAGAATGCCTTTTCACTACTTAATTATCTGGGCTCTGTGAATTGATCGGGTTTACTATATATGAATCCTAAAATAAAGATTGTGCGTACAGTGCAGTGCAGTGCAGTGTAACGCGGTGCAGACAGCAAAGGTGTCTCTCCTGTCTTTCTTTTCCAAGCGCTGTACCCCCCGTGTCCCGACAAGGCGTGCGTGTTTACCTTGCCCGGAGTTCAGAGTGCTCTAGACACTCACGACACAAAAAACCAGAGTAGGCTCCTGAAAGTACAAAGTTCCTGAGTTCTACCTGCAGTACCAGAATACAAAAGCCAAAGACAAAAACAAAACAAAACAAAACAAAAAAAAAACACCTTACCAACCTTACCAAATTACATGCTTTTAGTATGTACTGTTTATTGTGTATAGTTGACACCACTTCCCACGAAGTTCAAATAAAGCAGTGAAAACACACTCATTCAATTGTTGAGTTCAAAAGTTGAACTGTGTTCTTTTCCTTTTTTGAGAAAGGGTCTTGTCATGCATTTTAGGCTGGCCTTGAACTCACTACATAGCCCAGGATGGCCTCAAATTCATGAGGATTCTCCTCTTTGGCTTCCTGAATCCTGGGATTACAGGCATAGGCTACTGGCCCTGAACTGTGTATTTTTTTGTTCTTTTTTTTTTTTATCAGTACCAGGGATCGAACTCACAACCATGTGCTTGCAAAGCAGGCACTTATGCCACTGAGTTAAATCCCCAGCCCCTGAACTGTGTATTTTTAAAGTGTGCATTTTGTATGGCCTTGGTGTGTGATTGTATGTTAATCATAAAATTTCATAGCTCTGACTGGAAAATGAAGCAGATGGATAGCTGTTTTAGAATGAAGACCAGAGCGGGGCATGGTGGCACCCAGCTGTCACCCCTCTATGAAGCAGGAGGCTGAAGCAAGAGGATCACTGAGAGTTGGAGACCATCCTGGTGTATGTAGTAAGATCTTCTCTAAAAAATCCCCCCAAAATACCAAGAACCAAAACAAACAACCCTCCAGAAAATTGCTTAAATTAAAAGGGACCAAAGAAACTCAATAACTGGGGATTTAGCTCAATGGCATAAGCACTTGCCTGGCAAGTATGGGGTTGTGAGTTCAATCCCTGGTACCAAAAAAGAAAAAAAGAAAATCAACAACTGAACCAATGTGTGTGCCTTGCAGGAGGAATCATGGCACACGCGTTGGTTTTTGCCTCTTGGAGCATTTGGTGATCTGGAAGAAGAGACCCCCTTGGGTGCTCATAAAGCAGCAAAGAGGAGGAGTTTCTGGCCCTCAGACAGGGATTCCAAGGACACCTGAGACAGATGGTCCAGCGGGGTGACAGACTTGGGTTTTCAAATTCACGTGTTGCTGTTATCTCAAGGTCACAGGAAATTGGGGTTCAATAAATACAGTCACACGTTAGAAAGTCTCATGACTCAGGTCTGCTGGGTCCCTTTCCCCAGAAACCAGGAAGCCCGCATTTAATCATTAAGATACAAGAGGCTGCCTTTGTGACAGCTGGACTATCACTTTCACTCAGGACAGTTATCACCCAAGCAGCATCCGGGATCTGCAAGGAGCTGGCAAAACCAGGAAGGCCCTGCATAACCGAGTGACCTCTGGACCAGTGATGCGTGAAGACACCGAAACCAAGGGAAGCTGCAGGGGTTTACTTAGGTCTTCTCTCAGTTACAAAGCGAACCAGTCTGAGACAGTGGGAACGTCTGTTTTTTCTTTCTTTCTTTCTTTCTTCCTTTTTTATTTCTTCTTTCTTTCTTTCTTTCTTTCTTTCTTTCTTTCTTTCTTTCTTTCTTTCTTTCCTTCCTTCCTTCCTTCCTTCTTTCTTTTTCTTTCTTTCTGAGACAGCCTCTTGCTGTGCAGCCCAGGCTGGCCTTGAACTTACAGTGATCTTGCTACCTCAGCCTTCAGAGCGCTGGGATTGCAGGTGAATGCCAATGTGCCCAGCGGCATCTCCTCAGTTTTTTCCATCCTTTCACTAACACACAATAACTGTACAGCTTTCAGGCAGCCTGTGGGGACTGGACATAGGGATCAAATCAGGTGACTGCCAGCTCTGTAGCATTACTTTATGTTTAGAGACTTCAAATTCCTCTCTTATAACCAACAGGATGCCTGTTTGTTCTATTTGGTTTTGTTTCTGTTTTCCTTGTTGCACTCAGGATCGAACTTGGGTCTTTTCAGTGAGCTACATCCCCAGCTTTTTTCTTCAAGTTGCCCAAGTAGGACATGAATTTATAGTCCTCTCACCTCAGGCTCTTGGAGTGCTGGCCTTGCAGTGGCCCAGTTGCCTGTTTTTTTTTTCCCCTAAGCTGCCTCTTTTCTGCCATCTCAGATGTCTCAGGCAGGGGGACCCACCCCCCACTTTCCACCATGTTGTCCCTGCTCAGTGCAGACTCTGGGGCCAGGTCCCAACCTCAGAACCCGTGAGCTTGAGTCATTTCATAGCAAAAGGGATTGGGGGTGCAGTTGAGATGGGGCAATGGCCCTGGGTTATCCATAGGGGCCCTGGAGGCCATCTGGGCTGTCCAAGGGAAGGAAGTTGGCACGATGAGACTCCCTTCCCGGGACTGCAGGCAGCAAGGGCCACTGGAAGGGGCCAAGGATCCAGTTCACGCCTGGAGTCTTCAGATCACCCTGTGGCCCAATGCTTGATTTTGGCCTCAGTGAGACTCAGTGAAGACGTATAGGCCCTGGAACTCTTAAGGGGGGCGGATTTGTGTTTTATGCCTCTAACACTGTGTAATTTGTTAGGGCATCAATAGAAAGCTGATGTTAAAACAATGCACAAGTTGATTGGTTGTTTGATAGTTAAACAACTGGAATGAAGTGCATCCAGGAAACCAGCACTTTCTCTACTTCCCTTAGAGTTTTGAGGTCAGAAGTGGTTCACAAGGAAGAAAAGACAACCAACCCTGGTGTGGTGGCATGGGTGTCCTGGCTGCCTCGATGTCCTGAATGAATTCAAAACCTTTCTTTTTCATGGTCATTTTGATTTTGGTGAAAAGCCAGAAGTTGCACAGTGTCAGATCTGGTGAATAAAAGAGAGGAGAACTCAGCCTGCCTTTGCCGTGGGTGACATTGGCAGCAGCGTCCACGGTACTTATCACCCCTAGTAAAGATACTTCTGAGAGAGCACCTCCAGAGCCGCTTCAGAAAGTATCAAGCACCAAGGGATATGTGTGTGCAAGTGAAGGGGGGATGGAATTGTGAGACAGGATGGTGGCAGTGTGTCTTTTACCGTAATCATTAAAAAAAATCTTGGGGCTGGGGATTTAGCTCAGCGGCATAAGCACCTGCCTTGCAAGCAGGCAGTCGTGAGTTCGATCCCTGGTACCGATAAAAACGAAAAAGACCAAAAAAAAATCTTATACACACACACACACATATTTTTGTTTTGTTTTGTTGTGACAGGGTTCACTATACAAGTTGTGCTGGCCTTGAACTCACTGTATAGCCCAGACTGGCCTCAGACTCACAGCAATCCTCCTGCAATAGCCTCAGAAGTGCTGGGATTACAGGCATGCACCACCACACTCGGTTCAATAAAAAAATCTAATATTTCACTGTATGTTTTGATCACATTGCATGCAGCATAATATCAGTCATAAATGAACAGCATATAAAACTGCAAGAAGCTGGGTGTGGGGGTGCACTGTTGTAACCCACCCAAAAAGAAGGCCCCATGATAAAAAGTGGGGCAAGATCCCTGAGATGATAAACGGGGCAAGACATCTTTTTTAAAAGAAGCGCTTTTATTTTAGCTGGCCCAGTGACACAGTGCAGATGGAATTTGCAAAGCTGTGCAACCGAGTTAGAATTTTGACTGATTTTTATAGTTTATTTATGATTAGCTCATTGAACATTAAGTACATAGTGATGAGAAACAAAAACAAGGTGGGCCTTTGTTACTTTTTGCTTGAGGTAAGAGGCATTTCACAGTGGGTGGTTAGCCAATTTATAGCCCTTGGTCTGCCAATTCCAGGAATATTTGTCTCTCATAAAGAGAACAATGGTTGACACAGCATCATTTGTCTCTTACAAAGGGAACAAAGATTGACACAGCGAACAGGTTACTCGAGGGACGATGCATACAGAACAGCATGACGACGCCATCAGTTAATCTATAATTATGTGGTTGGTGAAAAACCATATAACTATGGTTACTAGGGTAATGAGCTCAGCGCAGAATGACAATACTGCTAATAACTATCTTTTTAACTAACTATTTTTGCTAATTATCTTTTAATCAATTATTTTAATTTTTCAGCATCTTAGTATAACATTCCCCACTGATTTTTGTCAATGATCCAAATCATTGGCTCATGGAATTTTCAAGCAGTGGTATTTTTTTTATAAACTTGTGTCCTTAAAACCACGAGTTTTATTGTTTGAACCCAATCTTTGACATAATTTACCAATTTGTTTATGGTGCAAAGTTCAATTGTTAAACAAGTAAGTAAGATTAACAGAGGTCTAGAGGCTGCTGTGATTAATGTTGTCAACCAGGGAGATAGAGAAAACCATCATTTATATCAATTTTATATAGCTTGTCTGGCTTGTTTTTATTTTTGTTTAAAGCTGGCCATACTTTGTCAGATAACCCCAGGATAAATGGCATACAAGCAACAATTTTTTTTTAATGTCAGACAGAGGCCTCTTTTCTTTAGGAACAGGAGATCTAGACCCCACCGGTCTTGTAAAACCATCTCAGCCAGTGAACTTAAAGAATCATCTAATTTGGAGACAGTCACTAAGAGCTGCTAAATCTTGGTCAATTAGTGTACTTAAGTGTCTATAATTTTGGTCTCTAACTATTAGGCTGGACACTCTTAAACCTATTGACCTTGTTATCTCAATTTTCAGTAATACAGGTAAGAGTACAGGATTTCTCTTTGCTCGGATTGGACTTTTTAAGTCAAAGTGACTCCTACCGTTATCTCTAGAGTACCAATACACTTGGGGAAAGATAAGGACTAATATGCAAAGTTCAGGGCGATGGGTGAACAGGTGATGCATGGAACAAGTCGTTAAGGACTTATAACAGAAGTACAGGCAAACCAGGCTCCATTGGGAGCAACAAGGTGCTGATTAGCAGGATAGGAAAAATTATGAATCAAAGCTGAAGAGGTAAGATTACAGAGCACAGCATAAGGGGAAATACACAAGGAGTAGGAGGCAGAGTAAACACAGGTTCCTGGGGTGCCCCGTACATTGTCCATTGTGAGCAGAGGCCTGGCATCCCATCAACAAGAGGTGTCATCTGTACAGGAATTTAAAAGTTGATTTGCCATAAGCAATGTTCAGAGGCAAGAAGGGGTCTAGAGATGGCGCAGAAATTGCAGAGAGCAGAAAGGTCTCAGGAGCAGGAAGTCTAGTGGAGAACAGAAGATTGGATCTCCCGAGTGAGGAAAAAGTAACAACCCCCTTTATTTTCCTGTCAAGGAGATACAGATTTACAACCCCAATGTCTACAAAAATATTTTGTCTTCACGGACTGTGAACACCTGTGATCAGAGGCTGGCTGTTGCTTTTGGGGGCAAAGATACCAGCCAGTGGACTGTAATTTCTTTTGACTACATAGGTCCCTGCAAGTCTTTATTAGCAACCAATCAGGCAGCATGGCATGCAAACCCAACAACATTTTTTTTGTCTAAGTTTTGCTGGGATGAATAGGGCACATAAATCTATCTTAATTATCTCATAGCCAGTAGCATTGGCTACCAATAATTTACCAGTGAAATAGTAATTTTCTAAGTCTTAAATAGTGGGTTATAAGGTATCTCCTGGGGGTCTCCATAAGGAAGAACACCTAAGAACAAAGATTATCGGATACATTTGGCAATTTTAAGCTTTAAAGAATCCTTGGAGGGAAAAACAGTCTACTTATCTGTAGGTTGATCGCTGTCCAAGGCCAGAACTGGCTTGAAGTGGCAATGATGAATCGAGGCAGGCTTTTCAGTGACTCTGACAACAGTCGGAGTGCTGAGGATCACGGTGTAGAGGTCTTCTCTCCATGGTTTGAGAGACTCACGGTGATGTCTCTTGATGACTAGTGTCCTAGGTTTCACTGCAGGACATTCGTCCTCGGGATGGGCTGCAGGCAGAGGTTGTTGTTCTTGGAATAACCGGTGGATGGAACCAGTGGAAGTCAGAGCTAGCTGAAGGGCCTGGAGGAACTTAACAAGATCTTGATTAGCCAGATCAGCTAGATTTTTTCTCAGAAATCTTAGGAATAAGAGGAGGAGGTCTCCCATATAGAACTTCAAAGGGGAAACAACTACAACATAGGGGGTACATCACTCACGCAAGAGGGCAAAAGGAAGGAGACTCACCCAGCTCTCGCCAGTTTTCAATGCAATCTTAGTTATTACCATTTTTCAAGTCTGGTTTATCCTTTTTACTTATCTTGAACTTTAAAGCCGGTAAGCACAATGGAGTTTTCAATCAATCTGCAAAGCTTGGGTTAGTTTTTAAGTTATCTGGGCTATAAAAGCCGGGCCATTATCGGACCCCATGAATAAAGGAAGGCCAAATCAGGGAAACTGCTATCAGGGCTGACTCAAGACTTAGTAGGAAAAGTTATCTACCGCTACTCTTAAAGTCCAGGCTTGCTCGTTTTTGTGAACTCTATTTTCCAATGTTTTCCAGGCATAGTCCCACGATAACAAGTGGTTTCCATTTGTTGTGGTTGCTTAGGGTTTGCCAACTGGCACTGAGGCCATCTAAGGCTCACAAACTGAGTAAGCTTTAATAACTGAGGGATAAAGAAACGATCTTAAAAAGAGCAGCGAGTATTGATCCTCCCATGTGAGCGGACTGATGAGCTTGTTGGATGAGTTTTTATCTCAAGGCCTTGGGGAGGAGGACTCGATTATCAGGCAGTTGGTACCAGCCCACAGGGATATCAGACTTTGCTTGGAGTTGAGCTGCCAAATGCAAGTCTTTTTGAGTGCAAAAGGGCTCTGACAAAGTAGTAGGAATCAGTAGCAACGTCGGGGCTGTCTCAATCCCCACTGATTTTGTGGCTGCTCTTCGAGCATCAGCGTCTGCTAGATTATTTAATAGCTACCTTTCTTGGCATCCAAATGGCAGCTAACAAATCCAAAATTTGGGGAACATTTTTGATCTTTTGGCCCCTTTAAGTCAATAAATCTCATTCTTGATAAATGGTCCCATGAACATGGGCAGTAGCAAATGCATATCTGCTATCAGTCTGACAACTTGAGGGCCTCAGTGAGGGCAATGAGTTCAGCCCATTGGGCTGATGTTCCTGGCTCCAAGGTTTGCTCCCATAGAATCTGAGAGTCCATGATGGCGGCTCCCATGACCTGCTTACCTTTATAGATGTGACTGCTTCCATCAGAGAAATATGATGGAACTCTGGACAGTGGCTCATCTGTCAAGTCTGATCGAAGCCCCATGAGATGATCAGAGGGGCAAGGAGAGGTCATCATCAGGCAGCAGAGTATCTGGGTTTAAAGCCACTGTCCCCTTGAAACTGATGGTAGTTGCTGATAGTGCATGACTTGTGAGTCAGGCAGCCATGGGTCCGGGGGAGCTTTGATGAGAGTCTCCAGTGAATGAGAGGAGATAATTAAAAGTTTTTGTCCAAATGTCTTCTTTTGGGCCATTTTCACCAGGAGGTCCACCGAGGCAATCATCTGCAGGCAAGGCAGCCATCGGGCTGCCACATTATCAAGTCTCTTGGAAAGATAGGTGTTGGGAGCCGCGTCTGTGATAGCTCGCCTTGCGCGGCGGACGTGCGGCCTGTGGTAAAGAGCAAAGCCTGAGGTAGATTACCCCTCCCATCGAATATGTTAGTTTCCTGCTTACCGCGTAAACAACCCGCTCAACAATATAGTCTGCCTGGCAACTGATGATGTTAGCCAATCAGCTTGCCTTGCTTACTTTAACATGATTGGACACTGTACCCGTATATATACCGGTGCCACCCCTGGGCGGAAGAAGAAGCCAGGTAGAAGCCCAGAAGTAAAAGCCCAAAAGGAGCCGCGGAGAGCGGACCGGTAGAGGCTTTGGGGCAGACTGAAGCACAAAAGGAGCCGCGGGGAGCGGACCAGAGGAGGCTTCAGCTGGGAGAACCCAGGGCAGGCTGTACGGAGAAGGAAAATAAAAAGAAAAGGTTGTCCACTACCAGACTTTGTCGTGTGTCCTTCCTGCCGGCCGGGAGCGGACATCGACATTTGGAGGTCCGCACGGGGACTGATCACCCCCGAGACGTGGAAGTGGACA
The DNA here is from genome assembly GCF_034190915.1 of Cavia porcellus. NCBI lineage: Eukaryota > Metazoa > Chordata > Mammalia > Rodentia > Caviidae > Cavia > Cavia porcellus. Next base: position 27,299,460 of record NW_026947490.1, on the reverse strand, counting down.
ACGCTCCAGTACAGAGCTGCGAGACAGGTGAGTTGGGGATAAGCCTGGGCTCTGGGTGGCGCGCACCTACAGGGCTTTTAGACTCCCCTCAGGCTCACGCGTAAGTGGCGGATTCCTTGGGCCTCATGCGGTGAGTAACATATTAAAAGATGGGAAACATGTTAGGTAGCAACACTAAGAGCGAGGGTGGTTGTGGAGAAAGCTCTCAAGAGCTTACAAAAGTACGCAGGGTATTTGAGCAGGCCCAGTCAGGGAGCTCCCGAGAGGGGTCCGTCAAGGGGAACAAGGATGCTAAGGAGGAGGACGGGGCTCTAGCCTCGGAGTCGTCTGACTCCGAGGACGAGGGAAAGTTGAATGGCAAGGAGGCCAAAGAGACCAGCTGTCAGGAGCCTAAATCGCTCAATAAGGAGTCGCAGGGTTCTTTTCCAGCGTTGCCCCGCGAATTGCGCTCTGCTCAACCTGGTCTTCGGAGGAGTAGAGAGCTCCTGAGCGCTCCCCGGCGCGAGAGGGAGGCGAAGCCTTCCGCCCCACCTTGGGGGCCGTTTCCGGAGGCGATTCCTCGCCACGAGGCGGCCACCTGGGAGCTCTCTCCCCTTTCGCCAGAACAGGAAGTGATGCACGGGCCCCCATTTTCCGCCCAATCACGGCCGCTGTCTTATGCTCTGCCGCCGGCGGGTCGGTATTTTTACAGGCGGCTTTGGCAGGGGGGACGCTTGTCTCATGAGGTACATCCACCTGGGATAGATAGTGGCCCCTACGGGATATTTCCTGTACAAGTAGCTATGGGCCAGGGACGCAATGTATGGGAGCCTTTTGAGATAAAGCAGATTAGAGAACTTAAAAATGCAGTTACAACCTTTGGGCCGACTGCGCCTTACACCATTGCCATGCTGGAGAATCTGTCTTCTGGGCCCCTCACCCCCGCGGACTGGATTCAGCTGGCAAAGGCGTGTCTGCCCTCGGGCAGTTACCTGGATTGGCGAGCCTGGTACACAGAGTTCTCTGCCGAGCAGGCTGAGAAAAACGCCGGTCGAGGAAATGGGGGCTGGGGATTTAGCTCAGCGGCGTAAGTGCCTGCCTTGCAAGCAGGCAGTCGTGAGTTCGATCCCTGGTACCGATAAAAACGAAAAAGATAAAAATAAAAAATAAAAAATAAAAAACAAAAAGGGGGAGTAAGCCAAGGCCTGCCTCCAAAGGCGCGGTTATCTATGACAGGACAATGGATGGGCCCGGATCCAGTGGTCAGCTGGAACCGAGGCGCGGTTTGTGTTTTCCCACAGGAACCGGGACGAGAACCACTGTGGATACCGGAGAGACTGACACGGGCAACAAAGCCCTCGACTGAAGATCAGACCTGCCCTACTGGAGATCCATCACAGACCAACCAATAAGATGAATAGAAATAGCGGTAGCCCGAAATGGACAAGAAGATCCTCAGGCATATGCATGGCTTGCTCAATTGGCCCACGACCGAGTCTAGATATGGCGGGCATCCCTCATTCTCCTCCATAAGGTGACAATACACAGCAGGGTAGGTGAGTCAATGACGGGTAAGAGCGTGCCTCCCCAGCACGACTCGACCTAAGCCAGGCCCTACCCCATCCTGCACGTAAGCCGCTGGACTGTTAGATGCTGCCCAGGTCTAAATTTCTCTCCGAGGGGATTTCTTTACGGAGAGGAAATGAGTGCAAGCTTGTGTGCATCCAGGTTCCGTCCAGTTTGTGCCTGGCCCTAGAAAAAGGACGAGGGCCTCAGGGCCTTGGCAGACCATGGCATGGCCAACCAGGGTCTAAGCCAAGGACCTACGGTGGACCTACACATAGGGCATAAGCCTCTGCACCCAGTCCAGGAAGGGCTACGATGCGCACATTCATAAAAAATAAAATAGGGGGAGATGTTGGGAGCCGCATCTGTGATAGCTCGCCTTGCGCGGCGGACGTGCGGCCTGTGGTAAAGAGCAAAGCCTGAGGTAGATTACCCCTCCCATCGAATATGTTAGTTTCCTGCTTACCGCGTAAACAACCCGCTCAACAATATAGTCTGCCTGGCAACTGATGATGTTAGCCAATCAGCTTGCCTTGCTTACTTTAACATGATTGGACACTGTACCCGTATATATACCGGTGCCACCCCTGGGCGGAAGAAGAAGCCAGGTAGAAGCCCAGAAGTAAAAGCCCAAAAGGAGCCGCGGAGAGCGGACCGGTAGAGGCTTTGGGGCAGACTGAAGCACAAAAGGAGCCGCGGGGAGCGGACCAGAGGAGGCTTCAGCTGGGAGAACCCAGGGCAGGCTGTACGGAGAAGGAAAATAAAAAGAAAAGGTTGTCCACTACCAGACTTTGTCGTGTGTCCTTCCTGCCGGCCGGGAGCGGACATCGACAGATAGGCAACAGGCCCTTGCCATGGTCCTAAACTCTGGGTCAGTACTCCTTTTGCTATCCCTTGCTTTTTATCAACATAGAGGGAAAAAGGTTTTTGCAACTTAAGCACAGCCAGCACTGGAGCTTCTGGTAAGGCTGATTTTAGTTGCTTAAAAGCCTGGTCTCGTGAGTCTATAATCTAAAGCAGACAATATCCTATGGCTCCTAGAAATTTTCACATTTGCTTCTAGTCAAAGGGACCGGAATCTGTTGAATGGCTTGTACCAGCTGGGAGGAAAGAGTCAGTTCTAAGCAAACTCTAATAACTAACTGAGGGGCATTTTTTCAAATCTCTCAAGCCTTTGCAATTTTTGCTTAATATTAGGGGCCCACGGTTACAAAGGTATTATTAATGGCCCTTGCATTTTCAGGTGCCACCAGATCTATAGGTGTACAAATGTAATAGGCCTCTAGCAATCTCTCTAGAAACCCCCGAGGGGGACTCATCTTCCAGTTGTCTCACCTCTGCTACCTTGGACAAATTGGTGGGTTTTCTGGCAGCCCTTAAAAGCTTCTGAGAACAACTGGTGATACTGAACGAGAGCCTTCTTACCTCTGGCTGTTCAATTGGGGCAGGACAAAGGGGAAACACGGTTCTGGCATTTAGGACCAGACGACAGGTTTTTATTTGGAATGCACACTGCTTTTTATCCTGCAGCATGAATTTTTTTTTCTCTTTTACTGTAAACAAAACCTGCAAAATCTGTTGGCAGTCATCCCAAGTGGGGTGATGAATGGAGAAGACAGACTCTCCCCCTTTTTAGAATATAATCTTATTTTAATGGAAACATTTTGCAGTAAAGGTTTACTGATCCAATTTTGTCAAATTCTGAACACATTTGTTTTTCTGTTTTTTACTTATTACCAGTCAATTACCTTTTCTCTAGCTTTTTAGACAAACATTAAAACTTTTAACAAAATCCTTGAAGTGATTTTTTTTAGTAGTCTAAAATATATTAAATCATTTTATGTCTTTTTACCACTTTAAAATGTTACACTTTAAAAACTGTAACTTTTCAAATTGGCTCAATAACAGTATGACCTAGCTTTACTTAGTAAAGTCAATATGATTTTAAAAACCATAAACATATATATGTGTAAATATATATATGCATATATATATACTTACATTTTAACCAGAAAGAAAAATACTTGGCTGGGGATTTAGCTCAGCGGCATAAGTGCCTGCCTTGCAAGCAGGCAGTCGTGAGTTCGATCCCTGGTACCGGTAAAAAGGAAAAAGACAAAAAAAAAAAAAAAAAAGAAAGAAAAATACTTTTAAAGGCATGCCAAGGTTGTACATAATCAGTTGAGGACTAAAACATTAAACAAGGCGCCACAAAAGACAAGACCAATATTAAAGACACAAACAAAGGTTTTTCTGTCTGTGGTTTGGTGACCTAAAGGGAAATAAATTTTTATTATGACCCTTTAGTCTAATAAGCCACATGGAACCTGCAACAGTAGTTTAAGAGAAAAAAGAAATCTGAATGTTAATACTGAGGTAACAGATTCAAATGAACAAATGGCTCCACAATAAAAATATGCCAAGCACAAAACCAAATGGACAAAAAAATCCCAAATCACAAATGGGCTAGAAGCCCTTTCCCAGAGGGCGTCCTGCTCCAGTGCAGAAGGAACCAGCCAAGCTCCTCTGCAACTTTAAACGTGCACACTTAAATTATAAAGAACAAAAGACCCAAATACTTATAGATGGTTCAAGCTGATCGATTGGTGGAAAAAACATGGGGAGGGGTCCCCTTGTAATCCCAGACGAGCTCCCAAATGTTGTAACCCACCCAAAAAGAAGGCCCCATGATGAAAAACGGGGCAAGATGTCTTTTTTAAAAGAAGCGCTTTTATTTTAGCTGGCCCAGTGACACAGTGCAGATGGAATTTGCAAAGCTGTGCAACTGAGTTAGAATTTTGACTGATTTTTATAGTTTATTTATGATTAGCTCATTGATCATTAAGTACATAGTAATGAGAAACAGAAATAAGGTGGGCCTTTGTTCCTTTTTGCTTGAGGTAAGAGACATTTCACAGTGGGTCGTTAGCCAATTCCTAGCCTTTGGTCTGTCAATTCCAGAAACATTTGTCTCTAATAAAGGAACAATGGTTGACACAACATCATTTGTCTCTTACAAGGGAACAAAGGTTGACACAGCACACAGGTTACTGGGGGGGGGGTGACGCGTACAGAACAGCATAACGGCGCGGTCAGTTAATCTATAACTATGTGGTTGGTGCTTGGTTACTAGGGTAATGAGCTCAGCACAAAATGACAATACTGCTAATAACTATCTTTTTAACTAACTATTTTTGCTAATTATCTTTTAGTCAATTATTTTAATTTTTCAGCATCTTAGTATAACACATCCTAGCACTCAGGAGGCTGAGGCAGGCAGATCCGTGGCTTTATAGGATGCAGCCTGGGCTACATAGCAACACCCTGTATCAAAAGACAAAGTCATGGAAATGACTTCAGGATGGAGGCAGCAGTGGTTGTGGAGGATGCTGGGGCTAATGTCCCCAGCATTGCTCTTGGGGCTGGAACTGCAGGCGTGGGGCCCAAGAGAGACATGGCCCTGAGTTTCTTCCTTCCTGAGCCTCCTGTCCCACAGAGCCACTGCTGTGTGGAGAAGAAGGAGAGGACCTGCACCCCATCCTCTGACCTGAGAAGGGAACCCTGAGCCAAGACCAAGTCACCCTCAAAAGATCAAGAGCCTATCTGCGGGAACAAAGAGGCTTTGTCAGACAAAGGCTCCCCTACTGCTTCTCAGAAAGTGGAGTAGAAATCATACATCCCTTCACCCCCACACTAACCTTAACCCTAACCTACCAGCACTGAGGACTGAACGCAGGTCCTTTGGCCTGAGCTCATACCTAGCCTGTTTTTGAAAATGAAATGACTCCCACCCAGCTAACACACAGATAAGAGTGATCCCATTTCAAGATGCAAAATTGAGAATTATGGAGGAGGAGGAAGAGGAAGAAGAGGAAGAGGAGAAAGCAATTAGCACATCCTGGTCCCTCCTAGGGTTCACACTTGATCATGAACTCAAGGATGTTCATGGGAGCATTTTAACATTTCCTGGGCAAAAGCCTGGAAAGTCCCTTGGCTATCAGGTAATAATTAAGCTAGGACTCAGCATCCTGTGACACAGGGCGTAGCAGTTTAGAACTGCTGGATGGTGCTAGGGATGGGGAGAGTAAATGATGAAGATGAAGTGATACAGGCAAGTTGGGAAACAAATTGCTCAGGGCAGTATGCGGTGGTCACAAGTCCACAGAAGTGTACATTTAGCTGGGCACGGCATTGCATGCCTGCACTGGGAGGCCAAGACAGGAAGATTGCAAGTTACAACCCAGCCTGAGCAATTTAGTGAGAGCTTGTCTCAAAATAAAATAAAAATTTTAAAAGTTCTGGGAGTGTAGTCTAGACCCTGGGTTCACCGGGCATGGTGGTACATACCTGTAATCCCAGCACTTGGGAAGCTGAGGCAGGAGGATCCAGGAGTTTGAGGACAGCCTGAACTACATAGCGAGACCCTGTCTCAAAAAACCAAAAAAGGAAAAAAAGACCCTAGGTTCAATCCCCAGGATGATCAAAGATAACATAAAACCTTCATCCTCATTTCACCAAAAACTGATTGTGGGGCTGGGGATTTAGCTCAGTGGCATATGTGCCTGCCTGGCAAGCGCAAGATTGTGAGTTTGCTCCTCAGTATCAACAAACAAACAAAATCCTGATTGTGTCATTTTCCACAAAGATGCTGTCCCATAAATTGTTTTGTTTTGTTTTGAGACAAAGTCTCACTATGAAGTCCAGGCTGCCCTCAGACTCGCAGAGATCCTCCTGCCTCAGTTTTCTGAGTGCTGGATTCACAGGTATGTGTCACCATGACCAGCTCAAGCACATATATTAGAACTGTACAGATTGATGAGTTGGTTTTCAGTAGATATACCAGTTATCGAGGAGCAAAGTTTTTTTTTTTTTTTAAGGAAAGGACATTTCCAGCCCTACCTCTAGAATCCTAGATTCTCATCCCACCTCCCCAAGGCCACCGTGACCTTGATTTCTCATATGTTGCAATTATATTTTAACCAGCAGCTCTGAATCCCAGAGATAGACTTAGAAGCTACCTTTGTGAACCCTATATGGGATTATTAGCATGCATGCCTGATCTTTCCCCTCTGCTCCTGGTACAATAAAACCCTGATCTTTATTCTCTGTGTTCAGTGAGTACGAGGTTCTGTGTCTGATTTAAATCAGCAGATGTGCAAACACACGTGCACAAAGCTAGCAGATGACACTGGGGCAATCAGATGGGTGGATAAAGGGAGGCCAGGTTGCTGGAGCAGGGCAGCATGGCCCCCCAGCAGCTGTCATAGGTGACATTGCCAATGGGCACATCTCAGCCACAGCTTTGACAGGCAGGTAAGAACATCAGGGTTGTTGGTACTTGGAGACTTTGGTTTTTTTCTTTGTGGTATTGGGGATTCAATGTGGGGGCTTTGCAATGAGCCACATCCCAGCCCTTTTCTTTTTTTAATTTTGAGACAGTGTCTTGCTAAATTGCACCAAATGGACTTAAACTGCTGCAGTCCTCCTGCTTCAGCCTCCTGAGATGCTGGGACAGCAAGCATGTGCAGCCACAATCAACTGACGTTATTTTAAACCTATGTAACATCAGTGCCAGCCTTCCAGATGGTCCACTGTCCAGTGGTCATACCTTTGTGCGTGCCTTCTTTTCTCAGGCAGGAACCAAAAGAACATGCTAGAATTGACTTAGGAGTCGCCGTCATATCCATGGTGTCCCAGACACCTACTTCGGGAACCCAGGCAGCTCAGTGGAGAGGCTTCACCCAGCCGTGAGGCCAGGCCAGTGTGTATGCAGACCTTCTAGCTTTAGCCAAGGCTTCTCACTACCGCAGCCTGGTCTACATCTGACCACAGATGCACAACATACCTCAAGTCAGAGCGGTAAGAAAAGAGTCATGCAGAGTCCTCTAAAAAAAAATTATTTTAGCTGGACATGGTAGTATAAATCTGTAATCCCAGCACTCAAGAAGCTGAGGCAGGAGGATTACCATGAGTTCAAGGCCAATGTGGGCTACATAGTGAGCTCAAGACCAGCCTGAACTACATATCAAGAACCTGTCTCAAAAAATGTTTTTGCAGTGCTGGGGATTTGTCCTAGGGCCTTCACACTAGCTACACCCCTATCTATTTTTTTTTTTTTTTTTTTTTTTGAAACAGAGTCTTACTAAATTCCAAGGCTGGGTTCAAGCTTGCAATCCTCCTGCCTTAGCCTCCTCCAATGGTGATGGGATTACAGGTGTACACCCATATGCCAGTTTGAGCCCCTTTGAATCTTGCTGGAGGGAAGGTAAGGATTCTGGGAGTGCTGCCCCAAGATCCAACCCTTCATTCTCCAACCCGGTGAGCACTAGGCCTTAGCCAGGTTGATGAGCTGTATGACTGGGATGTGCCTGCTTGGAACAGGTGAAGGGGTTCAGAGAGCATGTGGTATGCAGGAGCGCGGCCCAACTTTTTCTTGCTCCATGGTTCCTGTGGTACGTCCAGGAAACCCTGCTCCAGGTGTTTACAACCTGTGGTGTTCCCTCTCTGGGGACCCTGGGCCTTGCCTGTAGGACATTATCAAGCACATGTATAAAGGAATTTGATTGCTGTATCGCTCCTCTCAAGGTCCAAGCAGCCACATGCGGAGACCACACACAGAGAGACTCAGGCCAGCCCCTAGCCACCCCAAGGATACTAATTATGGAAGTAAACCTATGGCGGAAGTTGCAGGCTCAGTCACAACCAGACTCTGCAGAGGTGAATGAGCAGAAGAACCAACCATTCAGCAGAGCTCAGTCTACACTGGGATCAAGACAAAGAACAAACCGAGCTGCTTTGTGACCAGGTCTGGGGAAGTGTGTCTTGCATGAGTGGGTAGGAGAGACAAATTTCTGCAGCAGGCCTGAACCTGAGAGGTGAGGAAAACAGTGAATCTTTCAGTGTGAGAAATGCTGGCAGTGCTGCAGAGCAGGACTCTGCAGAAACCCCTATACCCATAGGGCTAACTAAGCACTTGAAATACGGAGTGCAACTGAGAAACTGTTTGGTTGTTTGGTTTTGGTTTTGGTTTTGGTTGGTTTGAGATAGGATCTTTCTATGTTGTCCAGGCTGTCCTTGAACTCATTGCATATCCCAGACTGGCCTCATACTTGATGATGATTCTCCTGCATTAGCCTCCCAAGTGCTGGGATCATAGGTATGTACCACCACACCTGGCAAGAGACTAGATTATTTTCTTAATTTTATGTTTTGGATTTCTTAAATTTAATTTCAGGGCCGAGGTTTAGCTCAGAGGTACAAGCGCCTACCTGGCAAGCGTGAGGTCCTGAGTTCAATCCTTGGTACCAAAATAAAAAAACAAATAAAATTTCATTTTATTTACATTTAAATAGTCTGGGGGCTGGGGATTTAGCTCAGCAGCATAAGCACCTGCCTTGCAAGCAGGCAGTCGTGAGTTCGATCCCTGGTACCGATAAAAACCACAAAAAGACAAAAAAAAAAAAAAAAAAGAAAAAAGAAAAGACAAGAGTGCCTGGCAAACCACATAGAACCCGATCTGTCCCTCAGACAGATGCTTTCTTTCTCTCAATAAATATATTCCACTCTCAACTCAGTTGTTTCTAAAATTCATTCTTCGATTTTAGAGAACACGAACTCGTACTGGACATACAGTAGGCCAGGAGTTTTATTCCCCTATCCCCTTGGGCCTCGCCAAGGAGTCCTCCCATCAGCGTTAGCGGGGCTCAAGCATGAGAGCTTCCTGGATGCAGGAGCTGATCCTAAACACCCGGGAGCAGGAGGTTGGTCTCTTCAGCGGGGACAGAGTGAGGGGTGACTGGGGTTTGGCTCCCCGCAAGTGCCTGCTGAGCTCTGATTGCCATGGGCACCATTGGGCGGTGAGGCCTTTAAGTTGTGATTAGGTCATTAAGAAAAACTGATGCCTTTATTAATTAATCAATTTAATTAATGCCCTCAGGTCCTAAAGAGAGATAATAAGGGGCAGGCTCCTCTACCGCAAGAGCAAGTTAGGAGCCAGTCTGCACCCACAGGTCCTCATCTCCCCTTGACTTGCACCTGGGACTTCACTCAGCAACCTCCAAGCTTTTCTGCCCCTGGCACAGAGTAGGTTGTAGTTCCTTTTTTTTTTTTTCCTCTTTTTTGTGGTGCGGGCAGTTGAACCCAGAGCCTTCACACTGAGCTAAATCCCTGAAACTTTTTTGTTGTTATTGTTACTTTTGAGATCAGATCTTACAAAGTCACCAAATTGCCCAGGCTGGGCTCAAACTTGTGATCCTCCTGCCTCAGCCTCCCAGAATGCTGGGATTACCCAGCTGGGTGCTAGGTGGTGAGCATCACCATACCCAGCTTCCTCATTCTTGGTTCTTTTTTTCTTTTTAATGCATTCTTTTTTTTTTTTTTTTTTTTTGAGACAGGGTCTCTCTATGCAGTTCAGGCTGGCCTTGAGCTCACTTTGTAGCCTAGGCTGGTCTCGAACTCACATCGAAGCTCCTGCCTCAGCCTCCCGAGTGCTGGGATTACAGGTGTGAGCTACCACACCTGGCTCCTCATTCTTTTTAATGTCTGCACAATGTTTTGTGCGGTAGAGAGCCCCTTTTATTAATGCATCCTCTCTGATAAAGCAGGAGTATCTTCCTATTTTTTGTGGCTTTTTTAAATGATCACAGGCAAGTAAGTAAATAAGGATGGAAAATCTCTGCATGATATAGGTGTGGCTTTAGACTCTGCAGACAGATATGTCCCAATCTTGCTAAATAGGTGAAATCCAGGGCTGGGCATGGTGGTGCATACCTGTAATCCAGACACTCTGGAGGCTGAAGCAGGAAGGTTGCTGCAAATTCAAGGCCAGCCTGAGCAACATAGTGAGTTGGAGGCCAGCCCGAACTACATATATGACCCTGTCTCAAAAGACAAGGGTACAGATGCAGCAATCCCTCGCTTGAGCTTCCACCTAAGGTAACTGAGCTCAACGTGCTGGAAAGGTGTCCACTGTGCCCTGCCCACAGCCACCTGTTCCCACCCACAGAGCTATGCAGACGCCCTGGGCGCCCATCACTGCATGAATGGATAAAGAAAACCCAGGGATGCCTACAATGGCCACCATTCAGCCAGCAAACAGGAAATTCTATCAACAATATGCACCAACCTAGAGGACATTTTGTGAAGCACGGAGAGGCAGAAACCTCTGTGTGATCTCACTGACAGGTGGAATCTTGAAAATCCCGAGTGGGAGGGAGAGATGGCCATCACCTGGAACCCAGTCAACATTGAGGAGGTTGAATAGGGCTCGGCACTCCAGTCACAAAGGAGGACTGCGGTTGACACTCACGCAGTGCATGTTGCGAAATAGCTCACAGGGAGCAGGATTTTGAATCACAAAAGAATCATTGCAAAGTATGATAAATGTCTGCAGTCATGGATATGGTGACTGCCATATTTGATCATCACACAGCATATCCATGTTCCAAGTGGGACATTAAAGCCAGGTATGGTAGTGTGTGCTTGTAATCCCAGCACTCGGGAGGCTGAGGCAGGAGAATCCTTGTGAGTTCGAAGCCGGCCTGGACTGATACGGAGATCCCGTCTCAAAAACAGAAACAAAGCATTGAAGGTAGGTCTTTTAGGGCTTTGTGGGGTGTGAAGACCTGAATTTTCACCTGTCCGATGATCCAGGACATCCAGGGAGCATTTAATGGCAAAAAATGGCTTCCTGGCAACACTCTGGGATGGGGCCAGGGGCCAGGGAAGGGGCTACTGCAGTGATCCCAGCCACGTACACGGGTATGACACAAGTGGTCAGAGCCTGGGAAACATGAGCAGCAGAGCTGGCTGTGGGGCAGCATGGGGGTGTGAGAAGCAGCCAGGTGCCACAGGGACCATGGGTTTGTCCCCAGGGCACGTGGGTGGCAGATGTTTCCTGAATGTTGTGCTGTTTAGCACCTTTGGACCTTGCACTGCCTGTGTCTCCAACCCCAGCCTTGTTGCACCCCATTTCCTAGTAGAGTCAGCTCAGAGGACGCCATGTATGGAAACTGCTGTAACCCTGGCTTTGCTTCTCCTTTAAGAGGACAAAGGACAAGCAGCTGCTGCTCAGAGATGGGAAAGGGGCCTTGACCTCAGCCAGCAGCAAATCAGTCAGCAGGAAATGACTTCTAGTTTTTTCCTTCAGCAAACATTTATTGGGCACCTACTGTGTGTCAGGCACTGGGAAGGGTGGGAAACACAGAGACAGCTCTGGGCCTACATGGGGCTTGAATAGAGGGGGAAGACAACCACCAGGAAGGACAGGAGGACAAAGCAGGTAGACAACCAAGAATGGCTCTCAGTATTGAGAATGACAAGTGCAAAGGTCCTGGGGCTCCTGTGCTGGATGGGGTAACCAGAGCTAGGGTTCAGTAGGAGAATAGGCTGGAGAAAGGGGGGGTGCCATTGTGGGGTCTCATGGTCCTGGTAAGCACTTTGCTTCTACTCCGAGTGATAAGGCAGCCACAGGAGGTTCTGTGCAGAAAAGGGATTATATTAATCATATTCCTTATTCTGTGCTATTTTGGCATCTTTTTTCCTTTCTTTTTTGAGATGGGTGAAGGGGAGACCTCAAGTGATCTTCCTGCTGCAGCTTCCCAAATAGCTGAGACTGTAGCTACAAACCACGGCGCACAGCCAATATTTTGACATCCTGAGGTGTGAGGGTCCAGAGAGGCCACTGTCACAGCCAGCCCTGAGGACCACAGATGGTGCCCACCAGTGATCTATGCCAGGCTGATGAGCATTCCAGAAACTTCCCTTTTCCTTGGCCCAGTGGTGAACCATCATCAAAACCACCATAAGTGCCCAAAAACAGATTCTGGAGCCCAGTTTTGGTTTTGGCTTTTTTTTTTTTTTTTAATGTTTTTCGCCATACTGCAGACTCAACCCAGGCCCCAGTCATGCTAGCCAAGCACTGAGCTACTCCCGCGGGCTCCCTCCCCCTTGTGAGACAATGTTGCTAAGTCACTGCGTTGCCCATGCTGCCCTGGAACTTTGGATCCACCCGCCTCGGTCTCCGAAGTAGCTGGAGTCCATGCCAGCACCACTGTGCCCGCGCTGAAGCCAGTATTTATTTATTTTGTCTTTTTGCGACAGGGTTTCACTATGCAGTTCACAGTGGCCTTGAACTCACTGTAACCCAGATCTCAGACTCGCAGCAATCTTCCCCCCCATCTCAGCCTCCTGAGTGCTAGGATTACAAGCATGTGCCACCACGTTCCGCCAAAGTCATATTTTAAAGGCTTTTAAACATTTTGCTTGAGACAGGGTCTCTCTATGCAGCTCAGGCTGGCCTCCACCTTTCAGCGATGCTCCTGCCTCAAGGTCCTGAGTACTGAGATCGCAGGCGTGCACCACCATACCTTGCTGTCCTCATAGGTCCTAAATATCCAGGCAAAAGGACCCTGGCCCCTTCCAACCTCTTCCAGTCTCTGCCTCCTCCGCGAGACGCCCAACCCAAATTCCCTCCGGGAGGAACCAAGACTACATTTCCAGTGAGCCTCAGCGCGTACTGCACCTCCCACGTGCTCTGCTCTGCCCGGCTGAGTGCCCTTCAGCCTCGGGGCAGCTGCCAGCTCCGCCCCTCGCCCTCACCCCGCCTCTTCACCCCATGCCGGCGCCCTACAGTCATGCTTGGCACCCCCTGCCTCCCACTGCGAACCTTCCTCTATTTCCCGGACCAGAGTCCCCGCGAGGCAGCCTGTCCTGCATGGGCCCTGTGCGCCACAGTTGCGTGCTGGGTGCAGCCCCTGGTTTGGGGGCGCGCGCAGGGCGGGGTCCGTGTCGCCGAAGGGACGCGTCGAGGTGCCATCGGACGATGGAGACGTCCGCGCCAAGGCGGGGGCCCGCGCTTCCGGGTGTGTGTGCAGCTCAGGGTTCGGGGTGAGGGGAGCCCCGGAACTGCAGCCTGGCACGCGCGCGCGCGTGTGTGGCAGTGTCTGATGTGTCGCTGTCCCTGCCCGGGTTCCAGTCCCAGCTCTATTCTTGCGGGCTGTGCGCCACGGAGCGGGTGACCCCTCTGGCTGTGCCCTGGCTGTACAGTAGGCTCTTGATAAAAGTCCCCGTCTCCGAGGGCTGTGAGGAGGATTAAAAGGTAAAAGTGTAAAGCGCTGAGAACCACGTCTGGCACAGGGTAAACACTCAGGAGAATAAATAAATAAAATAAACGATGATCGTGTATCTTTTGTGACGAGGCAAGTGTCATGGTCTGTGAGCTTCCTGGGAGAAGTGCTGCCTGTCTGTCTGTGTGTTCTTGGCATGTCCTGTGTGCCTGTGTGTGTACGTGTGTGATGTGTGACTGGCCAGGAAGGAGTCTCCGTAGCCTTGGTAACCTTGTGTGAAGTGTGTATTGTGCATTTGCAGTGCATGTGTCTGAGCCGGTTGTTGTGTGTCGTTTTTGGTCTGCCTCTCATATGCACGCCTGTGTTATCTGTGTGATGTGTGTGCTCGGATATACTCATACGTGATGCGTCTGCATGGGTGAGTGTCGTGTGTTTGTGTATTTTCATATGAGTCTAGCTTTGCGTGTATGAGAGGTGTGCATCTATGGGCAGCTGCACATGTAATGAATCTGTATTCTGGGGAGTGAAGTATGTGTGTCATATGTGTCTTCTCTGTGTCTACACGCATGTGTTGTTTCTGCACACTCACATATACGATGTGCCTGTCTGCATGCATGTGTCTGTATGTCTCTGTGTGTTCCTTGTGTGACATGTCTGCATGTCTCTGTATACTTGTGTCCATGTATGTTAATGCTTGCATTCCTGGGTGTTGTCACTTATTTGCCTGTTGGTGTCTGGTATCTGGGTAGATCTTTGTCTGTGACACGTGTCTGTGGCTTTGAAGACGGACTTTGTCTGTGGTGCATGTGGGTCTTTGTGAGGCTTTGATGTCCCTGTGTGGCCCTGTGCACCCTGCCTGTGTGTTTTCAGTGCGGCCTGTTCCTGCGTCTTTGTGTGTGACGTGTATGTGTCCCCGTCTGCTGATGGCTGTCCACCTTTGTATGTACCGTGTTTGTCTTTGAGAGTCCCTATAACGTATGTCAGCTCTGTGTGGACTGTGCATGCTCGACATCTGCATCTTGACGTGTAGCACACATATCTGTGCTGTGGCATGTCACAGCAGCGTCAGGGCCAGGCACTGGGGACTCTGGGTCAACCCCCATGCAAGGGTCTGCTGGTCTTGTCTGTCCCCCACCTCCTCTCTCTCCCCTCCCTCCTGACAGCCAATGCTACAGGGAGCCAGTCGCCATGACAACACTCCATCCTCCCTCCATCCTCCCTCCTCCCACCCTTCCTCTGACAGGCTCTCTGCTCCCCCAATCCTGGTTGTCCTCGGGGGCGGGGCCCTCATTCTCGCCCCCCCATCTTACCCTCTCCCCCCCCACCCCAGCCACCCCGGCTCCCCAGCTCCTCTCCTCTGTCTGCCTCTCCATCCCTTCATCAGTCTGTCCCTTCGAAGAGGGGGAGGGGGGTACCTGAGCTAGCAAGCAGCCCCTCCCTCCCCCGTCCTGCGTCTCCTGCCCCTCTCCTGGGCTGGGGGGAGGCCAGGGTCGTGCGGGTCCCCATGGCCGGGGGCTGAGGGCCCGCCCCCCCTCCTCCCCAGCCGCCACCACCTCCACCTCCCTTCCATCCTCGACAAGATGCCTGCCCCGGGCGCCCTCATCCTTCTCGCGGCCGTCTCCGCCTCCGGCTGCCTGGCGTCTCCGGCCCATCCCGGTGAGTTTGTCCGGCCATCCGTCCGTCCAGGCCCCCACCCCCACTGCGGCCTGGCTGCTACTGGGCCTTGTCCGCGGGGCTCCCGGTCCATCACCTGTGCGCGTCTCAGCGCCTCCGAGCTGGGCCTGTGAGCCACGGGAACAGTGCTTGTGTCGGCCGGGGCCTGGGGGAGCTCGGCTGGGGGGTGGGCTGGGAGGGGGCCTGTCTGGCAACATGTGTGTTTATGTGCACGCATGTGTGTGCGTCGGGCCTGTGTGCAGGGAGACAGGGAAGGCCGGGCCTCTGGGAGACTGGGAGCAGAGGGGAGCAATACTATTTCTAAGGGGCGCACAACACAGAGGCTGACTGGCTTTGGGGAAGACCCATGGCTTGCAGAGTGTCCCTTCTCAGGGGCTTGGGCTGGGGTAGGAGGACAAGCCTGGGCTCCCAGCGTCTTGAGAAGAGACAGTTCTCAGCACCCCTGAGCAGCAGCGAGAAGGGCAGTGCGGGGCTACAGTCTTCCCCTGGTCAGTCTGCAGTTGGGAGATCAGGGTAATGAGTGTGCCTGTGGGAGCGCATTATAAATGCTGAGATCTTTGGGCCTACTACTCCTTCCCTCAGTCCTCATCCGAATTCTTTGATGCCTGGGGTGAAGGGATGCAGTGGGGGGGTCCCAGTTTGGGCGAGAGAAAGAACCCCACCCCCAGCCCGACCACCTGGGAAGGCTGCAAACTACAACTCCCACAAGGCCGTGGGCCATCTGGCTCTCCTGACAAGGGGCTCCTGGCTTCAGATTATCTTGGGAACTGTAGTCCAAGGATGATCAGGATGGGAGGGGCACGGAGTGCAGAAGCCAGGTGCCTGAAGCGCAGACCCCAGCCCAGCCCTGTGCCTACAGATGGATTCGCCTTGGGCCGGGCCCCTCTGGCCCCTCCCTATGCCGTGGTCCTCATTTCCTGCTCTGGCCTGTTGGCCTTCATCTTCCTCCTCCTCACCTGTCTGTGCTGCAAAAGAGGCGATGTCGGTTTCAAGGTGAGGTGCCTGAGGGTCTCATATGTTTCCTCTCCCCTCAAGCCAGATCTCAGGGAGGAGGGGCAGCAAATTAGAGAGCTTGCTCCAGCCTGAAGTTATGGTGGCGAGGCCTGGAGCCTTAGGATGTGGAAACGGGGGTGACATTTGGGCTTGGGCTGGACGATATTATGAGCACCAAGGGGCAACACACTTAAGGGAAGGATGCTAGGGTGTCTCTCAGTCCTGTGTTCTGCTCCTCACCTGCCTGGTTCCAGGAATTTGAGAACCCTGAAGGGGAGGACTGCTCCGGGGAGTATACGCCCCCCGCGGAGGAGACCTCCTCCTCACAGTCGCTGCCAGATGTCTACATCCTCCCACTGGCTGAGGTCTCCTTGCCAATGCCTGCCCCGCAGCCTTCACACTCAGGTACTGCCCCACACCCAGACCAGTGTGCCAGGCCCAATGGCTCTGAGCGTCTTCTTTCAGGGGTCAGGGAACTGAGCCCCGAAAGGCAGAGGTGGGAACCCCAGGTTCATGGGAATAGCTACAGAGAAGCAGACAGATATCATCTTGGGGGAAGCCATTGGTTAATCCAAAACCAGACTTGGGGATTCATGTGGAGCAATGGATGGTGAGATCAGCTTGGATCTCATTCTCAGAGACAGCCAATGGGAGGCTGAAATCAAGTCATAGGAGCTTGGTTTGCCAAAGGGAAAGACTGATTGGATGCTAGAATGTTGTGGGCAGCCAATGAGGATGCTGAGATCCTGTCGTGGAATGTTGGAGGCAGCCAATGAAAAGAGATTGGTGTCTGCCTTGACCTGAGTTAACCATTGAGTTGGGGGGGGGCACCTGGGAGGGAAGAGAGGCTCAGGGGTCTCCTCCATCCCCTTTCCCAGACATGACCACCCCCTTGGGCCTTAGCCGTCAGCACCTCAGCTACCTGCAAGAAATTGGGAATGGCTGGTTTGGGAAGGTGAGTGGGGCTGGATTGGGAGGTGGGGGTCCATACAGACCCGGCCTGTGTTCCTGTTCTATGTTCATCCCCACCTCCGCTCTCACCACTTCTCATCTATCCCTGGATCCCAACCCTGCCCTCTCAGCGCACCACACACCTCACCAGTGCCCACCCGCCACCTCCCCCTGCATCTGTCCGGTCAGCGCCTCCCTCCTCACTCCATTGACCACTCCGCCTCGTCATCCGGCTCTCCACACGTCTGTCCGTCTGTCCATCCTTCCATCAGTCCCTGCGTCCATCGGACTCTGGGCCCGTGAGTCTCTCACCCATGTCTGGTGGGGGATGGACAAGGGTGGCTGGGCATGAGGGAGGGGCTGAGAAGGAGAGGGGAGTTGGGGTCCCTGGGGCCAAGACTGGGGACATGGCCCTGTTTGCTCCATCTGGTGCTCCTCATTCAGGTTATCCTGGGAGAGATCTTCTCCGACTACACCCCGGCCCAGGTGGTGGTAAAGGAGCTCAGGGCCAGTGCCGGGCCACTGGAGCAGCGCAAGTTCATCTCAGAAGCCCAGCCATACAGGTATGAAGGCCTCTCTGCCTCATGGGTTCTGGAGTGTCCAGCTTTGCACCTCCATGGAGGTAACACTGGGGAGAGGAGAAGTGTGGTATGGGATTGTATCCTTAGTCTTTCTCTTCCAGGCTGTGTGGCTTGGGCCCA
The DNA here is from genome assembly GCF_034190915.1 of Cavia porcellus. Taxonomy (NCBI): domain Eukaryota; kingdom Metazoa; phylum Chordata; class Mammalia; order Rodentia; family Caviidae; genus Cavia; species Cavia porcellus. Next base: position 27,281,531 of record NW_026947490.1, on the reverse strand, counting down.
GGAATTTCCCTTCTAGAGCGTCAGGTTGTCCTGACAAGTCTTGGAGTATGCAGTGCACTGGAGGTGGGGTGCGCTGAGGCTGAGCCCAGGGAGCCTGTGTGTCCGTGATTGGGGCAGCAGGAAGGTCAGGGGATGACCTATGTTGATTGCATGGTGAGATATGAGTTCCTCGCTTGGAAAGTGTGTGTATGCAGAAAACTCTTATCAGAGCTGTGGTAAAAGTGACACAGATACTGACTTTGACATTCCCTTGCTCCAAAACCCCCATGGCTCCCTACTCCCCACAGAGCAAATTTTGTTTTTCCTTACTACTGAGAGTTCCTGAAGCCTGACCCAGCTGCCCACTGACTCTCCCGTGTAGCAGCATCTTTCCTGCCCTAGCCTTTGCTTTTGCTTTTGTCTTAAGCAGAATTTCACTGTGCTGTAGCCCAGGCTGGCCTTGAACTCACAGCAATCCTCTGCCTCCGCCTCTCAAGTACTAGGATTATAGATGTGTGCCACCACACACCGAGCTGTTTTGGGTTTTTTTTTTTTTCTGTACTGGGGATCAAATTTATCACCTTGAGCTTGTCAGGCAGATGCTTATGCTGCTGAGCTAAATCCCTGGCCTTTCCAGTTCTTTTTTTTTTTTTTTTTTTTTTTTTTTAATTTTGAGACAGCATTTCCTTAAGTCACTAAATTGCCCAGATTGGACTTGAATTTGAAATCCTCTTGCCTCAGCCTCCCAGAGTGCTGGAGTCACAGATGAGTGCCACCATGCTCCATCTTGTCTTGCCTTTTGTCTGTCTCTCCCTAAAACCTGAGTTGACAATGACAGCTATTTAGAATGAAATCCCAGTCACTCATATCCTAGCCACACCAGCTACATTTCAGGTGCCCCAGCTATAAGTGCCCCATGCTGGACATTTCCACTTTCATAGAAAATGCTGCTGAGCAGAACAGGTCTTCTTTGGCAGCAGAAGGTCCATCCTATTGCCCTTGCACAAGTGCCATCAAGCTCGGCAGACATTTCCTGTGAGTCACAGGCCTGAGATCAAATACCAGTGTGGGCAGCATCTGCAGCTGTGTGACTTTATGCAAGTCACTTCCCCTCTCTGGGGAATTCTGGGAGGATTTGGTGATGGAAGTGGCTGGTCTTGGCCACAGGTGTGTGGTGACTCCAGGTCTCTTCTACGTCTGCCATCCTAGATCTCCCACCCTGGCCATTTCTCAGCCCCAGCACATGGCAGGTGCGTTATGAATCCTCTGTGATTCTTCTGCCCGCTGGGCATGGGAGTCAGGTACCTTTTCCCAGGGGGAGAAGGCCAGAGGGAAATAGCTGCTGTTAGAATGAAGAGTGACCCTTGCCTCCTGCTAGGCCTTGGCAGGGGAAAAAAAAAAAAACTTTCCACACACCCACGGAACTCCAGGCCCTGTGTGTGGGTAGGTTGCCACTAGGCTTTATTGAGCAACTATTTACCTACATATCAGGGACACAGCTGGGAACAAACTCCCAAAACTTCATCCCAGAGAGGGGTACCGTACATAGCAGAGAAGACAAAAAATATGAATAATTTGTCAGGTGTGATGGTCCACACCTGTAATCATAGAATTCTGGGAGGCCGGAGCAGGAGATCACATGTTGGAGCCCAGCCTGAGCAACTAAGTAACATAGCAAGGTCCTGTTTCAAAATAAAAATAATAAAACAGGGCTGGAAAAGCAACTCAGTTCGGTGTCTGGGTTCAATCCCTACACTGAAATGAAAGAAAGAAAAGTAAATACATTTTCAAAGGAGGAACTATAGGAGAGTAAGTGCAGCGAGGAAACGTGGGGGCCATGTGACAGATACCAGGACCTCTTTGACAGGAGGAGCATGGCAGGGGTGGGCAGGACTGACTCGGAGGCCTCAGTGGAAAGCGTGTTCCAGGCAGAGGGAAGAGCAAGTGCAAAGCTGGGAGATAGGAGCCAGCTGCCCAGAACTACAGTAAGGCTGGAGGGCAAAACACATTCAGATAAGAAGGACAGAGCCAGGTGGACCTCTCACCAGCTTCTCTGATCTCCCTGTTCTACAGAGAAGGGAAATGAGGGCAGGGTGGGGGGCATGGACACTGGGAGACTTGGGCTCAGGATTCAAACCCACAGTGTGAGGGTGCAGGAGGCCCAGTAATGGGGGCAGTGAGGCTTCCTGAGAAGATGGTGCTGTAGCTGGGGTGGGGAGGGCTTGATGAGGAGAGGGAGTCCAGGGCAAAACATGGTGGTGCCAGCGTGGGGGCAGTGACATCAAGAAGCCAGGCCTCTGGATGGCACGGAAAGCCACAGAGGATTGTGTACAGGTGAGTGGCAGAGGAGGGACCAACTGTAGGCCCAGACTGCGGGGATGGGGGGAGGGGACAGGGGAAGGATGGGCAGGATGAATGCTGGGGGTGAGGAGGCAGATGGGGTCCTTGAGGGACCATGCTGAGACGGGGTACCTATGGGGTAGGGAGGGCCGCTCTGAGGGGGCCAACTGAGTCCACAGTGATGACCAGTAGGGTTAGGCTCTGCTGGGTGGTGGGTGGGGCCTTCTCTCTCACAAGCCACCTCTCCCCAGGAGCCTGCAGCACCCCAATGTCCTCCAGTGCCTGGGCTTGTGTGTGGAGACGCTGCCCTTCCTGCTGATCATGGAGTTCTGCCAGCTGGTGAGGGCCCCTCACCCTAGCACCCTTTCCTCACTGATACCTCTGTGGCCTGTACTACCCTTTCTTCAGTGCTGGCTGCACCCGTGGGCCTTGAGCTAGCAAGCCAGGGGGTTCTGGTATCACCCTCTTTTTTTTTTTTTTTTTTTAATCGGTACCAGGGATCGAACTCACGACCTCCTGCTTGCAATGCAGGTGCTTATGCCGCTGAGCTAAATCCCCCCGCCCTTTTTTTGTCTTTTTCTTTTTTATCGGTACCGGGGATATAGAACTCACGACCACACATTTGCAAGGCAGGCGCGTATGCCGCTGAGCTAAATCCTCAGCCCTGGTATCACCCACTTTGAGCAGAGCGACCCCATCCTTGTTTGAGGGAGGTGCTGTTGTGCTGACCGAGGCCTGCCTCCCTCCCAGGGAGATCTGAAAAGGTACCTTCGGGCCCAGCGGCCCCCTGAAGGCTTATCCCCGGAACTGCCCCCGCGGGACCTGAGGACACTGCAGAGGATGGGCCTGGAGATCGCCCGGGGACTGGCTCACCTGCACTCACACAATTATGTGCACAGGTGGGGAGAGGGGGTCACAGCGGGGAGCCACCCAGGCGGGAAGGGGCGGGAGGCAGAGAAGGGGCTGGAGAAGGCAGTGAGAGCTAGGAGAGGAGGAGGAGTCAGGTGATGACGGGGAGGGCCAAGTGTGGAGGGGGAGGAGTCGTGTTAAAGGGGCGGGGTCAGGCACAGAGTGGTAGGGGCCAGGATGAAGGAGAGGTTAGGTAAGGAGAGAGGGAGGAGCCAAGAGAGAAAAAAGATTCAAGGGAGGAGACCACTAGAACGGGGAGGAGTCTGTGGAAATTGGGCGTGGCGTCCTGCGCTTACCCCGCCCCTCTTCTCCCCAGCGACCTGGCCCTGCGCAACTGTCTGCTGACTTCGGACCTCACGGTGCGCATAGGAGACTATGGGCTGGCGCACAGCAACTACAAGGTGGGGCTGCCCTCCGCAGGGTGGGGTGAGGTGCGGAGGCCCTGGCCCGCCTGACCCGTTTTCCCTGCCAGGAGGATTACTACCTGACCCCCGAGCGCCTGTGGATCCCCTTGCGCTGGGCGGCGCCCGAGCTCCTGGGGGAGCTGCACGGCACCTTCATGGTGGTAGATCAGAGCCCTGAGAGTAACATCTGGTGAGGCCCGGGCCTGGGGGCGGGAAAGCTCCCATTGGGAAACTGAGGCTGGAGAAGTATAGGGTCCCCTTCTACAGGCCAGTGCTGGACTGAGGCCCCTGCCCCTCTGTTTCCTGCAGGTCTTTGGGGGTGACCCTATGGGAGCTGTTTGAGTTTGGGGCACAGCCTTATCGCCACCTGTCAGATGAAGAGGTCCTCGCCTTTGTTGTCCGCCAGCAGCACGTCAAGCTGGCCCGGCCAAGGCTCAAGCTGCCTTATGCAGACTACTGGTGAGGGCCAGGCCCTGATGCCGGGCTCTTGACCTCCCCCAACCCACCCCAGGGTGGCCCCAGGACCCCCTATTTCTTTCTGTGCCACCCACAATCTATCTCACCCCCCCATACTACCCCAAGAGGAGAAAAGGCCAGCATCTGCTACATGGACAGGGAAACTGAGGCAGGCAGTGACAGAGCTGGGATCTGAAGTAACTCTAAATGACCCCAAATGATCCCTGCTAACTCTAAATGACCCCTACTGCTTTCCTGTGTCTGATCTCAGGATTCACAGCCACCTCCTCATTATGTGCCTCCCTGTCCCTCTTCCCGGAGTCTCCTCTCTCCCCTCTCTGTAACTCGGTCACACCTCTAGATTTTCCCCCCTCCCCATCTCTCTGTCTCTTTCTCTCTGGGTTTCTGTCCTGCTCACTCTTGCCTTGCCCCTGTCCCCCAGGTATGACATCCTGCAGTCCTGCTGGCGGCCCCCTGCCCAGCGCCCCTCGGCCTCTGATCTCCAACTGCAGCTCACCTACCTACTCTCCGAGCGGCCCCCCAGGCCCCCACCCCCACCACCCCCACCCCGAGATGGTCCCTTCCCCTGGCCCTGGCCTCCATCACACAGCGCACCACGCCCAGGGACCCTATCCTCACAGTTTCCCCTTCTGGATGGCTTCCCCGGGGCAGACCCCGACGATGTGCTCACGGTCACCGAAAGCAGCCGTGGCCTCAACCTCGAGTGCCTATGGGAGAAGGCCAGGCGTGGAGCTGGCCGGGGTGGAGGGGCACCTGCCTGGCAGCCAGCATCAGCACCCCCAGCCCCCCACGCCAACCCCTCCAACCCTTTCTACGAGGCCCTGTCCACACCCAGTGTGCTGCCGGTCATCAGTGCCCGCAGCCCCTCGGTCAGCAGCGAGTACTACATCCGCCTCGAGGAGCATGGCTCCCCACCCGAGCCCCTCTTCCCCAACGACTGGGACCCTCTGGACCCAGGCGTGCCTGCTGCCCAAGCCCCCCAGCCCCCCTCGGAGGTCCCCCAGCTGGTGTCCGAGACCTGGGCTTCCCCCCTCTTCCCTGCGCCCCGACCCTTCCAGGCCCAGTCCTCTGCATCCGGCAGCTTCCTGCTGAGTGGTTGGGACCCCGAGGGCCGGGGCGCTGGGGAGACCTTGGCAGGAGACCCCGCCGAGGTTCTGGGGGAACGGGGGAATGCCCCATGGGCCGAAGAGGAGGAGGAGGAGGAAGGCAGTTCCCCAGGAGAGGACAGCAGCAGCCTTGGGGTTGGCCCCGGCCGCCGGGGCCCCCTGCCCTGTCCCCTGTGCAGCCGAGAGGGGGCCTGTTCCTGCCTGCCACTGGAGCGGGGAGATGCTGTGGCCGGCTGGGGAGGCCACCCTGCCCTTGGGTGTCCTCACCCCCCAGAGGACGATTCATCTCTGCGGGCAGAGCGGGGCTCCCTGGCCGACCTGCCCCTGGTCCCCCCCACATCAGCCCCTACAGAGTTTCTGGACCCCCTCATGGGGGCCGCAGCACCCCAGTACCCCGGGCGGGGGCCACCTCCCGCTCCACCGCCTCCACCACCACCTCCCCGGGCTCCCGCGGAACCAGCCGCAACTCCCGACCCCCCATCGGCCGTGGCCAGTCCAGGCTCCGGCCTGTCATCTCCGGGCCCCAAGCCGGGAGACAGCGGCTACGAGACCGAGACCCCTTTTTCCCCCGAGGGAGCCTTCCCAGGTGGGGAGGCAGCCGAGGAGGAAGGGGTCCCTCGGCCACGGGCTCCCCCCGAGCCACCCGACCCAGGAGCGCCCCGGCCACCCCCAGACCCGGGTCCCCTCCCACTCCCAGGGACTCGGGAGAAACCAACCTTCGTAGTTCAAGTGAGCACCGAGCAGCTGCTGATGTCCCTGCGGGAGGACGTGACAAGGAACCTCCTAGGAGACAAGGGGGTGACATCCCGGGAAACAGGACCCAGGAAGGTGGGGAGAGGCCCCGGGAACAGAGAGAAAGTCCTGGGCCTGGACAGGGACCTGCCAGTCCTGGGCGGCGGGAAGAAAGCCCCAAGCCTAAGCCTTCCCGTGAACGGGGTGACAGTGTTGGGGAATGGGGCCCAGAGAGCCCCAGACATCGAGGAGAAGCCTGCAGAGAACGGGGGCCTGGGGTCCCCAGAGAAAGAAGTGAAAGTGCTGGCGAATGGGGAACTGATGCCACCAAGGAGGGAGAAGGCCCTGGAGAATGGGGAGCTGAGGTCCCCAGAGGCCGGGGAGAAGGTGCTGGCGAATGGGGGCCCGATACCGCCCGAGATCGAGGAGAAGGTCTCAAAGAATGGGCTCCTGAGCTTCCCCAGGAACACGGAGAGGCCGACAGAGACTGGGCCTTGGAGAGCCCCAGGGCCCCAGGAGAAGATGCACGAGAGTGGGGGGCCAGCCCCCGAGACCCTTCTGGAGAGAGCCCCTGTGCCCGGCGAGGTAGCCTCGCCCCAGAACGGCTTGGAGACATCCCCTGGCCCCCTTGGTCCAGCCCCCAAGAGCGGGATACTGGACCCCGGGATGGAGAGGAGAGCCCACGAGACTGGGGGGGTGCCGAGAGCCCCCGGGGCTGGGAGGCTGGACCTCGGGAGTGGGGGCCGAGCCCCAGTGGGCGTCGGGATGGTCCCCGGCGGAGGCCCCGGAAGCGGCGTGGACGCAAAGGCCGAATGGGTAGACAACATGAGGCAACAGCCACTGCCACCGCTGCCGCCTCCGGAAGCCCAGCCGAGGAGGCCGGAGCCAGTGCCCCCGAGAATCAGGCCGGAAGCAGTCTCCGAGGGAGAGCCCGGGGTCCCAGACAGCAGAGCCGGCGGAGACACGGCACCCAGAGGAGACGGGGACCTCTCCAAGCCCGAGAGGAAGGGCCCCGAGATGCCACGACTGTTCTTGGACTTGGGACCCCCACAGGGGAACAGCGAGCAGATCAAAGGTGAGGAGGTTTGGGGAGGTGGGGAAACTGGTGCACTCTGCCGGGGGTGTGGTCCAATCTGGGCACAAATCCTGACGTTTTCCCTTCCCTACTCTGAAGTCTTAGGCAGAGATGTTTGCTGCTCTGTGACTCAGTTTCCCTGTCTGTCAAGAACAGGTGACCAGTTCAGGATGATTGTGAGGGTTGAGTTAGGACCCAGGGCCCAAGCCTGAGTCAGGAACTGATACATCCTTCTAGACCAGCGGTCCCGAAGTCAGACTACAGAAGGTACTAGGAAGGGGTGAAGTGGGCTGAGGAAGAGATTGGGTGGGGGAGAAATGGCCTTGTCTATAGGGGCTGCCACATCCCAGGAAGCCCACCCAGAGTTTGCCAAATCTGCTGCTTTTCCTTTTGAAAAGGAATTCCAAGAAAGCCCAGGTGCGTGTGTGTGTGTGTGTGGGGGGGGGGGATGTTGGCTGCTGGCCTGTGGTCTCTGCTTTAAACTCTCTAGTGAGCTGGGGTGTCTGCCCAGTGCACCACGCTTCCAGCAGCACAGTGTTGAGGGTTGGGGGAATTAAAAACAGAGGTCAGGACGGGATCATAGCTTGGTGGCACAGCACCTACCTGGCAAGTACAAGGTCCTGAGTTCGATTCCTGATTACCCCTCTCCCCCAAAAGAGGTTGGGCTGGCTTTGCCACAGAGCTGTGGCCTATGAGTAGATAAACAAAGAGGAAGGATGAACAGCCGAGTCTCCACTGACCAGTGGGGCCTATGGCTTGGGCAGCAAGGGCCAGGACAGGAGCTGTGGCAGGCCTCGGAGATGTATTGGGGGGTTCATGACCAGTGTCTGAAGACAGCATGAGCATGTTAGTTGTTGGCAGCTGTCAGTTTGGGGCTGCTGGGTAGAAAAGGCTAGGAAGAGCTTTTTTCTACTCAAAGAATTCCTATTCATTGCCCTACCTAAGTGCCCCTCCCTGCCCCACCTTCCCTGGGAAGCTGACCTGGCTTCTGAAGGTTGTCACCCTGCCCTTTCTCTGAGCACTGTAGGTACCCTTTCTGTGGCACGCCTTTTATCCCATCATCTGAGGTCAGGTTTGGGTTGGAAGAGAGATACTTTCCTCCAGGGATCCAAAATCCTTTGCTCCCTGCAGGCTGAGACTGGAGAGCCAGGGCAGAACAGGAGTTTGGAGATGGTTAGAGGCCACAACTTTGGCTAGCAAGGACCAGTGAGGGAAGTACTTGGCCAGGAACGCAGCAGGGAACATCCCATTAACCCCAACAGACCTGAGTACTTCTGCGTGTCCTGCTGGGAGATCTCTGAGGGCTGGGAAGGCCCAGAGCCCCAGGACCAGCAGGAATTGAACCAGAAAAGGGAACAGTATTGCATAGGCTCAGAGGATATGGCTGGATGAAGGCCAAGCCAGAATGAGGTGGGGACAGACAGCGGTCAGCCAGCTGGGGCAGCCAGCCTGCTATGGGAGAAGATGGGCTTTAGGCCCTGGGTCCTACAGCACCGTGGGGCAGGGGGGTACAGAGAGGAGGGTCTGCCTGAGTTTCCCCGACGGCTCACGCTCTCTCCCCTGCAGCCAAGCTCTCGCGCCTGTCGCTGGCGCTGCCGCCGCTCACGCTCTCGCCGTTCCCGGGTCCGGGCCCGCGGCGACCCCCGTGGGAGGGCGCGGACGCCGGGGCGGCTGGCGGGGAGGCCGGCGGGGCGGGGTCGTCGGGGCCAGCGGAGGACGGGGAGGACGAGGACGAGGACGAGGAGGAGGACGAGGCGGCGGGCGCGGCGGCGGGGCCGCGGGGCTCCGAGAGGACGCGGGCAGCCCCGGTGCCCGTCGTGGTGAGCAGCGCAGACGCGGACGCGGCCCGCCCGCTGCGGGGGCTGCTCAAGTCTCCGCGCGGGGCCGACGAGTCCGAGGACAGCGAGTTGGAGAGGAAGCGCAAGATGGTCTCCTTCCACGGGGACGTGACCGTCTACCTCTTCGACCAGGTGGGTGCGGCAGGCACGGGATGCGAGACAAGCTGCAGGGAAGCTTGTCCCCCCCCCCGGAGGGCGTGGCGTGAGTTTGTCACGCCCAGAGGGCGGGGCATAGCAATGAGGTCCCGCCCTGGGTGGGATCTGAGAGTGCGCTTTCGGTGAGGGGCGGCACAACCTTAAGGGGCGTGGCTTGGATGCAGGCCACACTTCGAATAAGAAGGGCCTGGAGCGAAGCTTAGTTTAGGAAGACGTGATGAGCCCCTGGAGACTAGAGCAAGAATGGAATGGTGGCAGGGCCTGTGGGGTGGTGGGAGTCCGTAGAGAGAGGCGAGGCGGAAATGTGTGGTGGTCCTGAAAGAAAAGGGAGATAGTGGTTAGGTAGTAGAGCCTGGAAAGCTTAGAGAGAAAGAAGTACGGTCTGATCGTGGGGCCGAACCTAGTGCGATTTGGGGCGGAGTTTGTGGATCGAACCCCTAATGACCTTAGAAGCTGTTGGAGTGGATCTTACCCAAGAATTTTAAGCATCTTGGCAGGTAGTGTTAGGATATTTAACTGCTTGGGAGGCTGAGGCGGGAAGGTCGATTGTGTCCAGGAATTTGAAGTCATCCTGGGCAATACAGCGAGTTCCTGTCTCAAAAATGAAAATAAGGACCGGGGATATAGCTCAGGGAGGGCACAATTTCTTGCCAGGCAAGAGTGAGGTAGTGAGTGCGATTCCCCGGACACAAAAAAAAGAAAGAAAGAAACAAAAGAAGTCGGGTGTAGTGGCACACACTGTTAATTCTAGCACTTAGGAGGCTGGGCAGGAGATTGCCGTGGATTCGAAGCCAGTCTGGGCTACAAAATGAGTTCATGGTCACCCTGAATTGCAAAATGAAACCCTATCTAAAAAGACCAAAAAAATAAAAGCTATTAAAAAGAAAAAGAAAACAAACAAAACTTCTGGGGCTGAGGGCTGAGTTAAGTGTAGTTGGAAGCCCGTCGTAGTGGAGCTCACCTGTATTCTCAGCATGCGGGAGGCTGAGCCAAGGATGCAAACTCGAGCCAAACCTGGGCAATCTAGTGAGACCCTGTCTCAAGAGGAGCTGGGGTATAAGGCTGAAGAAAGTCAAGGTTAGGTGGTGCTTGTTAACTGGCGCAGTCTAGATGAACCTGGCATAGGATACTGCGGTGGACTGGTTTTCCAGCTGGGGTCGGAGTCCCCTCCAAAGAAGGGGTGTGCGGAGGCTGGGGAGGGATCTGGAGGGCCATGCATTAGGTGGCCCAGATCTGGAGGGGGATGGGCGGGGTCCGCAGCCACGTGAGGAGCGGGCTAGGTTAGACGAAGGCGGCTGGGGCCTGGAGGGCAGGTGCTGAGCTGCGGCCTCCTCTCCGCGGTTGTTCATCGGATATCGGATACCAAGGGCCCGAGTGCGCCTGCAGCACGGGCGCTTGCGGGATAGGCGGTGTGTAGGATGTGACGGTTCTTTCGCTCGCGATTCCATTCATCTGCCTCCGCAGGAGACGCCAACCAACGAGCTGAGCGTCCAGGGGCCCCCCGAGGGGGACACGGACCCGTCAACGCCCCCAGCGCCCCCGACGCCTCCCCACCCCGCCACCCCAGGAGATGGGTTTCCCAGCAACGACAGCGGCTTTGGTGAGGGCGGGGCCTCCGCCGGGCCAGGGGCGGGGCATCGGTGGCCGAGCCTCTGGTGCTGAGGGTCTTTGGGGGCGGGGCCTCTCGGGGGCGGAGCCGAGCCCGGGCCTTGACCCAAGGGTCTAAGGGTCCTGCTCTCCGCTCCCCCAGGAGGCAGTTTCGAGTGGGCGGAGGATTTCCCCCTCCTCCCCCCACCAGGGCCCCCCCTGTGCTTCTCCCGCTTCTCCGTCTCGCCTGCACTGGAGACCCCGGGGCCCCCCGCCCGGGCCCCCGACGCTCGGCCCGCAGGTAAGGCTCCCCACTTCTGATCCATGTCCCGGTGTGTCATCCTCCTCCTCTCCCCTCCCAGAATTTCCCTGCCTCTTGCTTCTCAGGCTTTTCCCAAGCATCTGAGTCACCACTGCCTTGTCCAAGTGGGGTCCTTCCCCAGCCTCAGTTTCCCCTTTTATAAGACTTGTACACACATTTGTGCCCATCTCCATCCCATTTCTGGGCTCGAGCCTGATGGATTCATGGATTCGTTCGTGGAGAAGGGGATCTGGCAGACAGTCAGAGGACGTGGCCATCAGTGAGTCTGTGACAGACAGAATGACTCGCCACAGAGTAGCAGGCAGGATGCTGACCACATTCCAAACCTCGAGATGAACCCAAGGGATCCCATTTTAGCAAGGGGAGAATGGACCTAGAAAAGAGTGAGGAACCAGGATCCGGGCCGCTTTGCTGGCTCTGAGCCCTTGCAGGCCTCATAGTCCTCCTCTGCCACACACCTTGCCTCTGGTGCAGCACTGGTGCTAATCCCCAGGCCACCTTGGCAGAGGGTCAGGGCCTTCTTAGTGCTGACTGCGGGTGCCACCGCCACTGGGAGGCCAAGCAGGCAGGACTGGGCTCTCTGCTGCCCTCTGCTGTCCCACCTGAGGATGCCCCGGCGCACAGGGTCAGGGAGAAGGGCTGGGAAGGCAGAAGTGCAACAGGGCTTTGCCGTGGGGGATTCCATTTTTGCTTCCCCAAATGTCTCCAGAGTCCACGTATTGTCCCCCATTCGTGAGCTGTGTGACCTGCAGCAAGTCACTTTCCCTCTCTGTGTTTTATTTTCCTCATCTGTAGATTAGGGATGATAATATGACCCAGTTCCTAAGAGGAATTAAATAGCTTGACCCACCAGTGTGTGCAGTACAGGGCCTGGTCATATACCAGTGGCCTCTGGCTGTTAGCTGTCATTACGCTTCATGTTTGTTGAGTAACCAGTGTGCGGGGTCCTGCCTGCCTCTGCCTTCATTGATCACACAGAGTCACCGTATTAGAACAGCCATGAATGTAGGGAAAACAGATGGCAAGAGGAAAGGCCGCTATTCTCCTGGTAACTGTGTCACCTGGCCAGGGACCTGCAGGCTGGTTGACGTTAAGTGGTGTTGGGGAAGGGGACGGTGTGCTGGGCCGAGAATAGCTTGTACAAAGGCCCAAGGGCAGACTGGTCCTGGGACAAGATGCCAGGGTGGCCATGAGGAAGGGCATGTGGTGTGGTGGCCAGGGGCTGGATGTGGTTCTGGGCAGAAGGGACCCATGGAGGACTGTATGCAGGGAAGGATCTTGGCACACACAGGGCCAATGAGGGGAAAGAGTAGAAACCTGGTAGCTGGGGAAAGGCTGGGAACAGGGTTGGGCCTTGCTCTTCTTGGTTGTGTCTCCAGGCTCGCCCCGAACGTCACTGCTCCCTGACACTCCACCACCAGGGCCCTGAGAGGGCAGGGTAGGGTGGGTCCAGGATGTGGGAATAAATAGTGAATCAGGGCTGAGGCTGGCAGGGCCAGCTGGGAGTATGACCTCGGTTTTAGTCACCAGGAGCACAGCAGAGGGCCTGGTCATGCGGAACCCCAGATCCCTGCACGAGGCCGACAGATACTTGGAAGTCACAGAATCCCACCTGTTTGCCCAGGCAGCTGCTGTGCCCAGCCGAGTGATAATCCCACATGTCCCAAAAATCTCCCCCACTCCTTTGGAAAGGAGCCAGAGCCCCACTTTCCATTGAGGCTGGGGCAGGCATGGAGGACCACGGTCCTCACCGAGCTTCCTTAGACTCTAGAGCAGCAAGCAGACAGCAGCATGGAGAGCCAGAGTGACTGTGTGACTGGGGATGATCAGGGAGGGTCCCTGCCAAGGGCACACTGCAGCACGGAGCTGAGTTGCTTGGGCAGGGTGGGGTAGCACCGTCAAAGGCCCCATGGTAGGCTGTGCTTGGAGCGTTGCGGGAACAGTCTGGGGGCCACTGTGGCTGGAGTGGACAAAGGGAGTCAGAGGGGTGGAAGGCAGACATTGGTATATATACGGGGCCTCCTAGGTCACAGCTTTGCTTTCACTCTGAGCCACCGGAAGTTGGTAATCTGGCCTCCCCATAATCCTGTGTTTCTCCATTCTCTCCATCCTCAGGCCCCGTGGAGAACTGATTCCCCAAAGACCTGACCCCCCCGCACCCCCAGAAGAGGGGCTGAGAGTAGAATCCTCTGTGGATGACAGAGCCACTGCCACCACTGCAGACGCCACCGCCTCCGCCTCTGGGGAGGCTCCTGAGGCTGGGCCCTCCCCCTCCCCCACCGTGTGCCAAACGGGAGGCCCCGGTCCCCCGCCCCCCAGTCCCCCGGATGGCTCCCCAGACCCCCCAGACCCCTTTGGTGCCAAATGAGGCAGGAAGCCCCTCGCCCCTCCCCGGAGAGCCGCCTTTCTCAGAACTGAACTGAACTCTTTGGGGCCTGGAGCCCTGGGCACAGCGGAGGTCCCTCCTCACCCGCCCCGCCCTGTGCACGCGCGCAGGAGCTGCAGGCTTCGAGGACCTGGACCCCCATCTCCGTCTCCCCTGCCCTCCCTAGCCCAGCCCCTGGAGGGGCCTCTGGTTCAACCTTTGCGTGGCATTTTCACATTATTTAAAAAGACAAAAGCAACTTTTTGGAGGAACATGGAGCCTGTGTGTGTTTCAGGGAGCCCTGTTTGAGAGGCTCCCCGGGCTGTGGCGGGGGAGCCCATCCTGGCCCTTGCTCTGGGTCAGGGTTCAAGACTTTCAGCTTCTCCCAGCACTCACGAAGCTGAGGTAGGAGAATTGCTAAGTTTGGAGCCTGCCTGAGTCTCACAGTGACAAAAACAAAAACCAATCCGCACCCTCACCTGACCAGGAGGCCGAGGAGTGGTGAGGCTGGGCTAGGTGAGCAACTGTGGTGGGAGTCGTTTCTACAGCTGGCCCAGGACCAAGGTGGGTGATAGGGGTCAGAAATGACCTGCCAGTGTCCCTAATGGGCCCCAACAGTGTCCTAGACACTGACTGCTGCCGTCTGTCCTTGAAGGCCAAGGTTGACGTCTCTGCTGGTGCTTGCACTGCCTCAGTTTAACCCACTTTTCCATGTGACTCTCACCTCCGACATCCCTCAGCTCTGTGTAGATTCCTTGTGTTGCCCCCTGTCCTCCTGAGCTCCTCTGGTTTTGTTCTCCATCCCTGGTGTTTTCTGTCCACCTGAGGCTTCCCTCCTTGAAGTTCGTCTGCCCCCATGTTTCCACCTGCACCTCTCTTTCCCTGTACGGGAACCTAGAAATCTTTTGGCCTTTTGGGCCTGGCTGTCCCCCATCACCTGGGACCAGATTCACTGGCACAGTAGATAGTTGGATGGCACAGAAGGGTGAGGGGGACCCCAAGGCTCCTAAGTTTAGAAATGAAAGTGGGGAAATCATTATGGTCACACGACTGTCATGCAACTGAGGGAGGCAGGGAGGAGGGTTTTGCCTCTTCAGCCATAGTCCCTGCTGACGCACATGGTAACGCTCGGTATAATCTTGAGTACTTGTGCTGAGTGGCAGTGTAGAGTGAGACCCTGGGTCTGCAGGAGGGTGTGCGCACTAGTTCACTGGAGTTAATACAACAAAGTACCTGAAAGCTGGGGTCTTAAAGCACAGAAACAGTCTCAGCCCTAGAGGGCTGAAGTTCAGGATGAGCAACAGTAAGGTGGTTTCCCTCCGCTGACTCTGGAGGAAATCTGCACCCTGCCTTTCCCACCTTGGCTCCTGCACTTTGCTGGTGACCCTTGATTGTCCTGGATTTCAGCCACTTGACCCCATATGTGCCCTGGTCTCCACATGATACTGGCTGGTGTGTTTAAGGACAAGAGTCTGTATTGGGTTAGAACCGCACAATTGACTTCGTGTCAGTGAGTCTTATTTGCAATAACCCCATTTCCAAATAAGACTGCACTATGAGCTGAGGTGGGTGGGGTTCAGTACAGGAATCTAAATACACAATTCGACCTATAAAAAGGCTGGAGGTCAGGGTTGGGGTGAGGATGGCGCCGGAACCCAGACTCTTCAGTCCTGGGAAGACAGGTCAAGGCAGAATCAAGGGTAACTGCAGTCTGGCTTAAAAGTTCCATGGGCATCTGCAGATTTGGCAAAAACCTGACTGCTGAACCCTGCCCCCCCCCCCAAGAAAAACCGTTCCTTTGGGAGCAGGGCAGTCAGTGGAACTGTCACTCAAGCTGGTGGCTCCTGTCGCAAAGCATCTGGTGTGGTTTCCAGTCCTCCCCACCACTGCAGCCCTTACCTCAGTCCTGACACACCTGCTGTAGGGTGACACATAGGCCCCCCAGCTCTGGTCCAAGGCCCAGTGTGGAATGGGATGTCCCTTCTACAAGAGCAGCAGTCATCACAATACTGGCTGAAGCCAGTATCAAGGATGAGACTTGGGTTGCTCCCCACTCATTCTGCCAAACGTAACAACTGGCAGCTCTACATCTCCGGATGCCACGGGGGACTAACTCCCAGCAGGCTTCAGGGCACCCAAGGCATGCTGGGAGCTGTGGTCTTCCTGGAGACCTAAATGGCAGCATAGATGTTATCTCCCAAGCAAACTGCACAGCCTCAGAACCCACCAGCCTGTCTCTGAGGACACCAGAGACCCCAAACACAGAACACAAGAAGGGCAGGACCACTCGCCTAAGGTATGTCCTATCCAAAGATCCTGTCTTCAAAGCATTGGGCCTTATACTCCACTATCACCTTCCCAGGATAGCACTGGAAAGGCAGCACCTTGGTGCAACCCCCACAGGAGGCTCAAAGTGGTGGCAAGGCCTTAATCCAAGGCACTACCCCACAGAGCTGTCTCCACCCTGCAAACAAGGCATCTTCTGTGCCTGATGGTCCCTACCAGGGACACCACCCAGTTCAATACCTCACTGCACGCCCATCCGCCCTATTCTTTGGTGCTTTGGCCCAGTTCCCTCCATGCACCGTGATGCTGGCTACTTCTGCCAGGGTGCACCAAAACTGGATGCAGGAATGTGCCTTCCAAGGGTGCCTTCCATCCTCTCATCAGCCAGCTCTGCATGCTAACTCTTAGTAAACTTCTCCAGATGTGATCTTTGGGGGACAGCACCTGCTCTGGGTCCCTTTTGAGCTGCTCAGCAGCTGTGACCAACCTAGCTGCTGACCTTTCCCATGGGTACAGAACTCAGCACCTCAGCTCTGGATTCCAAGAAACAAGGGGGTTAAACTGCAGGCTTGAGTGGTTAAATAATTAATAAGATTACCAACAGCATGTTAATTACAAATAAGGAGGAGCTGGAGGGAGATGGCACATTTCCAAATGGAGAACCGGGATCCACAACCCCAGGGCCCAGGGGTCCGGCCACCCGGGTGGGGCAGCTCCATAATAAATAATAGAATGGGGGCAGGGGTCAGGGCTGCTCCTGCTTCTTCTTGACCGAAATCCTCTTCTTCCTTGCAGCCAGCATCTCATAGAAGGGGTCCACGCTCACAGCAGCCCTGCGGAGGAGAGATCTCAGTGGAGGACCAAGGGGCCGAGCCCGGCCTCCTCCCGCAGTCCCAGGGCCAGGAGCAGCCTGGGCTCACTGAATAGACTTGATCCACTCGTCCTTCTCCTCCTGTGTGGGGGCTGAGATCCGGTACACCATGTGGTTCCCCTCCACCACCCGGCCGTCTGCTTCTGTTTTGCAGGCTTTGATAAGCTGCCCCTTGTTGTTGGGGATGTAAAGCTCGAAGCAGTTCTGAGGAGACATGGCAGAGACAACAGGTTAAAGGCCAGTCAGGGGCCCAGACTGGCACCCCCTGTGGGCAGGAAGAGGCACCCTGAGTGTCTTACTGGCTTCCGGGGGTCATCCACTTCTCGGATGCTCAGGTTTTCCAAGGGGATGATTCCTCTGGGCTCCTTGTCCTGAAGGGGCAAGAAGGTCAGAATTTAGATACCCAGATCTTCTACCCCAGCCCCTCCTCCCTCAGACCAGGAATCCAGGCCCAGCCTCCTCCCTCAGATCCAGGGAGCTGCCAGCCTCTCACCGTTGTGTACTCAAAGTAGTAGAGGCAGTTGTCAGTGAGGATGAACCAGCGTCGCTTCCATGTCTTCACCCGGCCCCCTGAAAGGGAAGGGGCGGGAGGGGGCCTGGGCTCAACACGGGGACAGGACCTCTGGGACGGGGAGGGCAGGTAGAGCAGAGCAGGAAAGGTGGGGCTCTCAGGCCAAGGACAGAGGCAGCGCTCGGGAAGAGACAAGCAGGGACAAGCACGTTTGGGCCCAGGAATGAGTCCACCCCCAGCCTGGGGTTTTCGCTTTTGAGGCCCATCTGTCACTCAGGCCCGTGAGGTAGCTTCCTATGGGCCAGGAAGGTCCCCTGCCAGTGCGCTGCTTGGGGCAGGGCGAGGCCGGCGTGCACCTACCTCCTGGGGCAGACAGCGAGAAAGCAGCAGGACCGGGTGCAGGAGAGGGAAGGCGGAAGGTGGGAGCCCCCAGAGCCGTGGCAGCAGAGACAGGGTAGGTGAGGGAGAATGCACGGAGGTGGGACAGACAGACAGACAGATGGCCAGACAAGAGACACAGGCACGCAAAGAGAGAGGGAGGGAGGGAGAGAGAGGAAGAAAAACAGTTACATCCACACAGGACAGGAATGGCCGTAGCCTCTCCTGCCCAGGAAGGCCGAGGGGCCCCAAGCCCCTCAGAGGCCATGAACACCCCCTCGCATCTGGCCTCAGCTCCAGACCCTCAGAACATGCCCCTGGCTCCTCTGGGGCCATGGAGAACTTGTCCCTCCCCTACGGGTACATCTTAGTTCTCCTACGTAAGAATGGTTGTGTGACCTTAGGACATGCACTTGCCCTATCTGGACTCCAGCCTGGGACCTATCTGGGCCCACCCCATCCTGTAGCAAGATGACCTGATTCTGGCTTCCCTGTGGGCCTGAAAGGACAGAGTGACATCTACTGGCTGTCACCAGGAGTAAGGACATCACAGGTCACCTTTGAGCACACCAAGGAAGTTTGCCCTTTCTTTTTTTTTTTAATTTTTTTTTTTGGTCTTTTTCCTTTTTATCGGTACCAGGGATCGAACCCACGACTGCCTGCTTGCAAGACAGGCACTTATGCCACTGAGCTAAATCCCCAGCCCCTATGTTTGCCCTTTCTAAGGGCCAACAGAGGGAACGTGTGCTTTGCCCAGAGACCAGTCCTGGGCTGCAAGGTGGGGGCTGTGCCTCAGTTTCCACAGCTGGGAAATCAGGGACTTCCTGTTGACACCAACAGTGCTGGGGTACTGGCTTGTGGTGGCACTGGCACTAGAGGCCATAGCAGGCAGGCACCCTGTGAGGGGAGAGGGATGTGGGTTGGCCAGTGGGTGGCAGGGTTCGTGCAGGCGCTAGGATGGAAGCCAGGGTCTTGAGCTGAGCTATAGCCTGCAGGAACATGGCTGGGCCACTAGGGTTCTCAGAGGACCCAGATGGCTGTCATGTACAGCCAATGCTGACAACTGCACATCTCACAGTGACTGCCACCTTCTGTGACCCATGCTGGCTGACCAGGAATCTGCTGGTGCCACAAGGGGAACAGCTCCACACACCCAGCTGGGACTTGATTTATCTCCATCACTCCAGGGGCCCCCTCCCAGCCAGCAGCCCATCTAGCCAGGCAGGGAAGGGTCCTCGGGACTCTGGGACAGCTGTTCTTGCAAGTGCTGGCTCTTCTGTCTGTGACTGACATTTCAGAGATAGCTAGACCTTGAGAGAACAGCCACTGTGCTACTGGCTTGATGACTCGGCCAGCGGATGGAGACAACAAAGCCCTGCACAACTGGCTGCCGAGGCCTCTGGGTACCACCTCTTTGAGCTACACTTCTGTTAACTGCAGTGGGGACTACACTAAGGGGTCACGATGGCCCAGAGGTTAAGCTATCTGTGGTGTCCATGGTGCAGAGTTTAGGGCTTGGCACAGTGGAAACTCCAGAACAGACCTGGGACTGGAGCCAGCACTTGGGCCCAGCTTGCTGTGAGCCCCATTTTTAGATATGGAAACTGAGGCTCAGAGAGGTTAAACTCTTCACTTCCTGTCACACAGGTATGTGTGGAAGCTAAGCCCTGAGTCCAGCTTACTGGCATTCCCTGCAGAGGCGGCCAGAGGGGTCAGGAGGGGACGTACCCAGCTTAAGGAGCCAGCCCTCCCGGTCTGGGTTGAAGAACGTGTGGGTCAGGTCATTCCCGTCGTCCTCGGGGATCTTGAAGGGCTCATTTCGGATGCTGTCATAGAGGTTCTAAGGGGCGAAGGCAGGTCAGTGATCCCAGGCCCCAGGCCCTCCCGGGGCATTTAGGGGCGTTCACATCATGGTAAGGAGGCTGGGGTGGGGGGAGAGAGGGAGCGAAGTGCCAGGCTCAAAGGAGAAGGGAGGGAAGATGACAGGCGAAGAGTGCTAAGTTCTCAGGGGCTGGACAGAGGAGGACAGATCAAGACCCAGCAGAGTCAGAGAAAAGATGCACAGTAAGGACTGGGGACAGAGGGACGGGGGAGAGAGAACATGTGCTGCTGAGCAGGGTGGGCCACTGGGGGAGGGGACAGGACAGGATAGCACTGGGGGGTCCAGGGAAGCGGAGAAGCCGGAACATGGGCCTGACCCTGAGCAGCTCCTCAGGCAGGTCCCCGCCCTCGTTGATCCCCCGGTTCATGGCCACAAAACGCTCCAGGCCGGGCTTGTCCCTGACATTTGGGTTGTGCAGGCTGGTGTTCAACATGATCACAGCGAAAGACAGCACGTAGCACGTGTCTGCACAGAACCAGACGGGATGACGGCCCAGATGTGTGAGCCACAGGCCTCCTCCCTCAGACCTGGGGGTCGCAGCCCCGCCTCCTCCCTCAGACCCTGAAGTCCAGGCCCCAGTCTTTTCCATCTCAGGAACTATGAGTTGGGCCCCTACCTGTGGACTGGAAAACCCCAGGGTTGCACAGGCAGTATCGCTGAGCAAAGGCTTCCATCATCCGGTCAATTTTCTGGGCCTCTCCAGGGAGACGAAAGCTCCACAGAAACTGCCTGGTTTGAGGAGGGACCAGGGGTGACATCAGGGCCAGAAGCCCCTCCTCACACCCGGTCTCTCTGCTAGGAACTGGCTGTTAGGAAGCCCAACCTTTTGTACTCAGCAGCTGCCTGAGATGTGGTCTGGTGACCCATTTTGATACACGAGCACTCTCAAGGTACTTCCGGTGTATCTATCTCTATGGAAATAGCCTCCTTTCCCCTAGAGCTGCTTTACCAGGTCTGGTGGTCACTGCCACAGGTGGGTGTCTGGAGAGCACAACCAATAGCATGGCCAGCACAAGCATGAGACAGGGGAAGCTGACTTTCCAATTCCACATAGGCACCTTGATCCAGTTACGACTGAAGAAGGCCCTGTCCGTGGACTCATGTTTCATGAAGCCAGCGGCTTCCTAGTTTTATATCTATTTCTGCGCGCTCTGAGTTAGACGATCCAATCCGACTAAGCCTACATTACTGCTCCTGGGCCATCCTTCTCACCTGAGAGCCTGCACCAAATTGAGGTCAGTGAACTCATGCAGATCCACAAAGGCATGGAGCACGGCCAGGTTCAGCTCTTCTCTGGGAGGAGAAGGCAAACACAGTCACATAGGGTGTCTGGGAGCAGTGCTGGAGGTGCCCCCACAGAGGGGAGTGGGCTGCCATCTGAGGGGGTATGCCTTCAGAGCCCTGCTTTGTTGGATCTTTGAACAGGGAGAGAAGTGTGGCAAGACACATGCAGGTTGCCTATCTCCAGCATTCCCTAAGCTCCAGATAGCCTGTCCTGGTCCCCATGGGCCCCTCCTTATGACCCCAGATGTCCACAGAGAGCTCCAGGTCCCCAGTGTCAGTCACAGGTCCCTGACTGCTAGATGTCCACGGGGGCCCAGTTCCCTGCACCACTGCCACAGTCTCCACATTTCCTGGCATCCATATGTGGTCCCTAAGCTGTCTCTGTGCCACCAGATATAGGCAGTGTCCCCCACCTCCAAGACACCGTTGGAAGTCCCACACCCACAGTGCTGTGGTCAGTCCGCTTCATGGCAGTCCTGTCTCTCGAAGGTGGGGCATTCCCACTCAGGGCTGTGCAGTGCAGGCAGGCGCAGGGCAGGTAGCTCACCTCTCCCCCAGATAGTCCCCGATGGCAGTCTTGTTCAGCCCCTCACCCTTGTACAGGAAGCGGGCAATCTCCTCAGGTGTATTCTGCAGCAACTCATTGTCCACCAAGAACTGGATGCCCTGGTTGGGGCGGGGTTGGAGGTCTCAGTGTGGAGGGCCAGAAGTCCCAGCTCCCTCACCTCCTCGTGAACCTTGACATCTAAATTCACCCTGGCCTCAACAGGGCTCAATGTGTGAATGACCGAACAAACTATAACTGCCATAGGCATGAATAAAGAGCGAGGCTGTTAGCACTGCTCTCTTGTCAAAGTCTGTGAGTGTACAATCCCAGGTGTGACTGGATCCTTCTTTGGCTCTCCCTATGCAGTGCTGAGTTCGCCATTACAGCTGCCTCACAACTGTGGTATCAATGTCTAGGGTCCCTCTTTGGGGAAGGTTGGATTCTTCTCTAGGTCCTCAGTATTGTCTAGCAAAATCAGGCTTCTGAGAGGCCTCATGCAATGAGTATGAAGTAAGTGAACAAATTTACTTCCTCCTCCAGGACTGGTGGTGAAGATCTGTAATTCCCAGCACTTGGGAGGCTGAGGCAGGAGGATCACTGTGAGTGTAAGGCCAGCCTGATCTACAAAGTCAGTTTGTGGCCAGCCTGAATGACACATTGTAGAAATGTCTTTTCTCCACCTGGTGAACACCTACTCATCCCTCAAACTTGATCAAATGTCTCCTCCTCAGGATCTTCTAAGCTCCTGTCTCTGGGTGCGCCCCCAGCAATTCCCTCCACAGGGGCACTAGTTTACTATGCAGTCCCTATGCACGTCATTTTGGCCATAACCCCTTCCACACTCAAGGTCCTCTCGGGACCTGGACTGCATCTGGAATAGGGACAGGCTGGCACACTTAGGCAGTGTCCTCAAAACAAACTGGCAATCAGCCTGCCACCTGTACCTGTCACATTTTTACAACTTTGAGGTGCAAGAACCCCTTTGCCTGCCTAATCCCACCTCCGTGGTCCCAAGTACCTTCTTGGGGTCCATGTTAAATTTCTTCCGGCCCATCGCCATCTTCCGGTTCCGCTGCAAAGTCTTACTGCAGGGGTAGAAGGCAGGGTGGGGTTGGGGGCTTGAGGGTCAATGCCTGAACATTCCTGGCCCTGGCCACATCCCAGCCCCCCAAGTTCCCTGCCCCAGCCTCACCTGCCCTCATTGGCCTCCAGACCCTCCACCTCGCTCATGGCTTCGCTGAGCTCCTCCCGGAGGCGCTGGATCTCCACCAGCAGCTCCTGCTTTCGCCGGCGGATGTTCTCTAGCTCCATCCGCTCCTCAGGGGTCAGGTCCGGGGGTTCTGAGGGTCAGGGTTTAGAAATCAAGTTCTTAGAACTACCCTGCAGCTATCCTGCAACCCTGGAGATGAGGCTGGGGGAATGAGAAAGGGCTGTCCATGTCTGTCTTAAGAAGGTGGGGGGTCTGGATTCCTTATCCAGGGCAGAAGGGCTGGAGGAGGGCACTTGGGACCCAGACTCCTGAGTCTGAGGGACCGGGGAAAACCTGAGCTCTTGGGTCTAAGAGGAGGAAAGAGCTAAAGTCTGAAGTTCTGGGCTCATTACTTGGAAAGGGGCTGAAGCCTTGGTTTTCTGACTCCATAACTGGTGAGGTAGCTGGGGGCCTGGGCTCCTGGGAGGCGAGGACAAGACAGCCTGGGCGTCAGGACTCTTGGGCCCATGAAAAGTGACGACGGCAGGGGTAGCTGCTGTCAGCTTGAAAGAGTTGGGGAAGGAGGGACGAGCACCGGAGCCGCCGCCCCCGCCTTAGCGAGGTCTCCTGAGCTCGCGAGGTTCCCCCCGCTACTATGTCCCAGGAGCCTCTCTGTGCCCCGCAGGCGCTGGGATTTGCCTGCCCCTTCGGAGGGTCTGAGTCGGCCCAAGCCGCGCCTCCAGCTCCATTCCGCCCCCTCCCGCCGCCGCCGGAAACTGGCTCGGCCCAAACAATGGCCTGGAACGCCCCGTTCTGCAACCCGCCGGAAGCCCGTCCTGCGCCGCCGACAGGCGAGTACAGGCCCGGGTGCTAGGCGCCGCGCGTCCGGAGGGCTCGTTGGCTGCGGGGCGGCGGACAGGGAATGCACCCTCGGGGCGCCGCCGGCCCCGCCCCTCCCCGGCCTACCATAGACACCGTCCTCCATGGCGGCTAGGAAGGCCCGCGGGGAATCCGGGGCTGTCCCGCCGGTCGGGCCTGGATCCGCGTTGGCCCGCGGGCTCGGATGAGCCCGCTCAAACGCTCCAGGAGCCACCGCCGCCTCCTCAGCGCCAGTCCTCAGCGCTGAAAAGACTCTCCTTTCACTGTCCAACCGCCCGGCCAGTAAGGACCGCCCCTCGTTTTGACACCGTCCAATCCACGGCGGGCCTCCTCGGCGTTTCCGCCCCCGACCCTAAAGGATCGCTCTCCAATACCAATAGGCGCGCGAGAATCAGATGTAGCAATGTCCGGGGCTGGCGGCAGACGGCCTGCGGGGCCAATCGGCGTACGGGCAGGGCGCCAGGTTCCGCCTCCGAAACAAAAGAAAGCCCTTGGCAGGCTTATGCTCCAATGAGAAGCCTCAGGAAAGAGTTTAAAAGGAGGTGGGGCTATGTATTGCAGAGAACACTGCGCCTGCGCCAAGGTTCTGGCGCTTGATGAGGCCCGCTGAACTCCGCCTTCCTGATGCGTTGCTAGTGGGCGGTACTGGCTATGCTTGTTGCTAGGGGCGTGGCCTCAGTTTTGGGCTGTTTCCAGTAGCCACACCTCTAAGTGGGCCAAGCTGGCTTTTGACCGCAGCGGTTGCCATGCAACCGGGAGCAGCTAAGGCCTTTTACCTTTTTTTCTCCGGGCGCTTCTCTTTCTTTCAGCCCTCTACTATCTCCAGACCCTTTCCTTAATACCTTCTATAGTCTCCCCATTTTCAGAGTCTAGAGGTGATGAAATGACTTTCTTCCCAGTGCCATGCAATTTGGCACCTGTCATGGAGAACGGACAATAAAGGAAGGGCAGATATAGTGAAAGCACGGGTTCCCCCTTCCTGGCACCTTCTGCCTCTAATCTCCTCCCCCAATTAAAAGTCCTCCAAGGACCCTCCCCCCCCTCCTAAAACAACTCCACTTCCTTCATCCCCTCTCCTCTGATTCTGGCTCTTCCTTTTCTATTTCTGCCACCTTACCTTGCCTGTCCTCACACTCTTGCCCCAATTAAATGTCTTTCTCCACGAAAAACACAACCATGTCAGAGGCCATTCTCAATCCACAGCTCTTTGGTGGCTCCTTGCAGGAAGGGCGAACTGGACAGGGGCCTGGATGGGATGGAGAACCCGGATATGCCATAAAAGGCCAGGACCACAATGGGGGCTAAAGTGGTGTCCGAGCTTCGTCCTCATTTGCTGTCTTGGCCTGGTTAAGCTGTTGGATTAGACATAGAGCCTCCTAATCCCCTCACTGACCTTTATGAGTTGCCCAGGCCCTGCCCTCCCCAGTGTAGACCCAGGCTGTGCCAACACTGCCCAGCCCCTCCCAAACAGAACCACTCCCTGCCCCTTCACCCCCAACCCAAGAGCCCTCCCCACCACTGTTTCCATTGTCCTCTGTCCCAGTCCCAGACACCTGGGCTGGAAGAGCAGCAGCTAATTAATCCCATCCGGTTATTACACAGGGATTCTGAAGGATAAAGAAAGAGTGAGCCAGCCGAAGGAACCTGGACTGATGCGGCTGTTGGGTGGGCTGGTGGCCAGTGACAGTGCCTGCCCTCAGCTGGGAACACAAGGTGGGAACATGTCCTCCCCTGGCACAAGCTCTTTCTGCAGCTGGCTCCCAGCCTGCCGGGCACTTAGGAGGATGACAGCATGGCTGAAGTCCAGGCCGCAGGACCCGTGCCCCAGAAACACACTCAGAACAGGTCTTTAATCTGGGAACAGGCCTGCCCCTCAAATATCCCTTTTCCACACAGTGGGAAGACCCCTAGTATTCAGAGCTACCTCTTCCTCTGCCATTCCCATGAGCTGGGAGCTGGAGGTGGTGACATTGGCCCTCCATACCACCCCTTGTTTGGCCCCGAGAGTCACAAACTCTAGTTCAGAGTCAGCCTTGTCAA
This sequence comes from Cavia porcellus, assembly GCF_034190915.1. Lineage (NCBI taxonomy): Eukaryota > Metazoa > Chordata > Mammalia > Rodentia > Caviidae > Cavia > Cavia porcellus. The sequence continues at coordinate 27,256,374 of NW_026947490.1, read as the reverse complement.
GATCATCTCCCATCCCAGCTGCCCCTGGGAGGTCATGTGATCCAGGGGCATTGGGAAATGCCCAGAACCCACACCCCATCCTACCATCCACGAAGCAAGCAATTGTCCTCCTGCAAATGCCCCTGGAGAACTCCAAGTTCCAAAGCTCCTTTTTCACAGATGGGGAAACTGAGGCAAACAGAGGGGAACAATTTGCCCCAAATCAAAGTTGGGACAGTTGGGGCACAGAACAAAGCTTCCTGTATCTTTGAAAAGGACCCCATTCTAATTAGAGTTCAATTTCTAAACTTGCTATAGTAATCAGAGGAAAAAAAGATATTTGTATATATATATATTATATATATATATGATATACATATGTATAATATTTTTAAGAAACAGACACATCACTAGGTGTAGTATTCCAGAACATTCTAGACTCCACCAGCTTTGGGCTTCCCCCTTCCCTTGCACACTAATGAGCCCTGTGACCTACAAGATCTCACCTGAGCCTTCACTTGCTAGGTCAACCCAGAAATGCTACACATCAACACCTGTGTCCCCGTTCTAGAATTGCAGAGCAGTCCATCCAGAGGTGATCAGAACTTCTAGGCTTCAGGAATGGAGAACTCTGGATCCTTGCAGCCGTTGATTCCCTTTGGCATTACAGAACCACGAGTCATTTAGGATCATCAAGATTCTCCACATCATTGGGCAAACTGGAGCCAGCAGTTTGCAGCTGTCTAGAATCACCACACCTCCCTGTGGTCAGGTGCCCAGCATCCTGATTCCTTTGCATGATGGTTCAGAAGCTGCACTTATCCCCTTGGCCAGATGTTCTACAGCCAATGTCAAAAGTTCTTTTAGTTCTTTTTTTCTTTTTTGGTACTGGGAAGCAAACTCATGACCTCACACTTGCCAAGGAGGCACTGTGCCACTGAGCTATACCCTAACCCAGAAGTTCTTTCATGTCAAGAACTTCCGATCTGCCACTTTTGTTCTTTGAAAGCCAGGCCTTGCTGTTTTGTGCATTCTAGAAGTGTAATTCTAGTTTGTGGAATTATCCAGCTCCCAAGATCAACCTGTTTAAAATCAACAGTGTTTGCCCATGTGGTCTATCTCGACTCACCAAATCTTGGGCTTTCTGGAGCCACAAGGTCTTTTCTTGTCATGCAGCCACAATTGTTTGCTTTTGGCCTATCAAGACAGTCTCGAAAACATAAGAGTGTTCCACAAACTTTTCTCTTGGTCTTAAATAATTGGCTTCTCAGTGGCTGACCCACGAAGCCTCCTGAATCTGAGGTCAACCTAGACCTGCAGACTTGATCTTTGTGGCTATCCAGGAACCACTGACTTCCTCCCCCAATGGTTGTCTGTTATCACTGATTTCTGATTCTGCTCAATAATCAGGCCCTGCCATGAGGAGGAATCTAGAACCAGCAGCTCTTGCTTCTTTGGTGCTACAGAATTCTGGATCCCTCAGCTCTGCTAGGATTCAGGAATTGGACTTATAAGTCCAATTGGACTTATAAGCAGAGTCAGGAGGAAGCACAGAAGCAAAGAAATTAAGGTCCAGTATGTCCATGGTGGGTCCACCAGGCCTGGCAGATTTACCCAATGGGGCTGTTGATCTTGGGAAATACCTTCCCCTGTGCTGGAGGAGGCTGATCCCTCCATCCTGCTACCTCTGGGAAGGGGGCAGAAGTAGGAGCAGGGACATCAGTTTGCATCATGGAAGCAGGGACAGAGCCAGGGTTGGTGTGATGACTCGGGGGCTGGCAGCTCCATCTTCTGTCTCTGCCCCGGTCTCCTCTTTAGTCTCCTCTTCCTCATCCTCCTCCTGGCAGCAGCTGAGAGCAAGCTCATTCTCATAACAAAATGCAGCCAGGGAGCCAGGGAAGCTGGACTTGGGGCTGTGGGCATTCTGCTCTGCCCTTTCATCCAGCTCCTTGGCGCTGCAGACAGGTGTTCCTGGGACCTCGTAAGTGCGATGGAAGTGGCGATAGTCCACCTCGTACTGGGAGCCACGTTGGAAGAGGACTGGCTCAAAACGGTGGCCCCAGAGCAGCTCCCCAGGGAGGTAGGATGAGCGACACTGTGTGGTCATGGCCGTGGCCTCAACCATGCCTTCAAGGATAACCACCAGTTCAAAGTCAGCCCGAGCCAGCTCAGCACGTCCCAGCTCATAGAGAGGACTGGCAGAGTCGATCTCATGCACGATGGTGATGGGGGACACGAGGAAGATGCGATCAGTGCCCCCGTCGAAGCCCACGTCCACATCCTGGTGGTCCAGTGGAATGTACTCACCTTCCGGGGTTACACGGGGCTGCAGCAAAAGGCCAGGAGTCAAAGACAGAGACAGGAGTATGGAGATGAAAAGGACAGCGAGGGAGAGAGAAGGAACAGAGATGTGGAGAGAAAAGAAAGCAAAGGCCAGCAGAGATAAAACACAGGGTGAGAACATGAATGGGAAGGGAGGGACGAGAGACCCAGGGATAAAGAGAAGGACAAGGACAGACAGAATTGGGGGACAGAAACCCAGGGAGGTAGGTAGAGAGAAAGACACAGAAGCACAGAGTAAGATCCACATAGAGCCACAGGAGTTAAGACAGTAAGCCAGAGACACAGAAGGTGAGGATGACATCCAGCAGAGGAATTGGAGGAGAGGGATAAAAAAAAATGGCTTTCAGTATGACAGAAGGCTGGTCGTGATGGCACACATCTGTAATCCCAGCACTCAGGAGGTTCAGGCAGGACGACTGCTATGAGTTCAAGGCCAGCGTGGGATACATAGTGAGACCTTGTCTCAAAAAACAAAAAAACAAAATAAACCCAAATCAAAAAATATATAGATAGATGGATGAAGAGAAATGGATAACAAGGGGAGTTAAGATAATCGAGGGTCCACATGCTGGACTCCTTCATGCCTCAGGCTAGCTCTGCAATATCCTCAACCATCACAGCTCCCTGTTCTCCACCCTTCCATGTGCCTATGGGGGTCCATACTCACCTCTTAGGTCACTGACTTTGGAAGAGATAGTGTCCCTCCTGGTTATAAATCCTGGTGTTTCACACTGCCCCGGCAGGTGATTCAGGTGTGGCTGGGCACTGATTCCAACCCCAGCTGCTGAGATTGCTACTTCCTGGCACCACCATCCCTCTACCCTCCTCTTGCCTCAAGTCTCGCCTCAGCCTGGAGCTGGGCTTTTGTGTTTTGTTTTGCAGTACTGGGCATTGAACCCATAGCCTTCACACTTAACTATATCGCCGCGTCTTTTATTTATTTTTATATTTTATTTTATTTTATTTGAAGCAGGCTTTCATTAAGTTCCCTGGGGGAAACTTGAACTTGCAATCCTCCTGCCTTGGCCTCCCAAAGTGCTGCGATTACAGACATGCACTTCCACACTAGAGTTCTTCCACCTGGGTTAGGCAGCTGCTGTCGCGTTTGTTGGGACAGGGATACCAACAATTTGACCCCAAATCTGAGAACACAAGGCACTTGCCTTGGGGCTTCCAAGGAAGCTGCTAGCACAGGGGCTGGTAAGAGTGGGGGCTGTGTTGTCACTGGGAAGTTGCTATTCAGAAGTGCTTTCTAGCTGATGAGATAGTGGGGCACTGAAGTGTCCCCCGCATTTGGCAGGATCCCCGGAGTTCCGGAGAACTGGATCATGCACCTCTGCAGGCACCTGCTTGCAGCCCACCTGGGGCCTACCTCAGAGCTGAAAGCCACTCCTAGTGGCTGCTGGGAATTGAATACTTGAGCCATGGAAAGGCCACACAGTCACTAAATGCCACCACCTCATCGGGGTATCTGTCTGCTCCAAGGCTGGAGTCACTTAGGTTTACACTACCCACAAGACCAGGAAACTCCTTCTGTCTCAAGTGTTGGCCTCAGGAAGAGTAGGCACAGGTCCATCTGGAGGCCACCCTCCCGGGGAACCGTGTACCCACAGGGTCCCTCCCCTCCTGCCGTACCTGCAACAGCTGGGCTCGCACGTGGGCCTCCACCAGGTGACTGCGCCGCAGGTTGCCCACGCGCCACATGAGGCAGAGACGGCGGTCGCGAAGCGCCACCACGGCGTTCTCGCTGAAGACCAGCGTCTCGTTGCGCTTCTTGGGCTTGGCCATCTTGGCCATGACAGCGCCCACGACAAAGGCGTCGAGCACGCAGCCAGCTATACACTGCAGCACCACGGCGGCCACGGCGGCTGGACACTCTTCGGTGACGCTGCGGACGCCGTAGCCGATGGATGTCTGCGTCTCGAGTGCGAAGAGGAAGGCGGCCAGGAAGCTGGCCACGTGCGAGAAGCAGGGCGCGGGCGGCGGCGGCGCGGCCAGGTCGCCGTGCAGGGAGGCGATGAGCCAGAAGGCCAGGCCAAAGAGCAGCCAGGAGGCGAGGAAGGAGCAGGAGAAGAGCAGGCACATCCAGCGCCAGCGCACGTCCACGCACGTGGTGAACAGGTCGCTGAGATATCGAGCGCCCTGGCCGCCCAGGTTGACGAAGCGCACGTTGCAGTGCCCGTCCTTCTTCACGAAGCGCCCGCGCCGCCGCGCCCCCGGGCCCTGCGCCGGCGCCCACCCATTGCGGCACAGCCCGGGACCCGCCGCCTCCTCGTCGTCAGGCCTGCTGTTACCCTCCCGGCTGTTCCCCGACTCCAGGGCGCCGCTCAGGCGGCGCAGGGCCTTGGCCAGGCCCATTGGGCGGGGGGAACCCCCTCCACTCCGCCTAGTAGGGGGCGGGCGCCCCGATCCTGTGGGAAGAGAAAGGGACAGCGAGTCAGGGGCTCCCATGGGTCCCCGGCATGCTGTGCTCCCGGGCAGATGGGTAGGAGTTTGAAGAGTAAGGCAGCCGTGACAGTCCTGGAACCCGTGCAGGGTAGTGGCAGCACCGTGCTGACGAAGCGCCCGCAGATGCTTTCTAGAGTGCTGAGTTTAAGTAACAAGCCAGGTGTGGCGGTGCCCGCTCAGGTGTGGTGTGAGAAGCTGGGGCAGGAGATTCGCAAGTTTGAGCCCAGCAAGTTTGGACACCTAGTAACTTAGCAAGACCTGGCTCAAAATAAAAAGTAAAAGGCCAAAGAAATAACAGCTCAGCTGTTTGATTCCCGGTACCAAGCAAACAAACAAACAAACAAACAAAGGTGAAAAAGATTCAATGTGACCTAACATGATAAAAAAAAAAAAAAAAAAAAAAAAAGATGAAAAAGGCCTTGGGTTCAATTCCCAATAGTGAAAGAGAGAGTGAAAGAAAAGGAGAGATACGGTTTGGACATTTTGAAGCACTTTACATAAATTTACCTATTTGACCCTTAGGACTAGACTTTTGAGGTACACATTATTGCCCCCATTTTACCAAGAGGGAAACTGAGGTCTCGTTTTTTTGTAACTTGCCCAAAATCACAGCTAAGAAAGCTAGGATTTAAATGCTAGCAGACCATGCTGATAATAGCTAGGTTGTAACTGCTTCTCCACAGAGAGGAGCTGGGTCTGAGGGCAGCTGTGGTTCTAAAATCAGATAACACATGTTAGAGCAGACTGGCTCTCTCTTTCCTTCCTTCCTACTGTCAGGATGGAGGGTTAGTGTAAGGGTGGTGCCCGTATATGCATTCACATTGGTGCTTTTTGCCAGGATTAGTAAGCAATCAATAGCCCCCTACCTATGACAGGACTGTTTATTTAGCTAGTAAAATATTCTTGAACCCATTGATCCAACCACTGCCCCCAAATCCTCTAAGTTGTCTTGCACCCCATTTCCTTAGCTCTCCTCTTAGGCATCTCTGGATATTTCCAGAGCCAGCAGGTAAGGGTCAAGACCCAGCACAACAGAAGGTTCCAGGGTCCTTGTTCCAGCCTATCTGATTAGCTCTAGCCCATGCTATACCCATGGCTGGGTACAACCTCTGGTTTGTCTCATGTATCTACTGTTCAAGGTACATGGCTCCCCATGATTTTAAAAGTACAAATAAAAATCTTTACTTTAAAAAAATGGGCTCAGAGAATGTAAGCAACAAAGGAAAAATAGATAAATTGAATTTTGTCAAAACTGAACACTTGCGTGCTTCAAAGGGCACTCTCAAAAAATGCGTAAGTCCACCAGAGGGAAGCAAATACTGGCAAATCGTGTATCTGCTCTCAATATGTAAAGAGCATTTGAGATTCAATACTAAAGACAAATTACCCAGTGTAAAAGTAGGCAAAGGGCCAGAATGGTAGCTCATGCCTGTAATCCCAGCACCCTGGAGGCTGATGGATCACCAGGAGTTTGAGGCCAGCCTGGGCTGCACAGAGAGTGACTCCAAGGCCAACCTGAACTACGTAATGAGACCCCACTATGAAAAAATAAAAACAAAACAAAACAGGGAAAGGGTCTGTATACATATATCGCCAAGGAAGATACAAATAGCCAATATGCATGTAAAAAAGAAGGAAGGAAGGAAGAAAGGAAGAAAGAAAGAAAAAGAAAGAAAGAAAGCACGAATTCACAGGATCAGCCAGAGGGAAACCAAACCCACAATGAGGCTGGGGTTGTATTTCACTGGTAAAGTGTAGCTTAGCCTTTGTGAAGCCCTGGGTTCAATCCCCATTGCCCATCAATAAACTGAACCTTCCCACCCCCATAGCACGACACCCCCACCTAAGATGGGTAAAAGGCAGTCAGCCAGTGTTGGAGAGAGTGTGGAAAGTGGGCCTTTGCCAGGCCACCAGTGGAAAGGGGACAGGGCGCAGCTGCTGTGGAAACCAGCCTGGCAGGTCCCTTAGGGGCCACAGAGTTACCACGTGGCCCAGCAGCTCCACTCCCTAGCTATCTAGTTATCTAAGAGAAATGAGGGCAGAGGTCCACACAAAATCTCGTACAGAAATGCTCACAGCAGTGTAATAGTGAAACACTTAGAAGCAAACCAGGTGTGGTGACACACGCTGAAAACCCAAGCACTTTGGGTGGCTGAGGCTCCCAGGAGGATCATGAGTTAGAGCCCACCCTGGGAAATTTAGCAGCTTAGTGAGATTCTGTCTCAAAATTGAAAAACAAATTTAAAATGTCTGAGGACATAATTCATTGCAAACACCCTGGGTTCAATTTGCCAGTACTGGGGGAGGAGGCACCACCAAAGACTTGTCAACTCGTGGTGAATAGACAGTTACAATGTGATGTATTCCTCCCAAGAATACTGTTTGGCAATAAAAGCAAATGAAGTACTAATTGATGTAACAATATGGGAACAGGGAAAACATTATTTTAAATGAGAAACCAATCATGAAAGGCCACCTATGCTGGCTGTAGTGGCGCACATCTGTATTCCCAGCATTTGGGAGGCTGAGGCAGGAAGATCAATGTGAGTTTGAGTTTAGTGTAGACTGCAAAGTGATTTCAGGGCTCATCTGAATGACATGGCGAAACCCAATCTCAAAACAGATTTTTTAAAAAAATCCTCTATGTATGTTATATTATTCAGTTTGTGGTCAGCCCTCTATATTGGTAGTTTCCCCATCTGCAATTTCAACCAATTTCAGTTTGAATATTTCCTCTGTTCTGAAATGGACACGAAATTTTCTTGGCAGGATTCCTTAAACAATACCATTTATCACTATTTACATAGCATGCACACTGCATTAAGTATTAGAAGTATTAGAAGTAACCTTGAGGGTTTTTTTTTTCCCTTGTAGAACTGAAAACTTTTTTCTTTTGAGGCAGGGGCTTGTTACTAAGCAGCTCAGGCTGGCCTTGAACTCACTTTGCAGGCCAGGTTGGACTCCTGCTTCACGCTCCCAAATATTGGGATTATAGGTGTGTGCCACCATACCTGACCATGGTACTGAGGACTGAACACAGGGCCTCCCACTGAGCTACATCTCCAGCCCTTTTTAATTTTTGAGACAATCTTGCTAAATTGCCCAGACTGAGCTTGGATTTGCAATCCTCCTACTTCAGCTTCCTAGAGTGCTGGGATGACAAGTATGCAGTACCATACCTGGTGATCTCGAGTGATTTTAAGTATAGGAGAAGCTATTGATAGGTTATCGGTAAATGTTACGCCATTTTATGTAAGGGCCATCAGCATCCATGCTAGTCAGTATCTAAAGGACTCCAGAGCCCATGCCCTGCTGGCCCTGAGGGACACCTGTGTCTGAAATGTACAGCACAGGTAAATCCATAAACTAAGAAAGTAGATGGGGCAGGGGTGCAGCTCGGTGGTAGAGCATTTTTCTCCCATGTGTCCAGCTCTGGGTTTGATCCCCAGAGCTGCAGGGGGAAATAAAAGTAGCCCCGGGGCTGGGGACTTAGCTCAGCGGCATAAGCACCTGCCTTGCAAGCAGGCAGTCGTGAGTTCAATCCCCGGTACCGATAAAAGGGAAAAAGACAAAAAAAATTTTTAAAAAAGTAGCCCCGCAGTTGTCTGGGCCTAGGGAAATTGGAGAGGTCAGAGACAGATGGCCAAAGGATATGGGGTTTCTTTTGGAAGTGAGGAACATGTTCTAAAGTTCCTCAGGGTGACATTTGTGCCACCGTAAATATACTAAAAGCTGCTGTCTGCTTGGATGGGATGGCCCGTGAATTCTATTCCATTAAGCTGTCACCAAATACATAGGTGCAGCTTGACCTTCTGATTGGGGCACCCCTTTCTGAACCTCAGTTTCACCAGCTGTAAAATGGAGACATTGCTAAAGTCAAGAGGTGTGCTCCCACCCTAAAGATCCGGGACTGAATCCCAACCGTGTTGCCCAGGATCCCTGGCTACCTGGCCCAGAGCCTCACTTTGCTCCTCTGCGGAATGCGTTACCTGCCTCCCAACCGAAAATGAAGGGGACCAGAAGTCCTTAGCCTTTCATCAGGGCTGAGTGAGAGATGCCTGGACCTACCCCTTCCTGAGGCCTGGGAAGTGGAGGGAATCCTGGCAGCCCCACAGGGCGGAGGGACTGGGCAGGGTCCTGCAGAGCTCATGGTCGTCGTCTACAGCCCCATCCCAACCTTAACCGACACATGCATGGCCACTTCTGGGACTGGGCAGGCCTGGGCTAAGCCCTGGCAGTTATGGCAGTCATAATCTGCAGTACACCAAATTTCCCAAGCCTTTCTCTGTGCTGCGTGCCTACTGGACCAGCACCAGCCATGTGGACACTTGCCAGGCCCACCTGACAAGTGGGTGCTGAGGCTTGGGGCAGTGACTGAGCTGGGCTCTGTTCAACACCGAGTGTCTGTGAGTGCCCATGCCAGGAACTTCCCCCTTAACACCCCTGGAAGTTAGAGATAGCCCTCTTGTAGCCCCTTCCCAGTAAGGGGCTCTCTGGGGGAGGGACTGGCAGGAACGGGCAGGAACTGGCACTGGCATCAGCACCAACCTCCCAGGCCCCTTGCCCCTCACTCCTTCATCCCTCACTTTCTCCATGCAAACCGTTTGCTGCCCCCAGGAAAGCAATGCACTTGTCTCAGGTCTCCAGTCGAGGAGGGGCCCGAGACCTTGCTGCAGCCACGGCTGGTATACTGAGCGCCTGTCCCAGGCCAGGCCCAGGCCAGGCCACCAGACCCCCGGCTCACCTGAGTGCTCAAGGCGACCCCATGTCGGGCAGGAAGCAGGCTGGCTGGGCCCACACAGTGCTGGGGCGCAAGGCTTGTCCCACCCAGAACTCTGCTTCCTCGATCCTGGCTGCCACCGCCTACCCCAGACCTTCGGGAATCTTCACCTCCAGAGGGCCCTGGTTGCAGCCAGCATAGCCCAGGTCACAGGGGAGTGGAGGGGCTGGAGCTCAGGACACCCCCACCCAGTCCCCCACCAGGGCGGGAGGGGAGGGCAAAGGATCCCGAGCTTGAGGTTCCCCCTCCAGCTGACCTGCAAGAGCAGCTTACTGTTTCCATATAAAGGAGCTGTGAGGCTTAAGGTGCTTCCACTTGTGTCAAAGTCACTGTCTAATCTGGGGCCAATAGGCCCCGCCCTTGGCCCCCCTTGGCCCCCTAAATGAACACGCACTCCACTCTCCTATGACCAAGGAAACCCCACTGCCCCCCACTAACCAGCAGGGTCCAGACAGCAGGCTGGGGCATGGATACTGATGGGGAGGCACATGGGGCAGGCTGCAGAGGAAGGAGACTGCAGGATGAGGGGCAGCGAGAAGGGGCCCTAAGAGAAGGGCAGGGCCCAGCAAGGGAACACGGGCCCAAGGTGGGGGCCAAGGGGCAGAAAACGGTAAGGCAGCCAGACTGGGATCAACGAAGCTACTGTCCTAAACAGAGAGGGATGTCCTAAACAGTGAGAGACAGAGAGGAGGATTCCCAACAGATGATGCCAATGAGGAAAGGTAGAAACCAGGGTGGGTGTGAGTGGGGAGTCCTAGATCTGGGGGGAGGCAGGTTTCCCCAGGGCTGGAGCTGGCACGGAGGTAGGCATGGCAGGAGGATGCGAGGGGGGCTGGCTCTCGTGCTAGCCCTCTATGGAGCACATACCTGGAGGGGCGGCCCACCCCCATGCCCTGCACTGGGGGCTCCTCTGCTCCGGCTGTAGGGAGGTCTCTGGGGTGCTGTGATCAGTCCTTGGCCCCTGGGGCTTCAAGCTGGGACAGACCTCTGAGCCCACGGCGGATCAGAGGCTGCGTGCAGAGGGGGTGGGGGGTAGGGCGGCTCCGCCGCAGTAGGGGAGCCAGGGAGGCCGGCCAGGCAGGGCGCTGGGCCCATGCCCAGGAGACTGGAGGAGCCCGGCAGAAAGCAGGTGGGGGGAAGGGAGCTGGGAGTCTTGGGAAGATGGGGACACAGAGTAGCAACAATTCAGGGGACAGAAAGAAATGGCGAGACGATGAATGGAACAGAGATGGGGGCTCCATGGTCACCTTAGTAAGTTGGGGGGCACAGGATAAGCCACACTTGCACTAAGGCAGAGTGAACTCCAGAATAAAACTGAGGTGAGGCAGAGGGCTGAGGGCCAGCCTGCTGCAGCCTGGTGGAGCAGAGACCCATGGGTGCCAGTTCTGTCTGTCCCCTCAGCACTCACACAGTGATGGGCTGGAAGGACCGGGCTGCACACACTCCAGGCCTTGTTCTGGTCCTTTATTACCAGTCAGGAGACCTAGCCTTCCGCTCCAGGAAGGCACTGGGAAACCTCAGTCTTGCTCGGGCTGGCGGGAGAAACCCACCCCAGGAAATGTGGTCCAGCGGTGGCAAAGCCCCCGAGTCCCTGAAGGTAGCTGCTGAATCTGCTGCAGGGCAGAGGTTGAAGGGTCAAGCCAAAAATCAAAGCTGATAAAAGCTGGATACTCAGGTTGTATATGGTCTGCAATGTCCTCTGCCAGGCAGGGGTCTTTGGTGAGAGTGACTGCACAGGGCCATGGGTCAAACCAAGTCCTTTGGGAGAACACGAAGTCTGTAGGGTCCATGGGAACCCCCTCTTTTAGGGGTCCAGTCAGCAGGCCTTAATGTACCCCTTCCGAGGAACCAGCTTCCATGCCAAGTCCACAGTGCAAGGCCACCTTAGACGCTGATGGTGCGGAAGACAGTGAAGCCGGACAAGGCGGTGCTGACCAGGAGGCCGGGGCACTGCGGGTGCCAGTGCAGCTCCTTCAGGTCTGTCTCACCTTGGTGCACAAACAGTAGCTGCTGGGGCAGCTCTGCCAGCCCTGGGTCAGCCTCCGCCTCGCCTACTTCGGGGTCCCGCTCCACTGCCAGGTCCCACTGTGTGATCTGATTGTCTGCTCCTGAGGCTGCAAAGACCCCACTGTCCTGTGGGTGCCACTCAACGGAGGTCACAGGGGCCACATGTTGCTTGAAGGTAGCCACAGGGGAGCCAGACTGTGGGAGAGGGTAGGTATCAGGGGTGCCAAGAGACCCACTTGGGGACCAGCCTCAAGGTTCAAGCAGGGCTTTTCCCCCTAACACCCCGCAAACACAAGCCATGGGAGGACACAGCAAAGGACAGCTGCTGGGAGCTGGGGTTTCACCTGAAAAGCCCTCATCAGCTCCAGGTCACAGAGGCCCGGCCCATGCTGGTGCCCTGGGTCTCCTTTGATAAAGGACAGGGATTCTTGCTGTGCTCGCCTGGCTGTTCTCCCCCACCCTTGCACCCCGGCCAGTATTTAGTCTTCATACTAAGCTTCATCTCATTCCAACTAAAATCTTTTTGAGACAGGGTCTCACTAGGTCACTATGTTGCCCAGGCTGGATTCAAACTTGTCATGCTCCTCTCTCAAGCCTCCCAGCACTGGGGTTACAGGCGCAAGCCCTTTCTGTGCCCGTTTCTTCCCTTGCAATGAGTGAGCTGGTCTCCAGTTCTTAGTGGATGCTCTAAAATCCACTAGAACACAAACTACAGCTCCCCGAAGCCCCAGGCTGTACAGTCAGCTGCACCCTTGCCTCTCGGGTGGCTCCGAGCTTCCCAAGGTGGAGTGAGGGACCCCACGCTGCTCTCACAGCCTTCTCCTGCTGAGCCTCAGGATTGTGGCTGGCTTCTAGTTCCAGGTCTCCCAGACCTGGTTGGACTGAGACAGAAGCAAGCAACCTGCAGATCCCAGTGGCTGCTGAGAAAATACCTTGAACTGTCGCAGGTCCCAGACCTTGAGGACCCCGTCATCCCCACCACTGAGCAGGAAGGGCTCCCGGCGGCTCCAGCTGATGACGTTGACATCACCGTGGTGGGCGGAGGCTGTGGTGAGCATGCAGGCCTTACCAGGGGCTGCCCGGATGTCCCATATGCGAATGGAGGCATCAGCTGAGCAGGAGGCGAATACCTGAGCAAGGCAGAGTGAATCTGAGTGCACAGATGTCCCTACCTTCCACTGAGGACCAGGAGCTGGTGGGAAGCCACTCACTCCTCAGTGTCCCCAGGACTCACACTTGGGCTGGAAACCGAGACTCTGCCAGGCCCTCAGCTCAGAGATCCTCCCTGGAGACCCAGGATTCCAGGTCCCTAGGTGCCTCCCACTGACCCCCTTTATCCCTCACCGTGTCCTCAGTTGGTGACCATTGCAGGTCCTCCACGGAGCATGTGTGGCCCACAAATGGCCGCTGGTCTACATGCCAGGAGCCACCATCTGTAGGCATCCAGAGATGGATGTTCTTCTGACAGTCACCGGTCAGCAGGCGACCTGGGATAGGATTTAAATGACCTCACCTGATCTGGCCACAGCTCGATGCTCACTATGGCTGGCCCATTCCCAGCTACCTCTCCAAACCCTGGGCACACCCCAGGGACTTACCTGGCACCCGAGGGGACCAGTCAAGGGCAAAGCCCTCACCCATGTGGCCCGAAAAGGTGAAGATAGGCTTCATTCGGGCCTGCTCGTCCCGGAGGAAGACCGCCAGGGCCTGGGGGTCATCCACCACCTGCAGGAGCCTCCGCAGTGCATACACTTCCACCTGGCCCTTCTCTGACCACACGGCCACAACAGGCTCCTCACCCAGCCAGGAAACCTGCATGAGAGGTGCTCATGAAACAGAGAGACAGGGGACTCAGGGCAGTTTCTCAGATGCCCAGGGCTGGGACTATAGCTCCCAGAAACCTTGTGTGGTAAAATCACAACCTGCAGGGCCAGCTGCTATCTGGTCGCTCCCACATCAGTCCTACCAGGTAAACTTTATAAATCACCTTAACCCAATGCCCCATGCTACAGTGAAGCAGCCAGTACGGTGGGAGGACAAAACTTCAAGACACCCATGCATGGACACTGCAAGTCCCACCAGCCCTCCTAGGGTGCTGACTCCTGTTTTTCTTGCCCACTGCTGAAGGGTCACAGGGCTCATCTGCATGCCTAAAACTCATGATCCTCCTGAGTGCTAGGATTACAGGTATGTATAACCAAATTCCAGAGCCTATCTTTCTTATGCTCTAAACTTTCTAGTGAGTCTCAATTTCTCTCCAATAAACCTAATTATCTTTATGGTTCTCAACATTGTCTCCTCTTCGACCACTCTCTATCACCTTCTCTCTGCCATTTTGCTCCAGGCATACTAGTTTCCAAGCTTCCCTTGAAATTCTTCGAATATGCCAAGCTCAATCTGTGGCCTTTGCATCTGCATTTTCTTTGCTTGCAAATTTGTTCCCACAGATAGCCTTGGTTTACTCCTTCACTTCGTGTGGGTCTCTGTTCAAAGAAACTGGGCATCTTATGATATACATTTACTCAGCTCCTTCTTAATCCCTCTCCACTAGAGCTTAATCCCTCTTCATGGAGCTAGAAACTGCTTCATTTAATTCACTTAACCTGCAGCTAAATTCTCAAGGCTTAGGACAGTACCCAAGACATACTAATAACAATGTACTGGAAACACAGGACCAGCTATGGGACAAACCTTGCTCTAAGTGTACAACCTGTCATGTTATATGCATGTCTACCTGATCAGAAGATGCTTTGCCTCTGAAGTAAAAAATCCAAAATGAAACTCCTATAGTCCAATAGTTCCCAAGTCGTAATTTAGCAAAAAACTACACCTTACATTACAATCAAAGGCTATTTCAGACACTGTACATTATTTCACTGTATCCTCACAACACTAAGGCTAGGGAGTACTTACCCGAACGCGATTGATGCCACCATAGTGGGGTACCATGGCCAGTTCCAGCTGAGGCTTCCGCTCTTCTTCATCCTCTTCATCTTCTTCCTCCTCTTCATCACTTTCCTCTGAGGGCGGGGCCTTGGTGCCATGTAAATTGTGCATCCGAAGCATCATCAGTCTGGAGAAAGGACTGGGTAAGTTGGGCAGCCAATGCCAAGATGCTTATCAAGAAGGGTGGCTGAGGGGCTGGGAATTTAGCTCAGCGGCATAAGTACCTGCCTTGCAAGCAGGCAGTCGTGAGTTCGATCCCTGGTACCAATAAAAATGAAAAAAAAGACAAAAAAAAAAAAAGAAGGGTGGCTGGAGACCTAGATTCTTGGGTGGGGTGAGGCAGAAGTTTGAATCCCTGGGTCCTCGGTCTTTAGAAAGGAGGTGGAAACAAAAGGTTCAGACTCCTGAACAAGGGAATGCCTTGTGTCTCACCTGTTGCTCTGGGCGCTCTCCGCTTGAGTCCCCGCACACAGGTAAAGTGTAAGAGGAAGCTCTGTCCTGTTGTCTCCCAGGTGATCTCGGACTATATCGAAGCTAAGACACGGAGCGCCTGGGCATGAGGGAAGGGGCTGGGTAGTGAGGATGTGACAGAGCGACGATCTCCATCTCCACCTCCCTCAGAAACCAGCTGTTCCGTAGTGTGACACCACCTCTCTTAGACGCCAGACACCTCTTCTCCTGGGCACCTTTTTAGTTAAAAGCTTAGGACCAGTCCCCTCCTCCCCCAGGACCCAGGAGATCGGACTCTCAAGCCTACCAGTCTGCGCGCGGTGATACAGTACATAGGCCTCCTCGTCCATGACCAGCTCCTCCCCTTCGCGTAGCGGAGGCCCCCGGCCGGGTAAGTAGACCTGAGCCGGGCCCTCGGAATCTGTGTCGCGAGATTCGGTCTCCATGGCCTCTCCAGCAGTACACGTGCGCCGCTGCCCTCTGCGGGCCGCCATCTTCGAACCCTCTTACTGGCGGCGCAGGGTAGGAGCGTCACTTCCGGAGTCCATTTCCCACCTCAGGAGCTCCGCTTTGCTAAGCGGTTACCTTGGAAACCTTCGGTCCACCAATTGGGGAGGGCGGTGCGGGAAGAGAAAGAGAATTAAGGTAATTGAGTCTCGGTCCACGAGAGAAGCCTGAGGCTTCGGAGAAACTGTTGTCCTCATGACCTTGGAGCGACCTTCCACGCAGCATAGGCAAAGGCTCCTGGGAGTTGTAGTTTTACAAGGAAGCCAGGCTCCCCTCCCCCCTAGCATTCCGAACCCTTCTCCATCTTCCTCTTTTGATTCCCAGGGCTATCTTTCCACTTAATTAATTATTCATGTATGCAAACTTGAACACTTACTGGCAGGGTGATTGGATTTCTGCTCCCTTAGGATCTATAAAGCTGTTTTCTTCTCTCCCTGTTATGATGACTCTAATTCATTTCAAAAGGCTTTCGGGTAGACAGTGTGGGTATTATGTGTTAGTCGTTGAATTCACCCTCTAGGGGCAGTCAAGTGCCTAACCAACCGTTCGCATTGCAGCTCTGGTCAGCGAGCACTTAATCAGAAAGTCCACCCTCTGGAGGCAGCGCTTATAAACGGGGCCGCTCTCTTTATTGCCTATTGGCACCAGCGGTTTGGCTAATTGGCGTAATGAAATGTTAGAAATGGATTCTCATTGATAAAATTAATGGCATTCTAGACATGGGGACTGGCCGGGATGTGTTAGACACTGTCCTTGCTAGCATGAACAGAATATTATGAATCAAGCAAGCCATGTGGACTGTAGTCACAGGAAAGCCATAGACACCCTCGACTTGATCCTAAAACGTTTTGTAACAGATCTGAGGACCTTTCTCCCACGCTTTTGGAGTCTCTGTCCCGGTCCCGTGTCAAGTTCCTCTCTTCTCAGGTCTTTCTTCCCGGTCCCTTCTCAAGTCCCATCTCCCTTCAGCCTCTGTTATTTCTTCCTGTGGTACTTTACTCAGTTTCTGTTTCCTTTAGAGGAGTTAAGGGGGTAAGAGACAGACACAGAGCTCAAACTTGGGTTGAGGAGGCATAAAAACATGGTTTATTCCAAACACTGCAATGTGGAATAGAAGAGGGATAAAGAAGGTCGGTGGTGAAGTTTGGGCTCCCAGACCCTCCCCTCCACAACCCATCCCAGGCCCGGCTGGAGATCTGGGAAGAGGAGGCTTTTGTGGATCTGCTGGATCATCACTGAATGGTGACAAATTAGGACTGGATTTGGAGAGGATGTGGTTGGTGGCACCTGGGCTGGTGCTGGTGGTGGGAAAGGTGGGAAGTTTAGGCTGAAGGGGGCTGGGATCAACCTGGGAGGGGAAGGCGGGGCTTCAGTTGGGGGATAGGTCCTAGGTCAAAATAGGGAAAAACCGACGAGGATGGTAAAGGAGGGGGCTGTCACGGTTTGACATCAAGGTTACGGTCTGGGATTCGGGGCACAGTCTGGGGTCAGAAGACCATTTAGGTGTTGGAGGAAGTCACAGTCTGGGGTCGGGGGTTTCTGTGTGGCGGGGCAAAGGTCTGGGGTCACAGTTTGGCGAATGCGTCTCACAGTTTTGAGTCCCGATGGATGAAAGGTTAAAAACGGGCTTCCCCGGAGGCGTGGCTGGGGCCGGGAAGCTGCACAGTGATGTGGGGGCCACAGCCCCGAGCGTGGGGGCAGGGCGGGGCGCGACCCTCCACCTGCCGCCCCCTCTGGTGACGTTAAAAAGCCCTTGTCGGGTTTTAAAAAAATGTCGGGTAGGCTCCAAGACCCCCTCCCCCCCTTTGCTCTCTGGCTGGGTGAGATCTGGCAGACCAGATCCCCTCTGGCTCGTGATCCCCCAGTGCGAGGGGGCGCAGGACGCTGCTCCAAGCGGGGTCCGGCCAGTTGCCTGTGGTTCCTCCCCAATCCACGTGGGTCCTGTCCACTGCGCGCGCCTCCTCGGGCCGTGGCCTGCGCTGACCGAGGGGGCGACAGGGCCCCCGGGGCCAAGTCATACCTCGGACTCGAGGCTGGAGAAGTGCGCCGAGCCCCTGCGCGTGCCCAGCTCCCCGCCCCGGTGTCTCCGGTGGGGCGCGGTGGGCAGCGGCGGCCCCCAGTGCGCAGCGTGCGGGCACCGGCGCGCGTGGCGCGAGGGCCCAGTGAGCCTGCGTGCGGGCGCGGCGCGGGGACATGAGCTGAGGTCCTCCAGCGAGCGCGAGGTGGGCGCGGGCGGCGGGAGGTCCCAGCCCCCCGCGGAGCGCCGGTGCCGGTGGTGGTGGGGCGCCGCCTGCGCGCGATGCGAGGCGCGCGGGCGATGCGGGTGTGACCGAGGGCATCCGCAGCGCGCCCGGTGCCGGGGCGGGGGCCCCGCGGCCCACGGTGGGGGCGGCGGCGCCCACCAGCCGCCGTCCAGGCCGTCGTGTGAGCAGCTGAGGTGGCGTGGCGGTGGCAGCAGCTCCAGGCTGGCGCAGTGGCGGCAGTGCCAGGCGGCGGGCCCGGTGCGCGGGGGCAGGTAGTCCCAGCTACCGGCGCGCCAGCCCCCAAGCTTGTCGACCGACCAGTAGCGACCAGGCGGCGGTCCGAAGCGCTCAGCGTACGGGTAAGGGAAGTCGGCGAACCACCAGGGCTCCAGGCCGCCCAGCGACGCGCCGCCCAGGCTCTCCGAGTCCTCCGAGTCCGACGGCGACGGCTCGAGGTCGAGGTACGGGCAGGGCGGCGGCGCGGCACGGCACGGAGGCGGAGCGGCCGGGACCCCACCGCCCGCGCTGCCTGCGGCCCCTGCGCCACCTGCGCCCGGGCCCAGCAGCGGTTGACTCTCGGGGTCCGCGCGCGGCCACCGCGCCGGCGCCGGCGGGCTCTCGTCCTCGAAGGCCAGGCGGCACAGCGGCGGCCCGACGGCGGCAGCGGCGGCGGAGGCGGTGGCGGGAGGCGCGGGCGGCGACGGGAACCCGGGAAAGGCGCCCGAGGCGGAGTCGGCCGGCTCCTTGTCGCGCACGATGGCGAAGTAGGAGGGCGGCGGTTTCTGCGGGGGCTGCGTAGCCGGCGGCGACAGTGGACGCCCGGCCGCTCCCCGGGCCGTCCCCCGCGCCTCGCCCAGGCCCAGGCCCTGCGGCTCGATGGGGCCGTAGTAGCGGTGGAAGCCGTCGGCCAGGCCCGCGCCCCCCGGGGGCCCTGCGCCCTTGGCCCGGCGCCAGCGATCCACGGCGGCGCGCTCGCGGGGCACGAAAGGCGCGGGGCCAGGCGCGGGGCGCGCCGCGGGGTAGGCGGGGCTGGGCAAGGGCTGTGGCGGCGGCGGCGGCTTGGCAGGCGGCGGGGCGGCCTCGGCGCTGCAGCAGCTGTACATACCCTGCAGGCCGGAGCGCGGATTAGCGCGGGGCTTCCCTCCCCGGCCCCTGGTGGCCGGGGTCTCCCGCCACCACCAGTTTCCGGGCCTCCCCTCCCCACCTGTATCTCCCGGTCCCGCGTCTGCCCTCTCCCGCATACCCTGGAGAAGGCCAGCAGGAAGTCCATGCGGTGCGTGGGCCCCAGGCAGTGCCGCAGGCGCCAGTACACCAGGTGCTCCCAGGCGAAGACCAGCAGGGACAGGCCCATGGCCACTAGCAACATGTAGAAAACCCCGGCCATGTTGTCGATGTCCAGCTTGCTGCTCATCACCTCGATCTTGTCGTTGTGGCAGATCCCAGAGAGCCACAGTCGCTCCAGCATCTCGATCTCATCTGGGGAAGGGGATAGGGGTCACCTGCTGTGAGCATCTTCTGAGGTCTTGCCCTTGGGTATGGGAGTCCAGTCCCCTTCCCTTCTGCTCCTGGGCCTAGCACCCAGGTCTTCATTCCCTACATTCGCAGGACCCACCGGTCCTGTCTCTCCCCACCCCCTGGGCAGAAATCCTTGCAGGCAGCCCCACCGTCCCCCAGGAACTGCAGGAGTGCCAGATCGATGGGCCGCTTCCAGCGGGAGCCTTTGTGCAAAGCGATGCCATAGCCTGTGGTGGCGAAGACCTTGCCGGAGCCGATGGTGACCAACTTGCAGCCCTCGTCCTTTCGGGCCATGTAGTTGAGCACAGCGGCATCATAGATGAAAGCATCCAGCTTCCTGAGGATAGGATTGCATGAAGGGCAGGGTCAGCCCACATCGCTCACTCACCCAGCGGCCTAGTGAGGCCTGGCTCATGCCAGCCTCTCCTGCTCTGAAATCTCACTAGTGCCTTTTGCTTCACCATCTGAAAAATGTAAATGCAACATCTCCATTCTAAGGTTGCTAAGGTTAGACATTGCTTAATGCAAAGGAGGTGCTGGAGAAATGGTCCTTGTTGTCAGTGTTTTTTTTGTTTCTTTGGAGACTGGCCTATTACAGTAGTTCAGAATGACCTTGAACTCACTGAACAGGCTAGGCTGGCCTCCAGCCCCTAGAGACTGCCCAGCCTACCAGAGTGCTGGGGTTGCAGGCAAGCACCACCCTTCCTGGCTTTAACCTTGATTTTTGGTTTGCTAATCTGTCTGAGTTGGTTTGTTTGGTTTTGGTTAAACCCACCCCACCAGTGGTAGGGATTAAAACTAGGGCTTGTCAAATATTAGGCAAGCCTGCCTGCATTGAACTACACCCCTGTCTGTTGATGTAAATCCTCCTGCATCCTCAGCCTCCCCAGAAGCCCTGGCTGCACACTCCTGTGCTCACCCATAAACATCTGTGTGTGGAAAGGAAGAAAAGGGTCTGTGTTAACCATGCACCCTGAGTGGGAGATTCAGTGAGGTACCGGCTCCCCAGGCTAAGTGGCTGGAGCCAAATGGTGCAAGGAGGTGGAGCCAAGCACACTGAGCTGGTGGTGGGAAGGGAGTCACCATCCCAAAGCTCCTGGCCCTGCTAAATTAGCTGGGAGATCCCAGCTGACACCTGGAACCGGATATACAGGCGAGAAAAATACTGCCACTGCCTGGGGCACTTCTGCCTAGTAGGCAAACTGTAATTTCTCTCCAGGTTTCTCTTTGTTTAGGAAAATGCCCTTGGGGGCAAAAGGTGAATTGCTCTTCCGTTTTAAGTGGGAAGAATTTAAAGTGAGAGGGACTCAAGGAGCCTTTTAGGGAAAGCTATAAGCTAGGAACGGTGGAGGAACGTTCTGAAGGCGGATCCCACAGCTCCCACAGCTCGGTACCAAAGCCCAGGCCTCCACACCCCCAGCCTAGTGAACCCTTGAATGGATGGCTTTGTTCTGGGTTGTATAATGCCTGCCTCCATCCCATCCAAGACTCCAGCTCCCTCCTCCTCCTAGTTCTTAAATCACTATGAAAACCCAGTGTGTTTCCTGCAGCCTTTGGAGGTTTGTGGGGAAATTATAATTCCCTGCTCACATGCATCCAGAGGTCTTAATACTGGAGCTGATGCTGGTCCCTCCCTGGCTCTCCGCTTAGTGTGACCTAAGTCACCTCTGGCAGCCCTATCTCACTCTCCTCTTTTTACAAACATCCTCTCCCTTTTCCAGGCTTCCCACCACACCTGCAGTGCTCCATTCCAGGCCCTGGGCCTCCTCCTCAGGCTTTCCACTCACTCACCCTGCCTTGTTTGGGTGTGTAAGCATCTGTGCCTTGTCACACACCATAAAATGCCAGCTGGTATATTGTTCACCTCCCTTCACTGGCTTTGAATTCCATGAGGGCAGACTACTAGTTGGCCTGGTTCAGAGCTCTGTTCGTGGGGTGTGAAGGACCAGCACACAGGTGGTGCCTAATGAGTCACTGAGTGAGCTACATGCAGTGGTCTGCACTGTAGTCGCAGGAGGCTGAGGCAGGAAGATCTCTAAGTTCAATGCCAATTTGGGTTACAAAGTGAGTTCAAGGCCAACTTGAACTCATAATGAGACCCTGTCTCAAAAAGACAAAATAAATAAACACATAAATAAATAAATAAAAGGCTGGCTGTGGTGGTACACGCCTATAGTCCCAGTAATTTGGGAGGCCTGGGCTCCACAGTGAATTCAAGGCCAGTCTGAACTACATAGTGATACCCAGTATTAAAAACAAGACAACAGCAACAAAAGGCCAATCAATGAATTAAGACCCCTGATAGGCAGTGGGCGGGGCCTCAGAACTAAGGCCGTGGTATTGGGGAAAGATGCCAGAAGCTGTCCTCCATAGAGAAAGCAGCAGGGACTTCCAGGCTGCACATGCCTGAGGTGTGTGCACGTGCATGTTTTAACTCTGACAGAAACTGAAAAACAGCTTTAGGGGAAAGGCATTGGATGTTTCCTTTTTGCCTCTCCTGTGTGTGCAGCTGACCTCACTGGGCGGCAGGCAGATGCTGGCTGGCGGGGAAGCCCTGTTTCCCTTCTCCCCTAGCTGCCTTTCCTTGCCCTCCTGGGAGGCGGCTGCCGCCTCAGCAGCAAAGTGAGCTGCCTGCCAAAGCCCCAAGGCTGCCAGGCTCCTTGTGCCTCACCGGATGGAATTTTCTTGCACTATTCCCAGTGGGGATCACTAGCCACCTCTGACTCTGCATTTCAATTTTAATTAAAAGTCTGGTTCCGTAGTAACATTGATGATCAGAAGCTGGTGGCTGCCATATTGGGCTGCACAAGTCTAGGCCTTTTTAAAATTATTATTATTGGTTTTTTGAGACAAGGTCTCACTTCAAGCTGACCTTGAACTCACTGTGTAGCCCAGCCTGGCCTGGAACTTAAGGCATTCAAAGTGATACTCCTCCTGCCTTAGCCTCCCAAGTGCTGGGATTGTAATCATAGGCGTGTGCCACTATGCCAGGTCAGAGGTCTTTCATGTCTTCAGTTGCACTGTTATGGCTGCCTTGATGTCCTGAATAAACTAGAAACATTTCCCTTTCCTGGTCATTTTGACTTTGGGGAAGAGCCAGAAGTTACATGAGGTCCGATCTGGAGAACCAAGTGGTGGTGAGGCCAGCATGATGCTCTTAGCTGCCTGCCTTTCCACTGGGTGGTGCTGAGGACCAGCATTTGCTGATTTTTGATCACACCTTGTGAAGACACTCAGGCAAGAGGGCTTCCAGAACTGCTTCATAAAGGGACCCGGATGACGGGCTGAACATATTTGAAGGCAGGAGGAGCAGTTTAAAGAGATGTAATGGTAATGGGTTTTTAATGGTTTAACAGTTTAAACTTTCCCTGTGTATTTTGACCATATCTCATGTATATCCCAAGAAGAGACCAAAAACTACTAACATTGGCAATGCCCTGATAAATATGGTCCTGATTACCCTACATGGAGTTCATAATCAACAAATCCCTCGTGCCCTCCTGGAATAGCCACTGGGAATGTCAAACCTCAGCCCCACCACGAGCAGGCTGCCCAAGGTCACTGGACATCAGGTAGACAGCAACCTGAACCCAAAAGGACTGAGTAGAAACATGGTATGCACAGTGTGAAGAATACTTTTTAAAACTACTCATAATATCATCAGAGAAATAAGACAAGATATTGAGATTTGAACCATGAATAAGATTCTATAGAATAGTATACTGTGAAATTTATAAAAATACCATAACAACTGAGAAACCAAAAAAGAAGAAGAAATTAAAAATGTGCTTGGCGAGGGGTATGGTTCAGTGGTAGAGGTATTGTCTATATAGTACTAGCACTATAAATATAGACACACACACAATCACATAGGTAAGCAGAAATGAAAAGCTTAACTAAGGGGTGGAAGAAAAATGAAAATCAGGAAGTAAAACAGAAAGGCAGAATAAAAGAAATGGACCGTCCATCAAATTCAATAGCAAACTCAGATGAGTTCCAGAAATAAAAGAAATGAACAAGAGGGAAAAACTGTCCAGGACAGGAAAGAAGGTGGGAAAATCAGAGAAATGTTCTCAGTCAGAACAAATGGCATGACACACAAATGACTAAAAGACACCCCAAGGAAAATAGGTGAAGGCGGGGCTGGGGATTTAGCTCAGTGGCATAAGCACCTTGCAAGCAGGTGGTCATGAGTTCGATCCCTGGTACCGATAAAAATGAAAAAGACAAAAAAAAAAAAAAATAGATGAAGGCCTATTACCAGTAAATGAGGAGAAGGGGAAGAAAAACAGGCCACATACGAAGGTTAGGAATTGGAATGACAGAGCAAGAGCCTGTGAGATTCTAGGGCTTATGACATGAGATAAAGAATTATACCTTACTGGCAGTACAGGTGCCAGCCTTGCATGTATCAAACTATCTGTTGCACTGCTAATTGGGGGCCCTCTGTGCTTGGTGCAAAGGTGCTCTGTTTCTCCTTACAGTCAGGGCCTGCAAAGTTCTCTTCTCCAGCATTCTGCCGAGACCCCCCACCCACCTCCCTGATTGATACCAATAAAAGCCATGAGTTCTTGGACTTATGGCCCTTTGTTCCGTAGCCCTGCGGGTCCTCCCAGAGCTCCTCAACTGCAGAATTCTGTCTTTCTTTTGCATCCATATGCCATATTGCTGGGGGAGAGACTGATACCCTCTGTGGGAGTTTCAGCACCTTTTGTCTGGACACTCAAAAGAACAAGGGAGCAAGACCCAGAAACGTTAGAAATTTGTATGGTAATGAGAAAAAAAAAAGCTGGGTATAGTGGCACACACCTGTAATTCTACCACTTGGGAGGCTGAGACAGGAGGATCAGCTTGAACTAGACTGTTTCAAAAACCACCAAAACCAAAACCAAAAAAAAAAAAAAAGAAGAAGAAGAAAGAAAAGAAAAAGAAAAAGAAAAAACGCGGAGGAAAACAAAACCATTGTGATAACATAGAATTCAAATCTGGAGGAATGCAAATGGTGACCCCTAAAACGGCCTTGATGTACCTGCCTATAGCAGCCCCAGAGTCCAAAACAGAAACCTTTTTAGTGAGAGGAAACTGATAGACCATTTGATGCTTTTAAGCGTAAGAAGAGATTCACATAGTTAACAGAATTTCGGCTTGAATTAATTAAACACAAAGGAAACTCCGACACTTAATGACTGAAGGAAAAAAAAGACAATTACTGTATTAATTATAGGAAAAACTAAGACTGTGTAGAAATGGAAAGTAATTGTGGTTTAGCTGTGGGAGCATTTACAGTCATAATATGTAAACACTGGATATTCATCTAGTTAGAATCACAATGCAGGAAGCTAGATTGATTTAAATATCAGTGCACAAGTGTGTGCCTTCCATAGTGAGAAGTAAATGGAAGCTGCCTAAAATTGAAAAACTAGAGCAGGGCGTGGTGGCTCATGCCTGTAATCCCAGCACTCAGGAGGCTGAGGCAGGAGGGAAGGAGTAAGAGACCAGCCTGAGCTACAAAGTGAGCTCAAGGCCAGCCTGAACCGCATTGGGAGACCCTGTCTCAAAAAAAAAAAAAAAAAAGATAAAATTGAAAAACTGTAGCTGGGTGAGGTGACACATGACCTGTCATCCAGCACTGTGGGAGGCTGAGGCAGGAGGATTGCAAGTTCATGCCTGGGTAATTTAGCAAAATCCTGTCCAAAAAAAATGGGGATTTAGCTCAGCAGCTCAAGCACTTGCCTGGTAAGCGCAAGGCTGTGAGTTCAATCTCTGGCACAGAAAAAAGTAATAAAAAATTTTTAGAAAGGGTCTGGGGATGTTGCTTAGTACAAAGGCCCTGGGCTTAATCCCTAGTACTAAGGGAAGCAAATCCAGAGGAAACTGAGGTATTTAGGACTAGGGAGATACGTGGCAAAATGATCCAGTATAGAGGGGAAGCAGATTCTTCCGGGTTGGGCGCAGGAGGGGTAAGCTTAGGGGAGACAGCTGCTTTTCATGTTTTAAAACTCTTGGGCTGGGGATTTAGCTCAGCGGCATAAGCACCTGCTTTGCAAGCAGGTGGTCGTGAGTTCGATCCCCGGTACCAGAAAAAAGAAAAAAACAAAACAAAACAAAACTCTTGCATTTCTCTGGATAGACAACTGATAAAAATAGAGCTAAAAACTAGGGGGGAAAAACTGTAAAAAGGGTTATTGGGGCAAAAAGAATCCAGCGGAAGCAGGAAATCGGAGCAAGAGGGGAGAGCAAGGTACTCAGGTGTCCTTTGTGAGGCCTCAAAGCTCCTGGGAGTGGCCGTGGTTCTCTCTGTTCACCTGAGGTAGCCAGGCCGAGGGACGAGCCACCAGCCGGCCAAGGTTCAAGTCCCAGCCCTGCAGCCTGGCAGCTTCAAGGATCTTGCTGCACTTTAGCCTCTCAGAATATCCACCACACCCACGGTCCCCCTTGCAAAATTCGCAAATCAAAGTCCCGGCCGTCAGTTCCTCAGCATACGACCTTCTCTGTAACATGAGCTCCTTCCTTCTCTGTAATATGAGCCCCTTCTGGGGATCACTGCGCTATTGTGAGGGCATGGAGTGGGCCCTAAAAGTCCATCTGACTGATGCCTTTATAAGAAGGGGACATGATCAGCTTGGTATGGTGCTGCATGCCTGTGACCCCAGCACTCCAGGCGACGGAGGCAGGAAGATCATAAATTTGAACAGGGTAATTTAGTGACATAGGGAGACCTTGTCTCACTACCACCACCACCGACGACAAAAACCAAGGTCTGGTAAAGTAGCTCAGTGTGATGGCTTCGGGTTCCAGCTCCAGTACTGCAAAAACAACCACACCAACAAACAAGAACCGCTGGCTACACATAGAGCGATGAAGACCTAAAGAGACATGGGACAGAGACACTGCCCCCTCCAAGCTAAGGACAGGGAGGCTGGGCAGTTGTCAGGCCCTTTCAAGGAGCTGCCAGGGGACAGCAGGTCTCCAGGGCCCTCAGACCAAATACCACCAGCCCTAGCAAACCAATTACCCAAATCAGGAACTTCAGTGCGTTAGAACGCACCTTGCTACATAATAAGCACTATGTAAATGCAAAGGACAGTGGGAACCAGACCAAGCCTTGGCAAGGACTCAGAACAAGCAGAACTCTGTGCACCGCTGACGCCAGTGTGGCTGGCAGAGGCGGGCAGGGACTCAGCTGAGGATGAGTGTGCGGGGCTGCTGTGTGGCCGCCGGCTCCAGGAGGGCAGATTTGGGCTCTAACCTAGTGACTGCACACAGTGCTAGATCCACAGCAGTGAGCCATCGATCTAGTAATAACGCAGAGTGAGATGCACCAGACACAAGGGGAGAGATGCCCTGCCCATCCTCTGTAGGTGTCATCCCAACTTGGGCACAGTCACTCACAGGAATGTCCTACGATCCCTGGAAGGTAGAGGGGGAGTTTCCAGGGAGAAAGATGTGTCCCCATACTCTTAACGTAGGCATGTATAAACGGCCAAGAAAACATACACAGCTCATCTTTCACCATTCCTCGCACAGATGTATCTCAATTAAAAAAGATAAAAACTAGCAGGGCCCGGTGGCACATGGCAGTCATCCCAGCAGGGGTGAGACAGGAAGACTGGAAGTTCTAGCCTACCCTGGGCAACTTAGTGTCCTCGTGACACTCTGTCTCAAAAAAAATTTCATGTTTAAAAGATGAAAACAGGGGCTGCAGGTTTAGCTCAGTGGCACAAGTGCCTGCCTGGCAAGTGCAAGGTCATGGGTTTAATCCCCGGTACCAAAAAAAAAAATGAAAGATGAAAAAAATAGGGCCAGGGATTAAGCTCAGTGGCATAAGTGCCTTTCTGGCAAGCCTGAGGTCTTGAGTTCAATTCCTGGTACCAAAAATAAATAAACAAATAAATAAAATTAAAAGAAAATAAATGATGAAAACATCTACACAAAGACATGCGATGGGGCCTCAAGCTATTTTTCACTCCGTAAAGGCTGGGGATGTGGCTGCTGTCTGTATGGGGGAAAGTACAGGTCCCCTAGGTTCCTTTAGTCAAGGAAGGTACAGATTTGGACTCATTAGGAGGTGGTAGGTCTGCCTGGCTGGTCACATTCAGGTCAGCTCTTCAGGCTCTAAGACTGGGAGGAGGCTGGGGAGGATGCAGGAGTGAGGGGAGGGAATGGGAAAGTCTGGGGTGCTGGGGGATGTTCAGGGGGCAGCTTTGCCCTGGCCCACACACCGACTGTGTGGGAGAATCAGAAGGGAAGGGTCGTGGCCATGTTTGTACTGACTATTGTGGCAAGGCCAAGGATGATTTTGAATGTATGGGGTTAAGTAAGATACATCATGAAACTCCACTTCTATTTTTTATTTATTGTGAGACAGGAGGTCATTATGTAGTTAGGCTGGCCTTGAACTCACTATGTAGCCTAGGCTGGCTTCACACCCAGGGCAATCATCCTGCCTCAGCCTCCTCACTGTTGGGGTTACGGGCATGCACCACCCTTCCCTACTCAGAGTGGGGGCTTTTGCGGGTCCTGATTCTGACTAATATCGTTGGCTGTGTCAGGGAAAGCACGCTCAGGCCAGTGAGATGGCCCAGAAAGTGCATTAAATCAGTAAAAAAGAGTTTGAAGCCAGGGTGAACCTGGGAAACCCAGGAATTTATGGAATTCTCAGGCAAGGGCTTGACCCACCCTCACCCAGGTCCCAAGGCAGGAGGATCCCCTGAATGACATTTGCAGGTGAGGTAACAGAAAGGAAGGGAAAGGAGGAGAGGAAAGGAAAGTCCCAGAAGGGGAAAGAAAATAACAAAAAAGACAAAAGAGAGTTCTAGAGCCGGGCATGTAGCTCAGCAGTGCAATGCCTGCCTGGTAAGTGCAAAGCCCTGATTCGATTTCCGGTACCAAAAAAGAAAATAGTTTTTTTTTGTTTTTTTTTTTTTTAAAGCCCCTTTAAAAAAGAGAGAGAGAGAGAGAGAGAGAGAGAGAGAGAGAGAGAGTTCTGCATGGACTGTCCAGTCCAGCATGACAGCCCCTGGATGCGGCTGCTGATGGCAAATCCAAACTGAAAAGCACTGTGAATATTCAATACATATCAGACCTTCCCCCCCAAACATAAAACATCTTACCCATTTTTTTGGGAGGGGGAATGGGTAATGTGGTACTTGGCACTTAACTGAGGGCCTTCATGCTGACCTACATCCTCAGTGCCTTTTAAAAATGTTTTTTTAAAATTTTGAGACAGGGTCTTGTTGAACTGCGAAGGCAGGGCTAGAATTTTCAATCCTCCTGCCTCAGCCTCCCAGAGTGCTGAGATTACAGATGTGCACCATTGCCCTGGGAAGAACCCGAGGCTTTCCTTGACCAAAGGAGCCTGCAAAGTGGACCCCTGAGAACCTGTGCTCTCTATGGGAGCTGCAGTCCTGTCCAGCACATGACCAACCCTGGCCACCACTGATTGGTCCTGCTGTGGACACCTGACTGGTGCTGGCCCAATCAGAGTCTCCCCAGTGGAGCTAGGACATTGAACTGTTTTGCCCTCACTTGATAAACAGAGGTTGTAAACCAGCCCCACTATAGAGGCAAAAGTGAAGGCTCAGGAACTGAATTGCCTACCCCAGGGCCCACCAGGAGTAAGGGGTGTACCTCTTCACCCCCAGGAATCCAGCACCCTCTGCCTTGGAGTTTACTGCTGTTTGGTGTCCCCAGGGGACTGGTCAGAACTCTCAGGCAGTGGGAGCCACCATAGCACCCAGGACTGTAAGGGGGAAAGGAGAAAGGAGGCTGCCTGGCAAGGACATCCCTGTGGTCAGCTGCTTAGAGCCAGGATACTTTACAGGGCGAGCGTGATGTTAACAACACTGAGTGTTCCTGCCTCCCTGCCACTCCAAAGGAGGCTTCAAGTACACGGGGACTTAGGCTTCTGGCAGAGAGCCTCCTTCATTGGAGACACCCCATAAATACTTGTCAAAGAAGGAATAGATGGCTGAATGCACAATGTGGGGAAAAGTCCAGTTCTGTGCTCCATCCGACACCTCAGACTGTGGGCAAAGGTGTGCTGTTGTGCACCCCACCCCCAACCTTTTTAGCTTTTTGAGGCAGGGTCTTGCTATGAGGTTGAGGCTGGCCTGGAACTTGACTATCTTCCTGCCTCAGCCTCCCCAGTGCTAGGACACAGGTGTGCCCCACTATGCCTTGCTTGAGGCCCAGTTTTTATTTAGGACTCTCTCTTGAGAGAGGAGCCCCTGGAGCAAGGTTGGGGGTCCCTAGAATACACTTTTCTCGGTGAGATTATGTCCTGGAATCTGTGGGCCCCTGTCTTACATAGCTGCAAGGAACGAATGTGTTATTTTCTATGGCAGCACACTTTGCAGATGGACTAAGGGAGGGTCATGAGGTGCCACTGCTGGGGTGAGTCGGGTGGGCCCAAGGCAGTCACAGAAGAGGAGGGTGAGACAGTCTGTCAGAGAAGGAGGTGTGCTGGTGGAAGTGGAAGTCAGGGTGACTCAGGCCAGGAGCCAAAGAGCGTGGCAGCCTCCGGAAGCTGGAAGGGGCACGGGATCGGCTCCTGGGAGGACAAGGAGTCCAGCTCTGTTGTGGGAGTTTGAGAGAAAAGAGTCCTGGGGCTTCTTAACTGGAACTTAGTAGCCCTTCAGGTTGCTAAGAAGATATATTTGAGCAGAGCATGGTGGTTATACCCATAATCCCAGCACTCTGGGAGGCTGAGGCAGAAGAATCTTAAGGTTGAGCTCAGCCCAGGAAATTCAGATTTAGCAAGACCTAGGGTCAAAATAAGGGAGGGCAGGGGATGTAGCTCCATGAGAAGGCCCTCTGTTCAATTCCTACCTCCATATGCAAGAAAGAAAAGAGGAGGAGAAAGGAAGGAAGGAACAGTATATTTGTCAAGGCGGGGGGGGCAATATATTATTTGGCAGTTTAAACTTATCAAGTTTAAATCCATATGGTGTGAGAGTCTGTGAGCCCCCACTGCAGTACTGAGGATTGAACCAGGGCCTTTGCACTGAGTGACACCCCCAGATCTTTAATTTGTAACTTTTATTTTGAAACAGGGTCTCACTAAGTTGCTAAGTCACCCAGGCCAAGCTCAAACTTGGGATTCTCCTGCCTCAGCCTCCCGAGTATGGCTACGACAGGGGTGTGTCACCACACCAGACTCCACTGTCCTTTTGCCCCAGACCCTCCCAAGGTTTGCAGCATACCCATCCAGAGCCTCATGTCACAGAAGCCTGTGCCCCAGCCTGTGACCATGTCCAGGAGAAGATGAGGAATAGAGAGGTAAATAAACCCAACAAGGCCTGGGGAGAGGCAGAGAGCACAGCAGGCCCTGCAGGTGCTGAAATTCTCATGATCGGAAACAAGAAATAGCAGGATCCCTGGAGGGCACACACAGAGACCATCTTGTGGCCCTCAAGACCTTTCCCTCTCCTCCTTTGCTCTTTTCTACAACACAGGCTGGAGGCTAATGAAATAGACTTCCAGCTCCCACTGCAGCTACGAGGTACCATCGGAGAGGTTCTGGGGAACACATCAGAAATCCCTATCAGTGGCTTATTTTTCCAGATAAAAAGGCAAAGCCCTGGGGCTGGGGATTTAGCTCAGCGGCGTAAGCACCTGCCTTGCAAGCAGGCAGTCATGAGTTCGCTCCCCGGTACCGATAAAAAGGAAAAAGACCAAAAAAAAAAAAAAAAAAAAAAAAGGCAAAGCCCTGCCAGCAGAGAATCCTCTATTCTTTTCTTGCCTGGCACTAGGATGTGCTCCATGGAATGGCTGCAGCCTTCTTGTGACCATTAGACAGCCGCAATGAGCACAAAGATCTATGGCTGTGAGCTTGGTAAGAGCTCAGATTGTTAGCAGTGACCCTGAGCTGTCCTGCCAGCTTTGGGCTTTCTGTGAGAGATGGACCTGTCTGTTTAAGCTCTAACCAATCTGAGAAATGGACGTGTTTTGCTGCCCATTAGTATCATGCAGTGCAGGTAACATACCTGGCACAGAGTTGATGCTTTGTAAAAAAGTTTTGTTTTTGTTTTTTTTTTGTCTTTTTCCTTTTTATCAGTACCAGGGATCAAACTCACGACTGCCTGTTTGTAAGGCAGGCACTTATGCTGCTGAGCTAAATCCCCAGCCCCTGTAAAAAAGTTCTAACTGCATGCATGATTTCCCCATTTCCAGAAAGCCTATCTTTGCTTTTTGCAGTTGGTTCTGAGACTCCCCACCTGGACCCTTGGGCTGACCCACCCATCTTCCTTAAAGCAGATTCACCAGGTCCCTTTTCAATTAAAACCACGCCAGGGGTGATGACAGAGACCCAGGAAGGACTGGCTAATTGAGGGTGACAGGGAGTGGGCCTTGGGAGGTTGAAATGACATAATGGCCTCCATACCTGCTTTCCTGCTTTGGCTCAGGAAACCAAGGCCAAACCTACCCCAGGACCTCTATCCTCTATACTTTAGGGACTAAATTTGACTAAGATTTAGAAAACTAATGTAAGAAAAGATATAACCCAAGTATTGACTCTAATGAGTTGATGTTCAATGCTGATAATATCAGCAGATATGGTGTGTCCGGTCTTTTTTGTGGTCTAACTAATTTAATTCTTATAATGCCCTGACAGGCTATAGTACAGAGAAGGAGGTGGAGAGCTTCGGAGAAGTTTAGTCACTTCCATAAGGGGACCAAGCCACTAAAGGGGCAAAGCTAGGATTTGAGCCTAGCAGGGTAGTCCCAAATCTGTAACTACTGCACCCTGGGAACGTCACTGGACCCTACTTGCCAGATATCTCCGTGACCCCCGCCCCCCGTTGATCACCCCGGGCTGAGGTCTGTGCTTCAGTACCACTCCCCTCCCTGCGCCCAGCCCGTGTCTGCACTGACCCTGCCTTGAGCTGGGTGAGGGCCTCTTCTACGCGTGGCTGGTTGTAGCGCACCATGTAGCTGTGCATGTCGGGGTAATTGCTGCGGATGTTCTTCTCCGTGGAGCCGTTGGGTACTGTCCCAAACTTCAGGGGCGGGTACTGCTCCTGGGGCCGCTGGAACTGCAGCAAAAGGCAGAGTTACTGAGGCCTGTGCCCCAGGGACATCCCTGAGCCTGGTGCCCCCCACTTCTGGGGAATCCCTGTCAACTGGTAGATGCCCCAGTCTCAGAAGTGTTTCCTAGATTGCTCACTTCAGTAAGAAACATGATTCTTTTCCTTTTCTTTTTCTTTGGTTTTTTTTTTTTTTTTTTTTTTTTTTTTTTCTGAGACAGAGTCTCAGCTCAGGGAGGCCTTGAACTCCTGCCTTAGCCTCCAAGGTGCTGAGATCACAGATGTGTGGCAGCATACCAGGTACAGTTTCCCCTCCTACCCAGTATGCATGGCTTCTCAGGCAGGAAAAGCCAGGAGCTCCTGCAGCTGGGCATTAACCCTAGGCTCACTGGACTGCAGCAGAGGCCAAGCTGGCACTGACCAATCTGCTCAGCAGTAGCCAAAGACTATTTTAGCAACAGGTGTGACCAGATGGGTGCATCCCACCCTCAGGTCGGGTGTGTTTATCAGTAAAAGTCTCATAAAACTGTGGTCCTGCATCCCATGTAAGGCACACGCAACACCATCTATTTCTGTACTATTCTGTTCCACTTGTTGGGGGAAAAAAGTGCTTATTGCAACCCACCTACCTTGTTTCTCAGCCCTCTAACAGGTCCTGACTCTGGTGGACCTCTCTGTCTCTCTGTGCAGTGCTGGTCCCTGAACACATTGTAAGCACAATGAGGCAAGAGCAGAAATCATGGGGTTTGGCATCTGGACCCATGGGACAGGACAGTTTTATGTTTGTTGAATCCAGTAAATAAAATATGGGGTTGGCCTTTGTATGTCTTGCTTTTGAATTTTACTTTACTAGTAATTCATTACACTTGCATTTTACTAAAGCACTAGTCTTTGATGAATTTGAAGTTTCAGAAATTAATCCTTGGTCTGGGGATTTAGCTCAGCAGCACAAGCACCTGCCTGGCAAGTGCGAGGTCCTGAGTTCAATCCCTGGTACCAACAGAGACAAAACAAAAAATTAATCCTTTGAGCCTTGCATAAGCTATATTCCTGTAGTTCCAGGAGTCTGGGAGGCTGAGGCAGGAGGATGGCAAGTTTGACCCCAGCCTGGGCAACTTAATAATTTAGTGAAACTCTGCCCCAAAATTGAAAAAATTTAAAAAGAGTTGGAAGGTTCAGCTTGATGCAAAGGCCTTGGGTCCAAATCTCAATACCAACAAGTAAAGAACCATCTAGTTTTACTATCTGAGAGTCACACTAGTCTAGAGCAGCCTTTGAACATTTTAAAAATCCATTTTTTTTTTGCTCTTTTTTTTTTTTTTAAACTTTTTATCGGTACTAGGGATCGAACTCACGACCGCCTGCTTGCAAGGCAGGTGCTTATGCCGCTGAGCTAAATCCCCAGCCCCGAACATTTTAAAAATCCATTTTAAAACACTGCTTTCTATCAGAACATTCCAGCCTACCATTCTGGGATTCATCTTGGGAAGGACCTTGAGGAGTGCCCTTCTGGCCAGCCATCTGCCAAGCTCAGAGTGCTCCAACCAAGCCACTGCCTCCCCTTTCCACACACCTTGCGGTCACTGAGCCCAGACACAGTGTCCACATATTCCTCCTGGATCATGAAGGCAGCCAGGTTGGCTGTGTAGCTGGCGAGGAAGATGACAGCGAAGAAGGCCCACACCAGCACCATGATTTTGCTGGTGGTTCCCCGGGGGTTCTCCACGGGCACTGAGTTATTGAACACCAAGGCCCAGAGCAGCCAGATGGATTTCCCAATGGTGAATGTTGAGCCGCCAGGACCTGCAGGGAGCCAGGAGGGGACATGGACCCCAAGTCCATTCTGTTTCTTGGGGGAGCAAAGAGAACTACAGCTCCCAGTGGCCTTTGAGGCTGTAGCTCTGCCCCAAAGGGCTACTGGGAGATGTAGTTCCATGTGTGGTCAGGGTGTTATTGAGGGCGCTGAAGAGATATGGCACTCACGTTTGCCCGTGGCCAGGCTGCGGTTGTAGCCCACAGGACTGAGGTACTCGAAGATGAAAACAGTGACAGCGACCACGGTGAGGCACATGACAAACATCATCACCCACACAGCAGGGCTGTAGGGCTCTGGGGACAAGGAAGATAGTGTCATGGCTCAGCCAAGCAAAGGGGAACACAAAGACATGCGAAGGAAGTTCCCAGTTCTGGGGGCAGCCCCGTGGCTCATACAGAAGCCTGGGAGGCAGTGTCTCTTGGATCCATCCCACCCTTTTCTGTGGTGTTTGGTTTGGTTTGGTATTTGAAACATGGTCTCTCTGTGTAGTCCAGGCTAGACTTGAACTCAGTATGGGTTCAAGTCTGGGTTTGATACCAGGCTGGGTTTGATACTCATGGAAATCCTCCTGCCTCAGCCTCCGGAGTGCTGAGTTTATAGTCTGCATCATCACATCCAGCCCCATTTCTGGTTTTAACACTTAATCTCAGCTGTCTCCTAAATATTTTCTGGGCATCATGTCCTACACTGCCCCAGACCAGCTCCCAGGCTCCTGTATTAAGAGTTCCACACCCATGCAGTCCCAGGCCATGCCTGCCTCCTCCCTCTCCTCCTCTACCCCAAGGCTGGGTCCCCTGGGTCCGAGTTGGGCTCTCCATTCTCATGGCCCATAGTGGGCACACTTCCTATCTTCGTGGGAACACCTGGCTCAGGGTCTCAGCTCCAGCCCAACTCCTACATGGCTGAGAGGTGACTGTGCCCCCCCCCAGCCCTCCCAGTGGCTCCCAGTACCCCCAGGACAAAGCCTTGTCCTGCCCTCCTCTCTTGACCATATCACTGTCACTGGGCCACTCTGTAACTATCCTTGAGCTACACCCTCCCCACCTCATCTCCTCGGCTCCCCTGCTTGGCACAGTAAACTGTCCCCCACTCACATCCCTTCTCAGTCAGTAACTGTGCGGCACCTCCAGGAGCCCAGGAATTTCACCTCCCAGGGCTAAGTAGGCCTACGCTGTCGGAGCCATCCCTGTCACAGCAAGGTCATTGCCCTGGGCTGTTGCTGCAGCATCTGGGGACTGCTTGTCACCTCTTCTAGGTGACTTGGCAGGACACCTGCCCCTGTCACCACCCTGCCCTGTGCTGCCTGGAGGAAGGGACCTAATATGGCGTTTCTCAGGGTGCCCTGTCGGGTACAGTGCAAGGAAAAGGCTGCCAGAGCTACAGAAAATAAAATGCACCGGAAGGGGTGCCCCATCTTCCGGGTCCTCCCATTCCTAGGGTTTTGCTCCAGCTTTGGAGAGCAAGCAGGCGCTGAAGAGGACCCATTGCCCAGGGCCCTGGGCATATCTCTCCCAAGTTCTCTGGCTCAGAAGATGGGATTTCTACCCAACCCACTACAGAGCTACCAGCCCCTCTGGGGCCGACATCCTACCCACCCCCTGGTCTGTCTGCTTCTATCACTCCATTCCCAC
Source organism: Cavia porcellus (assembly GCF_034190915.1). NCBI lineage: Eukaryota > Metazoa > Chordata > Mammalia > Rodentia > Caviidae > Cavia > Cavia porcellus. The sequence goes on along the minus strand of NW_026947490.1, from coordinate 27,220,681 downwards.
CTCCCTACTGCACCCAACATCCTTTCTCAGCATGGACCTTGCAGCAGCCTCATTGCTAGCCTCCTGCTCCTACAGCAGATGACATGTGACCCTATGTCCCCATGCTGTCTTCCAGAGTAATCACCCTTGTCACTGCAGTAAGGGCAAAAGCCACACTTCTGCTGGCAGCATCTGAGGTCCTGCAAAGTCTGCCTGTTGTCTCACAGGCTTCACCTTCTGTCCCTCTAGCCTCGGTCTCTCTCCAACTCTCACCCTGGCTCCTTTTCTCACGGTGTCTGTCACCAGTGGAAAGGCCTGTGTAACCATTTAAATTTCCCCTCTGTCTTCCTGAGGAGCCCTGGAGCTCCTAGAGGGCAAGGATCTGTCTGGCTCATTCAGTGCTAGGTCCTAGCCAGCAGCCCAGAGCCCAGCACCTAGCAGGTACTCAGTGCCACATAGATGGGTGACTCGAGTGCTTATAGTGTGCTGGAGCCATACTAATCTCGCCTCTTCCTCTCACACTCAGGCCCAGGGGAAGACTTGGGTTTTGTGAGGCCTGAAGTGTACACAATTTGGAAGGCTCGCTTTAAGAAAAGAGGTTGTAACTATGAATAGAAAAGGAGGGCTGGGATGAGTTATGGCGAAAGAAGGCTCCTGAGTTCAGTCTTTTAATTTCATGATAAAACTCCTTCTGGTAGGGGGAAATGATTTCTCCCATTTTACAGATTAGGAAATGTGGTCTCAGAAATGATGTCACATCTCCGGAGTCATGTAGGGTCTCACTATGCAGCATAGGTTGGCCTTGAACTCCCAGAAAGACCCTCCTGCTTCAGCCTCTGGGAGTGCTGGGATGTGGATGTACTCCCACATCCTTTGGAACCTGGGTTTCTGACTCCACATGATTAGGGACAGTTACTCCATCCTTGCTGAAGTCTGGCTCCCTGTCCCAGGGCCCCAGCTCACCGAGGAAGGCGGATGGGGACACGGTGCCATTGCTACGGGCCACCATGACGCTGATGCCTGTCTCCACGAAGGGCACGGAAAAGTCCACTATCTCAGACCGCTCCTCGTTGATAGTGAGGGAGCCGATGGCCATGTCTGCACGTTGGTAGAACACCTGGGTGGGGAGGGAAGGCACAGGAAACGACTCTGGACCCTTCATCCTGGAGAGCTACCTCTTTGCCCGGCCCCGCCCACCCTCTCCCTGCCCCCAGACCCACTACCTTCAAGGCCCCGTCCCAAACCGTAACCCCGCCCCTTTGTCAAGCTCACTTTGCTGGCGGCCCCGCCCTCCTGATGCCGCGTGTCCTCCTATTGGCCATGCCCTTCCGCTGTCGGTCCGCCCCCTCACCTCCCCAATCATGCCGTTCCAGACACCATCTATCTTCTTTCCGTGTTTGCCATTTGTGACCAGGTAGAGGTCGTAGCTGAAGCCGATCGTGTGTGCCAGTCTCTTCAGAATGTCGATGCAGAAGCCCTTGCAGCACCGCTTTTCTGGGCGGGGAGCGTCCTGTGGAGGGCTGCGGAAGCGACCAGGTTTGGGGAGCTCAGAGACTTCTCCCTTAGGTTCCCCCCATGACGTGAGAGTATGGAGGAAGGGACCCCCGAGGCTGAAACTATGGTTAGCACTTCCTGGGGAAATTCGAGGCACCCCTAAGTCACTAAACTGGAAGGGCTCTGCGGGGCTGGGACCAAGATTTCGAGCTTCACAGGAGGAGCGTTTGAAGCTGCAATTCCTGGATCCTGGGCTGTCACCTGTGGGTTCGGTTGAGCTGGCTCCGGCAGGGGACCGAGTCTCGGATGCAGGTGCCGCTGATGGGGTCAGCAGGCTCCACAATGACAAAGGGTCTCTCCTCCAGCGTGGCCACCGTGAGATGCTGCGTGTCATCCACAGGCTGCAGGAAGCGGCCGTAGCGGGACCACAGCGGGTACTTGAGGCGGAGAGTCTGCTGTTCCCAGCTGCCCACCTTTAACAAAGAGAAGGGTCAGCCTTCCTGGGGGGACTTTCTGGGTACTAGAAAGGGAACTGGAAAGTCTTGGTCTCCCTGCTTCTTTCCTTCAAACTTAGGAATAAACGCCCTTCTCCTTTTAGGAACCATCAGCTTCATCCTCTTCCAGACACAGGAGCCTGGCCCTCAGTTTGGTTCTCCCATCAGGACCCAGGGGTCCAGGCCTGGTCTCCTCCCTCAGACTTGGGGATCCAGGCCTCCTCTTTTAGATCTGGGGATCCAGTCCTGCCTCCCCCACCCAATCCAAGCCCTCCAACCTTCCTCTGTGAGGATCCGGAATCCAGCCCTCTCCTGTGCTTGGGGTCTGGACCCTGTGACTCACCACCTCCCACGTCCTGTCTCTGGTGAGGGAAATGACCACCAAGGAAGGGTTCACCAAGAAGCCGTCCTCATTGAAGGAGTAGTCCCGGTTATCCCAGGTGATGTTCATGAAGTACCTGTTTGGGAGACAGGCAGGGCCTGTGAGGAAACTCCTTTCCATTGTCCGGTCCCTGCTGTGGGATGGAATCTCTGCTCCCTCACCCCCCAAATCTCAGAAACACACCCTTCCTGGGCTGCCCCACACCCTCAGGGCACTGTCCTTGCGTGGTGCTGTGGACCAACAGCCCCTGCATGTTCTGGCTCCACCTGCCTCTGGAGCCCCATCTCTGACTGTTTCCTACCCAAAAACTTTCTATTTATTTATTTTATTTCAAGGTACAACCTCATTAAGTCTCTCAGTTGCCCAGGCTGTGCTCAAACTCTTTGATCCTCCTGCCTCAGCCTTCCAGAGTACAAGATTACAGCGAGCACCACCATGCCTGGCTTTGCCTGAGACAGGGTCTCACTATGCAGCCCTGGCTGATCTTGTCCTTGCAATCCTCCTGTCTCAGCCTCTCAAGTGCTGCACCACCATGCTTGGCTATGAAAACTATTTTTGATAGAATCCACACTGAATGCAGTGTCTCTGAACATGTCAAATAAATTTTTTTTTAATCTCTAGGCATTTATGGGTGCTGTTCTCTCTGACTGGAAGCCCTACCGTGACCAACTCTCATGTCACAGAGTCAGCTCCAGTGTCCCTTCTGGGAAGAGGGCCTCTGACTGCACTGATGGCTTTGATGTCACACTGCCTGTCCCATCACTGGGCTGAACCTTCCTCTCCCCCTCCAAGCTCTGCCCCTTCCCACTTTCTACACAACCCTCTGGACCTCACCTCTGCCTCCAGCGTCTACCTCTCACCTCCTCTCTTGAAGTCTGAACCCCACCTAGCCCCAGTTGCTTCACCCCTTCCCTACTCATGGTTGCTGAAGACTCCCCAGGGCCCAGGCTGAGTCCAGACTTCTCAACATTATGCTGGAGGCCAGAGCTTGGCTGTATGCAGCTCTGTGGCTTTCTCACTGCCGCCCCTAATTCTGCTGCTCTTGCCTGTTCTGAACAACTGTGGCCCATCTTGTCCCATCCCCTTGTTTTATTTTCATCTTAGGCATTACCACCTGCTGATATTTCTTTTTTTTGTTTTTGGGGGGTAGGAGTACCAGGAATTGAACTCAGGACCTTCTGCTTACAAGGCAGGCGCTGTGCCACTGAGCTATATCCCTAGCGTGATATTTTCTTTCTTGTCTTGTTTGTTTGCTACTTCTTTCCCTGTCAGACTGTAAGCTCTGTGACAGCAGAGACTGTTTCACGCTAGTCCTTTGGCCCACACTGGTGCTCAGCACCCAGTACATTCTCTATAAGAAGAAGGCATTTTGAGCTGGGCGTGGTGGCTCATGCCTGCAATTCCAGCACTCAGGAGGCTGAGGCAGGAGGATCGTTGTGAGTTTGAGGGCAGCCTGGCTACATTGTGAGATCCTAGTTCAGAGAGAAGAGAGAGAGAGAGACAGACAGACAGACAGATAGACAGTGATTGTCTTGCCTCAGCCTCCTGAGTACAGTGATTACAGGCATGCAGCCTGCCGGGTGAGGTCATGCCCGGCCTCACCATCCTCTCTTGGGATGACATTTTACTCTGAGATTGGAGGGATGTATGGTAGCCAGCAAAGGCTGAAATTTTAGGAAACAGATTCTAGTTAAGAATTGAACAGCCCCAGGGGAGGCAAGCCTGCAAGATGAGAGAGAGACTGAAAAGACAGATCAGAAAGAGATGAAAGTGGCTGGCCCTAGGCTTAGCCTCTGTCGCTCATTTCTGTGTCTCTGTATATGTTTATCTTTCCAATAACCCCCTTTCCCCTGAGGAACCTGAGATTAGACTCGGCTCCTCGCAACCAGAAACATCCGGGCTTCCACGGAATCCTCCCCCTCCCCATGCAAGGCGGGTGCTACCTCTATTCCTGCAAGCGCCACACTGCGCTGTCATTGTGCCCATCCCAGCTGCCACCTCTCCTGGACCCTGCTTTCTTTGAAGAAGCCCGTAGTCTTACTCATCTCTCTGCTCCCAGCTCCCAGCACCCAGCAAAAGCCCTAGTTCCTGGCGAGTGTTTTGGGATCCAAATCCCCATCAGTCCTCAATTCTCCTCCTCTAGGTCTTCTTGCCCACCCCTACCTCCCCCCAAACTCAACTCACTTTAGGATTAGCGGCCTCTCCTCCCGCCTTTCTATCACTAGACTTATCAGTTTCCCCACACCAACAGCTTCCAATGCTGGAGATGCTTGCTTTCCACCAGAAAATCATAATGTGTAAACTGGGCACACAGGCAGCAAGCTAAGGTTGACACTTCCCAGCAGCTAACCAGAGCCATGTGCAGGGGTGGCATTCAGCCTCTTTCACAATCAGTACAGTACAGGCACCCGCTAATTAGAACCGAGGTCGCGGTAAACAACCAGTACCCCAGCCCCGACCACGTGACTGCATTTTCACCAATAGGATGCGAGACCAGACCCTTCCACTTCGCTTAAAAGGAAATTGAGGGGCTGGGGATTTAGCTCAGCGGCATAAGCACCTGCCTTGCAAGCAGGCAGTCGTGAGTTCGATAAAAATGAAAAAGACAAAATAAATAAATAAACGGAAATTGATTGCTCCCCACTTCCTCCTCCTGGCTTCTCATGAACTAGGCCTCTTCAGCATGCCCAGAACCCAGTCTGACAGTAGGGGATGCCAGGGCAACTAGGAGGTGGTCCTGGGACCTTGGGAGATCAGACCACTCATCTCTGGGTTGTCACGGGTTGGAAGAGCCCAATTCTGCTTCTAGGAGCCACTGGATCATCAGGTCTTTTTGTTACTGAAGCTCGCCTTACAATCTAACTAGGATCCAATCTAAAATGCTATCAGTTATGAACTATAGCCAGGCGTTGTGCTGTATGCCCATAATCCCAGGACTCAGGAAGCAGAGATAAGAGGATTACTGTGAGTTTGAGGGCAGCCTGGGCCCTGAGATGGGTTCAAGGCCAGCCTGAACTGCATAGGGAGTCCCTGTCTCAAATGTAAAGAAAATAAAACTTGAAATATTATGCAACTTAGACCATGAAATATAGTCATACACTCACAGTATGTCAGGTGCTTTCCAAATTACCTGATTTAGTCCCAGAAAATAAATCCAGTTAAAAGGGATGCTTGAGAAATACGGTGACTATTTAAATTAAAAAATGTTTTATTACAGTAAAAGCATATTGCTATTAATCCCCCTCAAAATCTTTCCCTCTACTTCAAACACATTTATCACACATTCTCTTTTCTTTTTTCTTTTTTTTATATACTGGCAATTAAACTCATGACCTCACACTTGTCAGGCAGGCACTGTGCTGCGGAGCTGTATCCTCAGCCCTAGCCCAACATTCTTGCCACTACTGCTAAGCGGCAAGGGAATGGCAGGTTTGTACGAACACGGCAGTATGTCCTTATCTGACATCTTGTGACTTCTGACTGTTCTTCAAAGTCAAAATGACCAGAAAAGTAAACATCTTGAATCAATTCAGGACATGGAGGCTACTACAGCTGCACAGCTAACAACATTCATGACAGGAATCCCAGAACTGCTTCAGAAAGAAGCAAGAGAGCTGGGCCTGGTGGCTCATGCCTGTAATCCCAGCACTCGGGAGGCTGAGGCAGGAGGATCGCTGTGAGTTCGAGATCAGCCTGGGCTACAAAGTGAGCTCAAGGTCAGCCGGAACTGCATAGCTCGAGACCCTGCCTCAAAAAAAAAAAAAAAAAAAAAAAAAGAAACAAGCAAGAATAATGGTATTAGTGTGTTCAGAATGATGGAGCGTATTCTGAAGGCAGCTAATGACAACGTCTTTTATGGTATTAATTTTTCTTTTTTGAGGTCTCACTATGCATTTCAGGCTGGCCTTGAACTCACTATGTAGCCCAGGTTGGCCACAAACTCATGGCGATCCTCCTGCCAGGGCCTCAGCCTCAGCCTCAATCTTCCTGCCTCAGTGCTGGGATGACAGACGTGTACCACCACGCCTCGATAAAGTTTTTAAAAATTAAAAATTCATATTTTTCCGATCACATTTCATAAACTCATTTTGCAGAAAGTATCCTGAGGTTCAGACAGGGAATGGGACCCAGGGTATGTGCGGGTGTGGGTTAGGTCAGGGTGAGGGCTCCCGCTTCCCCACACCCCTTCCCCAGCCCCACTCACCGATGCAGACTCTCTCCGCGGTGGGTGCGGTTCTGGGCGCGGCAGTCGTGGCCCAGCTCGGGCAGGAAGCCATAGTCCCGCAGCAGGGCCTGGGCGCCTCTAGCCACCACCGCCACCCCAGCTGCCACACGCCGGGCCAAGTCGTCCCGCCAGCCCGCCGAGCGCACTGCAAACAGCCCTGCGGGCAGTGGAGCTCCTCCTGGCAGAAGAAGGGGCTCCCCGAAGGCCCCCGAGCCCCCGCCTCCGGCCAGCTGGGGTCCCACCATGAACCACACGTAGCCGGGCCCGGTGAGGCCGGCCTCCTCGGCGGCTCGGAACACGGGCTCGGCTTCTTCGCGCGCGCAGAAGAGCAGGCGGATCTGTGCACTGACGCTGCGGAGCTGCGCCCCCAGCACGGCCTCGCCCGCGCCCGGGTCCAGCGTCAGCGCCCCGCGGTGCTCCCAGCCCACCAGGCTGCCGTCGGTCAGCACCTCGATGTAAGACAGGAAGGCGCGGTGGCCGGGGGCACGCGTGGTCACCGCCACGAAGGATGTCCAGTCATACTCCTCCAGCACCTCGAAGATGACCTGAAGCTGCTGCTCGGTGGAAGAGCCCAGCTGCAGGAAGGTGGAGCCCTTCTCCTGTGAGACAAGGGGGTCCGGGGTCGTCAGCCTCCCAGTCCTCACAGACCAGCGATGGACCTTGCCAGCCCCAGTTCCCAGTGACAATGGCCTGGGCCAGCACTCAGCATAGCAGACTGAGTTGAAGTTCACCGAACCTATCTCATTCCCTCCAGGGCGCAGGCTACACTGTCTTAGGTTTAATCGCGTGACTGAGTCCTCTGGGGCCCTCTTCTAAGAACTGTGCTACATGAAGCCAAGGTGTGGGGGCAGGTTTGTAATCCCACCAGCAGGAGGCTGAGTCAGAAAGATCTCTGCAAGTTCAAGGCCAGCCTGAACGACATAGTGAGACCTTGTCTCAACAAAGATAAGAAGAAAGTAAAATAAAATGAAACAAAAAAGAAATATAAATAAAAAGACTCTCCCACATGAACCTTACACTCCTTCTGGTCAAAGGACAGACTCCAATGCCAAAGAAGAGGCCTCTGAAATCCTACAGGATTCCAGAGCCACACAGGGAAAGGAGCCTGAGGCTCGCAGTCAACTTGTGGGAGACAGCCAGCTCCAATCACGACCACCTGTTTGGGTTTTATATGAATGAAAAACAAATTTCAGTATTGAGTTGAGCTGTTTGCTGCTAACATGTCCGTCATAACACAGCCAGCAACCACTAAGGGAACTACAACTCCCAGCATGCACTGAGAGAGACTGTTTCTCCCTGCGGCAAAGCAGACTACACTCCCAACATGCAGTGCTGGTATCCTACCTCCAGGAGGAGTGGACTTTTCCCTTTGATTTTTATGGTATCTCCCCTATCCCCTCGTTCTCTATGTCCTTTACTGGTCCTTCCTGCTCGGTGTAGCACCCTTTTGCTCATCTTCTCTGTCCTTCGGTTAGGTCATCCAGGTCCCACAGCTTTAATTACTGTCGCCTGACACACTGTCCAATATGATAGCCCAGTTTGTATCTATTCAAATTTAAATTAATTAAATTTCAGTAAAACTGAAAACATTAGTTCTCTAGTCCCGCTAAGCACACCATAAGAGCTCGACAGCCCCAGGTTGCTTGTGGCTGTCTTATTGCACAGAGCCGATATGCAGGAGGCTGTCCTCACATTGCAGGAAGTTCCGCCGGATGCAGCAGGTTATCCCGATGGCTCCCATCTCTAGCCCATGTGCTATACACAAACCTATCCCCCCGTCTGTCAACATCTCCACTTTGGATTTTCAAGAACATCTCAACATTAGCATGTCGAAAACAGATTTTTGGGGGGCAGGTGGTATTAGGAATGGAGTCCAGGGTGGCTCTTAACACTGGACTAAATCCTCAGGCCTTTTTATTTTGAGACAGGGTCTTGTTAATTTGTCCAAGCTAGCCTCAAAGTTCTGACTCTCCTGCCAAAGCCTCCCAAGTAGCTGGGATTACAGATGATAGCTGTATGCCACCACACCCAGCAAAAATAAAATTCTTGAGCTCCTCTATGTGCCTCAGACTTGCACCCTTGGGTCAGACTCCCTTTCTTCATGTCCACATATACTCAGGCCTTTTCCAAGTCTCAGAGCTATGTCTGACCATGAGCCAGTTGTCCACTTCAGATGCCACCATCACAACCCTCACCACCATCGCTTTGTCTCTTGCCTAGATGCCTATAGCTTTCCAACCCATCTCTGCCTCCATTCTTTCATCTTCCAGTGTATTCTCCAAACAGCAGCCTCTGTGATCCCTTTAAAATATTAATTGGATCACATCCCTTCTCAGCTATGAGCCTTCCAATGATTCTTCTTTGGAATCAAAGCCAAAGTCCTCTCCGTGGTCCAGAAGCCCCTGTGTGAATTGGACTCAGACCTCACCTATTGCCATGCCTAACACCCAGCTGGCTCCAGGCACACTTCTCCTAGCTCCTCCTCAAACACACCACGATGCTCCTGCCTTTGGGACCGTTTGTCCTTATTTGTCACCTCTCCCAAGGACACTGTCCCTGGCTCTTCTGTGCCTGATTTACCCATTCCTCAGGTCCATTCAATCCTCTCCTAATCACCTGCTGTTGAAGCCCCTGCTTCAGTTATTACAGCATCCTGTCAGTTTCCTCCAGGGCCAGGTTTATTATCTGTGGCTGGTCTTATCACTTTCCTTTGTTAGAATTCAAGCTCCATAAGACAGGAATTTGTTCCCCAGAACCCAAAGTGGCTCTCTCACAAAATCAGCCCTCAAACAGCCTTCCTGTGATGCAGTGTGGACGGCACGCAGACTGTCACTAGGCAGGCACCTGTGGTTGTACACGTAGAGAACGCAAGCATGCAGTGGGAAGATGGGCACCTCACCCTTCAGCGGGTGGAAGTATGTAGAGGGGGCCACATGCCTCGAAGTCAATGGCATGCACATCCAGCTGTGAGGATCACTTTCTTTTGTCCAGGGATACCAAGGGGACTACACTTCCCTGAAGGCAATGGACTGTACCCTGAGTGGACCAGTGTCCAGCAGAAAGTGAATGGAGTGGACCACCCTTAGCTGCAGTTGGCAGCGTGAAAGACTGAACCTCTTGTTATTCTACAAAAGTGGCAGCCAAGAAACAGTACATTCAACTCTTAGGTCTACAGCTTTGCCTACGAACTTCTGCACAACATCATGCCAAGGAGAAAGAGAAAGCTGGGTTAGAGGTCCTTCCCAGAAGGCTTTGAACAGGAGAACTATGAGTCCCAGAATGCAATAATGATCCGGTCACAAAGTCATTGCCCTTGCAGAAAGAAACTGACTGATCGGGGTTCCACCCATTCAGGTGGCTCCACCATCTATCGAATCACACCTCTCATTTCCACTAGCTTCGGCACTTATAATAGGCCCCACCGTTTGTCAAGCTCCGCCTCTTGACTTTTCCCCATCTGAGAGGCCAGGTCAGGCTTGCTCTGTGATGCTTGGCTACTACAAGTCCACTACAGTTGGGCTTCCTCGTGCCGTAGGGAGGCAACCTCTCACAGGCCACGCCAGCTCCAGACTTGCTCCCACTTCACTGCAGCCTCCTGACTCTGACCTTTCATTGACTGGGCCTCCCTCGACATAGGCCTTCATTGTCCCACTTCCCAACTCCAGGGCTGGGCAGGGCCCCTTCCTAAGCCCTATACCCAGACCTGCCTTTCCATCGCAGAGGCCCCGCCCCTTCCCTGGTTGGTCCGCCCAGAAATCTCTTTCCAGGCCTGGTTCTCCCCTTTCTCATCCACCTCTCTGTGACGATTCCTCCCCTTCTCAGACTGGTTTTGCTGGATGACTTGTAGACGGCTAAGCTGGCCTGTCCCTCTCCAGACCCTGTGCTTCACTATCCCAGTCCCTGTCCCTGCCTTCCGGGGCCCACCTTCCTACTAGACAACGCCCCATTTGGATCCTTAATCCTGTCTAACAGATTCCTGGCCAATCCCGTACCTCCCTTCCTTCCTTTCTTCATCTGCAGGATGGGGCCTATGTCCTCCCCAAGCTCTGGTCCTTGCCGGCCATCCTCTGAACGTTCTAGGTGCCCGCCTATTCAAGCTCGCCCCGCTTGTGGCCTAGGCCCTGCCTGGGTCCCAGGAGCTGACCCACGGAGGGCCCCGCCCACCCGAGCCCCGCCCCCAGAGCCACGCCCCCGCGCGCACCTTAGGCGTGAGCACGAGCGCTGCACCGCCGTGCACGGCCACGATGGGCAGCGAGGTCTGGGCCGAGAGGAAGTCGAGGATGGGCGCGACGGCGGGCGCGCGAGAGTCATCCTCAAAGACGACGCCGTGCACGCGCAGCCCCGACAGCAGGTCGCAGAGCTGCAGCACGAGGCTGCGTGGGTCCGAGCCGTTGAGCACCAGCGCCACCGGCCGCACGTCCAGGCCCGGGCTGCGCACGGCCGCTGCCACCGCCGGGCCCAGGCGCGCCGCCTCGGCCGCGTACGCGGGCCCCGAGAACACGAGCGCCACGTTGAGCGGCCGCGCCCCGCCTGCGCCCCCGCCCGGCCCGGCGCCCCCGCCCGGCCCTGGCGTCTCCTCCGGGAAAGGGCTGGCGCAGGCCAGCGCGAGCAGCAGCAGCATCCTAGCGGGGCCCCGAGGGCCGCGGGGTCCCCCGGCGCGGCGCATCGCCTGCGGGTCCCGCCGGGCGGCCCCTGCGAGGGACAGAGGCACCGAGGGAGGGGCGCACAGGAGTGGGGAGGAAAGAGGGGGGGGGACAGAGACAGCGAGAGAGGAAGAGAGCAAAGGAGAGATCCAGATAGAGACAGAAATAGAGGGGCAGAGACAAATGATAAGAGGAGAGGGCGGGAGAGACACCGGTAGTAGGACAGAGGCACACCAAGGGAGAGACAGAGATAGAGAGGGAGACAGAGACCAAATGAGAGACACAGGAAGGACCGAGACAAGAAGAGAGACACCAAAGGAGAAACAGACCAAGGGAGAGACAGCAAAGGAGAGATACAGAAACCAAGGGAGAGACCGAGGAAGACAGAAAAGGACAGTGACGGAGGTGGAAGGGAGCCCCAGTACCGTGGGGCGGGGTTGGGGAGGTGGAGCGGGAGGAGAGGTTCGTGGGACCCAGGCACCCAGCCAGGGAGGATGGGAATGAGTAATGGGGGGGGGTGATACAGAGGTAAGGGGGGAAAAAAGAGAAGGAGGCAAGAATGGAGGGGCCAGTGAGCCCCGCAGCGATGGGACAGAATACGTAAAGGAAGAGTTAGGGGAAGAGATGGAAGGCAAAACAGACGGAGTGGACAGGCTCAGAGTGACAGACACAGGGAGTGAGCGTAAGCCAGAGAGGGGAGATGCAGAAGGAGACAGGGGTAGGGAGGCCGGAGAGGTAAGAGACAAAAAAATTGGACAGGGAAGGAGATGGAGAGTGAGCCGAAGCCGGAGATAGACCCCAGGGCCACCAGGGAACAAGCACACACAGCCACAGGGACAGGGCAGGCGGAGCAGAGCGAATGCACAGGAGGACAGAAATAGCGAGCGAAGCAGAGCCCGAGATCCCGCCAGGGAAGTGCCGGCACAGACATGAAAGGCCGGCCAGGAAGGCCAGTGGCAGGAGGGAGCGGAAATAAAAGGAAGAAAAAGTGAGGGGAAAAAAAGAGAGGGAAAAGGGGTCAGGTGTGTGGGGAGACAGAATGAAGAGAAATTAGCGGGGTGTCCTAAGGGGAGAAAATGCCCCCCCAGGCCTTGTCCCTCACCCCATCATCACCCCAGTCCACCCCCCACTCCTGTCCCTGTCCCTCATTCTCAGAGTGAGAGTCATGGGCCAGACCGGGATGCAAGGTTGGGGGGCACAGCTGTGCAGAGCTGGGGAGGGGGGTCCCTGGCACCTAGCCCAGAGCAATTTAGTAAATTAGAGGAAATACAGCTTTGCCTCCACTGCCCCCTGTTGAATCCCAGCGGCCTGGGGTGCATGGGTTGGGAGCCCAGGCTCCTGGGTCCTGGGTCTGAGGGAGGAGGACATGGGGGGCCTTGACTTCTGACTCCTGGTGAGGTGCTGGAGCCCGCACTGGGGGCTCCCCAAAGGGGAGAGGGTCTAGAAGGGAGGGTTCTCTATTGGCTGTCAATCAGCCTCCTGTCCAGTTGCCATGGTAGCACAGGCCTTCACCACCCCAGCCAGCCAGGGTTGGGGAAAGGCCCACACTCCCAGCCCTGCCCAAAGGCCTCACCCCTCCTTCCCACCCCTTGACCCTGCTAGAGATCCCAGGCCACTGTCTTTTTGGATAAGGAAGCAGGGACTCCAGACAGGCCCGCTTCCAAATCCTGGTTTCTCTTCGCCCCTCCTCTCCACTGCCCTTCCCCAAGCAGCTGGCTCAATCAGCGCTCAGAATAGCCCCCCCCTCCACCCCAAAATAACCCACAGCTGTGGCCTGGCCCCCCGCGGGGTTAACTCTGGCGTTCTCTCTTCTAGGGGGCTGCTCACCCCTCCACCCCTTCTTTCCCCCACTCAGGCCCACCCCTTGTCTCTGATTTGGGGGCACTCCAGGGTTTTGCTCTCTGCTGAGACCAGGGGGGCAGTTCACAGCGTTCCTAGGAGGCAGGAGGCCAGCTTCTTTCTCTTCAGGCATTCGGACACCACCTCCTACCCCTCTGGGACTGAGGAGTGGCATCCCCACCCCTCCAGTGCTCTGGAGGCTGATCCCCAGAGCTCACACCCCCAAGGATGAGAGTCCAGGCCGGAAGCGCCACCTCCTCCTGAGTCTCAGCCCCAACTCTGGTCCAGCCACATGGGGGCCCAAGAGCAGGACCCCAGCCCTCCCTGGCCGGCAGCTAGGCCCCACCCCTCCTCTTCCCTCTGATGCCCAGCACTGCCCTCCAACTTCTCCCACAGACTCCCCAGCCTGGCGGGCAGCCCCTGCCTCCCCCGAGGACTCCAGAGTTCTACTCTGCTCTTCAACAGGACCCAGAAGCCCCGGTTCCCTCCTGTTCCCCAGCCCCAACAGCCTGGGCTCCTAGAACTACCCTCCTTTGTGCCTTCCAGCTCTGGCCTCAGTCGTCCCCCTGATGGCAGACTGTCCCCAAATTGAAGAGGAGGAAGGTGCCAGAGATTTCCTGGGGCGTCCCTGTCTCTCTTGCTTTCCTCACCCTGTCCATCGCAGAAAAGGGGAGAGACTACTTTGATCCATAGCTTCCCCCCAGTTACGCTGCAGACGGTCCTTTGGCCCCCCCCCACTCTGGGTCTCCCCCTCCCAGTCCTGGTGCCTTAGAGAAGCTGGAAGGGCATTGCAGAACCTTGAGGAGGGGGTCTCAGCCTGGGGCGAGGGTGCCAGGGGCCTAGATGCTCTCAAGGTCCTTGGCAGGAGTATTAATAGCAGACTCATAGCTCTGAGAGGGGAGGGGTGAGCCCGAGGGGAGCGGGAGAGGGACGCCAGCATTGCTGAGGAGCCTGACAGGGAGGGGGTGCAGGGGTAGGGGTGTCAGGTATGTGTGGATGGGGAGAGGAGCAGTGTCAGAGGAAGTGGGGGGGGTTAGGAGGTTTGTGGTGTAGGGACCCAGAAAAGAGGTTCAGGGAGGGAGTAGTGGGGTGGAGGAGAGTCTCTGAGGCACCCGGGGGGACCCTTGCCTCCCCTGAAGCCCCTTCATGCCTGAACCTGTGGCCAACTTTCCCTGTCCTACATTTAGGGGGGGTCCACATTCCCACCCCCACCGCCACAGCCCCTGCCCCAGCCTTACCTTTTCATGACCCTGTTCTGTGGGGGGGATTTCAGAGGGGCCAGAACCGGAACCCAGTGTCCAGGGACCCGAAGATTCTGCGGAGGGCTCGCGGAGCCGGTGGGGGGGGGGGCAGGCCCTGGGGCGGTGGCAGGAGGCAGTAGTGCTGGCGCGGTGGTAGCAGCAGCGGCAGGGACCTCTTTCCTGTCCCTGGCTGTCTCCCTCCTCTTCCTTGATCCTGACCTGCCCTGTCTGTCCCCCAAGGTTGCAGGCACCCGGACTAGGTGAGGACGAGGCTACACATGTTGCGCTGGAAGTTGGGCCCCGGACATTGCAGAGGCTGTCGGGGTGTCCTCTTGCGGCCTCGACCCCATGGGGATCCCCCCTCCACCCACCAGGGGTGCCCCCCTCTGCCGCTTCAGCCCCAGCTCATCCTCCCTGTCCATAAGCCCCATCCCGCCTCTCCCTAGCTCATTTGCACCCCTCCTTTGTGCCCTGGGCAACCCCCCCACAGCGTCTGTGTCTGTCTGTCTGTCTGTCTGTCTGGGTCACCTCTGAAGCAGTGGCTGGTGTGCATGTTTGTGAAAGAAGCAGGAGATTGCCTGAGGGGACTGCGCACCCCTTCCTTGCTTGGCCACCTCCAAACCCCCCTCCCCTTAGCGCCCCCACTCTGGATCACAGGCAGAAGCACACACAGACACACGCGGGCACACACGCACAACCTCACTTCCCTGGGATTCCCCCTCAACACCCCCGGAGCTTGAGTAGGGAGACACACACACACACACACACACACACACACACACACACACACACACGCATGCACGCAGGGGTCCAATGGGGGCCCAGTTGCCACTGCTGTTGGGCTGTTTGGACAGACAGGAGGACAGAGGCAGCCAGGGACACGCAGACGGCCCGGCTGGCTGCGGGAGCCGGACTCAGGCAGGAGGCAAAGAACCCAGGTACACACAATGCCTGCAAGTCTGGGGGATCGGGAGGGGGGCAGACTAGGGGGCCCGCGACATGCAGGCAGGCAGCTCAGGGTCAAGACAGACAGACAGACCCCTCCTCCCTCGGCCGCCGCAGCCCTCCGCAGACACACCCCCCCCGCAGCCCGCCCCACATGCCCGGACACGCATTCTCACCGGGCAGATGGCAGTCTCACGGGAGACCCCTGGGGGCCGGGCGGACCCACCCAGGCCCACACCCCCAGCTGGGCGCTGGTGGCCAGGAGGCTGCGGGCGGAGGGTGGCGGCGGCGGCGGCGGCCGTGGCTTGGAGGAGCTGGAGCGGGAGGGACTCGCACACTCACTGCTCTCTCACACACGCTCAGTCGGGATGCGATTAACATTCAGTCCCCGTCCGTCCCTGCTGGAGACCCACAGCCCCCCCTCCTGGCCTCTCCGGGGACCCCTCCTCCTGCGAGGGCTGGGGGAAGGGCCGCCCCCTGCCCCGGCTCCCAGCCCCTGGCTTCCTCCTGGGACACGGGAGAGGGGCTGCAAATAAAAAAGGAGGGGGGGGGGATTCAGAACCAGCGTGGGGATGTTAGTTTCTGATTGAGATTCCTGTGCTGTGGGAGCTGCCCTGAGCCCCCTCCTCACAAAGGCTCAGCACCTGGAGGCCTTTCTTTGGCTCCTGTAACCAACTGACCACCATGCCAAGACCCGACCTTGGCTTCTGTCACCCCAAAAGGCTGGGCTCAAAAACTAGGTCTCTATTATGGAATTAGAAGTCTTGGCCCCAAGGGTTCATTCCTCAGACCCAAGGGTTCAAGCCCCAGCTCTCCTCCCTCAGACTAGGATCCAGGCCCAGCCTTCTCCCTCAGACCCTGGTGGGTCCAGGCCCAGCTTTTTCCCTCAGACCCAAGGGTTCAATCCCAGCTCTCCTCCCTCAGACTCCAGGGTTCAGGCCCAGCCTCCTCCCTCGGACTCCAGGGTCCTCATCTCTTCTGGAACCTATGGACCTAATCCTGAGCCCCTTTTAAAGTGTTCAGGCATTCTGCCTTTCCTAGCACAAACCAGCCTTGGTCTCATGAATGTCACTGAGATATAGTTATAGTACATACAAGCCTCTGAGGAAGCACGGCTACGCACCTTCCTTTACTAAGGAGCACAGTAATCAGTAGCCATGGTGCTTGGACATCCAGAAGTAAAGCCGCATCTGCTGTGTCCAGACCACAGCCTGGCCTCTGAGTGCCCACAAGGCCATCTGCCCATGCTGCCCTCCTGGTCAAGCAATCCTATAAGGCCGCCTGTGAGCCTCTGTGTAGGAGGGTGGTACCAGACAACTGGGTCCTTGAAATTGGGGTCTGAGAGTGGGGGTGGGGGCTTGCAGATATGGAGCCGGTTCTGGAGTCTGGGCTAGTACCAGGCCCACGAGCACCTGAGGCAGTGCAAGTCCAGAGTTTTGCCCTTGAGCCCACTAGGAAACTCCTGTTCCCTTCGTTCCCAAAGTCTGGAAGGGCTGGTCTGAAGGTGCATGGTCCTGAAAAAGAAGGGACTTAGGGTCTGAATTGTAAGGTGGCACAGGAGGAAGGGACTGTGGACCTAGATTCCTGGTGGTAAAACTCTCAAGCTATAAAATGTTAAAGTGGGATCCTAAATTCCAACACAGGGGATATGAAGGGGAGAGTGCTGGGGCCTGGCCCCCTGGGTATGAGAGAGGTGATGCTAAGAGCCTCCTTCTTTACTGACTGGAGCTGGAGACCCCAGGTGAGCCAGCAGCCCAGCAGCTGGGTTTCCGCGCAGGACTTTTGAAGTTCACGAGGCGCCTCTTGAATCCCTGTAAGGACAGGGTCTCCGAAGCTCTTCTCCACCCTTTACAAAGACGCACACTGTCTGGGGGAGCAATGCTGGGATTTGGGAGTGTCAGATCGCGGCGACCCTCCAAGTTCAGAGGGCTCAGGACTGGGGCGCTTTGGGCACCGGAGCTACCAAAGCAGGAGGTGGGCGACAGGGGGAGCCCGAGAGCCTGGGACCCCTCCCTCGGGGGCGGGGCCTTTCGGCTGAGACTCCTCCTCCTCCGCCGCCCTCCCTCTTCCCCGCTCCGGCTCCGCCGCCAGCTCGGGCCACGGACCCCCACCCAGAGCCCCCTCCCCGCAGCGCAGCCCAACGGAGGGCCCTCTCCCGCCTGTAGCCCAACCGCCCGCCGGAGCAACAGCTCGGGGGCCAGACCCCCGCCCGCCCGCCCTCAGCTCAGCCTTGCCGGAGCCTCCTGGCCATGAATCTCTTCCGATTCCTGGGAGATCTCTCCCACCTCCTAGCCATCATCTTGCTACTGCTCAAAATCTGGAAGTCCCGCTCGTGTGCCGGTGAGAGGCCCGCCCAAGGGAGAAGGGGACAGGAGGCGGGGGCATCCCGGGACCGGGAGAAGCTGGGGAACCTCGGGGGACTGGTTCCTGCGCCCACTGCTCGGTGGGGACTCCCTCTTCCAGCCTGGGGTCACCGCGGGGTCAGCTCGCCTCCCCAGGCCGGGGGTGCACACGGTCCGATTGGTGGCGCCAAGCCGCCCGCGTTCAGCCTCCCGAAGCCCCGCTCTGAGCTGTCTTAGAGGTTCCATGCTGGGAACAGGGAGCCATGGCTGGCCGAGAGGTGGCTGGGAGTTGGTGACGTGGACAGTGGCAGCCAGGAAGAGAACAGGAGGGAGGTGACTTGTTTGGGGGGGGCGCTGAGGTCAGGCAGGGTCCTCCTTAGGCCCCTCCTCCGATTGAGAGGGTGGGAGGACTCCAAGGAGGGTCGAGATGGCTCTGAGGCCTAGCCCGGGACGGAGCCTCGGGCTGGAGTAGCTTTGGGGCCGGCTGCCCCCTGGCTGTGGGCCGTGGGAAAGAAGGGCCCTGCTTGGGCTGAGCATGCTGGGAAGGCCTTTAGAGACAGCTGTGGTTCAGAGCCAGGCTGGTCCCAGGCACCACACTGTGCCTTCATTCATGGCCCATGCAGCCCACCACCAGCTTTCTCCTGTCCTTTCTGTGTCCCACAGGAATTTCAGGGAAGAGCCAGGTCCTATTTGCTGTGGTGTTCACTGCCCGCTACCTGGACCTGTTCACCAACTACATCTCACTCTACAACACGTGCATGAAGGTAAGGCTCGGGGCCATCTTCTTGGGTCCCTGAGAGAGGATGAGAGACCCCTCGGGTTTGAGGGAGGAGGCAGCTGGGGTTCCAGACCCCTAGGTCTGAGCCACAGGCTGGGCCCGCCCCCCTTGAGTGAGGTAACACACTGTCATCCCTGTCAGGTGGTCTACATAGCTTGCTCCTTCACCACTGTCTGGATGATTTATAGCAAGTTCAAAGCTACGTATGATGGGAACCATGACACATTCCGAGTGGAGTTCCTTGTTCTTCCCACGGCTGTCCTCGCATTCCTGGTCAACCATGACTTCACTCCTCTAGAGGTAGGCTGCCCACAGACTCCTGCAGTGGTCAGATGGTGGTGATAGAATGACTGCTGGATGGCAGGCCTTCTCACACACTTCTGTCTGCCTGGTTTGCTGAGGCTTCCTTATTTTGGGAGCTACACACTCAGGGCACAGGCCCCGGAGTTGGTGATGTGAAAGCAGCGGTGTGAGCTGGATGCTGCTCTGCTCATCCCACGTACTTGGTCTCGCTGATTTTCACAACAGTCCCACTTTGCCGATGAGGAAACTGAGACTCAGGGGTCTAAGTATCCCTAGTCTCTGACCTCGTAATACCAGACTGAATAGGCCAGGAATTGGGATGGGCCTCAGGAGCCAGGCTGCCTGAGTTTGAATCCCAGAGCTGCCTATTTTCTACTGACATGAACCTGGGCCTGTGACTTAACCTTTTCCTACCTCAGTTTCCCAAATATGAAGTCGGGATCAGGCCCTTATGAGGATTTCTGATATTTTGTAGCAGTGCCTCATGGTGAAACACACAGGGACTCTAGAACTGTAATGCAGAGGTCTGAAACCTGTTCCTTCCACTGAGCATTAGTGAGACTTGAGGCAAGTCGTGCAGCTTCCCGTGCCTCAGTTTCCCCATCTGTTAAACTACAGATAAACAGTTCTGATCTAATAGTGTGTGGTTTTGGTGTAGGAATTGGAATCCAGAGCCCCGTGTGTGTTGGGTGCACACTGCACACTGAGCCGTACGCTGGTCTCCCTCGCCAGTGCGGGGCCGTGGTGGGGTTGATGTTTGGAAGGTGGGAAGTATTCTATCTCTGTGTCTGTGACTGAAGTGTTCGGTACCATGCCTGACCTTTCTGGTTTGAGATGTTTGTCACTGTGATTTTCATTCTGTGGCTTTTTTGCTGGGGGCCCTTCAGAGGAATTCTGGGAGGGCCAGGTCACAGTTAGAGATGTTGTGTCAACTGCTAGGAGTCATAAATTTGAAGCAACCTTGCCTTCCTCACACCCGCTCCTGCCCTACAGGAAGCCAGCCTGGATGGCAGGGTGAGCCTATGTTTTCGATAGAACCCATAACCCGGTATTTTTTTTTTTTATACCGAGAATCGAACTCAGGACCTTGACCTTGCTAGGCAATTGCTGAGCTATATCCCTGACCAATCTAGTAGTTTTTAGGCAGATCCCATTTTAAAATTTTGGCCACAGGGTTCACAATATATCTCCTTAGGCACTGTGCAGGCTTGACCAGTCCAACAGAGGTGACTGTGGCCCGTGTATCCCTAGAAATACCAGAGGGACACTGGCTGTGCTGCAGTAGGCGTGCTGGGCTTCCAAACAGATCAGTGTTGTCACTTGGCACAGAGCAGGGGCCTACCCTTGACTGTGACTACCCTGCCCCGGGGGGTCATGAGCCCAGTTTGCAGAAGGGACAGTGAGGGAGATGGGGAGATTGAGGATTGCTCAAGGCAAAGGGGCCTGGCCCAGAAACAGGCGTTGGTGTCTCCTCATTCAGAGGGGAGAGGTCACTTGCTCTAGTGCTAAGCCACATGCCTGGCCCCGGTCTGTTCTTTGACTTTACTTTGAGACAGAGTCTCGCTGAGTTACCCACACTGGCCTCAAACTTGTGATTCTCTTGCTTCAGGCTCCCCAGTGCTAAGATTATAAGAGTGTGCCACTATGCTGGGCCTTACCCCATTTTTTAGAGGATTGATGGGAGGTTCAAAGGGGAAAGCTCACATCATTTGAACCCAGTCTTCCTTCTGCTAAAGCTTGGACTAGTAAATGGTGCTTGCTTAATATATATGAATATATATATTATATATAATGAATTTATTTATTAGTACTGGGGATTGAGCTCATGACCTCGTACTTGCTAGGCAGGTGTTTATGCCGCTGAGCTAAATCCCTGGCTCAAATATATATATATATATATTTTTTTTTTTTTTCAATTGTTACCAGGGATCGAACTCACAACCGCCTGCTTTCAAGGCAGGTGCTTATGCCGCTGAGCTAAATCCCCAGACCCTAAAAAAATATATATTTTAGAAGGAAAATATTCTTTTTTTTTTTTTTTTTTGTCTTTTTCCTTTTTATCGGTACCAGGGATCAAACTCACGACTGCCTGCTTGCAAGGCAGGTGCTTATGCCGCTGAGCTAAATCCCCAGCCCCGAAAATATTCTTCTTTAAAAATTCAGGTATTGTTGGGAGTGGTGTTTCATGCCTGTAATCCCAGCACTCAGGAGGCTGAGATAGGAGGATTATTGTGAGTTCAAGGCTGGCCTGGACTGTATATAGACACCCTGTCTCAAAAAAAAAAAGAAGAAGAAGAAGAAGAAGCCCAAAAAACAAAATCCAACACTCAGGAGGCTCTAAAACAAGGAGGACTGCCCCAGCTTTGAGCCTACACTACATAACAAGACCCTGTCTCAAAAAAGCAAAAAAAAAAAAAAAAAAAAAAATCCTCAAACACTAAAAAGCAACAAAACAAAATAACCAAAGGAAAAACAAAAACAAAACCAATTTGGCTATCAAGCAATCATGCTGCACACCTGTAATCCCAGATTCTTGGGAGGCTGAGGCAGGAGAAATCACAAGTTTGAGGCCAATCTGGACAACTTAGTGAGACTGTCCAAAAAAATAAATAAAGTCAGTTAAATTGTTGTGCTGCATCCTGGCATTCCAGTCCAACCTGGATAGTTTAACCAGTTAGCAAAACCAACTCTTAAAAGATGAAAAAACAGCTGGGGATGTAGTTCAGTGCTGAGGCCCTGGGTTCAATCTCTGATGCTGTAAAACAGACAAACAAAGAGATACCATGAACTATGCCCAGTGCCACAAACCTCTGTCTCCTCCTGTGCCTTGGTTCTGTTCCCCAAGGCCAATCCCAAGTGTGAGCATTGGTGTGGATCCGCCCAGTGGGTGCATTTCCCATGAGCCTTAGCTGACGATCGTTGAGAGCCTCCTGGAGGATTCTGGGTGGTTCTGAGGGCAGGCCCTGTGTTCCAGCCTCCTGGACCTGGAGCCATGTCCTCCCTCAGGGCGTTTAAAACAGCAGGGGCTGCTCCTGCTGCTGCCTCTGTCCTGTGAGGGGAGGTTTCAGCTCGGTAGTCACAGGTCGCAGACCATCCCAGGTGGGACTTTCACAAAGCTAGGTATGAAAAGGGCCTGGCAGGAAGCATCTTTCTTTAGAAGGAAACCAAAGCATGAGACTGGGAGGGTGTGGAGGAGGGGAAAGCCCTGGGTTCCCCACTGTCACACGCACACATGATGTCTCCAGCTCTGCTGCTAATAAGCTATGTAATTTGGGCAGGTGCCTTACCTTCTCTGAGCCTCAGTTTCCTCAGCTATTGAATGGGGATGTTGTTAATTATAACTTCCTGCCAGGCATGGTGGTGCACAGCTGTTATCTCAGTACTCAGGAGCACTGAGGCAGGAGGATCTCCATGAGTTCAAGGCCAGCCTGGACTACATAGTGAATGGAAGGCCAGCTTGAACTACAAAGTGAGATCCCATCTCAAAAAAAGAATGAAAGAACAGTTTCTTCCTCCTGTAGCTTCCTCCTGGGGCAGTGGTGAGAGTTAAATGACATATAATAGGGGCGGCACCGGATGGGGTTCCCTGAGCCCTGACTGCTGTCCCCTCTGCCCGCCCTGCTAACCCCTCTCTGACCTCCCACAGATCCTCTGGACCTTCTCCATCTACCTGGAGTCCGTGGCCATCCTGCCACAGCTGTTCATGGTGAGCAAGACTGGCGAGGCGGAGACCATCACCAGCCACTACCTGTTCGCGCTGGGTGTCTACCGCACGCTTTATCTCTTCAATTGGATCTGGCGCTACCACTTCGAGGGCTTCTTTGACCTCATCGCCATTGTGGCTGGGCTGGTCCAGACGGTCCTGTATTGCGATTTCTTCTACCTCTACATCACCAAAGGTAGCCCGGGCGCAGGCCCGTTCCTCAGCCTCTGTGCTGTCTGGGAGCTGGGGTTGGAGTCCTGAGTCCTCTCTCTCTCTGTCATGGGAGGGAGGGCTTCCTCCTGGGGCTTTGGGTACCTTATCCACTGCTCCCTGGGAATCTGGGCCTCTAGTCCCTGGCTCCCCGAGGATCCAGGAGTTTCTGTCTTTTGGCAGCCATATTGGGGGATCCCCAAGTGGGGATCAGGCCAGGGAGGACTTAGAACCTTGAACTTTGTTCATTCATTGAACAATTGTGTGGAGGGCTGTGGATTTAGCTCAGTGACTCAGGAGCTTGCCTAGTAAGTGCAAGGTTGTCAGTTCGATCCTTGGTACCAAAACAAACAAAGAAACAAATAATGTATTGGAGTACTTTGTGTGTCCCAGGCAAGGCGTCAGGGTCCCCAGGTGCAGCAGGAGGAGAAATGATGGTCATCGTCAGGCATTGTGGTGTACCTTACACCCGTGTCATCCCAGCACTCAGGAGGCTGAGGCAGGAGGATTGCCCTGAGTTTGAGGCCAGCCTGGACTATAGTCCAGGCCAGTCTCCAAAACCAAAGGAGAAAAAAAAAGTAAAGAAAAGATGATCAAGGCCCTTCTCCTCCCCTCTGAGCCTGGAGGGAAAGTTGGGGCAGGAAGAAGAGGGAAGGAATTCCCAGTGGTGAGGAGAGCCTGGAGAGAAACTAGGGGTGCCTTCTCGAGGTGCTGCAGGGCACGACTTCGCCTAGGGCCTGAGAAGAGGTGATGCTGAAGAGGCCAGAGTAGGATCCAGCCGGGGCAGCGCCTCTGCCCTCAGAGACTTGAGGCGGCCGATCCTGGGTGCCACAGAGCAGGAAGAGACCCAGCCATCACTGAAACGGGGGGCCTGTGTCACCCTGTGCTCAGCCCCTGGCACAAGTCCAGGATCCTTGGTCCAGGCCCCTGCCATTCCGCTTGGTCCGTGATATGGCAGACGCTGGCTGGGCCGTGGTGTGGGGAAGGCTCCCAGTAATGCCTGTGTCTCTCCCCACAGTCCTCAAGGGGAAGAAGCTGAGTTTGCCTGCGTAGCCCTGGTCCGGCCTGGCCCGGCCCACTCCACTCCTCAGCATGGTGGAGGCAGCAGCAGAAGCAGAGGAAGGTGTCAGGAGACTGACGGCGCCTTCCGTCCAGGAGTGACTTTTTAAAGAACCCGACTTTCCCCACTCCCTGTACCCGCTCCTACCGGGTTTGGGGCGGCTGATGGAAGACCCAAGTCTTGGGAAACTCAGGACCTGGGCTGTTTCTAGTTTTCTGCCTTTTAGAGATGACAAAAAAAAAAAAAAAAAGAAAAATTTTTCCACTCTTTAGTTTTTGATTCTGATGAGCCCTTTTTCTTTCCTTCTCTGGCCCCAATTTTTATAAACTCTTTTTGAGTGTCCCATGAGCCAGGACATGAGCTCTTCCCGTCCCCAGGCCCCTCCACTGGTTGCCAAACCCCAAATCTGCTGCTCCCTCCCACAAAGTCCCTGGGTGGGGGACAGGGAGGAAGGGAGGCCCGGGAAGGTCTCCCTAGAGTTTTCATAATTTTTGCCAGAATTTGGGATTTTTTGGTCTTGTCTTGGTTTTTGGAAAATTGTGGGAGGCTCTGGGCCTGGACGTGGGAAGGGGGCTGGCCCTTGGGTCCCCACGGCTCTTAACACCATGTTTTTGTACAGAATTTGATGGTTGATTCTTTGTTCTCTTGAAATAAACAGAGGAAAATGATACCTCTTTTGCTACTCCTTTTCCTCTCTGCTGATCATGGGGTCCACTCCAATGCCCCTTCTCTGTTCTGCTTTTGCCTCATTGATCATCTTTGGTGATCCAGAGATCGGGGAACAGCAGAATGAGAAATGGGGTTCCTGAGATAATCAGCTGCACTTGAGGCCCCCACAGCTGTGCTGGAGAAGAGGTTTTGGGGAAAAGCTTGCAGATCCTCTTAACCTTGGCATGAAAAGTGTCCGAGGGTTCCCCTGACCTTCAGGAGTCCAGAGCTCCTACACTGCTGAGGGCCCTGACCCCAGCCCAGTCAGCATGGGGTTGGATTTTGTCCAGCACTTTGTGTTTGCTAGAAAAGTAAAATGGATGGGTTGCCAGCGTTTCAGAACCAGATTTTCACACTGAAGCTGGGATTTCTGGCTTCGTTTGAAAGAAAAGCTCCTTCTTCTGACAGTGCCGGGGCGTTTCCGGGTGGCACAGATGGCTGGAGCTGAATGGGTTGGGGTGTGCACCTGCCCCACATCCCCAGGACTGGCTATGGGGCTGTCACCATTTGTTAATGGGTCAGCGTCGATTGCTCTGTGTGTGTGTGTGGGGTTAAAAGAAAAATATTTTCCAGGTCTCCAGATTGGCTTCACACCTGACCTGTTTCTTACACAGATTTTCTCGCGATGTAGCCCAGGATGGCCTTGAAGCAGCATTGATCTTCCTGCCTCAGCCTCAACATTGGAATTGTTAATCTTTAGTTACTTTAAAAAAAAAAAATCTTTAGTTACTTTGTAAACATCCTTTGAGCCAGGCTTGGAATCTGAGCACTTGGGGGAAGATAAGCCAGGGAGATCACTATGAATTTTTTCTTTTTAAGACAGGGTTTCACTACATAGTTTAGGCTGGCTTGGAACTCACTTTGTAGCCCAGGCTGGCCTTGAATTTGCAGCAGCATGGACTTTGAAATACAGAAAGACAAGGGTTCCTCTGAATCTCATTCATGGGCTCCCAAGTCTCTTGTCCCTCACCCTCCCCCAACCCCCTCAACACACAGTGTGGCTTTGTGTTGGGTCCTTGTCACTGTGGGGAGTGGAAGGAAGGTAGGGTTTGGCATCTGTGAAACCCATGGCCAGGGGCTCATTGATCCATGGTTGGCCCTGATTCTTCTTTGTTTGTTTTTTTGGTCACAAGGTCTCAGTGTGTAACTTAGGTTGTCCTCTTAATCACCGTGACTTTCCTGGCTCAGCCTCCCAAGTGCCAGGATTATAGGAGTGGCCATCACTTCTGGTTTGGGCCTGATCCTTTTTTTACAGGGGGTAGGGGAAACTGAGAATCAAACTCATGACCTTGCACTTACCAGGCAGGCCCTGTACCACTGAGCTCCCCAACATTGGGCCTGATTCTCTTTTGTGGGGGCGCGGTATTGTCTTTTTGAGACAAGGTCTTGCCCTGCAGTTCAGGCTGGCTCTGAGCTCGCTTTGTAGCCCAGGCTGGTTTTGAAATCACAAGGATCCTCCTGCCTCAGCCTCCTGAGTGCTGGGATTACGAGTGTATACCACCACATCCAGCTCTGAGCTTGATTCTTGATGGGGTTTTCTCTACCCAGCAGAAGCATGTTGAGTCTCAACTGCAGGATGGGGCACCTAGGGTCTCCCCACCACAGCTAGTACCAGGCCTGAGGTGTTGCTTGTGCTTCTGGTCTGGCACTACCTCCCACTGCTGCCATCAAAAGGTGCCTAGAGGTGAAGGAGATGTGATCCCCTGAAGACACCCCGGAGATGAGCTAGTGGAATTCTGGGGAGAAGAGGACAGACACAGGGCTGTTTTCTGAAGAAAGAATATCTCTTTACTGCTTTGGACAAGGACATTCAGCTGTCGGGCATCATAGCCAGGCGGGGGCCCTTCGGGGTGGTCACGTGGGAGGGCAGAGGGGAGCTGGAGTACGTCAGGCTACCAGGGTTGGAGGCCGGCAAGTTCACCGAGCTGGAGGTGGACGGCGGGGAAAGGGTGGTCAGCACCACACCGCTCTCGTCCAGAGAGCGTTTGTAGGGGACGGGGACTTCATTCCGGAGGTCCTGGAATGCCAGATAGGCCTGGACTATCTGTGGGCAGAAAAGGGCAGGCTGAGGACCACCAGGCGAGGCGGATCCCTGATGCTGGGCCTGGCCTTGGAGCCCAGCCAGCCTGCCCCTCCCTGTGGAAGGGGCGGGAGGGTGGGGGAGGGCTGTGGAGCACCAGGCCCCGTCCTCACCCAGACAAAGATGGAGAAGAAAGCAAAGCTGATGGCCGCCTTAGCGCCGGTGCTCCCCACAAGAAGCTCTTTGGGTGAGGAATGGTGCCACTGGTTGGCCAGGAAGCAGAAACCCACGAACCAGGTGATTGCCCAGAGCACTGCAAGAGAGAAGAGGCTGGGAGAGCCCTGTCGGCTGGCTGCTGAGGAGTGCAGGCCGGACTGGGGTCTCCTGGCCCTCCCTCTGGTGCCACCCTGTCCTGTGGCCCCCCCTCACAAAGTGAATCCTTCCAAGAAGAGCTTCATCCCCAACATGAGAGCCACAGGCCACTTCCTGGACAACAACAACCTGGGGTCACAAACCTCAGGCCAGGTTTAAGCCCAGCACTTGGGAGGCTGAGGCAGGAGGCTTGTGGGGAGTCCAAGGCCAGCCTGGAATACATAGCGAGACACTGCTCCCCTCAAAAAAAAAGAGAGAGAGGAGGACACTTCCTTCTAGGATCAGTCCAGAGTCAAAAGGGGTGAGCTTCATACCAAACTGGAAGATGTGTAATCTGTGCCTGAGAGATGTGGGGCTGCCTGGAGTCAGACCTTGGGTGCAGGCCAACCACTGTGCCACAAGGGCTGGCCCCTGCAGACTCTGGGAAGCCAGGGCTCACCCGCCACGATGATGTCCAGGAGTCGGAAGGCCATCTTGAGGTGGGGGTTGACCATGTGGGCCTCGCGGGCATCCAGGGAGAGGAAGACCAGGCAGCTAAGGAAGGCGAGGACTCCGGCACCCACAGCGAAGCTGCAGGCCGCCTGGTTGCCGTTGAAGACACAGAGGAGCTCGGGAGAGTCTGTCTTGTTCTGGTAGCCATCGGTCAGCAGGGAGGAGAAGATGACCAACGAGAAGACCTGGGGACTCGAGGGACCAGGCCAGAGCTCAGCATCTCTCCCCTGACCCTGGGTCTCAACTTCTTGGGGGGGACAGTCCTGCTGCACCCTGGCTGCTCCTCCCCCCCCCCCCGTCACTGGGCAGAGCCCTCAGTCTCCACCCTGCACCCCTGCTTCTCTCCACCCTGTCTCTCTGGCTCGGCTCAGCCCCTCTATCTACCCCTGTCCTTTACACCTCGGCACTATCTCCTCAGACCTCAGAGCCTTTGCCTAGACTCAAGGTGCCCCATGGGCCTCACCCTCCTCTCCTCCTCCTTGACCCAGCTGTCCCCACACATCCCTGCCTTGCTCCACACTCTTCTGCTATCAGACTCAGGCACCCGAACTTTGTGGGGTCATCGGAAATAATGCGTGCACACAGAAAAGTGCAGAGAGATGCAAAACAAACACCCAGCACTCCCTATGCAGAACCAACCAGTGTTACCACTATTGTGTCCACACACATTGTGTGTGTGTATTTGCATGTGTGTGTGTGTGCATGCACATGTGTGTACGTGAGTGGTACTGGGGACGGAACCCAGAACCCTCACACTGACCTACATCCTCAGCCCTTTTTATTTTTTGAGTTGGAGTCTCGCTAAGTTGCTAAATTATCTAGTTTGGTTTCAACTTCAGATCCTCCTGCCTCAGCCTCCCAGAGTGCTGAGATTACAGAGGTATACCATCATGCTTCGCTTGTTCTTTATTTTGTTTTTGCTTTTTTTTTTTTTTAAATTGGTACCAGGGATCGAACTCACGACTGCCTGCTTGCAAGGCAGGCACTTATGCCGCTGAGCTAAATCCCCAGCCCCACTGTTTTTGCTTTTTTGAGAGAGGGCCTCACTATGTATTCCAGGGTGGCCTTGAATTCACCATGTAGCCCAGGCAGGTCTCGAATTCTTGGCACTCTTCCTGCCTCAGCCTCCCAAATGTTGGCACTACAGGTGTGCATCACTATGGCCAGCACAATCTTGGTTTTCAGAGAATGGAACAGTGGTACAGAGAGCATAGGAATGGGCTGCTCTTGGTCTGCTGGTCAGCAGCAGAGCCTGCATTTGAACCACAGCCATCTGGCTTCTCAGTCCACTCTGAACTCCTGGCTGTGCTCCTCATTCTGGACCAAACACCCCGAGGAAGGGGTTTTTAATCCTTGCAACTCTGCAAAGAGTCAAGGCTCAGATAGTCCTGCTGCAGTGGGCTAGGGCTATGCCAGACGAGAAGGAGCCCGTGTGTGTGTGTGTGTGTGTGTGTGTGGTGGGGTTGGCCCAGGGGGTTACTACAGAGAACCAGCCCTGAGTGTGGACAGTGAGGGCAGGAGGGGAGAACAGCTGGTGAGGCAGGAAGGAGTTTGCTGGGGAATCAAAGTCATGGGCTGGAGTTAGGAGGTAAACTGAGACCCCCAGTGGCCCTGGAGGAGGAAAGGTGAGCAGAATGTGTGAAGGTCACATGCTGCAGGACCAGAGAAGCCCCAGTTTGAGGGATCTGGTGAGACTCGATGGGAAGTGGGCAGGAGTCAGCCTGACAAGCCTGCCCTGGAGCCAGGAGCTGGGAGCCGGGGAAAAGTGGTCTGAATTGAATTTGATGTGCAGAAGGGTTCTGAGCTGAGGATGGCCAGAGTCACATTTGGGGGGCAGCGAAGTCCCCTGGGCTCATGTGGCGAGACGAGAGGCTATAGACCTGAGAGTGGCATGCCTTGGAGGCCAGAGCCCTGGGGAGTCCAGGAATATCCAGGATGTAAAATCGGACCTGGAGATTGATTGGATGTGACAGTGCTGGCAATGGCAGATTTTGGGGTAGGCCAAGGGAAAGAGAGTGTCAAACATGTCCTCTTCTTGAAAATCAGAGCTCCCACAGGACAGGCTCTATGGGGAGACTTTGCACTGTCCCCAGCACTCAGGAAGAGATCAGGCTTGTGAATACTTGTGGAACAGCGATGCTGGCTTCTTGCTGTGTCCTTCAGCTCAGGGACAGGGGAGACCCAAGCCTGACTCCTAAACACCGTGGCTTTGGGCCCACCCATCCTTCCTAGCTTCATTGCAACGCCAGCACTGATGCCTGAGGCTGAGGGTCCCTCTTGGGCTGCCGTCTCTCTCCATGGTGCTGCTGCCCAGAGGGAGGCTGGAGCAGAGGACCAGGTTGTGAGGGACACGCTTTGTGCCGCTGGTTTGGGGCAAAGCCAGGTCAAGGACGAGAACGCACATCGATCATTGCTGAGCTCGAATCCATTGAACCTATACCAGCCCCACGCGGCCGTGTTATTAATGCCTTTCTGTTTCACAGGTGATAAATCGAAGCCATTACGATGGAGTGGAAAGAGCCAGGCGCGAGTGACTGCCAGCTGTGTGGCCCTGAGCAAATCTCTCAGCTCCTGGAGCCCTGGGTTCCTAGTGTGACAGAGCCCCAATGAGGGGCGACACGGGGGTGACTGGTTCAGCCCTAGTAGGTGCTCAGGAAAACCATGTGCTCAGGAGTTGCCCAGAGGGGAAGTGTCCCTTCAAGGTCACCCTTGGGCTGGGTGGGACTAGAACCTGGCTCTCTGGACTTCCGGGCCCAGGGTTGTCTGCCCATCGACCAGAACGGACTGAGGCTGCAATGGAGCCTGGGACATGGAAGATGGTAAGAGGGGGGAGGGTGTGCGCTGGCCCAGGGACCTGACCGAGTCCAGCCTCCTCCAGCCCTCCCGTCCCATCCCCAGGGAGGGAGTGAAGATTCATCAGTTAAGGCAGCAGCTGGCAGGCATCAGGGAGGACAGGGGCACCAGCTGCCCAGGGGCTCCCTGCCGAGCAGCCAGGCCAGGGGGGCAGAGGAGAGGGTGGTGGGAGGACAGAGGCAGATGGTGAAGTCTGTGAGCAGTGTGTCTGGCATGGCTGGAGTCCTGTCTTGCCTAGGCCTTCTGCTCCCCTCTACCCGATCTTCCTTCCAGCTTTGGGGACAGGTGGGGTGACTGTGGCTCTGTCTTGCTTATCAGCTAATGATGTCCCTGGGCAAGTCTCAGTTTCCCCTTGGGTTACGCAGGAGTAAGAATGTTCATTTCATAGGGTTGTGGTGAGGAGCAGAGGAGCCACCACCAACAAAGGATCTGGCACCGGGGATTCAAGTCTGTCACTCTAGGCACCCTCCACCCATATCTGTCCTCCCTCGCAAGCCATGATTTGTTCCAATAATGATTGCTATTTAAGGAAAGCCCCCACCTGCCAGGCCCACACTCAGCGCTATCTAGGCGTTAACTTGTCTCCCTACCAGCCTTTTCCACTCCATCTCTGGAGGCTCAGAGAGGGTGAGGAAGTTGTTCCAGGTCACACAGTCACAGGGTGACCATGGAAGCTGAGGGACAAAACAAGGCAACCCTGAGAATGGAAGCTGCTGCTGTGACTGCTATGCCAGGACTGGCTCAGGACCACAGGGACTGTGCCTTGTTAAAGGACAGGGCAGAGCCAGGCCATGGCTTGAAGCCAGGTTCAAAGCAGGTCCCCTCTCCGGAGAGGGAACAGTCTGTATGAGGAGTCTGTGAGGAAACCCAGGGCGATACAGGGCACCCTGCCTACTCCCGTGAGCTGGATCAAATGCTGTCATGGTTTTGGCTTGTTTCCAATTTGTAAAGGGCTAAGTGCAGGTGGCAGCTCATAACCACACCTTTGACCCCCCCCCCCCAAACAGTGATGTCCAGGGAGGAGCAGTGATTGGTCCAAAGTCACACAGCACAGTCTGTGCTTGGTGAAGATTTGACTCCTAGTCAGGCATGGTGGTGCACACCTACAGTCCCAGTACTCAAGAAGCTGAGGCAGGAGGCTCACCATGAGTGTGAGGTTAGCCTGAACTACATAGTGAGTTTAAGACCAGATTGGATTGCATAGGAAATCCTGTCTCATTAAACAAAACAAAACAAGGCTGGGCATAGTGACACTGCATGGCTGCAATCCCAGCACTACAAAGACTGAGGTAGGAGGATAGTGATCTTGTGTGTTTGAGGCCAGCCTGGGCCACATAAATCAGTTTGAGGTCAGTGTGGACTACAAATGAGACCCTGTCTCAAGAATCCATAGTCAGCTGGATGTGGTGGTGCACTCCTGTAATCCCAGCACACAGGAGGCTGAAGCAGGAGGATCATTGTCAGTTACAATGTGAGCTGAGTTACATAGTGAGCTCAAGGCCAGCCTGAACTGCATAGCCAGTCCCTGTCTTAAAAAAAAAAAATTCATCATCAAAAAGGGGGTTCAAGGGACTTCCTTTTAAAGTTCTTGTTAGGAGTTGATAATGCTGAGAGGGGTGTGGGGTACAGTGGGGTGCTCAGTAGAAGGCGGCTCCTCTTATTAGCTCTCTTTTCTTCATTTTCCCTCCTGCCTGCTCCCTGACCCACCGTTGGGCCCTGGCTCTGAGAATTCTTCTCTCTGTCCCCTGTCCCCCAGAGCCACAGGCAGGCCACAGAGGCCTCACCCCTGCAAGGATCCGTGTGATACTCTTTGGCCTCCTAAGGAAGCGCACAGCCTCACTGTTAGTCAGGTCCTGCAGGCTCGGGGGGAGGTGCATGGCGGAGGTTGTCCTGCCTTGGCCCCAAAGTGCGGGGACACGGGTGTGGGGCGCCACCGTCTGTGTGCTGCAGGGCCACCTGGGTTCAGCTTCTGCAAGACAGCATAGATGCTGATATCAGAGTTGGGGTGCAGGTAGGAGTGAAGGGGCACTGCCAGGACTCTGAGGAATCTGGGCTGGGGGGCACGGATCCCTAGGGGCCCCAGGGGTGACACAAGGGGAGGGGATCCCAGGCGAGGAGAAAAGACACGGAGAGGACTGCCCATGTCTTTTGGCACATAGGTAGACGTCTTTGGGAGATCTGAACCAGATGAATCCCAGATTTGGGGGTGACTGGTATTCATATTATTATTAAGAGTAGTAGTTTTGCAGATAATGTCTCCTTATGTAGCCCAGGCTGGACTCCATCTTACAGTGATCCTCCTGAGAGCTGGGTTAACAGAAATGTACCACATGCCAGGCTCAGCCCCCACAAGGGAGAGTCCAGGCACGCAGGGTATATTTTAGGATGTCCTTGGACCTTGGGGTTATGTCCTAGAGGAGACAGCCCCCTTAGAATTCGGTTTCATCTTTCATAAAAATGAAAGGGTGGGCGGGGACAGGGGAAGAACCTCAGAAACAAGCTGTTCCCCACAGAATGAGAAGACGAAGTCCCTGTGCTAGTGGGATGGGAGTACTGGAGTTTGGGGGTGATATTGTCTGAGGAAAAAGGGCCACCTCTACTCTCGGGAACCGCGGGTATCACCTGGAGGCCGGCTCTTTCTTCCACCTTCCCTACCCTTCGGGTCGCGGGCGCCACCTCAGCCTTCTTTTGGTTCCTCTTTTTCCCGCCTTTTCGTTCCGCCCTGGCTGATTGGCTGCACCCAAGTCCCGCCCCCTTTTTCCTGCCTACTCAGGAGCTGATTTGAGCGAGGGTGTGACCTAAACAGACGTTGGGCTGTTCGCCGTTGGCGGGCTGCGCGCGGGAGCCCCGCCCAGTCCTTGGCCTCGCGCCTGTCCCGCCCCTTCCCTTTGAAGTCCGCGGACAAGGAGACACTATGTGGCGCATGCGCCTCACAAAAAACTGGCGCTGGCGGCGGAAAAAAAGCCGTGCATACTACGCATGTGCCTTGAGAAAGGCAGTCAAAGAAGCGGACTCCTCTGACGGACCCAGGGTTCGCGCATGCGTCTTGATGCTGGTTGAAGCCAAAACCCGGAGCCCAGGACACCATCCTGCACATGCGCAGGAGGCACAATGACAGTGGAGCGTTGCCTAAGGTGAGGGAAGGGCGGGGGGATTGCATAGCCGTGGGAGGGCGGCCCTGCATCCCCAGTGTAGCTTTTCGAGCATTTCCTATACGCCTAAGATCCACCTTGCTGCCTAGATCCCGCAAAAACCAGTTTTACCAACACAAGATCTCTGGGTCTGCAGAACACCTTGACCTTTGACCCCATGCTAGGTTCCAGGACCACTGAACGGTGTGGGAGGGGACGGGCAACAATGTGTACGCTGCGGGTGGACCAGGCTGTAGGGCAGGGATGGCCCTCGAGGATGCGACACGAGGAACATTTCCTTCGGATGACATTTGGTCCCACTCCTTTCCCTCTTTTTAGGCTCCGGGGAAAGTGTCTGGCCATGCTGCACGTGACCCGAGGAGCCTGGGGGTCCAGGGTTCGAGTACGGCCGCAGTTGTCAGCACTCCTTGGGACCCCCCGAGCACTGTCATCCCTGGCGGAAAAGATGGGGGTGTACCGCAAGATGTGGAACCCCACGGAGCCCCGCGACTGGGCCCAGCAATACAGAGAGCGTTTCATTCCGTTTTCCAAGGAGCAACTGCTCCGCCTCCTGATACAGGTAAAGACTGTCCCCGGGTCAGAGATTTTGAGGACTCCAATTCCCAGCAGGCCTCGGGGCGCCGGAGCCCTGCATGCCATGGAGGGCTGTCAAGGAGCCTTCGGGGGATTGTAGTTCCAGATCCCCTCTGTGGCCAAATGGTTGTGCTGAGATGGAATGCAGGAGTAAGAGCTAATAAATCAGATTTATGAGCCGGGCGTGGTGGTTCATGCCTGTAATCCCAGCACTCGGGAGGCTGAGGTGGGAGGATCCTTGTGAGTTCGAGACTAGCCTGGGCTACAAAGTGAGCCCATGGCCAGCCTGAACTGCATAGTGAGACCCCGACTCAAAAAAGACCGGAAAAAAAAAAAAAAAAAATCAGATTCAGGAAAGATTCTCCGGGGACTCGCCCTCTCTGGGGCATGGTTTCCCCTCCAATCCATTCATCATTACTGTTTCTATACCAAATAAAAACTATCTACAATCACAAAGCTATGATCGTAATTGTTTTCATACTATTTGAGCTTATACTTAGTGATACCGTGCCAAGTATTTGCCATGAATTTACTAACCAGAACCACCCAATAAAGGAGGTGCCCCTGTCATCCCCATTTATAGAAGAGGTAGCAGAAGTGCTCAGGAGGAAAAGGCCACAGCATAGTGGCCCAACCTTGGCTGACCTAACAACTAGGTGTAAAACATACGTGTTTTGCCCTTGGGTGACCTATTCACCTCACCCTAGTCCTGGTCCTGCTTCAGCGTTTCAGCTCTAACCCACCATCATCATACCTGTCAGCCCTGAGGATGGTCATCCACTCACTTCAAGTTTTTATCAAACACTTGCTTTATGTGCTAAGTCTTGTGCTATACTTCACACACACACACACACACACACACAGGCACACAGACACTGCCACAGTCACAGGTAATCTCATCAAGCTCACCACAGCCCCATGAGAAAAAGGCTGGAACCCTCTGTTGCTAGACAGAAAGTGACTCTCACTGAGGTGGAGATGTTTAACCAGGCACCAACAAAGCGGGCTCCTTTGCCCATGCAACAAAAGTGACATGGTGAAGGGTTTCAGTATGTAACCTGAATCAGATCAGGATTGGAGTTACCTCACTAGCCCTCAGGAGATGACTTCCTTGTGTCTCTGTTTCCCCCTTTGAAAAATGGGAGTTATAATTCCATCAAGCCCATGCAGTCTTTGGGCCATGGTATCATGCACACAGTACCTGATACACCATAAACATTGTGCCAGTGTTGGAACTCAGACACCCACCTCTATAAGCCCTTTGTTAATGTTTTTATTTTAATTTTTTTTTTTATTTTTGAGGCAGGCTCATACTATGTAGTTCAGATTGGCCTTGAATTCACTATGTAGTCCAGGATGGTGATTTTCCTGCTTCAGCTTCCTAAGTGCTTAGAGTAGGTAAATGTACCACCACGCCTGGCAAACCAACTGTTTTTCACTGTCTTGAGCTGCCTCAGTTTCTTGATCAGCAAGATTGCTCAAGCCTTCCCCCTTAACCGCAAATAATACAAATTTTAAAAAGCATTTGGGCTGCTGGGAAAAGAATTCCTCTGCATGGGAAGGACAAAGGGACCTAAAGAGATTTTGCTTCCTGAGATGACAGGAATTCCACTCCAGTCCAGCAGAGAAGGCAGCCCTGGAGGAGTTCTCGGCCCATGTGGACTTCTGCACCCTGTTCCACTACCACCACATCCTGGCCCGGCTGCAGGTGAGGTCAGCCCCCCCAAGCCCTGTCCCACTTGTTTGCCCATGCAACCATCTGTCCATCATCTACCCTTCCACTCATCTGTCCACCATTCATCCATTCCTTTATCCACCCATCATCCATCATCCTTCCATCCCTCCCTCCATCCATCCATCATCCATCATCGAAACATCCATCCTTGCATCATCCATCCATCATTTATCCATCCACTCATCCATCCTTCCCTCCATCATACATTCTTGGAGCCCTGGGGACCCCGCAGCGGACAGGGCAGAGGCAGCCATGCCCTCCTGGATAGGAACACAAGAGATAAAACAGGAATAGCATAGGATGCCTGGGAGGGGAGCACCGTGGAGACCAGTGAAGCAGAGTGGTGGAAGAAAGCGGGATGGGAGGGAAAGGCTAGTAGTTTTGTTGTTGTTTTGGTTTTTTTTTTTTTTTTTTGTCTTTTTCCTTTTTATCGGTACCGGGGATCGAACTCATGACTGCCTGCTTGCAAGGCAGGCGCTTATGCCGCTGAGCTAAATCCCCAACCCCTGTTGTTTTGGTTTTTTGAGACAGCATCTTGCTTTGTAGTCCAGGCTGACCTTAAACTCATTATGGAGCCCAAGGTTGGCCTTGAACTTGTAGCGATCTTCTTGCCTCAGCCTCCCAAGTGCTGGGATGGCAGACCTCCGGTAAGGGTGTGTTTTAGCTGGTGTGGTCAGGGAAGGGCTCCCTGAGAAGTAACTGACTGGCAGCTTGAGTCCTGTGTGAAAAGAGGGACTGAGGCTGATGGCTGGCTGGGGGAGGACATGCCCGGCTGAAGGAGGAGGGCAGACTGGGTGGATAAGAGGACAGGCACGGGGTGAATCATCCTGGGCCTGGTGAGGACTTCACTTTGAGCCAGAATGAGCCGGGTGCCACAGGAGGGCCGTGATCAGAGAGGAGATGCAGCTGGCCTGGGAGCTAACAGGATCCCTCTGGCTGCCCTGCGGGGAGCAGACAGTGAGAGGCCTAGAGCCCAATTATGGAACCAATTGTACTTGTCCAGCGCGAGATGATGGAAGCTCCCCAGTGACCGCAGCCTTGCCCTGGGGAGAAAGGCTGAGGGGTTCTGTGGGTGGGGCAGCAGGAGAAAGGCCAGAGAGAGCCTCCCAAGGAACAGACAGCTGCCCTTGCCTGAGATGTGAAAGATGTGGGGGGAGGCAGGTCTGCAGGGAGCCAAGAGAGCGCAGCTTGGTTTCTCTGTTGCTTGTTCTTGGTTTTGTTTTTTGAAACAGGGATTCACTAAGCAGCCCAGGCTGGCCTCAAACTCGAGACAATCCTCCTGCCTCAGTCTCCTGAGTGCAGGGATTTCAGGTGGGCGCCTCCAAACCCAGCTCTTGGATTTAGGAATTCGAGCTGCCCATTGGACAGCCAGGTAGAGAGGTGATTGGAAGACGTGGGTCCAGAGGTGAGAGGAGAGGCCTGGGCTGAGAAGAAGCACTGGAAGGACCTTGATGGTAGGGAAAAGGACCAATCAAGGGAATTAGTGTCTCACCTGGGCCACTGGAGCACAGATGCTGTAAACCGGTTAGCTTTGACAGCCAAATGGTTAAACTGGACTTGGTGGTGCACACCTATAACCCCAGTGCTCAGGAGTCTGAGGCAGGAGGATCATCATAAGTTCAAGGCCAGCCTGGGCTCCATAAGACCCTGTTGAGGGAGAGAGCCAGAGAGAGAGAGCTAGAGGATGGACACAGGGGAATATACCTGACTCACTGGGCAGCAGCTGGTGCAGCGCTGATTCAAACGCCAGCTTCCATGTTCCCTAGCAGGCGGTGACCTTGGAGGTGACCTCTCTCTGATCCTGCTTTCTCTTCTGCATTCACCCAGTGAATCCACTCCATAAATATTTACTGGCACCTGCTGTGTGCCCTGACTGGCCCAGGCCCCAGGGTGTGGCCATGATCTGATAGCTGTGTGCTACTTGTCTGCCTCCCGTGGAGCACCACAAGAGAGGTGGAGAGGAGCCCAGGTTCCCTGCTTGCCTCTGGGCCGGGGGCCCAGAACAGCTGAGGTTTATACTGCATTTGGGAAGGTGGACGTCTGAAGTTAGGGTGTCGGCAGGATGGGCTTCTACTGGCTGGGAGGGGGGATGCATTGTTCTGTCCTCTCTTTAGTGGGTGGTGGCCGTGGCCTGCCCCGTGGTACTCATGGCTGGTGGAGGCCTCATTCCCACCCCCTCTCTGGCTCCACCTGCCTTTCTTCTTTGGTCTCTGTTTCTCATCCTGTCTCTCTTCGTGATATTTATGTATTTATTTTTGAGACAAGGTCTGGCTATGTAGAGCAGGTTGGCCCGAACTTACTGAGATCCTCCTGCCTCAGCCTCCTAGATGCTGACATTACAGGCATGCACCACTGTGCTCGGGCTCTTTTCTGTTTCTTAAGATAAGGCCCTTCCTTTTGGATTTAGGACCTACTCCAGTCCAGTTTAATGTCAACTCATCCTTACCTTATTTCCCTGCAAAGACCCTATTTCCAAATGAGGTCATATTTTGAAACTTGGAGGGGATTTGTTTATCTGTTTGTGGCTCTAAATATTGAACTCAGGGCCTTTTCACTGAGCCACATCCTCAGACCTTTTAAAATTTTTATTTTGAAGCCAGATGTGGTGGTGTAGGCCTTTAATCCCAGCACTGGGGAGGCTGTGGCAGTAGGATTGTTATGAGTTCAATACCAGCCTGGGCTACAAAGTGAGCTCAAGGCCAGCTTGAACTGCACAGGGAGACCTCATCTCAAAAAAAAATCTATTTTGAGACAGGGTCTCTGGAAGTCACTAAGTTGTTTAGGCTGGGCTCAAACTTGTGATCCTCCTGCCTCAGCCTCCCCAAGTGCTGGGATTATAGGCATGCACTGCCAAACTCAGAAAAGGATATGAATTTTTAAAAAACATGTAAACAATTTTTTCCTTGGAGGTAGAGCATGAATTTTTAGGGGATATTTTTCAGCCCACTCTATCCAGTTAAGTTTTTTTTTTTTAATTTTAAAGAGAATAAAATAGAATAGAACAAAGCAAATCAGAACAAAACAATGCAAGAAACACACCACATCATAACATAACAACCGGATATTAACAGTAGCTACCATAATATCTCTTTTCTTTGAAATAGGTGAACATACCTTCACATACAATAGTATCAAACATAGTAAAATAGTATAAAACTGTTCAAGAGAATGGAAGTATTACAGAACATTTAGAACCAAATAACAGATAATGAACAATGACTACTGTATTATCTCATTTTCCTTAAAAAATTTGTTTATACTATCACACATATTAAAATCCAATAAGACACAACATGATAGAACCAATGGAAATAGAAGAACAAAAGCATGGTAGGACTTCAAAGCAAGATGGTATTAAATCAGCAGTGGCTGCCATGATGTCTTGTTTTCTTTAAAGTAGCTGTTCATTCCATCAGACATAATAAAATCAAACAAAACAGAATAAAACCATTCCAACCAATGAATGAAAATTTTATAAGCAATATAAATGGGGAATCAAAGCAATATAATGGGGAACCATGATTACCATAAACTCTTATGTACTCTTACCATTTCTTATACTAGGGAGATTATACAGTATTTATACATGTGAATTTGATTTATTTCACTTATGATTATGGTCTCGAGTTGCATCCATTTACTTATAAATATCTCAATGTGATCATTCTTTATAGCTGAGTAATACTGCATTGTATAGAAATACCACTTTTTTATCCATTCCTCAGTTGATGGACACTTGGGTTGTTTCCAAGATCTGGCGATTACAAATTGTGCTGCTATAAACATAGGTGCACATATATCGCTGTGGTATGATGTTTTCAGTTCTTCTGGGAATATGCCTAAAAGTGGAATAGCTGGGTCGAATGGGACTTCCAATCCCAGCTTTTTGATAACCCATTAATTTGAATTTCATATAAACTTAGGAACTTTTTTAGTGCGTCTCTTATGAAATAGTCTTCAAATATTGCATAGAACATACTTCAACCCAAAAGATTTTATGTGTGTGTATATATTAAAAGCTGCAGTTTGTTTTGTTTTGTCTTTTTTCTTATTCTTTGAGAGAGGATTTTGCTATGTTATTCAGGCTGCTCTCAAACTTGTGATCCTCTTGCCTCAGCTTCCCAAATCCTGGGATTGCAGGCATGGGCCACCACACCTAGCATTTACATTTATATTACATACAGGATATATATTCTAGATAAGATATATATATATATATATATATATATATATATATTGTCTATATGATATGCATTTTCTTCTTTTTTGAAATTTGACAACTGTAATTGAGAAAGTGAATGGAGGTTGTTGTACAGTTTTATTTATTTATTAACTTGTTGAAACAGAGTCTCACTATGTAGCACAGACTGATGCTGAACTCATTATGGATCCCAGGCTGGCCTCAAACTCACAGCAATCCTCCTGCCTCAGGCTCCAGAGTGCTGGTATCACAGGTGTGCACTACTATGCCCCAGCTATTGTGAGTTTTTTTTTTTTTTTTTTCTTTTTGAGACAGCTCTGGCTAAGCAATTCAGGCTGGCCTTGGGCTCACTTTGTAGCCCAAACTGGTCTCGAACTTGCAGTGAACCTCCTGCCTCAGCCTCCCTTCGGAGTACTGGGATTACAAGAGTGCACCACCACACCCAGGAGGTAGTCAGGAGAGGCCTATTGAGGAGGAGGAGGACCTAGACTTGCGTGCATCTGAGGGAGCAGTAGGTGCAAAGGCCCTGAGACAGGGGTATGTGCAGTTTTGCAGGAAGAGCAAGGATGTCTGAGAGGCTTGACTGATTTGTACGAACAGTGCTGCACAAAAGGGTGGATTGGAGC
This sequence comes from Cavia porcellus, assembly GCF_034190915.1. Classification (NCBI taxonomy): domain Eukaryota; kingdom Metazoa; phylum Chordata; class Mammalia; order Rodentia; family Caviidae; genus Cavia; species Cavia porcellus. Next base: position 27,180,311 of record NW_026947490.1, on the reverse strand, counting down.
TAGGGCCACGCTCTGCAGGTTCTTGTGCGCATTGTGAGCTCTCTGGAACAGAGGCCAAATCGCACTACCGCAAGTGTGAACAGGTGCCCTCTGGCGGGCTCTTGGATGCTGATAAGCCTGAAGCCCAGGGCTGGGCCCCTGCAGAGCAGGCAGGTGGGTCTGTGGTGCAGGACAGGTGCAGAGGGCCCGGGTGAAGGCGCCGCTGTACAAAGGGAACTGAGCTGACCTCTTGTCTATACACAGCCTGCATGCTCCGGCCAGGGACCAGGAGTGGTTGGATACCTGATCTATGTCTTACTTGTTTTGAGACAGTCTCGATATATAGTCCAGGCTGGCCTTGAAGTCACAGTGATCCTCCTGCCTCAGCCTCCTGAGTGCTGGGATTACAGTGTGTGTCACCATGCTTAGCTGATCTCAGATGCCCCAATTGGCCGTTTGGTTGGTTGTGTGAGCAACAAGAGGTTTGGTGGGGGGTGGGGGAGGGGGACTGCAGGCTCTGGACCTGAGCTCCTGGAGGAGCAGGTTTGTGGTGGAAACAGGATTCAGCCTGGAGCTAGCATTGGGAGCCGGGGGGGGGGGGGGGGCGTCCCAGGGGAGCGTTGGGTGGGCCCCAGCTGGCGTGTCAAGCCCGGGCACAGAAGCCTGGCAGGGGATCTTTGCCTAGCAGCTGGTATCTGAGACTCCCCAAGGTTGCTCAAGGATGGAGAATGGTGGTGACAGTTGCCAGGAGGGCCCAGTTTTATCCCACATTGTTCCAGCAGCTGCCAAAAGGGGCTGGGGGGTGGGGGTGGAGCGATGCTCTGGATGGAGTGCAGGTTGCCCCTGCTCACAGGGCTTGGTGTGAGGTGGGGAGGGGCCGAGCCTGACTTCTAGGGACAGTTAGGTGCAGACAGGGTGAGGGGCATGGTGCTGGGATGAGGAGGACACAGTGGCCTTGGCGTCCATGCCGGGATCTGTGTGTAGATGAGGAACAGGCACCCTTGGTGCAGGGCTCACCCTGCCCAGCCCTCCTCAACCTGTGGGCTGGAGAAACGCTTAGAAAGTGACGTGGACCTGCAGCATCAGAGGCGAGAGATTTTGTAGTGAAGGAAAGGAGGCAGAAAGAGTGTTGGTGACGGCATGTGCAAAGTCCTGTGACTGGAGGAATAAGGCCAGGGTATGTGGCCACCCAGGAAGATTTTGACACCTGGAGGGCCTTCCAAGAGTGAGGTCCTGGTTCCCAGAGCAGCAGGGCCTTGAAAGGGTCTTTCTGTTTTTTATTTTTATTTTTTTGAGACAGGGTCTCATTAAGGAGTTCAGGCTGGTCTTGAACTCACTCTGTAGTCCAGGATGACCTCCCAGAGATCCTCCTGCCTCAGCCTCCTGAATGCTAGTGTTGCGCTACAGTACATGCTGGGCTTGAAAGGGTCCTAGTAGTAGTGACCGTTGTGGTCTGATGTGGAATTCCAGCTTTATTTCCTGACTGTGTGACCGTAGGGACTTCCTGATCCTACCTGTGCCTCAGTTTCCACATCTATAAATGAGGATCACTGCAGTACCACCTCTAGAAGGTGCATGCACGTGTTTCCTGGGTTATCATCCTGACTGCTGCCAAGCTCTCCCTGGCAACCTCAAGAGGCTGGGATAAGGAGTCAGCAGGACAGCCCAGGTGGGCTGGGGGAGGGAGGAGTGGACAGGATCCTGGTTCGAGAGAGGAACTGCAGGGCCCTTCTTGTTGCCCAGGGTCCCAGCTCAAAGCTTGAGGCTTATGTGAAGTGTGCAGAGGAAACTTCCCTTGCAGTGTAGACTTGATGGACGCAGGTTTCTCTCTTCCTCTCATCCTTGGCTCTGGGGTTTTCAAGGTCATCTAGGAGTCTGAGGATGTGGCCTGAGAGTTGAGTGTTTGGTGTGGAGACATGACCTCCTGAGGCTTGTGGCCTCGTGAGGAGGTACACGTCATTCGGAGACTCCCCCTGACCACAAGTCCTGCTGGCCAGGCAGTTGGAAGTGCACGTTTTCCATTAGTTCAGAAGGGCTTTTTTGGTGGGGAGGATGCTGAAGAGAAGGGAGCCTGGCCAGTTTGTGAGAGGCCTTGAGGTCAGGGAAAACTTGGCATTTTACTCTGAATGCAGAGGGAAGCCATTGGGATGTGAGGTGTGAGGTGTGTGAATTATAGAATCAGTTTGTAATTGAGTGCTTTTTAAATTTTGTTTTGAAGCTGGGCGTGGTGGTGCGTGCTTATAATCGCAGCACTTGGCAGGCTGAGACAGGAGGATCGTCATGAGTTCAAGACCAGCCTGGGCTACAAAGTGTGCTCAAGGCCAGCCTGAACTGCATAGTGAGACCCTGTCTCAAAAAGAAAAAAATTTTTTAAAAATTTTGTTTGGATTTTTTAAAGATGGTGTGTTAGGTGGGTGTAGTGGTATACATCTGTAATCCCAGCACTCTGGGAGGCTGATGCAGGGGGATTGCTGCAAGTTTGAAACCAGCCTGGGCTACAAAGTGAGTTCAAGGCCAACCTGAACCACACAGGGAAACCCTGTCTCAAAAAAAAATAAATAAATAAATAAATACAACATGTTGACGTGTAGCCCAGGCTGCCTTAAACTCTTGGCTATATCCTCCTGCTTCAGCCACCGAGTGCTGGGATCACAGGCATGTACCACCACCTTGTTGGTTTTTTTTTTTTTTTTTTTTTTTTTTTTTACGACCTGGTGTTTTGCCAGGTAGGTGCTTATGCTGCTAAGCTAAATCCCCAGCCCGTGTTTTTTGTTTTTGACACAAGGTCTCACTATGTAGTCCAGGTTGGCCTTGATCTCTGGATCCTCCTGCTTCCCAAGGTGGTTGTTTAGGTGAGAGATGAAGATGACTTTGGAGAGTAAGGTGGATTCCAGAGAGATTTAGGTGCCCAGTGTGGTGGTGCAGATCTGTGATCCTATCATCCTGTGAGGCTGAGGCAGGAGAATCACAGGTTTGAGCCAGTCTGGGGAAACTTAGCAAAAACTTTCTCAAAAAATTTTTTAAAAGGGGCTGGGATAATAGTTCAGTGGGAAGGTCCTGGGTATTGAGGAGCAAGAAAGAGAGAGAGACAGAGACAGACTGGGAATGAGAGTCTCTCTAGCTCTGTTTAGATACAGATGTCATTAGAGCATCACCTGGAACTGTCAGAGAGATCATTAACATAAGAGTTTGGTGTAGCTTGGTGCTGTGGCATGTACCTGCAATCCCAGCAATCATGGCTACTCTCCTGCCTCAGCCTCCCAAATGCTGGGCCGACAGACGTGTGCTACCACACACAGCTTTAACAACATGTATAATTTAGTAGGCCTGAGGGTTCTAAAGAGGCAGAACAGGCGAGAGCAGCGCTCCAAGGAGCCATGACACTTTTCCTCCCACCCATGGACAAGCCCGAAGTCCCAAGACTAAATGTGCCTTCCAGCTGGGTAGCTTGTGCCTGAGGAGGAAGAGGCTGGAGCCCTCCCTGAGGAACTGCATCGGGGTGCATGGGGACCCAGGACGCAGTCCTGCACCCCGTAACCCTGCCCGCTTCCCTCCCCACTCTCTGCGCAGGTGCTGTATGACCCCATCAACCCTGACAGGGAGACCCTCGACCAGCCATCACTCACGGACCCCCAGCGTCTGTCCAACGAGAAGGAGGTGCTGCAGGCCTTGGAGCCGCTGTTGGCCCAGGCCAACTTCTGCCCGCTGTCAGAGGACACCCTGGCCTACGCGCTTGTGGTCCACCACCCTCAGGATGAGGTCCAGGTACTTGGCTTCCGGGGCAAGCCGAGCTCCCGAGGTGTGTCCTCAATACACGGCCTGGGGCCAGGCAGCACTAGAATTCAAGAACTGGGCTGTCTTGTGGGTCATCTCAGGGCTGTCCATCAAGATATTATCAAACCAGGAGGCTGAGGCAGGAGGATTCAAGTTTGAACCCAGCATGGGGAATTTAGCAACTTAGTAAGACCCTGTCTCTAAGATTAACAAAGGAATGACTGAATAAATAAATAAATAATTTGAGGGGAGGGTACCAGGAATGGAATTTAGGGCCTGACGCTTGCCAGGCAGGCACTGTACCCCTGAGATAAATCTCCAACCCCTAAATAAAAATTTTAGTAGAGCTGAGCATGTAGCTAGTGTGAAAGCTCTGGGTTCAATTCTTAGTATGGAAAAAACTAAAGAAAAGGAAAAGTATCTTCTAGGGGCTGGGGATTTAGCTCAGCAGCATAAGCGCCTGCCTTGCAAGCAGGCAGTCGTGAGTTCGATCCCTGGTACCGATAAAAAGGGAAAAAGACAAAAAAAAAAAAAAAAAAAAAAAAAAAAAAAAAAAAAAAAAAGAAAACAAGAAAAGGAAAAGTATCTTCAAATACGGATTTTCTTAGGACTTTATCTGCCATGTTCCAGAAAATTATAATAATATACGATACAAAGTTTCATCCTTTCTTTGTGAGGTGGGGCAGGGCTGTAATCCCAGAATCTGGGAGGCAGAGGCAGGAGATTGTTGGAGACCAGTCTGGGGTCCATAGTGAGTTCAAGGTTAGTGTGGATTACACAGCGAGATCCTGTCTTAAAAAAACAAATCAGCAGGCTGGGTATTTGGCTCAGCGGTATAAGTGTTTGCCTAACAAGTGTGAGGTTGTGAGTTCAATCTCTGGTACCAAAACAACACAAAAAACAAATCAAACCCTAAACACTAAAGTCCCTAAAATCCACATTTTAGTAATTTTTTTTTTTCGTGGGGGGACAGAGAATCAAACACGGGGCCTTTACACTGAGCCCATCCCTAATTCTTTTTCTATTTTTTATTGTGAGGTGGATGCTCTCTAAATCAGTCACTGAATTGCCTAGGCTGGGTTTGAACTCATGACTCTCCTGTCTCAGCCTTCCAGAGTGCTAGGATTATCGATGTATAACAATATACCCAGCTCAATTATCTCTGAAATTGAGATGTGATTTAAAAGCAATGGTGAGACCTTATCTAACGGGCAATATATTTTATAGTTGCTTCATAAAAGGATTTTTTTGGAGACAGAGTCTCTCTATATAGTCCAGGCTGGTTGTGAACTCACTATGTAGCCCAGGCTGGGCTTGAATTAAAGTCTTTCCTCTTGCCTCAGCCTCCCAAGTGCTGGAATTGTAGGTGGGCACCACCATGCCCAACCAATGGGGTATTTTAAAGTCAGTGGCATTTTAGAGACCAGGAAATATGGTGTCTTAGTCACTTTTCATCACTGGGTTAGAATACCTTACACCTGCAAGTTATAGGAAGAGAGGTTTGTTTTAGTTCATGGGTTCAGTCCATGGTAGGATCAAAGGCAGGAAGAGCATGGCAGAAGGGCCTGGGAGAAGAAGCTGCTCATCTCATGGCAGCCAAGAAGTGGAGAGAGAGGAGAGGAGCCAGGGCAAAAATATACCCCAAATGACTCACTTCCAATCCAGGCCCCACCTCCTAACTCCTAAGGTTCAGCCATGTTGTTGTAAGTGGGTTAATGCATTGATGGATATAGTGCCCCCATGCTCCCATCACCTGCCAAAAGCTCCCTTCTGAATTCATGAGATCTGGGGGGACATTTTCAATCTAAAACCTAGCATGGTAAGAACAGTGGCTGTTATGTGAACAATGCCATTTTTGATGTGTACTTGTGCAGTGTCCAACATGAACAACCTTAGGTGGCTTCTCTACCTGAACACAGAATGATGATAGGTGGCACTGGCTGGGAAGAATCATTTTAGGGAAGGACATCTATGCGGGGGTCCTGCACATAACACCCCAGCCTACGTTCAGCTGCCTCTGCTTTCTTCGTCCCCTTTGGTAGGTGACAATAAATTTGGATCAGTATATCTACATGCAGTTCTGGGCCTTGGGCCAGCGAGTGGGCCAGATGCCCCGTATGTCCAGTGTGGGCTCCAAGCGTGGCTTCTTCACCAAGCAGCCCCCTGCAGAGAGGTGAGAGGGGGGCCCTTGTTCTCCAGCTGCAGTAAGAGGGAGCCAGGTTAGATCGGCAGTGGGGGGTGGGGACTCGAGGAACAGTTGTGGGGAGGCAGAGTCACCCGGTGCTGCCTCTCTTCCGCAGGAAGAGAAAGACTGGGCCAGTTCTGGGCGGGTGAGCAGCTGGATCCAGTCAGCGGGGTCCCGTCGCATCACCGATTCCCTATTGCTGGACTCGCAGGTTATGGCCTGCATGAAGCCGCCCGCAGACCCGCATGGCCGCGTGGCTGCGAGCATGGCCCTGGCAGGGTGTAGGCCGCCCCAGCCCTGTGTTGTTGTCCCCGGCAGGAGGTACTTCAAGCGGGTGGTGCTGGCGGCGCGGACCAAGCGGGGCCACCTGGTGCTAAAGAGCTTCAAGGACACCCCGCTGGAGGGTCTGGAGCAGCTGCTACCCGAGCTCAAGGTGCGCACGCCCACGCTGCAGCGTGCTGCGCTCAACCTCACACTGGTGGTGTCCGGCCTGGTGTTCTTCGTCAACGTGGGCATGGTGGTGCTGAGCGACCTCAAGGTGGCCACGTCCCTGCTGCTGCTGCTCTTTGCCATGTTCATGGGCCTGCGGGCCTCCAAGGTAACCACCTGCCGGTGAGGTACCTGCTATTACTAATATTACTTTAGGTTATTGTTGTTATTGTTATTCATATTTTGTTGGTGCTGTGGATGGAACACAGGACCTTTGCACTGACATATGCAGCCCTTTTTATTTATTTTGTTATTTTGAGGCTGGGTCTCCCAAAGTCACTAACTTGCCCAGGCCAGGCTTGAATTTGTGATCCTTCTGTCTCAGCCTCCCAGGATGCTGGGATTACACGCTGTATCCCCAGGTACTGTCTATTGTATTTTCATCTCATGCATTATTTCTGCTGCCCTGCCACCTCCCCTCGGTTTCCTTGTCTAGAAAATGAAAATAATAGTGAGACCTGCCTTGGAGGGTGGGTCACTGTGAGAGGCATGTCACCTGCATGCTGTCCCTCAAGCCCCTCACAGAGGACCTGCTTTGGGGACTGCTTTACAGGCAGACAGGGGGTGCATGATCACCTCAGCCTGGATTTGAATCTGACTGACATCTTGGAGCCATGTGATCTTTTGGTTTTTTGAGACTCCCTGTGTAATTCAGGCTGGCCTTGAACTTGCAGTGATCCTCCTGTCTCAGCCTCCTGAGTGCTGGGGCTACAGGCCTGTGCCACCATGCCTGGCTGAGCTGTGTGATCTTGAGTTGCTTCAGCTCTCTGCAGTGAGGTGATAGGACCTCACTCAAAGGGTAGCGGGGGTGGGGTGGGGGGTGGAGGCATTAATCTGCATACAAGGCTGAGAGCAGAGCCTGGCGCAGTCTCAGAAGTCTCATCTGAGTGTTAGCTATTAGGATGATGGTTATTATTACTGATCGGACTATTTGTTCCCCGAGTTTCCATCCCAGCCGGGCGTCATTATCATTGGGGAGCTGGTTTATAAATGCACCTCCTGGGCTCCAGCCCAAATGAACTGGATCGGAAACAGTGGGATGGCTTCCAGGGAATTGTTTTTACCAAGCTCCCTCCCTGAGTCTACTCCACGTGAGCATAGGCCCGCCTGGTACAGTTGCTCAGGCTGTTCACTGTCTCGGGATTTGTGGCAGGGTGAGGGTGTCAATGCCTAGCACTGCTGTGTCTTGAGGCTAAGCTGGCCTGGCTGGGCTGCCTTGCACCACTCTCCCAGCTTGGCGCTGGCCCCAGGAGAAAGGAGCAGTGTGAGGCTGCTGCTGTACCCCATCGATCGATTGCTGGCTCATTGGTTTTCAAGCTGTTTGCCGCGTCCTGACAGGCACTCGGAAAGATGGGTCATAAATCCCACAGATAATGGCCAGGCTGGGCAGGCCAGGAGGGTCTGAGTCCCAGGCCAGCAGGAAGTCTGGGGGGCACTTCCTGCTCAGGACCAGGGCTGAGGCAGGAAAGGGGTACAACAAGAAGAGATGGCCCCAGGCTTTGTTCTCAGGGGTACAGGGAGCCAGGAGGGATTGCAGTGTCCATGGAGGACAGAGGGTAGGGCAACAATGGGGCTAGAGGCCAGCGAGGGGGACCTAGCATTCTGGGGAGGGGATGCCAAGCCCCAGCCCAGAGCTGCTCATCTGTTCTGTCCCTTGGTGGCCCTAGGGGCTCCAGAGCTTCTCAGGCTGATGAACCCTGTTTAAACCCATTACTCCTGTAATCACAGCACTTGGGAGGCTGAGGCAGGGGGATTCTTTGCAAGTTCAGGATCAGCATAGGCTGATCAGCCCAGAAACACAAGTGTGCACAAAATGAGGTCAAGGCCAGTCTGAACTGCAGAGCCAGACCCTGTCTCAAAAAGACAAAATCAAAGCAAAGCAAAGCAAAACAAAACGAAACAAACAAAACAAAAACCCATCATAGCTAGGTGTGGAGGTACAGGCCTGTCATCCCAGCACTCTGGGAGGTTGAGACAGGAGGACTGCAGATGAGTTCAACCTAGGCAAATTAGCCACTCAGCCAGTCCCTGTCTCAAAATAAAAATAAAAAATGGGCCAGGCATGTAGCTCAGTATGAGTGACTGGGATTCAATCTCCAGCACACACACACACACACACACACACACACACACATATACAGAGTGAATTGAGTGACTTTGTGAGCTTTCCCCATGTCCTGGCCAGGCTGCAGCCCTCAGCCTACATCTCTTGCACCTGCTCCTTCTGGTTAGGGTTCCCCATCTTTGGGTGCTCAGACTTCCACTGGTCCCTCACACGCAGAGCTGTCCTGTCCCTCCCCTGCATGCTACCCTGCAGGGACAGAGTCACATATATACATAGTGGAGGTTGTGGTGGGGACTGATGAGCCCAGGAACACAAAAGTGTGCATCTGCGGGGAGAGGTGAGCCCACAGCAGAGGAGTGGCTGTTAGAGCAGCCCTGGTGACCTGGCGTGTTCCATGCGAGTGAGGTGTGCTGGTGTGGTGGGGTAGCTCTGGTGCTTGGGGACAGCAAGGGAGGGGCAGGGCCAGCCCTGGAACTGGGTGGGGATGGGCTAAAGATGCGGGGCTGTCCATCCCCATGTGGTAGCAGTGTGGTAGGGGTGAGTGCTGGGTCCCAGTGGCAGGTGGCCACTGCTCTCCTGGGTGACTTTTGGCCCCATCTGAGTGCCATTCACAGTGAGGCACAGGAGAATCCAGCTGCATGGCTTGGCAGCCTCGGACACAGAGGCTAATGTGCTTTTCCTATCTGAAGGGCCCTAAGGCTGTCCTCCCGAATCCCCCACTGGCTATGTGGGGACAGAGGCTGGAGGTGCTGGGCTTGCAGGGAGCTGGTGCAGTGTGCACATAGCCATGTCCCTGCTGTTGGTATTGTGTGGCATCTCAGTGATTTGTGAGGTGTCACCTCCGGCACTGCTGGGAGATGGGCCATGCACCATGGTCGCCCAACTGGCTGTTCTGTTGATGACGTCCCAGTACTCCCCATGGGCCAGGCTGTGTCCCAGGGGCTGACCTTCTGGGCTCATGGCATCAGCCTCACTATCCTACGACTTGGTCTCAGCCTAGGGTGGGCTTTCAGCTCCCCTCCTGAGATACCCCAAGGATGGGGAGAGGAGTACAGGTGAGGGGCCAGCAGAGAGGGTGGGGTGGCTGATGAGCCCCCGGGCTCCAGGCCTCCCCTCCCTCAACATTGTCCCCTAGGTTCTCTTTATAATTTAAATACCATTTAATATCAAGGTTTAATATTTTAAATCTTTTTATTATGCAAAAGTTCAGCCAAAATGCAGAAATAGGAGTGTGATGAACTCTGGTATATGGGTACCCGGCTCCCAGAGTTAGTGAATCAGTATGATTTCCTTTGCACTCAGCCCCTCCTCCACCGGGTCCTTTTGAAATCTGGACATGGATCTGGATATAGGGAAGTATAAGTCCGTCCAAGACGGGGACTTATTATTGTAACACAAACGTCCAAAACTACAACTCTTATTGTTTTGAAATTGTTCAGAAAACCCATTTAAACATAGCCCAAAACAGCAAACCGGCGTCGCGATTGATAAAAAGTAATCTTCAAACGTCATGGTGGCGCTCCTGTCCTCCCATGTACCCAGAAGGCTGAGGCAGGAGGGCTGCAAGTTTCACCCCAGCCTGGGGAATGTAACCAATTAGTGAGACCCTGTTTCAAAACAAAATATGGGTTGAGCGCAGGCCTAGCACGTGCCAGGTCTTGAGTCCAGTCCCTAGCATTGCAAAAACAAAACAAAAATCCCAGTGATCTTCCTACTAGTGGGGCTTGTGTGGGGTCTGGTAGCCGGGAGCCCCGAAGGGACACCATACCCACATACCCAAGGGTGAAAATCAGTTCTAGACCGCAGTCCTAGCTCGGAACTGAAGAAGCCGGGGCAGGGCGGCGTGGGGACCCCTCAGACTCTCACCTCCGCCTTCCGCGGGCTGTCCCCGCAGATGTTCGGGCAGCGGCGCAGCGCGCAGGCGCTGGAGCTGGCGCACATGCTGTACTTCCGCAGCACGTCCAACAACTCCGAGCTGCTCAGCGCGTTGGCCCTGCGCGCGCAGGACGAGCACGCCAAGGAGGCGCTGCTGGCGCACAGCTTCCTGGCTCGGCGGCCGGGGGGCACGCACTGCCCGCCCGAAGGTGCGCCCGCCCCGCCCCTCCTCCCGCCCCTCCCCCTCTGGAATGTGCCCCGCCCCAAACCAAGACCTGTCCAATGGCCCCGCCCACCTCCGACCACGCCCCCCGTCTGCTCTTTCTAGGGGCCAACCCTGGCTCCCACTGTGAACCCCATTTGACTTGGGCTCTTATCCCACTCTCTGAGCCCCTCCCCGACCGGAACCCCATGATTCCCTGTACACACACCAGTGGTCCAGATGAAGGCCTAGTCCCTGTTCGCTGAACCCCTGGCCGGCCTCACACCTGCCTCTGCCCGCAGAGACCTCCCGATGGCTGCAGTCGGAAGTGGAGAGCTGGCTCCGGGCCCAGTCTGGCTGTGATGTGACCTTCAACGGATCCCGGGCCCTGGGTCACCTGCAAGCCCTGGCCCCCAGCATTGGGCTATACCCTCCCCCGGGTTTCCCCAAACTAGACCCATTGGCCCCAGGCACTGCCGGGGTCCAGCAGGCCGCCCCCAGCAGTAGAGCCCCGTGATTGCCACCTGGTCAGGGGCTAAGCTCCGCCCCCTCCACGACGGGCTGCCAATCACGGCTACTGCACTTTGTCACTCTCCAATACCCAGTTACTGACAGGTAAATTTTGGCTACGCTGTATATTTAAAGCAGTCAGTTGAGCCTGCTGCCGGTTGCTAGGCATACCCTCTTCAGGAATCGAAGCAGCTTTGCCCGGCTTCTGTTATGGAACCCTTAGTCTTACCCTCTCTCTAGACATCGAACCGGAGGAGGTGAGGCTGTTAGCCGGTCCCAACTGCTGAGCTTCGGCTCTGTAAGCCTCCAGGCAGAGGGGAGAGAGCTGAGCCCTCGCCAGGCAACGTATCATTGTCTTTTTTTTTTTTTTTTCCCCTGGTCTTTTTCGTTTTTATCGGTACCGGGGATCGAACTCACGATTGCCTGCTTGCAAGGCAGGTGCTTATGCCGCTGAGCTAAACCCCCAGCCCCATATCAATTGTCTTTTTAGCCCGCTGGGTGCCTGTCCATCACGGGCGCTGGGCGGGGCTCGGCACCCGCAAGTTGAGCCGCTTGGCTCCGCCCCCTGGCCCACCGCCAGCGGCAGCAGCTGGGCACCATCGGCCAGGGGCAGCCGGTTGTCTCCGTAGAGAAGAAGCAACCAATCCGAGTTCCTGGCGGAGCCTGGTCTTTGTATCCGTGTGCTAGCCATCTGGTCTACTGTCGGGGCTGAAGGTGTTGAAACCGTGCACCAGGCTGGCAGGTGTGGACCTGGCAGAATCGGAGACCAATCCCACCCAAGGCTCATTGCAACTCAGGCTTCCAACGACCTCAGGTGCCTTCCCCGCCTGGGGCTCTCACCTTCTCTACAGAAACTACCTCGGTCTAGAGCCCCCTCCCCCATGCATATTTATTGGTCTGTGAATTTCTTCCCAGTTCTCTCCCAAACAAATAAATCATGTTTAATAAATCTGAGTGCCTAGGGTGATGAAGGGTGGGGGTGTCAGAATCCTGGAAAGGAGCTCTGCATCTTGAGGATGTCGGGCACAGAGAGCTGCAGTCTTAGAGGGCTGGATCACAGAAGAGAATCTTAAAAGGACCTCATTTCTGAGGACCTGATTCTGGTCTCACCAGCAGGGGCGATCCGGTGACCCTGCGGGATTTTGCACTGAACAAAAGCACACAGCCTCTGGGCAAGTGGCTGTGAAATACAGCCTGTGGGCCACTGTGTCCTGGTGTAAGCCTGGGTTAGCCAGGAGGAGAGGTGTGCCTTTTGTTTTTTACTAAAGCATCCTAACAGCTAGAGACAGCTTTTTGGGGAGACAGAGAAAATGAGAAGCCAGGAATGGTGGCATGTGTCTGTAATCCCAGCACTTGGGAGGCTGAGGCAGGAGGATTGCTGCCAGTTCAAGGCCCATTTGGGTGACATAGTGAGTTTAAAGCTAGCCTGAAGTACACAGTGAGACTTTGTCTCAAGAATGAAAAGGAAAAGAGGAAGGACTGGGTTCTGGAGAGGAAGAGAGAATGGTTTCCAAGAGGAACAAAGAAAAACATTTTCCAGAGTGACAGTTTCAGAGAAGACTAAAGAGATTAACAATTTAGGAACATACACAGCACGCTTGGGTCCCACAATGTGGACCCAATAACAGAACCTTGAACAGAGAGAGGTCTGTACCACAGACTTCTGTGGTCTCTATAGGGTCTCGATAATTAGCTCAGGCTGGTCTCAAACTTGGGTGACCCTCCTGCCTCAGCCTCCCAAGTGCTGGGATCACAGGCGTGTGCCACCATGTCCAGTTTAGATTTCTGATTTCTACCAGTGTTTGCTGGGATTCTGGCTCCTGGTTCTTCCCCAGAAGTGTCTGCCAGTCTAAATTAGGTCGTCCCAGCAATCCTGGGTCCCCAGGAGGGCTAAGATTCAGTTTGAGTCTCTCTGGGGAGAGATTGGCATTCTGATGGCTCTGAGGCTGGAGGTGGGGCCCTGCCAGGTTGGGTCGAGAGAGATCAGAGAGATCAGGCCAGTGCTGCCTGCTTACCCCCCCCACCCCCAGGAGTCAGGAAGGAAGGTGAGAGCAGAAGGACCCGGTGAAATGGTTTTATTCTCCGGAGGATTCGGCTGGGCAGTGGGCGGAGGGCTCACTCCCGCTTCCGCAGGTGGATGTAGACGATGCCGCTCACCAGTGCCAGGGGGAAGGCCACCCAGGCCAGCGCAAAGCAGTACCCGAAGCTGCCCCCGCGCGGGTGCTTTGCCACAATCTCCTCGGCATGGATGGCGTAGATCAGGGCCCCGGAAAACACTGCTACACCTGCGGGAACACGGGGCCAGCTTCACAGGTGCAAGCAGGGAGACGGTGTGTCCCACCCACCCGAGAGGAGCCATATGGTCTTAACACTGAGAAAGCGATCGAGCTGCTGCAGGGTAGCCTTGGGTATTTAACTTTTCTGGGTCTCATGTACTCATCCACAAAATGGGACCCTGATGTCTATTTACCTATGCAGCCACCTATCCACCCACCCACCCATGCATCCCATGGAATATTTTGTTTCCAGTACTGAGGTTTGAACCCAGGGCCTATGCACAGAGCTACATCCCCAGTCTTTTAAAATTTTTTTTTAAATTTTGAGATAGGGTCTTACTAACTCATTAAAATTGCCCAGCTAGATTTAAATTTATTATCCTTCTGCCTCAGAGTGCTGAGATATTGAGCTTATTTATTTATTTTTAGTGTTTTTGAGACGGGAGCTCTTAGTTCAGGCTGGTCATGAACTCACTGTGTAGCCCAGGCTAGCCTCCAACTTGTGGCGATTCTCCTGTCTCAGCTACCTGAGTGCTGGGATTTTGGGTATGCACCACTATGTCCAGATGAGTTTTTTTTTTTTTTTACAAGCCATATATGCAAAGTGAATTAATAAAACAGGAACAGAACGATAATGTTTCTCAAACCAAGCACTATGATTAACTGAGTCCCTTGCTGGTTGAAGCAAAAAAAAAAAAAAAAAAAAAAAAAAATTAAAAAGATAAATTTCTTTCAAGTGTTGGAGTCATGATAGCTATATAAGAAATAGTGGTTGGATAGGTTGGGTATGGTGATAGATGCTTGTAATACCAGCACATGGTAGGCTGAGGCAGGACTGTTGTGAGTTTGAGATCAGCTTGAGCTATATATGGTGAGTTCAGGGCCAACCTGCACTACATAGCCAGACCCTGTCTCCAAAACCAAACCAAAGGAAATAGTGGTTAACTGACATAATAACATTACCACTATGATTCAGATATCCGTTCTGGGGTGCTTCTTAGTCACCCCATCCCTGGGGCCCAAATTATTTACCAGAACTCCTTTCCCCAGGCAGGCTCTTTGGGAGCCCCAAGCTCCCCAGTGACTCAGAGAAACGTCAAAACTGCCCTTGAGTCACCAAAAACTACAACTCGCACCAGTCCTTGGGGAAGAGCAGGGAAGGCGTCCAGGAAGACACCTGAGTTGGTTCTTGGGATGCTGGAAAAAGTTTTTTATTAGCAGACAGCTGTTCTCGGGGCCCCAGCATCCCGCCCCGCCCCACCCAGTTCCCAGGTGGAGGAGGGGCAGCACTTACTGGTACAGAGCTGGCAGAGGCCGGTGGCGTAGAAGAGCCCCCCGCGCCGCATGGTGTACAGTTGGAACATGAACAGGATGAAGGACAGGCAGCACAGGATGAGGGACAGTACCATGAGCACCTGCACTGCCTTCAGCCAGCCTGCAGAGAGGGGGACACGGAGGTGCGGGTCGCAGGAGGCTGGGACTCAGCTCCCTACTTGCTCATCTTTCACCCCTTTGCTTCCTGTACCCCGCCCCACTCAGAGCTACTTAGCAGCAGATGCAGCGCAGTGCAGACACCTAGCAGTACTCGTAAGTGACCTTCGGTCGCCTGACCTTCGCTAACATTCCTCCATCAGCTCTGGTGGTTACTTTGCAGAATTTTAAGGGTTTTCTACATAAACAAATATGTGTCCTAGGAATAAAGCCACTTTTGATTAATTCTTTCCATTTCTTTCTCTTGTTTTGACTAATGTCCGTACAAGCTTGAACAGAGATGAGGGTAAACTGCTGGCTTTGATCTTAAGGGAAAAGCACTTAACCTTTTGCATTTTATTTTTATTTTTATTTGCAGTTCCGGGGATGGAACTAGGGGTGGACTGTGCTAGACAAGTACTCTCCTGCTCCAGCCCCACCTTCTTACCCCGGGGATTGCAGGGATGGGGGGAGGGTGCAGGTAGATCCCTTTGGAATTTGGAACCCTAAGGTGGTTCCGGCCTTGCTCTTTCTCACGCACCAGCGCCTCTGCTTAGACCTTTGGACATAAAGCCTTCTCAGAATGTTTGAGTCTTATTCTCTATTCCTTCAACCTGTAGAATCCTAAGGGGGGCCCATCCTTTTTAGGAGCAACAGCCCACTATCATATAGACAGGTGGGGCGCCACCACCCCAGGGGCCCACTCAGCCTGTGAGCATTGAAAAGTGAGGGCCTGGAGAGGACTTGGGGCCCCCTACCATGCTGCGGCCCAGTCCCTGCCCTCACCGTTCTCGCTGACGTTACTGCAGGCCCACGTTTTGGTGTCGTTGTTCCACGTGCAGTCGTACCAGAGATTCAGGGACTCTTTCCCAGGGAGAGTCCACCAGGACTGGGGTGAAAGGAGAGACCAGGTGGGGGTTAAGGAGGGGAGGTGGGCGGGGAGAGGGAAGAGCCAGAAGGAGCAGGGTGAGGGCGGGGCTGGGAGGCAGGGATGCTGGGAGGAAAGGAGGTGGGTAAGGGGCAGGTGAGGTTGTGGGAAATAACGGTAGGGGTGGACAAGAAAAGATGAAAGAGGCAAAGTTGGGAAAGTGGGCGGGGCTACAGCGATCTGGGAGGGCACGCGTGGTCAGTGGTCAGGGCGGGCCCCGCCCCAAGAAGGTTTACCTTATCCAGAGTGGCCACGAAAAGCAGGATGAGGATGAGGATGTGAAGGGCAGAGACCACCAACAGGAGGAGCGACATGGCTGCGATGGAAGCCTAGGGGTGGGGCAGCTTTAGGTGGAGGGTCATAAGCCTGGGACCGAGGCGGGGGAGACCGAGGGAGGAGGTTGGGGTCTGAACGTCTGGGTCTGCGCGAGGAGTGTCTGGGACTAAACTCTTGTGTCTCTCAGGGAGGAAGAGGTCCAGTCCCAGACTCTTGTGTTCCTTGGGGCAGGATGCAGACTGCGGGAGACCGGCTCTTGGGTCCCACACTGAGTAGGACTATCGGTGTAGCACCTGCGTCCTCCGAATCCTGTCTCTAGGGACATGTGGGCCAACATAGGAAAACTGAAGTTGACTCTACCCCCTCCCATTTATCAGGAGTTAGTGGTTGACCCGGCAACAGGCATCCTTGACTTACACCACTCCCTTCCTGGGTGGGAGGGGGGACCCGGGTGAGTCACCCGTGACTCATTTATCCCCCCACCCCCTCCGCTTGGCTCCAAACACCAGGGAAACCCCAGTCCCTGGCTATCCCGCTATGTCCCCACCCCAGCCCGCCGCTGGCTGTGGGTGACACCTCCTGGAGTCATGGATGGGATCTCTGCTGGGATAGTGAGGGCCGACAATAGCGCCTCCTCCCACTTCCAGAAGCCAACAGGGAGTCCCAGAGATACCCCTCAAGCCCCTCCTGATCTCAGGGCCCTCAGGAGAAAGTAGAGAATCCTGGGGAGAAGCTTTCCCGTAGGGGGCTCTGCTGAGCCCCTCCAAACCCTGCCAAATCCATTCCTTCCTGGTTCCCCACCCCAAGTGCTAAGAGAGCACTTCTTAAATTACAAGGGTTTCCATGGGGTCGAAAGCCGGAAGCTTCTCTCCGCCTGGAGGAGTCTGCCCCACCCAGAGTGCTGCACCCCTAAGTAAATAAAGAAATCCCAGGCCGAATAACGGACTGAAAACTTACCCAAGAGCCGCCGAAAAAGTCAGAGTTGGAGCCTTGTCCCTGGCCCGGGCCTCCGTGCCCCGCCCTTCTGCTCCCTCCTTCCCCTCTGAGGCCCCCGCCTCCCTCCTCGCCGCCCTCCTCCCTCCTTCACCTCGCAGCCCTCTCTCGCCGCTGCCTAGCCTCCTCCTCTGGCTCCGGTCTCTGGCCCTGCTCCTTAATATATACCGACCCTTTTATACCACGCTCACCGCGCCCCGCCGAGGGCCGCAGCAGTGGGAGGGCCCCGGGCCCGCCTTCCTCTCTCTCTGGCCCCCACCCAGGGTCCCCAGACTGGCATCCAAGAGGGTTTCCTCAGAACCAGGGTGCGACAGGCCTGGGCGGGGATCCCATCCTCGGGTTTGAGGGAAGAGGACTGCTCTCTGCTGTGGAGTTTGGAGCTGGGTGCTGAGGGAGTCCCAGGTTCCAGGATGGAAGGAATATGCCAGACTCTGGAAGTGGCAGGAATTGGCAGTCAAGTATCCCAGTGCTGTCGTTTCCAGGTTGGGTGACTTGAGCCAATTATTTCACCACTCCCAGCCTCAATTTCCTCGTCTGTGTGTTGGGTGCAGTACTACCAACGATATTCTAATGCTGGCAACAGTAATTGTGATAGATACTCGGTTTTTTTTTTTTTTTTTTTTTTTTGTCTTTTTCATTTTTATCGGTACCAGGGATCAAACTCACGACCGCCTGCTTGCAAGGCAGGTGCTTATGCCACTGAGCTAAATCCCCAGCCCCGTGATACATATTCTGAAAGAAGATAATATTGGCATGGTGACAAACCCACACCATTCGGCCTGTACAATCAAGCAGAAATTAATAATGAAGAAAGTCCCTGTGAGTTCAGCACTTATTAAGCTTATCTTCTAGTAGGGGGAGATGGACAATAAAGGAAACCTGGCTATGAGGAAGGAACACAACTTTCTAAAGTGATGACAGTTTTGGAGGAAGTAGATCAATAGAGATAAGAAGGGTGTGGCACAGGCGATTTGAAACGGGATAATCAGGGAAGGCCTCTCGGAGGAGGTGACTTTTAAACTGAGATTTAAAGACAGGAATCCTTTGATGCTAGGAGAACAGGAAGTGCTGGGGTCCTGGAGAACAAGCTGCAGTTGTTTGGGGAGCAGACAGAAGGGTCAGTGTGGCTGGAGGACAGGCAGCCAAAGGAGGGAGGGTGGGGAAATCAAAGGGAGCCCTTGAAGAGCAAAGGAGGAGCTTGGATGTTCTGCTGAGTGCAGCGGAAACCCGCAAGAAGTTTAACAAGTGTAGTACGTGCACCAGGGACTGAGTTTTAACCATGCACCTGGGTGACTCGACAGGCACCAGGTGCCGCGGTTCACATGAATTGAAAGCTGGAAGCAGGGACGAGAAGCAGTGTCTGTGTATCAGATGAGGCCAGAGCCTAGTTTGGAGGTCTGGACCTCCTGAGAGGGAGTGGGACTGGTACAACTCTGTTACCATCCCTAGAGCCAGATGGGCTAGATTGGGATCCAAGCTTTATTCACTGGCTGCAAGTTACTAATAACCTCTCTATGTCTGTTTCTCTCTTCCTCTCTGTCTTTTTGAGACAGTCTTGCTATGCATTTCAGGCTGTCCTTGAGCTCATTTTGCAGCCCAGGCTGGTCTCAAACTCACAGTGATCCTCCTGCCTCAGTTTCCCAAGTGCTGGGATTACAGGTGTGTACCACCACAGCTGGTTTTCTTTCACTTTTTTTTTTCTTCTTTTTTATCTGTACCGGGATCGAACTCACAACTGCTTGCTTGCAAGGCAGGTGCTTATGCTGCTGAGCTAAATCCCCATCCCCTTCTTTTTTTTTTTTTTTTGTGGGTCTTTTGAGAGACCGTCTCAATATTTAGTTCACTGCTCTGAACTTACAGCAATCCTCCTGCTTTAGTTTTAGAAGTGTTGGTATTCCAGGTTTGTACCACCATGCCCAACTGCCTCCGTTTCTTCATGTATAAAACGGGTGATAACAAATGTTAGTATGTGTAGCTCTTACAATAGTCTTAGCACACAGCAAGCACAGTGCCGTATGTGTTAGTTATGGGGCCCTGCCCTGAGAAGATTCATAAGTACTCTGGTTCAGGGTCTCTAGGAATTAGGGAAATAGCTTCTTGAGTACACTGGATCCTTGAGGCTAAAGTTTTGAATGCAAAATGAGGATCCCTAGGGGAAGAGAATAAATAGCTGCGAACTAAAATTCCTGAGGAGGGAGAATACGGACTGAACTCAGATCCTGAAGAAGTTAGAAAGTCTAAGTCTCTGAAGGAAAATGAGTTTGTGTCTCTGTGCATGTCTGTGTGTGTGTGTATGTGTGTGCGCGCGCACGCGCGCGTGTGTGTATCAGAGTGAAGAGTGTTCGGTTAGGGAAATGCCTTTCAGTTCTGGGAGGAAAGATGGGCGCTTAAGCTGGGGAGGCGGAAGTCTAGCAGTCCAGTTAGGTTGTGAGTCGAGTCGGCACCGGGTTGAGGTACCCCGGGGTATGTTGGGGCGGTGCCCCCCGACGGGTAGGGTTCCATTGAAGGGGAAGAATCAGGAGATCCGAAGGCTATAGCGGGATCTTCCCCACACTGGCCTTTTGAGGAGCGAGCCGAGTTGAGCGCTCGAGACCCGCTTCCTCCTACAGGAAACCGCAGGCGGCAGGCACACCCACCCTGCAGGGAGAAGCGCCCACCTTCCACCCTCCCGCGAGGCCCACGTGGACAGCAGCAGGCGGCGGAGGGCGTGGCCTGCGGTAGAGGGTGTGGCCAGAGAAGACCACGCCCCCGCCTCTCCGGAGGCGGACGCTGAAGGTGGCCCAGCGCTTTTGGCTGCTTCTCTGCCAGCCGTTGGTCGCGCATGCGTAGTGAGTCTGCGAGGACCTAAGGTGGTGGTGAGCGCTCTCCTCTCTCTCACAAGTCCCGGCGTCGGCACCGCTTCTTGCTAGTGAATTCTTAAAATACCGTGGTTTTAATCAGCCTATGACACCCACCCTCGCCGCCCTCCCACCAAACCTCTTGTGTTTTTCCAATTTGAGCGCCAATCTGCGCCGTAATCACCGGAGCCCCGCCCTTCGCCAGCCCTGGCCTCGCCTTTATAGGCCCATGGCCCCTCCCCTGGTCTGCCCCGCAGCCCCGTCCCTCGGCAGACTTGAAAGCCCTGCCCTTTACAGTACCCAAGCCCCGCCTCTAGCCCCATTCTTTAAGAGCTCCTGGCCACACCATTTTCGCCCCCTCAGCAATTAAACACTTGAGCTACGCCCCTCGCCAATGCCCGAAGTCCCGCCCTTTACAGTATTCCACTCCCACCTTTTGTCCCCCCCACCTTTTTACACGCCCTGCTCTATAAATTTCCTGGCTCTTCCCTCTTACCCCACCCAAAAACTTTTCTGGCTCCTCCCCTGTCTCCCTGCAGCTCCGCCCCTTGCTCACTCCATAGCTGCCCTCTTCTCAGGACCTGAACTACTCCTGCCTAGAGCAGATCTCTGGCTCCTCCTCTCGGCAGCCCCAAGCCCCCGCCCCTGCGCTCCGCGGCCTTCTCAGCCCCGCGCTTCGCAGACCCGGCCGTCTGTCAATCTTAGCTTCCATTCATCGCCCTTGCACACCTCCCTCCTTCCCCACTCCCTCCGCCCCTCCCCGGCCGCTGTCCTCTAGCCTCATTGGCCTGTTTATCTCCCCAGTAACCAGATCACAACAGTGTGCTTGCAGCACCCAGGACAGGTCAGGCACTGGAGCAGGTAGGGCCTGCTGGGGTGTCTCCTGGCTGGGACGTCCCCTCTGTCCTGCTGCTGTGCTAAGGAGCTGGGACTTGGAGATGCTGATAACCAGCTTGAGAGACTAGACCAAGCTCCAAGGTGGGCGGTGGGAGGGTGGGATATCGCCGTCCATCTCCTTGCAGGAACTGAGACTCAGAGAGAGGCTAGAGTGATTATGTGTGGCTCCACTCCCTTGCCTGTCCGGTCTGAAGGCTCCGAATCTTCACCTACAGGACACCGCTTTCTTTGGCCGCGATGCCTTTGGGACTCTCTGCAAGGAGCACCCTCTCCGAGGAGGGCAGCGAGGTCCTCCTGGAGAGCCTGGGTAATTCGTGTGTTCTTTCTCAATCCATCCATTCTTTTTCTGTCCTCAATGTACCCCTTTTCTAGGTACCCTGCCCCGGGGTCCGGGACAGAGAGGCCTCTCAGGTGCACCCTCTAGCGGGGAATCAGAGGTGTGCCGGGGTGGAGGTGACACGAATCGATGGGTGGGCCAGGTCTAGGCAGTGGAGGGGCCCAGGAAATAGAGGGGTCCAGGAAGACTTCCGACAGGCAGCAGAGGTTTGATCGGGGCCGGAACTTCTAGGAACTGCAATGGGAAGAAGGGACTGGTGTTTTCACCAAGAACAGTGTGTGGCTCTTAAAGGAGGATTTCTCAATCTCAGTAGTATTGATAGTCGGGGTAGGATAATTTTTTCTTATCCTTGCCCCGACCTGTTCATTGTAACAGCGTCACTAGGTTTAACCCTCAGTTGTTAATTCCCCCCTTCCGCTAAGTGTGACAATAAAAAATGTCACCACGGTGTCAAATGTGAGAACCAATGGGTCTTGGTGGGCCAGCCTGAGGAGCTAAAACTGTCCTGAGGGTACTGGGGTGCTTTGGAGGCCTGTGAGTAGGAGGAGGAATGGAGTCCTCAGAGGAAGGAGGCTCTGGGAACACTGCAGGGCGGTTGAGGAGGAATCTGTTGCTAGTTCAGTCAGAAAGGGTGAGTTTGAGTCCGGGGACCAGAGGAGAGAGGCATTAGGCAGGAAGAGGGGGCTGAGGGCTGCTTGGAAGAAGGGATCCAGGTCTGGTGCCCGGGTTGGGGGTCCTGCTCCGGGAGATCGGCGGCCTTCCCGGCGCGCCCTCTAGAGGTAACAACCAACCTGTGCCCACAGTCTGAGTGGAGAGGAATCTGAGGTCAGTTTGGGGTGGAGCCATGAGGGAACCTGAGGTTCTTTGCGGTTCCTTTGCAGTTTGTAAGACTCTAAGGGGTCAGAATTCCTGGGTGCTAGGGAGGAAGGGGATGCCCATGGCATCTTTGCCCCGACTACCCTCAATAGATTGGGAGCTGAGCAGACTGCAGCGACGGTACAAGGTCATGGAGATGGAGAGGCAAGCCTACAGCAAGGAAGTCCACCAGCGCATCAAAAAGCAGCTGTGAGCCCGGCCTGGGCCCTGCCCTGGGAGGGGTGTCGAAGGCCACGAGGTGTCCAACCTTTAGCTTACACTGAGCTTCGCCCCCTCTGCCCTCTCCCGCACCTGGCCTGGGCAGTGAGGAGATCCGGCACCTGGAGCAGGTGCGGGCCGATCTCCAGACGAAGATCACCGTGGCTCAGAGCCAGGTGAAGCGGCTTCGGGATGTCGAGCGGCTGGAGAACATGGGCCGCCTGCTCAAGTGCAGGGCTCAGGTGCAGGCGGAGATGGAGGAGCTGCAGCAGCAGACTCGGGCTCTGGACAAGCAGGTGGGTGCGTGGGCCTGCGCTATGGGTCCTGCCTGGGCCCTGTGCAGCTCTGCAGGAGCCTTGGCTGCAGCGGTGGCCTTGGGAGCAGGGGTGTCTTCCGCGCCAGGTTGTGTGCCAGCTCACTCTCGGTGCTAACCGGTAAGGCTTTCTCAGACTGCAAAGCCTGCACTGGGATCCTGGCTCTGTCACCCTGGGTCTTTGCCTCCCTGGCCCCAGTTTCTTCACGTGGGAAGGAGGATTATGGGGGCAGCAGAATGGAGGCAGCTTTCTAATCCAGCACCTCCCGATCTTGCTTTCTGGCTTTACAAATGATGTGGTTTTTCAAGACCCGTGTCCTTCCAGGTTTTTGCGACTCACTGTGATAGGGTTTCCTGTACATCTGGAGATGTAAACATACACACAAACTGGTATCAAACAGAGATTTCCACCAGATAACACCTTTTTTCTATGTGAGATTCATTTTGCTATTTCTAACCTAATTGTCATCTAAAACCCCACCTGTCTAGAGTCTAAACTGTGTTTTTGTACATTGTTGGCTCATGAGAGTTGGAAAACTTACTCATCTTGGTGGCCTGTATAAATGCACCATCTTGCAATTCTGGGTGTGGTGGTGCACACCTGGAATCCCTGCACTGGTGAGGCTGAGGCAGGTTAGCCTTGAGTTCCACATCAGCCTGGATTACAGAGTGAGTCCCTGTTGCAAAAAGCAAATAAAAAGCCTGGTGTGCTGGCACATGCCTGTAATCCCAGCACTCTGGAGGCTGAGACTGGAGGATTGCTGTGAGTTTGAGGCCAGTGTGGGCTTCAAAGTGAGTGAGTGCAGCCTGGTCTGCATAGCAAAACCCTGTCTCAAAAAGACAAAAAAAAAAAAAAAAAAAAAAAGGAAAGGAAAAAGGAAGGATTGGAGATACAGCTTAGTTGCACAGTCCCTGCCTGACAAGCACAAAGTCCTGAGTTTGATTCCCAGAACCAAAAACAAACAGACAAATAAAATCTTACGGTTCTGGAGGCATGAAATCAGAAGTGGATCTCATGGGCTATGATCAGGGTGTTGGCAGGGTTGCATTTTCTGATGCAAGGGGACAATGTATTTTCAGTCCCTTTTTGTGCCTCGATGCCACCTGCAAGGCTTGACTCATGGTCCCTTTCTCTGCTTTCAAAGCCAGCAATACCTGCATCACTCTGACCCCAGCTTCCTTCGCTTCTTTTGCTCCCCTTTTTGCTTAATAGACCGCTGAGGTGGCACTTGGGCTCATCCTCGTGCCGCAGGAGCGTCTCCCCATTTCCAGATCCTTAGCTTCACATGCATGCAGAGTTCCCCTGGTCGGTCACAGTAGCAGCATAGCCACAGGTTCCAGGAATTAGGACGTGGATGTGTGCAGGGGCCATCATCTTGCCTGTCATATGTTCTGTTTTTGTTCACTGTTTTTTTTTTTTAACAGCTGACTTTGTGTCAGTCTTCAAACAGCCCTTGATCTCACCTGACTGCCCTTTGAAGCTGAATTCTGATTTTCTCATGTCAGGCTTTGGGTTGTTTCCAAGGGGTGCAGTGGCGTGGTGGGTGTGGCTGCTGGACTTTACTTTTCCTTCGCCTTTCATGGACGCTCACTAGAGTTAGGCTCAAGCAGGGGCATCTTATTTTTTTTTTAACAACAGGGATTCTTTTCCCTGGAGAAATGCGATTATGGAGTATTGTAGGTCTGGTGAGATTTAGGGTCGCCAGGGGTGAGACCAGGAAGTCCCCATGAGGTTGAGGAGGGATGGAGTTATCTGATGACCTTCATTCAGCCCAACAGATGTTTTGAGTTCTAAGTTCAGGCACAGGAACAGCGAATGAAATGCACCAGGGCTCCTGCTTATGTAGTTTGTAATCTGCCAGGAAGAAACTGACAAGAGGCCAGATAAAGAATCTGTGGCAGAAACCATCTGGATCTAGCACAGACAGGGAAGAAACTGGGATTATCACAAGGTGGCTGAGGAACACAGTGAGAAGGTTTCGTGTGTGTCAGAAGGACAGAGGGACCGGAACAGGGTGGAGGTCACATGGGACAATGACCAGAACCAATAAAAAACCACATACATGATGCCAGGAAGCCTCAGAGTCCCAGACGGGATGCATAAAAAAACCACAATCTACAGGGCACAGGAAGCTTTGGAATAATAAAGCAGGCAGATCATAAAAAGACATTACTTTCAAAGGAACCACAATGAGACTGACAGCTGATTTCTCCAAAGAAACATTGGCAGTCAGGAGACGGCTTAACTTCAGGACTGAAGGGGGGCGCTGGAGCCTTCAGCTGCTGCACCTGGGGAAATGTTCTTTCAAGAACAAGAGAGCAGGAGACACATCCCAGGAAAGAAAAGTACAGAATTAGTCTCCAGTTAGGTTTTAACTGATAGAAATTATAAACCAGTGTTTCTTAAGCTGCATGAGTGTAGGATGAATTTTCTAAATTTCTGATCTGTTACCAAGTGCTACTGTTTTGCTTTTTGGTAGTACTGAGAATCAAACCCAGAGGCTCATGGATGTTAGTCAAGCCCTGGAGGGAATGTAAGATGGTAAAACCTCTCTGGGAAACCAAGTCAGCAGTTACAAAGAAATAAACAAACAAAAAAGAAATAAAGCATCCCCTTCGGTAGGCTTCCACTCTGAATATTTACCCAAGAGAAAAGAAAACATTTGTCCATGAGCTGGGTGTGATGGTATGACCCACGCCTATAATCCATGCACTCAGGAGGCTGAGGCAGGAGGATGGCCACCAGTTTGAGGCTAGCCTGGCTTACATAGTGAGACTCTGTCTCAAGAAACCAAAAAATAAAAAAAATTGCAAAAAGCAAAATTTGAGTACTTTTAAAGATTGAAAGAGAATGTTTTCTCATCTTGAGAAGAATTTCTTGGATGAGTGGGTCCTAAATTTTCTTTTTCCCTGGAACTCTGAATTTCTTGGCCTTTTTTTTGAGGTGGGGTTTTGCTACGTTGCCTAGACTGGACCCAAACTTGTGAGCTCAAGTGGCTCTCCTGCTTCAGCCTCCTGAGTAACTGGGATCATGTCTGGCTTCCTAGTAAATGTTTTAGCCTTCATAGAAATCCTTGACAGTCTGAAGTATGCTAGGAAATAGTGCCTAGGGGTAAAATGCTCAATTTCAGCGTTTGCTTATTTTTGTGACATCTGTGCTCCTGCTGATGTGCAGACTTGAGGTAGCCCTGTGAGTCATACCACTGAGTGTCCCTCTCCTGGGATCTAATAGAATCTGTGACTTCTGCTGCTGTCCCACGAATGAGGCGTGGGTGACAGATTAGCTCGTGACATTTAGGACTTCATCTTAGTTGACTGCAGACTGCAGACACTGCCTCACTGGCACTGAGAAACCTGCTTTATTGTGGGACAGAGGTGCCTGTGTGGTCTCTGGGTTGTGGGCTCTTGCTCTGCTTCCTGGGTCATGGGTGGGCTGTTGCCTCTGACATACCTTCCCCTGCCATGGCTACCCAGGACCTCACCGGAGCCCAGGGCCACAGGGTCACCGGATCTTGGGCTAGAACCTCAGAATCATCAGCTGAAATAAGCTTTTCTCTTCCCAGGTTCATAGCCTCAGTTATTTTGTCACAGTAGTAGGAAGCTGGCTGAGACAGTGATGCAGTAATGGAAAACTAATACCACGGAAGTCTTCATGCTACCAGCTGTTAACTCCTGGCTCACAGAATTCCTGAAACATAACCATGGGTTCTCCAGTTGTCTCGAGTGACCCCAAGTATCACACTGCTAATAACTGTATTATTATTATTTGGCTTTTTTGAGACGAGTCTCTAGCCCAGGTTGGCCTCAAGTTTGTAGAAATCTTCCTTCCTCATCCTGCTGAGGGCTGGGGTTACAGATATGTGTCACCATGTCCAACTAAAAGTTTTTTTTTTTAAATTTATTTTTTTATTTTTAAAAATTGAGACAGGGTCTCTATGCAGGTCAGGCTGGCCTTGAACTCACTTTGCAGCCCAGGCTGGTCTCCAACTCGCAACAATCCTCCTGCCTCAGCCTCCTGAGTGCTGAGATTACAGGTGTGAGCCACCACGCCCACTTAAAAGTTTCTTTTATTAACTGATTCGGTTCAAATAACTATTATGTGTTTGTGTTTTAGCAGGTTAGAAAGCATTTGTAACATATATGCATAAATTCAAAAATGTATTTAACCTGCCCCCACCTCACTGTGTAGTCCAGGCTGACTTTGAACACCCCTGGGTGCTGAGATGACAGGCGTGCGCCGTCCTGCATGCACCAATCTGTGTTTCATACTCCAGAGCCATAATTAGCAGGCGGGAATGCGGGCCTTGGTGCACGCTGTGACGCATTTCTTTTTTTGTCTTTTTCATTTTTATCGGTACCGGGGATCGAACTCACGACCACCTGCTTGCAAGGCAGGTGCTTATGCCGCTGAGCTAAATCCCCAGCCCCTTGCGATGCATTTCTGATCTTGCAACTGAATATCGCCACCCTCGTTCCCCGTTGACTTCTAGTCGATTCTGGGTTGTGTTGTCATTGCTTTTTCCAGACTGAAAATTAAAAAACAAAAAAACTCTCCCAAATAGTTGAAAGTTTAGTTGGGGAAGTGTAGGCTCACACGCGGTTGGCAGAATAAGTGCACAGTTAAACTCTGTGCATTTTGCTTAGTTGCCCAAGCAGGAACATTGGTGGGTTTTTTTTTTTTTTGACTTTTATCGCAGTAATCGCTGAAAACTTGATTTTCCCACAGACGCGACCGTGAAGGAACGTAGCGCCATCTTGTGTCAAGCCTGTGCACTGCACTGAGCCTGTAGTTAATGTGTCCGACCAAGGTCAAAGTTGGCCCCAGGCATTTACAATGTCAGCCTGGTTTGGCGGTACGTGCCTGTCATCCCAGCACTCGGGAGGCTAAAGCAGGGGAAACGCCACAAGTTCGAGGCCAGCACGAGCTCTTTAGTGAGTTTATGAAATCCAAGGCCTTGAATTTATGGCAATCCTCCTGTCTCGGCCTCCCGAGTGCTGGGATGACAGTTGTTCCACCACGCCTGGTTTAGATCTTTTTGCTTTTTAAGCCCTTAGCTCAGTGGGAAAGACAGAGCACATTGCATGTAATTAAAAATGAGTGCAGGGATGGGAAGCGGGGGAGGGGGTGAGGGTGGGGCTGGCTTCAGATACAGGCTGACTCAGGGCCTCTAATGACATCAGGCTCACGCTTGGCACCTCTCAGGCTCTCTGCACTTCTGTCAGCTGGCCTTGCTCCCCCATATCCTCCTGGGCGCGGTGACCATGCCGGCCCCAGTCCTATGCTTCAGGTCTCAACTTCCCCCAAATCCCAGGGGAGGTGTCAGAGGCCCTGGCCAGGCCCAGGGGTGCAGCAGGCAGCCCCACGCCAATGACACAGAGCGGTGGGCATGGAGAAGATTACAGGGCTGTTGGGACCACAGGGACAGCAGATGTCAGCTGCATGCACTGCCCCTCTACCCCTGCAGCCATTTGGTCCTTCCTGGGCACCAGTTGGACACCTGCATCTTTCTTCTAGATCCAGGAGTGGGAGACCCGGATCTTCACCCAGAGCAAGAACACCCTGGCTCCAGGGGTCATCAGGGATCACAAGGCCAAGATCCGACGCAGGATCAAGATCCTGGAGGACCAGCTGGATAGGGTGAGGCTGCCCTGGGCTCTGTCCCGGCCACGACCTTGGGGGCCAGGAGAGCCAAGCACAGGGGCAGCATCAGGAGGAAACACCCTGGACTGGGAGGTCCCAAGGGAAGGGCAGGTGTACCCGAAGAGGACACAGGCTGGTCTCCACCCTACTGGTGCCCACTTGGTTGAGCTGGGGGAGGGTGGTAGGCCATGCCACACAAGACTCCATGTCCCTGCTCCCAGGTCACCTGTCGCTTTGATGTCCAGCTGGTGCGCAATGCGGCCCTGCGGGAGGAGCTGGACCTGCTGCGCATTGAGAGGGGCCGCTACCTGAACGTCGACCGCAAGTTGAAGAAGGTGAGTGAGCTTGAGGCTTTCCCAGGCCGGACTGTGAAGCCAGCCCAAGTGTGGAACCATGGGATTGGCTTAGGCTCTGGGGTAGGGATGGGGAACTGCAGGAGGTGGGGCTGCGACAGCTAAAGTGGCCTTATTTCTATTGGGGGCACACAGGCGACGTGCAATATGGTCACTCAGAGCACCAGGGAGCCAGTGAGGTCACTTACATTCCAGGGTTCATTTAATAACCTTCTCAGTCCATCGAAGGACCTGCCTTCCCTCCATTCTTTTAAAGTGATTTCAAATTTGCAGGAAAGGTGCAGGAAACATACAAGATACTCCTACATATCCTTTATCAAGATTGATAATTTGCCACATTCTCTCTCTGTTTTTTGAGACAAGGTCACTTTATGTAGCTCAGGCCGGCCTTTAGTTTATGGGATCCTCCTGCCTCAGCCTCCTGAGTGCTGAGATGACGGGCATATGCCACCACACCCAGATTCTCTCTATGTATGTGTGTGTTTCATTACTGATAAGATTGTATCCAAAAGAAGAGAAGTATAAAACAAAAGAGGCCTTTATTCTGAGAATGCAGAGAGAGAAAACCAAAACACCTCCGACCCCTGGAGTCCCGCTTTCTCTGTGGTGGACACGTGGTGTGGGAGGGTATATAGGTAGCCTCGGTTTGGGGTGGAACCTAAGGGGGCATTAGGGATGCACGGGTAGCCCATTGGTCTTTGTTTGGCGCCATAGGTAAATTCCTAGGGGTGGGGAAGATGGAGTCACAGGTAAATTCCTAGGGGTGGGGGAGATAGGAGCTCCTTGGTTCCACCTCTAAGGCTTCACCAGCTACAGTGTCTTGTCTGGGTCAAAGCTCTTTCAATTACTATTTTTGCTGAAAATGACTTATTATCACAGTACTATTTGATAGCACGTTGTAGACATTATGCCTCAAGTATTTCAATGTGTATTTCTTTTTTTTTTTTTTTTTTTTTGTTTGACACAGTGTTTTGCTGTGAATTTCAGGGTGGCCTTGAACTTGATAGGCAACCCAGGCTGGCCTTGAACTTGTGATCCTTCTGCCTCAGCCTCCAGAGTGCTGGGATGACAGGTGTGCACCACTACACCGGGCTTCCATATGTATTTCTTAAAAACAATGATATCTGCTTTTTTATTTATTTATTTTTCTGGTCTTTTTGAGACAGGGTCTCTCTGTGCAGTTCAGGCTGGCCTTGAGCTCACTTTGTAGCTTTGGCTGGTCTTGAACTCGAAACGATCCTCCTGCCTCAGCCTCCCGAGCGCTGGGATTACAGGCATGAGCCACCACACCTGGCTATTTGCTTTTTTATTTTTGTCTTTCTTTTTTTGGTGTTTTGAGACAAAACTCAGGGTCCTTTGCTTAGTAGGCACATGTTGTACCACTTAGCTCCATCACCAACCCCCATGGTGCCATTTTTTCTTTATAAACAGCATAGTTACCTAAGTCAGGAAGTTGAATGTGGCTGGAATTCTAAACAGTCAACATTTCAGGATCCCTGATTGCCCCAATGACGTCCTTGGAGGCTGATTTGATTTTCCAGCCTCAGCCCAGGCTGCAGGCCAGCATTCCAGGTTGCATCTGATTGTCCAGGCGCCGGTCACCTGAAATAGCGCCTTGGCTCTTTGTCTCCACGACCTTGACACTTGGGAAGCATCCAGGCCGGCTCTACCGTGCGTGTGTGCGGTCCTCCCCCTGGACACACTGATATTCGGGGTTATCCAGGGCCTGCATTTCAGCTGCACTCCACCACTGGGAGCTGATGTCTCTGAGGGCCTGATAGCGGGATGCCCCTGACCAGCCCGTCCCATAGCCAGCGAAGTGGCTTTGACCACTGGGTTGACCTTCTTCTCTATGATGACCAAGGCGTCTTCGGGAGACTCTGACTCCCGTAACCTTTCACTCAGTCGTGCTAGCTTCTGTTAATGATTACTACCTGAATAGTTAGCACCACCTTGCCTGCCAGAAGGTGCCTTTTCTACTCTATCATTTATTTGGCTATTTTTTATTTTTGAGGCAAAATCTCCTTATGGTAATTCAGGCTGGCTTGTGTAGCCCCCGGCTGGCCTTGAACTTGTGTGGATATTCCTGTCTCAGCCTCCCAACTGCTGGGGTTACAGATGTCTCAGTCACCATGCCAGGCTGAGACAGTTTATTTTAAAAACAAACTCTTGATTTCTTAAAGATCTTTTCACTCTTGCAATTACAGAAGCACAAATAATTCTGTGCTTGTGCTGCCCCAGCTCTGGTTTTTGCTTATAAAGGACTAGGTATTGGAACCCAAGATTCAGATACTAAAAATCTTATTGCTACAGGGGTGGCATTACTTCGAGGTCCTTTCCCTGGAAACCTCCAACATCCCTACATGTGTCTGAAAATTATGCTTTCTCATCAGTAACCTCAAGGTGCAATCTGAGCAGGTGTTGGTGGCACATGCCCGTAATCCCTGTGCTTAGGAGGCTGAGGCAGGAGGATGGTGAATTCAAGGCCAGCCTGGGCAATAGGCTGAGACCCTGTTTTAAAAACCTAAGAAAAAATTCAATCTAGCATTGCCAGGTTCCCCCTGGAGCCCTCCCCACTTAATCTTCCCATTTTTCTTCCCCCTCAGTGGGAACCGGGCTCCCCAGAAGCTTCAACCCTCTTCAACTCTACCCTGCTGCAGGGTTCAAGCTTTGCCTGTAGTTTGTTTTCCTCTTGGCTCTGCAGGCATCTGTATGCCTTCAGATGATCAAAGTTACCTGGCACAGCGCCTGTGTGTTGGTTTTCTGTGCAGTTATATTCATCATTTGAAATAGTTAGGTTTATATACTTCTGTTTGCATTCAGTTTTAGTTTTCTCTGCAGTCTTTGATTTAATCTCTTTTATGAATATGTAAATATGAGAAGACTCCTAGATCAAAACTATTCCAAAATGTGTTCCATGAAGACATCGTTGCCTCCCCAGCTTTTCTGCCTCATTCCTATGCAGTCCCAGTAGGCCTTAGCCTCTCCTTAGCTTCTGTCTTCTCCTCCCTTCCCTCCCTCCCCTCCCCTCCCTTCTCCTCCCCCCTCCCTTCCCTTCCTTGCCCTTCCATTCCCTCCCTCCCCTCCCCTCCCTTCCCTTCCTTGCCCTTCCCTTCCCTTCCCTCCCTCCCCTCCCTTCTCCTTCCCTCCCCTCCCTTCCCTTCCTTGCCCTTCCCTTCCCTTCCCATCTCTTCCTTGCCCTGCCTTGCCCTTCCCTTCTCTTTTCTTTCCTTTTTGTTTCATTTTGAGACAGAATCTTACTTTGTAGTCCAGACTGGCCTCAAATTCAAGGTGATCATCTTGCTTCAGCCTCCTGAGTGCTGGGGTCTGAGGCAGGTGCATAACAGCTGGCCTCCTTAGTTAGTGGTTATTTTTGCAAAAGTAACTGTGTCTGTGTGTGCCCCTCGGCACATGTGTTTAAATATCTGTACATCTATGTATGTCCATGTATATTTCATTTCTGTCCTTTCCTCCTTTGGAAAGAGAAAGAGCCCCTGCTCCCCACCATTTTTTGTTCTGTAGCCCAGGCTTGTAACAAACCCTAACCCTAACCCTAACCCTAACCCTAACCCTAGCCCTAAACCTAACCCTAGCCCTAACCATAGCCCTAACCCTAGCCCTAACCCTAGCCCTAACCCTACCCCTACCCCTAGCCCTAGCCCAAACCCTAACACTAACCCTAACCCTAGCCCTAGCCCTAACCCTAACCCTAGCCCTAACCCTAACCCTAACCATAGCCCTAGCCCTAACCCTAGCCCTAATCCTAGCCCTAACCCTAGCCCTAACCCTAGCCCTAGCCCTAGCCCTAGCCCTAGCCCTAACCCTAGCCCTAGCCCTAGCCCTAGCCCTAACCCTAGCCCTAACACTAACCCTAACCCTAGCCCTAACCCTAGCCCTAACCCTAGCCCTAACCCTAGCCCTAACCCTAACCCTAGCCCTAGCCCTAACCCTAACCCTAACCCTAGCCCTAACCCTAGCCCTAACCCTAGCCCTAGCCCTAACCCTAGCCCTAACCCTAGCCCTAGCCCTAGCCCTGACCCTAGCCCTAACCCTAGCCCTAACCCTAGCCCTAGCCCTAACCCTAGCCCTAACCCTAGCCCTAACCCTAGCCCTAACCCTAACCCTAACCCTAACCCTAGCCCTAACCCTAACCCTAACCCTAACCCTAACCCTAGCCCTAGCCCTAACCCTAGCCCTAACCCTAGCCCTAACCCTAACCCTAACCCTAATCCTAACCCTAACCCTAACCCTAGCCCTAACCCTAGCCCTAGCCCTAGCCCTAACCCCAACCTTGGCGCTCCTTCCACCTCAGCCTCTCAAATGCTGGGATTATAGGTGTGATGAGCCCTGTGCAACCCAGAGCATGAGGTCAAATTCATACACATTTCCCAGTCCAGCAAGAAGGCTGGGTGGCCCCCGAGTGCATCGGCAGTATGGGTGTCTCCCGCTCGCACTGAGAGCTGCACTGTCAGCCCACAGCTCTGTGCCTTTGAAGCACCTCTCACAGAGGCCGATCCTGAGGGTCCAGGCCTGGAGGGGTCGCCATGGGGTGAGTCTTGGGTAGTAGCAGCGGCAGCAGCATTTGTTTGTCATCCTTCCCGACAGGAGATCTCCCTCCTGCAGCAGATGGTCAGCACCCTCATTGCCTCCTCCACCTCGGCCTATGCTGTCAGGTAGGGCCCAAGCAGCATGGGGTGGTGGGGAAGCCTCAGGGCTTGGGAACTAGATGGTCAGATTATTCAGAGTTAATGCTGTTAGTAATAAAGGCTGTAAAAAGATACTGTCAGAATGTCAGCTGGCTTTTGGCTGCTAGGCAAGTGCTTTGCCACTGAGCTACATCCTGAGCCAGTTTTAAACATCTTCAGGACAGGGTTTTGTGAAATCGCCTAGGTTGGTTTCTATCTTGGGATTCTCCTGTCTGCCTCAGCCTTCTGAGCAGCTGGGATTACAGGCCTGTACACATCTAATTTAGGGTCTAGCTTTTTTGTTTTTGATAATGTGCAGTCCCCTTCTCCCCCACTGATTACTCAGCTCCTCAGCATGGTGCTGGTCTTGGAGTATGTGAAACACCAGGCTTTTGTCAGTGCCCCCAGAATGGCCTGCAGCACGCTAGTGCAGAGAGGATTACGACGCAGCCCTGTGGTGTATGCAGCAGGGGTCTGGAGCCAGCAAGTATCTGGTGGATGAGAAGTGGGTTATTTATGAGCACTGGCCTGAAGGGCAGGCGCCTCAGGTAAATAGCTGTGTGCAACAGAGGTCAGGCATCAGCTTCTCTGTCCCTACTGAGCTCTAGTGGGCTCTGGGCTCTCTTCCGGCCTCTCTGCTTCCCTCCCAGCCACAGCCTGTCTCCTGGGCTCTCCTGCTTTCCTGTCTTCTGCCCAGGTCTGCTTTCCCCTCATGATCTCTGCTTGCTTGGGGCTCCCAATTTCTCTTGACCTCTGCTAAAGCCCAGGTCTTCCTCACTTGGCCTGTGGCTGTTTTCCGTCCTTCTCCCCTCCTTTCTACTAAATGTACAGAACAAAAATTTAAAAGTTACAGCTTGGTGACATTTAATACAATCATAGTGTGCAACTCTCATTTCTATCCAGATCCAAAACATTTTCATTGCCTCAAGAGGAAACTTGCGCTCACACAGCAGCCGAAGTCCTTCCTGCTTAGCCATTGCCCTGGAAATCACTACTCTCTCTCCCTCCCTTCCTCTCCTCCCCGCTTTTTTGGAGACAAGGTCTTGGCTATCTCAAAGTTCAGGGTCCAGGTTCAAGGTCCAGGCTGGCACCTTGCAACAATCCTTCTGCCTCAGCCTCCCAAATGCTGAGATGACAGGTGTGTACTGCCATGCCTGGCTAGGACTTTGCTCATTTTTCCTCCCATGCTGATTTCTCCCCCAGTGCACCTGTGGCTTCTATCCACACGGGGCTCTGGTTTCTTCTTACCCTGGCCTTGTCCTCCGATCCTGTGCTTTCTCTCTGTATAGTCCTCCAGCTTTGGCTGTGGACATGGTCAGGAGTGAGCCTTTGGGGGTGGACACTGCTGCCAGTCTCAGTTCCCTACACTGAGTCAGGGTGGTGAGCATGGCATCTGCTGCTGTAACTCGGGGTCCCCCTTTCCTGGACCTCAGGAGCCCCAGGCCAGAGAGCTCCAGGGCCTAGGCTGGCTATCAGGAGGACTGGCCTAAATTAACCTTCAGGGCAGCATCTAAATGGAGCGAGAAGCTGGGGTTCTGGGTGGCAGCACCCAGGACTGGCAAAGTTGTGGAGGTGGGAGCTAGTGAGGTTCTTGGGTGGGGACCTGCAGGAGAATGCCCCTTTATATCCCTGTGCCAGGGACACCCTGTAGCTAGGAGCACCCTGAAGCTGGCAGCACTACGTCGAAAGCTTAAAGGCAGCATTCACAGAGGAGTGGAGTGTTCATTGAGAGGCTGGTCACTGTCCCTGATATCCTAATGGGCTATGTGCTCAGGTGCCTGTCCTCACAAGGCCTGAGCTGTCCAGGTTACCTCACCCCTGGGTTGAAGTCTTGGTGTCCAGATGGAATCTCTCCCTATTTCCCCATCACTCATCTTTCCTCCTCTTCCATGGTTACATAATTCCCGGGCTCCCTGAGACCCCTGTGTGCATCCCAGCAATGCCCACCGGTGGCCTAGACTGATAAATCGGATCCTGCCAGGCTCAGTACCCCAGCTCTGATTCTACCCATGACCCCATCTGGACCCAGTTCTGGGAGCCCAGAAAGTTCTCTGCTTCTCGAGGCCACAGGCGACCAGTAACCTGATTATGCTGCTTCCTTGTGACCCAGATGACCACACTTTACCCCTGTGACCTCAAGCCGACCGCCCCATCTTTGTCACCCTTCGCTGGCACTGCTCCTTCAAGGACAGCAGGCAGAGCCCCCTCCAACCTCCATCTCCCTGCCCCAGGGAGGAGGCAAAGGCCAAGATGGGTGTGCTGCGGGAGCGGGCAGAGAAGGAGGTGGCGCAGAGTGACGCGGAGGCGAAGATATTGCAGCGGCAGGTGTTGCACCTGGAGCAGCTGCATCGATTCCTGAAGCTCAAGAACAACGAGCGGCAGCCGGATCCCGATGTCCTGCAGAAGGGCGAGCAGCGGGGTGAGGCCCGGACTGCTTCTCCACTGCTGGCCCAAGGGCTGTGAGGGCTCCAGGGTCTGGGCGTGGGCGGGGCCTGACAGGCAGAGAGGGAGCCGGACAGGGCGGGGCCTGGAGGGAGAGGGGAGGGTGGGGCGGGGCCTGACGGGGTTGGTGGTGAAGAGGGACAAGGAGGGGCCTGACCCCTGGACCCCACCGCACTGCTCCCTCAGCCAAAGAGGTGGCGGAAGGCCTCCGAAAGACCTCTCAGGAGAAGATGGTGCTGCGATACGAGGACGCCCTGAATAAACTGTCCCAGCTGACGGGTGAGAGCGACCCCGACCAGCTGGTGCAGAAGTACCTAGAAAGTGAGTGGCGCCCCTGCAGCCCTCCCGGGTCACCGTCCCTGCCCGTGTCCGCCCTGGCCCTGGCCCGGAGCTACTCCACCCCCCTATAGTTCCCCTCCCCATCAGGCTTAGGCCAGGCCTGCCGGCTCCAAGCCGGTCCCCAGACCCCCTCCCCCGCCGTGGAGGCCAAGCCTACTCTTTGGATTGTTCTTCCCCGTCCTGTGCCCTGTTTCTCTGTCCCTGCACTCTTTCTCGCGGCCTTTGTTTCCCTCTTTCTCAGCATCTCCTCTTTTGTCTTTCTCTCCACCTGTTGGTGGCTTTCTTGGTCGCTCTTTCTCTTGGACTTACTCTGTAATTCTGTGTCCCTGTGGTGTCTCTCCTTGTCTACATTTCTGGCTCTCTCATCTCTGCCTGCCTCTTTCTCAACACCTGTCTGTCCTCTGTGATCGCTTCATCCCTGTTTCCTGGCTGCGCGTCTCCGTCTGTTCCTGTGGACCCTGTCTGTCGCATCTCCTCCAGTCGAGGAGCGCAACTTCGCCGAGTTTAACTTCATCAACGAGCAGAATTCTGAGCTGCATTTCCTCGGGGAAGAGATCCAAGAGGTGCGTGAGTCCCTGGCTACTCCTTTCTTCCCTCCCCATCCTGCCCTCCCCTCTCCTCCTCTCCCCGCCCCGCCCCTGACCCCGCCCCTCGCGCTACCCCTCTCTCAGCTTGCCCCTCCCCGCCCCCCAGATACAGGAGGCCTTGTCCCAGGAACGCTTGCGTGCGGAGAACCCGCACCTGGGCGAGGAGGAGCACCTTGCCCTGCAGCAGCTTGTGGACACTGTGCGCACGGAGGCCGAGCAGATCGAGGCCCGGTGCCAGAGCCTGCGGGAGATGCTGGAGAAGCTCAAGGCCGGTGAGCGCCCACAGGAAGGATGTGGAATCCGCGGCTGGCCAGTGGGAGCCATCCCAAGGCCAGATTTGACTACTTAGCATCGAGTGTCACCTCACATCCTGCCCACCCATGCTTCCATCCAGACACCCATCCAAACTGATCTGTGTTCCCCATGGTTTTTCCGCCCATCTGTCTGTCTAGAGATGCCTAGGTGTGGGACTGTTGGGTCATAGAGCAGCTATATTGGGATTTATTAGGAAATCCCACAATTCTCCACATTGGTTGCAGCATTTAGGTGCGGGTTACAGATGCCCCCCCCCAGCGCTCTTTGCTCCCAATTATTTCAGGGTTACCCATCCGGAGGTGCCTCCTCTCAGTACAAAACCATTCTGGGTTTCCCACCCAAATGTTACTGGTTTTAGCTTCCATATTGAAGTCTTCAACCTATTACAAATTAGTTGTGACATCTAGGGCTGTCTTATCAAACTACCACAAACTGAGCCAGTTGTGGTAGAACATGCCTGTAATGTTAGCACTCTGGGAGGCTGAGGCAGGAGGACTGCAAGTCTGAGTCCAGCCTAGGCAGTTTAGTCACTTGGTGAGATCCTGTCTCAAAAACGAAAACAAAAAACAAATGAGTAAATAAACAACCAAAGCCAAAACAATACAAAAAGGCTGAGGATGTTGGTTCAATCCCCAGTAGTACCACCAAACAAGTGAACAAATCCCCAGAAGAATGATTTGTCACGGCTTAAACAACAGAAATGTATTGTGTGACAGTCTGGAGGCCAGAAGTCTGACACCACGTCATGCGTGGGGTTGCTTTCTCCTGAGGGCTGGGGGTGGGGGTCTGTTCCGGGCCTCTTTCCTTGGCTTTCTGATGGCTTCTCCCTATATCTCTTCACATCATCTCCCTGCTGTGTCGAGTTCACCTGTTAGTGATGACACTAATCCTACTCCATTATGACCCTGTCTTAACTAAATGCATCCCCAATGACTGTATTTCCAAATTAGCTCACATTCTGAAGTACTGAGGGCTAGAATTTTGGGGCACGCAGTTCAACGGACCTGGCCAGGATTCCCAACTGCCTCTATGATGGGTACAGCAAAGGATGAAATAAGAGGCAGAGAGAGATTAGTAATGTGTAAAGGTGGGGGGTGGGAGATCAGTGCTTCAGGATGGGCAAGACAAAGACTCCAGCTCGCCACTATGGTAGCAGCCAGTGAATGGAGCAGCAGGGGTAGCAAGGATTCCAGGAACAGTTTTTTGGTACCACAGATTGAACTCACAACTTTGTGCTTGCAAGGTAGGTGCTTATGCTGCTGAGCTAAATCCCCAGCTTGTCGTCAGGAGGCTTTATCTTGCCCTGTGAGTGCCACAGCATCACTAGACGTGGGACTTCAGCTGTGACCAAGAGAAAATGCAGAGTTTCTGGTCTGGCTTACAGGACAAGACAAGGATGCCTTCTAGACTCAATTTGTGATTTGTGGTCCCCAACAAACCCATAACACTATGGATGTTTTGGATTTACCTATTTCTTATGGATGGACATTTAGAGGAGTTTTAATTGTTTGCTGTTGTTATTAATGCCACTGAGGCTTCTCTTAGGAAGTTAAAATATAAAAACGATGTTTTTTTTTTTTTTTTTTCTTGAGACAGGGTCTTGCTATGCAGTTCAGGCTAGCCTTGAGCTCACTTTGTAGCCCAGGCTGGTCTCGAACTTGCAGTGAACCTCCTTCCTCAGCCTCCCAAGTGCTGGGATTATAGGGGTGTGTTGCCACATCCAGTTTAAAAGTGTATGCTTGGGGGCTGGGGATTTAGCTCAGCGGCATAAGTGCCTGCCTTGTAAGCAGGCAGTCTTGAGTTCGATCCCCGGTACCGATAAAAAGGAAAAAGCCAAAAAACAAAACAAAACAAAACAAAAAAACAAAAAAACAAAACCAAAAAAGTGATATGCTTTTTTTTTTTTTTTTTTGTCTTTTTGAGACAGGATCTTGCTATGCAGTTCAGCTGGTCTTGAGCTTACTTTGTAGCCCAGGCTGGTCTCGAACTCCCAACAATCCTCTTCCTCAGCCTCCCCAGTGTTGGGAAAAATACGCTCTTTTCTTTTTTCTTTTTTGGCAACAGGATCTCCTCACGTAGCCCAGACTGGCCTCGAACTCACTGTAATCCTCTTGCCTCAGCCTCCTGGGTACTGGGATTACAGGCATGCACCACTATGTCCCACTTTGTATAACCTTTAAAATGCATATCGTTTCTGATTGGGCATAGTGGCACATGCCCAGCACCCAGGAGAGTGAGGCAGGAGCATCACTGAGAGAGAATCCAAGTCAGCCTGGGCTATGTAGTGAGTCCAAGGCCACTATGTATTGTCTTTGAACTACATAGTAGCCTGTCTAAAAAAAAAGTACACAAAATGCAATGAAGGTATTCAGAATCATGGGGATGGTCCGGGCCACCTTCTTACTTTATTAACAGTAGTCAGTTAATAAAATGCAAGTGGCGAGGCAGGGGCCAGTGTGAGTGTGGGTTACAACACTATCAATCAGCCAAGGACAGTGATCAGTCTGGGTCTGATGTGAGGACGGTGAAAACAGCCCTGCACACCTCAATGGTGTGTGTCATGTGTGTCCTGTAGGCACCAACCTGAGCAGGGGGATCACTGGGTCAGGAGGTTGGGCTTGTTTCTAGTCAAGGTATCTGACAGGGGACATGAAACGGGTTTGTGTTTGGCCTCCCGAGCCCTGAGGTTAGGTGCACAACAGTATTGGGCCAAGTGCCTTTAAGCCTTTGGGGCTGGGTTGTGTCACCACAGAACAGGTGGCAGTGACCTGGGTTGACACATCCCTGACTACGGGTCCCTCCCTGACTCCAGACATCCAGCTGCTCTTCACCAAGGCCCATTGTGACAGCAGGATCATCGATGACCTCCTTGGGGTCAAGGGCCACTCGCGGGATCAGGACATAGGTCTCTTCCTGGGCATCATTGAGAAGCGGCTGGTGGAGCTCCTGACCGTGCAGGCCTTCTTGGACATGCAGGTGGGGCTGCAGAGGCAGCGGGTGCCCTGGGTGGTTCGGGCTGGAGCTGACTCCTGCTCTGACACTCTCAGAACCAGTCTTCAGAGGCTGATGCTGCACTCCTCGTGCTGGGCCAGAGCCTGGAAGATCCTCTAAAGAAAATGGACACACTGAAGCCTCCTGACAATCTGTGAGACCCAGGGCAGGGTGGGGTGCAGGGAGCAAATGAGATGGAGGATTTTTTTTTTTTTTGTCTTTTTTGTTTTAATCGGTACCAGGGATCGAACTCACGACTACCTGCTTGCAAGGCAGGTGCTTATGCCGCTGAGCTAAACCCCCAGCCCCAAGAGATGGAGTATTTTGGGGGCCTCAGTGGTGGCCTTGGGTGGGAAGAAGATGAAAGGGAGAACGCTAGAGGGCTGTATGGGAGGATGGGGCTCCAGGTATCTGGAGTGAAGAGAGCCAGGCAGAGTGGCTGAGGATCTCTGGAAGTTGCTGGGAGGCATCACTGACATTTTGTAGGTTGAGTCCAGACTTTTCCTCTCCACTCTAGAGAGGACCCTCCTGGCTTCACGGCAAAAGACAGCTACCCCATGAGCAGGGAGGAGCTACTGCGTGTCGTGATGAAGTCGGTGAGTGGGAGGCTTGGGGTCTGGGCAAGGACCACAGCCAGCCACCACCAGGACCCCAACTGTTCCCTCCCCTAGGTGGAGCTCCTGGAGCTGGGTCAGGAACAGAACCAGAAGGAGCTGTTGGAGGCTGCGAGGAAGCTGGATGGCACTGTGAGCCCTGGCTTCTCTGGCACCCGGGCCCTTGGCATGAGCCCTGTCCTGGGGCCTGCCAGGAAGAGCAGTGGGGTTCCTGGGTCCATCCTGAGTCACAGGACTAGCAAAAGCCATGGCACTGGCTCTGTTGGCCACGTCACTTTTGGAATTCCCAGTTTTAGCACAAATCAGCTGTTCAAATCTGGCTCCTTTGAGTCCAACCTGGCCTCCAGTTCCAAGGGCTCTGGTGGCCACCTGGGGTCCACTAGCCCTGGAGGTGGCACAGAGAGTAGAGGCAGAGAGTCTGCTTCCTTCAATAAGGACTCCCAGGGCAATGAGTAGAGGCGCCTTGCTCTGCCTGGCCCTCAGCAGGCTTTCTCTGTGTCTCTGCCTCGCTCTTTGCCTTGGGACGCTCTGCCTCTCTCTCCCAGCTGAGGCCTCTGCTTCTCTGTCCCTCTACCTCTTTTCATCTGCTTGTCCTCGTTGCCGGCCTCCTAGGCCTAATCCTCTGCTATCCCTGCTCCTCCTCTGCATCCCCGTATCTGGCTCCTCTCCTCACCTCTACTGCCCGGCTCTCCCAGCATCTGGTGTCCCCACATCTGCAGTTCCTTGGTCCTTACCCTCCAAGGCCCCCATATTGACCAGGTGAGCTGTGACCATGGGAGGTAAAGGACAGAGCTGGATGTTTACCCAAGCCTGGTTACAAACCAAACCTAAGCAGATAATGTGTCACCTACCTTTCAAACTTTGAGGCTTATTCCCTTCAAACTGGTGAGTGAGCAGGCTCGAGACATGGCTACTGCCTCTACCTCGAGCCCAGGGGAAAATCTGGCGCTTGTGCTCTGCCATTCAATCATTCCTCTTTCAAGACTTCCACATTTTGAGCTCTGGTGGGAGCTGCATAGACAGGACAGGCTGGGCTATGCTGCAGTGACAAACAGCCTTAGAATCAGTGGCCCTAATGTAGCAAAGATTTCTTTCCCCATTGTGGGTCACCCGAGAAGCCTGCTCCATGTCATCTGTGTGCTCCTGGCCAGTGGGACAGTCTCTGTCTGGAGAGGTGCTGGTCCTTTGGGCCTGTGAAAAGATGGGAAAATGGCAGAGCTTTTAGAGCATCGAACTGGGTGTGACTTGGCCACCTTTATTCACGCTCAGCCGTGGAAGGTCCCTTGGCTGTGCCTCGGCTCAAAGGGTGGTGGGGCCAGGGAGAGCAGCCTTTCTGGGAGGAGGGAAAGGAGGGGATATTTGTAGGCATCCTAATGCCAGCTGGGGGGTCACAGAGGCAAAGCTGGCCTTGCTCTTGTCCTTGGGGTTGGGAGGGGGCTTAGAACACGTGGATGACTCCTGTGGGAAGCTGAGTCATGCCAAACGCCCTCCCAAATCTT
Organism: Cavia porcellus; assembly: GCF_034190915.1. Classification (NCBI taxonomy): domain Eukaryota; kingdom Metazoa; phylum Chordata; class Mammalia; order Rodentia; family Caviidae; genus Cavia; species Cavia porcellus. Next base: position 27,138,365 of record NW_026947490.1, on the reverse strand, counting down.
AATCCAAACAGAGAATCGACCTACCCTTCTAACTCAGGAAGGTAGTGCTTCCAGTCTCATTCCCCTCAGGATGAGTGATAACTACATACCTTAAAGGAAGTTTTGTTTTTTGTGTGAGAATAAAATGAGTTGATAACAGATAGCCTGGCACAAAGTAAGTACTCAAAAATATCTGATTATAAGTACAGTCATCCCTTGGTGTCTGGAGGGGACTGGTCTCATAACTCCTGTGGATACCAGGATCTATATGTGTGCAGGTGCCCTATATGCAGCGGCGCAGTATTTATATACAGTCACATCCTCCTGTCTACTCTACCTCAGAACTGAAAGTGCTCCGCGAATAGGGATACAGTCCAGAACTCCATCCATAGTCAAAAGACAAAACACAGGAAACCAAACCTCTGATTTGACCATCTTTGATTAATTTGCTTTTATCAAGACAAAAAGAGTAGGACCGCAGGAAAGAAGTGTTTAAAGCAAATAAAGTAGTCCTAGTGTATTGGTTTTCAAGTACCCAGTTCCATCATGTGGACTTTGTAAGAAAACCTTCAGAAGAGAGAAGAGCTCAAGAATCTGATTTAGGGTGAGGGTGACATTTGTTTGTGGGTCAAGCAGCTGTCACCACCTCCCATGCATTCTCTGCCAGCCCGGAAGTTGAGCCACATGTGGTCCACGTAGCCTTCTACATTTGACCCAGACAGGGCTCCTTAGTTCTCTGTACAACACTCAGTCTTGTGGAGTCGTGGGCTTTAATAATGCCCATCCCTGCATATGAGAATGCATATGAGAAAAGAGAGCTGACGAGACATCCGTGTGTGCAGACAGTTTACATTCAGGGATGTCATCCAGAGGGCAGCCAACGAGTAAGTGGAACAGCACTTGAGAATCAAAACTTTCTTATAGAGAGAACAGTTTCCAGAATTTTTGGAATCCTTTGTTACAGTGTTGCTTTATGAATAGGTATCAGCCCCCTGGGGGCCCAAGGGAGATTTTTACCAGTGACAGCAGCAACAGCTGGCAGCGTGGAGTCGAGCAGAGCACAAGAACCACCACATCTCTGTTGTATATATTTTATCCAGGTCATTATCACTCACGTACATTCTTTCATGCTGGCCTCATTGGCGCTTGTGCAGTTGCCCACTGCTAAGTCATGGTTGCATACTTAGGCCCGATGTGCGCCTGTGGGGCGTGTCCTCAGGGCTCTCTGGATGTGTCCTTATATGCCCTGAACTTTGGCGCAGTCTGGGAGGGTCCCCACAACAGAGAACAAGAAAGCTGGAATGAGTTAATTCTCACACATGTCTAGGGCACCTGATCAGTATGTTTCTTCAGTTCCTGTCTGGCCAGGTATGGTGCTGTATGTGTATGTCCTGTTTATTAGGGAGGCTGAGGCAGGAGGGTCACCAGCTTTAAGACCAGCCTGGGTAACTTAATGAAAACCTATGTCAATGTAAAATAAAAAGGAGCTGAGGATGTAGTTCAACACTTCCTGGGTTCAGTCCCCATACTAGAGGTACCAGGCATTGAATTCAGGGTCTCCTGCTTGACAGGCAGACACTGCAGCACTAAGCCATATTCCGAGCCCCTCTTTGTTTTTTTTGTCTTTTTCCTTTTTATCGGTACCAGGGATCGAACTCACAACTGCCTGCTTGCAAGGCAGGCGCTTATGCCGCTGAGCTAAATCCCCAGCCCCTTGTTTTTGTTTTTTAAGACAGGGTTGCATGGTGTAGTTCATTCTGGCCTTGCAATCTCTGTGTAGCCCAGGCTGCCCTGGAGTTTGTGGCAATCCTCCTGCTTCAGTCTCCCTAGTGCTGAGATTACAGGTGGATGCCTCACGCCCAACCAGATCCTTTGGAATAATTTTAGAAACCTCTGCAGAGCTGTGGAGGGAGTGGGTCCCCTCCATCTCTTTCCCCATTAATTTGACAAATACTTATTGAGTGCTTCCTACATCTCATGGATTGTACGAGGTTCTGGGGATAGAAGAATCAACAAGAAATTAACAGATGTATTTCAGGAGACAGAAAAAGCAGCTCTCCTGGGTCACGGCTGCTGGAGTGGAGCTGCTGCTCCCTCTTCCTGCTCTGGGGCCCTGCAGGTCTCACCTCAGGGTGGAACAGAGTCCAATTCTGTCCCAAAGGGACTTTCTCCTCCTGACCGCCAAATGCAAGAGGGGGAGCACAGTTGACCAAAGACCTTAGATGCCATTGCCTGCCCCATATTGGGCTCGTCAACTACAGCAGCAGCAGGGACTCAGGCCAACCCCAGGTCTTGTCCACCTCAAAGGCCCAGACCTGTCCCGTGTAGACCTCCTCCTGGCTTCATGCACAGGTACGTTTGAGCCATATTAGTATTTTTTTTTTTTTTTTTTGTCTTTTTGAGACAGAGTTTTGCTATGTAGTTCAGCCTGGCCTTGAATTGACTTTGCAGCAATCATCCTTCCCCAGCCTCCCAAGTGCTAGGATCACAGGCGTGTTCCACCACACCTGGTTTGAGGCCATAATAGAGAAGCCATAGGATCAAACTGATATTCCTCATATTCCCAACATGACGGCACTTCGTGACCTTCACCTGGCTAAGGCTGGAAAGAACACCAGAGAATATAAGTTTGAAGACACAGAGAGTGACCAGGAAGAATGAAGGGTGGCTGGAAGCTTAAAGGCTGGTGTCTGGGTACCTGCTCTGAGGCAGTGAGGGTGGTGGTGGTGATGGTGACGCTAGTGACCCTGTTGAGAACAGCGATCCTGGTGGTGATAGATGTAGGTGGTTAATGACATTTTGGGGCTCTCAGGTTACTGGTTTCACTGGATAACGATGAGATTAGGAACATTTAGGATTTGTTCCTCCAAGAATGAGGCAGAAACTGGCTCTGTGGCATCCGTGCTGCGTGGCCTTGGACAAGGGCCTTAATTGCTCTGAGCCCAGTTCCTCATCCTGAAATCAGAGCCCCCTTGAATGTGGCCAGCAGCCTGTGTGGCGGGGGTGGCTTTGGGGGAAGTGATGTGGAAGCCATCTCCTCCCCCATTGTCTCTTCGTCAGCAGAAATAATCAAGGATAATGAAGGAAAACACTCCCAGACAAGCCAGGAAATCATTTAAACTTGATCAGAGAAAGAGTGCAATGGGGTGGCATCATTTAAAAAAATTCTTATTTTTATTTGTACCCATTTGTTGTACATAGTGATAACACAATCATATGACATTAGAACACGGACATGACACTTTTTACTTTTTTTTTCTTTTTCAGACAGGTTCTCTCTATGAAGTCCAGGCTGGTCTTGAGCTCACTTTGTACGCCCAGTTGTTTTATTTCATTTTACGCTCCCTTCTCCTCCCTCTCTTTCTAGGTCCCCTTCCCATTTGCGGTGGTATCATTTTGTGAAATTACGTTCACATGAAATGATTTTTTACTGGGCAACATGGAGAAGTTTGGTATCCACTGGCCTGAGTCCCCAGCAAGGCACGATTTTTTTCATGCCTGTTTCAGGAGCCAGTCCCACCCTACCCCAGGTAAAGGTTTCTGTCCCCTGGGACGTGGCCTTCTCAGCGCTCTGCCACCAGGTTGCGAGCACCCCCTGCAGGGCGTGGCTTTGGCTCCACCTTGGTCTACATGGTCCAAGCAGGTGGTTTGCTTCTGGTGCTGCTGCCAGGGGCGCGTTTCCTGGGATTGGAAGCTCTGGCCTTGATTATAGTTCCCGGAGCACAGCCCTGCTGGGAGCGGGTGTCCCAAGCAGTCAAGATGGCATGTGGGCCAAGAGATCGATTCATCCCAGCATGTCCATGAAATACCTGTGTGCATCAGATGGGGTCCCCGCCTCTGAGCCCACGTTCCAGTAGCGAGGACAGATGAGGTGGAAACTTGCAAACTTTATTACAGGCAGTGCTGGCCTGGGAGTTAAAAGCTAAGCTTCTGATGTCTGCTGTGCCTCAGCTTCCTCTGTTATGAAGTGGAAATGGTAACAGACCAGGTGTGTGGCACATAACTGTAATCCCAGTGCTCAGGAGGCTGAGGCAGGAGGAGCATCATGAGTGCAAGGCCTGCCTGGGCTAGATAGTGAGTTCAAGGCTAGCCTGAACTGCTCAGTGAGATCTTGTCTCAAAAAAAAAAAAAAAAAAAAAAAATTGAACTTGCAATCTTCCTGCTTCAGCCTTCCAGAATGCTTTTGACTTCCAGCCAGAGTCCTTTTCAGAATGTTGGGAACAATATATGACCGGCACAGCTCCCCAATGAAACAGGAGACAGGAGACGCTTTTGTGGACGACAGTTAACTGCTAGTTTATTTACGCGGGCTCTGGTTTATATATTTGGCCGTGACCAATCACAGGCTGCCACAAGGAAGCAGGGCGGGAATGGGATGCAGGCTCTGGCTACTATATCCAGCTGTGGCCAATCAGGAGTTGCCACAGAGTACGAGTGAGCGCGGGGTGCGCACGGGTTGGCTAATTTAAAGAGGGACTTAGCGCATTGCGGAAGCTGGCGTGGTCCTTAGTCCCGGGTGGGGTATGGTATGTTGAGCGCCTGCGCCCAACAAATATATAGTTCTTGGTCCCTTCATCTATGGACCCAATCCCCTGCTCTGCTCCCTGGCCCCATGAAGGAAGCAGCTCTGCTTGGTCGGGCCCTTCCACAATGATGTTGCTGTGTTGCCATGGACGTCTGCCATGGACTGAATCTTCTGAAATCGTGAGCTAGGTAAACTATCTTTTCAGCTGTAGGTGTTAGATATTTGGCTCCAGCAATGGGAACACTGCCTAATAGGGAAAATTGATACTAAGAGAAGTGGAGTCACTCCGGGACTGTACTTGATGTGATTTAGATACCTTGAAACCGGTTTGCAGGAGGACTTTGGAAAAGTTTGGAGCTGCAGACCAGAGAAACCCTAGAATGAGCAGAGCCCTGTGATTCTGATCAGGGCTCAAAAAGACCAGAACACTGCTAGAAATATGAACAGCAAAGGCACTTTGTCTAGAAAAAGGACTGCATTGGCGATTAGACCATAGGCAGGGTATTGTACTCTGGAAAAATTTGTCTATAGTTTGCCCATGTTCTGAGACTTTGCAGGAGACTGAGATGAAGGGCGGCAGACTTGTTGATCTGGAAAATTTAGGCTGTGGCTGCTTTTATCCAGATTGATAGAATCAGGGACAAAAAAAAAAAAAGCTAGAGAAGAAACATCTACTAAATGGGTTGAATTTATATTTTTTAATAGTTAAATTTATGCACCACTAAGTTTTCTCTTTGTGGTGGTTTGCTCACAGACTGCAGGTCATATTTCTTTTCCTTCTTTTAGTTAGCTCAGCCTCTCTCTGCAGAGTGTGTTTCTTTTTCTACCTTTAATAAAACTTTACTACAATTAAAAATGGTCACATTTATGACATGTGACTCTCACCTTATTAGTGAAAAAATTCCTTTTACCTTAGAGGCAAACTAAAGCTTATCTATGCCAGGCTGGCTTTGAACTTGTGGTGATCCTCCTGCCTCAGCCTCCTGAGTGCTGGGATCACAGGCGTGAGCCCACCACACTCAGCTCGCCAGTTTCTTTCTGGCACAGTTCACTGCTCAGCTTCCAAGCCATCATGAACTAAGCAGCTTCGCTCTGTCTGGTCCTTCCACTATGACGTTCCTGCCTTGGAGCCAGCAAACCATGAACTGAAATCTCCTGACACTATGACCTAAATGAAACGTTTCCTTCCAGTGATTCACAGTGTCCCTCTCCTGAGTTGTACATTGAAACCCTGACCCTCAAGGTAGAGATGTTAGGGTGGTGCTGGGAGGCTGTCAGATCATGAGGGTGGAGCGCACCCTGGTGCATGGCATTAGCAGTCTCCTGAGAGAGGCCTGAGAGGCGCCAATCCTGCTCCTCTTCCATAGGAAGGTACAATCGAAAGACAGCTGTCTATGAGCCAGGAAACGGGTTCTTACCAAACAGCACCTGGGACTTCCTGTCTGTAGGACTATGAGAGACATAATTTTTTTGTACCAGGAATTGAACCTCAAGACCTTGTGCTTGCCTGGTAGGCGTTGTGCCTCTGAGATAAATCCCTGGCCCACATTTTTTTTTAAAAAGTTATTAAGAAACAGAAAAAAGGGTAGAAGTGATACAGAATTTTAAAAAATAATAAGTAATCATTATTAATTGACATATTACATATCATTATCTTAGAAGTAGTTGTTCAAGTTACAAAATCAAAGCATAAAAAATGGACAGTGACAGCATAAATTATTCCATTTCATGTACTAACAAAAACTTAGTAGTATGGTTATCTATCTTGCACACTTAAACATATATATAGTTATATGTATATACCTATAACTTGTTTCCTTTTGAGCACTTTCTTTCCCTTTCATTTTTTTTGGTCTTTTTTGTTTTTATCGGTACCAGGGATTGAACTCACGACTGCCTGCTTGCAAGGCAGGCGCTTATGCCGCTGAACTAAATCCCCAGTCCCTTCCCTTTCATTTTTTTTTTTTTTTGTCTTTTTGAGACAGAGTCTTGCTGTGCAGTTCAGGCTGGCCTTGAGCTCACTTTGTAGCCCAGGCTGGTCTCGAACTCGCAACGATCCTCCTGCCTCAGCCTCCCAAGTGCTGGGATTACAGGCATGAGCCACCACGCCGGCTTTCCTTCCCTTTCATTTTTACAATATCCATTATACATGTTGGATCTTATTTTATCTTTCAGTTTTGTTATTTTTTATACTAGACAGACAATACAATATTTACAAATGTGAGTCAGATTTATTTCACTTAGGATAGTCTCAAGTTGCCTCCATTTACTACAAAAGCTTCAAGATCATCCTTTTTTATAGCTGAGTAATATTCCATTGTATAAAAATACCACATCTTTTTTTATCCATTCTGTGGTTGATGGGCATTTTGGTTGTTTCCAAGATTTAGCTATTACAGATTGTGCTGATATAAACATTGGTGCACATATATCAGTGTGACATGATCTTTTCAGTTTTTCTGAGAAAATATCCAACAGGGGAAAAGCTGGATTGAATGGAACTTCCAATCCTAGTTTTTTGAGGAATTTCCATACTGATTTCCATAGTGGATGCACCAGTCTACACTCCCACCAACAGTGGAGAAGTGTTCCTTTTTCCTCACAGCCTCTCCAACATCATGATTTCTTGATGGCAGCTACTCTTTCCATAGTGAGATGAAATCTCAATGCTGTTTTAATTTGCATTTCTCGAATGACCAGTGATGGTGAACATTTCTTCAGTATTTATTTACCATCTGTATATCTTCGTCTGAGAACTGTGTGCATCTCAGATGCCCATTTTTGGAGAGTGTCTTTGAATTTAGGGGCTTGATGTTTTTCAATTTTTTATATGTTCTCGATATAAGTCCTTTGTCTGAGGGATTGTCAGCTAAAATTCTTTTGCATTCTGTGGGTTTTCTTTTCACTTTGTGATTTCTTTTGAAGTGCAAAAACTTTTAAATAAGATGAGATACAAGTTGGTGATTCTTTGAAGTATTTCCCGTGTGGTTTGCATTTTGTTCATGAACTCTTTGCCTGCCTCTATGTCTCCAAGATTTCTACCTACCTTGTCTTCCAGTAGATTTAGTGTGAGAAACACATTTTTATTTATAAGCTACTTAGTTGATAGTGTTTTGCTACAGGAGTCTAAAAGGTCTAAGGCACATGGGGATACTGGGGATTGAACCCAGTACCTTCACACTGAGCTCCAGCCTTAGCTCTGTCTTCATTTTTACTTTTGAGACAGGGTCTCCCTAAGTCACTATGTTTCCCAGGTTGGTACCTTCCTGCCTCAGTCTCCCTGGTGCTGAGATTACAGATGTGTGCCTCTAGTCCTGGCTGACATTTCTATTTTTTTTTCTTTTTCCTTTTTTATCGGTACCGGGGATTGAACTCATGACCGCCTGCTTGCAAGGCAGGTGCTTATGCCGCTGAGCTAAATCCCCAGCCCCGACATTTCTATTTTTATGAACCCCAAATAAGCTAAGCCCCCTCCCCATCAGAAAAGAAGGCTGTGAGTTTGTTGGTAATGGAAAATCTGATGAAAAGGAATCCATTGCCCAGCAATGTGACTGGTGAATGAACTGTGAGGCCCAATGTGTCTCCGTTCTCAGTCTCCTGCTCTGAGTTGCAAGTGGGTGGCATGGACTACAGGTGCCTGGTGGGACACAGTGCTGGGCTGTGAGGAAACTGACCTGAGTGCTTCCCAGTGCAGGGGCTGATGCCGGGCTGCCTGCTGTGCAGTCTTGGGGATGGGGTCAGCCTTCCCCTTCAGTCTTCAGGGTGTCTCATGACTACAGTGGCTGGATCCTCCTTAATTCCCTTGGCTCGGGGTGTCCAGCATCCTGTATTACTCATCGCCAAGTAACAATCGACCAACACATTTCAAACTGCAGCGGGCCAGTTTCCCGGGGCAAGCGACTCCAGGCTGTACTGAGCTGGGCTTTCCTTCCCTGTCCAAGGTGACACAGCTCAGCGCCCAGTAAGCCTGGCTTGCCTGCACCCTGCATTTTAATTTGAAGGGAGATTAGGGACAATACTAAAATTTGTATGCAACTTTCCCTTAATCTGGCATGGGTACTTGTGGGATGGGAAAATGCTTAGAAGAATTAAGAAGCAGGAAGCACCAGGATGGTGGTGCCTGTTTTCCTAGGACTCTGGGAGGCCCTAGGTTTAATCTCCAGTCCTGGGGGCTGGTGGGAATGCAAGAAGCGGGAAGTAATGAGCAATCTTGGGGGATGACTAATGGAGAGACTGGAAATTCACATCTGCACCCGGCAATCCAGCGGCACCAGATGGCAGGAAAGGCAGGTTGTGAGGCCAGTTGTGCCAGCTGGAAGGGTCTCCTCAGGGCTGGGTCTGAACCCCAAAGGGAAGTGTTGCAACTGATGGAAACACACTGAAGACTAAAAATATCTCCGCTCATAATGAGACCCAGAGAGAGTGAGCCTGGAGGAATAAAAGAGCACAAAGTATGACTAATCAGGGGGAAGCAGTAAGCCTCTATTTTGCCTTTGTAGAGGGGAAAGAAACACAATAACTCTTGTCAATCACAGAGAACTCTACACAGAATCCAGGCTGTCTCTCAAAGAAATGATGAATTTTGAAAAGCGCCCCATTTTATAAGCCTACTGCTTCCTTCACAACCATCTAATTCCTCCCAGCCCTTTCACGTGTGTCCAGGATATTCGTGTGATGTCCGGGGAGGGTGGACAGAGTCGTGGACCCTGGAAAGCGAGACCCCAGGTGACCTGCAGCCACGTGGAGGCGGCCTGGTCCATGGGGGTGAGGTGAGGATCTGGGGACAGGGCCGGGTCCTGGGCTCCTCCAGTGCACGGTGTCTTGCTGCAAGGACCTCGCAAGGGAAAGAGGGGGGCAGGAGAGGGCCACACAGAGGACATAGGGCTGCTGATGCTGCTTGGAAGAGAAAGGAAGGGGGCAGCAGCCAGGAAGTGCAGGGCCTTCAGAGGACGGGGCAGGCAGGGAGACAGAGGCTCCCCTGGAGCCCCGGCCACACCTCGGTTTTAGCTGAAACAAGACCGATTTTGGACATTTGACTAATGCACATCAGTCACAGGGCATTAATAACATCGTGTCCTAGGACACTACCTCCAAGATAGTCTTGTTTTAATTATAAAAATCAAGCAACAACAAAAAAGAATAGAAACATGATGCAGATTTCAAAGCAACATAATAGGAAATTATCTTTGAAGTAGTTGTTCAGATTACAAGATTTAAGCATGAAAAAAATGAAAGCACAGACTGTTCTTTCTGATGCACGAACAGGTCAGTAGTATAGTTCTCTGACTGTCTGTCTATGGACATACATACATAGAGGTCCCCCCACATGTATACTCTTTCTTTCCCTTCTTTTCTCCTTTCTCAGTCCGAGGTGTTCTTTTCTTTCAAGCACTTTCTTTCCCTTTCCTTTTCCCTTTCCCAATATCTGTTGTACATTTTGGATCATAGTTACTCTTTCAGTTTTTTTTTGAGACAGGGTCTTACTATGCAGTTCATGCGATACTTGAATTCCCTGAGGAGCGCAGGCTGGTTTCAAACTCAGAGTGGTCCTCCTGCCTCAGCCTCCCGCATGCTAGGATTACAGGCATGAGGCGCCACACTTGGCCAGTTGAGATCTGTGTGAGTCATCATGAGCAGATGGCTGTTGGCCCCTGTGACAGATGTGAAAGTGTTGCAGTCATTTTTCTTGTAGCTCAGACTTTCCTCCTGCCATTGGCTCTCATCCTGGGATCTTATCCCACCCACCCATGTGACAAGGTCCTGACCTTTCCATCCCAGGTCAGCAAGCAACCATTTCTCTAAGGAATCCTGCTTTTTGGTGGGAAATGGTGCCCTGTTCCAGGCTGAATATATTTTTGGTGAGAATTATAAACAGTATGGCTTAAAAGATGATTTAGAGCTGGATGTGGTGGTACTCGCCCATAATCCCAACTATTTAGGAGGGTGAGGCAGGGGGATTCAAAATTCAAAGCCAGCCTGGACATTTTCGTACGACTATCTTTAAATAAAAAATGTAAAGGGTGGGGATGTAGCTCAGGGGTAGAACATTTGCATGCTAGCATGCTTGAGGCCCTGGGTTCAATCTTTAGCGACCCTCAAAAATCAAAATAATAAAAAACTCCTTAGACTTTAAGTCTATGGAGGTATAATTTATATACAATGGAATGTGTTGATTTAAAGACTAGGAAAAATTTCAGAACTATTCAAAGATATATTTAAATGGATACATTTGATTTTAGAGAAATTATATTCATATTTAACCATATGACCTAGTAATCTCACTCCCAGGTATTTACCCATCTGAAATACAAATCTGTGTTACACAAAACCTGCAAATAATAAACATTTCTAGCATCTTTATTAGTAAGTATCTCAAACTGGAAACAACCCAACAATAACAGATACAACCATACAATGGAATATGACACAGCCATGAAAAGTAACAAACTACTGTTACAGCAACACAGATACATCTCAAATGCATGGATGCTGGGCACAAGCACTTCCCCCAGCTCTGACTGCCTCCTGGTCCACTATGTTAATGTTGTGGCATTGGGATGGCCCATAGGAGATGTTGTTGTGTGGGCACATTACCAAGATGGGCTTTAGTGGGATTTGGTGGTTTGCTGACATTTCTGTGGGGTAGGAATGGCTTCCTGGAGCCTTTCTGTTGTCCACTCACCTTCATGGTGCCAGCTGTGGCTTTTAGGCTACCATCTGCATTTTGACACAAAAATGCCTTCTATGGCCGGGCGTGGTGGCTCACGCCTATAATCCCAGCACTTGGAAGGCTGAGGCAGGAGGATTGCTGTGAGTTCGAGACCAGCCTGGGCTACAAAGTGAGCTCAAGGCTAGCCTGAACTGCATATCGAGATGATGTCTCAAAAAAATGCCTTCTATGTTCTAGAAGAGAGAGAGAGAGGTATGTGTGTGGCAGTCTCTCCATGGGCAGCAGTCCGTCCGAGGTAAGCTATTTGAAGGACTTTAGACCGTATATTTTATTTTTTCTTGCTATGTGGTTCAGCCTGGCTTTGAACACACTTTGTCGTCCAAGCTGGCCTCAGACTTGTGGCAATCCTCCTGCCTCAGCCTTTGGAGTATTGGGATTACAGGTATGCACCACCGTGACTGGTGAAAATTCACATTTGAGTGAAATTTGTTGGTGATTTCCCTTGCTTTGAGAACAAACCTAAACATCTACCCTGCCCGTAATGAAACTTTTCTAAACTATGAATAATTAGATTAAATTAACCATGCTAGAACTATGAATAATTAGATTAAATTAACTATGTCAGAAAAACCTCAGTGACAAATATTTTCCCAAGAGGACATTACAAAAATAGAAGCATTCAAATAAATGTCAAATAGGAGGCAGAAGGGTGGATGGCTGTCAGGTAGTTACTAACTAAATATAATTTCCTTTGAGTTTGTGATGGCTTTGATACTTTTTGTAGAAGTTGTAATTCTCTGGTTTCTTTTCTCAGTGTAAATGTTCACTTCCATAGCAAAAATTATATATTTATCTTTTGAAAATTAAAAAAAAAAGCTAATGTTGGGTCTTGCTAAGTGACTCATTTGCTGCTATGAAAATTTCTTGACCACGCGGCAGGTGATGTGAATGGATGTCTACGGTCGGGCCTCTTCTGTGTGCTGTAAATTCCTCTTCATCACGATGAGTTATGCGCTGTCAAATTCTGCTTAGTAACACTTTATCCACTGTCCTCACCTTGGGAGGGCTCACTTGTGCTGTTCTTTTGTAGGCAGTGTCTTGTGTGGAATTCATGTCCTGTCTATGCTTGTTTTAGGCTCTCTCTTAGAGGAGACATCCAGTGGCCTCTGCCTCTACCTAGAAGTCGTGCCTCTAGCTCTTGTGTTTGCTTTTTTTGGGTGGTGAAGCTCGGGTTTGAATCCAGGGCCTTTGCATTCAGCCATTCAAAAAATTTTTATTTTTAGACAGGGCTTCACTGAAACACTAAATTACCCAGGCTGTGTTCAAACTGATAATTCTCCTGTTTCAACCTCCTAGAATGCTGAGATCACAGGTGTGGACCTGTAATTGCTGGTGCAATTCACTTTCTTTTTTTTGGACAGGGTCCCACTATGCAGTTCAGGCTGGCCTTGAATTCACTTTGTAGCCCAGGCTGGCCTCGAACTCACAACGATCCTCCTGCCTCAGCCTCCCGAGTGCTGGGATTACAGGCATGTATCCCCATACTCAGCCTATAATTCGCTTCTTAATATGACTTCCTGGCTACAGTATTTTCCATGCTGTGGCATATATTGATTCGAGTTGAAACTATTTCATTTTAAAAGGACAAGGAGGGAGAATTTGTGCTGGTGTTTTTTTGGTTTTAGAGATTCATAGTTTCATTTTTTGGAAAACAGTTTTAATTCTACTTTGGGTTTATCATGTAACAGAAACTGTGATATTTAAGCTCATGTGTCTGATTTATTGGAAGAGGAGGACGGGGGGGAGTGTGAAAAAAGGGACTAAAAAAGAAAAAAGGAAAAACAAGAAAATGCATTACGTGGATGAACCAGCTCCGCACCAGGAGTATGAACAGTATATACTGCAAACAGGGACTCATCAAATAAAAGCACTTTCAAAGCTTTTTAACCGTGTCCAGGTTGCATCTATGATATTCTATTTATCATAGATCTCAAAGGCACTTTCTGGATGATTGAATATTTTAAGCTACATCCACACAGTGGTCCATAGCAAGGGGGGAGCAAGGGCTGGTGTTTGTCATGTCGTTAGTACAGAGAAAATTCCGCCATTATCTAATGTGAAGTGAACCAAGCGAGCTGCCCGAGTTTCTACAGCCCTTACTAAACAAAGGGCCCTGGGAAGATGTGCGAGGATTTATAAAGGCGGTCACAGCGGACGGCCAGGATTGTGACACAGGCAGGGTCAGAGGAAGGACTGGAGATTTAATCACTTCTGGTTTTTAAACACCGCGTTTTCTTACATTCTCAAATAGATACTCACCAAAATGTTCTTGGCAATTACATGAAGCAGTTACAACTCGGTGGATGTGTTTAACTTTTTAACTTTGCCATATTTTTCAGCTAAAACAGTAATGCCTTCTACCTGAGAACTTTAATGCCATCTGCACTACAGAATTCTTTATGGGCACAGGCAAGGGGAAGTGGAAACTGTATTCCCAGAGCCTTTTGTTTTTTAAAATCAGCACCAGGGATCAAACTCATGGCTGCCTGCTTGCAAGGCAGGTGCTTATGCCACTGAGCTAAATCCCCAGCCCTTCTCAGAGCCTTTTAAATGTAGTGCTCTTTCTTATCCTTGGGGGTCATGTTCCAAAACCCCAGTAGATAGCTAAACCTCTGCACAGTACCAGCTATATATATCTGTACAAAATGTTTTTCTGTACTTATACACGTACAGTAACATTTAATTCATAAATTAGCCACAGTAAGAAATGAACCACAATAACTAATTTAAAGAAATGGAACGATTATAGCCAAGTGTTGTGGTGCATGCCTATACCCCCGCATTTGGGAGGCTGAGGCCGGAAGATCCCCATGAGTTTGAGGCCATCTTGGGCTACACAGTGAGTTCAATGCTGGCCTGAACTACGTAGCAAGACTCTATCTTGAGCAAAGAAACAAAATTATAATACTGCAATAAAGGTGGCTGAAAACATGATTTATTCTGGAGTTTTCCATGTGTTTTTGAATCATGTTTTGGTTCCTTGCACCTAATAACAGACTGAGAAACACAAACCATGGAGAAGGGAGGATTACTATGTGTCTATTCTGCTTAAGAATTATGCACCCATATGCTTTTTTTTTGTGTACTGGGGATTGAACTCAGGACCATGCACTTGCCAAGCAGGTGCTTATGCCGTTGAGCTTAATCTCCAGCCCCTAATGCTTTGTTTTTGAGATAGGGTCTCACTATGTAGCCCAGGTTGGCCTCGAATTTACAGTGATCCTCCTGCCTCAGCCTCCTGAGTGCTGGGATTACAGGCGTACATCACCACACCCGGCTCTTCCTGCTTTCAGTTCCAAAAATTTCCATATTTTTCCATGGGATTCCAAGGTCCCCAGGTATTTATGACTCCAGAGTTCTCATTAGCTCAGATTTTCACGAAGAAAAAGAGACGCAATGTTCATTTAATATTACACCTCTGGGTGCTGTGAGAACTCAGGCTCGCTGCTGGCGAGGAATCGAGCGGGCGATGCCGTGCAGGCCTGGTGAGGCGGGGAACCTGCAGCTGCCTATTTTTCTCTGGAGGAAAAGAAAGAGTGGCTTTTCTTTGTTTCTTTTTTTTTTCGTGTTGTTAACGGGTCTGAAACCCTCAGTGGAAGGTCCGTTTGCCTCCTACGCCTTTCTCTAGGCGCTCTCTCTTCCTCCTCCCCCAGGCCATAGTGCATTAACCGCAAGGCACCCATTAGGAACTCTGAAACGGTTCCAAATGTCGCGGTGAAACAGGTCTGGCCCAGCTGTTCCTGGATGAAGCCGATCATTTAGGAGACAAGCGTGATGGGGAGCAGAAGAGCTTTCCTGGCAAGAAGCCAGGAAGCTGGAAGATGGGGACTCTCATCTTAAACAAGCCATCTTTTTTGGTGATTCAGGAGCAAGGCTTTTACAGTTTTTTTTTTGAGGTGTATCAGATGGGCCCTGGGGCAATTACACATTGTGGGTGGCCTAATTTTCCTAGGTTATCTGTAGGTCACCAATCTTGGCTTCTGTAAATCTAAGGAAAAGTTATTGATTAGATCTTATAGGGGTAAGATAGAAAAAAAAATACAGGTAAAAAGGAGATAAGGCAAATGGGAATTGAAAAATTGTACTTTTTTTTAGAAAATTGGAGCTCCGGGGTACAAAATATACTCAAGTCTTTTCCCCTTCCAGGAAATTCTCACTAAAAACAATCCTAAGGGCATTAAAGATACATTAAGCCTACAGACTGGGCACTGGGCCCTTGCATTTCACCTGTAAGTTGTATTTCCTCCCTCCTCAAGGAGGCAGCAGTGGTAGTGGGCAAATCTCAACTCTGATAACATGCAAATGGTTTGCATTCTTTTTTTTTTGTACCAGGAATTGAACTCACAACCTCGCACTTGCCAGGCAGGTACTTATGCTGCTGAGCTAAATTCCTGGCTATGGTTTGCATCCTAACAGAGCCCCTCCAAGAGAGTAAGGCTGAAGGTACCCCCAGGTAGGATTTGTTTTTTGGTACCAGGGATTGAACTCACAACCTTGCACTTGCCAGGCAGGAGCTTGTGCCACTGAGCTAAACCCCTAGCCTCTTGCTATAGGTTACAAAGCACTTTCCTTTCTTGAAGGAACATACTCTTTCTTTGAGTGTGTACTTTTATATTTCTTCTTCTTTTTTTTGGTCTTTTTCCTTTTTTATCGGTACCGGGGATTGAACTCACGACTGCCTGCTTGCAAGGCAGGCGCTTATGCCGCTGAGCTAAATCCCCAGCCCCTACTTTTATATTTCTGCCTAATAAGTCCTTTTATGGTTCTTACTGGCACATCCTAAAAATTCTTTTTCCATGACAGGAATCAGGAAATCTATAGTTTAATTCTGTGTTTAGGGTGGGTTTGGCTTCCTCATCATGCCTTTGGAAACCTCCTAGGATAGTTAAGTTAGGTAGAGTGATAGGCAGGTGTGAAGGGATAGGATTTAAGATGGAGTCAGAATAGAGATGAGGCAAACCAAGCCTGTGGTCATCGGCTAGTTGTAGAAACCAGGCCCCAAAATGGAGATAGGATGGCCCAGCTTGAGGCAGGAGATTAGGGCATGGCCAGCCAGCCAGTTAGTCGGCTGGACTAGTGGGTGTGATCCATCAGTCCTGGAGATCCAGGGCTCATGAGTACAAGCCCTGTACCTGGGACCAATTGGGAAGGCCCAAAGGTTCGCGGTGGAAGCCAGAAAGTCTATTCCAGCAGGGTGAAGGAGCTGTGCCAGTAGGTTAAGGATTCTATGCTGGAGTTGAGAAATCACACAACAAAGACCAGGGCTGTCCTGAAAAGCACCCCAGCCATCCTCAGTGACACGGAGGCCCCGATCTCCTGCAATGATGAGCATAGTCGATTACATGCAAGGAAGCCAGTGTGACGAGTTCATTCTGGAGATTAAGCAGCACACATCTTCCCCTCCAGAGCCAGGAAGCAATGCTTGATGTGAGGACCAGAGCTTCTCCAGGAGAACCAACGGCTCAAGCAGCAACATGTAGGAGAACCCTCAATCCCTCAATGCCTCAACGCATAGCTTCTCCTTCTCCACGTCTCTATTTATGCTGGCAACTTTCCTCAGGTGAAACATCTACACTCAGCACCCTGCTAGTTTAATTCAGCTGGCGTTAAGTTGACCACCAGTTTTTAATCCATAACAGATGGCCTAGGTCTGATGTCAGACTGGAATACATGAAATACAATTTCCTACCTGTTATGGGTTGAGAACTGGTGGTCAACTTAATGCCAGCTGGATTATATCAGCATGCACTGAGTGAAGATGCTCCACCTGAAGAAAGTTGCCAGGACAAATAGGTGGAGAAGAAGGGAGGTATTAGGGGTTGAGGCATTAAGGAGGCATTGTGGGTTCTTCTATGAGTTGCTGTCTGAGCTGTTGGTTCTCCTGGAGAAGCTTTGGTCCTCACATCGAGCATTGCTTCCTGGCTCCAGAGGGGAAGATATGTGCTGCTTGGTCTCCAGGATGAACTTGTCACGCTGCTTCCTGGCACGTACCCAGCCGTGCTTGTCATCGGAGGAGCTCGGGGCCTCCCTGTCGCTGAGGACAGCTATGGTACCTTTCAGGATAGCCCTGGTCTTTGTTGTGAATGTGACTTCTTGGCTCCAGCGTAGAACCTTCATCCCACTAGCACAGCTCCTTCATCCTACTGGCATAGACTTTCTGGCTTCCACTGCTGACCCTTGGGTCTTCCTGGCACGGATCCATAAAAGAGACTCGCATGAGTCCTTCTTGTGGGTGCTGGACCTCCAGTTGGACTTGTGGAGGCATTGTCCGGAGCTCTGGATTTTTATCTGGACTCATGTGGGACATTGCCATGGGGTTTAGGTTCTTGACTAAATAATCTATGTCTTTGGTGTTGTGGATAGATTTCCTGCATTTTTCTGTGTTAACTTCTGGTGACCATTATAAAAATATTTTAAACTCCACGTTCTAATCCTAATTGTTCTCTGTGTACAACCCCTGACTACCACACTACCTTTAATAAATGTAAAACCTTGGTACCTTTGGTACCTGTCTTGTCCAGTTCTTCATACAGGACAACAAGAATGTTAAAAGACTCTAGAAGGACCCTACAGCACCCCGGAACCCTGATAACAGGACTGCAAGCTTCACCAGAGATAAATAACAGTTTGAAGTTGTAACTAGCACAGCCTGGGGCAGTGATTTAGCTGAATAAATAACTCCATTGGACAAAGAACCTCAGCAGCAGCCCACTTTAGGGACCCCTTCCACTCTTAGGAGCGTTCTTTTAATAAACCGTCCCTACTTTTCCCTTCCTGTGTCCGCAGCCAGTTCTCTGGTGTCCTGAGACAAGCACCCAGGCTGCCATGAACTCTGAAACCCTGTCACGTTAGGACCCAGACTGGTGACATTCTAACTTGTGTCTTTGCAGTTCTTTTCCTCATGAGTAGCTGCACATGGAGTTAACCCTTATGCTACAAAGATGTTGTTGTAGTCTGGGGTTATTACACAGAGAACAACTCAGGTCAGGACATGGAGTTTATAATATTTTTATAATGGTCACTGAAAGTTAATACAGGAGAATGCAGGAAATCTATCCGCAACACCAAAGACATAGATTATTTAAGTCAAGAGCCTAAACCCCACGGCAATGTCCCACATGAGTCCAGATAAAAACCCAGAGCTCAGGACAATGCCTCCACGAGTCCAACTGGAAGTCCAGGGCCCACAAGGACTCACGCCAGTCTCTTTTACGGATTCGTGCCGGGAGGACCCAAGGGTCAGCGGTGGAAGCCAGAAAGTCCATGCCAGCAGAATGAAGGAGCTGTGCTAGTGGGATGAGGGTTCTACACTGTAGCTGAGAAGTCACACTCACAACAAAGAACGGGGCTGTCCTGAAAGGAACCACAGCTGTCCTCGGCGACACGGAGGTCCTGAGCTTCTCCAACGACAAGTACAGTCGGGAACGTGCCAGGAAGCAGTGTGAAGAGTTCACCCTGGAGACCAGGCAGCTTTCAGTGCAGAATGGGGGCTGAGGTGGGGGAGACCGCAGAAGGGCCGCTGTCCCATGGCAGACCAAGGAAGAGCACAGAAGAGCGACACTGTACCAGATACTGAAAGACGTCACAGCTTCAGTCTACGAAGCAGCTTCCGTGGTCACCAGCACTGCAAAATGGAGCTTTAAAAGTTAGATTTTGTTCTCTTGGAGGCATAAGCAGTTTCTCCAAAGCTTCCTCCTGCTGAGCACAGCCTAAGAGGAGAGTGCACAGGTCCAGCTGCAGAAGGGGAAAGCGGAACCCTTTCCACAAGGCAGGGCTGGACTGAAGACACTGGGGTGAAAAACCATTCCCCACTCGCACAGATGGAGACGGTGACCTGAGACAAACAGGCCTCTCCATCCTTGGAGCTAGCTTTGAATAAGTCCTTTTTCCCTTTAATCAAACTAAATGACCTCTTTCAATTTGGTCAGCAACCAGCAAACATACGCAGGTGGATAAACTGAGCGGCCAGCGATACGGTCAGCAGCGGAGCTGGTGGGAGACTGGCTGTCCGTGGCTCAGCTCTGTGCCCTCCAAATGAGTGATCTTAAAAATCTACCAAAAGCAAGGGAAGCGAGAGGGTATATGAAGGTGTTCCCTTGGTAACACAAAGACAGTCTCTGTTTCTTGGGGAACGTGTGTTGTTGTGATAACGAAACCCCAAAATGTCCAGATTCACCGGCCTGCCTTGAGGCAGCCAAGAAACCCAGAGGCAGAGGGAGAAGGAAGGACTTGATTGGCAACAAGTCAGCCTCTGGGAGATGGAGGTTCTTGCTTTTAATGACCTTTATTTTTTTTTAGGTACCGGGAATTGAACTCACAACTTTGAGCTTGCCAAGCAGGCGCTATGCCACTGAGCTAAATCTCTGGCCTTTAGTGACCTTCTTGACCTCGGCTCTAAGTGTGAGCTTTTTATAGGCTTTGTGGAGGCAGGGATGTGGCAAGGTCTGTGGGTCCCAGACTGGCAGTTCGCAGAGGTATTTAATACACAGCTTCTGTTATGTAGGCTGCGTACATCTTGTTTCTTTGCAGAGTCGGAGAGTGTTCCAGCCTTGTGAAGCTGAAGAAAACATAAAATGGCAAAGCCTCATGATTGAGGTAAGAGCTGCGCACTTGATCCCCATCATGGTCCGCGTCTCCTGTGCATGTTTCTGGCGATGGCAGCCTGGGCGTGACCTTTCTCTGGACCCTGGGACCAGGGGAAATTCAGGGACATTCCCAGCTAGTTATCAAGGTGCAATTAATCATCAAAGCACAGAACAGGCACAAAGAAAGAATATGTTTTTTATCCTTTTATTCCTTAAAGATCTTCAGTAAGAGCTGAATGTGGTGGTGCACTCTTGTAATCCCAGCACTTGGGAGGCTGAGGCAGGAGGATCACTGTGAGTGAGAGGCCAGCCTGGGCTACCCAGTGAGTTCAATGCCAGCCTGAATGATACAGTGAGACCCTGACTCAAAAAACAAAAAATAAACACAAGAATGTGGGGTGAAACCCCTCTCCTAGTGAGAATAATATCTCTCACCTAATCAGATCACACATGAGAGTTATGGGCTTCAACTACTAGATTCCGCCTCGTATATGAACCTGAGACTTGGACAGAGTGTGACACCGGGAGCTGTGACAGGTTACCCTGTGCCCAGCTTCCCAGGTTCCCCCAACACAGCATCATTTGCCAGCGTTTTCCTGAGGTCATGCTTTGACATCCCCTAAACCATACCAGACAGTTTGCAAGAAAAAAAGTTTCCATAAATGACCCTCCCAACCATGACTGGGATTGTACTAATCTCTCAGCAAGGATAGGATGACCTCTGATCTGGGAAAATCCAGTGCCAACGAGCCAAACGAGAAGTGCTGTGATCTGGAAGACAGAAACACACAGAAGTAGGCTTGTGTCACCAGACAGAGGTGACTGTCAGGCACTCAGCACAGACTGACAGGCAAAAGCCTGAATTAAAGTAAGAGGGAAAAAAGGGGACCACAGCTCTGACAAAGACCAAGGCGGTCCTCTAACAAAGGGAAGTCAGGGGAAATAGGAAAAGGGGCTCAGCCTGAGAAACAGACTGAAAAGGGGGGTTCACAAAAGAATGAGATCAGTGTCATGGGGTCTGTGGTGGGCTGGGGTCTGGCTGATCGTCATCTCAGTCTTGATTTTGTAGCTCTGGAGGAGCCCTTAGGCCCTGGAGGGGTCAGTTTGATTCCTACAGATGGCTGTCTCTGCTTGGAGGAGCCTCAGTGTTGGAGGTCTGTGCTGGAATCCAAGGTGACCCTCCGTTTAGGGCAGTGGAGACTTCTAGATGTGTCTGAACGTTCCTATAAATCCTCGGTGTTCGCAGTCTTGAAGGAGGAAGGGACAGGCTGGGTTAATTTTGGGCTAATGAATCTTGTTTTGCCGATGGTTCCCAAATGAATGACACACCTGTGCAGGTTTCAAGGTACTGAAGGGTTTTACTGATCTCTGGCTCCGTGGCAGTCTCTGACTGGGTCAGTGGCACAGTTAACTGGGGACTTCCTGACAGTGCAGTGGTCACAGGCAGCAGCAATTAGGGCAGATTGCTGGGGCCTGGGTCAGAGGGAGGAGGCTTGCATGGGGGTGAGATGTACAGCGGTCAGGACAGGGGGAGCATTCATCCAAACTGGGATGGACCTGGCTTCTCCCCAGCTGTGTGTCAGTCAGCCTTTCGCTGCTGTGACAGATTGCCTGACAAAATCAGCTTCAGAGGAGGAAAGATTTATTTTGGTTCATGGTTTTGGAGGTTTCAGACCATGGTCACTTGGGCCTGTTAGTTCAGATGTAAATGGGCAGCACTTCATGGCAAAGCTCCTCCATTACAGCAAAAAGGAGAGCAAAGGGTGGGGTCTCACTGTCTCCTTTAGGGGCCTCCAGTGCCTCCCACTAAGCTCCAGCCCCAGAGGTCCCACTGCCTCCCAGCAGGGCCACAGTGTAGAGACCCCTTCCGATCCTCATTGCAGTCTGGGAAGTTTATATTTGCAGTCCCATGCACAAGGTATTGGAATCCTTTTTTTTATTAATTTTTTTTTTTTATTATTTTGAAGGTAGTGAAATACAACAGAACAAGACAGAACAAAGCCAGCTGAGACTGTGTAGTGAAATTGGTACAGAACATCACAGCAGGTTACCGGGATAACAGTAATAGGTACCATGGTATATCTCATTATCTTCACAATAGTTGTTCTTTCAATCACGTATAGCAAAATAAAATGAAATACAGAACATTATAGAACTTATCAAAACAGAATACTGAATGAGCAGTACCATTAATCAGAATAAAGCAAAACAGTAGTAAAAATATTTGCTTTCAAAGAGATGGTAGAAGGAAATCCCCCATATTTGCTATATTGCATATGGTCAACCTCCCAAGAGATGCTCAGATCGCTGGTTCCCACTTGCTAACGGGGGGCAGGGGAAGTGGGATGTTTGACTCTCAGCCTGTGCACCAGTAGGCTCACTATTGCTTAGCAGGGAGGCAGGCTGGTTGCTTGGTTTCCCAACACCCTAAGTTCCAACACGGCGCGGATCTAGGAGACACTGGTATTGAAATCCTAGCAAGTTAATTCCAATCTACCACTTCCAGTGTGATGCATGATGAGAACAAATACATCAAAAAGCATATGTGTGGTGGTGGGGAGCCAAGGAGATCCTAAGTCCAGCTAGGGTGACAGCTAACTAGAACAGAGGCCTGGACCAGGGCTGAATCCAGGTTTTATTAATTCATGAAGAGGGCTGTGGCTTGAGGATGAGTGACTGTGAGAATGCCAGGCAGTATGTGAGTGCTGAGAGCCAGGGTAGGCAGGAGGCCTGAATCATCTCTGCATTATGCAGAGAGAAGGGTGTGTAGAAGGAGTCGTCTGCATGGCACAGTCCAAGGTAGCATCTGACGTGTTGGGGTCAGTGGGTCAGCTCTGATGTGTAATTTTTTATGCACTGGGGAGTCACAGCCTCTTATGTCAAGGCTCAATCCCAGCCGACAGCGTGGAGCCTGGCTCTCCCTCCTGGCTCTTGGAAGCCAGGGCAGCCCCGACTGTCACCTTGCTTCAAAGACTCCCTCTCAGCACCTCAGCTAGACTGATTTGTATTGCTTGAAGCCAAGTGAGGGGACAAGAAGGAACCTTAACCAGCTGTGTGTGTAGCAGTACGTGGCAGTAGGGTCAGATTTAGCCAAGATGGAGACACCTGCTCTTCTTTGCAGGACAGTTATCCTGGTGGCCCACAGCACAGGTTGGTGACCAAGCCTTCGCCACTGGGGGACATTTTTCCCACATTGCTTCTACCCATTTCTCTTTTCCTTCTCCTCTGGGAAATGTATAATGTCTTCCTCAGTTTTCTATATTTCTCATTGCATTATTTTTCACTTTCCATTCTCTTTAAGATCCATGCTCCGCCTTGAGTCTGTTCCCTACTTGTCTTCTAATACTTTCTTTACTTCAGCTGTGTCTTCTGAGGTGTTGAATAAAACTTAATTAAAATTAGTAATAAAAATGCTGAGATGTCCTGATTCACCGCAGGCTTTTTTCCACTGCTGAACATGGGACGCCTGCAGAAGCCTTGTTCTGGGGCCGTGGTCCCTCCTTATCCACGGATTATATTTTATGACCTGCAGTGGATGTCTGAGCCCTTGATAAGCACTCAGTCCTATAAATATTACGTTTTTCTTCTTAAACATACAAAATCCTAATTTATGAATTAGGCACAGTAAGATTAACAATAATAGGTAATAAACAGAACAACAATAAAGGTTATATGACTGTGATCCTTCTCTCTTTTTGAAAATATCTTGATTTTTGTTTGATTTTATTATATGTGATGGTATGAACAGCTGCTTTGAAGAAAACAAGACATCATGGCAGCCATTGCTGATTTAATATCATCTTGCTTTGAAATCCTACCATGCTTTTGTTCTTCTGTTTCCATTGGTTCTATCATGTTGTGTTTTATTGGATTTTAATATGTGTAACAGTATAAACAAATTTTTTTTGTCAAAAATGAGATATTATAGAAGCCATTGTTCATTTTCTGTTATTTGGTTCTGAATGCCCTGTAATAATTTCATTCTCTTGAATGATTTTGTACTATTTTGTTATGTTTGATACTATTGTATATGAAGATATGCTCAACTATTTCAAAGGAAGAGACATCATGGCAACTACTGTTAATATCTGGGTGTCTTGTAATGAAGACACCCAGTACTTGTAATCGTGTACTGGGTGTCTTGTGTTGCTTACATTGTTCTGTTCTGATCTGCTTTGTTCTGTCCTCTTTTGTCTTAATCTCTTTAAAATAAAAAAAATATCATGACTGTGCTACACCCATGCGAGGTGATACAGTGCTGATGTGATGGGGAGGTTACGGGCTTGCGTGGGGACAATGACACAGTGGCAGGTATTACATAAGGACCACCTGGGCACGACACTGTGATGTCCCAACGGTTGATCATGGAGGTAGCCACTGGGTGACCATAGCCTGCGTCTTCTGGCCTAAGGGGCGATTCCAGCCCCAGCAGGATGGAGTGGATTTGTCTGAGCCCCTCAAAGAGAGTGGGGGAAGGCTTGGGAATTTGGAAGCGCAGACTAGAGCCTAGAGCGCAGCCTCGGGCATCAAAGAACGTTCCTCTCCTGACCTCTAGCGGCAGGAGGTGCGCACTTCCTTCTGTTTTCTCCGAATCTTCCCATTCTCCATTTGTTTTCCTCTTTGTTCTCACCTCCTATTTTAATACCTCGCTTCTCTTCTGCTTATTTCCCGATGTCCTGTTTGACCTATACCTTCATTTCTGGGTAGTTATTTTGGAGGAAAATTGAGAACTCTATATTATCTCACCTCTAAATATATCAGTATGTTTGGATATGAAAGCTTAATTCCTTTACGCTTAAAAATAACCTTAATACATGCTGTCATTCAGTACCGAGCCGATGCCATTTCCGTGACTATCTTATGTCTTTTTTTGGCTTGTTCTTTTACAGAAGTGTATGAGTCATTCAGGTAACAGGGTTTTGCAACTCCTCGCCCATTGTTAAATTTTTGCTTATCTCATCCCCTCCCAGCCCCACCTCCAATTTGATAACGTTGCACAAACTAGATAATTTGTCCAGTTAAAATTTCTTAGCTTCAGTTTTGCCTGTTCCATAATTGTGTTATCATTTAGGATGTTCTTCTGGCTGTGAATTACCTTTAAATTGATGGTTAGATATGGAGCCTTGATCAAATTCAAGTATATTTTTTAAAAAACAGGCTTAATTTAAGTAATATCGTATGTTCCCATAAAGAAACACATGACACAGTTCTGGGTGCAGTGGTGCATACCAGTAATCCCAGCACTTGGGAGGCTGAGGCAGGAAGATTGCCTTGAATTTGAGGACAGTCTGGGCTACACAGTGAGTTTAGGGCCAGGGTCAGCCTGAACTACAAAGTGAGACCCTGTCTCCAAAACAAAATAGGACAAAGAACAGAGCCCCCCCCCCATTTCTTTATCACTTTTAGTGACTATTCCTTACATCATTCAGTTCATTAGGGCTACAAAATGATGATATTCTAATGCCATTATTCCATCTTTATGTAACAGCAAGAGTTCTTTCCGTTCTTCTCTTCTCCCTCCCTTTTCGTTTCCTTTCCTTTATCCTGCTCCTCTTTTACTTTTTCTCCCTCTCTCTTCTTTTTTTCTTTTTTCTTATTTTTTCTCTTCCTTTAGCTGGTGGTGGTACTCAGGGCCCTGTGCATGCTAGGCAAGAATTCCACTACTGAGCTAAACCCCTAGCCCTAGGATTATTCCTTTTTTGGTACCAGGGACTGAACTCACGACTGCATGCTTGCGAGGCAGGCGCTTATGCTGCTGAGCTAAATCCTGGGCCCTAGGATTATTCTTTACAAGGAGGTATGTCCTTCATTATAGATGTGATCACCTCAGAGAATAGTTCATTCAGGCAAAATAATCTTTGATTGAAGTGGTTCCTTTCATAATTGACTGATATTAAAAAATTTGTGTTTAAGCACCAGTGTAGAAAATAGACTTAAAATATATATAACGCCTTTAATATATTTAAATTACTCTTATTGATGTGATATCTTAGTTGGGAGCTTAGTCAGGTTGGTCTCAGAGTCTTTTGGTGTATATATATATGTGTGTGTGTGTGTGTGATATAATTATAATTTCTACACACTCTACAATAAAAGTGCTTAACAAAACTCCATAACTGAAGTGGAGAGAAAAAGAATGAACTAAGGAATGAATCAAATGTATTGATGGCCCTGGGATGTTCCGTGGTGTAAATGGAGTGGGCTAGGAAGAGACTGTGATAGATGTATTCATCATGTGTGCATGATTATGAGATGATACCTCTGATAAAATAAATTTAAGTACTGAATTGAGTCGTTTTGTTTCTTGAAGAGTTGCTTCTTTGACAGGAAAACACAATTGGTAAACCCACAGTCAGACACACTGGAAGAAGGAAAGGAAAAGTCCATATGGCTGAGAGCAGTTGCTCACACCTGTAATTCCGGCACTCAGGAAGCTGAGGCAGGAGGAATGCTGTAAGCTCAAGGGCAGCCTGGGTTTCATAGTGAGTTCGAGGCCAGCCTGAACTACATAGTGAGATCCTATCTCAAAAAAGAAAAATGAAATTCAGGGTTGGGAATATAACTTAGTGGCATAGAGCCTGCCTGGTAAGTGTGAGGTCATGAATTTGATTCCTGGCACCAAAAAAACCCAAACCCAAACCCAAACCAAAACAAAACAAAAAACAAAACTAAATTCGTATTAATGCACCAAGAAATGAAAAAAGTGAAATTCCAAGGAGCACAGCTGAAATACAAAGGATTATCTGAAGATATTACAGACTTATAAATTGAAGAATCTAGAAGAAATTTAAGACACATGAATTACTGAAACTGAATCAAGAAGACATAAAAACCCTGAGCAGACCAATAAGAGGACGGAATGGAGGCAGTAATAAAACCCTACCAACTAAGAAAAGACAAGAACTGGCGAAGCCACTGCTGAATTTTCCTAAAACTCCAGAGAAGAAATAACACCAGTGTTCCTCAAATTCTTTCATGAAATTGTAAAGGAAAGAACACTACCACCCTCATTCCTTGAATATATCATTATCTCGATATTATAAGTGGACAAGGACTCAACAACAACGGAAAACTGCTAGTCAGTTTCCTTGATGAACTTAGATGTGAAAATCTTCATTATTATACTGGTAAACAGAATGTAATGTCATTAATAACGTGCATCATGAGCAAATGGGCTTTGTCCCAGAGATGCAGGAATGGTTCAATACTCCTGAATCAATAAATGTCATGCAACATCAAACAGAAGGTTAAAAAATCGTGTGATTATCTCAACAGATACAGAGAGTGTCTGACAAAATCAACATCCATTCACGATGAAAGACGGGATGCTTGTAGATGTCGAAGGACCCTGTCTCATATTGATAAAAGCCATCTGTGTCAAACTCACAGTGAACATCATAAAGTGGGTAAAAGCTGAAAGTGTGTCCTCTAAATTCAGGCACTAGACAACTGGTACACCCTCATGATTCTTATTCAACGTGGTACTCAAATCTTTAGGCAGAGAAATAAGGTAGGAGAAAGAGGTAAAAGGGATTTGAAAAAAAAAACAAGGCTAAAGTGTTCTTATTGGCCAGTGTACAGGAGATTCAAAATACTCCACCAGAGGACTTTTAGAACTAACAAATAAAATGGCAGAAGACAGAATAAAACACAAAATTCAGGAAAATCTCTACATAGTAGCAATGAATCCACTGAGAAAAGAAAATCAATAAACAATTCCCTTTCTACTAGCTTCCAGATAATTAAATTAACCTAACCAAGGAAGTAAAGGACTTGTAAAATCAAAATGGCATTTCTTTGAAAACAGTGATTAAAACAGTGATTAAAAAATGGAAAGCCATTCAGTATTTTTGGATAGGCAGATCAATATTGTCAGAATAATATAATTGATTTTGTCAAAATTAACCAAAAAGGATACAGATTTACTGTGAATACAATCAAACTATCATCCACATTTTTCACAAAACTAGAAAAAACAATGGTGGAATTTATATGGTCCCTGAAAGGCAAAGGCAAACCTGGGTAACAAGAGCAAAGTAGAAGGCATAATGGTCCAGAAGTTTAAGCTATTCTGAAAAACTATACATATTAAAACAGCATGGTACTTACACCCAAACTGATATGTTGACCAATGGAATAGAATAGACAATGCAGGAACAACTCATCCACCTCCTACATCAATTCTTGACAAAGGGCCAACAGTATTAGCTGGAAGAAAGACAGTTTCTTTGATAACAGGTACTGGAAAAGCTAGTGTTCATGTGCAGAAGAATGAATTTAGAAACACGTCTCTCATCCTATACTACAAAACGAATCAAAATGGGCCAAAGACCTAAATACAAAGACAGAAACATTGAATCTGCTCAAAGGAACAAAATGTAAGACTTTTGAACACAAGCCACAGGCAAGGACTTTCTGAACAAAACCTTGAACTGCATTAGCTATAATAGGAAGAATCAACAGACAGGATTATAGCAAACGAAAAATCCTCCACAACGGAAAGGGGATAACTGAGAGGGAAGAGACAGCCTACAGCAATTACAGGTTTACCTGTGTGTACGCAGCGCAGATTCACAATATTTCAATATGGAAACAGTCCAGGGGCCCTGTGAATGGATGTAATGATAAAGCAGGTGTGGCATACATGCACAGTTAAGTTTACTCTGATATAAGAAGGGAAATCTGAGGGACTTGTCAGAAATGGACGGATCCTGAGACCATAATGTTAAATGAAAGCACACAGACATAAAAGGCTAAGTAGAATTTTGTCTGTTTTTTTGTTGATTTAATAACATATGGTTTATTTTATATAAGAAATCAATAATACAAATAAATTGATGAACAAAACAATAGAAAATTGGTGGAGAATGGAGGTACACTTTTTGGAGAGTGGGGACAGGGGGTCTGGAGATGAGGGCTAGAGAGGAAACGTGATTGGAAATGATCAAGATAGTTTATATGTGGTAATTTCCCCAGAAAAGATGTGATTATTATGTTTTGCAAACATAAAGAATAAAGAAAGCAAATTTAGGTGATGAGGCTGCAGTGTTTTCAGTTTCCTTGTCTGCCTGGTTACTTATCCTCCTTCCTTGCTTCCCTTTCTTCTGCCTTTTATTTTTGCCCATTATCTTCTTTTTTCCACCTCTGTAATTTTAGAACAAAAAAATTATTCATATATATATATATATATATATATATATATATACAAGGTTCAGAAAAATATTTTATTCTTGGTATGTGTGGCACAAGATGGCAGATCATTCAGATACTTAGACAGGGATGGAATTAAGGCTCACCCTCATCTCAGGTAGGATGAGCTGCTTACTTTTGCCATGCTTCTTTATCTTATTATGTATTTTATTTTATTTTTTGGTCTTTTTCAAAGTAGAGTTTCACTATGTGGTTCAGGCTGAGCTTGAACTCACTTTGTAGTCCAGGCTGGCTTCAAACTCACAGTGATCCTCCTGCCTCAGCCTCCTGAGTGCTGGGATTACATGATAATTTTTTAATTTTAAAGAGAATAAAACTGAACAAAATAAAACTGAATAGAACCAATCAAAACAAACAGTGACCATGACACAGGGGACTTCAAAACAAGATGATAAGAAATCAACAATGGCTACCAGAATGTATCTTGTTATTGTCAAAATAGCTGCCCATACCACCAGATATAATAAAATCGAACAGAACAAGATAGAATAAAACCAAATAAAACAGAACTATGAAAATGATACAGAGCTTTAAATTAACAATGACTTCTCTTTTTAGGTGTTTCCTCCCCTTTCGCTTTCACAATATCTACTTTGGATCCTACTAACTCCTTCAGTTTATTTTTTATTTTTAAAATTATTATTATTTTGAAGATAGTAAAATACAACAGAACAAGACAGAATAAAGCCAGTCTCCTTCAGTTTTTTATGCTGGAGAGACAACACAGTGTTCACCCATGTGGGCTGGAATCATTTCACCCATCAGCCGGATCTCCAGTTGCATCCATTCACCTACAAGAGCCTCGAGATTATCCTTCTTTACAGCTGAATAGCTTTCCACCATATAAACATGCCTTACCTTTCTTATCCACTCTGCGGTTGATGGGAAGCTACCCCTGTTATTCTCTGGTTCTGTCCCTCGGAGCATTGTTTTCTTCCCTGTGACCTGAGCTTGGAGCACTTGGGAGTTTCTTTAGTCCCCTCATCCGCCTCCCTGGCCTGCTTGCACATTCTCAGGGCCTTCGTTTTAACATCTTTGTGGCTGGACACAGCACATGCTACCTTTCCTCAGAGCTTGCACCAAAATTTTCTGACCTCTTACTCAATAAAAATGTGTCATCTAATTTATAATTTACATTGTATCCGTTTGTCTATATCCACCGTACCCAGCCATCTTCTAGAAGTTTTGGCACTGACCGGTTCCTTGGGGGAAGAATGACCTGTCTGCTATTCTTTCCCCAGCCTTGGTCCAGGGACAGAGTAGTCTCAGCTACATTCTGAAGTGCTCCTGGGCCTCTGTAACTTTCCATCCCCCCTCCTCCAGCTCTCTTTAAGTCATTCAGCAATGGAATGTTTGCTTTGTATGTGCAACAGCCAGGAGTCCTCTGAACTCCATAAGGACAAAAAAAGTTCCAACTCTCTCAAGTCCTTTTCTAAACGTGAATCTTCAGAGAGCCGCCAAGAACAAACCTCCTGTATTTTTACTATGAGGCTAAAAAGACATTGTTTTAGGAATGGGAGATGGAAGACCAAGATAAATTCAAGAACCAGAATTTTTTTCTCTGGAGGTAAAAATTCAGTTATTTGGCTAAGAGATGGATAATAATTTTTGGCAAGAAGTCTGACGATATCACTGAATGATCAAGAATCTCTGAGTGGACTTTTGATTATATGACATCTTTACCTACTAATAGAATTCAGGAAACATCTGGTTTAAATGGATACCCACTTACCTAATTTCTGTCATGGGGACAGGTATCTGAAAGACAGAGGACATGGTGAACTATTTTTCCCTCCTTTAAAAATTAAAAATACCATCCATTGCTGGATCAATTTGTGTGTTTTTTTTCTTTTTGAGACAGGGTCTCGCTGTGCAGTTCAGGCTGGCCTTGAGCTCACTTTGTAGTCGAGGCTGGTCTCGAACTCACAATGATCCTCCTGCCTCAGCCTCCTGAGTGCTGGGATTATAGGCGTGAGGCACCACGCTCGGCTCAATTTGTGTTTTTAATATCATATTTTCTTATTGCGTGAATCTTACACTAAAAGGAAGGTTGCTAACTTACCTGTCTCAGTGACTTTAATAAGGTTTTTCTCTGGCATTTTAACACTTTTCATTGTTCTTTGTAAATGCATGTAGTCCCGGGGGGTCAGATCACGGTCTGGGACTGGGGCTTGAATTAGGAGACAAAATTCCTAATGGTTATTTAGTAGCCATAGAATGGAATGCTGATTTCAAGAGCAAGCTGGTACTCTCTTCAAACAGAGAAAGCGGTGCATGTTTGAGCAATTTAGGGGTGCGGCAGCCTGCACCCCATTTTCCATTTTTGATTTCCAGAAACCTGCAATGTGGTTTTTTACGGGGCTCTGAATTCCAGCTCAGTGAGGGAAGGGAAAGGTGTCACAGTTCGGGGACATGGATGGAGGTCAGGACAATCAGAATGGGCACAGTTACTCACTGATCCGTGAGCTTCTGCCCGCTGCTGGAAAGATCCGGTTGGACATTTACCAGGGACAAGATCAGCTCCACTAGGAAATGGAGTTTAAGGCTGATAGTACGGATGAGAGCAGTTCTTTTTGAGTTTCTAAAAAAACCCTGAACCTTACTACTGGGAACACTAAAGAGAATATCTCATAGGTCCGGTGGGAAATTTGGGGCTTAAAAATCATCTGCATATTCAGCAGCCCCACTTGCAGGTATATATCCAAGGGTGAGGAAATCAGAAGTTGAAGAGAAGCCTGTGTTTCCATGGTTACGGCGGCAGTATTCACAATGAGCAAAAGATCAAAGCAACTGAGACACTCATGAATGGATAAGAGAATGGATAAATAGAATGTGCTTTTCAACAAAATGGAGCGTTGACTGGGTGTGGTGGTGCACGCTTGTAATCTCGGGACATGGGAGGCTGAGGCAGGAAGACTGCCATGAATTCAAGGCCAACCTGAACTATATGGTGAGGCCCTTACAAAAAAAGAGGAGTATCATTCAGTGGTAAAATGAAATGAAGTAATTCCACACACTACCACATTGATAAGCCTTGATAATATTTTTTTGTACCAGGGATCTAACTCATGACTTGCCAGGTAGGTGCTTATGCCACTGAGCTAAATACCCAGCCCCTTGCTTTCTTTTAGAGTGATGCACTGAGTTTCGACCCATGGAGGACTGTGTTAGTGCTGCATTCCTGAGTAACATTTTACTTCAGGGATGGAGAAGATATTGCTCATCCATCCAGTAGTTAAGGGGTATTTAGGTAGTTTGTAGTTTTTGCGGTTAATGAATAGAAATATAGATATCCCCGAGTAGGGCATGTATGAAATGAGTTTTTATTTCTTCAGGGTAACAACCTAAAAGTGAAATTATAAGTTGTACGAACCACTTACAGAAATCTTCCTTAGGTTAAATTGCTTCCTTATTAAATCTGACTGGCTTAAAAAAATAAATAAATTGCTTCCTTAGGCAAGGGTTATGGAGGGTAGGAGGATGGAAAGAGTTATTTTCTAGTATCAAAATCTGAAGGAATATGGATTCCCTTCTGAGAAGTTTTTTGTTTCATTCAAGGTATTTGGACAGAATGAATATAGATAGCACAGTGTTCTTAGTTTTATCCATCAGGCTTGATAAGAGCAGGTTCGAGAAGGATCCACGAACCCCACCTCCTTACCCCAAGTGGCATGGCTGTCATACTTACCTATGGCCAGCAGCATGTAAGTCACTTTAGCATCCTCACTTATGTTAGCTAGGAAAATTACTTGTGCTTTCTCAAAGCTTCCTGTCATGTGGAAGTAGCTTTTCCCTGAGTCTGTGAGAGAAAAGAGACAGAAAATGTCGTCTTAGTGCTACTGGTTACATATTTGTGATGTTAAAAAAAAAGTTTTCACTGATCTTCATTATGTGACAGACAGGGTTTCCCACAGTAGCACAGACATCTTCTTGCCTTCTTGCCACACATTAGCAATCTCTAGAATTCATTTCATGACAAAATGAAGAAAAGAAGTGTTTCCTGAGGAAGACAAGATGGCTGCCTAGGGGGTGACAGAAATGGTGTCTTTGAACTGGTATTGGAGAACAGCAGGTACCCTGAAGTGAGGGTGAAAGATGAAGTCTGACACAAGAGGATAAATGAAAAAAGAACCTAGTCAAACTAAACTCCAATACTTCAGGAGTGTGTGAGGGGAAACTGGACCCCTCCTGTACTGTAGCAACTCCCCTCCTCATACCCACACAAACGCCATCTTGGGAGAGGTTCAGACTGAAGGAGGGAACTGGCCCTTCAGTGTTGGCTTAGTTTGTGGAATAGACCTGTCTCCCCAGCACGAAGAGTGGGGTACGTACAAGGCGGGGAGTCAGAGGAAACAAAAGCAGGTCAGTGGAGAGGGACAATATGGCACATACTGGGAAGGATTGAGACAGCCGAGCGCTCTGAGCTGGCGAAGGGGGCCCTCACCTGCCTGGGGGCAGCCCTAGGTACCACAGATATGACTGTGGCAGCTCCTCATCTGGAAGCAGACAGACAGTGAACAGTGACTGGGCCAGAATGTCTTCCGGGCATCTGTCAGGCAAGGAAGGGCCGTGCGGGAAAGATACAGAGACGCCAGGGAAGCTGCCAGGCTCTGAAGGAACTGCGAGTGTGTGAGGTCTCTGGCAGAAACTGAGAGAGCTGGGGGCTGGGATTTGGGAAACTGCACCACGTACACCGAGGCAGCTGGATCCAGGCCTCTGGTGGGTCACATTTGGAGCACAGCTTGCATCCAGGACACGAGTCTGGAGGCAGTAATGGCCCTCACTGCTTTGGGCAGCCAATGACAGGTCCACAGGGATGCTGTGGGGCCGCTCAGAACCAGGCTATGAGGGAGCCTGTGGATTTCTGGGTCAATGCCATGACAACTGTGCAAAGGTTTTAAATTTTACTTCTATTTTAATTTTGGCTGTTGTAGTTGTTTCCTTGATTGTTCGAATTGGGTTATCTCAGATTTTATTTCTTTTTTTCTCATTTTCTTTTTCCATTTAGTTTTTATTCCAGTTTTTACTTCTTCATAGGTAATGCTTCATTATTGTATTCTTTAAGTGTTCCCCCTTGACCTCCTCCTTCTTCTAGTGAGTCTTTTTATCTTTTGACTGTCTTTCCTCCCTATTCTCTTTCCTCATTTTTTTGCCTCCTCGCTTCTCTCCTCCTCCTTTCCACATATTTAGTGTCATAGATTACAGGGCCTGTACATATGAATTAGAGAGTAAGAATTAACCAGTGCTATAACTTAAACAGTACAATCCAAGAGCGGTGTCAGGGTAGGCTTTAAAACACCGGGCTTAGAGGATCCAAGCGGAACTAATAGCTTTCGGTGATTTCACAGCCTCCCTCAATCTCTAAATGCGTTTCACCTATCTGTGCCTCTTCCCCCATACACAAACACTCTCTTAACCTCCCTCATCAGTAGGCTCATGAATAAAAATAATTTAGAGTCCAACATCTTATCTGTCTTTTACCCAATGATATTTTTCTTAACTCCCTGTGTCACCACCGACATAACCTGTTCCTGTCTCGTTCCTCTCTCCCTTTGCCCTCTGCGCCCCAGACGAACCACAAAGAGCAGTGTATTTAGCTTACAGGGCGTACTGATAGAAGGGCGAGAGCTTTCAGAACAAGTTTTAATATATGTGACTGATGTATGGCTGGATTCAGTGACACTGTTATAACCAGCAGAAATTCTCTCTTTATAGAAAAGCAACAGGGTCCAATTGAACTAAATTGAACAAGGTGGAGTTGTTAACAATACCTCTTGATCAGTAAAGTCAAGAACAAATCACTGGAAAACAGAAACAAACTGAAGATATCTTTGTATCAACAAAGAATTCTTTTCATTCTATTTGACTTCAAACCTAATCTCTCTCTGTCTCTGTCTTTCTGTCTGTCTCTGTCTCTGTCTCTCTCTCTCACACGCAGGGAACATGAAAAAGAAAGGTAATAAAAGGCCTCCAGAGACTCCCGACGCTCCCTAAGCAGATCCAAGCAGCCCTGATGGGAAGGAAAACAAACACCATAGAGCCAAGCTGCATGACATGAAGAGGAAAGACAGACTCAGAAGGCTCAATGGTGGCGTATCCCAGAAGGCAGTGGAGATGTCAGACCAACTGACACATGTAGTACTGGAAGAAACAAAAATTGGAAGACCTGACCAAAGTTTTTCAAAACATGAATAATAAATTTACCAAAGAATAGACTCAAAGAAGAGTAAGTAAACAGAAATCTCAGAGGTAAAGAGTTCTCCTAAATTCATACACAGCAGAATTGACCAATGTGAAGAAAGGGTTTCAGAAATCAAGGACAAAATAGATCACATGACGATATACTTAGAGAAACCTTAAAAATGATAAGAGAGTAAGAAAAATTCACCCAATGCCTACGGGGTGATACTAAGAAGCCTAACCCAGAGTTGGAGAGAAATTAGAGGGCCACGCTCATGGAATAAGAAATCTGTTTATAGATATAATAGCAGATAACTTTCCAAATATGGGGTAATAAATTAATATATATATATAGATAAGAAAGGGATAAAACATTCCAAATAACCACGATAAAAAGTACTTGTTCATCACACATCACAGTGAAAATTCCAGAGATCCAACACAAGGATATAATCTTTTTTTACTTAAAGAAAGAGAGAGAGAGAGAGAGAGAGAGAGAGAGAGAGAAACAAAGCAGTAAAAGGGTACAAGAAGTACAGAATTTCAAGAAAAAATACAGTAAGAAATCACTAGTTTAATAGATTACATATTGTCATCTTAGAAACAGTTGTCCAAATTACAAAATTAAAGCATACAAAGTGGACATTTATACAACATATGTAGGGCTGCCTCATAGCCAGCTTTGCTGTCCCAAAAACAAAGAGCACCTGGAGCAAGCCACTTGGAGAAGTTGCTTCAGTCCAGATAAACAAGCCCCTAGACAATCCAAGTAATGGGTTGCTAAGCAGCAGGGTTGAAATTGACATCATCCTTCTGAGTATATAAATAAACATGCTACCTTTTTTGATCAATTCCTTCTCTCACATCAGGAGGGCAAGGGCTCCACCCGACCCCAGTTTTTGTCTATTCTTTATCTTCTCATCCTCTTTCAGGTCCTTCACCCCAAGAACCTCAAGAGCTGCATGGGTTGTGGCAAATACCAACAATAGTCCTCACAGAATGAGAGGAAACAACTCTAAAATTCATAGGGAGTCAGAAGAAATCCAGAAAAACAAAGGAAATTCTAGGTAACAAGAGCACAGCAGAAGGCAAAACAATCTTGGATTTCAAGTTATTTATGATGATTTTCACTATAATCAAAGACCTTGGGGGCTAGGGATATAGCTCAGTGGCACAGTGCTTGCCTGGCAAGCACAAGGTCCTGAGTTTGATTCCCGGCACCAAAACACAACAACAAAATACTTTCCATCCCGTCTCACATAGACCTTAAACAAATGAATTGAGCACACATGTGTAAATATTGCATTGCTTCTCTGGTCTGAGAAACCAAAGTGTAAGTAAGCAGAATGTATACTAGATATTATGAAATAGGAAGAAAATGTTCAATTGGGAAGGGGAACTAAGGAGGGAGGATGGGGAAATGAGGAAAGGGAAAAGAATAAAAATGGAAACAAAGCTTCTGTAAAATAAAGGGAGTAAGGGGGATTGAGAGGAAGATAAAGGAATAGGGAAAAGAAAGGAATTGAGATGTCATGTACAGTTACGAAGTCCCTATGATGAAAATGACCATTATGGATATTTAAAATGTACCAGTGAACTTAATTCATTAAAAAAACCTCCCAACACTCAGGAGGCTGAGGCAGGAGGATCACCGTGAGTTCAAGGCCACCCTGGGCTAAATGGTGAGCTCAAGGCCAGACTGAACTACATAGCAAGGTACTGTCTCAAAAATGAAACACTGCCCCCCAAAAGCCCCCAAACAAAACCAACCAACCAAACAAACAAGACAAAAGGACAACATAAATATGAATGATTACAAAAAATTGTTTGATCCTTGCCTTGCTCATAGCCATTTGAAAGCTGTTCAAGGCTTTAAAGAACTATTATACAGCTTTATTTTTTTCCTGTTATATCTGTACAACCTAATAAATGTGATTTTTATATTTTTAAAGCACTCAGATTCACTGATGAGATTGTTGTTATTAATATTAACTCAGTACATGAAAAAAATGGGAATTTGAGTGATTATTTAGCTTGTTCCTTTCACAGAGAAGAATCCCAATATCAAGAGCTGAGTCAGCTCATCCTTAATGTTGACAGCCTAGCTATTGAAGCGAAAGACTTTGGAATTAGATGTCTTGTGTGGAATCCTTCTCTGCCACCTTGTATGTGTTTCAGAAATTTTCTGAACCTGTATATGTCTGTTTCTTTTCTCTTTTGGTACTGGGAACTGAACTCTGGGCCTTGTGCCTGCCAGGCAGGCATTAGGTCCCTGAGCTCTACCCTCGGCCTGCCCGTGTCTGCTTCTTATTTCTCTTTACAGTGTTAATAATAAAATATACCTCTCAGTTATATGGTGAGAAACACATAGAGGGAGGCAGATAAAACTCACGTACAGAGCCAGGTGCTTTAGAAGATTTCTATGAATCCTATTTCTTTTATAGCAGCCACAATCATAATTGAAGTCATATTAATAATTACAATCATAGTAGTACAATACTTTACTGTACTTTTGCAGTCATGCATGGCTTACTACGGGGAAATGTTCCGAGAAACACTTCAATAGGCAATTTCATCACTGTACAATAATCATAGAGTGTACTTATATAAACTTAGTTGCAATCTACCAGACAATGTGACCTCACAGAGTTGTGGTCACACCCATGGCCAGCCACAGGCCAATGTTATGCAATACGTGAGCATATTTTGAAATGAAAGCACCGAGGATCATACATCATACTCACAGTACATGCTGTACCAGATATCCTCACTTTTATATGCATGAAAGCTGAGTTTCTGGCACGTACAATTAATCCTTGAAAATGAAACAATTTTGAATTAGTGAAAAATGTCACTGAGCTCATTAAAAATTCATAATAAATATTGTGACATTCCTTCAGAGCAAACGATCAGTTTAATTTATTATACTCTCTAAGAATCATTTGACCTATGAAAAGCTGATGTGTATTCCCATATAACTGTCATGAGATTAAAAAGAGAGAATTTACTCAGACATGGTGGTATACACCTGTAATCCCAGCACTCTGGAGGCTGAGGCAGGAAGGTTACCATGATTTCAAGGCCAGCCTGGGCTACATAGTGAGTTCAAAAACTAGTCTGAACTACTTAGCAAAACCCTGTCTCCAAACAAACAAACAAACAAACGAGAGAAAAAAAGAGAATTTTCAGAAATTCAGGAGACTCTCCTCTGAATCTATGCTGTCAAAGTGCACGAAAAGTAACACCCATTTATTTTGATGCCTTTTTCCATGTATTGATTTGTCCACCTCTGAGGTACCCTAATGGAAGGGTGCACTGTGTGCTTACTTTTGTGTCTAGCTTTCTTCACTCAGTTCTTTGTCTGTGTGCTTCATTCACGTTCCATGTAGATTTCAGCTACCATTTTTTTTTTTACCATCGGTCGCTCAGTCAGGCTCTGTTGTTTAGATTATGCTGCACTCATGGGTTCATTCATTTTACCCCAACCTCCCAGCTAGACTACAAATTTGTGTCACCATTTAAGTCTATTTATATACTTTAGAGCTGGTACCCATTCGAGTTATTTCTAGTTCAGGGAACTACGAAGAATACTATGACTGTGTCACAACCAGAAGAGAAGGAAATGCCTCACAAATTTATGTGTAAGAGAGAAATGTTGGAATGAAGAACAAATGGAGGCAGAGATAGTTTATTCTAAAGTGGGGAAGTAAATGAATGTCTGGCCTACAGGACAGAATTTATAAGTCTTTGGATAAGATTCATTTTGTGTAGTTCTCAGTTCTTGTGTAATTCTCTGCAAAATTATAGAGCTGTAAAATAGCTCAATGGTTAGAATCTGGTTATCTGGACAGGTTGCACTGTACACACTTTGTGTTTCCTCATAATTGTTCTTTTTTTCCTAGACACTTTTCAGAATCTTTTTTTCCTCTCTTATAGTGTCTGCTGTGGAAATCTGGTGATCTCACAGCAGGGATCTCACACTGACAAGAAATTATGCTTCTAAATTGTTGTTGGTCCATACTCTGTCTTCCAGTGTTTCAGAGGAACTTTGGAAATTTCTACTTTATTGCAGAGAGATTGGATGTTCAAATAGACAATAACCTGGTTACACAGATGGAAAACAAACTTGGACCCACAATCTGCAGTAAACATCCCATAAAGCCATCTTCCTACCTGCTAGTCAGACTCCTGGAAATCAGACAGTGGTTTATAGCAATGAATCTAGCAAGACAAATATTGTCCCTGTGACAGTTGACCCCAAGCTGCCAGGATTGGCTGGTAACTGATGGTTACCCTGATTTCCACTTCTAATTTAGGACCTACTGGAGAAAGTCAAGTATGCATCCCCAGCCAATTGCATTGGACTCTTGTTCTTAATGGCCACCTACAGCTTCCTTTTGTCAAAAGCCCCCAATCAAGATGCACTTGAAACCCTCCCCCACCAGCTTTCCCACTCTTCTGCTGCCTTCGCATCTAAGTGATTCTGGCTGATACCCCTGGACGACAAGTTTTGAAATGGCCTTGCTTGTTCTCATTTGGGTGGTCTGTCTGTTTTTTCATCTTAATAGTCCCATGTTCAGTAACACATAAGGAAGGGTTTCCTACAGATTAATGAATGTTTAGATGGTTATTGTCAAAAGTATTTCTCCCTGATCACAGCTTCTGTTATCCAATTCCTGGTCATACAGACTGTTAGTCATATGTAACCATATCACTCTGACAAAAATTCACCCTGTTTCTTTTTATTTTGGCCTTTTGGCATATATTTGTCCCTCACCTGACTTTTATCCTTTGTCTTACAATATCAATACAGATTCATCATCATCATCTTCTTTTTTTTTGGTACCTGGGATCAAACTCACAACCTTGTGCTTGCCAGTAGGTGCTTATGCCACTGAGCTAAATCCCCGGCCCCCAGATTCCTCTTCTTATATAAACATTTTCAAGCCTATGTAGCTACATTTTCCTTCCTTCTTAGTTTTAAACATGCTTAACCTGCTTTCTGCAGCTGAGTACCCACCTGATATAAAAGGTGACATTGAGGTCTCTGTTGAATAACAACTCAATGCTCCGGAAGTACATTCTTAGTGGTCCATTTTCACGGATCATTTTCTCATGTCTGCTAACCAAGTAAATAGTATTCCACCGAGAATTCCACTGAAAAGAACATTCACACGAGATGCATTAGGACACTCTCCTTGTGTGTTGTCTTACGAGAAAAAAAGCATATTCAGTTACTAAATAATCAAAGTTTGAAAGCAAAGGTTTACAGTCATTATAATGAATAATGTGAAGCAAAGTTTTACAGTTATTAATAATAGGGAGATCTGCAGGTTATTGGCTCTTAGTTTAAACTAGGCTGTGATGAGCTCTGCCACTTTTGTTTTTTGCCACTGAACATAGTCAAGGTCAAACAAACTCTACACCCAATGACACACACACACACATACAGTCCCACAAAGAGTTCAGTGCAGTCAGTGGTGTTTTTGCGTGAATACCTTTCCACTTTCATCTTCTGTCATTTTTCCATTTGCATCCTGGGCAGCCCAAGCCATGACTACAGCAAGAGATAAGAGCAGAAGCTTCATTCTTATGCAAGAGACCCCCTTGTACCTCCCGTAAAATTATTGCAGGTTGGCCATTGAACCTGACTACCTGGGTTGCTTTTATAGCATTTGTGATGATGTGACGCTTATGACTTGTTCTAACTTGCTTATAAGTAATCCAACAATAAATAAAACAGCCTTCAGATGGAAGGTGTGAATTTCAAAGTGGAGTTTTAGAAATGGATCATGTTTTGATGTTTGAAGCTTAAGCAAACGATGCTTGCCGACTAATAAATGAGAGCTAAGAACAATGAGGTTTTTCAGTTCACTTCCTTAACATTTGGTACTTGGAGACAATCATACTAAGAGCATGGGTAGCAATACATGTTATCTTTTTTAAATGTGGCCAAGTGAAATATTTACATTTTTTCTTAATTGCAGTACTTGGTCTTTTTACATCTGTGCAAATCACTTTAAGTATGTACCCATGAAATGTGTGGTTTTGGATTACAATTGATAGAAATAATGTAAATAGAACTTTGGCAAAGTTTATATGTTAAGCTCTGTGAACATTTTAGTAAAGTCAATATATAATAAAAAGAACTGGAGTTTCCATTCGACTCAGTTATTCTTCTTCCTGGTATCATCCCAAGAAAATTAAAAGCATCACACGAGAGTGATATACACACATCTATCTTTATGTGGCACAGTTTGCAATAGCTTAATCTTGGAAACAGCCAAAATGCTTATCAACTGATGAATGGATAAAGATGATGTGGTTTTTTGGGGGGAGAGAACAAGATGGCAGATAGATAACAGCAGCTACAGAGGCTCTCTGAGATAGTCAAATTAGATTCCAAAAATAATACAGAGTGAGGAGTTCCAAACAGAGGGAGATACACCTTGATGAGCCAGGAACAAACTAAGCTGAGAGAAACCAATGAAAAATACAGTCCTGGGGCTATGATTGGAGCAGCTACAGTCGGTGCTGCCACTTGAACTCACAGCTTGAATACCCAGCTGCTGCCATGCCTGAATTGTCGCAGCCGGGAGAGCCCGCTAATTTCAACTCACTGGAGACACTAATGCACTGAAAACAGCAATCAGCGAACTGAATTGAGAGCAGAGCTGGCAGGGAACCCTGCATCGACCTGCAGTGAGTGAGGGGAACAAAAACCCTTTCATAGAGAAGGGGGAGCTCCAATAGGTGATATTCTGGGACTGGGAAGACTGGCCAGAAAAGCGCTGCAGTGACTTCAGTCAGCTATTCCCTTCTCAAGCGGGATTGGTGGGGAGCACTTGACCTGGGTAACACCATGGACTGAGGCCCAATAGACTATCCCAAACTGAGTCTCTACACCTGACAGTGCACCCTAATGCAGTGAAGCCTTCAGCAGGTTGAATGACCTGGAGGGGTGGGCCCAACATAGGCTGCCTGGGTCTAGTACACTGCAGTGTGCGGGACCACCTAGTCAGCCTGCTTCAGACAAACTGAAGCCAACAAAGAAAGAAACTGGGCCTCCTATATTCGCCTGTATGGAAGGAAAAAAAAATATGAGAAGAAGAGGCAACAAGAAAGGGTCCTCAGTCCCAATCCTGAGAACACTGATCTAGGAAAGGTAAATGAAAAGGAGAATGAGGACAGCAAATGTGCAATGTCAGGCATGGCACCAACAGACATAAAGCAATATCTTCGGGACCTCATAGACAAGTTCAAAAGTGAAGTATTTAACCAAGTAAAGCAAGATATAAATAGAATAATTAAAGAAATGCTAAGCACCTCCCAAGAAAAGACAGATGGAAGAATGGAAGAACAAAAAAGGGGAGAATTATTTGATGGAGAAAATAGAGAAAACATAGAATACATGAAGCAGGTTCAAAGAGATTACCAGGAAATTAAAAGCTTCATTGAAAGCTGGCAAAACTGCTTGAAAGAAACTAAGGATAGATTATCCAAACTGGAGGACAGGTTTGCAATGTGGGAACATGAAAGGAAAAATTATTTAAAAATAACAAGGAAACAAACAGTAACAATACAAAGGTTAGAAGATGACAAGAGGATCTATAATTTAAGAATAAAGAATGTGAATGAAGAAGCATGGGTACAAACAAAGGAACTGCAAAGGCTATTCACAGAAATATTAAGGAAAACTTCCCAAACATAGGAAAAGGAAAAGATACTCAGATATATGAAGCATGCAGAACTCCAGCCACCTACAACCAAAACAGAACTACACCTAGGCATATAATAATCAAGATTCCAGAAATCCAATATAAGAACAGAATATTAAAAGCTGTCAGAGACAAGAAACAGATCACTTATAATGGAAAACTCATCAGAATTATGGCAGACTTCTCGGCATACACCCTCAAATCCAAGAGTGTGGGGCGAAATAATCCAAGCCTTGAAAGAAAATAACCTCCAGCCAGGTTGATGTATCCTGCACAATTGTCCCTAGAAATGAATGGAGAAACAAGATGCTTCCAAGATAAAGAGGAACTGGGGGAATTCTAAGCCATCAATCCAACTCTACAGAGAATACTACAGGACATTCTAAAGAGAGAGAAAAATATCAGGACTTCAGGAACACTGGCAGAGAGGGCCCAATGAATGGAACAAAAAGTGAAATGAAGAAGACAGACAGACAACTAATGATGGAAAAAGAGCACAACAGAAATGAGGCAAAGAAGGTTGGATATAATTTCTAATATAGATGGCCTAGATACATTAACTTAAGTGAAATAAGAGAGAATCACAGGCAGAGTGGATCAGGAGGTAGGGTCCACTGAGATGCTCTTTATAGGAAATATAATTAACTTGAAGAAGGATATATGAACCAAAATCAAATCTGAGAAAATGGAACTCGATGTAATAGGGAACCAGAGAGTAATAGGGGTAACTGGACCAGTATTTATGGATAGGTTGAAAAGACAGGCTTTAATAAGTGAAGAAATTTAACTAGAAATCAAGTCCAAGAGTGAGAAAGTTCAGAAATACTTAGGTAAATAGCAGGTTGCCCCCCAATATAAAACTGTGAGTGTTGGGGAGACCCAAAAATACACAGTACATCCTGGAGGAGTGAAAGAGGAGGAATAGTCTTAAAAAAGACAGCAGAAGATATTGCTAGTAGTGTATCAAGAATTAAAACCCTTATTATTCGCACCACTCTGCTTGGATGGAACTTTTCCTGTCCCAGTTTGTATACAAGCACTGGATCTGAGGGCACAGACAGCTGTCCTGAAGATATCAGGATATAGCACATTGGAATCTTTAATTTCCTATTAACTCAATCCGGATCCCTGTATGACTTATACTGTTGTGTCATGACTGATCTTAGTTAAATCTGACTTGTTTGATTGCTGCTTATTATTGACAGATTTTATTCAAAACTGTTAAGGGTTGCTGGTATCAAGTTGAGGAGTATAGACAATTATACTGAAAATGACAATGATTCACTACAATGTCCATTCTGATTTGATTACTACCTGTTTTTGTAGCTCTACACTATCTACAAAGTTGTATTTCTATTATGTTATTCTGTTATGTACTGATATATTCAATTATACTTTATCTGATGATATAGCCAGTTCTGTTGATGATAAACAAGAGACAGCACAACAACCAGGGTAGAACTCCTTATACAGCACTTTTATATATCTTTTTAGTTTTATGTGTCTGTAGGAATATGTTTTGTTCTGTCCTGCTTTGTTCTGTTTCTCCCTCTAATATAGAAAGGATAGAAATACATGTTAAGACTCATGCTTGCGTAAAACCTATAAATAGTTTATGAGAACTGATCTTATGACACGTGATGAAATGAACAAATACTTTGAAGGAAAAAAAGGGGCACTGCTGTACCCAGTGCTGATTCCAGAGTGTCATGATATGAAATCCAGTAATATTATTAATCTTTGTTCAGAATGATTTTAATCTACTAAGTTTTATTAGGTCTCAACATAAATAAAGATATGGATA
Source organism: Cavia porcellus (assembly GCF_034190915.1). Classification (NCBI taxonomy): domain Eukaryota; kingdom Metazoa; phylum Chordata; class Mammalia; order Rodentia; family Caviidae; genus Cavia; species Cavia porcellus. The sequence goes on along the minus strand of NW_026947490.1, from coordinate 27,093,634 downwards.
AATGTATACATGTCTAAGTGTATAGAATTGATGGCTATATTACTGAGTTTTTGCTGGATAGTTGAACAGAACTGTTTGCAGTCTCCCTAGTTGAATTCCCATTTATATGTTCCACTTTTGTATCTTGAACAACTATTTATGGAAGGACAATATGTATACATCAACGTGATTTCTTACTGTTTATTTCTTTTCTTTGAAAGTATGTACTATTTCTGCCCATTTTCTGTTTTGTTTTGTCTTTCTTTAAATAAAATTAAAAAAAGATGACGTGGATTTATTCAATGGAGTACTACTCTGCTATAAATAAGGATAAGCTTGAGACATTTCTAGCTAAATGGATGGTCTTTTTTTTTTTTGTACCAGGAATAGAACTTATGAACTTGCACTTGCCAGGTAGGTGCTTACGCTGCTGAGCTAAATCCCTGTCCCTAAATGGGTGTGTCTTGAGGCCATACTTTTAAGTGAAATAAAAATTGGATATACATGTATAAATACTGCGTTGTTGGGGCTGGGGATTTAGCTCAGCGGCATAAGCACCTGCCTTGCAAGCAGGCAGTCGTGAGTTCGATCCCCAGTACTGATAAAAAGGAAAAAGACCCCCCCCCCAAAATATTGCATTGTTTCTCTGGTGTGAGAAGCCAAAAGTGTAAATAAGAACCAAAATGTATATTAGACATTGTGAAATAGGAAGAAAATGTTCAAATGGGAAAGGGAACTAGGAAGGGGGGAAGGGGAAAGGAAGGGAAAAGAAAATAAATGATGAGAAAAGAGGAAAAATGGAAACAAAGCTTTCTTAAATAAGGAAGGGAAGAAGGGTCAAAGAGGGGGTAAAGAGAAAGGGAAAAAATAAAGAATCAAGTTATATTGTGTATCATTATGTTTTCCTAAAATGTACCAATAAAGTTAATTAGTTAACAAATAAAATTTTGTAGATGAAGGCTTATTATAACCGTCATGGATTTTTCTGTATACTTTTTTTTAAAAGCTTATTTAGGTTTATTGGTACAAATTGGCATACATACCACGTCCATTACAGGGACTTTTATCTGCACCTGACATGTCTTGATTCCTCATCTTTATTTCCTGTCTCCAGCCCCTCCTTTCAGCCCCCTCTTCCCCTTCACAAAGCTTGGTTTTCATTTGATGATTGTTTTCTCAGTTTTTTCCTTTCCTCTTTTTCCTTCCCCTACATTCCCAGCTTTCTTTTCCTTGTGAACAGTTTCTTCCTATTTCACAGTATGTATTGTGTGGTTTAGTTCTTATTCACGTTTTCAGTTTCTCACACTAGTGGTATAATGCAATATTTACACACGTGTCTGATTTATTGCACTTATGGTTATCTCAAAGTCCCCCCATTTAGATATAAATGTCTCAATTTTATCTTTCTTTATGGCTGAGTAATACTTTACTGTATAAAAAATCACATCTTTTTTATCCATTTTTGGTTAATGGGCATTTGTGTTGCTCATTAGCCATCACAAACTGTGCAGCTACAAACGTGTGTATGCATATAGCACCGTGGTGTGATGTTTTTAATTTTTCTGGGCAGATATTCAGAAGAGGAATGGGACATCTAATCTCAACTTTTTGAGGACTCATTTCAATGTTTTGAGGAATATCCACACTAATTTTCATAGAGGTTGTACTAGTCTATGTTCCAACCTCTTGGGATTACCTTTTCCCCCCAGCCTCTCCAGCATTTGTTATTACTTGATTTCTTAATTATGCCCATTCTTTCTGGGATAAGTTGGGATCTTTGTGTTGTTTTAATTTTAATTTTTCTAATGACCAGTGATGTTTAATATTTCTTGTATTTATTAGCCATTTGTTCCTCTTCTGTGAAATATCTTCATTTCATTGGCTCCTTTTTTTGATTAGATATTTTATTTTGGGAGGGTCTAATTGTTGAATGTTTTATATATTCTAGATAAGAATCCTCTCTCTGAGGAATCACTGGCAAAACTTTTTCTGATCCTGTAGATTGTCTTTTCACTGTGTTGGTTGTTCTACTACCTAGAAACATTTAAAAAAATTTTATTTAAAGAAAGACAAAACATAACAGAAAATGGGCAGAAATAGTACATACTTTCAAAGAAAGAAAAAAAAACAGTAATAAATCACTAGTTAATGTTTACATATTGTCCCCCCACAAATAATTGTTCAAGATACAAAAGTGGAGCATATAAATGGGGATTCAACCAGCGATACTGCAAACAGTTCTGTTCAGCTATCCAACAACAACTAAGTAATATGGCTATCAATCCTATACACTTAGACATGTATGAATTTACCCATACCTTCATTTATGTTGAGACCAAACAGAACATTTATCTAGAAACAGTTTAATGTCTTTTTTTTTTTGCACTGGGAATCGAACTCAGGACCTTTCACTTGCCAGACAGGCGCATGCACCACAGAAGCTTTTTAATTTGATGTAGTCCCATTTGTTGATTCTTAGATCTATTTCCTACACTACTGGGATTTTGTTTAGAAAGTCTTTGCCTATACTTAGGACCTCAAGACTTTTATATATCTTGTGTTTTAGCAGGTTGTTTCTCTTTTAACATTTTGTTCTTTGATCTATTTTGATTTAGTTTAGTACATGATAAGAGATAAGGGTATAGAATCAATCTTCTGCATGTGGAGAGCTAGTTTTCCCAACAGCATTTATTGAAGAGGCTGTTTTTTCTCCAGTGTATGTTTTTGGCTTATTTTTCAAAGATCAAATAGTCCAGTGTTCTTGGGGTTGTTTTTGCACCCTCTCTTCTGTTCTATTTATACTTATGTCTAGTTTTATTTCAGTACTGTACAGTACTCTCACAGTAAAAACCTGGGAAAGTATTACTGTTAGAATTTCTCTAAAGTTTTGTGGTGTGGTAGTGAACCTGTCTGGAGCTGGCCTTTTAGTAGTTGGTAGGTTATTTTTTCTTCCTGTTTTAGTATCATCACCTGTTGTTTGATTTTCAGGGTTTTAAAAATGTTCTTGGGTTAGTTTTTATGATTCATATGTATCTATGAATCTATCCGTTTCTGAATTCTCCAGTTTAATGGCGTACAGGTTGCGGAAGGTTGGAAATGCTCTTTGTAATTTAACCATTTTTATTTCTCATTGTATTGATTCGTGTCTTCTTTCTATCTTTTGGTTTAAATTGGCTAAGGCTTTGTCTATTTTGTTTATTCTTTCAAAGAATCAGCTCTGTTAGGCATGATGGCAAATACCTGTAATCCCAGTGTTTGGAAGGCTGAGGCTGGAGGGTTGCTGTGAATTTGAGGCCAGTCTTGGCTATGTAGTGATTTCCCAGACCAGCCTCAATTACATAGTGAGATTTTATATAAAAAACTAGCTCTTTGATTAATTAAATCCTTCATATTTTTGGGTCTCAATTGCACTGATTTTTGTTCTAATTTTGTGACTTCTTTCCTTGTACTAGCTTTTCTTGTTCTTATTTTTCTAAGACCTTGAGGTACACCATTATGTTATTTGGGGTTGGTCTTTTATTTTTTTTTAAAGTAGGCTTTCACAGCTGTTTACTTCCTTCTTAGGACAATTTTCCTTGTGTCCCATAAGTTTTGGCATATCACATGGGGATTATCACTAATTCTACTAATTATCTTATTTCTTTCTTAATTTCTTCTTTAATCTATTGTTTAGTTGACTGCATTGTTTAGTTTCCATGCATTTGCATAATTTTTATTTTGAAGAGAAAAAACAATAATACAGAATTTTATAACAAGATAATATGACATTTACAAAGGTTAATATATTACGTATTGTTATCTTCAAAGTAGTTGCTCAGATTACAAAACGCAAGTATGCATAATAGATTAAACAATGTAAGCACAAACTGTTCTTTTCAATAAACCAAAAGAAATTAGTAGTATAATTACCTTAGCTATTATATATACACATACATATATGTATTCTTAGAATATATTTTTTATTTTATTTTTTTTATTGGTACCGGGGATTGAACTCATGACCACGCGCTTGCAAGCAGGCGCTTATGCCACTGAGCTAAATCCCCAGCCCCATATATGTATTCTTTACCTCTTGCTTCTTTTCTTCTTTCCATCTCAGTTTTTCTTTCCTTTTGAGTGTTTTTTCTCTTTCTCAACATCTATTGTAGATTATGAATTTTATTTACTCTTTTTATTTCTTTTTCTAAATATTTTTTAGTTTTTTTTTGTCTTTTTCCTTTTTATCGGTACCAGGGATTGAACTCACGACTGCCTGCTTCCAAGGCAGGCGCTTATGCCGCTGAGCTAAACCTCCAGCCCCTATTTTTTAGTTTTTTATTTTAAAGAGATTAAGACAAAAGAGCACAGAACAAAGCAGATCAGAACAGAACAATGTAAGTAACACAGCACTTCCAACAAGACAATCAGATATTAACAGTAGGTACTGTAATGTGTCTTTCTTTGAAATAGTTGAGCATACCTTCACATACAGTAGTATCAAACACAACAAAATAGTATAAAACCATTGAAGAGAATGAAAGTATTACAGGGCATTCAGAACCAAATAACAGAGAATGAACAATGGCTATTATAATATCTCATTTTCCATAGAAAATTTGCTTATACTGTCACACATACTAATAATCAATATGACACATGAAAGAACCAATGGAAACAGAAGAACAAAAGCATGGTAAGACTTCAAAGCAAGATGATATTAAATCATCAATAGCTGCCATAATGTGTTGTTTTCTTTAAAATAGCTGTTCATAGCATCACAGATAATAAAATCAAACAAACCAGAATAAAACCACTCCAAATAATGAATGAAAGCATTATAAGGCTTCAAAGCAATGTATGTGGAATCATGATTCCCACAAAGTCTTATGTACCCTTACCATTTCTTATACTAGGGAGACTATACAGTATTTATACATGTGAGTTTGATTTATTTTGCTTATGAGTATGGTTTCAAATTGCATCCATTTATTTACAAATACCTCAATGTGATCATTATTTATAACTGGGTAGTATTCCACTGTATAAAAATACAACTTCTTTATCCATCCCTCAGTTGATAGACACTTAGATTGTTTCCAAGATCTGGCTATTACAAATTGTTCTGCTATGAACATGGGTACACATATATCACTGTGATATGATGTTTTCAGTTCTTCTGGGAATATGCCCAGAAGTGGAAAGCTGGGTAGAATGGGACTTGCAATCCCAGCTTTTTGAGGAATCTCCAGATGGACCTCCACAGTGGTTGCACCAGTCTACGCTCCCACCAATAGTGCAGGAGAGTTCCTTTGTAGGTAAGGACTTAATTACATTTTCAACTTCATTAATAGAAATTGGGTTATTCAGCAGTTTTATATCTTCTTGACCCAGGTTTGGTACTTCATATGTTTTGAGGAAATTTCCATTTCTTCTGTTATTGAATCTATGAAAGTAGAGGTTTTTGAAGTAGATGTTGATGATCATATGTATTTCCACAGAGTCTGTAGTGATTTCACCTTTTCCATTACTTACTGCATGAATTTGTGCTTTTTCTTTCCTTTTTAAAATAATGTTGGCTAGGGGCTTATCAATTTTATTTCTTCTTTCAAAAAACCAACTCTTTGATTCATTGATTGTTTGGATTGTTTTCTTAGTCTCTATTGCATTGATTTCTGCTCAGATTTTTATAATTTACTCTCTTCTTTTTGCTCTGGGCTTGACTTGCTCTTCTTTTTCTAGCTGTTTGAAGTGTAGCACCATGTTATTTATTGGTACCCTGGTGTGGGAACTAAGTGCAATAAATTTTCCTCTGAGGACTGCTTTCATTGCATTCCATGGATTTTGGTAAGTTGTGTCTGTATTTTTGTTTGCTTATAGACTTTTTGTTTAATACTTTTTTAATTTATCCTGTGACCCATTGATTTCTCAAGAGTGTATTGTTCAATTTCCATGTGTTTGTGGTGTTTTTGCAGTTTCTTTTATCATTAATTTCTAGTTACATGGCCCTATGATCTGATAACATGCATGGAAGAATTTCAACTCTTTTGCATTTATTTAAATACGTTGTGTGGACCACTATATGGTCTATTTCAGAGAATGTCTCATGTGCAGCTGAGAAAAGTGTATATTCTGATGTTGTTGGATGGAACACTCTATATATGTCTATGAAGTCCATTTTTTCACAGGTGTGACTCAGTTCTGTTATTTCTTTGCTGATTTTTTTGTCTGGTTGATCTGTCCCTTGGTGTCAGTGGTGTGTTAAGGTCTCCTGTTATAATTGTGTTATTGCTTATTTGATTTTTAATTTGTATTAACACTTGCTTTGTATAACTGGGTGCTCTGGAATTTGGTGTATATATATTTAAGATTGTTATCTCTTCCTCTTGAAGTTTTCCCCTAACCAGTATGTAGTCTTTTTTATCTCTTAGGATTATTCTTGGTTTGAAGTTCACATTGTCTGCAAACAGAATAGCTACTCCTGCTTTTGTTTTGGTTCCTGTTGCATGAAGTATTGTTTTCCATCCTTTGACTTTCAGTCTGTGAGTTTCCTTTTGGGTTAGATACGTTTCTTGTATATGGTTTGAAGTTGTCTCTTAATTCATTCTGCCAGTCTGTTACTTTTAATTGGTGCATTGAGACCATTTACATTAATGGTTATAACCGTTATATGTTGGTTTATTGTTGACATGTTATCTTTCTGCTGCTGCATCTTCATCTTTCCATTCTGTTTAATTGTCTGCTTTGCTTAGTGTTTTTTTCCTATGTGTATCTAAACTGTCTTTCAGTGAATCTTTGCAGGGTTGGTTTGGTGATCATGAAGTTCTTTAGCTGTTTGTTGTCATGGAAGTATCTCATTTCTCCACCCATTTTGAAGGATAGTTTTTCAGGGTATATCAGTCTAGGTTGGAAATAATTTTCCTTTAGGATCTAGAATACTTCACTCCATGCTCTTCTTGACTTCATTGTTTGTGTTGAGAAGTTTGTTGTGATTCTGATAGGTTATCCTTTATAGGTGATCTGTCTTTTCTAACAGCTTTTTTTTTTAAAATTTTTATTTAAGGAGAAAAGAAAAGAAAGGAAAAAAAAACAGTGAAGGGGTACAAGTTATACAGATTTACAGAATAAAAAATTGCGCAGTAGGAAATCATTAGTTAATGGATTACATATTGCCATCTTAGAAATAATTGTTTAAGTCACAAAATTAAAGCTTGTAGAGTGGACATTCCAACAATGATACTGCAAACAGTTCTGTTCAATGATCCAATAAAACTCTGTGATATCATTTTCTATCTTATACATTTAAATATACATGCAGTTATATAGTTTAGAGCACTTTCTTTTCCTCTCTTTTGTACAGTGACTATTACACATTTTGGGTTTCATTGCTCCCACGGTTCTTGTTGCTTTTTTGGAAGAGAGTAAAACCAAATGTGACATAACAGAACAGAATCGGTCAAGTCAAAAGGGTGGACATAATAGATAATATAAGAACATAATACAAGGTGATCAACAATGGTTACCATAATGCCTCCCGCTATTTCTAATAGAATTGCCTATATCATTGGTTGTAATACAATTGAACAAAACCGTAAAGAATAAAACCGACAAAACCAAAACATTGGAGATATTGTAGGTCTTCAAAAGTAGATAAAAGTCAACGAGAATGGGCGTTATAATGAATCTCATTATCTTCTCAGCTGATGTCTAAACTTTCGAACCTGATACTATCCAGCAAAACAGAATATAGGAACCTCAGTCAAAAACAAGATGGTGAGAGTAATACAGGGCTTCAAATCGAGATAATAGAAAGTCAAAGTGGGTTACTATATTATATCCTGCTATATTTTTCCCTTTAATTAAATGGATAAAAATAAAAAAGTAAATAATGGAGTGGAGATTGAGAAAAAGGAGGGCATAACAGCGAAACAGGGCAGATCAAAACATAACCATTTAAGCAGAATAGTGTTTCACCACCAGCTAATCCTGACCCAAAAATAGTTACCATATTGACTCCCTCCCTGAAGTCCTTGAGTACAACTTCATATACTGTAGCATTAAGTATATCAAAACAATGTAAATCCATTTAAGAGAATGACAGCATTATAGAGTATTTAGAATCGACTAACAGAAAATGAACAATGGTCTCTGTATAATCTCCTTGTCTTTAAAAGGTTTTTTCTTATACTATCGTACATAACAAAATCCAATAAGATACAACCTGTTTAGACCATTGGAGACAGAAGAACAAAAGCTAGATGAGACTTCAAAACAAGATGGTACTAAATCAGTATTACCTATTAAGATGTCATTTTCTCCAAAAAAAAGCTGTTCCTATCATCCAATCTTCTGTCTCATTTCTGTTGAGCTCTTTTTCTGTCAGTAGCTGTCAGTTTGTCTTCTTCATTTTGTTCTCTGCTCCATTCATTGTGGCCTCCCCACCCCTATTTCTGGGTTCTTTGTATTTTTCTTTTTTTAGAATATCCTGCAATACTTTCTGTAGGGTTGAATTGGTGGTTGCAAATTCCCCCAGTTCCTCTTTATCCTGGAAGCACCTCGTGTTTCCATCAATTTCCAGGGACAGTTGTGCAGGATATCTCAATCTTGGCTGTAGATTATTATCTTTCAAAGCTTGAATTATTTCTCCCCATGCTCTTCGTGATTTGATGGTTTGTGAAGAGAAATCTGCTGTAATTCTGATGGGTCTTCCCTTGTAAGTGATCTGTTTCTTGTCTCTTACAGCTTTTAATATTCTGTTCTTGTATTGAATTTCTGGAATTTTTATTATTATATGCCTGGGTGTTTCTCTGTTAGGGTTGTAGGTAGCTGGGGTCCTGTATGCCTCATACATCTGAGTATCTTTACCTTTTGCTAAATTAGGAAAATTCTCCTGGATTATTTCTGTGAGTAGCTTTTGTAGTTCACTTGTTTGTGTCCCTACTTCTTCTTTTATGTTCTTAATCCTTAAGTTATGGCTCCTCTTATCATCTTCTTGTCTTTGTATTATTGCTGTGTGTTTCTTTGTTATTTTTTGTTGGGAGCCGCAGCCCCGAGCCCGGTCGCCTCACTTGGCGGACGTGAGGCCTGTAGTAAAGAGTAAAGCCTGAGGTAGATTACCCCTCCCATCGAGCACGTTAGTTTCCTGCTTACCGCGTAAGCAACCCGCTCAACAATATAGTCTGCCTGGCAACTGATGATGTTAGCCAATCAGCTTGCCTTGCTTACTTTAATATGATTGGACACTGTATCCGTATATATACTGGTGCCACCCCTGGGGGGGAAAAAGAAAAGCCCGAAAGTAGAAGCCCAAAAAGAGCCGCGGGGAGCGGACCAGAGGAGGCTTCGGCTGGGAGCGATCCCAGGGCAGGCTGTATGGAAAAGGAAAATAAAAAAAAAGGTTGTCCACTGCCAGGCTTTGTCGTGTGTCCTTCCTGCCGGCCGGGAGCGGACATCGACATTTGGTGGCCTGTACGGGGACTGATCACCCCCGAGACGTGACAGCGGACAACGCTCCAGTACAGAGCTGCGAGACAGGTGAGTTGGGGATAAGCCTGGGCTCTGGGTGGCGCGCACCTACAGGGCTTTTAGACTCCCCTCAGGCTCACACGTAAGTGGCGGATTCCTTGGGCCTCACGCGGTGAGTAACATATTAAAAGATGGGAAACATGCTAGGTAGCAACACTAAGAGCGAGGGTGGTTGTGGAGAAAGCTCTCAAGAGCTTACAAAAGTACGCAGGGTATTTGAGCAGGCCCAGTCGGGGAGCTCCCGAGAGGGGCCCGTCAAGGGGAACAAAGATGCTAAGGAGAAGGACGGGGCTCTAGCCTCGGAGTCGTCTGACTCCGAGGACGAGGGAAAGTTGAATGGCAAGGAGGCCAAAGAGACCAGCTGTCAAGAGCCTAAGTCGCTCGATAAGGAGTCACAGGGTTCCTTCCCAGCGTTGCGCCGTGAATTGCGCTCCGCTCAACTTGGTCTGCGGAGGAGTAGAGAGCTCCTGAGCGCTCCCCGGCGCGAGAGGGAGGCGAAGCCTTCCGCCCCACCTTGGGGGGTGTTCCTGGAGGCGATCCCTCGCCGCGAGGCGGCCGCCCGGGAGCTCCCTTCCCCTTCGCCAGAACAGAAAGTGATGCACGGGCCCCCATTTTCCGCCCAATCATGGCCGCCGTCTTATGCTCCGCCACCGGCGGGTCGGTATTTTTACAGGCGGCTTTGGCAGGGGGGACGTTTGTCTCATGAGGTACATCCACCACCTGGGATAGATAGTGGCCCCTACGGGATATTTCCTGTACAAGTAGCTATGGGCCAGGGACGTAATGCATGGGAGCCTTTTGAGATAAAGCAGATTAGAGAACTTAAAAATGCAGTTACAACCTTTGGGCCGACTGCGCCTTACACCATTGCCATGCTGGAGAACCTGTCTTCTGGGCCCCTCACCCCCGCGGACTGGATTCAGCTGGCAAAGGCGTGTCTGCCCTCGGGTAGTTACCTAGATTGGCGAGCCTGGTACACAGAGTTCTCTGCCGAGCAGGCTGAGAAAAACGCCGGTCGAGGAAATGGGAGCTGGGGATTTAGCTTAGCGGCATAAGCGCCTGCCTTGTAAGCAGGCAATCGCCAGTTCGATCCCTGGTACCAATAAAAAAAAAAAAAAAAAAAAAACGAAAAAGATAAAAATAAAAAATAAAAAATAAAAAATAAAAAGGGGGAGTAAGCCAAGGCCTGCCTCCAAAGGCGCGGTTATCTATGACAGGACAATGGATGGGCCCGGATCCGGTAATCAGCTGGAACCGAGGCGCGGTTTGTGTTTTTCTGCAGGAATCGGGACGAGAACCACTGTGGGTACCGGAGAGACTGACACGGGCGATAAAGCCCTCGACTAAAGATCAGACCTGCCCTACCGGAGATCCATCACAGACCAACCAACAAGATGAATAGAAATAGCGATAGCCCAAAATGGACAAGAAGATCCTCAGGCATATGCATGGCTCGCTCGCCTAGCCTACGACCGAGTCTAGAGGTGGTGAGCTTCCCACACTCCTCCTCTAAAAAATTATGACATAGCTGGGTAGGAGAGTCAATGACGGGTAAGAGCGTACTCCCCCGGTGCGACTCAACCTAAGCCAGGCCCTACCCCATCCTGCACGTAAGCCGCTGGACTGTTAGATGCTGCCCAGGTCTAAATTTCTCTCCGAGGGGATTTCTTTACGGAGAGGAAATGAGTGCAAGCTTGTGTGCATCCAGGTTCCGTCCAGTTTGTGCCTGGCCCTAGAAAAAGGACGAGGGCCTCAGGGCCTTGGCAGACCATGGGACGGCCGACCAGGGTCTAAGCCAAGGACCTACGGTGGGCCTACGCATAGGGCATAAGCCTCTGCACCCAGTCCAGGAAGGGCTACGATGCGCACATTTATAAAAAAAAAATAAAAAAGGGGGAGATGTTGGGAGCCGCAGCCCCGAGCCCGGTCGCCTCACTTGGCGGACGTGAGGCCTGTAGTAAAGAGTAAAGCCTGAGGTAGATTACCCCTCCCATCGAGCACGTTAGTTTCCTGCTTACCGCGTAAGCAACCCGCTCAACAATATAGTCTGCCTGGCAACTGATGATGTTAGCCAATCAGCTTGCCTTGCTTACTTTAATATGATTGGACACTGTATCCGTATATATACTGGTGCCACCCCTGGGGGGGAAAAAGAAAAGCCCGAAAGTAGAAGCCCAAAAAGAGCCGCGGGGAGCGGACCAGAGGAGGCTTCGGCTGGGAGCGATCCCAGGGCAGGCTGTACGGAAAAGGAAAATAAAAAAAAAGGTTGTCCACTGCCAGGCTTTGTCGTGTGTCCTTCCTGCCGGCCGGGAACGGACATCGACAATTTTTAAGAAGTTTTTCATTTCATTCTCCCATGTTTCAAGTCTGCCCTCCAATTCAGATAGTCTGTCCTTAGTTTCTTTCAAGCTGTTATGCCAGTCTTGGGTAGACTTCTTAATTTCTTGATAGTCCCTTTGCACCTGCTTCACATACTCAATGCTTTCTCTGTTTTCTCCATCAAGCAATTCTCCCCTCTTTTTCTGTTCTTCCATTCCACCATCCGCTTTTTCCTGGGTGGTGCTTAGCATTTCTCTAACTATTCTGCATACTTCTAGCTTCAGGTCATTGATAACTTCATTCCTGAATTGGTCTATGAGGCTCTCTAAATGGCGCTTAATGTATAATGGTGCAGTGTCCACAATTGCCTGATTCTCAGGATTGGGGGTCGAGGAGCCTTTTTTGTTGCTTCCCTTCCCCATATTTTCTGTTCCTTATAAAATGTAATCTTACACAGGAGGCCCGGCTTCCCTGCCTGCCAGCCACAGCTTGATCAAATTGCGCTGGCTAGTTGTTCCCGCTCACCGCTGCGCCCCAGGGAGTTGCGGAGGAGGCAGCCTACGCAGGAGTCGGTCGCTCCTCCAGGCCACCGTCAGGCTCTGGGATCTGGGTTAGGCCAGCCTAGGGAGTCCGCGAGCAGCGTCCCTCCGGCCAGGCACCTTTCACCAATCCCGTCCGAGAGGGAAATGTGCGGCTGCAGTTGCCACCGCGCCCTGCTCTTACAGGACTGCCCGCGCCCAGAAAAACCTCCGCTGGAGTTAAACTGCGGTAGGGAATCAGTTCCTCGCTCACCTCGCCACCAGTCAGCCTTCCTCCCTGGCCCTCACGTTTCCGACTCCGTTCGCAGATTCCCGTTCCCAAGCCTCTGCGTGTCTCTCCTTGCCGAGCCCCTATGGAGGTAGCTGGGCGCCTGGCGGCGGGAAATCTAAACCGCGGTTTCCGATGGCGTGGGGACTCCGTTTGGAGACTCCCGTTCCCAGAGCTCGGCGGTCGCGTCTCTCCTTGCTGAGCCGCTGTGGAGGTAGCCGGCCGCCTGGCGGCGGCGGGAAATCCAAACCGCGGTTTCTAATGGCGCGGAGTCAAGCCTCCACACCGAGATTTTTCTGTTCCTATTTTAGCGCCAGGACTGTATTCCAAGTTGGATTCTCTCAGCCCAGTTTGTTCCTGAGTCAGCAGAGCATATCTCTACTGGTTCGTATCTCCTTAGTCCGTATCATTCCTGGCCTCTGAGCCGAGCCTTTAGAGAGCGTTCAGAAGTTGCTGTTGTCTGTCCGCCATGTTCTTCTCGGTGTCCTCTCTAACAGCTTTTAATGTTGTATTCTTATGTTGGATTTTTGGGATGGTGATTATTATATGTCTGGGTATAGTTTTATTTTGGTTATGGCTATTTGGGGTTCTATATGCTTCACTAATCCATATGTCAATTTCCATTCTCATGTTTGGGAAATTTTCAGCTATGACTTTTGTGAATGCCTTTTGATATCCTTTGTGTTCTTTCCTTGTTTTTCATTTATCCCTATTAATCTTATATTGTTTTTCTTTGCATCATCTTGCAGCTGTTGAATTGTTATTTCTTGATTCCTTTTTTAAAAAAGATCTTTCCTTTCCTGTTCACTAGCTGCAATCTTGTCTTCGATGTCTGAAATTCTTTCTTCACTTTTGTTGAGGCAGTTTTGCCAACTTTCAATGGAATTTTTAATTTCCTGTATATCTCTTTGAATCTGCTTTTTGAATTCTGTTGGTTTCTTATATTTTTCATCCAGGAGTGCTATTTGTGTTGTTCCTCTAATTTTTTAAACTGTGTCATCTTTAGATGTGTTCAGCATTTCTTTCATTACTTTTATAATTTTTTCTTTTACCTGGGAGATTATTTCTAATTTGAATTCCTTTAGAGCTTCCCAGAGTTGCTTCTTTATTTCAGTTGCTATTATTTCAGGTATTTCAAGTGTATGGCTTATATTTTCTTCTGTGTACATGGCTCCTAGGTCTGTGAATCGTGCCAAGCCTGGTCCAGTGTGGCTGGAAGCTGGGTGGGCACTTAACCTGTGGGACTGATGTTCTTAAACTCTCCTTGGGCCTGCACTGATGTGCTGGAACTTACCTTGTGCGGCCTCAGCTCCCCGAATTGAAAGAAGATTGCTGGGCATCTACTCTTAATTTCTTACACTAGGGGAACAATATGATGTTTATATATGTGAATTTGACTTATTTCACTTAAGAGTGTGGTCTCCAGTTGCAACCACCTACCTATAAAAGTCTCAAATCTATCCTTCTTTATAGCTGAGGACTACTTCCTTATATAAAAATATCATATATATTTTTTTTAATTTAAAGAAAAGGAAACAAAAAAATACATGGAGATAAAAAAAGGGTAGAAATAATACAAAATTACAGACAAACAAACAGTAAGAAATTGCCGGTTGATAAGTTACACATTGTCATCTTAGAAATAGCTGTTCAGGTTATAGAATTAAAGTATTTAGAATGACATTCAAAAAGTGACCCTATAAACCATTCTGCTCTATGATCAAACATAAGCTCAGTAATATGATTATCAGTCCTACACATTTGTTTTACATCTCAAAGAGCGTAAGATTAAACATATCAAAATAGAACAGAACATTTAAAAAAAAACAATTTAAAGAAATACAGGTTTCAAAGCAAGTCCACTGGAGATCTTCATTATCTAACTGTCTCTAGTTTCTTACAAATAGTTGTCCCTATCTTCACCCACTTTATATACTTATTGCATATTATAGAACTAATCAAATCATTACAGGATGATGAAGTCTTTTTAGGTCCTCAAATTTCAAATTAGGGAAGACAATAGTAACTATCATTGCATCTCTCATTCTCTTTGTGATAGCCGTCCCCATCTCTACATATGCTGAAGTTGAACTGAAGAAACCAGTCCAATGTCATCCTAATCAGCGAACAATAGATTGCTAGAATTTATATTATAATGCTACAAAATAAGCCTCGGGTTTCTCAGCGTCTCTTCCTCAGAGTATCTGTTCCTTACATCTTGCATTATATAATCTGTTCCTGTAAATAATTAAAAAAAAAACCCCATGTGTGAATTTCTACATATATATCTATCCTCTCTGTATTATAGGGAAAACCAAGTCGTAGCAAGACAGCAAAACAATTTCCTAGAAAAACATGCAATAGATAAGACATATAAGACTACAATATAAATGATCTTCTGTAGCTACTATGTTTTCTCTTGTTATTTTCAATAGATTTGTGCACAACACTGGCTTATTATAGTTAAACATAGTATCACCTATTTTTATAAAAACTTAACTTTGACAGCATTGTAGGATTTTGAGAGCTGTTACTAATTAATACCAGTATGGATATCCTTTACAACTTGTCATGCTCAGAGTAGTTGCCTCTACTTTTAGGGTTGATGCTAACAAGCATACCAATTTCAAATAAAATCAGCCAAGGCCAACCAATAGTCTTATGATTCAGATTCAATTAAGATCAGTCATAGTAAGACAATGTAAGTAATACAGGATTTCAGTTTAAGTTAATAGGAAAGTAAGGATAGCTATCATGGTATAACCTGCTATTTTTGGTTCTAGAGGTCTGTGCCCTCAAATCTGACATGAGTGGACAGACCAGAACAAATTAAATTCAAACTAAATATGGCACTAGGACTACTGTGTCTTTTAAATCATTATACACCATTAACAATGACCTCTGCTTTTTTTTTTTATTTAAGAGGAAAAAGAGAAAAACACAAAACAAAACAAAGCAGTGTAAGGGAACACGTAATACAGAACTACAAAAAAACAAAACAAAACAAAACAAAAAAACATAACAGTAAGAAATCACCTGTTAGTAGATTACATATTATCATCTTGAAAATAGTTGCTCAAATCACAGTATCAAAGAATACAAGGTGGACATTCAAACAGGGAGACTGCAAACAGCTGTGTTCAATGATCCAAAAACATTGATATAGTCAGCTATTTAACACCCCTAAACACACTTGCTGTTATATCCATTGGAGCTATTTTTCTTTTTTTTTCCCTCTCTTTTTTACAACAAAATTTACACATTTTGGATTTTATTACACCTTAGTGCTTATTACTTTTTTTTTTGGGAGGGGGGAAATACAGTCAAATATGGCAAAACAAAGCTGTCAGTCAATACCAAGGATAGACATAGCACATGGTGTAGAACAGAGTACAAGGTTATCAACAATGGTTATCAACGTTGTCCCTTGTTTCCTTAAAAAGAATTGTCTATCTCATTAGATATTATAAAGTTGGACAAAACAGTAGAGAACAAGACCAATAAAACTTAGGCATTGTAAACATTACAGGACTTCCAAAGAAGACAATAGTCAAACCAGAATGGGTATCTTAGTGAATCTTATTGCCTTCAAAGTAGTTGCCTATGTCTTCAAACTTGATACTATCATATAGAATGGAACAGAGTCTAATTAGTCGAAACAAGATCGTGGGAGTACTACAGGACTACAAAACAAGTAAATAGGAAATCATAAAGAGTTACTATTTATATATCCTAATTTTTTAAATTTTTTCTTTAATTAAGACAAACATAAGAAATGACTAAATAATTTTTTTAAAACAATAAGGGGGAGATTGAGATAAAACAGAACATAACAATATAACAATAGAGGTCAAAGCATGACTGTTTCAGCAACCTAGTACTTCACCACCATATAACCCGACTTAATAGTAGTTACCACAGTGTCTGTCTTTTTCCTTGAAATATTTGGATAAAACTTCATATACTCTAGCTTCAAATATTTTCATATCAAGAAGCCCAGAATAAAGCCTTTCTAATTAATGAGTGAAAACTTTATAAGGCTTCAAGGCCACCTAATGGGGAATCATGATTACCACTTATTTTTATATATTTGAATCATTACTTACATTAGGGAAACTTCGGTATTCACACATGCGAGATTGATTTATTTCACTTATGAGTATGGTCTCAAGCTGCGCCCATTTATTGATAAATATTTCAATGTGATCCTTCTTTATAGCTGAATAATACTGCATTGTATAGAAATACCACAACTTTTTTATCCATTCCTCAGTTGATGGACACTTGGGTTGTTTCCAAGATCTGGCGATTACAAATTGTGCTGCTATAAACATAGCTGCACATATATCACTGTGGTATGATGCTTTCAGTTCTTCTGGGAATATGCCTAGAAGTGGGATAGTTGGAATAAATGGGATTTCCAGTCCCAACTTTTTGAGAAATCTCCAGACAGATCTCCACAAAGGCTGTACCAGTCTACACTCCTACCAGCAATGCAGGAGAGTTCCTTTTTCCCCACAGCCTCTCCAGCATTTGTTGTCGGTTTTCTTGATCCTGGCCATTCTTTCAGGAGTGAGATGGTATCTCAGTGTGGTTTTAATTTGCATTTCTCTAATGACCAATGATGATGAGCACGTTTTCATGTATTTATTTGCCATTTGCATTTCTTCATCTGAGAATTGCGTATTCATCTCAGATGCCCATTTTTGGATTGGATCTTTGAATTTTGGAGGTCTGAGTTTCTTTAATTCTTTATATGTTTTAGACAAGAGGCCCTTGTCTGAGAGAGAGTTCACTAAAATCTTTTCCCAGTTTGTGGGTTTTCTTTTCACTATGCTGGAGATTTCTTTTGACATGCAGAAACTTTTTAATAAGAAGTGGTCCCAGTTATTGATTCTGGGAAGTATTTCCCGTGCGGTTTGAGTCCTGTTCATGAATTCTTTTTATTTATTTGTTTATTTATTTTTTTTTATTTTATTTTTTCTATTTTATTTAAGGAGAAAAGAAAAGAAAGAAAAAAAAACAGTGAAGGGGTACAAGTTATACAGATTTACAGGAGAAAAAAATGCGCAGTAGGCAATCACTAGTTAATGGATTACATATTGCCATCTTAGAAATAATTGTTCAAGTCACAGAATTAAAGCTTGTAGAGTGGACATTCCAACAATGATACTGCAAACAGTTCTGTTCAATGATCAAATAAAACTCTGTGATATCATTTTCTATCTTATACATTTAAATATACATGCAGTTATATAGTTTAGAGCACTTTCTTTTCCTCTCTTTTGTAGTGTTCATGAATTCTTTACCTACTCCTATGTCTCCAAGGTTTCTACCTAATTTGTCTTCCAATAGATTTAGTGTTTCTGTTTTAAGATTCAGATCTTTGACCCATTTAGATTTTAATTTAGTACATGGTGATAGACATGGGTCTAGTTTTAGTTTTCGGCAAATGGAGAGCCAGTTTTTCCAGCACCATTTATTAAAGAGACTGTCGTTCTTCCAGTGGACCTGCTTGGCTCCTTTATCAAAGATAAGGCGGTTGAGTGTGTTTGTAGTTGTGGTTGTATCTTCTAATCTATTCCACTGATCTTCAGCTCTGTTTTGATTCCAATACCATGTTGATTTTACTACTGTTGCTTTGTAGTATAACTTCAAGTCAGGGATTGTGATGCCTCCTGCTTTGTTTTTGCTGCTTAGAATTGCCTTTGTGATTCTAGGTCTCTTCTGGTTCCAGATGAAATTTAGGAGTGATTTCTCTAGATCTATAAGGTATGTTGATGGTATTTCTATTGGGATTGCATTGAATCTGTATAACAGTTTTGGGAGAATGGCCATTTTCACAATGTTTGTTCTTCCTATCCATGAGCAAGGGATATCTTTCCATTTTCTGAGATCATCTTCAATTTCCTTTTTCAGTGTATTATAATTTTCACTGTATAAGTCTTTCACTTCTTTCGTAAGAGTAATTCCTAAATATTTCATTTTTTTGCTTGCTAATGTGAATAGTCCAGTTTCTCTTATTTCCCTCTCTGTAATTTTGTTGTTTGTGTATAGGAATGCTATTGATTTCTGAGTATTGATTTTGTATCCAGCCACATTACTGAGTTTATTTATTGTATCTAAGAGTATTTCAATGGAGTTTAGGGGGTCTTCTATGTAGAGTATCATGTCATCTGCAAACAATGATAATTTAACTTCTTCTTTTCCTATCTTTACCCCTTTTATTTCTCTTTCTTGCCTAATTGCTCTGGCTAGTACTTCCAGTACTATATTAAATAGGAGTGGTGATAAAGGACATCCTTGTCTTGTGCCCGATTTTAAAGTAAAGGCTTTCAATTTTTGGCCATTTAGTATGATGCTGGCTGTTGGTTTGTCATAAATGGCCTTTATTATATTGAGGTAAAGACCATTTATTCCAATTTTCTGTAAAGTTCTTATCATGAATAAGTGTTGGACCTTATCGAAGGCTTTTTCTGCATCTATAGAAATGATCATGTGATTCTTATTTTTGGCTTTATTGATATGGTGGATTACCTTTATTGATTTGTGTATGTTGAACCATCCTTGCATTCCTGGGATGAATCCCACTTGGTCATGGTGTATAATCTTCTTGATGATTTGCTGGATCCTATTTGCCAATATTTTATTGAGGATTTTTGCATCTGTGTTCATTAGGGAGATCGGTCTATAGTTCTCTTTTATAGTTGGGTCTTTCTCAGGTTTTGGTACTAGAGTAATATTTGCTTCCATGAATGACTTAGGAAGGATTGCTTCCCTTTCAATTTCATTGAATAGTTTGAGGAGTGTTGGCATTAGGTCTTCTTTGTATTTCTTGTAGAATTCTGCAGTGAATCCATCTGGGCCTGGGCTCTTCTTGGTGGGTAAGGACTTAATTACATTTTCAAGTTCATTAGCAGAGATTGGGTTATTCAACAGTTTTATATCCTCTTGATCTAGCTTTGGTACTTCATATGCTTCTAAGAATCTGTCTATTTCTTCTGTGTTATCAAACTTTTGAGAGTAGAGGTTTTCGAAATAGGTGTTGATGATCCTCTGTATTTCTATTGGGTCTGTAGTGATTTCTCCTTTTTCATTTCTTATTGCATGAATTTGAGCTTTTTCTTCCCTTTTTTAAATAAGGTTGGCTAGGGGCTTATCGATTTTATTTATTCTTTGAAAGAACCAACTCTTTGATTCATTGATTCTTTGGATTGTTTTCTTAGTCTCTATTGCATTGATTTCTGCTCTGATTTTTATAATTTCCTCTCTTCTTTTGGTTTTGGGCTTGACTTGCTCTTCTTTTTCTAGCTGTTTGAGGTGTAGCATCAAGTTATTTATTTGTATTCGTTCTGTTTTCCTGATGTGGGAACTCAGTGCAATAAATTTTCCTCTCAGAATGGCTTTCATTGCATCCCACAGATTCCGGTAAGTTGTATCTGCATTTTCATTTTCTTTTAGGTATTGTTTAATTTCTTCTTTAATTTCTTCTGTGACCCACTGATTACTCAAGAGTGTGTTATTTAGTTTCCATGTGTTTGCGGAATTTTTGCAGTATCTTTTATCATTAATTTCTAATTTCAGAGCACTATGATCCGATAATATGCAAGGGATGATTTCAACTCTTTTGCATTTGCTTAAATATGTTCTGTGAGCTAATATATGGTCTATTTTAGAAAATGATCCATGTACTGCTGAGAAGAATGTGTATTCTGATGTTGTTGGGTGGAACATTCTGTATATGTCTATCAAACCCATTTGTTCACAGGTGTGATTCAGTTCTGTTATTTCTTTGCTCATTTTCTGTCTAGTTGATCTGTCCCTTGGTGTCAGTGGTGTATTAAGGTCTCCTGTTACAATTGTGTTACTGATAATTTGAGTTTTCATTTCTGTTAATAATTGTTTTATATAACTGGGTGCTCTGGAGTTTGGTGCGTATATATTTAAGATAGTTATCTCTTCCTTTTGGAGTTTTCCCCTTACAAGTATGTAGTGACCTTCTTTGTCCTTTATGGTCATTGTTGGTTTAAAGTTCACGTTGTCTGCAAACAGAATGGCTACTCCTGCCTTTTTTTGGATTCCTGCTGCATGAAGAATTGTTTTCCATCCTTTGACTTTCAGTCTGTGAGTATCCTTCTGGGTTAGATGGGTTTCCTGTAAACAGCGTATGGTTGGATTTTGTTTCTTGATCCATTCTGCTAGTCTGTTTCTTTTGATTGGTGCATTGAGACCATTTACATTAATGGTTATTACTGTTAAATGCTGGTTAATTGTAGGAATGTTATCTCTCTGCTGTTGCATCTTTATCTTTCTGTTCTGTTTAATTATTTGCTTTGCTTAGTGGTTTTTTCCTTTGTGTATCCAAACTGTCTTTCAATATTTTTTGCAGGGTTGGTTTGGTGTTCATGAAGTTCTTCAGCTGTTCTTTGTCATGGAAGTATCATATTGCACCATCTATTTTGAATGATAGTTTTGCAGGATATATCAGTCTTGGTTGGAAATCATTTTGCTTTAGGATCTGGAATACTTCACTCCATGGTCTTCTTGACTTTATCGTTTGTGCTGAGAAGTCTGCTGTGATTCTGATAGGTTTTCCTGTATAAGTGATCTGTCTTTTCTCTCTGACAGCTTTTAATAATCTATTCTTGTGTTGGATTTCTGGGATGGTGATTATTATATGTCTGGGTGTAGTTTTATTTTGGTTATGACTGTTTGGAGTTCTATATGCTTCACTGATCCTGATGTCAGTTTCTGATCTCATGCTTGGGAAATTTTCAGCTATTACTTCTCTAAATATCCTCCTGGCATCCTTCATGTTGTCTCCCTCTCTTTCATTAATCCCTATCATTCTTATGTTATTCTTCTTTGCATCGTCTTGCAGTTGTTGAATTGTTGTTTCCTGATTCCTTGTTATTTTCAAAAGATATTTCCTTTCCTGTTCACTAGCTGCAATCCTGTCTTCAAGGTCTGAAATTCTATCTTCACTTTCATTAAGGCGGTTTTTACAACTTTCAGTGGAGTTTTTTATTTCCTGTATATCTCTGTGCATCTGCATTATGTATTCTGTTTGTTTCTTATATTGGTCATCTAGGGATTCTATCTTTTTGTTTAGTTCCTCCAATTTTTTGTCTGTGTTTTCTTTAGATATATTTAGAATCTCTTTCATTTCTTTTATCATTTCTTCTTTTATCTGGGAGATTATTTCGAGTTTGAATTTCTTTAAAGCTTCCTGGAGTTGCTTGTCAACTTCAGTGGCTATTGTGTCCGATATATGAGGTGGATGGGATGTATTTTCTTCTATATACATCGCTCCAAGGGTTTCTTGAGATGGGCTGGAGGTTTGAGGTTGTAATTTGGTCTTTCGTTTTGTCATTTTCCTATATTTCTGTGTTTCACGTGTTATTTGAAAGCTTCCTCAGGATCTGTTGAAAATCCCCTTCTATGTTTGGAGCTACTGATACTCTGTCACCGCGCTACCCCATGCCAGTGGGCCTACAGAACCAGTGGCCCTCCTGTGCCTGCTCAGAACTCCGCAGTTCCAGACAAGCTGGGCCTCAGGGACACTGTGCGCCCACCTGCCCCTTGGAAGCTCCACAGTTCTTCAATCGCAGCTGGGTTAGGGTACTCACCACAGGCCGCAGTGCCTCAGGAACCTGTGGACCCTCCCTGGTTGCAGAGATATCCAGGGTCCTCCAGACACATGGAGAGGCCAATGCAGGCACCCCAGATCTGCCCAGCTCCTCCTCTGCAGACCGATGGCCAGGCGCGGCCGCTAAACAGGCTGGGCTAGGCTGATAGTGTGAGCCCGCCCACCCTTCGACAGCTCAGCAATTCTCCAAGTGTAACCGGAATGGGGAGGCTAATGTGGAAGCCTCAAACCCACCTCTCCCCTTCACTGCACCTGGAAGCCTGGGGGAACTCCAGCAGTCTGGGCGGAGATATCCAGAGTCCTCCAGATACACAGAGAGGCCGGTGAGGGCACCCCAGATCTGCCCAGCTCCTCCTCTGCAGACTGATGGCCAGGCGCGGCAGCTAAACAGGTTGGGCTAGGCTGATAGTGTGGGCCCTCCCACCCATTGGCAGCTCAGCAGTTCTCCAAGTGAAGCCAGAATGGGGAGGCTGATGTGGAAGCCTCAAACCCACCTCTCCCCTTCACTGCACCTGGAAGCCAGGGGGAACTCCAGCAGTCTGGGCGGAGATATCCAGAGTCCTCCACACACGCAGAGAGGCCGGTGAGGGCCCCCCAGATCTGCCCAGCTCCTCCTCTGTAGACCGATGGCCAGGCGCAGCAGCTAAACAGCTGACCTCTGCTTTTTTAAAAATATAGTTTCAGAGCTGTCTATACTAAAGACTATAGCTTACCGTCTCTGCCTCATGTCTGCTACTCCACTTTTCTGCTATAATTTGTCCACCTTATTTCCTCATTCCACTGTCTTCCCCGTTCACTAAGGCCTCTCTGCCACTGTTGCTGGAATCCTGGTATCTCTTCCTCTTCCTCTGTAATGTCCTTCAGTGCTCTCTGTAGGGTTGGATTGGTGGCCATGAACTCCCACAGTTCCTCCTTGTCTTGAAAGTATCTTATTTCTTCATTAATTTTTATAGAGAGTTTTAATGGGTATATGAACTTTGGTTGCATATTTTTTTCTTTCAGGACTTGGAATATTTCTCCCCACTCCCTTCTTGACTTAAGAGTTTGTGTTGATAAGTCTGCTGTTATTTTGATAGTTTTCCCGTTATAGGTAATCTGCATCTTTTCTCTGGCTGCTTTTAATATTCTGTTCTTTTGGTGGATTTCTGGAATCTTGATTATTATATGTCTAGGCATAGATCTGTTTTGATTGTAGGTAGCTGGTGTTCTGTATGCCTCTTTTATCTGGATATCATTTCTTTTTGCTATACATGGGAAATTTTGCTTTAATATATCTGTGAATATTTTTTGTATTTCATTTTTGGTTGCTCCTGCTTCCTCACTCACATTCTTTATTCTTAGGTTATGTATCTTTTTGTCATCCTCCAGTTTTTGAATTGCTTCTTTCTGGTTCCTTGTTATTTTTAAGAGGCTTTTTCTTTCACGATCATATGTTATAAATCTCTCTTCAAGTTTCAGAAGGCTGTCATTAGTTTCTGTCGAGGCATTTTGCCAGTGTTCAATGGAGTTTTTAGTTTCCTGATATTCTCTTTGGATCTGTTTCATGTATTCTAAGTTATGTTTAAATTCTTCTTCAGAAGTTTCTCTTTCTTTTCTGATTTCCTCAGTTCTTCCATCTGTGTTCTCTTGGGCGGGGCTTGTCATTTTTTTAATTAATCTCTTTATATCTTGTCTCACTTGGATCAGGAGTACAGCTTTAAATTCCTCTATGAGATCATGTAGGTACTTTTTAATTTTGGCTGATGCTGTGTCGAGTAATGGATGGTTACTGTGCTTGTTCTCTTCAGTGTTTACTTCTCCTGGGCTTATTTTGTCCTGTTGGGCAGCTGGAGATTTTTTAAAAATTTTTATCTCTTGTCATTTTTCTGGTTTCTTTCAGAGTGTCCTGGGGTTCTCTGGCCCTCTCAGAATTGCTTAGGGCCTTTCAGAAGCATGCTGACTTGAGTTTTTGCTGTCCTCCCCAATTTGCTGTTATCTGAGGTAGGCTGGGATGCAGGGGCGGTACAGGCTAGTCTCCAGCCTCTGTGCCAGCCTCCAGCCGTAAATTAGGCTGTACTTTCTGGATGTCACTGAGTTGCAACTATTTTGTATCTGCTTATTGGGCTCCAAGCAGAGGCTTGGTTTAGCCCCAGTAGCTCCTGCCAGTTCTCTTTGTACCAGAAGCAGCTGACTAATGTCACTATGGCACAGGGTTCTGCCCAAATCCCAGCTGTTCTCTTCCAGACCTCTCTGTGACAGGAGCACCAGAACAGCAAATCTGCCCAAATCCAAGATGTCTCCCACTAGTTCTCTGTATGGAGCTGAAGCCAGCATGTAATCAGGCTCTGCCCAATTTCAAGATGTCTTCCACCAGCCCTCCCTACAGGGGGACCCGGTGATGTCACCGAGCTGTAGCCCAACACTAAGATGTCCGAGCTGTAGTTTCACCGAGCTGTAGCCCAACACTAAGATGTCTGCCGCCAGACTCTGTGTTATTGATGTCCCCGTGGTGGCGGGCTCTGTCCAGTTCCAAGATGTTCTCTGGCCAACCCCAGCAGCCGCAGGGTTCCCAGTACTCACCAGAGTCCGGTGCAGGTCCTCGTCCCAGGTCCACTGCACACCAAGCTGCCCACCTTTCCCGCACTCCTGGCACAGCGTGGAACGGTGCACAGCGTGTGCTCCCAGCACAGCACGGAACGGTCAGAAATCTGCGCAGCATTTGGCTTTGGAACTCCAGAGCCTTTTACGATCTCCTCTGGTGTAGCAGTGCAGTCCTGGCTGCTACTTGGAGTCCCGGGTCTCAGTTTCCCGCAGTCACCAAAAGCCAACACAGCTTTTCCTGCTGGGTCCTCAGGTCAGTCTGTTGATTTAAAGGCGTGGGATTTGCAGCCTCTCGTTATCAGCCTTCACAGTCTCAGCATGACTTTAAATCCTAAGCTGGGTCTTTCAGAGAGCCTCCGTAGCTGCTGCTATCTGTCCGCCATGTTCTCCCGGAAGTCTATTAAAAAGCTTTTGCACAACAAAGAAATCATCAACACAATGAAGAGAAAATCCACAGAGTGGGAAAAATATTTTGCCAGCTGTTCCTCAGGCAAGAGACTAATATCTAGAACATACAAAGAACTGGAAAAAATTATACTCTCCAAATTCAAAGACCAAATCCAAAAATGAGCATCTGAGATGAATACATAATTCTCAGATGAAGAAATGAAAACAGCAAATAAATATATGAAAAAATCTTTATCATCACTGCTCATCCAAGAGATGAAAATGGAATCATCTAGTATTGTTTGTGATATGGCTTGGAAACAAGCCCTAACTTCTGGAAAAAAATTATTTTCAACCAGCACCATCACCACTAGTACCAGCACCAGCAACACAACCAGCACCACACCACCACTGCTGCCACCATCACCATAAAAGATTTTATATGACTCTAAAAATATCAGTGAAATTGGGGGATGGAGGACTCTGGTGTGGGTGTTGGGTGATCTTAAGTACTAAACCAGGAATAAATTGTACCTCAGAAGCACCAATAAATTCATGGCTTTCAAATGCTGAATTCTCTCATTTGCAACAATGGTCCTTTCTGCATGGCACTATGATTTTATACTTGCATAGATCTGTCAGTTTGGTGTTTTTTCTAATAATACATTTGGATATGTTTCCAACATCTTGCTTCATCATGCAACAGGGAAATTGTTATCAATATCACTGTTGTTAAAGCCAAGCATGTGACACAGGTAATCCAAATCATAAATAATTCTTGTCCACTGCACTTGAACTGTTTCTTTGATTCACTGATAACATCTATGCAATCCTGGCTCATGATTATATCAGGAAAACAAAGATTCTGTCTTATTGATTGTTTAGTCAACATTCATTTTCTCCTTTTGCCTTGCTATATGAAACCCAAAATTTTGGAGGCATTTAATTTTGTTTTAATAAAATGCCAGGACAAGGAAATTGCATTTCTCATTCATTCTTGGATGAATGGCTGTGCAATTAAATTATGACATATGATAAATACTATGTAAACAAATATTGTTTTTTTTTAAAAAGAGAATGATTGTGGCTGGAGTGTGGGTTCCTTTATTGGGTTTTCTTTCCTGCTAATTGTAATGTATTTGGATCCAACAATGACAGGACTCTCAACTGTTGTGGATCTGGCTGGCTGCAAAACAGTATAGCAGTTTTTGTTTCTGCTGGTCATAGAACCCAATTTCCTCTTAGCAATCAGCATCAGTCACCTTAGGAGAGAAAACTCCACTGTCACCACAGTGACTGAAGTAGCACAGAATGCCTTGTTTGGGTTGAGTTTTGAAATAAGCTGTGTTCCAAGGTAGAAGTGTACTTTCCTTGACACTCAGGCCCTCTAAACCCATCAAGGCTGAGGAGGTGGAAATGGGAAAGAAAAAAATGCTGAAACGGGATTATAGATGTAATTTTGTTAGTTATGGAAAAAATATTGCACAACAAAATAATAGGAGAATGAGAATAGTTGATACACTGTATATTATTGAAAAAGTTACTCAGAGTACAATGGACATAAAAAATTCCCCAAACAATATTACCATAAACCTTCCAATGAATTAAGACAAACTAGTACTATAACTATCTTATATTTTTCCTTCTCCCTTCCTTCCTTTTCTCTTCATTATTTTGTCCTTTGGGTTAGGGTTACTCACTTCATGTGCCCTCAGCTCACCTGATTGAAGAAGGTCATTGTGTGTGGTCTAGTCGGCCCACAAAACCTCCCCAGTCTAGTCTAGTGTGGCTGCAGGCACTTAACTGCTGGGAGTGGTGATCTTAAATTCTCACATGGCCTGTGTGGGGTGCTGGAACTCACCTCCGGCAGCCCATGTTCCCTGGATTGAAAGACCTTGTAGACTTATGGTTGATAGCTGTAAGTGTAGCATCCAGGTTTTCTAGGAAATGGCCTTTCCTTAGGGGTGTTTTCTAGATGTATGTGGTTGTTGGACTTTGGGTATATCTGAAGAACACATCCTCTCAGTGTTTTTAGGATGAGAATTTGCTGTCAATTTGGATCAGCAACCACTCTTTCAGTAATGGACTTCAGTGATGGTCAAGATCCCATACAACCACAGTGTCAACATACGGGGAAGAAAAATTGATTCTAACAGGTAGCACACCCTAGTTAAAGTAGTGAAGTCACCAGTAACAGTAGCCTCAAGCATAGCTGAGCTACTAACAAACTGTGGAAACAAACTGATACCTTTACAACAGTTACAGTTATTAACAGAACCCAACATATATTGAATGCAATGATTTCCTCCTTGATACAGTGATTTTTACCCTATTTGGGAAGGCTGGGGATTAAAAGGGATAGGGGCAAGATAAGGAGAGGAATGAGTTTCAGTATAGTAGGAGAAAGGTTGGAGGGCAAAAGAAGATCAGCCATGCTATGGGAAGTTGGAGGACACAAGAGGGAACAAATGGAAGAGAAAGCGAGGGAATATTGAAGTGAGCCAGAAGAGAAGACACGATGTTTCCTCACATGAAAATATCCTAAAGTCAAGTGATATACCTTTTTATTTTAAAGAGATTAAGACAAAACAGGACATAACAAAGCAGATCAGAACAATGTAAGCAACACAGTATTTTACCAGAAGACAACCCATAATTAACAGTAACTACCACAATGTCTCTTTCTTTGAAACAGTTGAGCATAACTTCATATACAATAGTATCAAACATAACAAAAGAGTATAAAAACATTGAAGAGAATGAAAGTGTTACAGGACATTCAGAACCAAATAACAGAAAACAAGCAATGGCTTGTTTTCCATAGAAAATTTGTTTACACTTTCCCACTTAATACAATCCAATAAGGTACAACATGATAGAGCCAATGAAAACAGAAGAGCAAAAGCACAGTAGGACTTCAGAGTAAGATGATATTATATAAGCACTGGCTATTATAATGACTTGTTTCCCTCAAATTAGCTGTTCATACCATCACTGTTAATAAAATCAAACAAACCAGGACAAACCCACTCCAACTAATGAATGTGATCATTATAAGGCTTCAAAACAATATAATGGGGAATCATAATTACCATAAACTCTTATGTACTCTTACTATTTCTTACACCAGGGAGACTATACATTATTTATACATGTGAGTTTGATTTATTTTGTTTATGAGCATGGTTTTAAGTTATGCCCATTTATCAGTAAATATCTCAATGTGATCATTCTTTATAGCTGAGTAGTACTCCATTGTATAAAAATACCACAACTTTTTTATGCATTCCTTAGTTGATGGACACTTAGGTTTTTTCCAAATCTGGCTATTACAAATTGTGCCACTATAAACATGGGTGCACATGTATCATTGTGATATGATTTTTTTCAGTTCTTCTGGGAATATGCCCAGAAGTGGAATAGCTGGGTAGAATGGGACTTGCAATCCCAGCTTTTTGAGGAATCTCCAGACTGACCTCCACAGTGGTTGCACCAGTCTATGCCCCTACTAACAGTTCGGGAGAGTTCCTTCCCCCACTAGCCTCTCCAGCATTTGTTGTGAATAGTTTTCTTGATCCTGGCCATTCTTTCTGGAGGGAGATGGAATCTCAGAGTTGTTTTAATTTGCATTTTTCTAATGACTAATAATGATGAATATTTTTCAATGTATTTATTGGCTATTTGTATTTCTTTATTTGAGAACTGTGCATTCATCTCAGATGCCCATTTATGGATTGGTTCTTTGAATTTTGCCTGTCTGATTTTTAAAAATTCTTTATGTGTTTTACACAGAAGTCATTTGTCTGAGGGAGAGTTCACTAAGATTTTTTCCCAGTTTGTGAGTTTTCTTTTCACTATACTGGAGATTTCTTTTGACATGCAGAAACTTTTTAATAAGAGGTGATCCCAGCTATCGATTCTGGGAAGTAGTTCCCGTGCAGTTTGATTCCTGTTCATGAATTCTCTACCTACCCCTATGTCTTCAAGATGTTTACCTACTTTGTCCTCCAACAGATTTAGTGTTTCTGTTTTAATATTCAGGTCTTTGATCCATTTAGATTTTAGTTTAGTATATGGTGACAGGCATAGGTCTAGTTTTAGTTTTCAGCATATGGAGAGCCAGTTTTTCCAACACCGTTTATTAAAGAGGCTCTTTTCCAGTGAACATGTGTAGCCCCTTTTTCAAATATAAGATGGGTGGAGGTCTTTGTAGTAGTGCTTAAATCTTTTAATCTGTTCTATCGATCGTCAGGTCTATTTCTTGGCCAGTCTCTTGCTGATTTACTTACTGTGGCTTTGTAGTATAGTTTCAGGTCAGGAATTGGGCTGCCTCCTCTCTGGCCTTTGTTGCCCAGAATTGCTTTTGCTATTCTAGATTTCTTCATTTTCCAAATGAATTTTAGGAATATTTTCCCTAGATATGTAAGGTATGTTGATGCTATTTTGACTTGAATCTGTATAACAGTTTAGGGAGTATGGCCACTTTCACAATGTTGGCTCTTCCTAACCATGAGCAAGGAATATCCTTCCAACTTCTAATATCCTCTTCAATCTCCTATTTTATTTTTTAAAATTTTTCAACTTTTTTTCTTATTTTTTAAATTTTTTTATTTTAAAGAGATTAAGACAAAAGAGGACAGAACAAAGCAGATCAGAACAGAACAATGTAAGCCACACAGTGTCTTCACCACAAGACAACCACATATTAACAGTGGCTACTGTAAGATCTCTTTCTTTGAAATAGTTGAGCATACCTTCACAAAAATAGTATCAAACATAACTAAATAATATAAAAACCTTCAAGAGAATGAAAGTGTTATAGGACATTCAGAACCAAATAACAGAAAATGAACAATGGCTACTACAGTATTTCCTTTTCCCTAAAAATTTTTATACTATCACACATTAAAATCCAATAGGACACAACATGATAGAACCAATGGAAACAGAAGAACAAAAGCATGGTATGACTTGAAAGCAAGATGATATTAAATAAGCAATGGCTGCCATAATGTCTTGTTTTCTTCAAAATAGCTGTTCACACCATCATACATAACAAAATCAAATATAACAGAATAAAAACATTCCAACTAATGAATGAAAACATTATAAGACTTCAAAGCAGTGTAATGGGGAATCATGATTCCCATAAAATCTTATGTAATCTTACCATTTCTTACACTAGGGAGACTACACGTTATTTATACATGTGAGTTTGATTTATTTTGCTTATGACTATGGTCTCAAGTTGCATCCATTTATTTATAAATATCTCAATGTGATCATTCTTTATAGATGAGTAGTACTCCACTGTATAAAAATATCACAATATCAGTTGATGGACACTTAGGTTGTTTCCAAGATCTGGCTATTACAAATTGTGTTGCTATAAAGTTGGATGCAAATATAGCACTGTGGTATGAAGGCAGCTGTGGCTGCCTGCCTAGAAGAGTGAGTTGGGCTGAGTCTTCTGGGAATGTGCCCAGAAGTGGAATAGCTGGGTCAAATGGGACTTGCAATCCCAGCTTTTTGAGGAATCTCCAGACTGACCTCCACAGTGGTTGCACCAGACTATACTTCCACCAACAGTGCAGGAGAGTTCCTATTTCCCCACAACCTCTCCAGCATTTGTTGTGAATAGTTCTCTTGATCCTGACCATTCTTTCTGGAGTGAGATGGAATCTCAGTGTGGTTTTAATGTGCATTTCTCTAATGACCAATGATAATGAACATTTTTTTCATGTATTTATTTGTCTTTTGTATTTCTTCATTTAAGAACTGTGCATTCATCTCAGATGCCCGTTTATGGATTGGTTCTTTGAATTTTGCCAGTCTGATTTTTAAAAATTCTTTATGTTATTTAGACAGAAGTCCTTTGTCTGAGGGGCAGTTCACTAAGAATTTTTCCCAGTTTGTGGGTTTTCTTTTCACTACGCTGGAGATTTCTTTTGACATGCAGAAACTTTTTAATAAGACATGATCCTGGCGGGACCCCGTTCCAGCCTGGCGGACCGTTCTTTCTCTCTCTCTCTCTCTCTCTCTCTCTCTCTCTCTCTCTCTCTCTCTCTCCCTCTCGCCTGGAGGCCACGCCGTGGCTGCCTGCCTGGAAGAGTGAGTTGGGCTGAGCTGCGTGACCTCGTTCTAGCCTTTCCGACTACCCTCTCTCACCTGGAGGGCACAAGGCAGCTGCCCCACCTGAAGGAGGGAACTGGGCCAAGCTGCAGGAAACTGCTCCGACCTTGCCTGCGACCCTCTTTCAGCCTGGAGAGCACCATCATTACTGCCACCACCTGAGGAGGGAGCAGCCCTGCTGAGGAGGGAAGCTTTGCTGGCACAGGGGGGAGCTGTGTACTTGAGGAGGCTTTAGGTCTACCTGAGAGGAGCCTGGCAACCTTCTCTTAATCCGGGGGCTTTACTGCCCAAGGAAGGAGCTACACTCCCAGAGGAATCCCAGGAGTCCTGGACATAAGAGACAATCTCCAACATGACCAGCAAAAGCTTGGAACACCACTTGAAGCTCAAAAATACAGGAAAATGACAAAATGAAAGACCAAAATGCAATTTCAAACATCTAGCCCATCCCAAGAAAGCCTAGGAACCATGTACATAGAAGAAATTACATGTCATATACCTGAACTACCTGAAATAATAGTAACCAAAATAAAAAAGCAACTCCTTAACCCTAACCCTAACCCTAACTCTAACCCTAACCCTAAGAAATTTACCAAAAATTGGAATAGATGGTCTTTACCTCAATGTAATAAAGGCAATCTATGACAAACCAACAGCCAATATCATACTAAATGGCCAAAAATTGAAGGCCTTTACTTTAAAATCAGGCACAAGACAAGGATGTCCCTTATCACTGCTCCTATTTACTATAGTACTGGAAATACTGGCCAGAGCAATTAGACAAGAAAGAGAAATAAAAGGGGAAATATAGGAAAAGAAGAAGTTAAATTATCATTATTTTTGGATGACATGATACTCTACATAGAAGATCCCCAAAACTCCATAGAAAAACTCCTAGATATAATAAATAAATTCAACAATGTGGCTGGATACACAATCAATACTCAAAAATCAATAGCATTCCTATACACTAACAAGAAAATAATAGAGATTTAAGAGAAGCCTCACCCTTCACCCGAGCAACCAAAAAAATGAAGTACTTAGGAATTACTCTCATGAAAGAAGTAAAAATCCTATACAGGGAAAATTATAATACACTGAAAAATGAAATTGAAATGTTCTCAGAAAATGGAAAGACATCCCTTGCTCACGGAGAGGAAGAATAAATATTGTGAAAATGGCTATTCTCCCAAAACTTTTATACAGATTCAATTCAATCCCAATAAAAATACCATCAACATATCTCATAGATCTAAAGAAATCACTCCTAAAATTCATCTGGAGTGAGAAGAGACCTAGACTAGCAAAGACAGTTCTAAGCAGCAAAGGCAAGGCAGGAGGCAGCACAATCCCTGACTTGAAGTTGTACTACAGAGCAACTGTAGTGAAATCAACATGGTACTGGAACCAAAACAGAGCCAAAGATCAGTGAAATAGATTAGAAGATACAACCACAACTACAAACATACTCAACCACCTTATCTTTGATAAAGGGGCCAAATATGTTCAGTGGAGGAACAGCAGTCTGTTTAATAAATGGTGTTGGAAAAACTGGCTATTTACCAAAAACTAAAACTAGACTCATGCCTATCACCATGTACTAAAATAAAATCTAAATGGATCAAAGATCTGAGTATTAAAACAGAAACACTAAATCTATTGGAATACAAACTGAGTAATAACCTTGAAGACATAGGGGGTAGGTAGAGAATTCATGAACAGGACTCAAATCACATGGGAAACCACTTCCCAGAATCAACAACTGAGATCACCTCTTATTAAAAAGTTTCTGCACATCAAAGGAAATCTCCAGAATAGTGAAAAGCAAACCCACAAACAGGGAAAAAATCTTAGTGAACTGCCCCT
This sequence comes from Cavia porcellus, assembly GCF_034190915.1. Classification (NCBI taxonomy): domain Eukaryota; kingdom Metazoa; phylum Chordata; class Mammalia; order Rodentia; family Caviidae; genus Cavia; species Cavia porcellus. The sequence goes on along the minus strand of NW_026947490.1, from coordinate 27,060,414 downwards.
CAAACAAAGGATTTTTGTCTAAATCATATAAAGAATAAAGGAATAAAAAAGAATAAAAAAGTCATATAAAGAATAAAAGAATAAAAACATCAGACTTCCAAAATTCAAAGACTCAATCCAAAAATGGGCATCTGAGATGAATACACAATTCTCAGATGAATAAATACAAACAGCAAATAAATAAATTAAAAACTATTCATCATCATTAGTCATTAGAGAAATGCAAATTATAACCACACTGAGATTCATCTCACTCCTGAAAGAATGGCCAAGATCAAGAATACCACCAACAACAAATGCTGGAGAGGTTGTGGGGAAAAAGGAACTCTCCTGCAATGTTGGTGGGAGTGTAGACTGGTGCAATCATTGTGGAGGTCAGTCTGGAGATTTCTCAGAAAGCTGGGATTGGAACCCCCCCATTTGACCCACTAGCTATTCCATTTCTAGGCTTATTCCCAGAAGAACTATTTTGTTTTTTATCTTTAAATAAAAAAAGAAAACCTCTACTCTCAAACGTTTGATAACACAGAAGAAATGGACAGATTCCTAGAAATATATGACGTACGAAAGCTAGGTCAAGAAGATGCAAAACTTCTGAATAACCCAATTTCTATTAGTGAAATTGAAAATGTAATTAAGTCCTTACCTACAAAGAAGAGCCCAGGCCCAGACGGATTCACTGCAGAATTCTACAAGAAATACAAAGAAGACTTAATACCGAAATTCCTCAAACTCTTCAATGAAATGGAAAGGGAAGCAATCCTTCCTAAATTGTTCCTGGAAGAAAATATTACTTTTGTACCAAAACCTGAGAAAGACCCAACTAAAAAAGAGAACTACAGACCAATTTCCCTAGTGAACACAGATACAAAAATCCTCAATAAAATATTGGCAAATAGGATGCAGCAAATCGTCAAGAAGATTATACACCATAACAAAGTGGGATTCATCCCAGCATGTAGGGATGGTTCAACATACACAAATCAATAAATGTAATCCACAATATTAGTAAAGCCAGTAGTAAGAATCACACGATCCCTTCTATGGATGCAGACAAACCTTTTAATAAGGTCCAACATTCATTTATGATAAGAACTTTACAGAAAGTTGAAATAGATGGTCTTTTTTAAGTTGTTTATTTTTTAATTTAAAGATAAATAAAACAAAACAGTAAAAGGGTACATGTGATACAAAATTAAAAAAAAGAAAGAAATCACTAGCTAATAAATTACATATTGTCATCTTAGAAATAATTTATCAAGTTACAAAATTAAGCATACAAATTGAACATTCAAACAGTGAGACTGCAAACAGATGTGTTCAATGATCCAACAAAGCTTAGTAATATGGTTATCTAATAAAAGAAGTAATAGTCAAATCAGGGTGGGCAACACAGTGAATCTTATTGCCTACAAAGCATTTGCCTATACCCTCAAAATTGATAATATCAAACAGAACAGAATAGAGTAAAATCACTCAAAACAAGATGGTGACTGCAATATGGGGCTTCAAATCGAGTAAAGTAGGAAATCAAAAAAGTTACTATAATGTATTCTGCTAATTTTAAAATTTTTTTCCTTAATTAAAAATAATAATTATAAAATAAAAAATTTTTTAAAAAGCAGGGAGATTGAGATAAAAGAGGATATAACACCATAACAACATAGGTCAGAACAGAACAATTTAAGCAACATGGTGTTTCACCACAAAATAACCCAATTTAATAATAGTTACTATAGTGTCTCTTTCCTTGAAATATTTGAGTATAACTTCATATACTATAGCATCAAACATAGCAAGACACTGTGAAACCATTCAAGAGGATGAAAGTATTACAAGGTATTTAGAACCAGCTAACAGAAAATGAACATGGTTTCTATATTATCTCTTTGCCTGTAAAATTTTTGTTTATACTATCACATATAATAAAATCCAACAAGATACAACATGATAAAAGCAATGGAGACACAAAAACAACAATTTGATGGAACTTCAAAACAAGTTGATAATAAATCAGCACTAGCTATTATAGCGTCTTGTTTTCTTCAAAGTAACTGTTCATATGATCACAGATAGTAATATCTCACAGCCCAGAATAAAACCATTCCAATTAGTGAGTGAAAACTTTATGTCTTCAAAACCATAATTATAGTGGGGAATCAGTGCAGGAATTCTCCTGCACTGCTGGTGGGAGTGTAGACTGGTGCAACCATTGTGGTCAGTGTGAATATTTCTCAAAAAGTTGGGATTGGAAGTCCTGTTTGTTCTAGCTATTACACTTCCAAGACTATTCCCAGAAGAACTGAAAACATCATACCACAGTGATTTATGTGCACCCATGTTTATATCAGCACATCTTGTAATAGCCAGATCTTGGAAACAACCTAAGTGTCCATAAACTGAGGAATGGATAAAAAAGGTATGGAATTTTTATACAATGGAGTACTACTCAGCTATAAAGAAGGATCACATTGAGATATTTATAAATAACAGAGTGCAGCCTGAGACCATACTTGTAAGTGAAATAAATCAAACTCACATGAATGAATTCCAGGTTGTCTCCCTAGTGTAAGGAATAGATGGTCTTTATCTCAATATAATAAAGGCCATCTACAACAAAACAACAGCCAGTATCATATTAATTGGCTAAAAATTGAAGGCCTTTACTTTAAAGTCAGGCACAAGACAAGGATGTCCCTTATCATCACTCCTATTTAATATAGTACTGGAAATACTAGCCAGAGCAATTAGAAAAGAGAGAGGAATAAAAGCAGTAAAGATAGGAAAAGAAGAAGTTAAATTATCATTGTTTGCAGATGACATGATACTCTACATAGAAGACCCCCTAAACTCCATTGAAAGACTCTTAGATATAATGAATAAATTCAGTAATGCAGCTGGATACAAAATCAATACTCAGAAATCAATAGCATTCCTATACACTAACAACAGAGTCACTGACAGAGATATAAGAGAAGCCACACTCTTCATACTAGCAACCAAAAAAAAAAAAAAGAAATATTTAGGAATTACTCTCACAAAAGAAGTGAAAGACATATACAGGGAAAATTATAATACACTAAAAAAGAAATTGAATATAATCTCAGGAAATGGAAAGACATCCCTGGCTCATGGATAGGAAGAATAAATATGGTGAAAATGGCGATTCTCCCAAAACTCTTAAATAGATTCAATGTAATCCCAATAAAAATACCATCATCACACCTCATAGATCTAGAGAAATTACTCCTAAGATTCATTTGGAGTGAGCAGAGACCTAGAACAACAAAGACAGTTCTAAGCAGCAAAGGCAAGGCAGGAGGCAGCACAATGCCTGACTTGAAGTTTTACTACAAAGCAACTGTAGTAAAATCAACATGGTACTGGAACCAAAACAGAGCCAAAGATCAGTGGAATAGATTAGAAGATACAACCACAACTACAAACACACTCAACCACCTTATCTTTGATAATAAAGACAAACAGGTTTACTGGAAGAACGATAGTCTCTAATAACTTGTTTTGAAAAACAGGTTCATCATATGCTGAAAAATAAAACTAGACCCATGTCTATCACCATGTACTAAATTAAATTCTAAATGGATCAAAGATCTGAATATTAAAACAGAAACACTAAATCTATTGGAACACAAATTGGGTAAAAACCTTGAAGACATAGTGGTCTGTAGAGAATTCATGAACAGGAATCTTACTGCACTGAAAATACATCCCAGAATCAATAACTGGGGTCACCTTTTATTAAAAAGCTTCTGCATGTCAAAAGAAATCTCCAGAATAGTGAAAAGAAAACCCATAAACTGGGAAAAAATCTTAGTGAATGGTCCTTCAGACAAAGGACTTCTGTCTAAAACAGTTAAAGCATTAAAAAAATCATACCCCTGTGGGTCAAATAAGTCCAGCGGAGCTGTGGAACTCTCCTGTTCGGCTGCAGGCCAGGCTCCTCCAGCTCCCTGTTGGTCCAGTAAGACCAGTGGAGACAGGGAACCCCTCCCAAGGCCAGCGAACTGTTTTCTCTGCCTGAGGCCCAGGATTCGGCTTCCTGTCGAAATCAGTGAGTAAGGAGGAAGCAGGGACCTCTGTCCTAGCCTGGCTGACCTCTCTACCTCACTTGGAACAAAACTTGAAGCACAAATATATAGGAAAATGACAAAACTAAAGACCAAAATGCAGTCTCAAACATACAGCCCATCCCAAGAATGCCTAGGAGCCATGTGCATAGAAGAAAATATATGCCACATACCTGAAATACCTGAAATAATAGTAACTGAAATAAAGAAGCAACTCTGGGAAGCCTTAAAGGAAATCAAACTAGAAATAACCTCTCAGGTAAAAGAAGAAATGATAAAAGAAATGAAGGAGATGCTGAACATATCTAAAGAAGACACAGTTAAAAAACTTGAGGAGATAAACAAAAAAATAGAATCCCTGGATGAACAATATAAGAAACAAACAATATATAAAGCAGATGCAAAGAGATATACAGGAAATCAAAAACTCCATCGAAAGTTGTAAAAACCACCTCAATGAATGCGAAGATAGAATTTCAGACCTTGAAGACAAGATTGCAGCCAGTGAACAGGAAAGGAAAGATCTTTTAAAAATAACAAGAAATCAGGAAATAACAATTCAACACCTGCAAGATGATGCAAAAAGGAACAACATAAGGTTAACAGGGATAAATGAAAAAGAAGGGAACAACATAAAGGATGTCAAGAGGATATTTAGAGAAGTAATCGCTGAAAATTTCCCAAACATGAAACTGGAAACCGATATTAAGATCAGTGAAGCATATAGAACTCCAAATAGCCATAACCAAAATAAAACTACACCCAGACACATAGTAATGGCCATTCCAGAAATCAAACAAAAGAATAGAATATTAAAAGCTGTAAGAGAGAAAAGACAGATCACCTATAAAGAAAAACCTATCAGAATCAAAGCAGACTTCTCAGCACAAACAATAAAGTCAAGAAGAGCATGGAGCGAAGTATCTCAGATCCTAAAGGAAAATGATTTCCAACCTAGGCTGATGTATCCTGCAAAACTGTCCTTCAAAATGGATGGAGAAATAAGATACTTCCATGACAAAGAATAGCTGAAAAACTACATGATCACCAAGCCAACCCTGCAAAGAATACTGAAAGACAGCCTAGATGCATCTAGGAAAAAACCACTAAACAAAGCAGACAATTAAACAGAACCAAAAGACAAAGATGCAACAGCAGAAAGATAACATGTCAACAATAAACCAATATATAACAGTTATAACCATTAATGTAAATGGTCTCAATGCACCAATTAAAAAAACAGACTGGCAGAATGTATTAAGAGACAACTTCAAACCATATGCTGTCTTACAAGAAACGTGTCTAACCCAAAAGGAAATTCACAGACTGAAAGTCAAAGGATGGAAAACAATACTTCATGCAACAGGAACCCAAAAAAAAGTGGGGGTGGCTATTCTGTTTGCAGACAATGTGAACTGCAAGCCAATAATGATCAGAAGGGATAAAGAAGGTCACTACATACTGGTTAGGGGAAAACTCCAAGAGGAAGTGATAATAATCTTAAATATATATGCACCAAATTCCAGAGCACCCAGTTATATAAAACAAGTACTAACAGAAGTGAAAAACCAAGTTAATAGTGACATAATTCTAACAGGAGATCTTAACACACCATTGACACCAATGGGCAGATCAACTAGACAGAAAATCAGCAAAGAAATAAAAGAACTGAATTGCACTTGTGAACAAATGGACTTAATAGACATATACAGAGTATTCCACCCAACAACAGAATACATATTCTTCTCAGCAGTACATGGGTCATTTTCTAAAATAGACCATATATTAATTCACAAAACATATCTAAATAAATGCAAAGGGTTGAAATCATCCCTTGCATGCTATCAGACCATAGCGCTATGAAATTAGAAATTAATGATAAAAGATACTACAAAATTCCCACAAACACATGGAAACTGAATAACACACTCTTGAGTAATCAGTGGGTCACAGAGGAAATCAAAGAAGAAATTAAACACTACCTACAGGAAAATGAAAACACAAATACAACTTACCGGAATCTGTGGGATGCAATGAAAGCCATCCTCAGAGGAAAATTTATTTCACTGAGTTCACACATCAGGAAAACAGAATGAATACAAATAAATAACCTGATGTTACACCTCAAACATCTAGAAAAAGAAGAGCAAGTCAAGCCCAAAGCCAAAAGAAGAGAAGAAATTATAAAAATCAGAGCAGAAATCCATGCAATAGAGACCCCCCAAAAAATCCAAAAAATCAATGAATCTAAGAGTTGGTTATTTGAAAGAATAAATAAAATTGATAAGCCCCAGTCAACCTTATTAAAAAAAGGGAGGAGAATGCTCAAATTCATGCAATAAGGAATGAAAGAGGAGAAATCACTACAGACACTATAGAAATACAGAAAATCATCAACACCTATTTCAAAAACCTCTACTCTCAAAGGTTTGATAACACAGAGGAAATGGACAGATTCCTAGAAGCATACAAGGTACCAAAGCTAGGCCATGAAGATGTAAAACTACTGAATAACCCAATTTCTATTAATGAAATCGAAAAGGTAATTAAATCCTTACCTACAACGAAGAGTCCAGGCCCAGACGGATTCACTGCAGAATTCTACAAGAAATACAGAGAAGACCTAATGCTAACACTCCTCAAACTCTTCAGTGAAATACTGTCATTCTCTTGAATGGTTTTACATTGTTTTGATATATTTGATGCTACACAAAGTTATACTCAAAGATTTCAAGGAAAGAGACAATATGGTAACTACTTTTATGTCGGGATTATCTTGTGGTGAAACACTATTTTGATTAAATAGTTATGTTTTGATCTGCACTGTTTTGTTGTTATGCCCTCTTTTATCTCAATCTCTATTTTATTATTTACTTTTTTATTTTTATTCTTTTAATTAAGGGAAAAATAAAAAATAGCAGGATATATTATAGTAACCCACTTTGATTTTCTATTAACTTGATTTGAAGCTCTGTATTGCTCTCACCATCTTGTTTTGACTGATGTTCCTCTATTCTGTTTTGCTTCATGGTACCAGGTTCGAAAGTTTAGGCAACAGCTGTGAAGATAGTGGGATTCATTATGATGCCCATTATGGTTGACTATTATCTACTTTTGAAGATCTGTAATGTCTCCAATGTTTTGGTTTTGTTGGTTTCATTCTTTACTGTTTTGTTCAATTTTATTATTACTGATGATATAGGCAATTCTATTTGAGATAGTGGGAGGCATTATGATAACTATTGTTGATCACCTTGTATTATATTTTTACACTATCTATTATGTCCACCCTTTTGATTTAACCAACTCTGTTCTGTTAAGTCACGTTTGGTTTTACTCTCTTCCAAAAAAAGTAATAAGAACTGTGGGAGTTCACAAAATGTGTAATAGTCATTGTACAAAAGAGAGGAAAAGAAAGTGCTCTAAATGGTATAACTGCATGTATATTTAAGTGTATAAGACAGACAATGATATTATTGAGTTTTTTTGGATCATTGAACAGAACTGTTTGCAGTCTCACTGTTTGAATGTCCACTTTATATGCTTTAGTTTTGTAACTTGAACAACTATTTCTAAGATGACAATGTGTAATCCATTAACTAGTGATTTCCTACTGTTTATTCTTTTTCTGAAATTCTGTATAACTTGTACCCTTTGTCTGCTTTCCCCCCCTTTTTCTCCTTAAATAAAATTAAAAAAAATAAGCATGGTAAATCTCTCTTCAAGTTTCAAAAGGCTAACTTTAGTTTCTGTCAAGGCATTTTGCCAGCTTTCAATGGAGTTTTTAATTTCCTGGCAATCTTTTTGGATCTCTTTCATGTATTCTAGATTTTGTTTATATTCTTCACCAAAGGTTCTCTTCCTTTTCTGGGTTCCCCCATTCTTCTATCTGTGTCTTCTTGAGAGGGGCTTAGCATTTCTTTTATTAATCTTTTTATATTTTGCCTCACTTGGATTAGAATTTCAATTTTAAGTTTGGCTATGAGGTCACAAAGATATTTCTTTATGTCAGCTGATGTTGTGGCCAGTGTTGCATGACTGCTGCACTGGTTCTCTTCTGTATTTACCTCTCCTCGGCTTATTTTCCCAGTGCCAGTGGCTGGAGGTTTTTTCTTATTTTTTTCTCTTGTCATGTTTCTGATTTCTTTTGGACAGGTGAGTGGTGGAGGTCTCAGGCCCTCTGCGTATTGCTTATGGTTTTTCTAAAGCATGCTGGCTGGAGTTTTGCTGCCCTCTCCAGTTTGCTGTTATCTGAGGTACACACAGGGATTGTGGGCTGGCCTCTCTCCTCTGAGCCAGTCAACCAGCAGGTGCTTTCAGTAACTTAGCCTGTGCATTGTGAACATCACAGGGTCGGGACAGTTTTTCTCTGGCTACTGGGTCCCGACCAAGGGCGTGACTCAACACAAGCTGATACCACCAGTTCTCTCTGGGCCAGGGGCACCAGACTGATGCCACTGCGGTGCTGGACTCTCCAATATGTCTTCCAGCTGGCCACACCTGCCACAGGACCCAATTTCTATCACTCACCATGAGTTAATGCAGCTCTCCTCCTTGGCTCCATTCCATGCTGTGCTGCATCCTACCACCAATGGCCTGGGATTCACAAGTTCCTGTTATCAGTGGCCCTGGCTTCAGCACAACCTTGAATTGTCCAATTCCACAGAGCATCCAGCACAGTGCAGGACTGGTTTCAGTGAGTGCATCCAGCTCCAGCCCTCCACCCACATATTTCCTTTCTTTTCTTTTTCTTTTTCTTTCAGTTTCCTTCTGGCATCGTGAGAATCCCTCTGCAATTCTTACCCTCTCCATGTTGTCAAATTCCAGTATCTAAGCTGTTTTAGCCAGAGAGGCTCTCTACCTAGCTACCTAGCAGGCTGCCATCTTCTTGTCTCCTTTCCATCCATTTTGAAGGACAGTTTTGCAGCATACATCAGTATAGGTTGGAAATCATTTTCCTTTAGTATCTGAAATACTTCACTCCATGCTCTTTTTGACTTCATTGTGTTGAGAAGTCTGCTGTGATTCTGATAGGTTTCCTTTATAGGTGATCTGTCTCTTCTCTCTAACAGCTTTTAATATTCTATTATGTTGGATTTCTGGGATGGTGATTATTATATGTCTGGGTGTAGTTTTATTTTGATTATGGCTATTTGGAGTTCTATATGCTTCACTAATCCGTATTTCAGTTTCCATTCTCATGTTTGGGAAATTTTCAGCTATTTCTTTTGTAAATAGCCTATTGATATCATTTGTGTTGTCCCCTTCTTTTTCATTTATCTCTATCAATCTTATGTTGTTTTTCTTTGAATCATCTTGCAGCTGTTGATTTGCTTATTCCTTGTTATTTTAAAAGATCTTTCTTTTCCTCTTCACTAGCTGAAATCTTGTCTTCGAGGTCTCAAATTCTATCTTCACTTTTGTTGAGCCCCCCCCCCCTTTTTGAGACAGGGTCTCGCTATGCAGTTCACGCTGGCCTTGAGCTCACTTTGTAGCCCAGGCTGGTCTCAAACTCACAAGGATCCTCCTACCTCAGCCTCCCAAGTGCTGGGATTACAGGTGTGAGCCACCATGCCTGGCTATGAGGCAGTTTTTACAACTTTCAATGGAATTTTTGATTTCCTGTATGTCTCTTTGAATCTGCTTTATGTAGTCTGTTTATTTCTTATATTGTTCATCCAGGGACTCTATATTTTTGTTTTGTTCCTCTAATTTTTTAACTGTTTCTTCTTTAGATGTGCTCAGCAGCTCTTTCATTACTTTTATCATTTCTTCTTTTACCTGGGAGATTGTTTCTAGTTTGAATTCCTGCTTCCTAGAGTTGCTGCTTTATTTCAGTTACTATTTTTTTCAGGTATTTCAGTTGTATGGTTTATATTTTCTTCTATGTATATGGCTCCTAGGCTTTCTTGGGATGGGCTGGATGTTTGAGATTGCATTTTGATCTTTTGTTTTGTCATTTTCCTATATTTCTGTGTTTCAAGTATTGTTCCATAGCTTACCCTGGGCATGTTGGAAATCATCTTCTATGTCTTGGGCTCCTGAGACTCCTCTGGTAGTGTAGCTCCCTGGATTGAAAGAAGGTAACTGGGCGTGGGCCAGGCAAGCTCAAAACCTCCTCCAGCAGTGCAACTCTCTCCTGTTTTATTCAATTTTATCATACCTAATGATATAGGCAATTCTTTTTAACATAGCAAGAGGCATTATGGTAACCATTGTTAATTATCTTGTATTCTGTTTTTACAACAAATCTCCCCAGATTGATAAAAGGTCACCAGACGTGGTTCAGTCAGGCCTGAAACCTCCTCCCACTGTGCAGCTCCCTCCTCTAGCAGTGAAGCTTGCCGGATTGAAAGAAGGTCACTGGGCATGAGCCAGGCTGGCCTGAAACCTGCAGAACCCAGTCCAGCGTGGCTGTACCTGGGCGGGTCCCTACCCCCGGGAGAAGGATCTCAAACTCTCTGGCGTTCAGATGGTGTTCAGGAACCTACCTCCTCAGACAGCAAAACTCCCTGGATTGAAAGAAGGTCACTGGGTGTGGCCCAGGAAGGCACAAAATCTAACTGTGTCTTCTTTAGATGTGTTCAGCATCTCTTTCATTGCTTCTATCATTTCTTCTTTTACCTGGGCAATTATTTCTAGCTTGAGTTCCTTTAAAGCTTCTTGGAGTTGCTTCTTCATTTCAGTTGCCACTATTTCAGTTATGGCATATATTTTCTTCTATGTACACGGCTCCTAGGCTTTCTTGGGGATGGGCTGGAGATTTGAGATTGTATTTTGGTCTTTCATTTTGTCATTTTCCTATATTTCTGAGCTTCAAGTGTTTTTCCAAGTGAGGGAGAGAGGTCTGGGATGAGGATCTGAGGCTTGGCCTGACTCACTGTTCCTGGCAGGAATACACAGCCTGGCCCCCAAGCTAGGGAAAGAGGTGCAGCAGGCTGTGATGACAGGGTTCTGCTATTGTGAAAGGTGAAATTTCTATAATTTCTCTCTCAGTGAACTTTTTGTTTGTGTACAGGAATGTTACTGATTTTTGAGCATTGACTTTGTATCCAACTACGCTGCTGAATTTATTACCTCTAGTAATCTTTAAATGGAGTTTTTGGGGCCTTCTATGTACAATATCATGCTGTCTGCAAATAATAATAGTTTAACTTCTTATTTTCCTATCTTTATTAATTTTATTTCTCCCTCTTGTCTGACTGCTCTGGTTAATATTTCCAGAACAATATTGAATAGGAGTGGTGATAGTGGACATCCTTGTCTTGCACCTGAATTTCAAGTGAAGCGTTTCAGTTTTTGTCCATTTAGTATAATGTTGGGTGTTGGATTGCCATAATTGGCCTTTATGAGATTGAGGTACATACATACAGAGTTTCTGTAGGGTTTTGTTCATGAGCCGGTTTTGTACTTTATCAAAAGCCTTTTCTGTATCTATTGAGACGATCATGTGATCTTTATTTTTGGCTCTGTTGATGTGGTGCATTACATTTATTGATTTGTATATGTTGAACCACTCCTCAATTCCTGGAATAAATCCTACTTGGTCATTGTGTGTAATCTTCTTGATGATTTGTTGCATTCTATTTGCCAGTATTTTATTGAGAATCTTTGTATCAGTGTTCATTAGTGAGATTGGTGTATAGTTCTCCTTTTTGGTTGGGTCTTTCTCTGTTTTGATAGCAGGGTAATTCTTGCCTCCAAAAATGATTTATGAATTACTGCATTTCTTCCAATTTCATTGAAGAGTTTAAGGAGTGTTGGCATTAAATCTTCTCTAAATTTCTTATAGTATTCACCCATGAACCCATCAGCACCTGGAGTTTTCTTTGTTGACAATTTTTAAATCACATTCGATCTCAGTAGGTGATATTTGGTTATTCAAAATTGTTTTATCTTCTTGATTGAGCTTTGGTAGTTCATATGTTTTTAGAAATCTGTCCATTTCCTCTGTGTTATCCACTCTAGGTGAGTATAGATTTTCAAAGTAGGTGTCCATGATTTTTTGAATTTCCATGGGATCTATAGTAATTTTCCTCTTTTCAGTCCTTATTGCATGGATTTGAGTTTTTCTTTCTTTTTCTTGATAAAGTTGGCTAGTGGTTTATCAATTTTGTTTATTCTCTCAGAAAACCAGCTCTTTGATTTGTTAATTCTTTGTAATTTTTTTTGGTTTCAATTGCATTAATTTCTGCTGTAATCTTTAGAATTTTCTCTCTTCTATGAGCTTTGGGTTTGACTTGCTCTTCCTTTTCTAGGAGCTTGAGAGGTAGCATTAGTTTATTTACTTGTGCTCATTCTGTTTTCTTGATGTGACTATTTATTGCTATATATTTCTCTCTTAGGACTGCTTTCATTGCATCCCATAGGTTACAATATGTTGTGTCTGCATTTTCATTGTATTGTAGGTATTTTTAAATTTCTTCCTTAATTTCTTTAATAATCTTTAACTCACTGGTTGTTCAGAAGGTTGTTATTTAATTTCCATGTATTTATGCAGTTTTGCTGTTTTTTGCCATTGATTTCCAATTTTATTGCACTATGATCAGATATTATGCATGGGATTATTTCACTCCCTTTGAATTTACATAAGAGTGTTTTATGAGTTAATATATGGTCTATTTTGGGGAATGTCCCATGTGCAGCTGAGAAGAATGTATATTCTGATGTGGTTTGGTGGAACACTCTGTTAACATCCACTAAGTCCATTCATTCACAGGTGTGATTCAGTTCTGTTATATGTTTGCTGACTTTTTGTCTAGTTCATCTATCTCTTTGTGACAGTGGGCTATTAAGGTCTCCTATTATAATTGTGTTCTTGTGTATTAGGTTTTTCATGTACATTAGTGATTGTCTTACATAGTTGGGTGCTCCCATATTTGGTGCATATATATTTATAATTGTTAGTTATTCCTCTTGTAATTTCCACTTACAAGTATATAGTGGCCTTCTTTATCTCTTTTAGTCATTTTTGGTTTGAAGTTCACTGTGTCTGCAAACTGAATTGCTATCCCTGCTTTTTTTCTGGGTTCCTGTTGCATGAACCACCGTTTTCCATCCTTTGACTTTTGGTCTATGGTTGCACATATATCACTGTGGTATGATGCTTTCAGTTCTTCTGGGAATATGCCTAGAAGTGGAATATCTGGGTCAAACGGTGCTTCCAGTCCCAGCTTTCTGAGAAATCTCCAGACTGACCTCCAAAATGGTTGCACTAGTCTACACTCCCACCAACAGTGCAGGAGAGTTCCTTTTACCCCACAGCCTCTCCAGCATTTGTTGTTGGTGGTTTTCTTGATCTTGGCCATTCTTTCAGGAATGAAATGAAATCTCAGTGTGGTTTTAATTTGCATTTCTCTAATGACTAATGATGATGAACATTTTTTCATATATTTATTTGCCATTTGTATTTCTTCATCTGAGAATTGTTTATTCATCTCAGATGCCCACTTTTGGATTGGGTCTTTGAATTTTGAGGGTCTGATTTTTAAAATTCTTTATATGTTTTAGACAGAAATCCTTTGTCTGAGGGGCAGTTCACTAAGACTTTTTCCCAGTTTGTGGGTTTTCTTTTCATTATGCTGGAGATTTCTTTTGATGTGCAGAAACTTTTTATTTTTATTTTTTTAAATTTTATTTAAGGAGAAAAAGAAAGAAAGCAGAGAAAGGGTACAAGTGATACAGATTTACAGAAAAAAAAATAAACCGTAGGAAATCACTAGTTAATGGATTGCATATTGTCATCTTAGAAATAGTTGTTCAAGGGCAGCCTGCAGCCCTTCCAGGGGGAGAACTAGCAGTGTCTCCTGAGATCCACGCCATGTTGGAGCTTAGGTCTCTGGGAAGCCAAGCCAGCATCTCCCCTCCCTGTAAGCGGAGGCAGGGTGACAGCCTGCAGCCCTTCCAGGGGGAGAACTAGCAGTGTCTCCTGAGATCCACGCCAGGCTGGAACGTAGGTCTCTGGGAAGCCAAGCCAGCATCTCCCCTCCCTGTAAGCGGAGGCAGGGTGACAGCCTGCATCCCTTCCAGGGGGAGATCTAGCAGTGTCTCCTGAGATCCACGCCATGTTGGAGCTTATCTCAATCTCTCCCTTATTCTTTAAAAAAATTATTTAGTTATTTCTTATGTTTGTTTTAATTAAGGGGAAAAATTAAAAAAATTAGCATATATTATAGTAACTCTTTTTGATTTCCTATTAACTTGTTTTGAAGTCCTGTAATACTCCCACAATCTTGTTTTGACTGATTAGACTCTGTTCCATTCTATATGATAGTATCAAGTTTGAGGGTATAGGCAACTACTTTGAAGGCAATAAGATTCACTAAGATGCCCATTCTGATTTGACTGTTGTCTCCTTTGGAAGTCCTGTAATGTTTACAATGCCTAAGTTTTATTGGTCTTGTTCTCTACTGTTTTGTCCAACTTTATAATATCTAATGAGATAGACTATTCTTTTTAAGGAAACAAGAGACAACGTTGATAACCATTGTTGATAAACTTGTACTCTGTTCTACATCATGTGCTATGTCTATCCTTGGTTTTGACTGACAGCTTTGTTTTCCATATTTGACTTTATTCTCTCCCCCCCAAAAAAGTAATAAGAACTAAGGAGTAATAAAATCCAAAATGTGTAAATTTTGTTGTAAAAAAGAGAGGGAAAAAAAAAGAGCTCTAACGGATATAACAGCAAGTGTGTTTAGGGGTGTTAAATAGCTGACTATATTAATGTTTTTGGATCATTGAACACAGCTGTTTGCAGTCTCTCTGTTTGAATGTCCACTTTGTATTCTTTGGTACTGTGATTTGAGCAACTATTTCCAAGATGATAATATGTAATCTATTAGCAGGGGATTTCTTACTATTATGTTTTTTTTTTTTTGTAGTTCTGTATTACGTGTACCCTTACACCGCTTTGTTTTGTTTTGTGTTTTTCTCTTTTTCCTCTTAAATAAAATAAAAAAAAGATAAGTAAATAATCAAAAAGAAAAAAAGAAATAGTTGTTCAAGTTACAAAATTAAAGCTTATAAAGTGGACATTCAAACAGTGAGACTGCAAACAGTTCTGTTCAATGATCCAACAAAACTCAGTAGTATCATTATCTATCTTATACACTTAAATATACATGCAGTTATATAATTTAGAGCACTTTCTTTTCCTCTCTTTTGTACAATGACAATTACACATTTTGGGTTTGTTGCTCCCACAGTTCTTATTAATTTTTTGGAAGAGAGTAGAAACAAATGTGACATAACAGAACAGAGTCAGTCAAATCTAAAGGGTGGACATAATAGATGATGTAAAAGCATAAAACAAGGTGATCAACAATGGTTACCATAATGCCTCCTGCTATCTCTAATAGAATTGCCTATATCATCAGTTATAATAAAATTGAACAAAACAGTAAAGAACAAAACTGGCAAAAACAAAACACTGGAGACATAGGTCTTCAAAAGTAGATAATAGTCAACCAGAATGGGCGTCATAATGAATCCCACTATCTTCACAGCTGTTGCCTAAACTTTCGAACCTGGTACGATCAAGCAAAACAGAATAGAGGGACATCAGTCAAAACAAGATGGTAAGAGCTAAATAGGGCTTTAAATCAAGATAGTGGAAAGTCAAAGTGGGTTACTATAATATATCCTGCTATTTTTAAATTTATTTTCCCTTAATTAAAAGGATAAAAATAAAAAAGTAAATAATAAAATGGAGATTGAGATAAAAGAGGGCATAACAGCAAAACAGCGCAGATCAAAACATAACCATTTAAGCAAAATAGAGTTTCACCACAAGATAATCCTGACATAAAAGTAGTTACCATATTGTCTCTTTCCTTGAAATCTTTGAGTATAACTTCATGTACTGTAGCACCAAACATATCAAGACAATGTAAAACCATTCAAGAGAATGATAGTATTACAGGGTATTTAGAATCAACTAACAGAAAATGAACAATGGTTTCTGTATAATCTCCTTGTCAATAAAAGTTTTTGCTTATACTATCATACATAATAAAATCCAATAAGATACAACCTGTTTAGACCAATGGAGACAGAAGAACAAAAGCTTGATGAGATTTCAAAACAAGATGATACTAAATCAATATTACCCATTAAGATATCATTTTCTCCAAAATAGCTGTTCCTATCATCCAATTTTCTCTGCCTCATTTCTGTTGAGCTCTTTTTCTGTCATTAGTTGTCAGTTTGTCTTCTTCATTTTGTTTTCTGCTCCATTCATTGTGGCCTCTCTGCCACTATTTCTGGATTCTTCGCATTTTTCTTTTTTAGAATATCCTGCAGTATTCTCTGTAGTGTTGAATTGGTGGTTGCATATTCTCCTAGTTCCTCTTTATCCTAGAAGCATCTTGTTTTTCCATCAGTTTCCAGGGATAGTGGTGCAGGATATATCAATCTTGGCTGGAGATTATTGTCTTTCAAAGCTTGAATTATTTCACCCCATGCCCTTTGTGATTTGATGGTTTGTGCCGAGAAATCTGCTGTAATTCTGATGGGTGTTCCCTTGTAAGTGATCTGTTTCTTGTCTCTGATGGCTTTTAATATTCTGTTCTTGTATTGGATTTCTGGAATTTTAATTATTATGTGCCTGGGTGTTGCTCTGTTTGGGTTGTAGGTGGCTGGGGTCCTGTATGCTTCATACAACTGAGTATCTTTACCTTATGCTAAATTAGGAAAATTCTCCTGGATTATTTCTGTGAGTAGCTTTTGTAGTTCATTTGTTTGTGTCCCTACTTCTTCTCTTATGTTCTTAATTCTTAAGTTATAGATCCTCTTATCATCTTCTAGTCTTTGTATTATTGCCATTTGTTTCTTTGTTATTTTTAAGAAGTTTTTCATTTCATGCTCCCATATTACAAATCTGCTCTCCAGTTCAGATAATCTGTCTTTAGTTTCTTTCAAGCTGTTATGCCAGTTTTCGATAGAGTTTTTAGTTTCCTGGTAATCTCTTTGAACCTGCTTCACGTATTCTATGCTTTCTCTATTTTCTCCATCAAACAATTCTCCCATCTTTTTCTGTTCTTCTATTCCACCAGCAGAAACTTTTTAATAAGAGGTGATCCCAGTTATTGATTCTGGGAAGTATTTCCCATGTGGTTTGAGTCCTATTCATGAATCTTCTACCTACTCATATGTCTTTAAGGTTTTTACCCAATTTGTCTTCCAATAGATTTCGTGTTTCTGTTTTAATATTTAGATCTTTGATCCATATGGATTTTATTTTAGTACATGGTGATAGTCATGGGTCTAGTTTTAGTTTTTCCAGCACCATTTATTAAAGAGACTGTCGTTCTCCCAGCAAACATGTTTGGCCCCTTTATTGAAGATAAGGTGGTTGAGTGTGTTTGTAGTTGTGGTTGTATGTTCTAATCTATTCCACTGATATTCCACTCTGTTTTGGTTCCAGTACCATGTTGATTTTATTACAAGTTGCTTTTTAGTATAACTTTAGGTCAGGGATTGTGATACCTCCTGCCTTGCCTTTTCTGCTTAGAACTGTCCTTGCTATTCTAGGCTTCTTCTCACACCAGATGAATTTTAGGAGTGATTTCTTGAGTTCTGTGAAGTGTGTTGATGGTATTTTTATCGGGATTGCATTGAATCTGTATAAAAGTTTTGGGAGAATGGCCATTTTCACAATATTAATTCTTCTTATCCATGGGCAAGGGATTTCTTTCTATTTTCTGAGATCATCTTCAGTTTCGTTTTTCAGTGTATTATAATTTTCCCTGTATAGGTCTTTCACTTCTTTCATGAGAGTAATTCCTAGATATTTCCTTTTTTGGTTGCTAGTGTGAAGGGTGTGGCTTCTCTTATTTGTCTCTCTGTGACTTTGTTATTAGTGTATAAGAATGCTATTGATTTTTGAGTATTGATCTTATATCCAGCTACATTACTGAATTGACTGAATATCTAGCAGTTTTTCAATGGAATTTTGGGATCTTCTATATAGAGCATCATGTCATCTGCAAATAATGATAGCTTAACTTCTTCTTTTCCTATGTTTATGCCTTTATTTCTCTCTCCTGTCTAAGTGTTCTGGCTAGTATTTCCAGCACTATATTAAATAGGAGCAGTGATAGGGACATCCTTGTCTTGTGCCTGATTTTAAAGTAAAGGCCTTCAATTTTTGGCCATTTAGGATGGTATTGGCTGTTGGTTTGTCATAGATGGCCTTTATTATATTGATGTACAGACCATCTATTCTAATTTTCTGCAAGGTTCTTATCATGTATGAATGTTTGACCTTTTCAAAAGCTTTTTCTGCATCTATAAAAATGATCATGTGATTCTTACTTTTGGCTCTATTGATATGGTGTATTACATTTATTGATTTACATATATTGAACCATCCCTGCATGCCTGAGATGAATCCCACTTGGTCATGGTATATGATGTTCTTGATGATTTGCTGCATCCTATTTGCCAATATTTTATTGAGGATTTTTGCATTTGTGTTCATTAGGGAGATTGGTCTGTAGTTCTCTTTTTCAGTTGGGTCTTTCTCAGGGTTTGTTACCAGAGTAATATTTGCTTATATTTGATTTAGGAAGGATTGCTTCCCTTTCAATTTCATTGAAGAGTTTGAGGAGTGTCGGCATTAGGTCTTCTTTGTATTTCTTGTAGAATTCTGCAGTGAATCCATCTGGGCCTGGGCTCTTCTTTGTAGGTAAGGACTTAATTACATTTTTGATTTCATTAATAGAAATTGGGTTATTCCGTAGTTTTACATCTTCATGACCCAGCTTTGGTACTTCGTATGCTTCTAGGAATCTGTCTATTTCCTCTGTGTTATCAAACTGTTGAGAATAGAGGTTTTCGAAATAAGTGTTGATGATTTTCTGTATTTCTATGGGGTCTGTAGTGATTTTTCCTCTTTAATTCCTATTGCATGAATTTGAGCTTTTTCTTCCCTTTTAAAAAATATGGTTGACTAGGGGCTTTTCGATTTTATTTATTCTTTCCAACAACCAGCTTTTTGATTATTTGATTTTTTGGATTGTTTTCTTAGTTTCTATTGCGTTGATTTCTACTCTGAGTTTTATAATTTCCTCACTTCTTTTGGCCTTGGGCTTGACTTGCTCTTCTTTTTCTAGCTGTTTGAGGTGTAGCATCAGGTTATTTATTTGTATTCGTTCTGTTTTCCTAATGTGGGAACTCAGTGAAATAAATTTTCCTCTGAGGACAGCTTTCATTGCATCCCACAGATTCCGGTAAGTTGTATTTGTGTTTTCATTTTCTTGTAGGTAGTGTTTAATTTCTTCTTTAATTTCCTCTGTGACCCACTGATTACTCAAGAGTGTGTTATTCAATTTCCATTTGTTTGTGGGAATTTTGTAGTATCTTTTATCATTAATTTCTAATTTCATAGCGCTATGGTCTGAAAGCATGCAAGGGATGATTTCAACCCTTTTGCATTTATTTAGATATGTTTTGTGAATTAATATATGGTCAGTTTTAGAAGACCGGGCCCTGCTGCCACCTCTCCTGCCCAGGGTCCATACTACGACCACTGGGGACTGGAAGGTGTGCATCCAGCTGAGCGGAGGCTGGCCCTGCTGCAGCCTCTCCTGCCCGGGGCCCACCACCGCTGGGGACTGGAAGGTGTGCATCTAGCTGAGCAGAGGCCCGCCTAGCTGCCGCCTCTCCCGCCCAGGGCCCAACTACTACTGCTGGGGACTGGAAGGTGCAAGTCCAGCCGAGCGGAGTCTGGCCCTGCTGCTGCCTATCCCACTCAGGACCCATACTGCCACCGCTGGGGACTGGAAGGTGTGCATCCAGCTGAGCAGAGGCGACTCTGGTCTGGCCCTGAAACTGTGCAAATTGAGGAAGCTTTAGGTCTACCTGAGAGGAGCCTGGCAAGCCTCTTTTAATCCAGGGGCTCCACTGCCCAAGGAGGGAGCTACTACAGGAGGAGCCCCAAGAGCCCAGGACATAAGAGTCAATTTACAACACAACCAGGGGAAACTCTGAAACAACATTTGAAACACAGTAATATAGGAAAATGACAAAACGAAAGACCAAAATGCAATCTCAAACACCCAACCCATCCCCCCAAGAAAGCCTAGGAGCCATGCACATAGAAGAAAATACATGCCATATACTTGAAATACCTGAAACAATAGTAACAGAAATAAAGAAGCAGCTATGGGAAGCTTTGAAGGAATTCAAACTAGAAATAATATATGAGGTAAAAGAAGAAATAATAAAAGAAATGAAGGAGATGCTGAACATATCTAAAGAAGACACAGCTAAAAAAATGGAGGAACTAAACAAAAGGATAGAATCTCTGGATGAACAATATAAGAAACAAACAGAATATATAAAACAGATGCAAAGAGATATACAGGAAATCAAAAGCAACATTGAAAGTTGTAAAAACCACCTGAATGAATGCGAAGATAGAATTTTGGACCTCAAAGACAAGACTGCAGCCAGTGAACAGGAAAGGAAAGATCTTTTCAAAATAACAAGAAATCAAGAAATAACAATACAACACCTGCAAGATGATGCAGAGAAAAACAACATCAGGTTGATAGGGATAAATGAAAAAGAAGGAGACAATACAAAGGATGTCAAGAGGTATTTAGAGAAGTAATTGCTGAAAACTTCCCAAACATGAAGTTGGAAACTGATATCAGGATCAGTGAGGCATACAGAACTCCAAATAGCCATAACCAAAATAAAACTACACCCAGACATATAATAATCACCATTCCAGAAATCGAACAAAAGAATAGAATATTAAAAGCTGTCAGAGATAAAAGACAGATCACCTATAAAGGAAAACCTATCAGAATCACAGCAGACTTCTCAACACAAACAATAAAGGCAAGAAGAGCATGGAGTGAAGTATTTCAGACCCTAAAGGAAAATGATTTCCAACCTAGACTGATGTACCCTGCAAAACTGTCCTTCAAAATTGATGGAGAAATAAGATACTTCCACAACAAAGAACAGCTGAAGAAATTCATGATCACCAAGCCAATCCTGCAAAGAATACTGAAAGACAGCCTAGATACACTTAAGGAAAAAAACACTTAACAAAGCAGACAATTAAATAGAACAGAAAGATAAAGGTGCAACAGCAGAAACATAACATGTCACTAATAAACCAATATATAGCACTTATAACCATTAACGTAAATGGTCTCAATGCACCAATTAAAAGAAATAGACTGGCAGAATGGATCAAGAAACAAAATCCAACCATATGCTGTCTATAAGAAACCCATTTAACCCAAAAGGATACTCACAGACTGAAAGTCAAAGGATGGAAAACAATACTTCATGCAACAGGAACCCCTCCCCCCCAAAAAAAGCGGGGGTAGCTATTCTGTTTGCAGACAATGTGAACTTTAAACCAGTAATGATCAGAAGAGACAAAACAGGTCACTACATAGTGGTTATGGAAAAACTTCAAGGGGAAGAGATAAATATCTTAAATATATATGCCCCAATTCCAAAGCACCCAGTTACATAAAACAAGTAATATCAGAAATGAAAAACCAAATTAGCAGTAATACAATTATAACAGGAGATTTTAACACACCATTGACACCAATGGACAGATCAACGGGAAGTCTTATTTCTCCATCCATTTTGAAGGACAGTTTTGCAGTTTATATCAGGCTAGGTTGAAAATCATTTTCCTTCAGGATGTGAAATACTTCACTCTATGCTCTTCTTGACTTTCTTGTTTGTGCTGAGAAGTCTGCTATGATTCTGATAGGTTTTCCTTTATAGGTGATCTGTCTTTTCTCTCTGACAGCTTTAATATTCTATTCTTTTGTTTGATTTCTGGAATGGTCATTATTATGTGTCTGGGTGTAGTTTTATTTTGGTTATGGCTATTTGGAGTTCTATATGTTTTACTGAGCTTGATATCAGCTTCCAATCTCATGTTTGGGAAATTTTCAGCTATTACATCTCTAAATATCTTCTTGATATCCTTTATGTTGTCCCTTTCTTTTTCATTTATCCCTACCAACATTATGTTGTTCTGCTTTGCGTCATCTTGCAGGTATTGAATTGTTATTTCCTGATTTCTTGTTATTTTTAAAAGATCTTTCCTTTCCTGTTCACTGGCTGAAATCTTTTCTTCAAGGGTTGAGATTCTATCTTCACATTCATTGAGGTGGTCTTTAGAAGTTTCAATGGAATTTTTGATTTCCTGTATATCTCCTTGCATCTGCTTTATGTATTCTGTTTGTTTCTTATATTGTTCATCCAGGGATTCTATCTTTTTGTTTAGGTCCTCCATATTTTAACTGTGTGTTCTTTAGATATGTTCAGCATCTCCTTCATTTCTTCTTTCACCTGAGAGATTATTTCTAGTTTGAATTCCTTTAAGGCTTCCCAGAGTTGCTTCTTTATTTCAGTTACTATTATTTCAGGTATTTCAGGTACGTGGCTTGTGCTCTCTCCTACGTACATGGTTCCTAGGCTTTCTTGGGTTGTGCAGGATGTTTGAGACTGCATTTTGGTCTTTCGTTTTGTCATTTTCCTATATTTTTGAGCTTCAAGTGTTGTTCCAAGTGAGGGAGAGAGTTCCCCCAGATTGGGTCCGGGTTCTGCTCTGTGGCACCACTCGCTGGGCCTGGCAGGAAACCGCGACCTGGTTCCTAGGCGAGGAAGAGAGCTCCCCCAGACTGGGGCGGGTTTCTGTGCCTAGGTCCCACTCACTGGTCCCGGCTGGAAACCACTCGCTGGTCCCCAGGTGACAGAATTCCCCCAGACTGGGCCAGGATTCTGTGCCTGCCCAACTCGCTGGTCCAGGCAGGAAACCGTGCACTGGTCCCCAGGCAACAAAGAGGGCTCCCCCAGACTGGGGTGGGATTCTGTGGTGTCTAACTTTTCAGATAGATAATTATTGATAAGAAATTATTTTAATTGAAATTATAATAGCCTGTATCAAAAGTTTGTAAACATAACATGTGGGGTTATGACTGATCAGAGATTGAGGAAGATATTAAAAGAAACACAATTTTATTTTATTGTATATTATGCAATGAATCTGTTACTTCTCCCAAACCCAACAATCAAAATTAACTTTACAAGCATTTACATGTGTATAGTTATTTTTACTTTATCGTGACATCTTATATCAGCCTAAATGCAGTACCTCAGTCCACTGTATTTTAATACAAATGTAACATAATTTCTGAAGGGAATTTTGAATCAGGTTATTCCTGGGAGAAGAACAACTCCAATAAAATGTTACCAGACAGTAGAAGTATTTATTTATCTAATAATATTATGCTTTAAAATTTAACAATGCACATGTATGTACTTATATTTATTTAAAGATTTATTTCTGGATGTTCCTTCGATTTTTTCTATATCAGAATTGAAAACACAGCTATGTGTAAATGGCACATAGTTTTTCTGTTTTATGAATGACTAGGGACATTCCTCCATTGCAAAGGTAAAATATATGTGGGTCATCTTAGCCATTGAAAGTAGTTTGAGGACGGATAAACCTCATCACTGCAAAACAGAAAAATTGGGAAACCATTTTATTACTTTTTATCAGAAACAAAGGAGAAATTGTTGGATAACATGATGATAACATTGCACTAATCCCTTCTAAAGCAGGAATTTTCTGGTATGTAGAAATGGAATAAAAAGTGAAAATATTGTTTGAACAATAGAATAACGCAAAGCAACTCAGCAGCAAGACAATGATTTGAGTTGCTCTGATTTCTGCAGGTGTCTGGTAAGAGGGTCTATGGACATACTTGGCTCTCCTGTGGTGTCTGTAGAGGAGACTCACCATGTAGAGGCTGGTGCAGATCATGAGTGTCAAAAACACAAAATCACAGGCCAACATGAGGATTATTAAGGACCATGAAGACATGGTTGTCATTTGTCTAGATTGGCAATATACATGAGAATACCCTCGACCGACAAGAGAAAAATTGCCGTTTGCTCTTATGTTTTCAATAACAAAGATGTAAATGAGTAAGTTGCTGATCCAGAAGATAAGCAAAGAAGGAATAATCATTGCAGAGAGTTTAGACTTGAGCCGTGCCCACTTAGAAGTAATGGGGCTGATAGTGATGGCTTGAAATGTACTCATAAGTGAGGTAGTACAGATGGACACACCTCGGGTAACTCTGTATGCATACAAAATTACCTTACAGCCAGCATCATTCAAAAAGTGTCTTACCCCAAAAGATGCCTTGATATATGGTGTAAGTGTGACTATGATAGTCAAATTATTCACCACTGTCATGTGAATCATAATGGAATCTATGGGCCTCATAAGCTGAGGTTGAGTTAAGAAGGTATACATCAATGCCATGAACAGTGATGAGTTTGTGAGGACACCAATACAAACCTGTGATATGAGGAAAAAGCCAAAAAGTACTGTGCTGGGAAACATTTTAAAAATCATATTTTGATAGTTTAATTAGATGAGGCAAGCCTGAAATGAAAACTGAAATATTTCCTAAATTTTGTAAAAACAAATTCTGCTTGTCCTAAACAAAAAGAGATGGTAAGAAACAGGGTGGTACACCTTGTGCAGATTGGAGGGGACTGAGTGGAAAGGGAGTTAGGGGAGAAGGGAGTAGGGAAATAAAAATGATGAAGGCACAATATGCATATATGCCAATGTCCCAAGTGGAAAGTATTGCTATGTATTGCAAACATATAAAATGCAAAAAATTAAAAAAATCAAAGTGTTGGTTATGGGTGATTATACACAAAAATAGTTCAGGATTTGAGGAGATAGTGTATGTCCAACTTCACAAGCAAATGTGGCTTTACCAGAAACTGGCTTCTAATGGATTATTGAAAAGCTTACAGTATAGAAAGAGGTGTGGACAGAGAGGAAGTCATGGTAATACCCTATATTCTTGAGTACTAAAAGAAAGACATGTTGGCCATGTGAAAGGCAAGTTAACCTGTTTTAAGGAATTTTTCTTCAGAATGCTGAAATGTATTGCATATATAAATCTATTTCAATAGTCTCAGCTCTCTAAAGAATTATTTTTATAACACACAGAGAGTAAATTATTCACCTTTTTTCAATTTTGATTGAAGCTCAATGCTTCTGACCCAGTTATAATTAAATACCAACCCAAAAATGATTCATAAGGCATGATTGTTATCTATCCTCCTAGACTACAGGTCAACTAGCAACGATTTGAAACATATTTGATTCTTACAACTTACTGATAAAGTTCGTGTCTTACAAACTACTGATATACAGAGATTAGAGGCAAAAATAACTGTTAATTATCCCACAGTGATAAATATTCCACAAGGCTATGACACAACAAGAAATTGACACTTATATTATGGATCACAAACCTAGGCTAACAATTATTTTGTTCAACTTTGGAAGTCAACAGTTGTAAACTTCTCATTTTTATCCAAACAAATAATTATGCTTTTGGTAGAAAAAGATTGACTAGATTCTTATATACAGACAGAAGATGAATGATACAATTTTCACTAAGATTGACACTGGACTACCTAAGATTAGTATTTCATTTCTCCATTGGATTTTGGAGTAATTTTCTTCTGCATCATTTTGTTGGAGACATATCTTTCCACTGACCAAGGCTTTCTTGCACATGAGATGTCATATTCCAGTCTTTTGTGCTTTGCAGAATTCTGTATGTTTCCTTTATTGTGAAAAAGGCCAGGAAAGTATTATGGAGTATTTCTTGTTACACCATAACTTTGTATTTTAACTTCCATACCTACTATGTAATAAATATGCTTACATTATTAATGACATTCAGTAACATTGAAATTATTTATTGAATACATGCAATATAAGGGGAGTGATTATTGCATAATGCCATTTTTTCTTTGTAGAAAATTTGTAATTTGGTATTATCAATAAAATCTTTGTATTTATGGTAAGTGTATGAATTATGACTCTTAGTTTTGAAAACCTACCTTCTTTTTGTTATGTGATGTGCTATTTTGGGTTCTCTTTGAGTTTTCTGAGTTTTCAGGAAGAGGTGGCTTTACATAATCTTTCAGCAGTCAGAATCACTTGTTCAGATATCACCATTCCTTGTTTTCCATCTTGCCCTCAGAAAACCAAGCTCTTTCACAACTGATACTACAGAAACATAGAGAATCAGATAATACCACTATAACATTTATTTACCACGAGTTATATAATCTAGAAGAAACAAATTTCCCTAGGTGTACACAAAATACCTAGAATGAATCATCAGTAAATAAAAAATACAAATGTTAAAAGATTAAAAACTATGAAGCTGTGATAAAATCCAGATTTAGAGTAACTTTCAAAACAATATTGCTTCAGTGATAAATTCTATCACATATTTGAAAAGTAAATAAGACCATCATCAAGTTTTCAAAATCCAAAGATGAAATATATTCATGCTTATTTCCTTAGGCCCTAATTATCCTGCTACAAAAGGACATCAGAAGAATAAAGATACAAGACAGTGACTCTGGTAAACATACTGCTGACAGTCTTAAAAATGTAGCAAGTAGACAGTAACAGTGCATTAAAAACCTCATCCACGATAGTCCAGCAAGACTGACCTTTCACTGCAAGAATGGATCAACATGCAAATCTACAGAGATCTGTTTAAAGTAATGAAACATAGAAACCTCAACAGACAGACTCATTTGATGGTATAACTTTTCACAATAGCTACTCTGTATGTATTATGTAGAGAAAGAATGTACCTCACTATCATAAAGGACATGAGTGACAAACACACATTTAGATTCAGGCTTAATAATTAACTGAAGGATTTTCCACTAAGATCGGATATGAGAAAAAGACGTTCATTCTTACATCATCTACTAAGCATGGTGTTGGTAAACTCAACAGTTTTTAAACAGAGAATGATTTCAATAGTGCTAAAAAAGAGCATATACTTTAAGAGTCTAAGAGCATGTTTTACAGAATAAAAGAAAAACAATCCTAATCCTAAAACTCATATGAAATCACAAAATATACTCAGTAGCCTAAACAATTTGGAGTTGGAAAATTAGACATGAGGTCGTTAGACTTCTTTCTTTTTGAACCCGGGTCTCTCTAGGCAGTTCAGACTGGTCTTGAGCTCACTTTGTAGCTCAGGCTGGCCTTGAACTCCCAAGGACCTCCTGCCTCAGCCTCCCAAGTGCTGGGATTACAGGTGTGAGCCACCATGCCCGGTTTAGACTTCCTGAATTGAAACAAATACAAAATTATACATGGATAATTAATGTGATGCTGGCATAAAAATATACTTTGGCTTGTAGAAAAGGAACTAAATTTATGACATAAACCCAAACCTTTATAGTGACCTAACATTTGAAAAGGGCTTGAAGAATGCACTTAGTAGTTAAGATGAACCTGGATATTCATACAGAAAACGTTAAGATCTCTGTGAGATGTCATCAGTATGCTTTACTTAAATATGATGAAAAATATGTGTTAGAATTACACAAACAACTCAACAGAATGCTTTCTTACCTTCAATTATATTGGACAAAACCAACTTCAAGGCAGTAAAACTACAGAATATATCAGGGCTATTGTATTTATAATATGATTTTAAGAATTCAAATATTCGAGGCTCGGGATTTAGCTCAGCAGCATAAGCACCTGCCTTGCAAGCAGGCAGTTGTGAGTTCGATCCCTGGTACCGATAAAAACGAAAAAGACAAAAAAAAAATAATTCAAATATTCATAGCATCTACATATGTGGTATGGAAACATACAATTACAGAAAGACAATTCCTCATTGTAGTGGAAGATTTTTATTATAGTATTTTAATAATCATGACACCCAGACCAATATCAATCAGAATATTAAAATTTTTTCCACTTGTATTTGCACTTTTGATCAAATTCCTTAGAAATGCCACTTGAACAACCCATGTGAAACACATTTGTCTTTCTTAGGCACGTATTAGCAGAGTAGAAAATGTGACCATCTACAACACATTAATGAGAGTCAGTGAAGTTTAATAGCATTTTTAACAGAACAGAGAATCATAACATAGTATTGAGAGTTATATGCAAAAAATCAGATATCTCAGTGTGCTCCAAAAAAAGCACTTCTTTATAATCCAAACAGTGAACAGCATATAAATTTGAACATTAGATGAAAATTCTTGAAGAAATTATATTACTAGAAGAATAATAAAATGAATTACAGAATCCATAAAACTGATACAGACAATAGGAGACTTAAAAGCAAAACAGGAAGAACATTTCTATTCATAGTGTTGATCAAATGCCATGGAAACACCATTCAAACAGTCAGAGAAAAACACATCTGACCTTCTTAGGCACATATTAGTCTACTACAAAATGTAATCATAAAACTAACATGGAAGTGAGAGTCACTAAAGAGCTCAAATACCTTGGAAACACCACCTAAACAGTGGAAAACACATCTGTCCTTCTCAGGTACATATTAGTTTATGTGACCATAAAACTAACATGGAAGTGAGAGTCCCTAAAGTTTAACGTAACATTTAACAGAATAGTGAATCCTAACATAATATTGTGATCTAGATGCAAAACCCCCAGATTTCTCAACATGTTAAAAAAAAGATTACTTAGTAATGAGAATTATGAAAAACACATATAAATGTGAAGACTAGACGAAAATCCTTGAAGAAACTATATTGTTAGAAGGGTAACAAGTTGAATTCCAGAAAGAATAAACAAAATTTTTATGAATAATAGGAATCCTATAAACAAATAATCCAATACAGAAAGAGAGAAAAAATAAATTAGGTTTTAAAGAAAAATGCATTTTAGAATCTCCATGAGATTATACCTCTGTCATTAATATAAGGCAGCCATTAATATAAGGATTAAAATATTAGAGCTAACAATGGAGATCTGAGAAGTAGTTTTTGAATTATAATAGTGTGGCCATTTTTAAGTTCTATAATTATAAAAGATGGTTGTAAAGTTATAAGGGGTTTTAGAATGACAAAAATTGAATACTGTAGAATGTTGCACAGTTAAATGGATAGTGGGAAAATACTAGTTAAGAAATTACAAAGAAATTTATCAACTAGTGATTTCTTACTGCTTTTTTTGGAAATTATGTGTTATTTCTACCCCTTTTTGTTTCGATTTTTTTCTCTTTAAATAAAATTTTAAGAAAAGAAATTACAAAGAAGGCTGGGGATTTTTAGCTCAGTGGCTCAAGTGCTTGCCTAGTAAGTGCAAGCTTGTGAGTTCAATCCTTGGTACAAAAAAGAAAGAAATTAGAAAGAACACTTCTGTAGTGAAGTGTGGAAAACAAACCAGATGCAAAAATATTCACAAATATTTACATGGCTAGAAAAAGAGTGTTCTCTCCTTTAGATGTTGGGGTTACCATGATGCTGGTGGCAAAAGATAACATAGTGTGAAAAATGTGATGATAAGGATATTTATTTACAGAGCTAAAAGTCAAATAATCTACCCAAAATACTTGTAAAAGTGATTTCAAACAGAAGCAATAGAATATCCATTGATGCCAGTGGGTTTGACATTATAAACAGCAATAAAAATGTAATCTTCAAAAATACATCATATATGACAAATTTGAAAATATATATGGATATATAATTTATATAAATATATAAATCAAAGGACTTCCTTTTCTGATAAAATATCAACAAGGGTAAACAATATCTCATTTTCACTTAAATATACAGAGTCATTTTGATGTTGAATAAAATGATGTATGAAAAAACACATCTTTATGCCTCTTTTCATGATGTTACAAAGACTTTACTATCATTGACAGGAGTAAAATTTAGATATCATGGGACTGGCAACAAGAGTCAGTAGAAGCTGGGACTGTACAACTAGCCCTTTTCTCTCAGTTTCCTTGTTTTTCTCCCCTCTCTTCTTTGTCTTTTCTTTTCCTTTTGTACTCTACTTCCTTTTTTCTTTTCTTTGTGTCTTTGTTTCTTTCTCTCTTTTCTAAATGGCTGGAGAGAATTCTAGACACAGAAAGCTAATCCCATTCTGCAAACCCAGAGACTGAGTTCAGGTAATCCCTTGACTACTTCATTTTTCTTTTCTAAGAAGAATGTGTATTCTTGTTGTTCGGTGGAACACTTTGAACACATTTTGTACTTTGGACCATAGGGGCAAAATCTGTATTTACAGAACAGCACCTATCATAAATTAGGATGTCAAATGCAAAGTGTTTCCCCTGGGTGGATTGGTTTTACCCTGTGCCAGAGAAATTTAGGGAAGATCATGTATAAAGAAAAGATAAATGGGAAGGAAGAAGAATCAAGGTTGGAAATCAAAGGGTGGTTATGCAAGGTTTGTGAAAGTAAACAAGGGGACTGGAATTTAACTCAGTGGAATAAGCACATACCTGGCAGGAGCAAGGTCATGAGTTCAATCTCTGGTACAATAGAAAAAAATAAGCATGCAGATACAATATGCTTGAACTGATAGATGCAATGAAAGCAGTCCTAAGAGGGAGATTTATAATTGTGAATTCTCAAATCAGGAAAACAGTGAGAGCACAAATAAATTACCTGATGTTACACCTCAAATTTCTAGAAAAAGAAGAGCAAACAAAGCCAAAGCCCACATAAGGAAGGAAATTATAAAAATTAGAGCAAAAATTAATGCAATTAAGACTAATAAAGCAGGCCAGGGTTATAGGTCAGTAGCACGAGTGCCTGCATGGCAAATGCATCACCCTGAGTTTGACTCTGCTAAAAAATAGACTAAGAGAACAATACAAAGAATTAATGAAGCGTTGGCTCTTTGTCTTTTGGTGGCAGG
The DNA here is from genome assembly GCF_034190915.1 of Cavia porcellus. Lineage (NCBI taxonomy): Eukaryota > Metazoa > Chordata > Mammalia > Rodentia > Caviidae > Cavia > Cavia porcellus. Next base: position 27,029,556 of record NW_026947490.1, on the reverse strand, counting down.
GTCTGACTATGCAATTTAGGTGGTCTTAACCTACTTCATGTCTCAGGCTGGTCTCAAACTTGTTATAATCCTCTTGCCTCAGCCTCTCAAGTGCAAGGATTACAGGTGTGCACAACTATACTTGGTTAAAAATATCTAACATATTTTTGGTATTGGAAATTGGACTCATGACCTTATACTTACTAGGCAGGCCCTGTGGCACTGAGCCATATCTATGGCACTGGATCTTAAAAGGAATAAATAAAATTGATAAACCCTTAGCCAACCTTACCAAAAATGGAAAGAAATGATTCAAAGTCCTGAAGAATAAAATAGGTGAAATCACAATGGGTACTGTGAAAATTCAGAAGATCATCAATGTCTACTTTGTAAAACTATTCTCATAGGATGGAAAACACAGAATAAATGGACATATTCCTAGATATGTATGCATTGCCAAAGCTGAATCAAGAAGATATAAAAATTCTGAACAACCAATATTCATTAATGAGACTAGAAATGCAATTAAAAGCTTTTCAACAAAGAAAGACCCAGGTCCTAATGGATTCACAGCTGAAATATTTAAGAAATTTAGAGAATATTTAATGTCAATATTCCTAAAACTTTTTCATGAAATGGAGAGGGAAGCAATTCTCCTTGTCTGATTCCTAGAGAGAAGTATTACCCTGATACCCAAGTCAGAGAAAGACACAACCACAAAGAGAGCTACATACCAATATCCCTAATGAACATGGATGGAAAAATTCACAAATATTAGCAAACAGAATGCAGCAAATCATCAAGTAGGTTGTACAGCATGAATAAGTAGGATTTATGCCAGGAATGCAGAGATGGTTCAGCACATGCAAATCAATTAATATAATACATCATATCAACAAAGCCAAAGAAAAATACCACACAATCATCTTAACAGATGAAGAAAAGCTTTTGATAAATTCCAGTACACATTCATGACAAAAACTATATAGAAAAGCAGAATATATGTTCTTTACATAATCTGATAAAAGCCATCATTGACAAACCAACGGCTAACACCACAAGTAAACAAAAACAGGACTTTCACTGTAAAATCAGGAACAAGACAAGGATGTCTACTATCAGTACTCCTACTCAATAAAGTTCTGGAAACATTAGCCAGAGCAATTAGACAAGAAAGAGAAATAAAAGGAATGATAGGAAAGGAAGAAATTAAACTACCGTTTTTCACAGATGACATGATACTCTACATGGAAGATCCCAAAATTCCACCAAAAGGCATCCACAATTAATAAGCACTTTGTGTAGCATAACTGAGTGCAAAGTCAATGCTAAAAAGTAAATAGTACTTCTATGCATAAATAACAAACTCACTAAGACAGAAATCAGGAAAACCACAATCTTCACAATATCATCCAAAAAAATTGAAATGCTTAAAAAAATCAATCTAAGAAAGGAGATAAAAGAGCTATGTGTTGAAAATGACAGTATTGACTTGGAGACCTGCTGAGCTGCCGACAGATGGGTGGGCCCACACTATCAGCCTAGCCCAGACTGTTTAGCTGCTGCGCCTGGCCATAGGTCTGCAGAGGAGGAGCTGGGCAGATCTGGGGTGCCCTCACCGGCCTCTCTGCGTGTCTGGAGGACTCTGGATATCTCTGCCCAGACTGCTGGAGTTCACCCAGACTTCCAGGTGCAGTAAAGGGGAGAGGTGGGTTTGAAGCTTCCACATCAGCCTCCCCATTCTGCCTTCACTTGGAGACCTGCTGAGCTGCCGACAGATGGGCGGGCCCACACTATAAGCCTAGCCCAGCCTGTTTAGCTGCCGCGCCTGGCCATAGGTCTGCAGAGGAGGAGCTGGGCAGATCTGGGGTGCCCTCATCGGCCTCTCTGCGTGTCTGGAGGACTCTGGATATCTCCGCCCAGACTACTGGAGTTCCCCCAGACTTCCAGGTGCAGTAAAGGGGAGAGGTGGGTTTGAGGCTTCCACATCAGCCTCCCCATTCCGCCTTCACTTGGAGACCTGCTGAGCTGCCGACAGATGGGCGGGCCCACACTATCAGCCTAGCCCAGCCTGTTTAGCTGCCGCACCTGGCCATAGGTCTGCAGAGGAGGAGCTGGGCAGATCTGGGGTGCCCTCACCGGCCTCTCTGCGTGTCTGGAGGACTCTGGATATCTCTGCCCAGACTGCTGGAGTTCACCCAGACCTCCAGGTGCAGTAAAGGGGAGAGGTGGGTTTGAGGCTTCCACATCAGCCTCCCCATTCCGCCTTCAGTTGGAGACCTGCTGAGCTGCTGGCGGATGGGTGGGCCCACACTATCAGCCTAGCCCAGCCTGTTTAGCTGCCACGCCTGGCCATAGGTCTGCAGAGGAGGAGCTGGGCAGATCTGGGGTGCCCTCACCGGCCTCTCTGCGTGTCTGGAGGACTCTGGATATCTCCGCCCAGACTGCTGGAGTTCCCCCAGACTTCCAGGTGCAGTAAAGGGGAGAGGTGGGTTTGAGGCTTCCACATCAGCCTCCCCATTCCGCCTTCACTTGGAGACCTGCTGAGCTGCCGACAGATGGGCGGGCCCACACTATCAGCTAGCCCAGCCTGTTTAGCTGCCGCGCCTGGCCATAGGTCTGCAGAGGAGGAGCTGGGCAGATCTGGGGTGCCCTCACTGGCCTCTCTGCGTGTCTGGAGGACTCTGGATATCTCTGCAACCAGGGAGGGTCCACAGGTTCCTGAAGCACTGTGGCCTGTGGTGAGTACCCTAACCCGGCTGCGATTGAAGAACTGTGGAGCTTCCAAGGGGCAGGTGGGCGCACAGTGTCCCTGAGGCCCAGCTTGTCTGGAACTGCGGAGTTCTGAGCAGGCAGAGGAGAGACACCGGTTCTGTAGGCCCAATGACTTGGGGTAGCGCGGTGCCAGAGTCTCAGTAGCTCCAAACATAGAAGGGGATTTTCAACAGATCCTGAGGAAGCTTTCAAATAACACGTGAAACACAGAAATATAGGAAAATGACAAAATGAAAGACCAAATTACAACCTCAAACCTCCAGCCCATCTCAAGAAACCCTAGGAGCGATGTATATAGAAGAAAATATATCCCATCCACCTCATATATCAGACATAATAGCCACTGAAATTGACAAGCAACTCCAGGCAGCTTTAAAGAAATTCAAACTCGAAATAATCTCCCAGATAAAAGAAGAAATGATAAAAGAAATGAAAGAGATTCTAAATATATCTAAAGAAAACACAGATAAAAAATTGGAGGAACTAAACAAAAAGATAGAATCCCTAGACGAGCAATATAAGAAACAAACAGAATACATAATGCAGATGCACAGAGATATACAGGAAATAAAAAACTCCACTGAAAGTTGTAAAAACCGCCTTAATGAAAGTGAAGATAGAATTTCAGACCTTGAAGACAGGATTGCAGCTAGTGAACAGGAAAGGAAAGATCTTTTGAAAATAACAAGGAATCAGGAAACAACAATTCAACAACTGCAAGACGATGAAAGAAGAATAACATAAGAATGATAGGGATTAATGAAAGAGAGGGAGACAACATGAAGGATGCCAGGAGGATATTTAGAAAAGTAATAGCTGAAAATTTCCCAAGCATGAGATCAGAAACTGACATCAGGATCAGTGAAGCATATAGAACTCCAAACAGTCATAACCAAAATAAAACTACACCCAGACATATAATAATCACCATCCCAGAAATCCAACACAAGAATAGATTATTAAAAGCTGTCAGAGAGAAAAGACAGATCACCTATAAAGGAAAACCTATCAGAATCACAGCAGAATTCTCAGCACAAACGATAAGGTCAAGAAGAGCATGGAGTGAAGTATTCCAGATCCTAAAGCAAAATGATTTCCAACCGAGACTGATATATCCTGCAAAACTATCATTCAAAATAGATGGTGCAATACGATACTTCCATGACAAACGACAGCTTAAGAACTTCATGAACACCAAACCAACCCTGCAAAAAATATTGAAAGACAGTTTAGATACACAAAGGAAAAAACCACTAAGCAAAGCAAATAATTAAACAGAACAGAAAGATAAAAATGCTACAGCAGAGAGATAACATTTCTACAATTAACCAGCATTTAACAGTAATAACCATTAATGTAAATGGTCTCAATGCACCAATCAAAAGAAACAGACTAGCAGAATGGATCAAGAAACAAAATCCAACCATATGCTGTTTACAGGAAACCCATCTAACCCAGAAGGATACTCACAGACTGAAAGTCAAAGGATGGAAAACAATTCTTCATGCAGCAGGAATCCAAAAAAAGGCAGGAGTAGCCATTCTGTTTGCAGACAACGTGAACTTTAAACCAACAATGACCATAAAGGACAAAGAAGGTCACTACATACTCGTAAGGGGAAAACTCCAAGAGGAAGAGATAACCATCTTAAATATATATGCACCAAACTCCAGAGCACCCAGTTATATAAAACAATTATTAACAGAAATGAAAACTCAAATTATCAGTAACACAATTGTAACAGGAGACCTTAATACACCACTGACACCAAGGGACAGATCAACCAGACAGAAAATGAGCAAAGAAATAACAGAACTGAATCACACCTGTGAACAAATGGGTTTGATAGACATATACAGAATGTTCCACCCAACAACATCAGAATACACATTCTTCTCAGCAGTACATGGATCATTTTCTAAAATAGACCATATATTAGCTCACAGAACATATTTAAGCAAATGCAAAAAAGTTGAAATCATCCCTTGCATATTATCGGAACATAGCGCTCTGAAATTAGAAATTAATGACAAAAGATACTGCAAAAATTCCACAAACACATGGAAACTAAATAACACACTCTTGAGTAATCAGTGGGTCACAGAAGAAATTAAAGAAGAAATTAAACAATACCTAAAAGAAAATGAAAATGCAGATACAACTTACCGGAATCTGTGGGATGCAATGAAAGCCGTTCTGAGAGGAAAATTTATTGCACTGAGTTCCCACATCAGGAAAACAGAACGAATACAAATAAATAACTTGATGCTACACCTCAAACAGCTAGAAAAAGAAGAGCAAGTCAAGCCCAAAGCCAAAAGAAGAGAGGAAATTATAAAAATCAGAGCAGAAATCAATGCAATAGAGACTAAGAAAACAATCCAAAGAATCAACGAATCAAAGAGTTGGTTCTTTGAAAGAATAAACAAAATCGATAAGCCCCTAGCCAACCTTATTATAAAAAGGGAAGAAAAAGCTCAAATTCATGCAATAAGAAGTGAAAAAGGAGAAATCACTACAGACCCAATAGAAATACAGAGGATCATCAACACCTATTTCGAAAACCTCTACTCTCAAAAGTTTGATAACACAGAAGAAATAGACAGATTCTTAGAAGCATATGAAGTACCAAAGCTAGATCAAGAGTATATAAAACTGTTGAATAACCCAATCTCTGCTAATGAACTTGAAAATGTAATTAAGGCCTTACCCACCAAGAAGAGCCCAGGCCCAGATGGATTCACTGCAGAATTCTACAAGAAATATAAAGAAGACCTAATGCCGACACTCCTCAAACTCTTCAATGAAATTGAAAGGGAAGCAATCCTTCCTAAGTCATTCCTGGAAGCAAATATTACTCTAGTACCAAAACCTGAGAAAGACCCAACTATAAAAGAGAACTATAGACCGATCTCCCTAATGAACACAGATGCAAAAATCCTCAATAAAATACTGGCAAATAGGATCCAGCAAATCATCAAGAAGATTATACACCATGACCAAGTGGGATTCATCCCAGGAATGCAAGGATGGTTCAACATACGCAAATCAATAAATGTAATCCACCATATCAATAAAGCCAAAAATAAGAATCACATGATCATTTCTATAGATGCAGAAAAGCCTTCGATAAGGTCCAACACTTATTCATGATAAGAACTTTACAGAAAATTGGAATAAATGGTCTTTACCTCAATATAATAAAGGCCATTTATGACAAACCAACAGCCAGCATCATACTAAATGGCCAAAAATTGAAAGCCTTTACTTTAAAATTGGGCACAAGACAAGGATGTCCTTTATCACCACTCCTATTTAATATAGTACTGGAAGTACTAGCCAGAGCAATTAGGCAAGAAAGAGAAATAAAAGGGGTAAAGATAGGAAAAGAAGAAGTTAAATTATCATTGTTTGCAGATGACATGATACTCTACATAGAAGACCCCCTAAACTCCATTGAAATACTCTTAGATACAATAAATAAATTCAGTAATGTGGCTGGATACAAAATCAATACTCAGAAATCAATAGCATTCCTATACACGAACAACAAAATTACAGAGAGGGAAATAAGCGAAACTGGACTATTCACATTAGCAAGCAAAAAAATGAAATATTTAGGAATTACTCTTACGAAAGAAGTGAAAGACTTATACAGTGAAAATTATAATACACTGAAAAAGGAAATTGAAGATGATCTCAGAAAATGGAAAGACATCCCTTGCTCATGGATAGGAAGAACAAACATTGTGAAAATGGCCATTCTCCCAAAACTGTTATACAGATTCAATGCAATCCCAATAGAAATTCCATCAACATACCTTATAGATCTAGAGAAATCACTCCTAAATTTCATCTGGAACCAGAAGAGACCTAGAATCGCAAAGGCAATTCTAAGCAGCAAAGACAAAGCAGGAGGCATCACAATCCCTGACTTGAAGTTATACTACAAAGCAACAGTAGTAAAATCAACATGGTATTGGAATCAAAACAGAGCCAAAGATCAGTGGAATAGATTAGAAGATACAACCACAACTACGAACACACTCAACCACCTTATCTTTGAGAAAGGAGCCAAGCAGGTTCACTGGAAGAACGACAGTCTCTTTAATAAATGGTGCTGGAAAAACTGGCTCTCCATTTGTCGAAAACTAAAGCTAGACCCATGTCTATCACCATATACTAAATTAAAATGTAAATGGGTCAAAGATCTGAATATTAAAACAGAAACACTAAATGTATTGGAAGACAAATTAGGTAGGAACCTTGGAGACATAGGAGTAGGTAAAGAATTCATGAAGAGGACTCAAACCGCACGGGAAATACTTCCCAGAATCAATAACTGGGACCACTTCTTATTAAAAAGTTTCTGCATGTCAAAAGAAATCTCCAGCATAGTGAAAAGAAAACCCACAAACTGGGAAAAGATTTTAGTGAACTCTCTCTCAGACAAGGGCCTCTTGTCTAAAACATATAAAGAATTAAAGAAACTCAGACCTCCAAAATTCAAAGATCCAATCCAAAAATGGGCATCTGAGATGAATACGCAATTCTCAGATGAAGAAATGCAAATGGCAAATAAATACATGAAAAAATGCTCATCATCATTGGTCATTAGAGAAATGCAAATTAAAACCACACTGAGATACCATCTCACTCCTGAAAGAATGGCCAGGATCAAGAAAACCGACAACAAATGCTGGAGAGGCTGTGGGGAAAAAGGAACTCTCCTGCACTGCTGGTGGGAGTGTAGACTGGTACAGCCTTTGTGGAGATCTGTCTGGAGATTTCTCAAAAAGTTGGGACTGGAAATCCCATTTATTCCAGCTAGTCCACTTCTAGGCATATTCCCAGAAGAACTGAAAGCATCATACCACAGTGATATATGTGCACCTATGTTTATAGCAGCATAATTTGTAATCGCCAGATCTTGGAAACAACCCAAGTGTCCATCAACTGAGGAATGGATAAAAAAGTTGTGGTATTTCTATACAATGCAGTATTATTCAGCTATAAAGAAGGATCACATTGAGATATTTATCAATAAATGGGCGCAGCTTGAGACCATACTCATAAGTGAAATAAATCAATCTCGCATGTGTGAATACCGAAGTTTCCCTAATGTAAGTAATGAATCAAATATATAAAAATATGTGGTAATCATGATTCCCCATTAGGTGGCCTTGGAGCCTTATAAAGTTTTCACTCATTAATTAGAAAGGCTTTATTCTGGGCTTCTTGATTTGAAAATATTTGAAGCTAGAGTATATGAAGTTTTATCCAAATATTTCAAGGAAAAAGACACTATGGTAACTACTATTAAGTCAGGTTATATGGTGGTGAAGTACTAGGTTGTTGAAACAGTCATGCTTGGACCTCTATTGTTATACTGTTATGTCCTGTTTTATCTCAATCTCCCCCTTATTGTTTTAAAAAAATTATTTAGTCATTTCTTATGTTTGTCTTAATTAAAGAAAAAATTCAAAAAATTAGGATGTATAAATAGTAACTCTTTTTGATTTCCTATTAACTTGTTTTGAAGTCCTGTAGTACTCCCACAATCTTGTTTTGACTGATTAGACTCTGTTCCATTCTATATGGTAGTATCAAGTTTGAAGACATAGGCCACTACTTTGAAGACAATAAGATTCACTAAGATACCCATTCTGGTTTGACTATTGTCTTCTTTGGAAGTCCTGTAATGTTTACAGTGCCTAAGTTTTATTGGTCTTGTTCTCTACTGTTTTGTCCAACTTTATAATATCTAATGAGATAGACAATTCTTTTTAAGGAAACAAGGGACAACGTTGATAACCATTGTTGATAAACTTGTACTCTGTTCTACACCATGTGCTATGTCTATCCTTGGTATTGACTGACAGCTTTGTTTTGCCATATTTGACTGTATTCTCCCCCCCCAAAAGTAATAAGCACTAAGGAGTAATGAAATCTAAAGTGTATGAATTTTGTTGTAAAAAAGAGAGGGAAAAAAAAAGAAAAAGAGCTCTAACGGATATAACAGCAAGTGTGTTTAGGGGTGTTAAATAGCTGACTGTATCAATGTTTTTGGATCATTGAACACAGCTGTTTGCAGTCTACCTGTTTGAATGTCCACCTTGTATTCTTTGATACTGTGATTTGAGGAACTATTTTCAAGATGATAATATGTAATATACTAACAGGTGATTTCTTACTGTTATGTTTTTTTTTTGTTTGTTTGTTTTGGTTTTTTTGTTTTGTTTTGTTTTGTTTTGTAGTTCTGTATTACGTGTACCCTTACACCGCTTTGGTTTGTTTTGTGTTTTTCTCTTTTTCCTCTTAAATAAAAAAAAAAAAAAGAAAATGACAGTATTCTGAAAAAGTATATTGAAGGAGATATCAGAAAATGGAAATATATCTCTAATAGACAGGAAGAATGAATATAGCGGAAATGGCCACAGTCCCAAAATTGTTATACAGATTTAATGTAATCTCAATCAAAATATTATTAATGTACCCCATAGAAGTAGAGAAAACTTTCCTAAAATTTTTGTGGAAGCAGAAGAGAACTTGAATAGCCAAGGAAATCCAGGGCCACAAAGGCAATGCTGGATGCATCACAGTACTTGACTTGAAATTATACTACAAAGTTACTGTGATAAAATCAACATGGTACTGGCAGATAAGCCAGCACTGAGGACAAGTGGATAAGATTACAGAAACAATTGCAAAGACACTCTTCCACCCTGTCCTTGATAAAGGGTCAAATACATTCACTGGAAGAATGACAATCTCTTCAATAAATGGTTCTGGAATAACTGGCTCTCTACATGCTTAGAACTAAAACTAGACCCATGCTCTATCACCATGCATTAAACTAAAATTAAAATGAATTAAAAATCTAAATATTAAAATAGAAATACTGTATGTCCTGGAAGAGAAAGTAGGTAAAAATCTTAAAGACATAGGGATAGGCAGAAACTTTATGAACAAAAAAACAGCATGAGACACACTTCAAAGCATCAACATCTCAGATCATATCTTACTTAAAGGTTTTTCACATTCAAAGAAATCACCAAGCAAGTGGGAAAGAATTTCTGCCTACTGTTCATCAAACAAAGGACTTCTGTCTATATAAAGAATTGAAAAATCTGAGCCCCAATTCAAAGACCCAATCACAAAATCAGCATCTGAGATGAACACATATTTCCCAGCTTAAAAAATACAATAAGTGAAAATAAGAAAAATGTTTAACATCATTGCTCATTTGAAAGATGCAAATTTAAAACAACATGAAGTTTCCATCTCACCCCAGAAAGAATGGCTAACATCAAGAAAACAACCAATGAAAAATTCTGGTGGGGCTGTTAAGGAAAAGGAACCCTGCTTCACCATTGGTGGGAAGGTAGGTTGGTGAAACAACTGTGTAAATCAGTGTGGAGATTCCTCCATAAACTTGGATTAGAGGTCTCATTTGACCTAGGTATTCTTTTAGTATGTTCCTAGAAGTCTTAAAAACATCATACCACAGAGATATATGTGCACCCCTGTTTATAGCAGCAGTTTGTAATAGCTAAACCTTTGAAACAACCCAAATGACAACAAGCAAGAAATCAATAAAAAGATATATTTCTACTCAATGGAGTGCTATTCAAGAAGGATAATACAGATAATTTTGAGAAGATAGTGGGTAGATAAGTAGCAAGGTAAAGAAGCTCTCTGAGAGAAACAGCTTGAATGCTTGAATTTAACACCATGAAGAAGACCAGATGAAAGCAGAGGGATTCTCCCAACCCAGGAAGAAATTAAAGAAAGAGAAAAAGAAAAAGAAAAAGAAAAGGAAAGAAAAATGTAGATGGAAAGTTGGAGCCAGATGCATTCTCACTGGAGCTGGACCCAAGCTGTCCTAGACACCCTGGTGTCAGAAGACTTGCAGTTGTGCTGAAGTTGGGGGTTGGTGAGCCTGAGGACCTCAGAGGAAGAATACATCACAACAAAGAATGGAGCTGGTGTGAAGATCTGCACTGGCCCTCAGTGAGTGCTCAGAATTTGGTCCTTCCATGGGAGGGAATGACCAGCTGGGTGACATCTTGGAACTGGGCAGGGTGGGCTTGAACTTGGAACTGTAGCAGCTTCAGCTGGCCCCTCCTGGCACAGAGCAGGTTTGTGGGAACAGCTTAGATGAGGTCTCATCCCTGAGTGGGACCCAATAGCCAGTGATGCACTTTCCCCTGAAGTTGTCCTGAACTGGTTCCATCCATATGGCACACACTATCATGGTGAAGACCCCCAAAGGTTGACTGGCTCAGAGGGGAGAGGCCAGCCTGTACTGCCCCTGCTTGTACCTTAGCAATCAACAGCAAATTGGAGAGAGCAGCAATCCCAAGACAGCATGCTTCAGAGTAGCTATAACCAATATAGAAAGGGCCTGAGACCTCCACTATGCTCTTGTCTGGAAAAACCATGACAAGAGAAAGAAACAACAAAAAGTCTCCAGCCACCAACCCAGTGAATATGGGTCCAGGAGAGGTAAACATAAAAAAGATCAAGGGCAGCAAACATGAAATATTAGAAACAGCAGTAGCTGATGTAAAGAAATATTTTTGTGACATTGTAGAAGAACTGAAAACAAATATTAATACAATTAAAGCAAGATATAAAAAGATTAACAAAAGAAATGCTAAAAACCTCTCAAGAGGACACAGATGGAAGAATAGAGGAGTATAGAAAAATGAGGGAAACCTTTGATGAAGGATATAAAAAATCTAGAATACATGAAACAGATTCAAAGAGATTACCAGGAAGTTGAAAACTTCATTGAAAGCTGACAAAAATGCTTGAAAGAAACTAAAGATAGATTATCAAAACTTGAAGACAGGTTTGCAATGTGGGATCACAAAAGGAAAGATCTCTTAAAAATAACAAGGAAACAGGTAGTAAAAATATGAAGGCTAGAAGATGACAAGAGGACCTATAACTTAAGAATAAAAAAATGTGAGTGAAGAAGCAGGGATAAACACAAAGGAAACACAAAGGCTGCTCACAGCAATAATTAAGGAAAATTTCCCAAGTATGGGAAAAGGAAATGATTTCCAGATACATGAGGCATACAGAACTCCAGCCACAAACAATCAAAATATAGCTACATTCAGACATATAATAATCAGGATCCCAGAAATCCAACACAAGAATAGAATATTAAAAGCTGTCAGAGAAAAGAAACAGATTGCCTATAAAGAAAACCCATCAAAATCATGACAGACTTCTCCACACAAATCATCAAATCAAGAAGAGCTTGGAGTGAAATATTCCAAGCCCTGAAAGAAAATAACCTCTAACCCAGATTGATGTATTCTGCAAAACTACTTCTCAAAATTAATGGAGAAACAAGATGCTTCAATGACAAAGAGGAACTGGGGGAGTTTGTGACCACCAACATGATCCTACAAAAAATACTGAAGGACTTTCCAGAGAGAGAGAGAGAGAGAAAGAGAGAGAGAGAGAGAGAGAGAGAGAGAGAGAGAGAGAGAGAGAGAGAATAAAACACCAGGGTTTCAGAAATACAGGCAGAGAGCAGACAGTGGAATGAAGGAGAAAAGTAGACAACCAATGGCAGAAAAATAGTATAGCAGAGATGAGGAAGAGAAGGTTGGCTATAGTCTCTAAACATAGATGGCCTTAATAAACTAACAAAAAGAAACACAGGCAGAGAAGATCAGGAGATAGGGTCCACTGAGATGCTCTATATAGGAAATGTAATGAACCTGAAAGAGCATTTATGGACTGAAAGTCAAAGATGAGAGAACAGTGTTCCATGTGACAGGGGAACAGAGAAAAATAGGGGTAGCTCATCCAGCAGCTGCAGATAGGTTGGAAAGACATGACACTTTTGTGTAGTGGAGAAACTTAGCTATAATGAAGGAAAACCTTGATGCTTTTTTAGGTAAAAAATACAGCTTAAGATCAAGCACATGAGTAAAAAGATTAAGAACCACTTAGATAAATAGTGGGTTGCCTCTGTAATCTAAAAACTAAAGGAGTTATTTGGATCAAATTGTATAGTGCATGCTGTGAAAGTATTTTTTTATTTAAAGAGAAAGCAAAACAAAGCAAAACAGTGAAAGGGTTCAAGTGATACAGAATTTCAAGAAAAAAAATACAGTAAGAAATCACCAGTTAATAGATTACATATTAGAATAAGATTACAATAAGATTACATCTTAGAAATAGTTGTTCAAATTACAAAATTAAAGCATACAAAGTGGACATTCAAACAATGACATTCAAACAGTGTTTGCAATCGCAAACAGTTCTGTTCAATGATCCAACAAAAACTTAGTAGTATGGTTTTCTATCTTACACACTTAAATAAAAATGCAGTTATATCCTTTAGATCACTTTCTTTTCCTCTCTTTTTTACAATAACAATTACACATTTTGGGTTTTATTACTCCCACAGTTATTATTCCTTTTTTTTGAAGAGAAAAAAACCAATTGTGACAAAGGAAAACAGAGTCAGTTATAACAGAAGGATGGACATAGTACACGATGTAAAAACAGAATACCAAGTGATCAACAGTGGTTACCATTATGCCTCTTGCTATCTTAAAAAGAGTTGCCTATATCATCAGGTATAATAGAATTGAACAAAACCAATAAAACTTAAACATTGGAGAACTCACAGGACTTCAAAAGAAGATAATAGTCAAACCATAATGGGCATCATAGTAAATCTTATTGCTTTCAAAGTGGTTGCCTATACGCTCAAACTTGATACTATCAAACAAAACAGAATAGAGTAAAATCAGTCAAAACAAGATGGGGAGACCAATACAGGGGTTAAAATCAGGTAAATAAGAAAACAAAAAGTTACTATAATATATCCCGCTATTTTAAAATTTATTTTTTCATTAATTAAAAAAAAGAAAAAATAAATTAGTTTTTTTAAAAAAGGAAAAAAATGGGGAGATTGAGATAAAAGAGGACATAACAACAGAACAACACAGGTCAGAACAGAACAATTTAAGCATCATAGTGTTTCACCACCAGACAACCTGACATAATAATAGTTGCCATAGTGTCTCTTTCCTTGAAATATTTGAGTATAACATTGTATACTATAGCATCAAACATGTCAAGACAGTGTGAAACCATTCAAGAGAATGAAAGTATTACAGTTACAGAAAATGAACAACGGTTTCTATATTATCTCTTTGCCTATAAAATTTTTTGTTTGTACTATCACATATTAAATTAATATAGGACATGTTAAAACCAATGGAAAGAGGTGAACAACAGCTTGATGGGACTTCAAAACAAGATGATATTAAATCAGCTATTATGATGTCTTGTTTTCTTTAAAATAGCTATTTGTACTATCACAGACAATAAAATCGAACTACCCAGATTAAAAACATTCCAATTCATGAGTGAAAACATTATATGGCTTCAAACCAATATAATTGGGAATCATGATTACCACATATTTTTATGTATTCTTATCATTTCTTACACTAAGGAAACTATTCGGTATTTATACATGTGAGTTTGATTTATTTCACTTATGAGTATGGTCTAAATGCTGTGAAAGTTTAAGGGAGGAATTGTCTAAAAAGGGAAGGCAGAGGGCATTGTTAATAGTGTATCATGATTTAAAATCTACATTGTTTTCATTGCTCTGTTTAGTTTGGTTGTATTCTATTCCAGTATGTCTACTTGTGCTAGATTTGAAGGCACAGACAGCTATTTCAAAAATAGCAGGGTATACTAAGGTAAGCATTGTTAATTTCCTATTAACTTAATTTGAAGCCCTGTATTACTTACACTGTCTTATTACCACTGATCTTATTTGAATCTGGTTTGTTAGATCGCTGTCTTGTCTTGACTGATTTTATTCAAATCTGTTATGTTTGATAGTATCAAATCTGAGAGTATAGGCAACTACTCTGAAGACAGTAAGATTCACTAGGATACCCATTCTGGGTTGACTATTATCTGCTTTTGAAGTCCTCTAATGTCTCCAATGTTTTGTTTTTATTGATATAAGTACTGCTATGTTAAATTTTACCATGCTTGATGATATAGACAATTCTATTGAAGATAACAAGACACATCATAGTACCACTGTAGATCACCTTGTATTGTAGTTTTAGTCATGTGCTATGTCCATCTTTTGTTTTGCATGACTCTGTTTTGTTTCCTTTCTCATTTAGCTTTGTTCTTTTCAAAATAAAATCTAAAAAAGGATAAACTTGAGACTTGGCAAATGAATGCAACTTGGGATCATGCTTCCAGTGAAATAAATCAGATGCTCATATGTAAACACTGTATTGTTTTCTGAGTGCAAGAATATGAAAAAGGAAATAAGATCCAAAATGCACAGTAGATACTATGAAATGGGACGAAACTGTTCAAAATGAAGGAGAAAGTAGGATAAGGGAAAGGAGGAAAGGAGAAAAGAAGTAATGGAAAAGGAAAAATAAATAGAATTCTGGAGATTGGGCAGGCTAGGGTGAGTGTCTCTGCACCATCCTGAGCCCTGAGATTTTAAGTCCTTGCTCCCACCAGCTAGGGAACTTCAGGGCTTCCTGCTGCACTGGACCAGCTTAGCAGGTCTTGGGCCTGCCTGCATCAACTTCCCGGCTTCCTGCAGTGTTCATCCAGCTTTGGGGATTTGGGCCTGCCTGCACCCTCAATTCTGGAGACTGGGTGGTCTGGGGTGAGTGTCCCTGCACCATCCAGAGCCATGGGAGTTTAAGATCATTGCTTCCACTGGTCAGGGAATTTCATGGCTTCCTGCTGCACTTGACCAGCCAATCAGGGCTTGGGCCTGCCTGCCCCACCCCAAGGGACCCTCTCAATCTGGGGAACTGGGAAGCCAGAGTCCCAGGAGCTGGGCATAGAAGATGATTTCCAATAGGCCTTGGGAAAGCCTCGAAATAATGCTTGAAACACGGAAATATAGGAAAATGACAAAATGAAAGACCAAAATACAATTTCAAACCACCAGCCCATCCAAAGAAACCTTAGGAGCTATGTACACAGAAGAAAAATATATGCCATATACCTGAAATATCTGACATAATAGCAACTGAAATAAAGAAGCAACTCCGGGAAGCTTTAAAGGAATTCAAAGTAGAAATAATCTCCCAGATAAAAGAAGAAATGATAAAAGAAATGAAAGAGATGCTGAACATATCTAAAGAAGACACAGTTAAAAATTGGAGGAACTAAACAAAAAGATATAATCCCTGGATGAGCAATATAAGAAAAAAACAGAATACATGAAGCAGATGCAAAGAAATGTACAGGAAATCAAAAATTCCACTGGAAGTTGTAAAAACACCTCACTGAAAGTGAAGGAAGAATTTCAGACCCTGAAGACAAGATTGAAGATAGTGAACAGGAAAGGAAAGATCTTTTAAAAATAACAAGAAATCAGGAAATAACAATCCAACAGCTGCAAGATGATTCAAAGAAAAACAACATAAGATTGATAGGGATAGGGAATTCTGAGCAGGCAAGTGGGCAGGTGCCATTGGTTCCAGAGGCTGGGCAGCCTGGCGAAAGTGCGCCGTGTACTTTCCCCCCAGTCCAACTAGTTTGGGACCCTTGCTCAGCCAGTAGAGGGATCCTTGTGGCTCCTGGTGTGCCAGACCAGCGCAGTGCATCCTGGATGAGCCTGCAGCAGCCACCTCACACCTGCCAGTACTTGGCGGACTCTGGAGTTCTGAGCAGGCAAGAGGGTGGGCGCCATCAGTTCCAGAGGCTGGGCAGCCTGGTGTAAGTGCCCCATGCACTTTTGCCCAAGTCCAGCTAATTTGGGACCCCCTGCTCATCTCGGAGAGGGAACTTTGTGATTTCCTGGTACCCTGGACCAGTGTGGTGGACCCTAGTTGGGCCTAGGGCAGCCTCCCTGATCCCAGCTGTGCTTGGGGGTCTCTGGAGTTCAGGGAGAGCAAGCACCATCAGTTCTGGGGGCTGGGTTGGGCCAGCCTGCCCCATCCCCAAGTCCCTCTCTCAATCCAGGGAGCTGGGTGGGCAGAGACCCAGAAGCTGAGGGCATAGAAGAGGATCTCCAACAGACCCTGGGTAAGCCTTGGAATAACACTTGATACACTGGAAACACAGAAATACAGGAAAATGACAAAACCAAAGACCAAATTACAATCTCAAACCTCCAGCCCATCCAAAAAACCCTTAGGAGTGATGTACATAGAAGAAAATATATGCCACACACCTGAAATATTGGACATAATAGCAACTGAAATAAAGAAGCAACTCTGGTAAGCTTTAAAGAAATTCAAAGTAGAAATAATCTTCCAGGTAAAAGAAGAAATGATAAAAGAAATGAAGAAGATGCTGAACATATCTAAAGAAGACACAGTTAAAAAATTGGAGGAACTAAACAAAAAGATAGAATCCCTGGATGAGCAACATAAGAAACAAACAGAATACATAAAGCAGATGCAGAGAGATATACAAGAAATCCAAAATTCTAAAGAAAGCTGTAAAAACTGACTCAATGAAAGTGAAGATAGAATTTCAGACCTCGAATGTGGGAAGCCCTGTAATTGGCTGCCACCTTATATCTGCAGGCCATATCACCTTAACATCTGCATGCTGCACCACCTTAACTCCCTCTAGGAGTTAAGGTTTTACTCTCTTCCAAAAAGGTAATAAGAACCGTGGGAGCAATGAAACCCAAAATGTGTAATAGTCATTGTACAAAAGAGAGGAAAAGAAAGTGCTCTAAACTATATAACTGCATGTATATTTAAGTTTATAAGATAGAAAATGATATCACTGAGTTTTATTGGATCATTGAACAGAACTGTTTGCAGTATCATTGTTGGAATGTCTACTTTACAAGCTTTAATTTTGTGACTTGAACAATTATTTCTAAGATGACAATATGTAATCCATTAACTAGTGATTTCCTACTGTTCATTTTTTTCTGTAAATCTGTATAACTTGTACCCTTTCTCTGCTTTTTTTTTTCTCCTTAAATAAAATTTAAAAAAAAGGAGTTAAGTTTGGTAGTTAAGCAGCACCTTGCCTACCTAGCTTGTTTGGCCTATTCAGGAATTATGTTATGTCCGCCTTATGAGCCTGTGGGAAATTTGAACTGACCTATAAAACTCGGTCTTGCAACTGTTGCTAAGTTACCTGCTGAGGTCTCAGAACCCAAATCCCTCCTCCTCAGTACCCTACATATTTGTTACTCCTTTTGTGAATAAATGAGATTTGATTGGATTTCCTCAACTTGTCTCTGCTCTTTGTGTCTCTTGTTCCCTTTGCATCTCTACTCCCCCTCTAGGGTCTCCATGGACTTACCTGCAGGCCAGGTCACTTGAAGACAAGATTGTAGCTAGTGAACAAGAAAGGAAAGATCTTTTAAAAATAACAAGGAATCAGAAAATAACAATTCAACAACTGCAAGATGACACAAAGAAAAACAATATAAGATTGATAGGGATTAATGAAAAAGAAGGGGATGACATAAAGGATGTCAAGAGGATATTTAGAGAAGTAATAGCTGAAAATTTCCCAAACATGAGATCAAAAACTGACATCAGAATCAGTGAAGCATATAGAACTCCAAATAGTCATAACCAAAATAAAACCACACCCAGATATATAATAATCAGCTTCCCAGAAATCCAACTCAAGAATAGATTATTAAAAGCTGTCAAAGAGAAAAAACAGATCACCTATAAATGAAAACCTATCAGATTCACAGCAGACTTCTCAGCACAAACAATAAAGTCAAGAAGAGAATGGAATGAAGTATTCCAGATCCTAAAGGATAAGATTTCCAACCTAGACTGATGTACCCTGCAAAACTGTCTTTCAAAATCGATGGAGAAATAAGATACTTCCATGACAAAGAACAGCTGAAGAACTTCATGATCACTAAGCCAACTCTGCAAAAATTATTGAAAGACAGTTTAGATACACTTAGGAAAAAATCACTAAGCAAGGAGATAATTAAACAGAACAGAAAGATAAAAATGCAACAGCAGAAAGATAACATGTCAACAATAAGCCAACATATAACAGTTATAACCATTAATGTAAATAGTCTCAATTCACCAATTAAAAGAAACAGACTGGGAGAATGGATCAAGAAACAAAATCCAACCATATGCTGTCTATAAGAAACCCATCTAAACCAAAAGGATACTCACAGACTGAAAGTCAAAGGATGCAAAACAATACTTCATGCAATAGGAACCCTTCAAAAAAGCAGGAGTAGCCATTCTGTTTGCAGACAATGTGAACTTTAAACCAATAATGATCAGAAAGACAAAGAAGGTCACTACATACTTGTTAGGGGAAAACTTCAAGAGGAAGAGATAACTATGTTAAATATATATGCACCAAATTCCAGAGCACCCAGTTATATAACACAAGTATTAACAGAAGTGAAAAATCAAATTATCAGTAACACAATTGTAATAGGAGACTTTAACACACCATTGACATCAAGGGACAGATCAACCAGACAGAAAATGAGCAAAGAAATAACAGAACTGAGTCACACCTGTGAACAAATGGACTTGATAGACATATACAGAGTGTTCCATCCAACAACATCAGAGTACACATTCTTCTCAGCAGTACATGGGTCATTATCTAAAATAGACCATATATTAGCTCACAGAACATATTTAAATAAATACAAAAGGGTTGAAATTATCCCTTGCATGCTATCGGATCATAGCGCTATGAAATTAGCAATTAATGATAAAAGATACTGCAAAATTCCCTCAAACACATGGAAACTGAATAACACACTCTTGAGTAATCAGTGGGTCACAGGGTAAATTAAAAAAGAAATTAAACAATACCTACAAGAAAATGAAAATACAGATAAAACTTACAGGAATCTATGGGATGCAAAGAAAGCCATCCTCAGAGAAAAATTTATTGCACTGAGTTACCACATCAGGAAAACAGAAGGAATACAAATAACCTGATCTATACCTCAAACAGCTAGAAAAAGAAGAGCAATTCAAGCCCAAAACCAAAAGAAGAGAGGAAATTATAAAAGTCAGAGCAGAAATCAATGCAATAGAGACTAAGAAAACAATCCAAAGAATCAACGAATCAAAGAGTTGGTTCTTTGAAAGAATAAATAAAATTGATAAGCTCCTAGCCAACCTTATTAAAAAAGGGAATAAAAAGCTCAAATGCATGCAGTAAGAAATGAAAAAAGGTGAAATCACTACAGACTGTATAGAAATACAGAAAACCATTAACACCTATTTCGAAAACCTCTACTCTCAAAGGTTTGATAACACAGAAGAAATAGATTCCTAGAAACATTTGAAGTACCGAAGCTAGGTCAAGAGGATGTAAAACTGCTTACTATCCCAATTTCTATTAATGAAATTGAAAATGTAATTAAGTCCTTACCCACCAAGAAGAGCCCAGGCCCAGATGGATTCACTGCAGAATTCTACAAGAAATACAAAGAAGACCTAATGCCGACACTCCTCAAACTCTTCAATGAAATTGAAAGGGAAGGAATCCTTCCTAAGTCATTCCTGGAAGTAAATATTACTCTAGTACCAAAACCTGAGAAAGACACAACTAAAAAAGAGAACTACAGGCCAAACCCCTTAATGAACTCAGATGCAAAAATCCTCAATAGAATACTGGCAAATAGGATGCAGCAAATCATCAAGAAGATTATACACCATGACCAAGTGGGATTCAACCAAGGCATGCAGGGATGGTTCAACATATGTAAATCAATAAATGTAATCCACCGGGGAGAGAACCACTAGCAGCTCCTGAGATCCACGCCACTTTGGAACTTAGGATGCTGGGAAGCCAAGCAAGCAGCTCCCCTCCCTGGTAAGTGGGGGTGAGAATCACCAGTGTCTTCTTAGACCCACACCATGTCGGAATTTATGAAGCTAGGAAACCAAACAACCAGCCTGCCTCCCTGCTAAGCAATAGTGAACCTACTGGTGCACGCCCTAGAGTCAAACATCCCACTTTCCCTACCCCCCTTCTCCTGGACCCCCCATTAGCAAGTGGGACTCAGAAATCTGAGCATCTCTTGGGAGGTTGACCATAGTAAATAAGGGGGATTTCCTTCTACCATCTCTTTGAAGGCAAATATTTTTATTGCGGTTTTGCTTTATTCTGATTAATGGTACTGCTTTATTTAATATTTTGTTTTGATAAGTTCTATAACATGCTGTATTTCATCTCATTTTGATATATGTGATTGAAAGAACAACAATCATAAAGATAATGAAACATACTGTGATACCTATTACTGTTATCCCGGTAACCTGGTGTGAAAGTCTGTACCAATTTTACTGTATGACCTTAGTTGGCTTTATTCTGTCTTGTTCTGTTGTATTTTACCACTTTCAAAATAAAATTTAAAAAAATGTAATCCACCATATCAATAAAGCCAAAAGTAAGAATCACACGATCATTTCTATAGATGCAGAAAAAACCTTAGATAAGGTCCAACATTCATTTATGATAAGAACTTTACAGAAAATTGGAATAGATGGTCTTTACCTCAATATAATAAAGGCCATCTATGACAGACCAACAGCCAGTATCATACTAAATGGCCAAAAACTAAAGGCCTTTACTTTAAAATCAGGTACAAGACAAGGATGTTCCCTATTACTACTCCTATTTAATATAGGACTGGAAGTACTAGCCAGAGCAATTAGACAAGAGAGAGAAATAAGAGGGGTAAAGATAGGAAAAGAAGTTAAATTATCATTGTTTGCAGAAGACATGATACTATACACAGAAGACCCCCAAAACTCCATTGAAAGACTTTTAGATATAATAAATAAATTCAGTAATGTAGCTGGATACAAAATCAATACTCAAAAATCAATAGCATTTCTATATAATAGCAACAAAATCACAGAGAGACAAATAAGACAAGCCACACCCTTCACACTAGCAACCAAAAATGAAATATTTAGGAATTACTCTCACAAAAGAAGTGAAAGAACTATACTGGAAAAATTATAATACACTGAAAAAAAATTGAAGACAATCTCAGAAAATGGAAAGACATCTATGCTCATGGATAGGAAGAACAAATGCTGTGAGAATGGACATTCTCCCAAAGCTGTCATATAGATTCAATGCAATCCCAATAAAAATACCATCAACATACCTCATAGATCTTGAGAAATCACTCCTAAATTCATCTGGAGTGAGAAGAGACCTAGACTAGCAAAGACAGTTCTAAGCAGCAAAGGCAAGGCAGGAGGCATCACAATCCCTGACTTGAAGTTATACTACAAAGCAAGCATAGGAAAATCAACATGGTACTGGGATCAAAACAGAACCGAAGATCAATGAAATAGATGAGAAGATACAACCACAACTACAAACACATGCAACCACCTTATCTTTGATAAAGGAGCCAACCATGTTTACTGGAAGGACAGTCTCTTTAATAAATGGTGCTGGAAAAACTGGCTTTCCATATGCTGAAATTTGAGCTAGACCCACGCTTATCACTATGTACTAAGTTAAAATCTAAATGGATCAGATCTGAATATTAAAACAGAAACACTTAATCTATTGGAAGACAAATTAGGTAAAAATATTTTTAAAAAAAATTTTTATTTAAGGAGAAAAAAAAGCAGAGAAAGGGTCCAAGTTATACAGATTTACAGAAAAAAATAAACAGTAGGAAATCACTAGTTAATGGACTACACATTGTCATCCTAGAAATAATTGTTCAAGTCACAAAATTAAAGCTTTAAAGTGGACATTCCAACAATGATACTACAAACAGTTCTGTTCAATGATCCAATAAAACTCAGTGATATCATTTTCTATCTTATACACTAAAATATACCTGCAGTTATATCATTTAGAGCACTTTCTTTTCCTCTCTTTTGTGCAATGACAATTACACATTTTGGGTTTTGTTACTCCCACAGTTCTTACTACTTTTTTGGAAGGGAGTAGAACCAAATGTGACATAACAGAACAGAGTAAATCAAATCAAAATGGTGGACATAATAGATAATGTAAAAGCATAATACAAGGTGATCAATAATGGTTACCATAATGCCTCCTGCTATCTCTAATAGAATTGCCTATATCATCAGTTATAATAAAATTGAACAAAACAGTAAAGAACAAAACCAACAAAACCAAAACATTGGAGACATTGTAGGTCTTCAGAAGTAGATAAAAGTCATTGAGAATGGGCGTCATAATGAATCTCACTATCTTCACAGCTGTTGCCTAAACTTTCGAACCTGGTACTATCCAGCAAAACAGAATAGGGGGACATCAGTCAAAAACAAGATGGTGAGAGCAACACAGGGCTTCAAATCAAGATAATGGAAAGTCAAAGTGGGTTACTATAATATATCCTGCTATTTTTATTTATTTTTCCCTTAATTAAAAGGATAAAAATAAAAAAGTAAATAATGGAGTGGAGATTGAGATAAAAGAGGGCATAACAGCAAAACAGTGCAGATCAAAACATAACCATTTAAGCAGAATAGTGTTTCACCACAAGATAATCCTGACATAAAAGTAGTTACCATATTGTCTCTTTCCTTGAAATCCTTGAGTACAACTTCGTATACTGTAGCATTAAATATATCAAAACAATGTAAAACCATTTAAGAGAATGACAGCATTACAGGGTATTTAGAATCAACTAACAGAAAATGAACAATGGTTTCTGTATAATCTCTTTGTCAATAAAAGTTTTTGCTTATACTATCATACATAATAAAATCCAATAAGATACAACCTGTTTATACCAATGGAGACAGAAGAACAAAAGCTTGATGAGACTTCAAAACAAGATGATACTAAATCAGTATTACCCATTAAGACATCATTTTCTCCAAAATACCTGTTCCTATCATCCAATCTTCTCTGCCTCATTTCTGTTGAGCTCTTTTTCTGTCATTAGTTGTCAGTTTGTCTTCTTCATTTTGTTTTCTGCTCCATTCATTGTGGCCTCTCTGCCACTATTTCTGGATTCTTTGTATTTTTCTTTTTTTTAGAATATCCTGCAATACTCTCTGTAGAGTTGAATTGGTGGTTGCAAATTCCCCCAGTTCCTCTTTATCCTGGAAGCACCTTGTTTTTTCCATCAATTTCCAGGGACAGTTGTGCAGGATATCTCAATCTTGGCTGGAGATTATTATCTTTCAATGCTTGAATTATTTCCCCCCACGCTCTTCGTGATTTGATGGTTTGTGCAGAGAAATCTGCTGTAATTCTGATGGGTGTTCCCTTGTAAGTGGTCTGTTTCTTGTCTCTTACAGCTTTTAATATTCTGTTCTTGTATTGAATTTCTGGAATTTTTATTATTATATGCCTGGGTGTTGCTCTGTTTGGGTTGTAGGTAGCTGGGGTCCTGTATGCCTCATACATCTGAGTATCTTTACCTTTTGCTAAATTAGGAAAATTCTCCTGGATTATTTCTGTGAGTAGCTTTTGTAGTTCATTTGTTTGTGTCCCTACTTCTTCTTTTATGTTCTTAATTCTTAAGTTATGGATCCTCTTATCATCTTCTTTTCTTTGTATTATTGCTGTGTGTTTCTTTGTTATTTTTAAGAAGTTTTTCATTTCATTCTCCCATATTACAAATCTGCCCTCCAGTTCAGATAGTCTGTCCTTAGTTTCTTTCAAGCTGTTATGCCAGTTTTTGATAGACTTTTTAGTTTCCTGGTAGTCCCTTTGAACCTGCTTCACGTATTCTATGCTTTCTCTATTTTCTCCATCAAACTATTCTCCCCTCTTTTTCTGTTCTTCCATTCCACCATCCGTTTTTTCTTGGGTGGTGCTTAGCATTTCTCTAACTATTCTGCTTACTTCTAGCTTCAGGTCATTAATAATTTCATTCCTGAACTGATCTATGAGGCTCTCTAGATGGCGCTTTATGTCTATTGGTGCAGTGTCCACTATTACCTATTTCTCAGGATTAGGGCCGAGGAGCCTTTCTTGTTGCTGCCTCTTCCCATATTCTTTGATCCTTATATATGCAAGCTTATATAGGAGGCCCAGCTTCCCTCCCTGTCAGCCACAGCCTGATCTAATTGCGCCAGCTAGGTGTTCCCGCCCACGGCAGCACACCAGGATGTTCCAGACCAGGCAGCCTATGAGGGGCCTGCCCCTCCAGGCCACCCTCAGGCTCTGGGATCTGGGTTGGGCTAGCCTACTGGGTCCGCCAGCAGCGTCACGTAGGCTAGACACTTCTCACCAATCCCGCTTGAGGGGGGATACGTGGCTGGAGTCGCTGCAGCGCCCCAATCCCGCAAGTCTGCCCAGTCCCAGATTGTCCTCCGCTGGAGTCAAACTGTGGTAGAGTGTCAGTTTCTCTCACTCACCTCACCACAAGTCAGTGCATTGCTCCCTGCCAGTCCTGATTTTGACTCCGTTCGCTGATTCCCATTCTCAGAGCTTCCGCGCATCTCTCTCCTTGCTGAGCCAATGTAGATGCAGCTGCCGCGTGGCGGGAAACCCAAATCCAGGCTTCCAATGGCGCGGGCTCCAGCCTCCACACTGAGGCTTTTCTGTTCCTGTTCTAGCACCAGGACTGCATTCCAAGTTGGTTTCTCTCAGCCCAGTTCGTTCCTGGGTCAGCAGAGCATATCTCCACCTGCTTATGTCTCCTTACTCTGCACCATTCCTGACTTCTGAGCTGAGTCTTTCAGAGAGCCTCCGTAGGTGCTGTTATCTGTCCACCATGTTCTCCCCTAGGTAAAAATCTTGAATACATATGGGTAGGTAGAGAATTCACGAACAGGAATCCACCTTGACGAGAAATACTTCCCAGAATCAATAACTGGGATCACCTGTTATTGAAAAGTTTCTGTGTCTTAAATGAAATTTCCAGCATAGTGAAAAGTAAACCCACAAACTGGGAAAAAATCTTAGTGAAGTTTCCCTCAGACAAAGGGCTTGTGTCTGAAACATAAAGAATTAAAAAAACTCAGACCCCCAAAATTCAAAGATCCAGTCCAAAAATGGGCATCTGAGATGCATATAGACCTCTCAGATGAAGAAATACAAATGGCAAATAAATACATGAAAAAATGTTCAACATCATTACTAATTAGAGAAATGCAAATCAAAAGCACAGTGAAATTTCATCTCACTCCTGAAGGAATGGCCAGGATCAAGAAAACCACCAACAACAAGTGTTAGAGAGGCTGTGGGGAAAAAGGAACTCTCCTGCACTGTTGGTGGGACTGCAGACTGGTGCAACCTTTGTAGAGGTCAGTCTGGAGATTTCTCAAAAAGCTGGGATTGGAAATCCCATTTGTTTTGTCTATTCCACTTCTAGGCATATTCCCAGAAGAACTGAAAACATCATACCAAAGTGATATATGTGTACCCATATTTATAGCAGCACAATTTGTAATCACCAGATTTGGAAACAACTTAAGTGTCCATCAACTGAGGAATGGATAAAAAATTTGTGGTATTTTTATACAATGGAGTACTACTCAGCTATAAAGAAGGGTCATATTGAGATATTTATAAATAAATGAATGCAGCTTCAGACTATACTCATAAGTGAAATAAATCAAACTCACATGTATGAATACCGAATAGTCTCCCTAGTGTAAAAACGATACAAATGCATAAAAGTATGTAGTAATCATGATTCCCCATTATATGGTTTTGAAGCCTTATAAAGTTTTTGCTCACTAATTGGAATGTTTTTATTCTTGGCTGTTAGATATTACTGTCTGTGATGATATGAATGGTTATTTTGAGGAAAACAAGACATCATAATCTCTAGTGTTGATTTTGTATCATCTTGTTTTGAAGTCCCATCAGATTGTTGTTTTTCTGCCTCCAGTGCTTCTATCATATTGTATCTTATTGAATTTTATTATATATGATAGTATAAACAAAAATTTTTTATATAGGCAAAGAGATTATTTAGAAATGTTCATTTTCTGTTACCTGGTTCTAAATACCTTGTAATACTTTCATCCTTTTGGATGGTTTCACACTGTTGATATGTTTAGTGCTATAGTATAGAAAGTTATACTCAAATATTTCAAGGAAAGAGACATTGTGGTAATTATTATTAAGTCAGATTATCTTGTGGTGAAATAGTATGTTGCTTAAATTGTTCTGTTCTGACCGTATTGTTATGCTGTTATATCCTCTTTTGTCTCAATCTCCCCCCTCTTTAAATTTTTATTTTATTATCATTTTTTAATTAAGGAAAAAAATTTTTTAAAGAGAAAAAAAGAAAGGACATGAAAAAACAAAGCAGTAAAATGGTACAAGTAATAGAGAATTTCAGGAAAAAAATACACTAAGAAATCTCCAGTTAACAGATTGCATATTATCTTCCCAGAAACAGTTGTCCAAATTACAAAATTAAAGCATATAAAGTGGACATTCATACAGTGACATTTTAGACAGTTCCATTCAATGATCCAACAAAAGCTCAGTAATATGGTTTTCCATCCCACACACTTGAACATATCTGCAGTTATATCCCTTAGTCCACCTTTTCTACAATAACAATTAGACTTTTTGGGTTTTATTGCTCCCACGGTTATTTTTTTTTGAAGAGAATAAAACCAAATGTAACTAAGCAAAACAGAATCAGAACAGAAGGAAGGACATAGTACATGATGCAAAAAATAGAATACCAGGTGATCAAAAGTGGTTACCGTTGTGCCTCTTGCTATTTTTAAATTGAGTTGCCTATATCATCAGGTATAATAGAATTGATCAAAACAGTACAGAACAAGACCAATAAAACCTACACTGGAGACCTTACAGGACTTCAAAAAAAGGATAATAGTCAAACCATAGTGGGCATCATAGTATATCTTGTTGCCTTCAAAGTGGTTGCCTATACACTCAAACGATACTATCAAACAAAACAGAATATAGAATAATCAGACAGAACAAGATGGGGAGAGCAACACTGGGGTTCAAATCAGGTTAATCAGAAAACCAAGAAAGTTACTATAATATGTCCTGCTATTTTTAAATTTAGTTTTCCCTTAATTAAAAAAATGAGAGAAAATAGATTAATTTAAAAAAATGGGGGGGGGATTGAGATAAGAGAGGACATTGTAACAGAACAACGCAGGTCAGCATCGAACAATTTAAGCATCATTGTGTTTCACTACCTGATAATCTAACACAATAGCAGTTGCCATAGTGCCTCTTTCCTTGAATTATTTGAGCGTAACTTTGGATGCTATAACATCAAGCATATCAAGACAGTGTGAAGCCATTCAAAAGAATGTAAGAATTACAGGGATTTAGAACCAGCTAATAGAAAATGAACAACAGTTTCTATATTATCTCTCTGCCTACAACGAATTTTGTTTATATTATAGCATATAGTGAAATATAGTAAGATACATCATGTTAAAACCAGTGGAAACAGATGCACCACTGCTTGATGGGACTTCAAAACAAGATGATATCTAATCAGCACCAGCCTTTATGTTGTGTTGTTTTCTTCAGAATAGCTATTCGTACTATCATAGATACTAAAATTGAACAACCTAGGTTAAAAACATTGCAATTAATGAGTGAAAGCTTTATATGCCTTCAAACCAATATGATTGGAATCATGATTACCACACACTTTTATGTATTCTTATCATTTCTTACACTGGGGAAACTATTTGGTATTTATACATGTGAGTTTGATTTATTTCACTTATAAGAATGGTCTCAAGCTGTGTCCATTTATTTATAAATGTCTCAATGTGATCATGCTTTATAGCTGAGTACTACTCCATTGTATAAAAATACGACAACTTTTTTATCCATTCTTCAGTTGATGGACACAGATTGTTTCCAAGATCTGGCTATTACAAATTGTGCTGCTATAAACATGGGTGCACATATATCACTGTGGTATGATGCTTTCAGTTCTCCTGGGAACATGCCCAGAAGTGGTATAGCTGGGTCAAATGGGGCTTCCAGTCCCAAAATTCTGAGAAATCTCCAAACTGACCTACACAATGGTTGCACTAGTCTACACTCCCACCAACAGTGCAGGAGAGTTCCTTTTTCCCCACAGCCTCTCCAGCATGTGTTGTTGGTGGTTTTCTTGATCTAGGCCATTCTTTCAGGAGTGAGATGAAATCTCAGTGTGGTTTTAATTTGTATTTCTCTAGTGACTAATGACGATGAACCTTTTTTCATATATTTATTTGCCATTTGTGTTTCTTCATCTGAGAATGCCCACTTTTCATCTCAGATGCCCATTTTTGGATTGGGTCTTTGAATTTTGGGGGTCTGATTTTTTAAAATTCCTTATATGTTTTAGACAGAAGTCCTTTGTCTGAGGGGCAGTTCACTAAGATTTTTTCCCAGTTTGTGGGTTTTCTTTTCACTATGCTGGAGATTTCTTTTGATGTGCAGAAACTTTTTAATAAGACGCGATCCCAGTTATTGACTCTGGGAAGTATTTCCCAGAGTGCGGTTTGAGTCCTATTCATGAATTCTTTACCTACTCCTATGTCTTCAAGGTTTTACCCAATCTGTCTTCCAATAGATTTAGTGTTTCTGTTTTAATATTCAGATCTTTGATCCATTTAGATTTTATTTTAGTACGTGGTGATAGGCATAGGTCTAGTTTTAGTTTTCAGCATATGGAGAGCCAGTTTTTCCAGCACCATTTATTAAAAAGACTGTTGTTCTTCCAGTGAACATGTTTGGCCCCTTTATTGAAGATAAGTGTGTTTGTAGTTATGGTTGTATCTTTTAATCTATTCCACTGATCTTCAGCTCTGTTTTTGTTCCAGATTTTACTACGGTTGCTTTGTAGTATAACTTCAAGTCAGGGATTGTGATACCTCCTGCCTTGCCTTTGCTGCTTAGAACTGTCCTTGCTATTCTAGATCTCTTCTTGCTCCAGATGAATTTTAGGAGTGATTTCTTGGGTTCTATAAAGTACGTTGATGGTATTTTTATTGGGATTGCATTGATTCTGTATAAAATTTTGGGAGAATGGCCATTTTCAAAATATTTATTCTGCCTATCTATGAGCAAGGGATGTTTTTCCATTTTCTGAGATCATCTTCAATTTCACTTTTCAGTGTATTATAATTTTGCTTGTACAGGTCTTTTACTTCTTTTGTGAGAGTAATTCCTAGATATTTCATTTTTTGGTTGATAGTGTGAAGGACGTGGCTTCTTTTATTTCTCCCTCTGTGACTTTGTTATTAGTGTATAGGAATGCTATTGATTTGAGTTTTGATTTTATACCCAGCTGCATTACTGAATTTATTTATTATATCTAGCAGTCTTTCATTGGAGTTTTGGGGATCTGCTATATAGAGTATCATGTCATCTGAAAATAATGATAGCCTAACTTCTTCTTTTCCTATCCTTATGCCTTTTATTTCTCTCTCTTGTCTAATTGCTCTCGTTAGTATTTCCAGTACTATATTAAATAGGAGTGGTGATAAGGGACATCCTTGTGTTATGCCTGATTTTAAAGTAAAGGCCTTCAGTTTTTGGCTATTTAGTATGATACTGACTGTTGGTTTATCATAGACGGCCTTTATTATATTGAGGTAAAGACCATCTATTCCAATTTTCTACAAGGTTCTTATCATAAATGAATGTTGAACCTTATCAAAAGCTTTTTCTGCATCTATCAAAATGATCATGTGGTTCTCACTTTTGCCTCTAGTGATATGGTGTATTACATTTATTGATTTTTGTATATTGAACCATCCCTGCATGCCTGGGATGAATCCCATTTGGTCATGGTGTATAATCTTCTTGATGATTTGCTGCATCCTATTTGCCAATGTTTTATTGAGGATTTTTGCATCTGTGTTCATTAGGGAGATTGGTCTGTAGTTCTCTTTTTCAGTTGGGTCCTTCTCTGGTTTTGGTACTAGAGTAATGTTTGCTTCTAGGAATGATTTAGAAAGGATTGCTTCCCTTTCAATTTCATTGAAGAGTTTAAGGCATTAGGTCTTCTTTGTATTTCTTGTAGAATTCTGCAGTGAATCCATCTGGGCCTGGGCTCTTCTTTGTAGGTAAGGATTTAATTACGTTTTTGATTTCATTAATAAAATTTCGGTTATTCAGTAGTTTTACATCTTCATGACCTAGCTTTGGTACTTTGTATGCTTCTAGGAATCTGTCCATTTCCTCTGTGTTATCACACCTTTGTGAGTAGAGGTTTTCGAAATAGGTGTTGATGATTTTCTGTATTTCTATAGGGTCTGTAGTGATTTCTCCTCTTTAATTCCTTATTGTGTGAATTTGAGCTTTTTCTTCCATTTTTAAAATAAGGTTGGCTAGGGGCCTGTCAATTTTATTTATTCTTTCAAAGAACCAACTCTTTGATTCATTGATTTTTTGGATTTTTAAAAGTCTCTATTGGGTTGATTTCTGCTCTGATTTTTATAATTTTTTCTCTTGTTTTGGCTTTGAGGTTGACTTGCTCTTCTTCTTCTCGATGTTTGAGGTTTAACATCAGGTTATTTATTTGTATTCATTCTGTTTTCCTGATGTGTGAACTCAGTGAAATAAATTTTCCTCTGAGGATGGCTTTCATTGCATCCCACAGATTTCTGTAAGCTGTATTTGTGTTTTCATTTTCTTGTAGGTAGTGTTTAATTTCTTCTTTAATTTCCTCTGTGACCCACTGATTACTCAAGAGTGTGTTATTCAGTTTCCATGTGTTTGAGGGAATTTTGCAGTATCTTTTATCATTAGTTTCTAATTTCTTAGCGTTATGGTCTGGTAGCATGCAAGGGGTAATTTCAAGCCTTTTACATTTATTTAGATATGTTTTGTGAATTACTATATGGTCTCTTTTGGCGAATGACCTATGCACTGTGGAAAAGAATGTGTATTCTGTTGTTGTTGGGTGCAATACTCTGTATATGTCTATTAAGTGCATTTGTTCACAGGTGTGATTCAGGTCTTTTATTTCTTTGCTGATTTTCTGTCTAGTTGATCTGTCCATTGGTGTCAATGTGTTAAGATCTCCTGTTAGAATTGTGTTACTGTTAACTTGATTTTTCATTTCTGTTAGTACTTGTTTTATATAACTTGGTGCTCTGGAATTTTGTGTATATATATATATTTAAGATAGTTATCTCTTCCTCTTGGAGTTTTCCCCTAACCAGTATGTAGTGACCTTCTTTATCTCTTCTGATCATTATTGGCTTGCAGTTCACATTGTCTGCAAACCGAATAGCCACCCCCACTTTTTTTTGGGTTCCTGTTGCATGAAGTATTGTTTTTCCAACCTTTGACTTTCAGTCTGTGGGTATCTTCTTTGGTTAAATGGTTTTCTGTAGACAACATATGACTGGACTTTGTTTCTTGATCCATTCTGCCAGTCTGTTTCTTTTAATTGGTGCATTGAGACCATTTACATTAATGGTTATGACTGTTATATGTTGGTTTATTGTTGATATGTTATCTTTCTGTTGTTGCATCTTTATCTTTCGGTTCTGTTTAATTTTCTGCTTTGTTTAGTGGTTTGTTTTCCTAAATGTATCGAGGCTGTCTTTCAGTATTCTTTGCAGGGTTGGCTTGGTGATCATGTAGTTTTTCAGTTGTTCTTTGTCACGGAAGTATCTTATTTACCAATCCATTTTGAAGGACAGTTTTGCAGGGTATGTCATTTTAGGTTTAGGTTTTTCCTAAAGGAAAAATCATTTTCCTTTAGGATGTGAAATACTTCACTCTATGCTCTTCTTGACTTTATTGTTTGTACTGAGAAGTCTGCTGTGATTCTGATATGTTTTCCTTTATAGGTGATCTGCCTTTTCTCTCTGACAGCTTTTAAGATTCTATTCTTTTTTCAATTTCTGGGATGGCTATTATTATGTGTCTGAGTGTAATTTTATTTTGATTATGGCTATTTGGAGTTCTATATGCTTCACTGATCTTGATATGCGTTTCCAATCTCATGTTTGGGAAATTTTCAGTTATTACTTCTCTAAATATCCTCTTGACATCCTTTATATTGTCCCCTTCTTTTTCATTTATCCCCATCAACCTTATGTTGTTCCTCTTTGTGTCATCTTGCAGATGTTGAATTGTTATTTCCTGATTTCTTGTTATTTTTAAAAGATCTTTCCTTTCCTGTTCACTGGCTGAAATCTTGTCTTTGACGTCTGAAATTCTATCTTCACATTTATCGAGGTGGTTTTTACAACTTTTGATGGAGTTTTTGTTTTCCTGTATATCTCTTTGCATGTGCTTTATATATTCTGTCTGTTTCTTATATTGTTCATCCAGGGATTCTATCTTTTTGTTTAGGTCCAAAACCAAAGGCAAAGACTGGAGTTTCTCCCAAGAATGGCATGGATTTGTCCTTCCTACTCTCCTTTTATACCTCGAGGTGATAACTCACCCTAGGGTGGCTCTTCTTCTACATCCTTGGGTGTAGAATTGCTAAACCCATTTAGTTAGCTTCTAACTGTCTCAAGTTGACACAATCAATCAACCACTAGACCAAGTAATCAACAATGGTTATCATAATGCCCCTTGCAACCTTGAAAAGAATTGCCTATATCATCAGATATAATAAAATTGAACATAACAGCACAGAACAACACCAATAAAACCTAAACATTGGAGACATTTCTGTAAGTTATTAACTAGTGATTTCTTACCTTTTATTTTTTTTTGAAATTCTGTATTAATTTTATCCTTTTACTGTTTTGTTTTCTCTAAAAATGAAAAAATGTTTTATAGGAATAAATGAAAAAGAAGGGGACAACATGAAGGATGTCAAGAGGATGTTTAGAGAAGTAGTAGCTGAAAATTTCCCAAACATGGGAATGGAAACTCACATCAGAATCAGTGAAGCATATAGAACTCCAAATAGTCATAACCAGAATAATACTACACCCAGACATATAATAATCACAATTCCAGGAACCCAGTATAGGAATAGAACATTAAAAACTGTCAGAGAGAAAAGACAGATCACTTATAAACAAAAACCTGTCAGAATTACAGCAGACTTCTCAGCACAAACAATAAAGTCAAGAAGAGCATGGAGTGAAGTATTCCAGATCCTAAAGGAAAGTGATTTCCAACACTGATGTACCCTGAAAAACTTTCCTTCAAAATTGATGCAGAAATAAGATACTTACATGACAAAGAATAGCTGAAGAACATCGTGATCACCAACCCATCTCTGCAAAGAATACTGAAAGACAGTTTAGATACACATAGGAAATAACCACTATGCAAAGCAGACAATTAAACTGAATGGAAAGATAAAGATGCAACAGCAGAAAGATAACAGGTCAACAGTAAACCAATATATGTTATAACCATTAATGTAAATCATCTCAATGCACCAACTAAATGAAACAGACTGGAAGAATGGATCAAGAAACAACACCCTTTTTTTTTTAATTTAAGAGGAAAAAGAGAAAAACACAAAACAAACCAAAGCGGTGTAAGGGTACACGTAATACAGAACTACAAAACAAAACAAAACAAAACAAAACAACAACAACAACAACAACAAAACCAAATAAAGACTATATTCATAAGTGACATAAATCAGACTCACATGTGTAAACACCACATTGTCTCATTGATATAAGTTACAGAAGTAAAAAAGATCCAAAAGTTATAATAGATATACTGAAAGAGAAAAAAAACTGGTCAAAGGGAAACTGTGTTGTTTGATCAATCTTGCATGCCCATGTCTGGTACTCTGAATAATGATTTTGAAGATAACAATATGTAATATAACACCCATTGTTACATTCCTTAACTTGTTTTGAAATCCCGTATCACTCTTGTTTCTGTTGTTGTGGCTAGTGTTATTGTTGTTGATGTTATTGTCAATTGGCTTTTTTAAAATATTTGATTGCTTTTTAGTTTTTCTTTGCTTTTTTCCTTTAAAATAAAAATAAATAAGGAAATTAAAAAAAAAAAAAAGAAACAACACCCAACCATATGCTGTCAACAAGAAACCCATCTAACACAAAAGCAAACTCACAGACTGAAAGTCAAAGGATGGAAAACAATACTTCATGCAACAGGAACCCAGAAAAAAAGTGAGGATAACTATTCTGTTTGCAGACAATGTGAACTCCAAACCAAAATCAGAAGAGATAAAGAAGGGCATTACATAGTGATTAGGGGCAAACTTGAAGCGGAAGAGATAACAGTCTTAAATATATATGCACCAAATTCCAGAGCACTCAGTGATATAAAGCAAGTATTAATAGAAATGAAAAACCAAAATAGCAGTAAAACAATTTTAACAGAAGACCTTAATACACAACTGACACCAAAGGACGTATCAACGAGACAGGAAATCAACAAAGAAACAAGAGAACTGAATCACACATGTGAACAAATGTACTTGATAGACATATACAGAGTGTTCCATCCAACATCAGAACACACATTTTTCTCTGCAGTGCATGGGACATTCTCTAACATAGACCATATGTTAGCCCACAGAACATATTTAAATAAATACAAAAGAGTTGAAATTATCCCATGCATGTTATCAGAGCATAGCGCCATCAAACTAGAAGTTAATGATAAAATTCCACAAAAACATGGAAACTGAACAGCACACTCTTGCATAATCAGTGGGTCACAGGGGAAATTAAAGAAGAAATTAAACAATACTTACAAGAAAATGAAAACACAAATACAACTTACTCAAATCTGTGGGATGAAATGAAAGTCGTCCTCAGAGGAAAATTTATTTCACTGAGTTCTCACATCAGAAAAAGAGAAGAAGTACAAATAAATAACCTGATGCTACACCTCAAACATCTAGAAAAAGAAGAGCAAGTCGAGCCCAAAGCCAAAAGAAGGGAGGAAATTATAAAAATCAGAGCAGAAATCAATGCAATAGAGACTAAGAAAACAATCCAAACAATCAATGAATCAAAGAGTTGGTTCTTTGAAAGAATAAATCAAATTGATAAGCCCCTAGTCAATCTTATTAAAAAAAAGGGAAGAGAAAGCTCAAATTCATAAGGATTGAAAAAAGTGAAACCACTACAGACTTTGTAGAAATACAGAAGATCATCAACACCTATTTTGAAATCTCTACTCTCAAAGGTTTGATAACACACAAGAAATAGACAGATTCCTATAAACATATGACATACCTACCTAGGTCAAGAAGATGTAAAACTGCTGAATAACCCAATTTCTATGAATGAAATTGAAAATGTAATTAAGTCTTTACCTACACAGAAGAGCTTAAGCCCAGACTCATT
Source organism: Cavia porcellus (assembly GCF_034190915.1). NCBI lineage: Eukaryota > Metazoa > Chordata > Mammalia > Rodentia > Caviidae > Cavia > Cavia porcellus. Next base: position 26,993,596 of record NW_026947490.1, on the reverse strand, counting down.
CACTTGGGAATTCTACAAGAAATTTAAAGAAGAACTAATACCGATGCTCCTCAAACTCTTTAATGAAATAGAAAAGAAAGCAATCTTTCCTAAGTCATTTCTGGAAGCAAATATTACTCTAGTACCAAAACCTGAAAAAAAACCCAACTAAAAAAGAGAACTACAGGCCAATCTCCCTCATGAACACAGATGCAAAAATCCTCAATAAAATATTGGCAAATAAGGTGCCTCAAATTATCAAGAAGATTATACACCATGACCAAGTGGGATTCACCCCAGGCATATAGGGATGGATCTACATATGTAAATTGATAAATGCAATCCATCATATCAATAAAGCCAAAAGGAAGAATCACATGATCATTTCCATAGATGCAGAAAATGCTTTTGATAAGGTCTAACATTCATTCATCATAAGAAACTTACAGAAAATTGGAGTAGATTGTCTTTACCTCAATATGATAAAGGCCATCTATGACAAACTAACAGCCAGTATCATACTAAATGAACAAAAATTGAAGGCCTTTACTTTAAAATCAGGCACAATCAAGGATGTCCCTTAACTCTGCTCCTATTTAATACAGTACTGGAAATAATAGCCAGAGCAATTAGACAAGAGAGAGAAATAAAAGGGGTAAAGATAGGAAAAGTGGAAGTTAAATTATCATTATTTACAGATGACATGATACTCTACATAGGAGACCTCCAAAACTCCATTGAAAAACCCTTAGATATAATAAATAAATTCAGCAATGTCACTGGATACAAAATAAATACTCAAAAATCAATAGCATTCCTATACACTAACAACAAAATCACCAAGAGGGAAATAAGTGAAGCCACACCCTTGATGCTAGAAACCAAAAACTGAAATGTTTAGGAATTGTTCTTTCAAAAGAAGTGAAAGATCTATATAGGGAAAATTATTGTACCTTGAAGAAAGAAATCAAAGTGGATTTTAAACAATGAAAAGACATCCCTTGTTCATGTATATTAAGAATAAATATTGTGAAAATGGCAACTTTTTCAAAACTGTTATACAGATTCTATGCAATCCCAAGAAAAATACCATTAACATACCTCATAGATCTAGAGAAATCACTCCTAAAAATCATCTGGATCCAGAAGAGACCTAGAATATCAAAGGCTGTTCTAAGCAGCAAAGACAAGGCAGGAGGTATCACAATCCCTGACTTGAAGTTATACTACAAAGAAACTGTTGTAAAATCAACATGGTACTGGAATCAAAACAGAGCTGAAGATCAATGGAATAGATTAGAAGATACAACCACAACTACAAACACACTCAACCACCTTATTTTTGGTAAAGGGGCCAAACATGTTCACTGGAAGAATGACAATCTCTTTAATAAATGGTGTTGGAAAAACTGACTCTCCATATGCTGAAAACTAAAACTAGGCTCATGCCTATCTCAATGTACTAAACTAAAATCTAAATGGATTAAAGATATGAATATTAAAACAAAAAGACTAAATCTGTTGGAAGACAAATTGTGTAAAAATCTTGAAGACAGGTTAGCTAGAGAATTCATGAACAGGAATCAAACAGAACAGGAAATACTCCCAGAATCAGTAACTTGTATCACATCTTATTAAAGTGTTTCTGCATGTTAAAAGAAATCTCCAGACTTCCGGGAGAACATGGCGGACAGATAACAGCAACTACTGAAGGCTCTCTGAAAGACTCGGCTCAGAAGCCAGGAATGGTGCAGACTAAGGAGACATAAGTCGGTGGAGATATGCTCTGCTGACTCAGGAACGAACTGGGCTGAGAGAAGCCAACTTGGAATGCAGTCCTGCTGCTAAAACAGGAACAGAAAAGACTCGGTGTGGAGGCTGGAACCGCGCCATTGTAAGCCGCGATTTGGGTTTCCCGCCGCGCGGCGGCTGGCTGCCTCTACAGCGGCGCGGCAAGGAGAGAGACGCGCGGAAGCTCTGAGAACGGCAATCTGCGAACGGCAGGGAGGTGTGCACTGACTTGTGGTGAGGTGAGTGAGAGAAACTGACACACTACCACAGTTTGACTCCAGCAGAGGACTTTCTGGGCCCGAGCAGTCCTGCGGGAGCAGGGTGCGGTGGCAACTCCAGTCACACATCCCCCTCTCGGGCAGGATTGGTGAAAAGTGCCTGGCCTGCGTGACGCTGCCGGTGGACCTGGTAGGCTGTCCCAACCCAGATCCCAGAGCCTGACGGTGGCCGGGAGGGGAGACGCGTAGGCTGCCTGGTCCGTAACTCCCTGGTGCGCAGCGGTGAGCGGGAACAACTAACTGGCGCAATTCGATCAGGCTGTGGCTGACTGGGAGAGAAGCTGGGCCTCTTATATAAGCTTGCATATATAAGGAACAGAGAAGAAGAGGCAGCATGGGAAGAGGCAGCAACAAGAAAGGCTCCTCAGCCCCCAATTCTGAGAAACAGGCAATAGCAGACACCACACCAATACACATAAGGCACCATATAGAGAGCCTCATAGACCAATTCAGGAATGAAGTTATCAATGACCTGAAGCTAGAAGTATGCAGAATAGTTAGAGAAATGCTAAGTACCACCCAAGAAAAAACAGGTGGTGGAATGGAAGAACAGAAAAAAAGGGGAGAATTGTTTGATGGAGAAAACAGAGAAAGCATAGAATACGTGAAGCAGGTTCAAAGGGACTACCAAGATACTAAGAAGTCTATAGAAGACTGGCATAACAGCTTGAAAGAAACTAAGGACAGACTATCTGAACTGGAGGGCAGACTTGTAATATGGGAGAATGAAATGAAAAACTTCTTAAAAATAACAAAGAAACAAACAGCAATAATACAAAGACAAGAAGATGATAAGAGGATCCATAACTTAAGGATTAAGAACATAAAAGAAGAAGTAGGGACACAAACAAGTGAACTACAAAAGCTACTCACAGAAATAATCCAGGAGAATTTTCCTAATTTAGCAAAAGGTAAAGATACTCAGATGTATGAGGCATACAGGACCCCAGCTACCTACAACCCAAACAGAGCAACACCCAGGCATATAATAATAAAAATTCCAGAAATTCAATACAAGAACAGAATATTAAAAGCTGTAAGAGACAAGAAACAGACCACTTACAAGGGAACACCCATCAGAATTACAGCAGATTTCTCTGCACAAACCATCAAATCACGAAGAGCGTGGGGGGAAATAATTCAAGCATTGAAAGATAATAATCTCCAGCCAAGATTGAGATATCCTGCACAACTGTCCCTGGAAATTGATGGAAAAACAAGGTGCTTCCAGGATAAAGAGGAACTGGGGGAATTTGCAACCACCAATTCAACTCTACAGAGAGTATTGCAGGATATTCTAAAAAAAGAAAAATACAAAGAACCTAGAAATAGTGGCAGGGAGGCCACAACAAATGGAGCAGAGAACAAAATGAAGAAGACAAACTGACAGCTACTGACAGAAAAAGAGCTCAACAGAAATGAGACAGAAGATTGGATGATAGGAACAGCTATTTTGGAGAAAATGACATCTTAATAGGTAATACAGATTTAGTATCATCTTGTTTTGAAGTCTCATCTAGCTTTTGTCCTTCTGTCTCCAATGGTCTAAATAGGCTGTATCTTATTGGATTTTATTATGTACGATAGTATAAGCAAAAACCTTTTAAAGACAAGGAGATTATACAGAAACCATTGTTCATTTTGTTAGTCGATTCTAAATACTCTGTAATGCTGTCATTCTCTTGAATGGTTTTACATTGCTTTTATGTACTTAATGCTACAGTATACGAAGTTGTACTCAAGGATTTCAAAGAAAGAAACAATATGGTAACTACTTTTAGGTTAGGATTATCTGGTGGTGAAACACTATTCTGCTTAAATGGTTATGTTTTGATCTGCGCTGTTTCGTTGTTATGCCCTCTTTTATCTCAATCTCCACTCCATTATTTACTTTATCTTTATCCTTTTAATTAAAGGAAAAAAAATAGCAGGATATATTATAGTAACCCACTTTGACTTTTCATTACCTTGATTTAAAGCCCTGTATTACTCTCACCATCTGGTTTTTAACTGATGTTCCCCTATTCTGTTTTGCTGGATAGTATCAGGTTCGAAAGTTTAGGCATCAGCTGTGAAGATAATGAGATTCATTATGACGCCCATTCTTGTTGACTTTTATCTACTTTTGAAGACCTACAATGTCTCCAATGTTTTGGTTTTGTCGGTTTTATTCTTTACTGTTTTGTTCAATTGTATTATAACTAATGATATAGGCAATTCTATTAGAGATAGCGGGAGGCATTATGGTAACCATTGTTGATCACCTTGTATTATGTTTTTACATTATCTATTATGTCCACCCTTTTGACTTGACCGATTCTGTTCTGTTATGTCACATTTGGTTTTACTCTCTTCCAAAAAAGTAATAAGAACCGTGGGAGCAATGAAACCCAAAATGTGTAATAGTCATGGTACAAAAGAGAGGAAAAGAAAGTGCTCCAAACTATATAACTGCATGTATATTTAAGTGTATAAGATAGAAAATGATATCACAGAGTTTTATTGGATCAATGAACAGAACTGTTTGCAGTATCATTGATGGAATGTCCACTTTACAAGCTTTAATTTTGTGACTTGAACAATTATTTCTAAGATGACAATATGTAATCCATTAACTAGTGATTTCCTACTGTTAATTTTTTTCTGTAAATCTGTATAACTTGTACCCTTTCCCTGCTTTTTTTTTCTTTTCTCCTTAAATAAAATAAAAAAAAAAAAAAAAAAAGAAATCTCCAGCATAGTGAAAAGAAAACCTACAACCTGGGAAAAAATCTTAGTGAGCTGTCCATCAGACAATGGACTTCTGTATTAAACCTATAAAGAATTAAAGGAATCAGACCCTCAAAATTCAAAGATCCAGTTCAAAAATGGACATCTGAGATCAATACACACTTCTCAGATGAAGAAATACAAATGGCAAATAAATACATGAAAAAATCTTCATCATCATTACTCATTGGAAAAATGCAAACTAAAGCCACACTGAGGTTCCATCTCACTCCAGAAAAAATGTCCAGGATCAAGAAAACTACCAACAACAAATGATGGAGAGGGTGGGGGGAAAAAGGGAACTCTCCTGCACTTTTGGTGGTATAGACTGGTGCAACCATTGTGGAGGTCAATCTGAAAGTTTCTCAGAGTTCTGGGATTAGAAGTCCCATTTTTTCCAGCTATTCCACTTCTAGGTGTATTCTCAGAAGAACTGAAGACTTCATACCACAGTGTTATAGGTGCACCCATGTTTATAGCAGCATAATTTGTAATCGCCAGATCTTGGAAACAACCTAAGTGTCCATCAACTGAGGAATGGATAAAAAATATGTGATATTTTATATAAGGGAGTACTACTCAGCTATACAGAATGATCACACTGAGATTTTATAAATAAATGAGCTAGAGACCGTATTGATAAGCAAAACAAATCTAACTCAGATTTATAAATAGTGATTTGTTTCCCCAGTGTGAGAAATGGTAAGAATACATAAAATATGTGGTAATCATGATTCCTCATTATATTGCTTTAAAGCCTTATAAAGTTTTCATTCATTATTTGGAATGGTTGTGTTCTAGGTTGTTTGATTTTATTGTCTGTGATTACAGGTAACAGGTATTTTGAAGAAAACACATTGTAATATATAGTGATGATTTAATATCATCTTGTTTTGAAGTCCCATCAAGCTTTTGTTCTTTTGTCTCCATAGGTTTTATCATGTTATATCTTAATGGATTTTAGTATATGTGATAGTATAAGCAAAATTTTTTATAGACAATGAGATAGTATGGTAACTATTGTTCATTTTATGTTAGTGGGTTCTGAATACCCTGTAATAGTTTCATTCTCTTTAATGGTTTTACACTGTCTTGTTGTTAAATATGTGGTGTTATGTCCTCTTTTATTTTAATATTTTTCTAAAGAAAGAAAAATAAATAAATATACACATAATAGTTATATAATTATATTACTATTTGCTGTTAGCTCATTGAAAATAAAGTATTACGCCTATATTGCTTGATCTGTTTTTATACCTATGTCTTATAATATGAACAACTACTTTGAAGATAATCATAAGTAATATACTCTTCTACAATCTTCACTTGAAATCTTGTATGATTTTAAAATTATTTAAAAATTATTAAAAATTATTAATAAAAGAAAAGAACAACTGGAATGTGGGAAAGGAGACAAGCAGGATGAGAAAAGAAAAAATATGCAAGAAAGCTTAGAGAATTATACTACTAATTTTCATTAGTTCATTGAAAGTAACAGTTTGTTCCTATATTGTTTGATCAGTTTTGCATGCCTTTACCTCGTAAACTGAGCAACTACTTTGAAAGTAACAATATGCAATATATTAACCATTGTTAATTTCTTATTATCTTGATGTGAAATTTTATATCATTGTTTCTATGGTATATTTTCTTTAAAATAAAAAACAAAATTTAAACAATTTGAAGAAAATAATACCACCCTCAATATATATTAAGTTTTATGAACATAAACCACAAAGTTAATGGATTTTCAGAAAATTTCAGAATAGTGGGAGCAATATCAATATGCATATTTTTTGGATAAGCATATTTCATCACAAAACCAGTTTCAAATTACCTTTCAAGAACTACCTCATTCTCAGGACAAAAGAAAAAAGGGAGGAGTATTTATGTTAACTACACAAACCAATTCTTGAAAATAAACTCTGACATTATATAGTATTACCATACAATAAGTAAATATAATCAAATAAAAAGAATGACACAAAAAGACACAGTAGTCTTATCTCCATATTTAGTTTGAATTTAATTTGTTCTGGTCTGTCCACTCATGTCAGATTTGAGGGCACAGACATCTTGACACAAAATTAGCAGGTTATACCATGGTAACTATCCTTACTTTCCTATTAACTTAAACTGAAATCCTGTATTACTTACATTGTCTTACTATGACTGATCTTAATTGAATCTGAATCATAAGACTATGGGTTTGCCTTGGCTGATTTTATTTGAATTTGTTATGCTTGTTAGTATCAACCCTAAAAATAGAGGCAACTACTCTGAAGATGACAAGATGTAAAGGATATCCATACTGGTATTAACTATTAACAGCTCTCAAATCCTACAATGCTTTCAAAGTTGAGTTTTTATAAAAATAGGTAATACTATGTTTAACTCTTTAAGCCGGTGTTGTGGACAAATCTATTGAAAATAACAAGAGAAAAGATAGTAACTATGGAAGATCATCTATATTGTGGTCTTATATGTCTTATCCATTGCATGTTTTTCTAGGAATTTGTTTTGCTGTCTTGCTACAACTTGGTTTTTCCTATAATACAGAGAGGATAGATATATATGTAGAAATTCACACATGAGTTTTTTAAAAAAATTATTTACAGGAACAGATTATATAATGCAAAATGTAATGAACAGATACTCTGAAGAAGAGATGCTAAGAAACCCGAGGCTAATTTTGTAGCATTATGATATAAATTCTAGCAATACTATTGTTCGCTGATTAGAATGACATTGGACTGGTTTCTTGAGTTCAATTTCAGCATATGTAGAGATGGGGACAGCTATCACAAAGAGAATGAGAGATGTGATGGCAGTTATTATTGTCTTCCCTAATGTTAGATCTTGAAGACCTAAAAAGTCTTCATCATCCTGTAATGATTTGATTAGTTCTATAATATGCAATAAGTATATAAAGTGGGTGAAGATGGGGACAACTATTTGTAAGAAACTAGAGACAGTTAGATAGACAGTGAAGGTCTCCAGTGGACTTGCTTTGAAATTTGTATTTTTTAAATTGACATAGGAGTAGGTAAAGAATTCATGAACAGGACTCAAACCGCACGGGAAATACTTCCCAGAATCAATAACTGGGACCACTTCTTATTAAAAAGTTTCTGCATGTCAAAAGAAATCTCCAGCATAGTGAAAAGAAAACCCACAAACTGGGAAAAGATTTTAGTGAACTCTCTCTCAGACAAGGGCCTCTTGTCTAAAACATATAAAGAATTAAAGAAACTCAGACCTCTGAAATTCAAAGATCCAATCCAAAAATGGGCATCTGAGATGAATATGCAATTCTCAGATGAAGAAATGCAAATGGCAAATAAATACATGAAAAAATGCTCATCATCATTGGTCATTAGAGAAATGCAAATTAAAACCACACTGAGATACCATCTCACTCCTGAAAGAATGGCCAGGATCAAGAAAACCAACAACAAATGCTGGAGAGGCTGTGGGGAAAAAGGAACTCTCCTGCACTGCTGGTGGGAGTGTAGACTGGTACAGCCTTTGTGGAGATCTGTCTGGAGATTTCTCAAAAAGTTGGGACTGGAAATCCCATTTATTCCAGCTATTCCACTTCTAGGCATATTCCCAGAAGAACTGAAAGCATCATACCACAGTGATATATGTGCACCTATGTTTATAGGAGCACAATTTGTAATCGCCAGATCTTGGAAACAACCCAAGTGCCCATCAACTGAGGAATGGATAAAAAAGTTGTGGTATTTCTATACAATGGAGTATTATTCAGCTATAAAGAAGGATCACATTGAGATATTTATCAATAAATGGGCGCAGCTTGAGACCATACTCATTAGTGAAATAAATCAATCTCGCATGTGTGAATACCGAATAGTTTCCCTAATGTAAATAATGATTCAAATATATAAAAATATGTGGTAATCATGATTCCCCATTAGGTGGCCTTGAAGCCTTATAAAGTTTTCACTCATTAATTAGAAAGGCTTTATTCTGGGCTTCTTGATATGAAAATATTTGAAGCTAGAGTATATGAAGTTTTATCCAAATATTTCAAGGAAAAAGACACTATGGTAACTACTATTAAGTCAGGTTATAAGGTGGTGAAGTACTAGGTTGTTGAAACAGTCATGCTGTGACCTCTATTGTTATATTGTTATGTCCTGTTTTATCTCAATCTCCCCCTTATTGTTTCAAAAAAATTATTTAGTCATTTCTTATGTTTGTCTTAATTAAAGAAAAAATTCAAAAAAATTAGGATATATAAATAGTAACTCTTTTTGATTTCCTATTAACTTGTTTTGAAGTCCTGTAGTACTCCCACGATCTTGTTTTGACTGATTAGACTCTGTTCCATTCTATATGATAGTATCAAGTTTGAAGACATAGGCAACTACTTTGAAGACAATAAGATTCACTAAGATACCCATTCTGGTTTGACTATTGTCTTCTTTGGAAGTCCTGTAATGTTTACAATGCCTAAGTTTTATTGGTCTTGTTCTCTACTGTTTTGTCCAACTTTATAATATCTAATAAGATAGACAATTCTTTTTAAGGAAACAAGGGACAACGTTGATAACCATTGTTGATAAACTTGTACTCTGTTCTACACCATGTGCTATGTCTATCCTTGGTATTGACTGACAGCTTTGTTTTGCCATATTTGACTGTATTCTTCCCCCCCCCAAAGAAAGTAATAAGCACTAAGGAGTAATAAAATCCAAGATGTGTAAATTTTGTTGTAAAAAAGAGAGGGGAAAAAAAAAAGAAAAAGAGCTCTAACGGATATAACAGCAAGTGTGTTTGGGGGTGTTAAATAGCTGACTTTATCAATGTTTTTGGATCATTGAACACAGCTGTTTGCAGTCTCCCTGTTTGAATGTCCACCTTGTGTTCTTTGATACTGTGATTTGAGGAACTATTTTCAAGAAGATAGTGTGTAATCTACTAGCAGGTGATTTCTTACTGTTATGTTTTTTTGTTTTGTTTTGTTTTGTTTTGTTTTGTAGTTCTGTATTGCGTGTACCCTTACGCCGCTTTGGTTTGTTTTGTGTTTTTCTCTTTTTCCTCTTAAATAAAAAAAAATAAGATATTAGGGGAGGGCCAGGATTTAGCTCAGCAGTGTGAGAACCTGCCTGGCAACTGCAGGGTCATGAATTCAATCTGTGGTACCAGACATAAAAGATGATACTAGGGAAATAGAGAGGTAGAGAAGATAAATTGCATTAAGTCGTGCTTTGTGCCTATATAAACCCATATAAGAAATGCAAACACGAACTAAACAATGAATTTAAAACAATGAAAATTCTAGGAACAGTAAGACATATAGTAAAAAATCAAAAGTGTTAGGAGTAAAATAAAATCAGAAATAAGGGAGGAGATTTAGGTGTTCCACTTGGCAGCATAGATATACAATTGAAACTACACAGAGATTACCATGGCCAGTGCACAAGAATGACAGTAAAATTCATTGTGTTCCATATTTTTCAAGTCAAAGAGACCTTAGAGTAAAGTATTTCATGCCCTAAAAATAAAACAAGCTACAATCAAGATTGATGTAAAAGAAAAAATTAACTTTCTAAGTCACTGGAGAAATAAGACACTTCCATGAGAAAGAACAAATGAATAAATTCATGATAAGGAAGCCAACTCTCCAAAATGCAATGAGGTATTTTTACAAAGATATGAGGGGGACTTCAGATCAAGGAACACCAAGAGCAAGAAGCCAACAGACAAGCAACCATAAAACAATTTTATAAAACACAAGAATGAAAACACTCAAAATTCATACAGTTAGTAGTGAAAGGCATGAAATCCCCAAAGGACTCTGCAGAATTCCAGAAAACCGTTAGTACCACCTATGAGAATCCCTTTCTTGAAAATATACTCTGAAGACACTGTTTCAAAAATTATGCTACCAGCAACAAAATGGACCTTAGGATCAGATCAGACTGGAAGATGCAGAAAGGACTCCAAGGCACTCAGTATCTCATATTCTGAAAGAGCATGAAATATTCATTGATCATTTGAGACATGCAAATTAAGATAATGCTGAGGGTCCTCCTCACTCCAGAAAGAATGGCTATCATCAAGAAGTCAAGAAATAACAAATACTGGAGGAGACTTGGGGCAAAAAATACATCTCCACCATTGGTAGGAGGGGACAGAGCTGTAAACACTAGCAAATTGATTTAGAAATTCCTCAAACATACTACGACTACAAGTCCCATTTACTCAGCTATTTTGCATTTTACTGCTGGGTATCAATTTAGAAAAAGTAAAAACTTTGTACATAGTGACATATGCACATCCCATGTTCATAACAGCTCAGTTTGTAATAGCTAAATTTTAGAAACAGCCCAAATGCCTATAAACAGAGGAATGGATACAAAAGTTATTAAATTTTAATATAATGGATTTTTACTCTGCCGTAGAGCAGGATGAATTCCAGGATGTTTTGTTTTTTGTTTGTTTGGCTTGTTCGTGTTTTTTGCTAAATGGATGCAACTAGTGGCTATACTCATAAGCTAAAGAAATCAAAGTGGCATGTGTAGACATCATATGGTTTCTGTACTCTAAGAAACTGAAAAAGTAAAAAAAACCCAGCATTTAAAATAGATGTTTTGACACGGAAAGAAAGTGTTCAACAGCAAATAACAACTGGCATGGGTGAAAGAGAAAATAAGGAAAAGAAAAGAAAGAATATATATAAATATTTAAAACCTAAGATACTAATTCCACTTACTTATTTTAATTCATTGGATAAAATTGTTTGTGTTCATACTGTTGATCTATTATGTATGTCGATATCTTTAAATCTGAGCAAGTACTTTGAAGATAACAATATGCAATACATTAACCCTTGCTAATATTAATTTCCCTTGTATTGAAATTCTGTATCATTGTTTGTATTGTTTTTTCTCTTTCAGTTAAAAACTAATATCTATTTGCATATATAAAAAGAGAATTATCTGCCCAAAATATTTCTCAAAATGAACCCAAAAATGGACGATCAAAGCAACTGAGGAAGACAATATCCAAAGACGTGAGTTTTAACATTATAACCAGAAAATAGTATATATAATCACTCCAACTGATGAATCATACATGATAAAACATAACATATATTAGAATGAATTTTACTAAGAAACAGAAAGTGATTTGTTGGTCTGATATAGTATCAAAAATTTAGGTAAAATATTACTTGTACTTAAGGATTAAGAGATTTTGTGTTTTTCTCTTTTTCCTTTTAAATAAAATTAAAAATAACAAAAAAAAAAACAAAAAAAGAGATTTTCTTGAATTTGGAAAAATGATGCAAGCAAAGATCCATGTTTTCTTTATGTCTCTCCTCTTGATTTTACACAGACCTTACTATGATTAACAAGAGCATAATCCAAAGTAATTGGAAGAAGCTAACACCAGCCTGACCATATAGAAAGTTTGATGAGCAAAAATACTAAGTCATTGGTTGCTTCAGAAATTGTTAAGGCTATTAGGAGCAATGTCAAAACAATAACACTTATCTATCTCTTTTCCATGAAAAATTAATTTCAAATTACCACCCAAGAATGACAGCATTTCTGGAAAGGAATAACCAGAAAAAGGAAAAACTGGAGTGTAGAATATGTTAGGTACATGTACACAGCTTACCTGAAAAATAAATCCTAGTACTACATAAAATTAACGTGCAGTAACCAAATATAAGAAAATCAAATAGAACTACAAAATTTAAGTAGCATAAAATAAAGTCAGCTACAAAATTAATGTATGATGAAACGTGTGAAGCCTCCACTTAGGGAGCATAGCATTAAACAGAATGATCATGCCTCAGCATTGTAAAAAAATGTTCATCAATTGGAAATGGTTACAGAGTCTACATTCATACCACCATGACTGACCTCATTCTACTCTGAAGAAGTCACAAATATAGAGTAGATGATGCATATATAGACCAGTAAGACATACAAGAAAGTAAAAATCCATACTTATGACATTACATAGAGTTTAAAATATTGGGAATTAAAATATTGAATGTAAATATTTGAACCACAAGTAAATGTTGATTGAGGTATTGGAAATTAAGAAAATAACATTAATAACATCATACAAAGTTACAGATGTAAATTTCACTTGGAATCAAAAGAATTTTGCAAATATTAATGTTATGTTAATAGGTCAATGTACATACAAGAAAGTGTGCTATTATTTAAGCAAAATTCAATGACAACAATGACAGATTTTGAGTATACAACACGTATTCATAGTAAAACAATTAAAAGAGTGAAAATAATAAATCATAGAAAAAGCAGAAGCACTATCAATAAAATTTGTAGAAGAATTTTTAGGAACATTAACAAAGAAAGAGATATTAGAAAGGGAAATCTGAAGCATGGAAAACTCCACAGAAGCATAGATAGGGAAACGGGAATGTGGATGATATCCTTGTATCTCTCTCTCACCCTAAGTGCTCAGTGTGTGGGATCCTCAGTCAGGGCAGCTGGCTTCCCTGGGTCAGGGAGTCTCCTGAAAAGACTGTATGTAAGCGGCAGTGGCTGTATCAGTGCTGGAGTGAGAATCTGCCTGCTCCCAATGGACATCAATCATCATTAACCCTCTGTCTCAGTAACCTTGTTTATTGTTCCATTTTGATGCACCCAGAGGTGAAACAAATGGCTCCCCAGATGCAAACTCAATCTTCTAATGAATGTATAAGTGTGACAATATAAGAGTATCAAGTCATGGTTTGAGGACATATATTTTCCCAAGTGGAGTGGCACCAAAAAAGTAAACTTTAGGATCAAGAAAGCTGTTGAAAGTTTCACACAGCAGATGAAAATTGCCACATCCTCAGCATCAGCCTAAACAAGGAGGCTGACCCTAGTGAATACATGCATATGCTTTCTCAGTGGAAATGAGCTTGTCTCCTGTAGTGTGTTTCAACTACATTTCTCTTTCATGAGCCCCAAAACTCAGTACAGGGATCTCTCAGTGCGATGCACTCACTTTGCTGTGCAAGCAATTTTTCATTTCAAATTTGCTGACACATTTTAGAGGTTAAAAATGCTACAAAATAAGCTATTCTATATTTTTCAGAAAGATTCTTTGAAATAATATTGCCAATAATGCTGATGAATCAAAAATAGATTCTTCTAAAATTAAGATATGTAGGTCTATTCCTAGGATCAGATAACCCTGAATACTTCATGTATGTTACCTCTTTCATTTAAAACCCTATGTAAGATTTTTTGAAAAGCTAGACTCACATATTTCCTTTTAATTAACAGTTCTTTTATACATGTTCATGGAGATCAGTGATACATTTCAATACACATATGCAAAATATTCTGATCAGATAATCATAATTGGTTCAAACATCACCTCAGATATCTTCCATTGCCTTTTGCTGGGACACTTAGAAACCTTCCAAACATGTATCTGGTAATACCAATTTAACTCTATTCCACCATATATTTTTTGTTGGGCTAAAGAACAGAGGAGATTCTTCCTAACATATGGCATCATCACACAAATGAGACTTTCACTCTCTCCTCTTTGTATCCCATGCTCCTGGTTATTAATGTGGTTTCCTCTGCTTCTATGAAGTCAACCTTTTAAAATAAATATATGGAGAATCAAGGCTCAAACATCATACTCCAAAGGTATCTCCTATTCTAGACTTGCCAGACTCCACCCAACCAGGGGCAGGCAGTGGCATATAGGTAGCGAAGCACATGGAGTGAAGTATTTCAAGGCCTGAAAGAAAAAAATTTCCAATCCAGATCAATGTGCCCTGCAAAATTATCAAAGTTTTGTGAGAAATAAGGTATTTCTAGGACAAACAACAACTCAAGAAACTCATGACCACCAAGCAGGGTAAACAGTGGAGACAAAAAATAGAGAAACAACAACAGAAACAAACTTCCGGAAGACAAATGAAGTAAAATTCTTGATAACATAGGAGTAGGCAGAGAAGTCATTAAAAAATCAAAGTGCACAAGAAATATTTCCCAGAATCAGAAACTGGAATTTCATCTTTTTAAAAAAATTTGCCTGTTGCTGGGGATTTAGCTCAGCGGCATAAGCGCCTGCCTTGCAAGCAGGCAGTCGTGAGTTCGATCCCTGGTACCGATAAAAAGGAAAAAGACAAAAAAAAAAATTGCCTGTCAAAATAAATCTCCAATAGTGAGAAGAAAATCCAAGCATCAGAAAAAATATTAGTCACCTGTTTCTCAAACAAAGGACCTCTACCCAGAATATAGAAAGAATTTTTAAAACTCAAATCAGAAATCTCAAAGAACCAACCCAAAAAGCAGCATCTAAGATGAATACAGACTTCTCAGATAAAGCAATAGAAATAGCAAATAAATATATGAAAATGTGAGCATCATTTCTCCTTAGTGAAACAAAAATTACAACAACGCTGAGATTCCTTCCCATTCCAAAGACACTGCCCAGGATCAAGAAATCAACCAACAGCAAATGCTGTAGGGGACGTGGCGAAGAAACAACATTTCTTAATGTTGATGGGAGTATTAACTGGTGTAACCACTGTGGAAATCAATGTGGAGACTCCTTTAGAAGCAAGGATTAGAGATTCCATTTGACCCAGTGATCTTGCTATGGGTAGATCCACAAAGAATTAACATGTGATATATGTGCACACATGGTTTTAGTAGCACAGTTTGCAACAGCCTAATCTTGGAAGCAACCCCATGTCTTTCAACTGAAGAATGGATTAAAAAGATGCGGTATTTGTGTATAATGCAGTGCCCCTCAGCTACATAGAAAAATTGAATTGAGGCTTTTATAGGTAAATTAAGTAACCTTAAGACATTACGCATAAGTGCAATAAGTCAGACTCACACACATAATATCATATTAGCTTCCTAGTGTAAGAAACTGAAACAGTAAATAAGATGCAAAATCTTCAATAAATATTGAGAAAGGGGCAGATACCATTCAAAAGGGGAAAATGTCTCAGACACAGAAAAGTAGAAAAGAATGAAAAGAAAAAAGATATATACTTGTAGATATACATAAGGTAGCTAAGAAGACTGAACCACTAATTTCATTAGTTCTTAGAAAAGAACACTTAACAATTGTAGGGTCCTTTTTTTGCTGGTAAAAAATAATAAACTATTTTCCCAGCTTTACTGGTTTACAACGAGAATGATCTATTCTCCTACAGTATCCAGTGACTACAACTACACAACTTATTTCTGGCAAGAGAAGATTATTCCTAGTGTCTCAATAAGAGGAAAATTATGTGCCACTTGGATATGGTTGTGTTTTGAGTTCTGACAAGCAAAAATTTAAGGAACACTCAGAAACACAAATTATATTTTTAAATACATATAGGCACCATTTGAATTTTAAATGCTGAACCATGACATTTTTCACCAAATAAACATGCATCCTCTCTTCCAGCTGGAACCCTAGAAGGTGTCAAAGAGATGTGAAAGAAGGTTCTTGCTGTGTCAGAAACCTTTAAGAAAGAATGAACACATTTCACCAGGCTGCAGATAAAGTTTCAGGGAAAGAAGTCTGCCCACAGGATGCTTCAAATGGCAAGAAGGAAACTCATCTGTGAAAGAAACATGCACTGTCAAAAGGAGTATAGACAAATATACAAAACTGAGATTCAAAAGGCTGAGGTAACAACAAGATACCTTGGCAACATCTATGTACCCACACAAGTCAAACTGGCATTTGTCATCCAGACCGAGAGAACCAATGATGTGAACCAAGGGCCCACAAGGTGTTGCAGCTTCTTTGTCTACACAAAATCTTCAATGTTACCTTTGTTAAACTCAACAAAGATTCAATTCACATGCTGAGCATTGTGGAAACATATGTTGAATGGGGGCACCCAAATACACACTCAGTAAATGACTAATATACAAGTGTCACCATGGCAAAATCATTAAGATGCAAACTACACATTTACACACAATTCATTGATTGCTCAACCTTGTTAAGCATGGCTTCATATGTGTGCAGGCTCTGATGAATGAGATCTCTGGTGTTGGGAAACACTTCAAAGAGTCAAATAACTTGTTGTGGTGATTCTGTCTTCTTTTTCATTCTTCATACAGTTTAAGTAAAATTTGGGTATACATAATGACATTTATCATATGGGATTTTTACCTGTACATGACATATCTTGATTCCTCTTTTTCCGTACTCCCTTACTCCCTTTCAAATGCCGTACTCTTCCTGTTTTTTCACTTTAAAGAGCATGAAATGAAAGAAAGCAAAAGAGAACAATGAAGAGCAGAGTAAAGCAATGAAAATAACACAGGATTTCAGAAGAACATAGCAGGAAATTAACAGTAGCTACCACAGTGTCTCCTGCTTATTTCAAAATAGTTCTCCATACTTGCACAAACAATAAGTTAATACACATCAAAATAGTATAAGAGCAATGAAAACATGAGAGTGAGAGCCTTAAGGACTTTCAAAACCAGACACTAGGAAATCCATAATGGTTACCATAGTGTCTCTTGTTTTCTTCAAAATAGCAGTCCATATTTTCATATATATTGGAATCAAATTATGGAAAACACACTAAAACCAATCAAAACCAAGAACAAAAGCATTATTGGCTTTTGATCCAAAAAGGTAGCAAATCACCAATGGCTACCATGGTGTTCCATTTTTTTCAGTGTAGTTGTTCACACTATGACACATACTGAGATCAATTCTTGTAAAATCTTTAGGTGAAGTTCTAGGCTTAGATAAGCATATAGATGTACAGTTATCCATTGATTTGTAAATATCTCAATGTGATCATTCTTTATAGTGAGTAGTAATCCATTGTATAAAAATACCACATGTTTTTAATCCATTCATCAGTTGTTGGACACTTAGGTTGTTTCCAAGAGCAGGCAATTACAAATTGTGCTGCTATAAACATGGGTGTACATATATCACTGTGGTATGATGTTTTCAGTTCTTCTGGGAATATGCCTAGAAGCAGAATATCTGGATCAAATGGGACTTCCAAAGCAGGATTTTTGAGAAATCTCCATATAGTCATCCACAGTGGTTGCACCAGTGTACATTCCTACCAAATGTGCAGGAGAGTTCCTTTTCCCCCACAGCCTCTCCAGCATTTGTAGTTGGTACATTTCTTGAACTGGGCCATTCTTTCTGGAGTGAGATGGAATCTCATTGTAGTTTAAATTTGCATTTCTCTAATGAGTAATGATGATGAACATTTTTTCGTGTATTTCTTTGTCATTTGTATTTCTTCATCTGAGAATTGTGTATTCATCTCAGATACTCTTTATGGACTGGATATGTGAATTTATGGGACTTTTTTTAAAGAAAAATTTATTTAAAAGGGGAAAAAAGAAAAAACAAATCAAAACAAAACAAAACAGTGTAAGGACACAAGTAATACAGAACTATGAAAAAAAAAACAAAAAAACCCACAGGACTTCCGGGATAACATGGTGGACAGATAGCAGCAGCTATGGAGGCTCTCTGAAACACCCAGCTTAGAATTCAGGAATGGTGCTGAGTAAGGAATCATAAGCAAGAGGAGCTATGCCCCGGTGACCCAAGAATGAACTGGGCTGAGAGAAACCAACTGGAAATGCAATCCTGGTGCTATAACAGGAACAGATAAAGCCTCAGCGTGGAAGCCGGAGCCCGTGCCATTGGAAGCGGCGATTTGGGTTTCCCACCACTGCCGCAGCATCTGCATTGGCTCAGCAGGGAGAGAGATGCGCGGAAGCTCTGAGAACCGGAATCGGTGAATGGAGTTGAGAGCGGGATGGGCGGGGAGCCGTGCATCCATCTATAGTGAGTGAGGGAAAACTGGGAGTCTTCCAACTGTCTAGGAGACTCCAACAGAGGACATTCTGGGACTGGGCAGACTTGCAGGAACAGGGTGCTGCAGTGACTTCAGTCACGTATCCCCCTCTTAAGCGGGATTGGTGAGCAGTGCCTAGCCCATGTAACGCTGCTGGCTGAGACCCAGTAGGCTAGCACAGCCGAGGTCCCAGCTCCTGAAGGTAGATTGACCTGGAGGGGTGGGCCCCGCATAGGCTGCCTGGTCTGCAACTTCCTGGTGCACTGTGGTGGGTGGGAACACCTAGCCGGCGCAATTCAATCAGACTGTGGCTGACAGGGAAAGAAGCTGGGCCTCCTATATATCCTTGCATATATAAGGAACAAAGAATATGGGAAGAGGCAGCAACAAGAAAGGGTCCTCGGCCCTCAGTCCTGAGAAAGAGACAACAGCAGACACAGCACCAATAGACATAAAGCGCTAGCTCAAGAGCCTCATAGACAAGTTCAGGAATGAAGTTATTAATGACCTGAAGCTAGACATAAGCAGAATAGTTAGAGAAATGCTAAGCACCACCCAAGAAAAAACAGATGGTAGAATGGAAGAACAGAAAAAGAGGGGAGAATTGTTTAATGGAGAAAATAGAGGAAGCATAGAATACGTGAAGCAGGTTAAAAGAGACTACCAGGAAACTAAAAAGTTTATCAAAAACTGGCATAACAGCTTGAAAGAAACTAAGGACAGATTATCTGAACTGGAGGGCAGATTTGTAATATGGGAGCATGAAATGAAAAACTTCGTAAAAATAACAGAAACAAACAGCAATAATACAAAGACTAGAAGATGATAAGAGGATCTATAACTTTTTAAAAAAATTTATTTAAAAGGAAAAAGAGAAAAACACAAAACAAAACAAAGCAGTCTAAGGGTACAAGTAATACAGAACTACAAAAAAAAAACAAAACAGTAAGAAATCAGCAGTTAATAGATTACATATTATCATCTTAGAGATAATTGCTCAAATCACAGTATGAAAGCATACAAAGTGGACATTCAAACAGTGAGATTGCAAACAGTTGTGTTTAGTGATCCAACCAAAAACATCAATATGGTCAGCTATTTAACACTCCTAAACACACTTGCTGTTGTATCCTTTAGAGCTCTTTTTTTCCCTCTCTTTTTTACAACAACATCAACACATTTTGGGTTTTATTACTCCTTAGTTCTTATTACTTTTTGGGGGGGGGGAGAGAATAAAGTCAAATATGGCAAAACAAAGCTGTCAGTCAAAACCAAGGATAGACATAGCACATGATGCAAAACAGAGTACAAGGTTATCAACAATGGTTATCGACAATGTCCCTTGTTTCCTTAAAAAGAATTGTCTATCTCATTAGATATTATAAAGTTGAACAAAACAGTAAAGAACAAGACCAATAAAACTTAGGCATTGTAAACATTACAGGAGTTCCAAAGGAGACAATAGTCAAACCAGAATGGGCATCTTAGTGAATCTTATTGCCTTCAAAGTAGTTGCCTATACCCTCAAACTTGATACTATCACACAGAATGGAACAGAGTCTAATCAGTCAAAACAAGATAGTGGGAGTATTACAGGATTCAAAACAAGGTAATAGGAAATCAAAAAAAGTTACTATTATATATTCTGCTAATTTTTAAAATTTTTCCCCTTAATTAAAAAAACCATAAAAATAACTAAATATTTTTCTAATGAATAAGGGAGAGATTGAGATAAAAGAGGACATAACAATGTAGTAACAATACAGGTCAAAGCATGACAGTTTCAGCAACCTAGTGCTTCAACACCAAATAACCTGACTTAATAGTAGTTACCATAGTGTCTGTCTTTTTCCTTGAAATATTTGAATAAAACTTCATATACTATAGCTTCAAATATTTCCATATCAAGAAGCCCAGAATAAAGCCTTTCCAATAAATGAGTGAAAACTTTATAAGGCTGCAAGGCCACATAATGGGGAATCATGATTACCACATATTTATATATATTTGAATCATTACTTACATTAGGGAAACTATTCGGTATTCACACATGCGAGATTGATTTATTTCACTTATGAGTATGGTCTCAAGCTGCGCCCTTTTATTGATAAATATCTCAGTGTGATCCTTCTTTATAGCTAAATAATACTCCATTGTATAGAAATACCACAACTTTTTTATCCATTCCTCAGTTGATGGACACTTGGGTTGTTTCCAAGATCTGGCGATTACAAATTGTGCTGCTATAAACATAGGTGCACATATATCACTGTGGTATGATGCTTTCAGTTCTTCTGGGAATATGCCTAGAAGTGGAATAGCTGGAATAAATGGGACTTCCATCCCAGCTTTTTGAGAAATCTCCAGACTGACCTCCACAAAGGCTGCACCAGTCTACACTCCCACCAACAGTGTAGGAGTGTTCCTTTTTCCCCACAGCCTCTCCAGCATTTGCTGTTGTTGGTTTTCTTGATCCTGGCCATTCTTTCAGGAGTGAGATGGTATCTCAGTGTGGTTTTAATTTGCATTTCTCTAATGACCAATGATGATGAGCATTTTTTCATGTATTTATTTGCCATTTGCATTTCTTCATCTGAGAAGTGCATATTCATTTCACACGCCCATTTTTGGATTGGATCTTTGAATTTTGGGGATCTGAGTTTTTTTATTCTTTATATGTTTTAGACAAGAGTCCCTTGTCTGGGAGAGTTCACTAAAATCTTTTCGCAGTTTGTGGGTTTTCTTTTTCACTATGCTGGAGATTTCTTTTGACATGCAGAAACTTTTTAATAAGAAGTGGTCCCAGTTATTGATTCTGGGAAGTATTTCCCATGCAGTTTGAGTCCTGTTCGTGAATTCTCTACCTACTCCTATAGTCTTCAAGGTTTCTACCCAATTTGTCTTCCAATAGATTTAGTGTTTCTGTTTTAATATTCAGATCTTTGACCCATTTAGATTTTAATGTAGTACATGGTGATAGACATGGGTCTAGCTTTAGTTTTTGGGAAATGGAGAGCCAGTTTTTCCAGCACCATTTATTAAGGAGACTGTCATTCTTCCAATGAACCTGCTTGGCTCCTTTATCAAAGATAAGGTGGTTGAATGTGTTTGTAGTTGTGGTTGTATCTACTAATCTATTCCATTGATCTTCGGCTCTGTTTTGATTCCAATACCATGTTGATTTTACTACTGTTGCTTTGTAGTATAACTTCAAGTCAGGGATTGTGATGCCTCCTGCTTTGTCTTTGCTGCTTAGAATTGCCTTTGTCATTCTAGGTCTCTTCTGGTTTCAGATGAAATTTAGGAGTGATTTCTCTAGATCTAAAAGGTATGTTGATGGTATTTTTATTGGGATTGCATTGAATCTGTATAACAGTTTTGGGAGAATGTGCATTTTCACAATGTTTGTTCTTCCTATCCATGAGCAAGGGATGTCTTTCCATTTTCTAACATCATCTTCAATTTCTTTTTTCAGTGTAGTATAATTTTCACTATATAAGTCTTTCACTTCTTTCGTAAGAATAATTCCTAAATATTTCATTTTTTTGCTTGCTAATGTGAAGAGTGTAGTTTCTCTTATTTCCCTCTTTGTGAATTTGTTGTTTGTGTATAGGAATGCTATTGATTTCTGAGTATTGATTTCATATCCAGCCACATTACTGAATTTATTTATTGTATCTAAGAGTCTTTCAATGGAGTTTAGGGGGTCTTCTATGTAGAGTATCATGTCATCTGCAAACAATGATAATTTAACTTCTTCTTTTCCTATTTCTACCCCTTTTATTTCTCTCTCTTGCCTAATTGCTCTGGCTAGTACTTCCAGTACTATATTAAATAGGAGTGGTGATAAAGGACATCCTTGTCTTGTGCCTGATTTTAAAGTAAAGGCTTTCAATTTTTGGCCCTTTAGGATGATGCTGGCTGTTGGTTTGTCATAAATGGCCTTTATTATGTTGAGGTAAAGACCATCTATTCCAATTTTCTGTAAAGTTCTTATCATGAATAAATGTTGGAACTTATCAGAGGCTTTTTCTGCATCTATAGAAATGATCATGTGATTCTTGTTTTCGGCTTTATTGATATGGTGGATTACATTTATTGATTTGCATATGTTGAACCATCCTTGCATGCCTGGGATGAATCCCATTTGGTCATGGTGTATAATCTTCTTGATGATTTGCTGCATCCTATTTGCCAATATTTTATTGAGGATTTTTGCATCTGTGTTCATTAGGGAGATTGGTCTATAGTTCTCTTTTTTAGTTGGGTCTTACTCAGGTTTTGGTACTAGAGTAATATTTGCTTCCAGGACTGACTTAGGAAGGATTGCTTCCCTTTCAATTTCATTGAATAGTTTGAGGAGTGTCGGCATTAGGTCTTCTTTGTATTTCTTGTAGAATTCTGCAGTGAATCCGTCATGGCCTGGGCTCTTCTTGGTGGGTAAGGACTTAATTACATTTTCAATTTCATTAACAGAGATTGGGTTATTTAACAGTTTTACATCCTCTTAATCTAGGTTTGTTACTTCATAGGTTTCTAAGAATCTGTCTATTTCTTCTGTGTTGTCAATCTTTTGAGAGTAGATATTTTTGAAATAGGTGTTGATGATCTTCTGTATTTCTATTGGGTCTGTAGTGATTTCACCTTTTTCATTTCTTATTGCATTAATTTGAGCTTTTTCATTCCTTTTTAAAATAAGGCTGGCTAGGGGCTTATCGATTTTATTTATTCTTTCAAAGAGCCAACTCTTTGATTCGTTGATTCTCTGGATTGTTTTCTTAGTCTCTATTGCATTGATTTCTGCTCTGATTTTTATAATTTCCTCTCTTCTTTTGGCTTTGGGCTTGACTTGCTCTTCTTTTTATAGCTGTTTGAGGTGTAGCATCAAGTTATTTATTTGTATTCATCCTGTTTTCCTGATGTGGGAACTCAGTGCAATAAATTTTCCTCTCAGGACGGCTTTTTGCATCCCACAAATTCCGGTAAGTTGTATCTGGATTTTCATTTTCTTTTTGGTATTGTTTAATTTCTTCTGTGACCCACTGATTACTCAAGAGTGTGTTATTCAGTTTCCATGTGTTTGCGGGATTTTTGCAGTATCTTTTATCGTTAATTTCTAATTTCAGAGCGCTATGATCCGATAACATGCGAGGGATGATTTCAACTCTTTTGCATTTGTTTAAATATGTTCTGTGAGCTAATATATGGGCTATTTTAAAGAATGATCCATGTACTGCTGAGAAGAATGTGTATTCTGATGTTGTTGGGTGGAACATTCTGTATATGTCTATCAAATCCATTTGTTTGCAGGTGTGATCCAGTTCTGTTATTTCTTTGCTCATTTTCTGTCTCGTTGATCTGTCTCTTGGTGTTAATGGCGTATTAAGGTCGCCTGTTACAATTGTGTTACTGGTAATTTGAGTTTTCATTTCTGTTAATAGTTGTTTTATATAACTGGGTGCTCTGGAGTTTGGTGCATATATATTTAAGATAGTTATCTCTTCCTCTTGGAGTTTTCCCCTTATGAGTATGTAGTGATCTTCTTTGTCCTTTATGGTCATTGTTGGTTTAAAGTTCATGTTGTCTGCAAACAGCATGACTACTCCTGCCTTTTTTTGGATTCCTGCTGCATGAAGTATTGTTTTCCATCCTTTGACTTTCATTCTGTGAGTATCCTTATGGGTTAAATGGGTTTCCTGTAAACAGCAAATGTTTGGATTTTGTTTCTTGATCCATTCTGCTAGTCTGTTTCTTTTGATTGGTGCATTAAAACATTTACAATAATGGTAATTACTGTTAAATGCTGGTTTATTGTTGACATCTTATCTCTCTGCTGTTGCATGTTTCTCTTTCTGTTCTGTTTAGTTATCTGCTTTGCTTAGTGGTTTTTTCCTTTGTGAATCTAAACTGTCTTTCAATATTTTTTGCAGGGTTGGTTTGGTGTTCATGAAGTTCTTCAGCTGTTCTTTGTCATGGAAGTATCGTATTTCACCATCAATTTTGAATGATAGTTTTGTAGGATACATCAGTCTAGGTTGGAAATCATTTTGCTTTAGGATCTGGAATACTTCACTCCATGCTCTCCTTCACTTTATTGTTTGTGCTGAGAAGTCTGCTGTGATTCTGATAGGTTTTCCTTTATAAGTGATCTGTCTTTTCTCTCTGACAGCTTTTAATAATCTATTTTTTGTTGGATTTCTGGGATGGTGATTATAATATGTCTGGGTATACTTTTATTTTGGTTATGACTATTTCGAGTTCTATATGCTTCACTGACCCTGATGTCGGTTTCTGATCTCATGCTTGGGAAATTTCCAGCTATTTCTTCTCTAAATATCCTCTTGACATCCTTTATGTTCTCTCCTTCTTTTTCATTCATCCCTATGATTCTTATGTCATTTTTGTTTGCATTGTCTTGCAGTTGTTGAATTGTCATTTCCTGATTACTTGTTATTTTTAAAAGGTCTTTCCTTTCCTGTTCACTAGCTGCAATCCTGTCTTCAAGGTCTGAAATTCTATCTTCACTTTCATTAAGACGGTTTTTACAAATCTCAGTGGAGTTTTTTATTCCCTGTGCATCTGCATTATGTATTCTGTTTGTTTCTTATATTGCTCGTCTAGGGATTCTATCTTTTTGTTTAGTTCCTCCAATTTTTTATCTGTGTTTTCTTTAGATATATTCAGAATCTCTTTCATTTCTTTTATCATTTCTTGTTTTATGTGGGAGATTATTTCGTGTTTGAATTTCTTTAAAGCTTCCTGGAGTTGCTTGTTAATTTCAGTAGCTATTGTGTTTGATATTTGAGGTGAATGGCATATATTTTCTTCTATATACATGCCTCCTAGGGTTTCTTGAGATGGGCTGGAGGTTTGAGGTTGTAATTCGGTCTTTTGTTTTGTCATTTTCCTATATTTCTGTGTTTCAAGTGTTGTTTGAAACCTTCCTCAGGATCTGTTTGAAGTCCCCGTCTATGTTTCCAGCTACTGAGACTCTGGCACCACGTTACCCCAAGCCCCTGGGCCTGCAGAACCAATGGCCCTTCTCTGCCTGTTCAGAACTCTGCAGTTCCAGATAAGCTGGGCCTCAGGGACACTGTGTGGCCACCTGCCTGTTGGAAGCTCCACAGCTCTCCAATCGCAGCCGGGATGTGGAGGTGGATATAGATGCCTCAAACCCACCTGTGCACTTCACTGCACCCGGAAGCCTGGAGGGTCCCAAACAGTCTGGGCCCTGGGCAGAGTGCTCTGAGCACTCACCACAGGCTGCAGGTCCTCTGGAACCTGTGATGCTCCACTGCCTGCTGAGACACCCACAGTCTTCCAGACACACGGGGCAGCTGATGCAGGTGCCCCAGATCTGCCCAGCCCCTCCTCTACACACCTATGGTTATGTGGGTGAGTCCCAAACAGGCTGGGCTCTGGGGATAGCATGGGCCCGCCTACCTGTTGGAAGCTCCACAGTTCTCCAAGTGCAGCCGGGTTGGGGAGGTGGATGTAGAGGCCTCAAACCCACTTCTTCATTTCACTGCACCCAGAAGCCTGGAGGGTCCCGAACAGTCTGGGATTTGGGCAGAGTGTGCTGAGCACTCACTACAGGCCGTGGTGCCTCTGGAACCTGCGATCCTTCCCTGCTTGCTGAGATATCCACAGTCCTCCAGACACACCGGGAGACTGATGCAGGCACCCCAGATCCATCAAGCCTCTCCTCTGCACACCTATGGCTAGGTGCGGGGGTCCCAAACAGGCTGGGCTCCGGGGAAAGCGTGGGTCCGCCTACCCGTTGGAAGATCTGCAGTTCTCCAAGTACAGCCAGAATGGGGAGGTGGATGCAGAGGCCTCAAACCCACCCCTCCACTTCACCGCACTCTGAAGCCTTGAGGGTTCCGAACAGTCCGGGATCTGGGCAGAGTGCGCTGAGCACTCAGCACAGGCCGCAGTGCCTCTGGACCCTGCAATCCTTCCCAGCTTGCTGAGATATCCACAGTCCTCCAGACACATGGGGAGGCTGATGCAGGTGCCAGGATCTATAACATAATAATTAAGAACATAAAAGAAGAAATAGAGACACAAATGAACTATAAAAGCTACTCACAGAAATAATCCAGGAGAATTTTCTTAATTTAGCAAAAGGTAAATATACTCAGTTGTATGAAGCATACAGGACCCCAGCCACCTGCAACCCAAACAGTGCAACACCCAGACATATAATAATTAAAATTCCAGAAATCCAATACAAGAACAGAATACTAAAAGCTGTCAGAGACAAGAAACAGACCACTTACAAGGGAACACCCATCAGAATTACAGCAGAGTTCTCGGCACAAGCCATCAAATCACAAAGAGCGTGGGGGGAAATAATTAAAGCTTTGAAAGATAATAATCCCCAGCCAAGATTGATATATCCTGCACAACTATCCCTGGAAATTGATGGAAAAACAAGGTGCTTCCAGGATAAAGAGGAACTAGGGGAATATGCAACCACACATTCAACTCTACAGAGAATACTGCAAGATATTCTAAAAAAGAAAAATACAAAAAATCCAGAAGTAGTGGCAGAGAGGCCACAATGAATGAAGCAGAAACCAAAATGAAGAAGACAAACTGACAACTAATGACAGAAAAAAAGCTCAACAAAATGAGGCAGAGAAGATTGGATGATAGGAACAGCTATTTTGGAGAAAATGACGTCTTAAGAGGTAATACTGATTTAGTATCATCTTGTTTTGAAGTCTCATCAAGCTTTTGTTCTTCTGTCTCCATTGGTCTAAACAGGTGTTATCTTATTGGATTTTATTATATATGATAGTATAAGTAAAACCTTTTATAGACAAGGAGATTATACAGAAACCATTGTTCATTTTCTGTTAGTTGATTCTAAATACCCTGTAATATTGTCATTCTCTTGAATGGTTTTATGTTGTTCTGATATATTTGATGCTACAGTATATGACATTATACTCAAAGATTTCAAGGAAAGAGACAATATGGTAACTAGTTTTATGTCGGGATAATCTTGTGGTGAAACACTATTTTGCTTAAATGGTTATGTTTTGATCTGCGCTGATTTGCTGTTATGCCCTCTTTTATCTCAATCTCTATTTGATTATTTACTTTTTTATCCTTTTAATTAAGGGAAAAATAAATTAAAAAATAGCAGGATATATTATAGTAACCACTTTGACTTTCCATTATCTTGATTTAAAGCCCTGTATTGCTCTCACCATCTTGTTTTGACTGATGTTCCTCTATTCTGTTTTGCTTGATAGTGCCAGGTTCAAAAGTTTAGGCAACAGCTGTCAAGATAGTGATATTCATTATGACACCCATTCTGGTTGACTATTATCTACTTTTGAAGACCTATAATGTCTCCAGTGTTGGTTTTGTTGGTTTTGTTCTTTACTGTTTTGTTCAAATTTTATTATAACTAATGATATAGGCAATTCTGTTAGAGATTGCAGGAGGCATTATGGTAACCATTGTTGATCACCTAGTATTATACTTTTACATTATCTATTACGTCCACCCTTTTGATTTGACTGACTGTTCTTTTATGTCACATTTGGTTCTACTCTCTTCCAAAAAAGTAATAAGAGCTGTGGGAGCAACAAAACCCAAAATGTGTAATTGTCATTGTACAAAAGAGAGGAAAAGAAAGTGCTCTAAATGATATAACTGCATGTATATTTAAGTGTATAATAGATAATGATATTACTGAGTTTTGTTGGATCATTGAACAGAACTGTTTGCAGTCTCACTGTTGGAATGTCCACTTTATAAGCTTTAATTTTGTAACTTGAACAATTATTTCTAAGATGACACTATGTAATCCATTAACTAGCGATTTCCTACTGTTTATTTTTTTCTGTAAATCTGTATAACTTGTACCCTTTCTCTGCTTTTTTCTCTTTTTCTCCTTAAATAAAATTTAAAAAAAAGAAAAGAAAAAACAAACAATAAGAACCCACCAGTTAATAGATTGTACATTGTCATCTTAGAAATAGTTGCCAAACAGAGCTACACCCAGGCATATAATAATCAAAATACCAGAAATCCAATATGAGAACAGAATATTAAAAGCTGTCAGAGACAAGAAACAGATCACTTACAAGGGAATACCCATCAGAATTACAGCAGACTTCTCAGCACAAACCATCAAATCATGAAGAGCATGGGGGGAAATAATTCAAGCTTTGAAAGATAATAACCTCCAGCCAAGATTGATATATCCTGCAGAACTATCCCTGGAAATTGATGGAAAAACAACATGCTTTCAGGATAAAGAGGAACTAGGGGAATATTCAACCACACATTCAACTCTACAGAGAATACTGCAGGATATTTTAAAAAAGAAAAGTACGAAGAATCCAAAAATAGTGGCAGAAAGGCCACAATGAATGGAGCAGAAAATGAAATGAAGAAGACAAACTGGCAACTAATGATAGAAAAAGTGCTCAACAGAAATGAGGCAGAGAAGATTGGATGATAGGAACAGCTATTTTGGAGAAAATGACGTCTTAATAGGTAATACTGATTTAGTATCATCTTGTTTTGAAGTCTCATCAAGCTTTTGTTCTCCTGTCCATTGGACTTAACATGTTGTATCTTATTGGATCTTATATGTGATAGTATAAACAAAAACTTTTATAGACAAGGAGATTATACAGAAACCATTGTTCATTTTCTGTTAGTTGATTCTAAATACCCTGTAATACTGTCATTCTCTTGAATGGTTTTATGTTGTTCTGATATATTTGATGCTACAGTATATGACATTATACTCAAAGATTTCAAGGAAAGAGACAATATGGTGACTACTTTTATGTCAGGATTATGTTGTGTTGAAACGCTATTTTGCTTAAATGTTTATGTTTTGATCTGCACTATTTTGTTGTTATGCCCTCTTTTTTCTCAATCTCCATTTTATTATTTACTTTTTAATTTTTATCCTTTTAGTTAAGGGAAGAATAAATAAAAAATAGTAGGATATATTATAGTAACCCACTTTGATTTACTATTAACTTGATTTGAAGCCCTGTGTTGCTCTCACCATCTTGTTTTGAGTGATGTTCCTCTATTCTGTTTTGCTTGATAGTACCAGGTTCAAAAGTTTAGGAAACAGCTATGAAGCTAGTGGGATTCATTATGACGCCCATTCTGGTTGACTATTATCTATTTTTGAAGACCCGTAATGTCTCCAATGTTTTGGTTTTGTTTGTTTCATTCTTTACTGTTTTGTTCAATTTTATTATAACTGATGATATAGGAAACTCTATTAGAGATAGTGGGAGGCATTATGGTAACCATTGTTGATCACCTTGTATTATGTTTTTACATTATCTATTATGTCCACCCTTGTGATTTGACTGACTCTGTTCTGTTATGTCACATTTGGTTTTACTCTCTTCCAAAAAAAGTAATAAAAACTGTGGGAGCCATAAAACCCAAAATGTGTAATAGTCATTGTACAAAAGAGAGGAAAAGAAAGTGCTCTAAATGATATAACTGCATGTATGTTTAAATGTATAAGATAGACAATGATATTACTGAGTTTTGTTGGATTATTTAGCAAAACTGTTTGTTCTCACTGTTTGAATGTCCACTATACAAGCTTTAATTTTGTAACTTGAACAAATAATTCTAAGAAGACAATATGTAATCCATTAACTAGTGATTTCCTACTGTTTATTTTTTCTGAATTTTGTATAACTTGTACCCTTTTTCTGCTTTTTTCTCCTTTTTCTCCTTAAATAAAATTAAAAAAAAAAGAAATAGTTCCTCAAGTCATAGGATCAAAGCATACAAAGTGGACATTTAAACCGTGAGACTGCAAACAGTTGTGTTCAATGATCCAACCAAAACTTAATAATATTGTTATCTATCTTACACACCTAAACACACTTGCAGTTGTATCCTTTAGAGCACTTCTTTTTCCTCTCTTTTTTTACAATAAAATTTACACATTTTGGGTTTTATTTCTCCATAGTTCTTATTACTTTTTTTTGGAAGAGTATAAAATCAAATATGACAAAACAAAGCTGTCAGTCAAAACCAAGTCAAAACCAGACATAGCACATGATGTAAAAACAGAGTACAAGGTTATCAACAATGGTCACCATAATGCCTCTTGCTTCCTTAAAAAGAGTTGCCTATATCATTAGGTATTATAAAGTTGAACAAAACAGTACAGAACAAGACCAATAAAACCTAAACATTGTAAACATTATAGGACTTCAAAAGAAGATAATAGTCAAACCAGAATGGGCATCATACTGAATCATATTGCCTTCGACGTAGTTGCTTGTACCCTCAAACTTGGTACTATCAAACAGAATGGAACAGAGTCTAATCAGTCAAAAGAAGATAGTGAGAGTAATACGGGTCTTCAAATCACGTTAATAGGAAATAAAAAAGTTACTATAATATATCCTGCTAATTTTTAAATTTTTTCCCCTTAATTAAAAAAATAAAAAATGAAAAAAATAAATAATTTTTTAATGAATATGGGAGAGATTGAGGTAAAAGAGGACATAACAACATAACAATACCAGTCAAACCAAGACAGTTTCAGCAACCTACTGGTTCACCACCAAATAACTTGACTTAATATTACTTACCATAGTGTCACTTTCCTTGAAATATTTGAATACAACTTTGTATACTATAGCATCAAACATATCAAGACAGTGTGAAACCATTCAAGTGGATGAAAGTATTACAGGCTATTTAGAACCAGCTAACAGAAAACAAACATTGGCTTCTATATTATCTCTTTGCCTATAAAAATTTTTGTTTATACTATCACATCTAATAAAATTCAGTAAGATACAACATGATAAAACCAATGGAGACAGAAGAGCAATAGTTTGGTGGGGTTTCAAAACAAGATGATATTAAATCAGCATTAGGTATAATGATATCTTGTTTTCTTCAAAATGGCTGTTCATTTCATTACAGGCAGTAATATCATGCAGCCCATAATGAAGCCATTCCAATTAATGAGTGAAAACTTCATAAGGCTTCAAAGCCACATAATGTAGAGTCATGATTACCACATTCTTTTATATATTTGAATCATTTCTTACACTAGTGAAACTATTTGGTCTTCACACATGTGAGTTTGATTTATTTCACTTATGAGTATGGTCTCAAGCTGTGCCCACTTATTTATAAATATCTCAATGTGATCCTTTTTTATAGCTGAGTAGTACTCCATTGTATAAAAATACCACAACTTTTTTATCCATTCCTCAGTTGATGACACTTGGGTTGTTTCCAAGATCTGGCGATTACAAATCTTGCTGATATAAACATAGCTGCACATATATCACTGTGGTATGATGCTTTCAGTTCTTCTGAGAATATTCCTCAGAGTGGAATAGCTGGAAAAAATGGGACTTCCAATCCCAGCTTTTTGAGAAATCTCCAGACTGACCTCTACAAAGGTTGTACCAGTCTACACTCTCACCAACAGTGCAGGAGAATTCCTTTTCCCACACAGCATCTCCAGCATTTGTTGTTGTTGGTTTTATTGATCCTGGCCATTCTTTCAGGAGTGAGATGGAATCTCAGTGTGGTTTTAATTTGCATTTCTCCAGTGCCTAATGATGATGAACATTTTTTTCATGTATTTATTTTCAATTTTTATTTCTTCATCTGAGAAGTGTGTATTCATCTCAGATGCCCATTTTTGGATTGGATCTTTGAATTTTGGGGGACTGAATTTTTTTAAATTCTCTATATGTTTTAGACAAAAGCCCCTTGTCTGAGAGAGAGTTCACTAAGATCTTTTCCCAGTTTGTGGGTTTTCTTTTCACTATACTGGCGATTTTTTTTGACATGCAGAAATTTTTTAATAAGAAGTGGTCCCAGTTATTGATTCTGGGAAGTATTTCCCATGCAGTTTGAGTACTGTTCATGAATTGTCTACCAACCCCTATGTCTTCAGTGTTTCTACCCAATTTGTCTTCCAATAGATTTAGTGTTTCTGTTTTAATGTTCAGATCTTTGATCCATTTAGATTTTAATTTAGTACATGGTGATAGGCATGGCTCTAGTTTTAGTTTTCGGCAAATGGAGAGCTAGTATTTCCAACACATTTTATTAAAGAGACTGTCATTCTTACAGTGATACTGCTTGCCCTGGATCTTAGAGGAGACTTGGGACTTGGACTATTCACCAATGCTGAAACTATTAGGACTTTGGCAACTTTTGGAGCTGGACTAAATATCTTTTGTATAAAGGATGTACACATGAGTCCTGGGGGCCAGGTGTGGAATGTCATGGTTTTGTCTGTGTCCCGCAGGCCTCATAGATTGCATTGTGCATTTGTGATTGTTTCATTGTCTAGTGCTTGGGTTGATGGTGTCAGTGCTACACCCACATAGGGGTGGAGCTAGGATGTGATATAATGGCAGGAAGAAGATGTATCTTGCTCTTTGCTGGTTCCTGCCTGCTGTTTGCAGCTGCCATGAACAGCAGCTCTACCATGCTACCCTGCCTTGGAGCCAACTGAGTATGGACCAAAACCTCCAAAAACTGTAAGAAATAGACCTTTCCTTCCCCAACTTTGGGCTTCAGGTATTTAGTCTCAGCGACGAGTAAAAAGTAACTAAGGCAGTATTTTAATGTTTAAAAACCTTCATGTTAAAATTTTAAGGGTTTTGATTCTAACTTAGTAATGTAACATATGTGGGCTTAGCTTCTCAGGAATGGGTTTCAAAAAGGCAATCTTAAAGCAGCACATGATTGGAGCCCACTTCTAAACTAATCTAGCAGGGGAAGATTCCAGGAGTTGTTTTAGCATCTACAAAGATATTTCCTTATTCAGTATTTTTATTTACTTTCCAGGCCAGTGATTTCTTTTGCAAGCATGGGATTTTAGTAACATGACCTAAAATTCATGTTATTAATGCCTCCCAAAGGAGCTGTGGAAATGTTTTTCTTCTGTAAAGAGTCTTAATGTTATTTTGATGGATACTGATTTAAACCCATATATCCTGTTGGGATTTTTAAACCTCATCTTTTAAAAGATTCATCTCATTGTATAATAGTTCACAAATATTATCTATATTTTGATGAATAATACATAAATTTTCAACATCTTATCTGACAGAAAATCACATTAAGCTTACGTTTATTCCACAATTTCCCCAGATTTTATTCCAATAACGGTTATCAAAGCCCAAGAATTTCTCACTTTCAGGAGACTACATCAACCACAGTACAAAAGAATACATGTGATGTAGAGCTATTATGACGAGAATGATAGATATTACAGTAGGCATTGTTGATTTTGCTTGTCTAGATTTCAAAGTTTGCAATGCCTTTACTATACAGTTTTAATTCTTTTTATACTATTTTCCTTTGTATATATTCATTGTGTGTGAAAATATAGACAACTATTTAGAAGAAAGAAAAAGACATTCTAACAGCCACTATTGATCTCCAGACTAAGAAAAATATTTTAAATAAATAGATTACAATATAGGGAAAGTGTAACATTTCAGATAAGAACTGTTGATGAGGAGAAACTATTTTAATTGAAGAATGTGTCTGAAAAGGCTGTGTCTGAAAATGGATCAGTAAGACATGCACAGGCTTATCACAGGAGAGAGATTCATGAAGACCTTATGAGAAACACAATTTTATTTTATTATATGTTATATAATGAATCTGACAGTTCTTCCAAACTGAACAACCACATTCATTTTTACAACAATTGACATATATAATGATTATTGCATTGCCCAAATATTCTACACCAACTTTTCATTATTATGCTGTAGTTTTCAGGCACAGATTTGTGTGCAATGTACTAAGTATTGTGTGGAGTACAGGATGAGCAGTGTAAATAACACTCCACAAATAGTGGAATGCACAAATACAATTTCTTAGTACCCTAAGTTTAATACAAATGTAACATAATTCCTGAAAGAATTTTCGAGTGAGATGATTACTGAGAGAAGAAAAACTTAGATAAACTAATGTTAATACAAAGCAGAAGCATTTATTTTTCTAAAAATATGTTTCAACATGTAACAATTCACATAGTATGTATTTACATTTCCTTACAGTAAGAATAATTCTGGTTGTTTCTTCATTTTTTAACAGAATTCAAAACATAACCATGTTCCAGTGGCATATATTTTCATCTCATATGAAGCACTGGATGTGGGGAGTGGCTCAGAATGGCTGCTGCTGCCCTGCTCCACCCACCTGAGGGCATTTTGTGTATCAGCTTACATTTCTCATGATCCTCCCCTTGCCTACAATGCACATGATGTAAGCAACTTCCCGCTTCGGCCTACATTTCCCCTGATCCTCATGTCTGCCTACATTACCCATAATCCTCTCCTGCTTATGTCATATATGCAGATGTGATGATGACCTATCAGATAACACTCCATGCCCTCTTCCTGCCCCATTGGCCCGCCTCCACCCATCATAAGTTGTAGCCATTTTAAGAATAAATGAGACTCGATTGGAATCTCAACCTGTCTCCATCTCTCTTTTCTCTTGCCCAGCCCCCATCTCCATCCCCTCTCCAGGTGAAGGCCCATGGACTGATCCGCAGGATGGATCAAGTGGTGCCCATTGTGGGACAGACCTGGCACAAGGGATAATGATGTGGGACCATTCAAAGGGGTAAAGTGCCCGCTGGCGTGACTGTTTCAGAACTTTGTTCCTGTGATCTGTGTGGACAGCCACCTTATGTCTAGCCTGAATCATGGTAGGTGAACGGAATTAGCATGGGCAAGCACTTAGTGAGCACGAATTGTTCGTGAATGGCCTCAGGGAGGCACTCAAGATTAGAGGGATTAAGGTTACGTCAAAAGATTTGATACAGTAGTTTCAGTTTATACATTCAGTGTGTCCATGGTTCCCACTAGAGGGCACCATTGATTCAAACAAGTGAAAAAGAAGTAGGAGATGCTCTTAAAGATTATTATGGGGTTTTTGGCCCCAAAAAGATTCCGGTAACTGCCTTTTCATATTGGATTTTAATCTCTGAGCTGCTGACACAACGTCACACAGATCCCCAGGTCACGGAGACGCTCGCCCAGGGTGAGACTGCATTAGCTGCCTCCCAAAATTGTACTCCGCCACCACCAGACTTATCTAAGGCACCCAGCCCTCCTGGCTCTGTGGTCCTTGATATCCTGGAGCCTTCTCAAGATGGTGACATGCTGTCACTCCCTTTGTCTGGAGGCCACGAGGGTACTCAAAATGGTGTGCGCTGCCCCAGGACTCAAAATGGCGTGTACTGCCCCAGTACTCAAAATGGTGCTGCCTCCATACTGACTCTGGTGGTGAAAAAAAAATAGAGGCTGGAGGTTTAGCTCAGCGGCATAAGTGCCTGCCTTGCAAGCAGGCAGTTGTGAGTTCGATCCCTGGTACCGATAAAAAGGAAAAAGACAAAAAAAAAAAAAACAAAAAACCCAAAAATGGCGATTAGATAATGCAGAAGAAATTCATTCTAAAACCAAGTCAAGAAAACAACTGGGTAGGATCATGCTGAAAGGAGATAATACTACTCTGACTAGAAATGATCAGTGAATTAAGACAGCAGTGAGAAGCAATGGCAGGCAATTAAGATAAATGTCAATTACAGTGTGTACCCATATAAAAAAGGCAGCTGATTAAGTGGTTTGCCTTGGGAGTATTTGTAAAATGTTTGTTTATATTGTTTTATCTACCCTTATGTTTTTACTTAGGGCAATAAATGTAGGGTTGTTTTTATTTAAAAAGACAAAAAAAAAAATGGCACTGCCACGCTCCCTTCTCCATACGGCCCTATCTACCCTGGAAGTGGGAGCTTATCCATTCTTACAAGTCAAGGTTAAAAAAAAAAAGAAATGGGAGCTTAGTCGCTGGAAAGACCAAGAGGTGGTTTAGACTTGGGTAGGATCAGGAAGTCCATGGTTTGCGCCCACACCCTGTTAGTTCTTTCCAGGGCTCCAGTGTCCCAGACAAAGTCAATTCTACCTTTGTCCCACAGCAACAGGGGGCAGATCATATTGTAACTCCCTGGGAGAATATTTTGGGGCTGTGAAACAGTTGCAACAGGACGGCAACTCGCCTTCCCCGATAAACACCTTAATCTGACATGGGGGCCGCCAGGGTGCAGCCTAGATGACTACCCACTAGCCAATCAAAGACCCTGTCAGGTTCTAAAAGTCACTGTCACCACTCCTGAAGACCCTGGCTGGCTGACAGGATGCACATGGGGACTTCGAGTCTATGAGTCAGGCAGATAGGGGAAATCTTATTCTCATAAAAAAGGTTCCCTTACAGATTTCATCCATGCCCATAGGCCCAAATCCTGCTCTAAAGCCAAAATATAATCCAAATCCAAAATACAATCAGTCCAATACAGATCCTGTTACTGCTGTTCAAACAACCACAGTAAGGACGCTATCTCCGGAGCCCAGCCTGTTTGGGACTGCCGAGCCTAGCCATCGGTGTGCAGAGGAGGGGCTGGGTGGAACTGGGCGCCTGCATCAGCCTCCCCGTGTGTCTGGAGGACTGTGGATATCTCAGCAAGCAGGAAGGGATCGCAGGTAATGGAGGCACCGCGGCCTGTGGTGAGTGCTCAGCACACTCTGCCCAAATCCCAGACTGTCCGGGACCCTCCAGGCTTCTGGGTGCAGTGAAGTGGAGAAGTGGGTGTGAGGCCTCTACGTCCGCCTCCCCATGCCGGCTGCACTGGGAGAACTGCTGAGCTTCCAACGGGTGGGCAGGCCCATGCTATCCCCGGAGAACAGCCTGTTTTGGGCGCCTGCATCGGCCTCCCCATGTGTCTGGAAGACTGTGGATGTCTCCGCGGGTGTTGGAGCATTGTGGGTTCCGGAGGCCCTGCAGCCTGAGGTGAGTGCTCAGCGCATTCTGCCCAGAGCCCAGACTGTTTGGGTCCCTGCAAGCTTCCAGGTGCAGTGAAGTGGAGAGGTGGGCTTTAGGCGTCTACATCTGCCTCCACATCCCAGCTGCGATTGGAGAGCTGTGGAGCTTCCAATGGGCAGGTGGGCACAGAGTGTCCCTGAGCCCAGATTGTCTGGAACTGCGGAGTTCTGAGCAGGCAGAGGAGGGCCATTGGTTCTGCAGGCCCAGTGGCTTGGGGTAGCATGGTGCCAGAGTCTCAGTAGCTGGAAACATAGAAGGGGATTTCCAACAGACCCTGAGGAAGCTTTCAAATAACACATGAAACACAGAAATATAGGAAAATGACAAAATGAAAGACCAAATTACAACCTCAAACCTCCAGCCCATCTCAAGAAACCCTAGGAGCAATGTATGTATATAGAAGAAAATATATGCAATTCACCTCAAATATTGGACACAATAGCTACTGAAATTAACAAGTGACTCCAGGAAGCTTTAAAGAAATTCAAACTTGAAATAATTTCCCAGGTAAAAGAAGAAGTGATAAAAGAAATGAAAGAGATTCTGAATATATCTAAAGAA
Source organism: Cavia porcellus (assembly GCF_034190915.1). NCBI lineage: Eukaryota > Metazoa > Chordata > Mammalia > Rodentia > Caviidae > Cavia > Cavia porcellus. Next base: position 26,955,496 of record NW_026947490.1, on the reverse strand, counting down.
AACACAGATAAAAAATTGGAGGAACTAAACAAAAAGATAGAATCCCTAGACGAGCAATATAAGAAACAAACAGAATACATAATGCAGATGCACAGAGATATACAGGAAATAAAAAAACTCCACTGAAAGTTGTAAAAACCACCTTAATGAAAGTGAAGATAGAATTTCAGACCTTGAAGACAGGATTGCAGCTAGTGAACAGGAAAGGAAAGATCTTTTAAAAATAACAAGAAAACAGGAAATGACAATTCAACAACCGCAAGAGGATGCAAAGAAAAATAACATAAGATTGATAAGTATTAATGAAAGAGAGGGAGACAACATGAAGGATGTCAGGAGGATATTTAGAGAAGTAATAGCTGAAAATTTCCCAAGCATGAGATCAGAAACCGACATCAGGATCAGTGAAGCATACAGAACTCCAAATAGTCATAACCAAAATAAAACTACATCCAGACATATAATAACCACCATCCCAGAAATCCAACACAAGAATAGATTATTAAAAGCTGTCAGAGAGAAAAGACAGATCACTTATAAAGGAAAACCTATCAGAATCACAGCAGACTTCTCAGCACAAACAATAAAGTGAAGGAGAGCATGGAGTGAAGTATTCCAGATCCTAAAGCAAAATGATTTCCAACCTAGACTGATGTATCCTATAAAACTATCATTCAAAATTGATGGTGAAATACGATACTTCCATGACAAAGAACAGCTGAAGAACTTCATGAACACCAAACCAACCCTGCAAAAAATATTGAAAGACAGTTTAGATTCACAAAGGAAAAAACCACTAAGCAAAGCAGATAACTAAACAGATCAGAAAGAGAAACATGCAACAGCACAGAGATAAGATGTCAACAGTAAACCAGCATTTAACAGTAATAACCATTAATGTAAATGGTCTCAATGCACCAATCAAAAGAAACAGACTAGCAGAATGGATCAAGAAACAAAATCCAACCATATGCTGTTTACAGGAAACCCATCTAACCCAGAAGGATACTCACAGAGTGAAAGTCAAAGGATGGAAAACAATACTTCATGCAGCAGGAATCCAAAAAAAGGAAGGAGTAGCCATTCTGTTTGCAAACAACGTGAACTTTAGACGAACAATGATCAGAAAGGACAAAGAAGGTCACTACATACTCAGGGGAAAACTCCAAGAGGAAGAGATAACTATCTTAAATATATATGCACCAAACTCCAGAGCACTCAGTTATATAAAACAACTATTAACAGAAATGAAAACTCAAATTACCAGTAACACAATTGTAACAGGAGACCTTAATACGCCATTAACACCAAGGGACAGATCAACCAGACAGAAAATGAGCAAAGAAATAACAGAACTGGATCACACCTGCAAACAAATGGATTTGGTAGACATATACAGAATGTTCCACCCAACAACATCAGAAGTCACATTCTTCTCAGCAGTACATGGGTTATTCTCTAAAATAGACCATATATTAGCTCACAGAACATATTTAAGCAAATGCAAAAGAGTTGAAATCATCCCTCGCATGTTATCGGATCATAGTGCTCTGAAATTAGAAATTAATGATAAAAGATACTGCAAAAATCCCGCAAACACATGGAAACTGAATAACACACTCTTGAGTAATCAGTGGGTCACAGAAGAAATTAAACAATACCAAAAAGAAAATGAAAATCCAGATACAACTTACCAGAATTTGTGGGATGCAATGAAAGCCATCCTGAGAGGAAAATTTATTGCACTGAGTTCCCACATCAGGAAAACAGAACCAATACAAATAAATAACTTGATGCTACACCTCAAACAGCTAGAAAAAGAGGAACAAGTCAAGCCCAAAGCCAAAAGAAGAGAGGAAATTATAAAAATCAGAGCAGCAATCAATGCAATAGAGACTAAGAAAACAATCCAAAGAATCAACAAATCAAAGAGTTGGTTCTTTGAAAGAATAAATAAAATCGATAAGCCCCTAGCCAACCTTATTAAAAAAAGGGAAGAAAAAGCTCAAATTCATGCAATAAGAAATGAAAAAGGTGAAATCACTACAGACCCAATAGAAATACAGAAGATCATCAACATCTATTTCGAAAACCTCTACTCTCAAAAGTTTGATAACACAGAAGATCTAGACAGATTCTTAGAAACATATGAAGCACCAAAGCTAGATCAAGAGGATGTAAAACTGCTTAATAACCCAATCTCTGTTAATGAAATTGAAAATGTAATGAAGTCCTTACCTACAAAGAAGAGCCCAGGCCCAGATGGATTCACTGCAAAATTCTACAAGAAATACAAAGACCTAATGCCGACACACCTCAAACTATTCAATGAAATTGAAAGGGAAGCAATCCTTCCTAAGTCAGTCCTGGAAGCAAATATTACTCTAGTACCAAAACCTGAGCAAGACCCAACTAAAAAAGAGAACTATAAACCGATCTCCCTAATGAACACAGATGCAAAAATCCTCAATAAAATATTGGCAAATAGGATGCAGCAAATCATCAAGAAGATTATACACCATGACCAAGTGGGATTTAACCCAGGAATGCAAGGATGGTTCAACTTGCATAAATTAATAAATGTAATCCACCATATCAATAAAGCCAAAAACAAGAATCACATGATCATTTCTATAGATGCAGTAAAAGCCTTTGATAAGGTCCAACATTTATTCATGATAAGAACTTTACAGAAAATTGGAATAGATGGTCTTTACCTCAACATAATAAAGGCCATTTATGACAAACCAACAGCCAGCATCATACTAAATGGCCAAAAATTGAAAGCCTTTACTTTAAAATCGGGCACAAGACAAGGATGTCCTTTATCACCACTCCTATTTAATATAGTACTGGAAGTACTAGCCAAAGCAATTAGGCAAGAGAGAGAAATAAAATGGGTAAAGATAGGAGAAGAAGAATCTAAATTATCATTGTTTGCTGATAACATGAAACTCTACATAGAAGACCCCATAAACTCCATTTGAATAATCTTAGATACAATAAATAGTTTCAGTAATGTGGCTGGATACGAAATCAATACTCAGAAATCAATAGCATTCCTATACATGAACAACAAAATCACAGAGAGGGAAATAAGAGAAACTACACTCTTCACATTAGCAAGCAAAAAATGAAGTATTTAGGAATTACTCTTGCGAAAGAAGTGAAATACTTATACAGTGAAAATTATACTACACTGAAAAAAGAAATTGAAGATGATTTCAGAAAATGGAAAGACATCCCTTGCTCATGGATAGGAAGAACAAACATTGTGAAAATGGCCATTCTCCCAAAACTGTTATACAGATTCAATGCAATCCCAATAGAAATACCATCAATATACTTATAGATATAGAGAAATCACTGCTAAATTTCATCTGCAACCAGAAGAGACCTATAATAGCAAAGGCAATTCTAAGCAGCAAAGACAAAGCAGGAGGCATCACAATCCCTGACTTGAAGTTATACTACAAAGTAACAGTAGTAAAATCAACATGGTATTGGAATCAAAACAGAGCCGAAGATCAATGGAATAGATTAGAAGATACAACCACAACTACAAACACACTCAACCACCTTATCTTTGATAAACGAGCCAAGCAGGTTCACTGGAAGAACGACAGTCTTTTTAATAAATGGTGCTGGAAACACTGGCTCTCCATTTGCCGAAAACTAAAGCTAGACCCATGTCTATCACCATGTACTAAATTAAAATGTAAATGGGTCAAGGATCTGAATATTAAAACAGAAACACTAAATCTATTGGAAGACAAATTGGGTAGAAACCTTGAAGACATAGAAGTAGGTAGAGAATTCATGAACAGGACTCAAACCACGCAGGAAATACTTCCCAGAATCAATAACTGGGACCACTTCTTATTAAAAAGTTTCTGCATGTCAAAAGAAATCTCCAGCATAGTGAAAAGAAAACCCACAAACTGCGAAAAGATTTTAGTGAACTCTCTCTCAGACAAGGGACTCTTTTCTAAAACATATAAAGAATTAAAAAAACTCAGACCCCCAAAATTAAAAAATCCAATCCAAAAATTGGCATCTGAGATGAATACGCACTTCTCAGATGAAGAAATGCAAATGACAAATAAACACATGAAAAAAGGTTCATCATCACTGGTCATTAGAGAAATGCAAATTAAAACCACACTGAGATACCATCTCACTCCTGAAAGAATGGCCAGGATCAAGAAAACCAACAACAAATGCTGGAGAGGCTGTGGGGAAAAAGGAACACTCCTACACTGTTGGTGGGTGTATAGACTGGTGCAGTGTTTGTGGGGGTCAGTCTGGAGATTTCTCAAAGCACTGCGAATTGAAGTCCCATTTATTCCAGCTATTCCACTTCTACGCATATTCCCAGAAAAATTGAAAGCATCATACCACAGTGATACATGTGCAGCTATGTTTATATCAGCACAATTTGTAATTGCCAGATATTGGAAACAACCCATGTGTTTATCAACTGAGGAATGGATAAAAAAGTTGTGCTATTTCTATACAATGGAGTGTTATTCAGCTATAAAGAAGGATCACATTGAGATATTTATCAATAAATGCGCGCAGCTTGAGACCATACTCATAAGTGAAATAAATCAATCTCGCATGTGTAAATACCAAATAGTTTCCCTAATGTAAGTAATGATTCAAATATATAAAAATATGTGGTAATCATGACTCCCCATTATGTGGCCTTGAAGCCTTATAAAGTTTTCACTTATTAATTGGAAAGGCTTTATTCTGGGCTTCTTGATATGGAAATATTTGAAGCTATTGTATACGAAGTGTTATTCAAATATTTCAAGGAAAATGACAGACACTATGGTAACTACTATTAAGTCGGGTTATTTGGTCGTGAAGCACTAGGTTGCTGAAACAGTCATGCTTTGACCTGTATTGTTATATTGTTATGTTCTGTTTTATCTCAATCTCTCCCTTATTCTTTAAAAAATTTAGTTATTTGTTATGTTTTTTTAAAGTGGAAAAATTAAAAAAATATTAGCAGGATTATATAATAGTAACTTTTTTTTGATTTCCTATTACCTTGTTTTGAAGTCCTGTAATACTCCTACTATCTTGTTTTGACTGATTAGACTCTGTTACATTCTGTATGATAGTGTCAAGTTTGAGGGTATAGGCAGCTACTTTGAAGGCAATAAGATTCACTAAGATGCCCATTCTGGTTTGACTATTGTCTCCTTTGGAACTCCTGTAATGTTTACAATGCTTAAGTTTTATTGGTCGTGTTCTCTACTGTTTTGTTCAACTTTATAATATTTAATGAGATAGACAATTCTTTTTAAGGAAACAAGAGACATTGTTGATAACCATTGTTGATAGCCTTGTACTCTGTTTTACATCATGTGCTATGTCTATCCTTGGTTTTGACTGACTGCTTTGTTTTGTCATATTTGACTTTATTCTCTCCCCCCCAAAAAGTAATAAGAACTAAGGGGTAATAAAACCCAAAATGTGTAAATTTTGTTGTTAAAAAAAGAGGGAAAAAAAGATCTCTAAAGGATACAACAGCAAGTGTGTTTGGGGGTGTTAAATACCTGACCATATTAATGTTTTTGGTTGGATCATTGAACACAACTGTTTGTAGTCTCACTGTTTGAATGTCCACTTTGTATGCCTGATACTGTGATTTGAGCAACTATCTCTAAGATGATAATATGTAATCTATTAACTGGTGATTTCTTACTGTTTTTTTTTTTTTGTAGTTCTGTATTACTTGTACCCTTACACCACTTCGTTTTGTTTTGTGTTTTTCTCTTATTCCTTTTAAATAAAATAAAAAAAACCACACTAAATCACCCAATCATAAGGGTTTCTCAAGCCCCGGCACACCAGGCAGATCATATACCTGCCCCTCAATATTCACATTCTAACCTATTGAGTTTGATTAAAGGGGCATACACGGCCTTAAATCATACCCAATCTGATCTCACACAATCCTGTTGGTTATGCTTGGCTGCTCCTCCCCCATGTTATGAAGGAAAGGCCCTCAATTTAACCTTTAACAGTTCTTCTAGCTCATCTGCCTGTGACCTGGGCAATCACCACAAGCTGACTCTCCCTGGTGTCTCAGGTAGAGGGACTTGTCTTGGGGACTCCAGCCATCCACCAGCACTGGCAGCACGACTCTGTGCCCAGCTTCATTCAGAGTTCAAGCCAAATAATTACCTCATTCCACCCCCAGGTACGTCTTGGGCCTGCAATTTTGGCCTCTCACCCTATATAGCAACTACTGTTTTTAACAAGTCTACAGATTTTTGTGTTCTTGTACAGGTTCTTCCTCGCATAACCTTCCACCCAGGAGACTCCTACCTCCAGGTATTGCAGACTGGCTATATATTTAAGAGAGAACCCACGACACTCACCTTAGCTGTGTTACTGGGGTTCGGAGTCACAATCGGAATAGGAACAGGGACTATGGCTCTAAGGTTGGGAAATCAGCATCTAGCTCAATTACAGGCAGCAGTAGATCAAGATTTAAAAGAAATAGAAATATCTGTGATGGTTTTACAGGCATCCCTGATGTCTCTTTCTGAGGTAGTCCTACAGAATAGAAGAGGGCTAGACCTCATATTTATGAAGGAGGGTGGCTTATGTGCTGCCCTCAAGGAAGAGTGTTGTTTTTATGCTGACCACTCAGGAGTCGTCAAAGAGTCCATGAACAAACTAAGGGAGCATCTCAGAGAGAAAAAGAGAGCCTCAGAGAAACCACCTTCTCCTCCATGTGAGGGGGTCTCCTCCCTTACATTGCCCCCCTCTTGGGATCCCTAGCCGCCTTGCTGTTACTGCTTACTGTAGGACCTTGTATTTTTCAGAGGATCATGATGATCATTAATAACATTAATAACAGGATTGACACATTTATGGCAAAGCCCATTCAGGTACATTACCACCAGTTGGAAATGGCAGAACAACAAACTCATCGGGAAAGATCACCCACCAACGGCCCACATGATACTGTGGCCCAAATGCCCTGAGGCACTGGACAGGCGGCCAGAGACGGGCAACTAGGACACATATGTTGTGCCATCGGCCACCTAAGACAGGCCCAGGACCAACAGCTGTCCTGAAGGCCACAAATGGGTAAGGCTCGATTGGGTTCATATGAGGAGTACTTGACCCAAGACAGGCGCTGTCCTCCCAGGGCCTGCCATATTCCTAAAAAATATATAATAATAAGGGAAGAGATGTAGGGAGCAGCTCAGAATGGCTGCTGCTGCCCTGCCCCTCCCACCTGAGGGCATTTTGTGTGTCAGCCTACATTTCCCATGATCCTCCCCTTGCCTACAATGCACATGAGGTAAGAAACTTCCCGCTTCAGCCTACATTTTCCATGATACTCATGTCTGCCTACATTACCCATAATCCTCTCCTGCTTATGTCATATATCCGGATGTGACAGTGACCTATCAGATAACACTCCATGCCCTCTTCCTGCCCCATTGGCCCGCATCCACCCTATATAAGTTGTAGCCATTTTAAGAATAAATGAGACTCGATTGGAATCTCAACCTGTCTCCATCTCTCTTTTCTCTTGCCCAGCCCCCATCTCCATCCCCTCTCCAGGCGAGGCCCATGGACCGATCCGTGGGACGGATCAACTGGAGACAATATGTATGCTGTCAGTTTAGCCATTGAACACAGTGTTTGGAAAGATAAACCTAAACCCTGTAAAACAGAACAATTTGGAAAATGATTTATTGTTTCTCATAAAAAAGAAAGGACAGATGGTTGGATAACATGATGATAACACTGCACTAATTGCCAATAAGGCAGGAATTTCTTGTATGTAGAGATGTCAAAATAATTTAAAATGTTGTTTGAGCAATAGAAGAAAGTAAAGCAGCTCACCACCAAAACAGTGTTTTGATTTCTGCAGGTGTCTGGGAAGGGAGTCTATGGACATACTTGGCTCTCCTGTGGTATCAGTAGAGGAGACTCAACATGTAGAGGCTAGTGAAGAGCATGAGTGTCAAAAACACTAAATCAAAGGCCAATATGACACCTATATATAACCATGAAGACATAGTTGTCATCCATACAGTTTGGCAGTATACATGTGAATACCCACAACCAACAAAAGAAAAATTTCCAACTGCTACTTCATGTGGAATAACACTGATATAAATAAGCAAGTTGCTGATCCAAAAGATAAGCAAAGAAGATATAATCATTGCAGAGATTTTGGACTTCAACCATGCCCACTTAGAATTAACAGGGCTGATAGTGATGGCTTGAAATGTACTCATAAGTGAGGTAACACAGATGTAAACACCATGAGTAACTCTGTGCGCATACAAAATTACCTTACAATCAGCATCACCTAAAAAGAACCTTACTCCTTAAGATGCAGTGATATATGGTATAAGTATAACTATTACACTCAAACAGTTCACCACTGTCATGTGAATCGTAATGGAATCTATGGGTCTTGAAAGATGAAGTTTAAGAAGTTATATATCATAGGCACAAAGAGTGCAGAGTTTGCCACGACTCCAATGCAAACCTGAAATATGAAGAAGAAGCCTAAATAAACTGCACTGGGAAACATTTTATAAATGATATATTGATAGTTTAATGAGACAAGGCAAGAATAAAATGAAAACTGAAATATTTCAAAAATTGTAAAAATATTATGCTTGTCTAAAATAAAGACATGACAAGAATCAAGAAAGTGAAGCTCATGCACATTGCAAAGGAAATGGATTGACACAGGAAAGGAGCACAAAAATAAAATTGATAGAGGATATGCCAGTGTCCCAAAGGAAAATAAATCTATGTATTGCAAATGTATAAGAAAAATAAAGAATATCAAATTGATGTCTTTGGGCATTAAAAACAAAAATAGTGCAGAAGTTCAGGAGACAATGGTATATACAACTTTCCAAACAGATGTGGCTCTATGAGTAACTGGATTCCCTGGGATTCTCCAGAATGTTACAGAACAGAACTAGGTATTGTGGACAGAGAGGAAACCATGGACACACCCTCCATCCTACAAAACTAAAATGAGGCCTGTTGGCCATAAAAAAGCAAAATGCCTGTTTTGAGGAATTTCTCTAAAGAGTGTTGAAATGAATTTCATCTGTAAGCTCCTTTCAAATTTCTAAACTTTCTAAAAGGAACTATTTTTCTAACACGGAAAGTAAAATGCACACTCCACTTTGTTTTCAATTTTGATTGACATCCAATGCTTAAGTACTGTTTCATTTATCTTTTACATGAGAAGCTCAGAGTTTAAAAAAAGAGAAAAATAAAAAAACACAAAAATGTTTAAGATATTAGGGGAGATTAATGAACACAGATGAAAAAATCCTCAATAAAATATTGGCACACACGATGCAACAAATCATCAAGAAGAGTATACACCATGACCAAGTGGGGATTCATCCCAGGCAAGCAGGGATGGTTCAACATATGTAAATAAACAAATGTAATCCACCATATCAATAAAGACAAAAGTAAGAATCACATGATCATTTCTATAGATGCAGAAAAAGTTTTGATAAGGTGAAACCCTCATTCATGATAAGAACATTACAGAAAATTGGAATAGATGGTCTTTATATCAATATTATAAAGGTCATCGTTGACAAAGCAACAAGCAGCATCATATTAAATGGCCAAAAACTGAATGCCTTTGCCTTAAAATTAGGCACAAGACCAGGATGTCCCTTATCACCATTCCTATTCAACATAGTACTGGAAAGACAGCCAGAGGAATTAGACAAGAGAGAGAAACAAAAGGGGTAAAGATAGGAAAAGAGGATGTTAAATTATCATTATTTTCAGAGTACATGATACTCTTAATAGAAGACCCCCAAAACTCCATTGAAAGACATCTAGATATAATAAATAAATTCAGCAATTTAGCTGAACACAAAATCAATACTCAAAAATCAATAGCAGTCCTATACACTAACAACAAACTCACTGAGAGAGAAATAAAAGAAGCCACACCCTTCACACAAGCATCCCCAAAAATTAAATACTTAGGAATTTATCTCACAAAAGAAGTAAAAGATCTATATAGGGAAAATTATAATACCATAGAAAAAGAAATTGAAGTGGATATCAGAAAGTGGAAACACATCCCTTGTTCATGGATAGGATTCAATGCAATCCTAATGAAAGCACCATCTACATACAACAAAGATCTAGAGAAATCACTTCTCAAATTCATCTGGAACCAGAGGAGACCTAGAATATCAGAGGCAATTCTAAGCAGCAAAGTCAAGGCAGGAGGCATCACAATGCCTGACTTGAACTTATAGTGCAAAGCTACTGTAAAAAATATACATTGCACTGAAATAAAAATGAAGATATAGTTACAACTACCAACACACTAAACCATCTTATCTTTGCTAAAGGGTCCAAACATGTTCACTGGAAGAATGATAGTTTCTTTAATAAATAGTGCTAGAAATAATGGCTCTCCATATGCTGAAAACTAAAACTAGACGCATGACTATCACCATGTACTAAAATCTCTATGGGTCAAAAATATGAATATTAAAACAGAGACACTAAATCTATTGGAAGACAAATTAGGTAAAACTTCTGAACACATAGGGGTAGGTAGAGTATTCATGCATAGGAATCAAACCATATGGGAAATACTTCCCAGATTCAATAACTGGTGTCATGTCTTATTAAAAAGTTTCTGCATATCAAAATAAATCTAGCATAGTGAAAAGAAAACTCACAAACTGGGAAAAAAATCTTAGTGAACTGCCCCTCAGACAAAGGACTTCTGTCTAAAACATTTAAAAAATTAAAAAAATCAGACAACTGAAATTCAAAGATCAAATCCAAAAATTGGCATCTAAGATGAATACACACTTCTCAGATGAGAAAATGCAAATGGCAAATAAATACATGAAAAAAATGTTCATCATCTTTAGTCATTAGAGAAATGCAATTACAACAACACTAAGATTCCATCTCACTCCAGAAAGAATGGCCAGTATGAAGAAAACTATGAAGAAAACTACCAAAAACAAATGCTGGAGAGGCTGTGGGGAAAAAGGAACTCTCCTGCACTGTTGGTGGGAGTGTAGACTGGTTCAGCCACTGTGAAGGTCAGTCTGGAGATTCCTCAAAATCTGGGATTGGAAGTCCCATTCAACCTGGCTATTCCACTTCTAGGCATATTCCCAGAACTGAAAACAGCACACCACAGTGATATATGTGCAGCCATGTTTAGAGCAGCATAATTTGTAGTGGCCAGATCTTGGAAACAACCTAAGTGTCCATAAACTGAGGAATGGATAAAAACATTTTGGTATTTTTATACAATGGAGTACTACTCAGCTATAAAGAAGGATCACATTGAGATATTTATAAATAAATGGACGCAACTGGAGACCATATCCATAAGTGAAATCAATTATGCTCACATGTATAAATACCACAGTGTCTCCCTATTGTAAGAAATGGTAAGTGTATATAAGAGTTTATGGTAATCCTGATTCCCCAGTATGTTGTTTTGAAGCCTTATCCTGTTGGCATTCATTAGTTGGAATGGTTTTATCCTGGTTTGTTTGATTTTATTATCTGTCATTGTATGAACAACTATTTTGAAGAAAACAAGACATTATAATAGCCAGTGCTGATTTAATAACATCTTACTCTGAAGTCCTACCATGCTTTTGTTCTTCTATTTCCATTAGTTCTATCATATTGTATCTTATTGGATTTTATTATATGTGATAGTATAAACATATTTTCTATGGTAAAATTGATAATGTAGTATCCATTGTTCGTTCTGTTATTTGGTTCTGAATGCCTTGTAATACTTTCATTCCCTTTTTGGTTTTATATTATTTCATTATTTGATACTATTATATATGAAGATATGCTCATCTATTTCAAAGAAAGAAACATTATGTTAGTTACTGTTAATTATGGGTTTTCACAGTCAAATACTATGTTGCTTACATTGTTTTGATCTGATTTGCTTTGTTATGTCCTCTTTTGTCTTAATCTCTTTAAAATAAAAAAATTAAAAAATAAGATATTACAGGAGGGCCATGGTTTAGCTCAGCGGTGTAAACACCTGTCTGGCAATTGCGTGGTCATGAGTTCCTTCCCTGGTACCAAACATAATAGATAACGTTAGGGAAATAGAGAGTTAGTGAAGATAAATGGCATTAAGCTGTACTGTGTGCCTATATAAACCCATATAAGAAATGCAAGCATGAACTAAACAATGAATTTAAAGCAACAAAAAATCTAGGAAAGGCAAGACAGATAAAACTCTTAAGCAACAGTAAACAAGTCAAAAGGGTTAGGAGTAAAATAAATAAAATCAGAAATAAGGGAGGAGAGTTAGTGTTCCATTTGGCAGCATAAATATACAATTGAAACTACACAGAGAAGATTACCATGTCTAGTGCACAAGAAAATTCACCAAGTGTTCCATATTTTTGAATTCAAAGAGACCTTAGAGTGAAATATTTCATACCCTAAAAGAAAACAAGCTACAACCAAGATTAATTTAACAGAAAAAATTAACTTTCTAAGTCACTGGAGAAATAAGACACTTCCATGAGAAAGAACAAATGAATACATTCATGATAAGCAAACGAGCTCTCCAAAATGCAGTCAGATATTTTTAAAAAGAGATGAGGGGACCACAGTTCAAGGAATACCAAGAGAAAGAAGTCACCAGACAGGCCAAGAAATTAAAACAATTTTATAAAACACAGGAAAGAAAAGAGTCAAACTCATACAGATAGGAATGAAAAGCACGAAATCTCCATTGGATCCTGTGGAATTCCAGAAAACCTTTAGTGCCAGGTTGGAGAGTCCCTTACTTGAAATTATACTATGAAAACACTGTGTCAAAAAACTATGCTACTGGCATCAAAGTGGACCTATGGATCAGATCAGATTAGAAGATGCAGAAAAGACTCCAAAGGCACTCAGCACCTCATATTTCAGAAAGAGCTTGAAATATTCACTAGAAGAAACATAGACTCTTTTGTAAAATGATGATGAAAAAAATAACGTTCTTCATGCCAAACATTAAAACTAATCCTATGTCCCTCACCACATACTAAACTAAACTCGCAGTGGATCAGAGATGTAAGCACTAAAACATGAACACTACACAAACTGCAAGAGAAAATTGTTAGGAATCTTGAAGACAAGGTGTAGGTAATTATTTCATGAACAAAACCTCAGTCATATGGGAGATAATAAAGAATCAACAAAATCTTAAAAAGCCTTGCAGCAAAACAAATTACTAACAGAGTCAAATGATAACACACAGAGTGGGAAAAATTTTGGCCAATGGTCCCTCTGAAAAAAAGGCTAATAGATACAATGTATAAAGTATATTTAAGAAACAGACCTCCCAAGTTTAAAGACCGAAACTCCAAAAATGAGTATCTGAGATAGACATTTCTCAGAAGATGAAAGACAAATGACAAACATATATATCAAAAAAGTTGACATCACTAATCATTGAAGAGATGCAAATTAAGATAATGCTGAGGGTTCATATCACTCCAGAATGAATGGCTATCTTCAAGAAGTCAACAAATAACAAATACTGAAGGAGTCTTGGGGCAAAAAACATTTCTCCACCATTGGTAGGAGTGGATGGACCTGCAAACACTAGCAAGTTGATCTAGAGATTCCTCAAAAAATACTAGGATTAGAAGTCCCATTTACTCAGGTATTTTCTATTTTGCTCCTGGGTATCAACCTGGAAGAAGTAAAAACGTTGTACACAGTGACATATGCATATCCATGCTCATAACAGCACAGTTTGTAATAGCTAAATCTTAGTAGCAATCCAAATGCCTATAAACAGAGAAATAGATACAAAAGGTGTTAAATTTTAATATAATGGATTTTTACTCTGCCATAAAGCAGGATAAATTCCAAGGTTATTTTGGTGGTGGAGGGTTTGGTTTTTTTTGCTAAAAGGATGCAACTAATGACTATACTCATAAGCTAAAAAATCAAAGTGGCATGTGTAGACATCGTATGGTTTCCATAGTCTAAGAAACTGAAAAACTAAACTTAGAATATGGAAAATTCAGCATCTAAAATAGATGTTCTGACAGCAAAAGAAACTGTTCAACAGCAAATAACAACTGGGATGGATGAAAGAGAAAAGAAGGAAGAGAAAGGAAAGAATGTATATAAATATAAAAAGGCTATGATAGTAATTCAACTTACTTATTTTAATTCATTTAATAAAACTGTTTGTGTTTATACTGTTTCATCTGTTTTACATACTGATAACTGAAATCTAAATACAATATGCAATATGTTAACCCTTGCTAATATAATTTGAAATTATGTATCATTGTTTGTATTGTTTTTTCTCTTTAAGTTAAAAATAATTTCTATTTGCATGTCTAAAAAAGAATTATCTGTCCAAAATATTTCTAACAGTCAACCCAAACAATGGATAATCAATGCAACAGAGGAAGACAATATTCAAAGACACAACTGATTTTAACATTATAACTGGCAATAAATATATATAATAACTCCAACTGATGCATCATAGATGATAAAACAACTCATATTTTAGAGTGAATTTTACTTAGAAATAGAAAGCAGTTCGTTCTTCTGATATAGTATCAAAAAATTAAGCAGTATATTACTTGTACTTAAGGATTGATAGGTTTTCTTCATTTTGAAAAATGATGCAAGCAAAAATACATGTTTTCTTTATGTCTCTCCTCTTGATTTTACACAGACCTTACTATGATTTAACAAGAGCATAATCCAAAGTAAGTAGAAGAACATAACACCAGCCTGAGCATATACAAAGTTGGATGAGAAAAATTACTAAGTCATTGGATTTTTCAGAAATTGTTAAGGTTATTAGTAGCAATGTCAAAGCAATAAACATTTGGCTGTCTGTTTTTCATGAAAAATTATTTCAAATTACCGGTCAAGAGTGGCAGCTTTTCTGTAAAGGAATAACCAGACAAAAGGAAAAATATGAGAGTGAAGTACGCTAACTGCATCTACACAGTCTACCTGAAAAAAAAATCCTACTATTACATAAAATTAATGTGCATTAACCAAATATAAGAAAATAAAAAATAACAGCAAAATTTAAGTAGCATAATATAAAACCCGATGCAAAATTAATGTATGATGAAACATGTGAAGCCTCCACTTAGGACAGCATGGCATTAAACAGAATGATCATGCCTCAGTATTGTAAATGAAATATGCTCACCAATTTGAAATAGTTACAGAATCTACATTCATATTACCAAGAATGAGCTCATTCTATTCTGAAGTAGTCACAAATATAGACTAGATGATGCCAATAAGACATACAAGAAAGTAATAATATATAATTATGACTTTATAAAGATATTAAAATATGAGGAAATAAAATACTGGATGTAAATATTTTAACCACAAGTAAATATTGATTGAGGTATTAGAAATCAAGGGAACAATAATAACAAAGCCATACAGTGTTACAGATGTAACTTTTCACATGGATTCAAGAGAATTTTGCAAATGTTAACATTATGTTAATATGCCAATGTACATACAAGGAAGTGTGCTATTATTTAAACAAAATTCAATGACAACAATAATAGGTTTTCAGAGTATAAAATGTATTCATAGTAAAAGAATTAAAAGAGTGAAAATATTAAATCATAGAGAAAACAGAAGCACTATAAACAAAATTCAGAAAAGAATTTGTAGGAACATTGACAAAAAAAGAGATATTGGAAAGGTAAACGTGAAACATGGGAAACTCCACAAAAGCATAGATGTGGAAATGGGAATGTGGAAGACTTCCTTGTATCTCTCTCTCACCCTAAGTGCTCAGTGTGTGAGATCCTCACTTAAGGCAGCTGGCTTCACTCTGTCAGTTAGTCTCCTTACTGCCTGTAAGCCCCAGTGGCTGCATCAGAGCTGGAGTGAGAAGCTGCCTCCTCCCAATGGACATCAATCATGCTTTACCTACTGTCTCAGTAACCTTGTTTATTGTTCCATTTTGATGCACCCAGAGGTGAAGCAAATGGCCCCCCAGATGCAAACTCAACCTTCTGATGAATGTATAAGTGTGACAAAATAAGAGTTCCAAGTCTTTGTTTGAGGACATACATTTTCCCAAGTGGAGTGAATCAAAAAGTAAACTTTAGGATCGAGAAAGTTGTTGAAAGTTTCACCTAGCACATGAAAAATGCCACATCACCATCATCAGCCTAAACATGGAGTCTGACTCTAGTGAATACATGCAGATGCTTTCCCATTGGAGATGAGCTTGTCTCCTGCACTCATGGTGTGTTTGAACTACATTTCTCTTTCATTAACCCAAGCACTGTGTAACTCAGTACAGGGATACATTATTGTGCGATGCACTTGCTTTGCTATGCAAGCAATTTTTCATTTCAAACGTACTGAAAAAATTAGTTTAAAAATGCTTCAAAATATGCTATTTTATTTTTCAGAAAGATTCATTGACAGAATATTGCCAATAATGCTGATCACTCAAAAATAGATTCTTCTAAAATTAAGATATGTAGATCTATCACTTAGGATCACATAACCCTGAATAATGCACGTACACTAACTTTTTCTTTTGAAACCCTATGTAAATTTTTTCTGAAAACCTAGTTTCACATATTTCTTTTTAATTAACAGTTCTTTTATACATACACATGTAGCTCAGTGATACATTTCAATACACATATGCAAAATGTCCTGACCAGATAAGCATAATTGGTTCAAACGTCACTTCATACACTTCTCATTGCCTTTTGCTGGGACATTTAGAAACCTTCCAAACATGCATCTGGTAATATAAATTTAACTCTATTCCTTCATATATTTTTGCTGGGCTAAAGAATATATTAGTGGTTCTCCCTAAAATATAGCATCAGCACACAAATGATATATTCAGTCTCTCCTCTTTGCATTCTGTGCTCCTGATTATTAATGTGGTTCCCTCTGATTCTATGAAACCAACTTTTTAAAATAAATATGTGGAGAAGCAAGGCCCAAACACCATACTCTGCAGGTTTATCCTATTCTAGAGATCCTGAACTCCATCAAATGAGGAGCAGGGCATTGACACAGAAACCCTAAATCTGTTCGAAGACAAGTGCTGTAAAAATCTTGAAGATATGGGGGTAGGTAGAGAATTCAGAACAGGAATCAAACCACACAGAAAATATGACTCAGAGTCCATAATTGAGATCACATCTGATTAATCAGTTTCTGCATGTCAAAAGAAATCTCTAGCATAATAAAAAGAAAACTCACAAACTGGGAAAAATCTTAGTGATCTATTCCTCAAAGGACTTCTGTCTAAAACATATAAAGAATTAAAAAACATCAAACCTAGGAAATTGAAAGATGCAACTGAAAAATGGGCATATGACATGAATACACATCTTCTCAGATGAAGAAATACAAATGGCAAATAGATACATGAAAAAATGTTCATCATCATTAGTCACTAGAGAAATGCAAATTAAAACAACACTGAGACTCTGTTTCACTCCAGAAAGAATGGCCATGATCAAGAAAACTGCCAAAAACAAATGCTGGAGAGGCTGTGGGGAAAAAGAAATTCTCACAACCAGATGTTGGAAACAACTTAAGTGTCCAAAAACCGAGGAGTGGATATAAAAGTTGTGGTATTTTTACACAAGGCATACTACTCAGCTATAAAGAATGATCACATTGAGATATTTATAAGTAATTGGATGCAACTTGAGACCACATTCATAAGCAAAATAAATCAAACTCACATGTATAAATAACGTACAGTTCGGTAATGTAAGAAATGGTAAGCGCACATAAAAGTTTATGGTAATTACGATTCCCCATTACATTGCTTTAAAGACTTATATACCTTCCATTCATTAGCTGGAATGGTGTTATCCTGGTTTGTTTGATTTTATTATCTGTTGTAGAGAGCGGTGCGACCGCCCCGCTGCTGTCTCCCCGCCTCTCCCTCCTATGGGCACATAATGCACCTGCCTACATTAACCATAATCCTCTCCTACTTACCTCATGTACATGGACGTGACGATGACCCATCAGATATCACCCCATAGCCTCTTTCTGTCCCACCGGCCCACCCCTGCCCTATAAAAGCAGCGACCACTTTATCAATAAATGAGGCTTGATTGAATTCTCTCTACTGGTCTCCGTCTCTCTGTCTCCGGCCCTATCTGTGTTAATCCCTGTTCCTTCTCCAGGAAACTGTCCTACAGATCTGGATTGACCCATAGGCCAGGTCAATCTGTGAAGGTATATACAGCTATTTTGAAGAAAAGAAGACATTCTAATAGCCAGTGCTGGTTTAATATCATCTTGATTTGCAGTCCTACCATGCTTTCATTCTTCTGTTTCCACTGGCTCTATCATGTAGTATCTTATTGGATTTTATCATGTGGGGTAGTATAAACAAATATTTCATGGATAATGAGATAATAGAGAAGCCATTGTTCATTTTCTGTTATTTGGTTCTGAATTCCCTGTAATACTTTCATTCTCTTTAATGGTTTTATACTATTTTGTTATGTTTGATACTATTTTGTGTGAAGGCATTCTCAACTATTTCAGAAAGAGACATTGTATAGCTACTGTTATATTGGCTTGGCTTGTAGTGAAATACTGTGTTGCTTAAATTGTTCTCTTCTGGAAAAAAACCTATACTTGAAAAAGTTGGAAAGACGTATATTTAAGCAAATACTTTGTGAAAACTGGCGTAGCACCTCTCCAGGAGAGCAAATAAAATATTCATATTGGAAAAAATCTAATTGCTCATGGCAGCATCAAATGTGAAATTACCTTGATTTGATTTGGTTGGTTTATTTTTTAATTTTTTATTTTAAAGAGAAGAAAACAAAACAGAAAGCAAATCAGAACAGAACAATGCAAGCAACACAGCACTTCACAAGACCACAGGATATACACAGGGGCTACCACAGTGTCTCTTGTTTTCTTCAAAATTGTTGACTCTACTTCCACACACAGTAATAGCAAACAAAACAAAATAGTATAAAAATATTCAAAAGAACGAAAGCATTACAGGACGTCAAAGCCAGATAACAGAAAAGGAATAATGGCTACTAAAATATCTCATTTTCCTCAAAACAGTGGTCCATATTATCACGCTTACTAAAATCAAGTAAAACACACCAGGAAAGAACCAGTCAGTACCGAAGAACAAGAGCATGATAGCACTTCAAAGCAAGATGATAGGAAACCAGCAATGGCTACCATAATGTCTCACTTTTTTCAAAATAACTGTTCATACCATCACACATAATAGAATCAAACAAAATGGAATAAAACCAATTCAATGAATTAAAGCATTATAAGACTTCAAAAACAACATAACAGAACAAAGATTACCATAATAAATCCCATTATATTCAAAATATAATGGGCCCTGCCATGTGACAGCATAAAATCTAACAAAACAAGACAGAACAAAACCAACCTAACAAAATTGTGGAAACAGTACAAGAGTTCAAGAAAAAGGCAATAACAAATTAACACTACTTACCACCTTTCCCTTTCAGGTATTTCCTACCCTGTCACTCTTACAATAACTATTTGCTTTTTGGATCCCATTCCTTCTGTTTGTTATTCCAGGATTCGCACTATGAGTTTGAACTCTTTCACCCAAGAACATGATCTCCAGTTGGGTCCATTTACCTACAGGAGCCTTGAGATTACCCTACTTTAAAGCCAGGTAGCTTTCCACTGCATGAAAATATTCTATCTTTCTTACCCATTCTGCAGTTGATGGCAAACTACTCTTGTTTTTTTTTTTTTTTCTGGTCTCCTGTCCTTTGGAACAATTGTTGTCTCTACTTTGATTTTGAGTCTATGAATTTGCTCCTTCATCTTAACATTCTCTTCAGTTCCTCCCAACAAGCTGGTTCTGTGGCCCTAGGCACTTCCCACGTTGGATGCCCCTTAACTTTGTAAGGGGATGGGACAGGCACCTTGGTTCCTCTAACCCCAGATTTATAGAGGAGCAGCAGGGCATGGCCAGGGTCCTCCAAATCTGTGTAGCTACACTGGGCTTTTCTGATGATCATGGGAGCATGGTGGTGGAGCTGTGTCTCTGAGACTGTTTGTCTACCATGGGACTCCCGTGATGGTGGCAGGCACCCATGGGTGTATTTGTCTTATTGAACTATTGGGTTATGGCTTCCTGAAGAATCAGGACTTCCAACGTTGGCCTACAGGTTCACAGAGCTTTATATGACTATGTGTCCTTGCTCCTGCTGGCCCCCTGCTACAAAGAGCTTTTGGTGGCAATTCCCTGCAAGTAGAGAAAGATCTGCTGGTTCTCTCTGCCTGCACTGACCATCTGCGTAGAGGGCCTTCCAATTTTTGCACCTAGCAGGCAAAGGTGGATCTGTATGGCTCTCTCTGCCTGTGCTGTGCACCCATAGGAAAGGACCTTCTGGTAGCAGTGCCCAGGAGGCAGAGGAGGATCTGTCTGGTTTCTCTGCTTGCACTATTGGACCATAGGAGTGGATCTTCCAGTGGTGGCACCTGGAAGGCTGAGACAGGTATTTCTGGCTCTCTCTGCCTGTTGATTTGATTGGTTTAAAAGGTTACATGGGAGAGTACCCCCTCTTTTTAGATTGCTCATACTACTTTGAGTAGACACAATCAAAGATGAGAGTATGAACCCTTCCTGAGTCTTCTAGCCCTAGAAACAAAATCAAATCTATAGTGAGGAAGACTACATATTGAGGCAATAAACTTGTGCAGACAAAGAGCTATTAAAATATAGCTTTGGAGAACTTATCATGAAACCTATGGATGAACTTTTTTAGAAAACTAGTTTCATGATCTACAAAAGGATCGAATCCTAAGCAGTCTTTTGAAAGGCATCATCATGCAGCTTGGCTTTCTTTTGTATTCC
Organism: Cavia porcellus; assembly: GCF_034190915.1. Taxonomy (NCBI): domain Eukaryota; kingdom Metazoa; phylum Chordata; class Mammalia; order Rodentia; family Caviidae; genus Cavia; species Cavia porcellus. Next base: position 26,934,558 of record NW_026947490.1, on the reverse strand, counting down.
TTGCTAAGCAAGTTGAACTTATCCTACCAGTATGGCACCCAATCACCAGCCACACTTCATGACCTTTGTCACACGGGCCTGAGTATGTATTGGGGGCAAGAAAGAATAGCTTCCCGCTCAGGGGATCTTGGGCCTGCCTGCACCCTCAATTCTGGAAAATGGGCAGTCAGAAGTGGGTGTCCCTGCACTATCTAAAGCCCTGGGAGTTTAAGATCATTGCTCCTGCTGTCCAAGGACCTGCACAGCTTCCTACCACACTCCACTGACTCAGCAGATCTTGGGTCCACCTGCACCAACTTCTAAGCTTCCTGCTATGCTTGGCTGGCTCTAGGCATCTTGGGCCTGCTGGCACCTTTGGTTCTTGAGACTCGGTGTCCCTGCACCATCTTGAGCCCTGGGAGTTTGGGATCATATCCCCCTCATGTCAGGGAACTTCCCTGCTTCCTACTATACTCAGTCAGCTCTGCGGGTCTTGGGCCTGCATGTGCTTCAGTTCTGCTCCAGGGATCTCGGGCCTGCCTTCTCCCTCAATTCTGGACACTGGGCAGCCAGGGGTGGGTGTCCTTTCACCATCCTGAGCACTAGGAGTTTAAGATTACTGCTCCCACTGGGCAAGGAAATTCACAGCTTCCTGCCACACTGGACTGGCTCAGCAGGGCTTGGGCTTGCCTACCCCACCCTCAGTGACACTCTCTCAATCTGGGAACTGGGTGGCCAGAGACCAGGGAGCTGAGGGCATAGAAGATGATTTCCAACATGCTCAGAGGAAACCTTGCAATAACACCTGAAACATGGAAATATAGGAAAATGACAAAACAAAAGACCAAAATACAATCTCAAACCTCCAGCCCATCCCAAGAAATATTAGGAGCTAAGTACATAGAAGAAAATATATGTCATATACCTGAAATACCTGAAATAATAGCAACTGAAATAAAGAAACAACTCTGGGAAGCTTCAAAGGAATTAAAGGTAGAAATACTCTCCCAGGTAAAAGAAGAAATGATAAAAGAAATGAAAGAGATGCTGAACATATCTAAAGAAGAAAAAGTTAAAAAAATAGAGGAACAAAATAAAAAAGATAAAATCCCTGGATGAACAATATAAGAAACAAACAGAACACATGAAGCAGATTCAAAGAGATATACAAGAAATCAAAAATTCCCTTGAAAGTTGTCAGAGCCACCTAATGAAAGTGAACATAGAGCTCAAAGACAAGATTGCAGCTAAGATCTTGCAGAACAGGAAAGATCTTTTAAAAATAACAAGGAAACAGGAAATAACAATTCAACAGCTGCAAGATGACAAAAAGAAAAAAAAACATAAGATTGATAAGGATAAATGAAAAACTAGGGGACAACATAAAGAATGACAAGAGGAATCTTTAGAGAAGTAATAGCTGAAAATTTCCCAAACAGGAGAAAGGAAACTGACATCAGGATCAGTGAAGCATATAGAACTCCAAATAGCCATAATCAAAATAAAGCTACACCCAGACATATAATAATCACCATTCCAGAAATCCAATTTAGAATAGAATGTTAAAAGCTGTCAGAGAGAAAAGACAGATCACCTATAAAAGAAAACCTATTAGAATCACAGCAGACTTCTCATCACAAACAATGAAGTCAAGAAGAGCATGGTGTGAAGTATTTCAGATCTACAGGAAAATGATTTCCAACCTAGTCTGATGTATTCTGCAAAACTGTTCCTCAATACGGATGGAGAAATAAGATACTTCCACGAAAAGAACAGCTGAAGATCTTCCTGATCACAAAGCTAAACCTGCGCCAGCTGTACTTCGAGAACTGTGGAGTTTCCAGCAAGCAGGCGGGCACACACTATCCCTGGAGCCCAGCCTATTTGGGACTCCTGCACCGCACCACCTGGGTGCAGAGGAAGGGCTGGGCGGATCTGGGGTGCCTGCATCTGCCTCCCCGTGTGTCTGGAGGACTGTGGATATCTCAGCAAACAGGCGAGCATGGCAGGTTCCAGAGGCCCTGCGGCCTGTGGTAAGTGCTCAGTGCACTCTGCCCAAAGCCCAGACTGTTCAGGACCCTCCAGGCTTCTGGGTGCAGGGAAGTGGATAAGTGGGTTTGAGGCATCTACATCCACCTCCCCATTCTGGCTGCACTTGGAGAACTGTGGAGTTTCCAGCAAGCAGGCAGCTGCACACTATCCTGGGAGCCCAGCCTACTTGGGACTCCTGCACTGTACCATCTGGGTGCAGAGGAAGGGCTGGGCAGATCTTGGGCACCTGCATCCGCCTCCCCATTTGTCTGGAGGACCGTGGATATCTCAGCAAGCAGGCGAGCATCGCAGGTTTCAGAGGCCCCATGGCCTGTGGTAACTGCTCAGTGCACTCTGCCCAAAGCCCAAGCTGTTTGGGACCCTCTAGGCTTCTGGGTGCAGGGAAGTGCATAAGTGGGTTTGAGGCATCTACATCCGCCTCCCCATTCTGGATGCACTTGGAGAACTGTGGAGCTTCCAGCAAGTAGGTGGGCACACAATGTCCCTGAAGCCCAGCTTATCTGGAACTACAGAGTTATAAACAGGTGGAAGAGGGTGATTGTTACTACAGACCCAGGGGCTTGGGGGAACTTGGTGCCAGAGTCCCGGGAGCTGCGAACATAGAAGTGGATTTCCAACAGATTCTGAGGAAGCTTTCAAATAACACTTGAAACACAGAAATATAGGAAAATGACAAAATGAAAGACCAAATTACAACCTCAAACCTCCAGCCCATCTCAAGCAGCGATGTATATAGAAGAAAATATATGCCATTCACCTCAGATATTGGACATAATAGCTACTGAAATTAACAAGCAACTCCAGGAAGCTTTAAAGGAATTCAAACTCGAAATAATCTCCCAGATAAAAGAAGAAATGATAAAAAAATGAAAGAGATTCTGAATATATCTAAAGAAAACACAGTTAAAAAATTAGAGGAACTAAACAAAAAGATAGAATCCCTAGATGAGCAATATAAGAAACAAACAGAATACATAATGCAGATGCACAGAGATATACAGGAAATAAAAAAGTCCACTGAAATTTGTAAAAACCACCTTAATGAAAGTGAAGATAGAATTTCAGACCTTGAAGAAAGGATTGCAGCTAGTGAACAGGAAAGGAAAGATCTTTAAAAAATAACAAGGAGTCAGGAAATAACAATTCAACAACTGCAAGATGATGCAAAGAAAAATAACATAAGATTGATGGGGATGAATGAAAAAGAAGGGGACAACATAAAGGATGTCAAGAAGATATTTAGAGAAGTAATAACTGAAAATTTCCCAAGCATGAGGTGAGAAACTGACATCAGGATCAGTGAAGCATATAGAACTCCAAATAGTCATAACCAAATAAAACTACACCCAAACATATAATAATCACCATCCCAGAAATCCAACACAAGAATAGATTATTACAAGCTGTCACAGAGAAAAGACAGATCACTTATAAAGGAAAACCTATCAGAACCACAGCAGACTTCTCAGCACAAACAATAAAGTCAAGAAGAGCATGGAGTGAAGTACTCCAGATCCTAAAGCAAAATGATTTCCAACATAGACTGATGTATCCTGCAAAACTATCATTCAAAATTCATGGTTAAATACGATACTTCCATGACAAAGAACAGCTGAAGAACTTCATGAACACCAAGCCAACCCTGCAAAAAATATTGAAAGACAGTTTAGATACAGAAAGGAAAAAATCACTAAGCAAAGCAGATAATTAAACAGAACAGAAAGATAAAGATGCAACAGCAGAGAGATAAGATGTCAACAATAAACCAGCATTTAACAGTAATAATCATTAATGTAAATGGTCTCAATGCACCAATCAAAAGAAACAGACTAGCAGGATGGATCAAGAAACAAAATCCAATCATAGGCTGTTTATAGGTAACCCATCTAACCCAGAAGGATACTCACAGACTGAAAGTCAAAGGATGGAAAACAACACTTCATGCAGCAGGAATCCAAAAAAAAAAAAAAAAAAAAGCAGGACTAGCCATTCTGTTTGCAGATAATGTGAACTTTGAATCAACAATGACCATAAAGGACAAAGAAGGTCACTACATACTCATTAGGGGAAAATTCCAAGAGGAAGAGATAACTATCTTAAATATATATGCACCAAACTCCAGAGCACCCAGTTATATAAAACAACTATTAACAGAAATGAAAACTCAAATTATCAGTAACACAATTGAAACAGGAGACCTTAATACGCCGTTGACACCAAGAGACAGATTAAGCAGACAGAAAATGAGCAAAGAAATAACAGAACTGCATCACACCTGCGAACAAATGGATTTGATAGACATATACAGAATGTTCCACCCAACAACATCAGAATACACATTCTTCTCAGCAGGACATGGATCATTGTCTAAAAATAGATCATATATTAGCTCACAGAATATATTTAAACAAATGCAAAAGAGTTGAAATCATCCCTTGCATGTTATCGGATCACAGTGCTCTGAAATTAGAAATTAATGATAAAAAATACTGCAAAAATCCCACAAACACATGGATACTGAATAACACACTATTGAGTAATCAGGTGGTCACAGAAGAAATTAAAGAAGAAATTAAACAATACCTAAAAGAAAATGAAAATGCAGATACAACTTACCAGAATCTGTGTAATGCAGAGGCGTCCTCAGAGGAAAATTTATTGCACTGAATTCCCACATCAGGAAAACAGAACGAATACAAATAAATAACTTGATGCTACACCTCAAACAGCTAGAAAAAGAAGAGCAAGTCAAGCCCAAAGCCAAAAGAAGAGAGGAAATTATAAAAATCAGAGCAGAAATCAATGCAATAGAGACTAAGAAAACAATCCAAAGAATCAACGAATCAAAGAGTTGGTTCTTTGAAAGAATAAATAAAATCGATAAGCCCCTAGCCAACCTTATTTTAAAAAAGGGAAGAAAAAGCTCAAATTCATGCAATAAGAAATGAAAAAGGTGAAATCACTAGACTCTACAGAAATACAGAAGATCATCAACACCTATTTCGAAAAACTCTACTCTCAAAGGTTTGATAATACAGAAGAAATAGACAGGTTCTTAGAAACATATGAAGTACCAAAGCTAGATCAAGAGGATGTAAAACTGCTTAATAACCCAATCTCTGTTAATGAAATTGAAAATGTAATTAAGTCCTTACCTACAAAGAAGAGCACAGGCCCAGATGGATTCACAAGAAATACAAAGAAGACCTAATGCTGACACTCTTCAAACTATTCAATGAAACTGAATGGGAAGTAATCCTTCCTAAGTCATTCCTGGAAGCAAATATTACTCTAGTAGCAAAACCTGAGAAAGACCCAACTAAAAAAGAGAACTATAGAGTGATCTCCCTAATGAACACAGATGCAAAAATCCTCAATAAAATATTGGCAAATAGGATGCAGCAAATCATCCAGAAGATTATACACCATGACCAAGTGCGATTCATCCCAGGAATGCAAGGATGGTTCAACATACATAAATCAATAAATGTAATCCAACATATCAATAAAGCCAAAAGTAAGAATCACATGATCATTTCTATAGATGCAGTAAAAGCCTTCGATAAGGTCCAACATTCATTCATGATAAGAGCTTTACAAAAAATTGGAATAGATGGTCTTTACCTCAATATAATAAAGGCCATTTATGACAAACCAACAGCCAGCATCATACTAAATGGCCAAAAATGGAAAGCCTTTACTTAAAATCAGGCACAAGGCAAGGATGTCCTTTATCACCTCTTCTATTTAATGTAGTCCTGGAAATACTAGCCCAAGCAATTAGGCAAGAGAGAGAAATAAAATGGGTAAGGATCGGAAAAGAAGAATTTAAATTACCATTGTTTGCAGATGACCTGATACTCTACATAGAACACCCCCTATACTCCATTGAAAGACTCTTTGATATAATAAATAAATTCAGTAATGTAGCTGGATACAAAGTGAATACTCAGAAATCAATGGGATTCCTATACACTAACAACAAAAGATCACAGAGAGGGAAATAAGGGAAAGGACACTCTTCACACTAGCAAGCAAAAAAGAGAAATATTTAGGAATTACTCTTACAAAAGAAGTTAAAGACCTATACAGGGAAAATTATAATACACTGAAAAATGAAATTGAAGATGATCTCAGAAAATGGAAAGACTTCCCTTGCTCATGGATAGGAAGAACAAACATTGTGAAAATGGACATTCTCCCAAAACTCATATACAGATTCAATGCAATCCTAATAAAAATACCATCAACATACCTCACAGATCTAGAGAAATCACTCCTAAAATTCATGTGGAACCAAAAGAGACCTACAATAGCAAAGGCAATTCTAAGCAGCAAGGCAGGAGGCATTACAATCCCTGACTTGAAGTTATACTACAAAGCAACAGTAGTAAAATCAACATGGTACTGGAATCAAAACAGAGCCAAAGATCAATAGAATAGATTAGAAGATTCAACTACAACTACAAACACACTCAACCACCTTATCTTTGATAAAGGAGCCAAGCAGGTTCACTGGAAGAATGACAGTCTCTTTAATAAATGGTCCTGGGAAAACTGGCTCTCCATTTGGTGAAAACTAAAGCTAGACCCATGCCTATAACCATTTACTAAATCAAAATCTAAATGGGTCAAAGACCTGAATATTTAAACAGAAACACTAAATCTATTGAAGGACAAATTGGGTAGAAACCTTAAAGACATAGGGGTAGGTAGAGAATTCATGAACAGGACTCAAACTACACGGGAAGTACTTCCCAGTATTAATAACTGGGACCACTTCTTATTAAAAAGTTTCTGCATGTCAAAAGAAATCTCCAGCATAGTGAAAAGAAAACCCACAAACTGGGAAAAGATTTTAGTGAACTCTCTCTCAGACAAGGGACTCTTGTTTAAAACATATAATGAATTTAAAAAACTCATACCTCCAAAATTCAAAGATCCAATCCAAAAATTGGCATCTGAGATGAATACACACTTCTCAGATGAAGAAATACAAATGGCAAATAAATACATGAAAAAATGTTCATCATCATTGGTCATTAGAGAAATGCAAGTTAAAACCACACTGAGATACCATCTCACTCCTGATAGAATGGCCACGATCAAGAAAAGCAACAACACCAAATGCTGGAGAGGCTGTGGGGAAAAAGGAACTCTCCTACACTGTTGGTGGGAGTGTAGACTGGTGCAGCCTTGTGGAGGTTAGTCTGGAGATTTCTCCAAAAGGTGGGATTGGAAGTCCCATTTATTATGGCTATTCCACTTCTAGGCATATTCCCAGAAGAACTGAAAAAATCATACTACAGTGATATATGTGCACCTATGTTTATAGCAGCACAATTTGTAATTGCCAGATCTTCCAAACAACCCAAGTGTCCATCAACTGAGGAATGGATAAAAAAGTTGTGGTATTTCTGTGCAATGGAGTATTATTCAGCTATAAAGAAGGATCACATTGAGATATTTATCAATAAATGGGTGCAGCTTGAGACCATACTCATAAGTGAAATAAATCAATCTCGCATGTGTGAATCCCGAATAGTTTCCCTAATGTAAGTAATGATTCAAATATATAAAAGTATGTGGTAGTCATGATTCCCCATTATGTGGCCTTGAAGCCGTATAAAGTTTTCACTTATTAATTGGAAAAGCTTTATTCTGGGCTTCTTGATATGGAAATATTTGAAGCTATAGTATATAAAGTTATATTAAGATATTTCAAGGAAAAAGACAGACACTATGGTAACTACTATTGAGTCGGGTTATTTGGTGGTGAAGCACTAGGTTGCTGAAACAGTCATGCTTTGACCTGTATTTTTATGTTGTTATTTCCTCTTTTTTCTCAATCTCTCCCTTAATCATTAAAAAATTATTTAGTTATTTTTTATGGTTTTTTAAATTAAGGGGAAACATTTAAAAAATTAGCAGGATAGATTATAGTAACTTTTAAAAAATTTCCTATTAACTTGTTTTGAAGTCCTGTAATACTCCCACTATCTTGTTTTGACTGATTAGACTCTGTTCCGTTCTGTATGATAGTATCAAGTTTGAGGGTATAGGCAACTACTTTGAAGGCAATAAGATTCACTAAGATGCCCATTCTGGTTTGACTATTATCTCCTTTGGAAGTCCTGTAATGTTTACAATGTTTAAGTTTTAGTGGTGTTGTTCTCTACTGTTTTGTTCAACTTTATAATACCTAATGAGATAGACAATTCTTTTTAAGGAAGCAAGAGGCATTATGGTAACCATTGTTGATAACCGTGTACTCTGTTTTTACATCTTGTACTATGTCTATCCTTGGTTTTGACTGACTGCTTTCTTTTGCCATATTTGACTTTATTCTCTTCCAAAAAAAGTAATAAGAACTAAGGAGTAGCCAAACCTAAAATGTGTAAATTTTGTTGTAAAAAAGAGAGGGAAAAAAAGTGCTTTAAAGGATTCAACTGCAAGTGTGTTTAGGGGTGTTAAATAGCTGACCATACTAATGTTTTTGGTTGGATCATTCAACACAACTGTTTGCACTCTCTCTGTTTTGAATGTTCACTTTGTATGCTTTGATACTGTGACTTGAGCAACTATCTGTAAGATGATAATGTGTAATCTATTAACTGGTGATTTCTTACTTTTTTTTTTGTAGTTCTGTATTACTTGTACACTTACACTGTTTTGTCTGGTTTTATTTTTTCTCTTTTTCCTTTTAAATCAATAGAAAAAAAAGACAGACAGGGTAGGAAATACCTGAAAGGGAAACGTGGTAAGTAGTGTTAATTTGTTATTGTCTTTTTCTTGAACTCTTGTATTGTTTCACAGTTTTGTTAGGTTTAGTTTTGTTCTGTCTTGTTTTGTTAGATTTTATGCTGTCACATGGTAGGGCCAGTTATTTTGAATATAATGGGATTTAATATGGGAATTTTTGTTCTATTATATTGTTTTAGCATTCATCTACACTAACAACAAAATCACGGAGAGAAATAAGAGAAACCACTCATTTCACACTAGCAACCAAAAACACGAAATAGTTAGTAATTATTCTCACAATAGAAGTGAAAGATCTATATAGGTAAAAATACAATACACTGAAAAAAGAAATTTAAGAGGATCTCAGAAAATGGAGAGACATCCGTTGATCATGGATAGGAAAAAATTAATATTGTCACAATGGCCATTCTCCCAAAACTCTTATACAGATTCAATGCAATCCCAATAAAAATACCATCAACATACCTCACAGATCTAGAGAAATCACTCCTAAAATTCATCTGTAGTGAGAAGAGACCCAGAATAGCAAAGGCAATTCTAAGCAGCAAAGGCAAGGCACGAGGCATCACAATCCCTGACTTGAAGTTTTACTACAAAGCAACAGTAGTAAAATCAACATGGTATTGGAATCAAAACAGAGCCAAAGATCAATGGAATAGATTAGAAGATACAACCACAACTACAAACACAAACACACTCAACCACCTTATGTCTGATAAAGGGGCCAAATATGTTCATTGGAAGCACGACAGTCTCTTTAATAAATAGTGTTGGAAAATCTGGCTCTCCATGTGCTGAAAACTAAAACTAGACCCATTCCTGTCACCATGTACTAAATTAAAATCTAAATGGGTTAAAAATCTGGATATTAAAAAATAAACTCAATCTATTGGAAGGCAAATTGGATAAAAAACTTGACATAGGGATAGGTAGAGAATTTATGAACTAGAATCAAACCACACAGGAAATACTTCCCATAATCAATTACTGGGATCATGTCTTATTAAAAAGTTTCTGCATGTAAAAAGAAATCTCCAGCACAGTGAAAAGTAAACCCAGAAACTGGGAAAAAAATCTTAGTGAACTCTCCCTCCGACAAAGGACTTCTGTCTAAAATATATAAAGAGTTTAAAAAAAACAGACTGCAAAATTTAAAGATCCAATCCAAAAATGTGCATCTGAAATGAATGCAAAATTCTCTGATTAAGAAATACAAATGGCAAATAAATACATGAAGAAATGTTCATCATCATTACTCATTGGAGAAATGCAAATTAAAACCACACAAAGAATCCATCTCACTCCTGAAAGAATGATCAGGATCAAGAAAACTACCACCAACAAATGCTGGAGAGGCTGTGGATAAAAAGGAACTCTCCTGCACTGTTGGTGGGAGTGTAGACAGGTGCAACCATTTTGGAGGTCAGTCTGGACAGTTCTTAAAAAGCTGAGATTGAAAGCCCCATTTGTTCCAGCTGTTCTACTTCCAGGCATATTCCCAGAAGAAATGGGAATAATAATTACTAACCAACAAAATGTTCATGTTAAAATTTTAAAGTTTTTGATTCTTAATTTAAATAATGTGACACATGTGAATCCAGCTTTGCTCCTCAACTTGAAAATACTCAGTTTTCCTGGGAATGGGTGTCATAAGGCATTATTAAACATCATAAAGGTTGAGCCCACTTCTAAACAATCAAACAGTGGAAAGTGCCAGAAGTTGTATCACATCTGCATAAATATTACTTCATTCAATAACATTGTTTTCTTTTCCAGGCCAATGTGTTTTTTTCAAGCACAAGACCTTAGAAATAATATTTTATTTTTAAAAGTTGTGATAAGATATCTCTGCTACAAAATCACATAAAATTTACTTTTATTCCACAACGTTTGCAAATTTTATCCAAGAACCAATAATGAAGCCCAAGAATTATCTCTGTATACAGAATATATCAATCTCAGTGCAAAATAATGTACTTGATGGACAGCTATTTTGAAGAGAACAAGAGACATTTCTGCAGCCATTGTTGATGTTGCTATTGTCTGGTTCTGAAGGCCTTTTTTGCTTTCATTATTCTGTTTTGCTCAGTTTTGTACTATTTTGTTTAATATGAATTCATTGTGTGTTACAATGGAGACAACTGTTTAGAAGAAATAAGAGACGTTGTGATAGCCACTGTTGATCTCCTGTTGTCTTGGTTTGAAATTTATGTCACTTACATTGTTTTCTTCTGATCTTCTTTGTTCTGTTTTGTTTTACCCTCATTAAAATACAAAAAAATCGTTCAAAAAACAAAAATTCATGTGATGATTCAACCTTAATTCTCATCAGTTTCCCTAGCTCTTTATAAACCATCCAGTAAAACATATCAAGGGCTCCGCATTAGGGAAAGAAAACAGTGAAGTGAACGGTGCTCTGCAATGCATTCTGCAAAACAACAATAACTATAACTGTATATATATGTAGCCCCAGTCCAAAGAAAATGTTTTTAAATAAGCAGACCACAATTTAGGAAGTCTCAACATTTCAGATAAGATTTTTTTTTATTTAAAAGGAAAAAAGAGAAAAAAGCAGAACAAAACAAAACAGTGTAAGGGTACAAGTAATTTAGAACTACAAAAAAAGAAAAACCAGTAAGCTATCACCAGTTAATAGATTACACGCTATCATCTTAGAAACGATGTTTCAGGTCACAGTATGAAAGCATACAAAGTGAACATTCAACCAGTGAGACTGCAAATAGTTGTGTTCAATAATCCAATCAAAAATATTAATATGGTCTTCTATTTAACACACCTAAACACCTTTGCTGTTCAGATAAGAACTGTTGATCAGAAGAAATTATCTTAATTGAAATTATTACAGGCTGTGTCTAAACTTTGATCAGGAAGACATATGTAGGTTTATCACTGGACATAGAGTCATGAAGACATTATGAGAAACACAATTTTATTTTATTATATGTTATGAAATGAATCTGGAATTCTTCCCAAACATAACAATCATATCCATTTTTAGAAGTATTTATGTATATACTGTTATTTTTGCATTACCTAAACATACTGTACCAACTTTTCACCATTATGCTGTATTTTTCAGGCACAGACCTGTGTGTAGTATCCAAAGCATTGTGTGGAGTATAGGATGAGCAGCACATATTTGTGGAATACACAAATACAAAATCGTAGTACTCTGAAGTTTAACACAAACATAACATAATTCCCATAAAGACTTATGAATAAGATGATTCCAGAAAGAAGAAAAACTCCACTAAACTAATGATAATACAAATCAGAAGCATGTATATTTCTAAAAATATTACTGTTCAACATTTAACAGTTCACGTGGTATGCATTTACATTTACATTGTTTTAAGTAAGATCTACTCTGGTTGTTCCTTACATATTTTCCATATCAGATTTCAAAACACAGCCATGTCCAGCAGTGCATATTTTCATCTTACATGGATCAATAGAGATAGTCCTCTGTTTCAAAAGATAATATATGTGTGACACTAACTTAGCCATTAAAAAGTGTGTGAGGGCAGATAAACCTCATCACTGTAAAATGGAAATATTTGGAAAATAATTTATTATTTCTCATCAAAAAGAAAGGACTGATGATTGGAAAACATGATGATAACATTGGAATAACTGCCTCTAAAGCTGGACTTTTCTGATATATAGAAAAAGAATGAAAAGTGAAAAAGTTGTTTGAGCAATAGAAGAATGCAAAGCAACTCACCACCAAAACAGTGTTTTGAGTTGCTTTGATTTCTGCCGGTGTCTGGGAAGAGTATTTATGGACATTCTTGGCTCTCTTGTGGTGTCGGTAGAGGAGACTCACCATGTAGAGGCTGGTGCAGAGCATGAGGGTGAAAAACATGAGATCTTGGGCTAATATGACACTTACATATAACGATGAATTCATTGTTTTCATCTGGCCAGTTTGACAATATGCATGAGAATATCCATGACCAACTAGAGAAAAATTGCCAATTGCTCTTACATGTGGAATAAAATTGATATAAACAATCAAATTACTGATCCAGAAGGTAAGCAAAGAAGGCATAATCATTGTAGAGTGTTTAGGCTTAAACCATGCTCACTTAGAATTAACAGAGGTGATAGTGATGGCTTGAAATGTACTCACAAGTGAGGTAGTAGAGATGGAAACACCCCAGGTAACTGTATGCATATAATATTACTTTACAACCAGCATCATTCAAAAAGTGTCTTACTCCAAAGGATGCCTTGATATATGGTACAAGTGTGACTATGATAGTCAAATTGTTCACCACTGTCAGATGAATCACAATGAAATCTATGGGCCTTGTTAGATGAGGTTGAGATAACAAGGTATATACCAATGCCATAAACAGTGAGGAGTTTGCAAGGACACCAATACAAACCTGTGATATGAGGAAAAAGCCAAAATATACTGCCCTGGGAAACATTTCATAAATGATATTTTCATAGCTGTATTAGATTAGCCAACCCTAAAATGAAAACTGAAGTATTTCATAAATTTTGTAAAAAAATTCTGCTTCTACAAAATAAAGAAATCATAAGAACCAAGGAAGTAGGGCTCATGAACATAGGAGAGGAATTAGTTGACATGGATTTAGGAAAGAAGGGAGGATGAAAATAAAATTGGTAAAAGATATGCCAATATCCAAAGGAGAAAGTAATTGTTATGTACTGCAAACATATAAGAAAAACACAGAATCTCAAAACGATGTCTATGGGGTATTACATGCAAAAATAGTTCAGGATTTGAGGAGATAATGGCATATCCAACTTCCCAAGCAGATGTGGCTCTATCAGTAACTGGATTCCACGGGATTCTTCAGAATCTTACAGCACAGAACTAGGTATTGTGGACAGAAAGGAAACAATGGACACACCCTCCATCCTACAAAACTGAAAGCAGGGCCTGATGGCCATGAGCCAGGCAAATTTGCCTGTTTTGAGGACTTTCTTTTCAGGGTGTTGAAATGTATTTCAACTGTAAACTCATTTCAAAATACTAAGCTCTCTAAAGAGAATTATATTTCTGACACATCAAAATAAAATGCACATTTCACTTTGTTTTCAATTTTGATTGACACCCAATGCTTCAGTAATCATTAAGTACTCAGTAATCATTAAATACTGATCTAAAAATGAAGTTCACAAGTGGATAGTTACCCACTCTCCTAACCCAAAGGAAGACCAGCAATGTTTTGAGACATATTTGTTTCTTACAATGCATTACAAAACTATTGACTTGCAGAGATTAGAGATAAAAATGCCTTGAAAATGTGCCACTGTGATAAATATTCCACAAGGCAACTGATATATAAGCAATTGACACTCACAACATGGATGATAAACTAAAACTAACAACTATTTTGATACCAAAAGTTGATTCACATTTTTGTCTGAACATTACATTGTGCTCTTGGTACAAAGAGATTTTAACTAGAGTTTTAAAAAAATCAGAAGGCAAAAAATAAATATTCTAATAATATTGACACTGAAAATTCTATGGTCAAAATTTCATCTCCTCATTGGATTTTGAATTAAATTTCTTCTGTATCATCCTTCCATGGAAGTACATGAAGATCCTTGCACCTGGAGGCAATGAAAAGGATAAAAGTGGTAAACTCACAAGTGTAGGGAGCAGAGCCCACCACTGCCACACCTGGTATCCCCAGAATATGTGTGCTTGATAAATAATTAAGAGGGAGCAAAACATCAGTGAACAAATAATCCACACATTTTCAGAAGTAGAAATCTTTTGACCTTTAACGACGTTGCTTTTCTAAAAAAAACTTTGAATGTGCCAGATTACCTGGCAGGAAAAATTGTTTTTATATTCACAAATGCTGTGGTCATGTCAAGCTGTATAGTATATATACTCATCTTCGTTTATAAATTAATTAGTGTAGTGAAAGCACGTTTCCAAACCTTTATGTGTAACTAACCCTAGAGAACACAAAATGGACAATAGATTCTATCACTGTGTCTTTGAGTTGTTCATTTATCTTAGGGCATCTTTACATTTTGTAGTTTACATTCGGTTGTATGAAATTTGTCCTAATTATATGATATTTAAAATATTTGTTAGATATCTAAAGGGAAAAAAATAATGTCATACCACCAAGATATAAGCTGTTTGGGCCAGAGTGAGAAGAAACAGAACGAATTAGAATAATAGCAGAAATAATATACCTTCATGGAAAAAGGGAGGATATGTCTTTTTATATTACAGCAGTCTAATTTTTTTGTTTACACATTCTAGATACTGAAAATACTCAGTAGCCACATATATGTGTATCCAATAGATGAGTGAAGATAAATTTTTTATTTATATACCATACTAAAGTGCCGTGCATGAGAAAAGATAAATGTGAGTGATTATAAGACATTAATGCACCTTGAGACCATAAAGTTAAGTGACATAAGAAAACCACATGCTTAAATACTGCTTATACGTAAGAATATCACAGTATAAAAAAGAGAAAAGTAAAATTAGATAAAGGAAGAAGGCATCTGGCTTTTTCTTAAATGCAAAAGGTATTATAATATTAGGGGAGGGCCAGGATTTATCTGAGTGGTGTAAGTACCTGCCTGGCAACTGCATGGTCATGAGTTCAATCCCTGGAACCAAACATAAAAGATGATACTAAGGTAGAGAAGATAAAATGACTTTAAGTTGTGCTGTGTGCCTAATTAAACACATATAGGAAGTGCAAACATGAGCTAAACAAAGAATTTAAAAAATAAAATATCTAGAAAAGGTAAGACAGATAAAAGTCTTTGGCAACTGTAAACAAATCAAAAGAGCTTGGAATAAAATAAATAAAATCAGAAATAAGGGAGGAGATATAGTGTTCCACTTGGAAGCATAGATATATAATTGAAACTACACAGAGAAGATTACCATGACCAGTGTACAAGAATGACAGGCAAATTCATAGGGTGTTCCTTATTTTTCACATAAAAGAGACATTAGAGTAAAGTATTTCATGTCCTATAAGAAAACAAGCTGCAACCAAGATTGATTAAAAAGAAAAAATTAACTTTCTAAGTCACTGGAAAATAAGACACTTCTATGAGAAAGAACAAATGAATAAATTCATGATAAGGAAGCCAACTCTCCAAAATGCAATGAGATAGTTTTACAAAGAGATGAGGGGGACCACAGGTCAAAGAGCACCAAAAGAAAGAATCCACCAGGTAGGCCAAGAAATTAAAACAATCTTATAAAAAAAAAGAAAAGAAAAGACTCAAATTCATACAGTTAGGAATGGAAAGATGATGTCTCCAATGGATTCTGTGGAATTCCAGAAAACCATTAGTGACAGATTTGAGAAATGCTTACTTTAATTTTACTATGAAGACATTGTGTCAAAAATTATGCTACTGACAACAAAATGGACCTTAGGATCAGATCAGACTAGAAGATGCAGAAAGGACTCCAACGGCACTCAACACCTCATATTTCTGAAAGATCTTGAAATATTCACTGATTATTTGAGAGATGCAAATCAACATAATGCTGAGAGTCTGTCTCACTCCAGAAAGAATGACTATTATCAAGAGGTCAAGAAATAACAAATACTGGAGGAGTCTTGGGGCAAAACTCACTTCTCCACCATTGGTAGGAGGGGACAGAGCTGCAAACACTAGCAAATTGATTGATATTCCTCAGAAAATACTAGGATTACAAGTCCCATTTACTCAGCTATTTTCTATTTTGCTTCTGGGTGTCAACCTGAGATAAGTAAAAACTTTGTAAACAGTGATATAATGCACATCCATGTTCATAACAGCACAGTTTGTAATAGCTACATCTTAGTAACAACCCAAATGCCTACAAACAGAGGAATGGATACAAAAGGTGTTAAATGGTAATGCAATGAATTTTCACTCTGCCATAAAGCAGGATAAATTCCAGGTTGTTTTGGAGTGCTTTCTTTATTTTGCTTGTTTGTTTATCTTTGACTAATTGATGCAACTAGTGACTATACTCATAAGCAAAGAAATCAATGTGACATTTGTAGACATCATTTGTTATCCATAGTCTAAGAAACCGACAGAGTAAATAAAATCCAACACCTAAAATAGATGTTCTGACATGGAAAGAAACCGTTCAACAGCAAACAACAACTGGGATGGATGAAAGAGAAAAGAAGGAAGAGAAAAGAAAGAATATATATATAAATATAAAAAAGCTAAGATAGTAATTGGACTTACTTATTCTAGTTCATTGAATAAAACTGTGCTTATACTGTTTGATCTATTATGCATGCCGATATCTAAAAATCTGAGCAAGTACTTTGAATTTAATAATATGCAGTATGTTAACCGTTGCTAATATTATTTTCCCTTGTATTGAAATTTTGTATCATTGTATTGTTTATTCCCTTTAAATTTAAAACAATACCTATTTGCATGTCTATAAAGAGAATTATCTGTCCAAAATATTTCTAACAATGAACCCAAAAATAGATGATCAAAGCACTGGAGGAAGACAATATCCAAAGACACTAGCGATTTAAACATTATAACCAGACTTCCGGGAGAACATGGAAGACAAATAACAGCAGCCACAGAGGCCCTCTGAGATTACCAGTTTAGAATCTAGGAGCAGTGCCGTGTGAGGAGTCCTACGTGAGAGGAGATGTACCTTGCTGACCCAGGAACAAAGTAAGCTG
The DNA here is from genome assembly GCF_034190915.1 of Cavia porcellus. NCBI lineage: Eukaryota > Metazoa > Chordata > Mammalia > Rodentia > Caviidae > Cavia > Cavia porcellus. The sequence goes on along the minus strand of NW_026947490.1, from coordinate 26,917,057 downwards.
AGAGAGACCAACTGGAAATGCAATCCTGATGCTATAACAGGAACAGATAAAATCTCAGTGAGGAAGCTGGATCCTGTGCCGTTGGAAGCTGCGATTTGAATTTCCTGCTGCCTCTACTGCCTCCCAATCCGCGGCAGGGAGAGAGGCGCGTGAAAGCTCTGAGAGCGGGAATTGGCCCAAACGGCATTGAGAGCAGGACTGGCAGGGAGCCCTGCATTGACCTGCGGTGAGTGAGAGAAATGGGGACCATTTCATAGACTAGGAGGCTCCAACAGAGGACATTCTGGGAACCGGCAGACTAGCCGGAACACAGCCCTGCAGTGACTTTAGTCACATATTCCCCTCTCAAGCGGGAGTGGTGGGGAGCGCTTGGCCTGGTGACGCCGCGGACTAAGATCCTGTAGGCTAGCCCAAATCAGGTCCCTGTGCCTAGCGGTGCACCCTAACAGTGAAATATTCACTGACCTGGAGGGGTGGGCCCAGCAGAGGCTGCCCAGATCTGTGTCTCCCTAGTACACTGCAGTGGGCGGGAACACCTAGCTGGTGGGTTCAAACAAACTGCAACAGACAAAGAGATAAAAAAACTGAGCCTCATACATACACTTGTATGGAAGGAACAAAAAGTATGGGAAAAGGGAGCAACAAGAAAAGGTCAGTCCCCAATCCTGAGAACACTGATCCTGGAAAGGTAAATACAAAGGAGAATGAGGACAGAAAACATGCAATATCAAACACGGCACCTATAGATATAAAACGGTATCTCCGGAGCCTCATAGACAAGTTCAAAAATGAAGTATTTAATGAAATAAAGCAAGAAGTAAGTAGAATAGTTAGAGAAATGCTAAGCACTGCCCAAGAAAAAACAGATGGTGGAATGGAAGAACAGAAAAAAAGGGGAGAATTGTTTGATGGAGAAAATAGAGAAAACATAGAATATGTGAAGCAGGTTCACAGAGATTACCAGGAAACTAAAAACTCTATTGAAAGCTGGCATAATAGTTTGAAAGAAACTAAGGATAGATTATCAGAACTGGAGGACAGATTTGTAAGGTGGGAGCATGAAATGAAAAACTTTTTAAAAATAACAAGAAAACAAACAGCAATAATACAAAAACTAGAAGATGACAAGAGGATCTATAACTTAAGGATTAAGAACATAAAAGAAGAAGTAGGGACTCAAACAAATGAACTACAAAAACTATTCACAGAAATAATCCAGGAGAATTTCCCTAATTTAGCAAAAGGTAAAGATACTCAGATGTATGAGGCATACAGGACCCCAGCCACCTACAACCCAAACAGAACAACACCCAGGCATATAATAATCAAAATTCCAGAAATCCAATATAAGAACAGAATATTAAAAGCCATCAGAGACAAGAAACAGATCACTTACAAGGGAACACCCATCAGAATTACAGCAGACTTCTTGGCACAAACCATCAAATCACGAAGAGCGTGGGGGGAAATAATTCAAGCTTTGAAAGATAATAATCTTCAGCCAAGATTGATATATCCTGCAGAACTATCCTTGGAAATTGATGGAAAAACAAGGTGCTTCCAGGATAAAGAGGAACTAGGGGGAATTTGCAACCACCAATTCAACTCTACAGAGATTACTGCAGGATATTCTAAAAATGAAAAATACCAAGATCCCAGAAACAGTGGCAGAGTGCCCACAATGAATGGAGCAGAAAGTGAAATGAACAGGACAAATTGACAACTAGTGACAGAAAAAAAGCTCAACAGAAATGAGGCAGAGAAGGTTGGATGGTAGGAACAGCCATTTTGGAGAAAACAAGACGTCATAATAGGTAGTGCTGATTTAATATCCCCTTGTTTTGAAGTCCCATCAAGCTTTTGTTCTTCTGTCTCTATCGGTTTTAACGTGTTGTATCTTATTGGATTTTATTATATGTGATAATATAAACAAAAACTTTTATAGACAAGGAGATTATACAGAAACCATTGTTCATTTTCTGTTAGTTGATTCTAAATACCCTGTAATATTGTCATTCTCTTGAATGGTTTTACATTGTCTTGATATGTTTGATGCTACAGTGTACGAAGTTATACCCAAAGATTTTAAGGGAAGAGACACTATGGTAACTACTATTATGTCGAGATTATCTTGTGGTAAAACACTATTTTACTTAAATGGCTATGTTTTGACCTGTACTGTTTTGTTGTTATGCCCTATTTTTTATCTCAATCTCCTTTTTATTATCTAATTTTTCATTTTTATCCTTTTAATTAAGGGAAAAATAAATAAAAAATAGCAGGATATATTATAGTAACCCACTTTGATTTCCTATTAACTTTATTTGAAACTCTGTATTGCTCTCACCACCTTGTTTTGACTGATTTTCCCCTATTCTGTTATGGATAGTACCAAGTTTGAAAGTCTAGGCAACAACTATGAAGACAATAAGATCCATTGTGACGCCCATTCTGGTTGACTATTATCTTCTTTTGAAGTCCTCTAATGTTTCCAATGTTTTGGTTTTATTGGTCTTATTCTTTATTGTTTTGTTCAATTTTATTATAACTGATGATATAGGCAAATCTTTTTAAGATAACAAGAGGCATTATGGTAACCATTGTTGATCACCTTGTATTTTGTTTTTACATTGTGTATTATGTCCATCCTCTTGATTTGACTGACTCTGTCCTGGTATGTCACATTTGGTTTTACTTTCTTCAAAAAAATAGTAATAAGAACTGTGGGAGTAATAAAACCCAAAATGTGTAATTGTCATTATACAAAAGAAAGGAAAAGAAAGTTCTCTAAAAGATATAACTACATATATATTTAAGTGTATAAGATAGATAACCATATTACAGAGTTTTGTTGGATTACTGAACAAAACTGTTTGCAGTCTCACTGTTTGAAAGTTCCTTTTATATGCTTTAATTTTGTAACTTCAACTATTTCTAAGATGACAATATGTAATTAACTAGTGATTTCCTACTGTTTATTTTTTCTGAAATTCTGTATAACTTGTACCCTTTTCTGTTTTTTCCTTTTTTCTCCTTAAATAAAATTTAAAAAATTAAAAAAAAACATTATAACCATAAAATAGTATATATATAACTATTCCAACTGATGCATTATACATGATTAACAGAACATATATTGGAATGAATTTTATTAAGAAACAGAAAGTCATTTGTTGTTCTGACATGGTATCAAAAATTTAAGCAATGTATTACTTTTACTTAAGGATTGATAGATTTTCTTCATTTTGGAAAAATGATGCAAGCAAAGATACATGTTTTCTTTATGTCTCTCCTCTTGATTTTACACAGACATTACTATGATTAACAAGAGCATTGTCAAAATCAATTGGAAGAAAGTAACACCAACCTGACCATATACAAAGTTTGATGAACAAAAATACTAAGTCATTGGATGTTTCAGAAATTGTTAAGGCTATTAGGAGCAATGTCAAAACAATAAACACTTACCTATTTCTTTTTCATGAAAAATTAGTTTCAAATTACCATTCAAGAATGACAGCATTTCTGGAAAGGAATAACCAGAAAAAGGAAAACCTGGAGTGTATAAAATATGTTAACTGCATGTACACAAGTTACCTGAAAAATAAATCCTCATATTACATAAAATTAACATGCAGTAACCAAATATAAGAAAATCAAAAAGAACTACAAAATTTAAATAGCACAAAATAAAGTCAACTACAAAATTAATGTATGATGAAATGTATGAATCTTCCACTTAGCATGGCATTAGACAGAATGATCATGCCTCAGAATTGTAAATGAAACATGCTCATCAATTTGAAATGGTTACAGAGTCTACATTCATACCACCAAGAATGAGCTCATTCTATTCCGAAGTAGTCACAAATATAGAGTAGATGATGCACATATAGACCAATAAGATATACAAGATAGTAATAATACATACTTATGACATTATGTAGAGATTTGAATGTTGGAAATTAAAATGCTGAATGTAAATGTATGAACCAAGTAAATATTGATTGAGGTATTGGAAATCAAGAGAATATTATTAATAAAGTCATAAAATATTACAAATATAACTTTTACATGAAATCAAAATTTTTTGAAAATATTAACATTATATTAATAGGCCAATGTACATACAAGGAAGTATGCAATTATTTAAACAAAATTCAATGAGAACAGTAACAGATTTTGAAAGTACAACATGTATTCATAGTAAAAGAGTTAAAAGAGTGAAAATAGTAAATCATAGGAAAAGCAGAAGCACTATCAATAAAATCCAGAGAAGAATTTGTAGGAACATTAACAAAGGAAGAGATATAGGAAAGGTAAATCTGAAACACAGGAAAATCCACAGAAGCACAGATGGGGAAATGGGAATGTAGAAGATATCCTTGTATCTCTCACCCTAAGTGCTCAGTATGGGATCCTCTCTCAGGGCAGCTGGCTTCCCTGTGGCAGGGAGTCTTCTGAAAAGAGTGCCTATAAAAGCAGCAGTGGCTGTATCAGTGCTAGAGTGAGAAGCTACTGCTCCCAATGGACATCAATCACCTCTTACCCTGTCTCAGTAACCTTGTTTATTCTTCCATTTTGATGCACCCAGAGTTGAAACAAATGCCCCCCCCCCATGCAAACTCAATCTTCTGATGAAGATGTAACTGTGACAAAATAAGAGTTCCAAGTCTGGTTTGAGAACATACATTTGCCCAAGTGGAATGAAATAAAAAAGTAAACTTTAGGATCAAGAGAGCTGTTGAAAGTTTCACCCAGCAGATGAAAAATGCCACATCCCCAGCATCAGCCTAAACGTGGAGGCTGAACCTAGTGAATACATTCAGATGCTTTCCCACTGGAGATGAGCTTGTCTCCTGCACAAAATGTAGTGTTTGAACTACATTTCTCTTTCATCAACCTAAGCACCATTTAACTCAGTACAGGGATCCATCATAGTGTGATGCACTCGCTTTGCTGTGCAAGCAATTTTTCGTTTCAAATGTACTGACAAATTTAAAGGTTAAAAATGCTACAAAATATGCTATTATATATATTTCAGAAAGATTCATTGATAGAATACTGTCAATAATGCTGATCACTCAAAAATTGATTCTTCTAAAATTAAGATATATAAGTCTATCCCTTAGGATCACATAACCCTTAATACTTCATGTACGTTAACTTTTTCTTTTTAAATCCTATTTAACTTTTTTCTGAAAACTTAGTTTCACATATTTATTTCTAATTAATAGTTCTTTTTTACATATACATGAATCTCAGTGATACATTTCAATACACATATGCAAAATGTTCTGGTCAGATAAGCATAACTGGATCCAACATTACCTCATACATCTACCATTGCCTTTTGCTAGGACATTTAGAAACCTTCCAAACATGTATCTGGTAATACAAATTTAACTCTATTCCATAATATATTTTTTCTGGGCTAAAGAACATAGAAGTGATTCTCCCTAACATATAGCATCAGCACACAAATGAGACTTTCATCCACACCTCTTTGCAATCCGTGCTCCTGCCTATCAATGTGGTTTCTTATGCTTCTATGAAATCAACCTTTTAAAGTCAATATATGGGGAATCAAGGCCATAGCACCATACTCCACAGGTATATCCTAGTCCAGAGTTGCTGAACGCCACCCAAACAGGGGCATATACATATTTAAGCACATGAAGTGAAGTATTTCAACACCTGAAAGAAAATAATTTCCAATCCAGATCAATGTATCCTGCAAAGCTATCAAAATTCGTTAAGAAATAAGATATTTCCTTCACAAACAACACTTGAAGGAATTCATGACCACCAAGCAGGGCAAGTAATTAAATGGAGAAAAAAGTAGAGAAAGAACTACAGAAAAAATCTACTGGAAGACAAAGAGGTAGAAATCTCCATGACACAGGAGTAGGCAAAGAGAGAATGGAACTGGGCTGCAGGTGGGAGTGAATTCCCACTAACCATCCCAAGCTGAAAGAAAGTTTAAGATCATCACTCCTAGTGGTCAAGGAGAAGCTCAGCTTCCAGGTACTCTGAACTGGACTTTTCAGGCTTCAGGCCTGATGGGTCACACTTAGCGACCTTCTTTCAATGTGGGAAACTTTGCTGCCTGTGGAAGGAACTGGGGTGCCACTGGAGTGAGTTCTGGCTCACCTTTCTGAACCCCTGGATAGTTTAAGATCACTGCTCCAAGTTGTCAAGGATATGCCCAGCTTCCAGCCACACTAGACTGGGCTCTGCAGCTTTCAGGCCAGCATGGGCCATGCCCAGTGACCTTCTTTCAATCTGAGGAACTGAGCTGATGCAGGAGAGAACTGTCCTTCCAGAGGAGGTGCATTCCTGCACACCAAACTGGGCCCCAGGAGAGTTTAAGATCATAGCTCTCAGTAGTCAAGGATGAGCCCAGCTTCCAGACACACTAGACTGGGCTCTGCAGAGTTCAGGCCTGCCTGGGCCATTCCCAGTGACCTTTCAATCCAGGGAACTGTTGCCAGAGGGGGTGAGTTTCTTTTCACTATCCCAAGCCCGGGGAGAGATTAAGATCATCATTCGCACTGGTCAAGGAACTGCCCAGCTTCCAGCCACACTAAACTAGCCTTGGGAGGTTTTGTGGTCTGACTGGATTACACCCAGTGACCTTCTTCAATCAGGGGATTTGAGAGCACATGAAGTGAGTTCCAGCCCATTGGTCCTTGAACAGGGAGGGTTTTGGAACATCATCCACAGGGGTTAGGTGCCCAACCAGCTTCCTGGAGCACAGGAGGTCCAGAGGGCCTGACTGAACCATGCTCAGAAGCCTCTATTGAATTCAAGGAGCCGAGGGGATACCAGATGATTTCTAACACATCCAGGGGAAACCTTGCAACAACACTTGAGACAAGTAAATATACAAAAAAGACAAGATGAAAGACCAAAATGCAATCTCAAACCTCCAGCCCATCCCAAGGAAGCCTAGGAGTCATATATGTAGAAGAAAATATATGCCATACAGCTGAAATATCTCAAATAATAGCAACTGAAATCCAGAAACAACTACAGGAAACTTTAAAGGAATTCAAACTAGAAATAACCTTCCAGGCAAAACAAGAAATGCTAAGAGTAATGAAAGAAATGCTGAACACATCTAAAGAAGACACAGTTAAAAAATTAGAGGAACAAAACAAAAAGATAGAATACCTGGATGAACAATATAAGAAACAAACAGAATACATGAAACAGATTCAAAGAGATATACAGGAAATGAAAAATTCCATTGAAAGTGGTCAAAACCACCTCAATGAAAGTTCAGATAGAATTTCAGACCTTGAAGACAATATTGAAGCTAGTGAACAGGAAAAGAAAGACCTTTTAAAAATAACAAGGAGTCAGGAAATAACAATTCAACAGCTGCAAGATGATGTACAAAGTATAATATTGACAGGGATAAAAGGAAAAGAAGAGAAAACACAAATGATATCAAGAGGCTATTTATAGAAGTACTAACTGAAAATTTCCCAAACATGAGAATGGAAACCGACATTAGGATTAGTGAAGCATATAAAACTCCAAATAGTGATAACCAAAATAAAACTATAGCCACACATATAATAATCACCATCCCAGAAATGCAATATAAGAATATAATATTAAAAGCTATTAGAGGGAAGAGACCGAACACCTACAAAGAAAACATATCAGAATCACAACAGACTTCTCAACACAAACAGTGAAGTCAAGAAGAGCATGGAATGAAGTATTTAAGATCCTAAAGGAAAATGATTTCCAATCTAGATTGATGTACTCTGCAAAATGGTCCTTCAAAATGGATGGAGAAATAAGATACTTCCATGAAAAGAACAGCTGAAGAACTTCATGATTACCAAGCCAACTCTGCAAAGAATACTGAAAGACAGTTTAGATACACATAGGAAAAAACCACTAAGCAAGGCAGACATTAAACAGAATAGAAAGATAAAGATACAACTGCAGAAAGATAACATGTCAACAATAAACCAATGTATAACCATTACAAACATTATTGTAAATCGTCTCAGTTCACCAATTAAAAGAAACAGACTGGCAGAATGAATCAAGAAACAACATCCTACCATATGCTGTATACAAGAAACACATTTAACCCCAAAGCAATATATAGATGATCTGATCTGCTTTCTTGTGTCCTCTTTTGTCTTACTCTCTTTAAGATAAAAAATTTTAAAGAGGAGCAGGCAGAGAAGTCATGAAAAAAATCAAAGTGCACAAGAAATATTTCCCAGAATCAACACCTGGGATCTCATCTTCTTAATATTTTTTGCATGTTAATAGAAATCTCCAGCAGAGTGGAAAAAACCCAGGAATCAGAAAAAGAATATTAGTCAACTATTTCTCAGACAAAGGACCTCTATCCAGAATATAGAATTTTTAAATGTGAATTCTGAAATTTCAAAGATGCAATGTAAAAAGGGGCATCTGAAGTGAAGAAACAGAAATGGCAAATAAGTATATGAAAAAATGTGAGCATCATCTCTTCTTAGAGAAATAAAAATTGCAACTAACTGAGGTTCCTTCCCACTCCAAAAAGACTGCCCAGGGTCAAGAAATCAACCAATAACAAATGCTGTAGGGGATGTGGTGAAGAAAGAACATTTCTAAATTTTGATGGGAATATTAACTGGTGTAACCACTATGGAAATCAGTGTGGCTATTCCTGAAGAAGTCAGTATTAAGAGATTTCTTTTGACCCAGTTATCTTGCTTCTGGGCACATCCACGAAAGAATTCACATGTCATATCACAGTGATATCTGTGCACACATGGTTATAGTAGCACAGTTTGCAACAGCCCAATCTTGGAAACAACCCCAATTTCCTTCAACTGAGGAATGGATAAAAAATATGCAGTGATTTCTACAAGGCAGTACTCCTCAGCTACACAGAAAAATTGAGTCAAGGTTTCTATAGGTAAGTGGATGCACCTTAAGATGTTACTCATAAGTGCAATAAATCAGACTCACATGCATAAATTCCATATTAATTTCCTAGTTTAAGAAGCTGAAACAGTAAATAAAATCCAAAATCTTCAATAAATACTATTGAAGGTGAAATAACTATTCAAAAGGGGAAAATTTCTCAGACAGGGAAAAGTAGAAAAGAATGAAGAGAAAAGAAAAAAGACATATACTTGTACATATACTTAAGGCACCTAAGGAGACTGCGCTACTAATTTTATTAGTTCTTGGAAAAGAACACTTAGCACTCATAGGGTCCTTTTTTGCTAGTAAAAAATAATAAACTATTTTCCCAGCTTTACTCATTTACAATGAGAATGATCTATTCTCCTGCAGTATCCAGTGACTACAATTACATACTTTATTTCTGATAAGAGAATATTCTTCATGATTCAATAAGAGGAAAATTATGTGCCACATGGATATGGTTGTGTTTTGAGTTCTGACTAGAAAAAATAAAAGGAACACTCAGAAATACAAATTATACTTTAAATAAATATAGGCAGCACTTGAATTATTAAATGTTGAACCAGAACATTTTTCACAAAATAAACATGCATCCTCTCTTCCAGCTGGAACGATGGAAGGTGGCAAAGAGATGAGAAAGAAGGTTTCTGCTGTGTCAGAAACCTTTAAGAAACAGTGAAAATATTTCACCAGGCTGAAGATAAAGCTCCAGGGAAAGAAGGCTTCAATCTCAGCAAGGTTTATATTCACATACTGAGCATTGTCTGCCCAAAAGATGCTTCAAATGGCAAGAAGGAAACTCATCTGTGAAAGAAACATGCACTGTCAAAAGGAGTATAGACAAATATACAGAACTGAGATTCAAAAGGCTGAGATAACAAGAAAACTCGGCAACATCTATGTACCCGCACAAGCCAAAATGGCATTTGTCATCCAGACCAAGGGAACTAGTGATGTGAACCAAGGACCCACAGGTGTTTCAACTTGGGTGCCTTTAAAAAATCTTCAGTGTTATCTTTGTTAAACTGAAAAAGGCTTCAATTCACATACTGAGCATTGTGGAAACATGTTGCATAGAGGTATCCAGATATGCACTCAGTAAATGACTGATATACAAGCATCACTATGGCAAAATCATTAGATGCAAATTACATTTACACACAACACATTAATTGCTCAGTCTTGTTAAGTATGGCTTCATATGTGTGCAGGCTCTGATTAATGACATCTCTGGTGTTGGGAAATACTTCAAAGAATCAAATAACTTTTGTGATCATTCAAATTGTCTTCTTTTTCATTTTTATAAAGTTTAAGTACAACTTAGATATACATAATGACATTTATCATATGGAATTTGTACCTGTACATGACATATTTTGATTTCTTTTTCCCTACTCTCTTACCCCCTTTCAAATACCCTACTCTTTCTGCTTTTTTTCATTTTAAAGAGCATGAAACAAAAGAAAGCAAAACAGAACAAAGTAGAGCAGAGTAAAACAATGCAAATAACACAGGATTTCAGAAGAACATAGAGGAAATCAACGTGGCTACCATAGTGTCCCTTGCTTATTTCAAAATAGCTCTCCATACTTTCACACACAATAAGTTAATACACATCAAAATAGTATAAGAGCAATCAAAACATGAGAATGAGAGTCTTAAGGACTTTCAGAGCCAGACACTAGGAAATCAATAATGGCTCTCTTGTTTTCTTCAAAATAGCAGTCCATATATTCATACATATTGCAATCAAATTATTGAAAACACACTAAAACCAGTTGAAGCCAAGAGCAAAAGCATTATTGACTTTTGAATCAAAAGGATAGAAAATCACCAGTGGCTACCATGGTGTTCTATTTTCTTCAGTGTAGTTGTTCATACTATGACACATACTGAAATCAATTCTGTAAAATCTTTAGGTGAATTTCTAGGCATGTATAAGCATAGACATGTACAGCTATCCCTTTTGCATTAGAGGAAAAAACAAACCAATGAATAAGTAACTATATCTAAGAACCCAGAACAATAACAATGTAAGCTTTTGCAAACAAGATACCATTCCAACATATCAGTTTTTGTGTTTTGCATAATTATCTTCATAAGTCATATTTGAATTACCAGATATAGTCCTAAAAAAGTGATCTAAACCTATGGATGTTATCTGTTTTGTTCCAAGAACTAACAGAATTAGTAGTATAATCATCTTAGTATTCTTATATGTATATATACAAATTTATATCTTATTTCATTTCTCTTCCTTTTCTTTTTTCCCTGAGTTATGTTTTCCTCACATGCAATTCCTCACCCTTTAACAATATTTGTTGAAGATTTTGTATCATTTTTACTCTTTCAGTTTCTTATACTAGTGAGACAATATGGTGTTTACATATATGAGGTTGATTTACTTCAATTAAGAAAATGTTCTGAAGTTGCATCCATTAACTTATAGAAACCTCAATATATTTTCTACTTTATAGCTTTACAGCTGAGTAGCATTGCATCATATAAAAATATAACCTCTTTTTTATCCATTCTTTTGTTGATGAGCATTTGAGTTGACTCCAAGATTTACCTATAATGAACTGTGCTGCTACAAACACGGGGACACACACACACACACACACACACACACACACACACATATATTGCTATAGGATGATGTTTTTTAATACTTCTTGGAAAATACCCAAATGGAAGTGCAATGCTGGATCAAAGGAGAACTCTAATCCTTATGTATTTTAGGAATCTCCACACTGATTTCCTTCGTGGCTGTACCAGTCTATACTCCCATCAACAGTGGAGAACAGTTCCTTTTTCTCCAAAGCTCAGCCAGCATTTTTTAGGGTTGATTTCCTGATGATACTCATTTTTTAAGTAGTGAGATAGAAGCTCAGTGTTGTATTAATTTGTATCTCTGAAGACCAATTCTGTTTTTTCATGTATTTATTTTCCATGTGGATTTCTTTTTTTTAATAAAAAGATTAAGATAAAAGAAGACATAACAAACAGGTCAGAACAGAAAAACTTAAACAACATAGTGTTTCACCACAAGACAACCTCACATAAAAGTAGCTACCATAGTGTCTCTTTCCTTGAAATATCGGAGTATATCTTCATACACTATAGTATCAAACATAACAAATCAGTGTAAAAACCATTGAAGAGAAGGAAAGTATTACAGTGTATTGTGAACCAACTAACAGAAAATGCACAATGCTTAGTATCTTATCTCCATGTCCATAAAAATTTTTGTTTATACTATCACAAATAATAAAATCTAAGAAGATACAGCATGATAAAAATGATGGAGACAGAATAACAAAAGCTTGGTGGGACATCAAAACAAGATGATATTAATTATCACTAGCCATTATGATGTCTACTTTTCTTCAAAATAGCTGTTCATTTTATCACAGACAATAAAATCAAATAACCCAGAATAAAAATATTTTAACTAATGAATAAAAACATTGTAAGATTTCAAAGCAATATAATGGGGAATCACGATTATCACATACTTGTATGTATTCTTATCATTTCCTACACTAGGGAAACTATTTGGTATTGATACATGTGAGTTTGATTAATTTCGCTTCTGAGTATGATCTCAAGCTGTGTCCATTTATTTATAAATATCTCAATGTGATCATTCTTTATAGTTGAGTATAAAAATTGTAAAAATTGTATAAAAATACCACAACTTTTTTTATCCATTCCTCTGTTGATGAACACATAGGTTGTTTCCATTATGTAGCTATTACAAATTCTGCTGCTATAACAATGGGTGCACATATATCACTGTGCTGTGATGTTTTCAGTCCTCCTGGAAAAACGCTTAGAAGTGGAATAGCTGGAACAAGAGTGACTTCCAAACCTAGATTTTGACAAATCTCCAGAATGACCTCCACAGTAGTCTACATTCCACCAACAGCGCAGGAGAGTTCCTTTTTTCCCAATAGCCTCTCCAGAATTTGTTGGCAGTAGTTTTCTTGATCCTGTCCATTCTTTCTGGAGTAAGATGGAATTTCAGTGTGGTTTTAATTTGTATTTCTTTAATGAGTAATGATGATAAACATTTTTCATGTATTTATTTGCCATTAGTATTTCTTCATGTGAGAACTGTGTATTCATTTTAGATGCCCATTTCAGATTGGATCTTTGAATTTCAGGGGTCTGATTGTTTTAACTCTTCATATGTATTAGATAGAAGTCCTCTGTCTGAGGGACAGTTTACTAAGTTGTTGTCCCAATTTGTGGGTTTTCTTTTCACTATCTTGGAGATTTCTTTTGATATGTAGAAACTTTTTAATAAGACATGACCTGTGTTACAGATTCTGGGAAGTGTTTCCCATGCGGTTTGATATCTATTCATGAATTCTCTACGTACCCCTGTGTCTTCAAGGTTTTTACCTGATTTGTTTCCAATAGATTTACTGTTTCTGTTTTAATATGCAGATCTTCAATCCATTTATATTTTATTTTTAATTTTTATTTAAAAAACAGATTAAGGTTAAAGAGGACATAAAAAATAAGTCAGAACAGAACAATTTAAAAACATAGTGTTTCACCACAAGACAACCTGACATAACAGTACATGCCATAGTGTCTCTTTCCTTGAAATATTTGAGTATATCTTCATACACTATAGTATCAAACACAACAAGACAGTGTAAAACCATTCAAGAGAATGAAAGTGTTACACGGTATTTGGAACCAACTAACAGAAAATGAACAATGGTTACTATATTATCTCCTTGTTCTAAAAACTTTTGTTTATACCATCACATATAATAAAATCTAATAAGATAAAACATGATAAAACTGATTGGGACAGAAGAACAAAAGCTTGGTGGGATTTCAAAACAAGATGATATTAAATCAGCACTAGCTATTATAATATTTTTTTCTTCAAAATAACTGTTCATACCATCACAGATAATAAAATCAAACAACCCAAAATAAAACCATTCCAACTAATGAGTGAAAACATCATAAGGCTTCAAAGCAGTATAATAGGGAATCATGATTACCATATACTTTTATGTATTCTTACCATTTCATACATGAGGGACACTGTTCGATATTTATACATGTGGGGTTGATTTATTTTGCTTATGAGCATGGTCTCAAGCTGCGTCCACTTATTTATAAATATCTCAATGTGATCATTTTTTATATCTGAGTAGTACTCCATTCTGTAAAAATACCACATCTTTTTTTATCCATTCCTCAGTTGATGGATACTTAGGTTGTTTTCAAGGTCTGGGCATTAAAAATTGTGCTGCTATAATTATGGGTGGTATGATATTTTCAGGTATCACTGTGGTATGATGCTTTCAGTTCTTCTGGGAATATGCCTAGAAGAGGAATAGCTGAAACAAATGGGACTTCCCATCCTAGCTTTTTGTCTGCAATGGTTGCACAAGTCTACACTCCCACCAACAGTGCAGGAAGAGTTCCTTTTTCCTCAGAGCCTCTCCAGATTTTGTTGGTGGTAATTTTCTTCATCTTGGCTATTCTTTCAGGAGTGAGATAGAATCTCAGTGTGGTTTTAATTTGCATTTCTCTAATGACCAATGATGATTAACATTTTTTTCTGTATTAATTTTCCATATGTATTTCTTCATCTGAGAAGTGTGAATTCATCTCAAATGCCAATTTTTGTATTGGATCTTTGAATTTTGGGGATCTCATTTTTTAATTCTTTATAGGTTTTAGACAGAAGTCCTTTGTCTGAGGGACAGTTTACTAAGATGTTTTCCCAGTTTGTGAGTTTTCTTTTCACTATGCTGGGGATTTCTTTTGATGTGCAGAAACTTTTTAATAAGACATGATTCTAGTTATTGATTCTCGGATGTATTTCTCATGCAGTTTGAGTCTTGTTCATGAATTCTCTACCTACTCCTATGTCTTCAAGGTTTTTACCCAATTTGTCTTCCAATAGATTTAGTGTTTCTGTTTTAATATGCAGATCTTTGATCCACTTAGATTTTAATTTAGAACATGGTGATGGGCATGGGTCTAGTTTTAAGTCTTGGCATATGGAGAGCCAATTTTTCCAACACAATTTGTTAAAGAAACTGTCATGCTTCCAGTGAACATGTTTGGCCCCTTTATCAAAGATAAGGTGGTTGAGTATGTTTGTAGTTGTGGTTGTGTCTTCTAATCTATTCCATTGATCTTTGGCTCTGTTTTGATTCCAGGACCATGTTGATTTTTCTACAGTTGCTTTGTAGTATAACTTCAAGTCAGGGATCGTGATGCCTCCTTCCTTGCCTTTGCTGCTTAGAATTGTCTTTGCTATTTTAGGTCTCTTCTGGATCCAGATGAATTTTAGGAGTGATTTCTCTAGATCTATGAGGTATGTTGATGGTATTTTTTATTGGGATTGCATTGAATCTGTATAACAGTTTTGGGAAAATGGCCATTTTCACAATGTTTGTTCTTCCTATCCATGAGCAAGGGATGTCTTTCCATTTTCTGAGATCATCTTCAATTTCATTTTTCAGTGTATTATAATTTTCCCTGTATAGGTCTTTCACTTCTTTCGTAAGAGTAATTCCTAAATATTTCATTTTTTTGCTTGCTAATGTGAAGAGTGTGGTTTCTCTTATTTCCCTCTCTGTGATTTTGTTGTTAGTGTATAGGAATGCTATTGATTTCTGAGTATTGATTTTGTATCCAGCTATATTACTGAATTTATTTATTATATCTAGAAGTCTTTCAATGGAGTTTTGTGGGTCTTCTATGTAAAGTATCATCTCATATGCGAAAAATGATAGTTTAACTTCATCTTTTCCTATTTTTACCCCTTTTATTTCTCTATCTTGTTTAATTGTTCAGGCTGTATTTATAGTACTATATTAAGTAGGAGTGGTGATAAAGGACATCCTTGTCTTGTGCCTGATTTCAAAGTGAAGGCATTCAGTTTTTGGCTGTTTAGTATGATACTGGCTGTTGGTTTTTCATAGATGGTCTTTATCATATTGAGTTAAAGACCACCTATTCCTATTTTCTGTTAGGTTCTTATCATGAATGAATATTAGACCTTATCAAAAGCTTTTTCTGCATCTATAGAAATGATCATGTGATCCTTTCTTTTGGCTTTAATGATATGGTGGATTACATTTATTGATTTATGTTTGTTGATACATCCTTGCACGCCTGGGATAAATTCCCACTGGTCATGGTGTATAATCTTCTTGATTTGCTGCATCCTATTTGCCAATATTTTATTGAGGATTTTTGCAATATGTTCATTAGGGAGATTGGCTTGTACTTCTCTTTTTTATTTGGGTCTTTATCAGGTTTTGCTTCTAGAGTTATATTTGTGTCCAGTAATGACTTAGGAAGAATTGCTTCCCTTTTGATTTCATTGAAGAGTTTGTGGAGTGTTAGCATTAAGTCTTCTTTGTATTTCTTGTAGAATTCTGTGGTGAATCCCTCTGGGCCTGGTTTCCTCTTATTAAGTGAGGACTTAATTACATTTTCAATTTCATTAATAGAAATTGGGTCACTCAGCAGTTTTACATCTTCTTGACCCAGCTTTGGTACTTCATATGTTTCTAGGAATCTGTCCATTTCTTTTGTGTTATCAAACCTATGAGAGTTAAGGTTTTTGAAATAGGTGTTGATGATGTTCTTTATTTCTACAGAGTCTGTAGAGTTTTCACGTTTTTCCTGATTTATTGTATGAATTGGAGCTTTTTCGTCCCTTTTTAAGATAAGGTTGGTAAGGAGCTTATCAATTTTATTTATTCTTTCAAAAACCAACTCTTTGATTCGTTGATTCTTTGGATTGTTTTCTTAGTCTCTATTGCATTAATTTCTGCTCTGATTTTTATAATTTCTCCCTTCTTTTGGCATTTGGCTTGACTTCACTTCTTTTTCTAGATGTTTGAGATGTAGCATTAGGTTATTTGTATTCGTTCTGTTTTCCTGATGTGGGAACTCAGTGCAATAAATTTTCCTCTGAGGACAGCTTTCATTGCATTCCACAGATTCTGGTATGTTGTATTTGTATTTTCATTTGCCTGTAGGTATTGTTTAATTTCTTATTTAATTTCTCCTGTAACCCCCTGATTGCTTAAGAATGTTTTATTCGGTTTCCATGTGTTTGTCAGATTTTTGCAGTTTCTTTTATGATTAATTTCTAGTTTCATGACGTTATAATCCAACAACATGCATGAGATAATTTCAACTCTTTTGCATTTATTTAAATAGTTTCTGTGGGCTAGTATATGATCTATTTTAGAAAATGTGCCATGTACTTCTGAGAAGTATGTGTATTCTGATGTTTTTGGATGGAACACTCTGTATATGTCTATCAAGTCCATTTGTTCACAGTTCTGATTCAGTTCTGTTATTTCTTTGCTGATTTTCTGTCTCATTGATCTATCAGTTGGAGTCAGTGGTGTGTTATGGTCTCTTGCTGTAATTGTGTTATTGCTAATTTGGTTTCTCATTTGTATTAATATTTGCTTTATATACCTGTGTGCCCTGGATTTGGTACATATATATTTATGATTGTTATCTCTTCCTCTTAAATTTTCCCCATAACCAGTATGTAATAATGTTCTTCATCTCTTCTGATCATATTGGTTTGAAGTTCACATTGTCTGCAAACAGAATAGCTACCCCTGCTTTTTTTGGCTTCCTGTTGCATGAAGTATTGTTTTCCATCCTTTGACTTTAAGTATGTGAATATCCTTTTGAGCTTGATGAGTTTCTTGTAGACAGCATATGGTTGGCTGTAGTTTCTTGACTCAGCCTGGCAGTCTGTTTCTTTGAATTGATGCATTGATATCATTTATTTTAATGGTTATAACTGTTATATATTGGTTTATTGTTGATATGTTATCTTTCTGCTGTTGCATCTTAATATTTCTATTCTGTTTAATTGTCTCCTTTGCTTAGTGGTTTTTTTTACTATGTGTATCTAATCTGTCTTTCAGTATTCTTTACAGGCTTGGCTTGGTTATCATGAAGTTCTTCAGCTGCTGTTTGTCATGGAAATATGTTTTTTTACATCAGTTTTGAAGGATAATCTTGCAGGGTACATCAGTGTAGGTTGGAAATGATTTTCCTTTAGGAGAACTCCATGCTTTTCTGACTTTATTGTTTGTGCTGAAAGTCTGCTGTGATTCTGATAGATTTTCCTTTATAGGTGATCTGCCTTTTCTCTCTGACAGCATTTAATATTCTATTCTTATGTTCTATTTCTAGGATGGTGATTATTATATGTCTAGGTGAAGTTTTATTTTGGTTATGGCTGTTTGGAGTTCTGTATGCTTCACTGATCCTGATGTCAGTATCTATTTTCATGTTTGGGAAGTTAACAGCTTTTGCTTCTCTAACTATCCTCATGACATCCTTTATGTTGTCCCCTTCTTTTTCATTTACCCCTATGTATCTTATGTTGTTTTTCTTTGCATTATCTTGTAGCTGTTGAATTGTTATTTTCTGATTCATTGTTATTTTTGAAATATCTTTCCTTTTCTGTTCACTAACTGCAATCTTGTCTTTAAGGTTTGAAATTGTATCTTTACCCTCGTTGAGGCTATTTTGACAACTTTCCATGGAATTTTTTATTTCCTGTATATCTCTTTGAATCTGCTTCATGTATTCTCTTTGTTTCTTATATTGTTCATCCAGGGATTCTATCTTTTTTGCTTTGTTCCTGTACTTTTTAAACTGTGTCTTCTTTAGGTATGTTCAGCATGTTTTTAATTTCTTTCATCATTTCTTCTTTTACCTGTGAGATTATTTCTAGTCTGAATTCCTTTAAAGCTTCCCAGAGATGCCTCTGTATTTCAGTTATTTCAGGTGTATTGCATATATTTTCTTCTATGTACATAACTCCTAAAGTTTCTTGGGATGGGCTGGAGTTTTGAGATTGTATTTTGATCTTTCATTTTGTCATTTTCATATGTTTTCGTGTTTCAAGTGTTATTCCAAGGCTACCCCTGGGCCTTAGCATCTCCAGTCTCCAGAGTTGAGGGCACAGGCAGGCTGGCACAAACACCCAGGGCTGGCCTAGCATAGCTGCCACAACATTGGTGCAGGCAGGCCTCAGCCCTGCTGAGCTGTGGCAGGGAGCCATAAAGTTCCCTTAATGGTGGGACCTATGATCTTAAACTCTCTCCCTGGTCTTGGGAGCATTTGGGGACACTCACCCCAGGCCGCCCAGTCTCCAGAGTTGAGGGCACAGGTAGGCAGTCCCAAATCCCTGGACCTTACTGAGCACAGCTGCCACAACATTGGTGCAGGCAGGCCTAAGCCCTGCTGAGCTGGTTCAGTGAGTCAGAGAGCCATAAATTTCCCTTGCTGGTGGAAGCTATGATCTGAAACTCCCTCCTGGGGCTTGGGATGGTGTGGGGACACTCACCCAGGTCGTCCACTCTCCAGAAGGATGTGGTATTTTTATAAAATGGAGTGCTACAGAGTCATAAAGAAGGATCAGCTTGCTACTTTTATAGGTAAATGAATGCAACTTGAGACCATACTCATAATTGAAATGAATCATACTCACATGTGTAAACATCACATTGTATTCCTAGCTTGAGAGGCTAAAAGAGTAAATATGATCCAAAATGTATAATTCATAATGTGAAATGGGAAGCTATGGCTGAGAAGAAAAGAGTAACTGGGAGGGCAAAGTAGAAATAAGGAAAGAAAAAGAAAAAATGTATATTCAAGTTAGTTAAGAGAATTATACTACTAGTTTCTCTCAGTTCATTGAAAAACAGCCTTGTGATAATTTTGCCTGGGTAATTTTTCATGCCTGTATCTTGTGCTCTGAGCAACTACTTTGAAAATAACAATAGGCAATGTATTAACCATTGTCACTCTCCTATTACCTTGAAATTTTGTGTTATTTTCTTTTTTCTCTTTAAAATAAAATCTAAAAACAAAAGATTTGTTTTAATTTTTATTTATTGTTTGGAAATATCATTTGAATATAGAAAGTTTCATTTCTTGCTTGATTTCTTCTGTGACCCATTTATTATTCAGGGTAGCATTACTGAATTGCCATGTTTTAAAAATTCTATTTTAAAGAGAAAAAAGTAGTAAGAAAAGAAAAACAAAAAGGAAAAGAGATAAGCAACAGCAACTAACCCAAAACAAGAACAATTTACGTTTTCAAAATTGAATGTAAGAAATATAACAAAGATTTTTATATTGCATATTGTAATTTTTGTTTTCAAAGAACGAGGAAAAGAAAAACTAAAAAATACAAATACAGGAGTCAAATCTGGGATTAGAGAAGATGGAAGATTGCTAGGTTTCTGGATGGAGAGCCTCTCTGGAAAAACAGCTCAGATACTAGAATTTGACAACACGGAGAGGGCCAGACAAGTGGAGAGGGACTCTCACAAACTCAGAAGGAAACTGAAGTGAAAAGGAAAATTGGAAGAGAAAGGAAACACACAAGTGAAGGGCTAGAGCACAACTCATTCACTGAGACTAGTCTGTGCTATGCTGGGAGTGCCATGGAGTCAAGTAATTCAAGGTCATACTGAAGCCACAGCCACTGATAATAGGAATTAGTGAGTCCTAGGCCCTTGGTGAGAGGATGCAGTGCAGCATGGAGTGGATCCACGCTTGAGAATTATATTGATTCCTGGTGAGTGCTGGAGATTGGGTCTCATGGTGGGTGTCACTGGCTGGAAGACATCTTGGAGTGGGGCAGAGCCCAGCACTGCAGTGGCATCAGTCAGTCACCCCTGGCCCAGAGAAGACTAGTGGGATCTTATTGGGCTTAGGCACATCCCTGGTTGGGACCCAATAGCCAGGGACAAAACTGTCCCAACTCTGTGACATCTACAAAGCACAGGCTAAGTTGCTGAAGGCACTTGCAGGTTGACTGTTTCATAGGCTAGAGGCCAGCCTGCAACATCCCTGCATGTACCTCAGAAAACAGAAAATTGGAGAGGGCCGCAAAACTCCAGTCAGCATGCATCAGAAAAACTGTAAGCAATATGGAGAGGGGCCAGGGACCTCCACAACACACCTGTCTGAAAGAAAACAGAAACATGACAAGAGATATAAATTAAAAAATCCTCCAGGCACTGACCCTGGGAAAATAAGCCCAGGAGAGGTAAATACAGAAGAGAACCAGTGCAGCAATCATGCAATATTAGCCACAACATCAGTGGACATAAAGAAATACCTTCATTACTTCATAGATGAATTTAAAACTGAAATTCTAATCCAAGTGAGGCAAGATATAAAAAGATTAGTTAAAGAAATGCTAAGCCCCTCCCAAGAAAAAACAGATGGAAGAATGGAGGAACCTAGAAAAGGAAGAGGAACCTTTGATGAAAATAATAAACAAAACCTAGAACACATGAAACAGATCCAAAGAGATTATCAGGAAACTAAAATCTCCATTGAAAGCTGGCAAAATGCCTTGATAGAAACTAAGGATAGCCTTTTGAAACTTGAAGAGAGATTTATAATGTGTGATTGTGAAAGAAAAGATCTCTTAAAAATAACACGGAACCAGGAAGAAACAATTCAAAAACTAGAAGATGACAAGAAGATCTATAACTTAAGAATTAAAAGTGTGAGCAAAGAAGCAGGAATAACCAGAGATGAATTACAAAGGCTATTCACAGAAATAATTAAGGAAAACTTCCCAAGCATAGGAAAAAGAAATGATATACAGATAAATGAGGCATACTGAACTTCAGCCACCTACAACCAAAACAGATCTACACCCAGACATATAATAATCAAGATCCTAGAAATCCACCACAAGAACAGAATATTAAAAGTGGCAGGAGAAAAGAAGCAGATCATCAAAGGAAAAATCATCAAAATAATGACAGACTTATCAACACAAACTCTCAAATTTGAGAAGAGCCTGGGGGGAAATAGTCCAAGCCCTGAAAGAAAATAACCTCCAACCCAAATTGATGTACCCAGAAAAAACTCTCTCTCAAAATTAAAGGAGAAATAAGATATTTCCAAGACAAGGAGGAACTGTGGGAGTTCATGACCAACAATCCAACCCTACAAAAAATGTTGAAAGACATTCCAGAGAGAAAGAGAGAGAAAAATATCAGGATTCCAGCAACAGTGGCAGAGATCAATGAACGGGGCAGAGAGTGGAATGAAGGAGTAAATTGGATAAACAGTAGCAGAAAAATAGAATATCAGAGATGAGGTAGAGAAGGTAGGCTATAATCTTTAAAATAGATAGCCTTGTTACACTAACAAAAAGAAACACAGGCAGAGTAGATTAGGAGGCAGGATCCATCGAGATGCTCTAAATGGAAAATATACTCAACCTGAAATAGGGTTAATAAACTGAAAGTCAAAGATGAGAAAACAATGCTATATGTGACAGGAAACCAGAGAGAAATAGGGACAACTCATTTTGCAGCCACAGATAGATTGGAAAGTTATGACACTTTGGGCAGTATAGAACTACACAGCTGGAAGGAAGGAAAACCTTGTGGCTTTTGTAAGTAAAAGAATACAGCTCAAGATCAAGCTCGGGGTAAAAAGGCTCAGCAACTCTCAGATAGATAACGGGTTGAACCCCTAATCTAAAAACTAAATGAGCTAGTGGGACCCAAAATATACAAAGCATCCTGAGAAGGGGAAAGGTGAGAAATTGCCTAAAAAAGGAAGGCAGAGGACATTGTTAACAATATATCAGGGTTTCAAAGTCACAGTAGTCTTATCACTCACTCTGTTTAGTTTGATTTTATTTTGTTCTGATCTGTCTAATCATATTAGATTTGAGAGCACAGACAGCTATCCCAAAACTAGTAGGTTATACCATGGGAACTATCCTTAATTTCCTATTAACTTAAACTGAAACCCTGTATTACTTACATTGTCTCAGTATGACTGATCTTATTTGAAGCTGGTTTGTTAGACTGCTGTTTTGCCTTGACTTTTTTATTCAATTTGGTATGCTTGATAGCATCAAGTCTAAGAGTAGAGGCAACAACTCTGAAGATGACAAGATGTAAAAGATACCCATTCTAGTTTGATTATTAACTGCCTTTGAAGTCCTACAATGTCTCCAAAATTGTGTTTTTATTAAAATAGCTATGTAATGCTAGGTTCAAGTATATTATGTCTGATGATGTGGACAATTTTATTGAAAATAACAAGAGAAAGCATAGTAACTACTA
This sequence comes from Cavia porcellus, assembly GCF_034190915.1. NCBI lineage: Eukaryota > Metazoa > Chordata > Mammalia > Rodentia > Caviidae > Cavia > Cavia porcellus. The sequence goes on along the minus strand of NW_026947490.1, from coordinate 26,893,952 downwards.
TAGATCAACTAGTATTGTGGTCTTATGTCTTTTTCATTTCATGTTTTTCTAGGAATTCGTCCTTATGCAATGGTCTTATATACTTTTTCATTTCATGTGTTTATAGGAATATGTATTGTTTTGTCTTGCTTTGTTTTGTTCTTCCCTCTAATTATAGAAAGGATAGAAATACATGTTAAGACTCATGCATGCATAGAACCAATAAACAGTTTATGAGAACTGATCTTATGACACATGATGAAATGAACAAATACTTTGAAGAAAAAGAGACACTACAGTACCCAGTGCTGATCCAGGAGTATCATAATATGAAACCTGGCAATACTATTATTCTTTGCTCAGAGTGACTTTTTGTTGAACAGAACTGGGTGCAGTCTCACTGTTTGAAACCCTACTTTATATGCTCCACTTTTGTCTTTGAATAACTGTTTGTAAGAGGACAATATGTAAATACCAACTTGTGATTTCTTAGTGTTCATTCTTTCTTTGAAAGTATGCATTATTTCTACCCATTTTCTGTTTATTTTAGTCTTTCTTTAAATAAAAATTTTAAAAAAGTGCAAAGGGATGGAAAGGTGGGAACTGCTGTCAATTTCTTATTGAATTATCTTGAATTCTTGCATTATTCACATAGTTTTCTTAATGTTTGGCTTGGTTCTGTCTTTTGTTAGATTTCATGCTTTCAGATGGTAAGGGCAGCTATTTTGAACATAATGGGAAATATTATGGTAATCATGGTTTCCTACTATATTGTTTAAGGTTTATAATGCTTTCATTCATTGGTCTGATTTTATTTTGTTTTGTTTGATTTTATTATGTGAGATGGTGTGAATGCTATTTTGAAGAAAGCAAGACATTATGGTTGCTATTGCTGATTTTCTATCATCTTGTTTTGAAGTCCTACCATGCTTTTGTTCTTTTGTTTTGATTGGTTCTATCCTGTTGTGTTTTATTTGATTTTATTATGTGTGATGTTATAGACAAATTATTTGAGGAAAATGAGGTATTATAGCAGCCATTGTTCGTTTGCTGTTATTTGGTTTTAAAGTCCTGTAATGCTTTCATTCTTTTGAGTGTTTTATTACTATATTGTTGTGTTTTATATTATTGTGTGTGAAGGTATGCTCAACTATTTCCAAGAAAAGAAATACTATGTTAGCTACTGTTGATGTCCAGTTGTTTTGTTGTGAAGTGTTGTGTTGCTTGCATTTTCCTGTTCTGATTTGCTTTGTTTCATTGTTTTCTTTTGTTCTTATTTTTTAAAAAAAGACAAAAACAAAAAAACCCAAAATAAAACAAAAACAAACATGACCAACAAAGTGAAAAGAAAACTCATAGAGTAGGAAAATTGTTTTTGACAAATTGTCCCCAGAGTCTTATATCTCAAACATATAAAGAATTGAAAAAAAACGAGGCCCTCTAATTAAAAGACCCAGTCCAAAAATCACCATCTGAAATGAATACACACAGTTCCCTGATGAAATACGTATGGCAAGTAAATAAATAAATAAATAAAAGTTCAATATCATTTGTCATTTGAGAGACACAAATTAAAATAGCACTGTCATTCCATGTCACATAATAATGGATATTTTTATGAAATCATCCAATAGAAATGCTGATTGGGCTGCGATGAAAAGAAATCCTTCTCCACTTGCAGTGGAAGTGCAGACTGGAACTATTGTGTAAAGTGGTGTGGAGATTCCTCAAATGTTAAGTTTAGAGATTTCATTTGACCTAGTTATTCCCCTTCTGTGAAGAATTCCTAGAAAAATTAAAAACATCGTATCACAGAAGTATATATGCACTCATCTTTGTAGCAGCACAGTTTTCAATAGCAAAATCTTGAAAACAACTCAGATGCCCATCAACTGAGGAATGGATAAAAAAGATGTGGTATTTTTATACAATGAAGTACTACAGAGCCATAAAGAAGCATCAGCTTGCTACTTTTATAGGTAAATGAATGCAACTTGAGACCATACTCAAATGAATTACACTCACATGTGTAAACATCACATTGTCTTCCTAGATTGAGAGGCTAAAAGAGTAAATATGATCCACAATGTATAATTCATAATGTGAAATGGGAAGGGATGTTTGAGAAGAAAAGAGTAACTGGGAGGGCAAAAGAGAAATAAGACAGAAAAAGGAAAAATGTATATACAAGTTAAGAGAATTGTACTACTAGTTTCTCTCAGTTCTGTAAAAAGAAGCCTTGTGTTAATTTTTGTCTGGGTAATTTTTCATGCCTATACCTTGTACTCTGAGCAACTACTTTGAAAATAACAATAAGCAATGTATTAGTCATTGTCACTCTCCTATTACCTTGTTTTGAAATTTTGTGTTATTTTCTTTTTCTCTTTAAAATAAAATCTAAAAGCAAAAGATTTGTTTTAATTTTTATTTATTGTTTGAAAATATCATTTGAATATAGAAAGTTTCATTTCTTGCTTGATTTCTTCTGTGACCCATTTATTACTCAGGAGAGCATCATCGAATTGCCATGTTCTTAAAATTCTATTTTAAAGAGAAAAAAGTAGTCAGAAAAGAAAAACAAAAAGGAAAGAGATAAACAACAGCAACTAACCCAAAACAATAACAACTTATGATTTCAAAATTGAATGTAAATAATATAACAATGATTGCTATATTACATATTGTAATCTTTGTTTTCAAAGAATGAAAGAAAGGAAAAACTAAAAATAGAAAAACGAGAATGTAGAACAATGCAGAATTTATTAAATAATAGCATCACAAAATCCCACTGATAGACTAATCACTGTCATCTTTTTTTTAAATTTTATTTAAGAGGAAAAAGAGAAAAACACAAAACAAAACAAAGCGGTGTAAGGTTACACATAATACAGAACTACAAAAAAAACATAACAGTAAGAAATCACATGTTAATAGATTACATATTATCATAGTTGCTCAAATCACAGTATCAAAGAATACAAAGTGGACATTCAAACAGAGAGACTGCAAACAGCTGTGTTCAATGATCCAAAAACATTAATATAGTCAGCTATTTAACACCCCTAAACACACTTGCTGTTATATCTGTTAGAGCTCTTTTTTTTTCTCCCTCTCTTTTTTACAACAAAATTTACACATTTTGGATTTTATTACTCCATAGTTCTTATTACTTTTTTGGGGGGAGGAGAGAATAAAGTCAAATATGGCAAAACAAAGCTGTCAGTCAAAACCAAGGATAGACATAGCACATGATGTAGAACAGAGTACAAGGTTATCAACAATGGTTATCAACGTTGTCTCTTGTTTCCTTAAAAAGAATTGTCTATCTCATTAGATATTATAAAGTTGGACAAAACAGTAGAGAACAAGACCAATAAAACTTAGGCATTGTAAACATTACAGGACTTCCAAAGGAGACAATAGTCAAACCAGAATGGGCATCTTAGTGAATCTTATTGCCTTCAAAGTAGTTGCCCATACCCTCAAACTTGATACTATCGCACAGAATGGAACAGAGTCTAGTCAGTCAAAACAAGATCGTGGGAGTATTACAGGACTTCAAAACAAGTTAATAGGAAATCAAAAATAGTTACTATTATATATCCTATTTTTTAAAAATTTTTCCCCTTAATTAAAATAAACATAAGAAATAACTAAATAATTTTTTTAAAGAATAAGGGAGACATTGAGTTAAAACAGGACATAACAATATAACAATAGAGGTCAAAGCATGACTGTTTCAGCAACCTCGTGCTTCATCACCAAATAACCCGATTTAATAGTAGTTACCATAGTGTCTGTCTTTTTCCTTGAAATATTTGGATAAAACTTCATATACTATAGCTTCAAATATTTCCATATCAAGAAGCCCAGAATAAAGCCTTTCTAATTAATAAGTGAAAATTTTATAAGGCTTCAAGGCCACATAATGGGGAATCATGATTACCACATATTTTTATATATTTGAATCATTACTTACATTAGGGAAACGATTCGGTATTCATACATGCGAGATTGATTTTGTAATTTTTTTTTTTTATTTAAGAGGAAAAAGAGAAAAACACAAAACAAAACAAAGCAGTGTAAGGTTACATATAATACAGAACTACAAAAAAAAAGCATAACAGTAAGAAATCACCTGTTAATAGATTACATATTATCATCTTGGAAATAGTTGCTCAAGTCACAGTATCAAAGAATACAAAGTAGACATTCAAACAGAGAGACTGCAAACAGCTGTGTTCAATGATCCAAAAACATTAATATAGTCAGCTATTCAACATCCCTATACACACTTGCTGTTATATCCGTTAGAGCTCTTGATGCGAGATTGATTTATTTCACTTATGAGTATGGTCTCAAGCTGCGCCCATTTATTGATAAATATCTCAATGTGATCCTTCTTTATAGTTGAATAATACTCCATTGTATAGAAATACCACAACTTTTTTATTCATTCCTCAGTTAATGGACACTTGTGTTGTTTCCAAGATCTGGCAATTACAAATTGTGCTGCTATAAACCTAGCTGCACATATATCACTGTGGTATGATGCTTTCAGTTCTTCTGGGAATATGCCTAGAAGTGGAATAGCTGGAATAAATGGGATTTCCAATCCCAACTTTTTGAGAAATCTCCAGACAGACCTCCACAAATGCTGTACCAGTCTACACTCCCACCAACAGTGCAGGAGAGTTCCTTTTTCCCCACAGCCTCTCCAGCATTTGTTGTTGGTTTTCTTGATCCTGGCCATTCTTTCAGGAGTGAGATGGTATCTCAGTGTGGTTTTAATTTGCATTTCTCTAATGACCAATGATGATGAGCATTTTTTCATGTATTTATTTGCCATTTGCATTTCTTCATCTGAGAATTGCGTATTCATCTCAGATGCCCATTTTTGGATTGGATCTTTGAATTTTGGGGGTCTGAGTTTTTTTTTTAATTCTTTATAAGTTTTAGACAAGAGTCCCTTGTCTGAGAGAGAGTTCACTAAAATCTTTTCCCAGCTTGTGGGTTTTCTTTTCACTATGCTGGAGATTTCTTTTGACATGCAGAAACTTATTAATAAGAAGTGGTCCCAGTTATTGATTTTGGAAAGTATTTCCTGTGTGGTTTGAGTCCTGTTCATGAATTCTCTACCTACTCCTATGTCTCCAAGGTTTCTACCCAATTTGTCTTCCAATAGATTTAGTGTTTCTGTTTTAATATTCAGATCTTGACCCATTTAGATTTTAATTTAGTACATGGTGATAGACATGGGTCTAGCTTTAGTTTTCGGCAAATGGAGAGCCAGTTTTTCAGCACAATTTATTAAAGAGACTGTCGTTCTTCTAGTGAACCTGCTTGGCTCCTTTCTCAAAGATAAGGTGGTTGAGTGTGTTTGTAGTTGTGGTTGTATCTTCTAATCTATTCCATTGATCTTCAGCTCTGATTTGATTCCAATACCATGTTGATTTTACTACTGTTGCTTTGTAGTATAATTTCAAGTCAGGGATTGTGATGCCTCCTGCTTTGTCTTTGCTACTTAGAATTGCCTCTGCGATTCTAGGTCTCTTCTGGTTCCAGATGAAATTTAGGAGTGATTTCTCTAGATCTATAAGGTATGGTGATGGTATTTCTATTGGGATTGCATTGAATCTGTATAAGAGTTTTGGGAGAATGGCCATCTTCACAGTGTTTGTTCTTCCTATCCATGAGCAAGGGATGTCTTTCCATTTTCTGAGATCATCTTCAATTTCCTTTTTCAGTGTATTCTAGTTTTCACTGTATAAGTCTTTCACTTCTTTCGTAAGAGTAATTCCTAAATATTTCATTTTTTTTGCTTGCTAATGTGAATAGTCCAGATTCTCTTATTTCCCTCTCTATGATTTTGTTGTTTGTGTATAGGAATGCTATTGATTTCTGAGTATTGATTTTGTATCCAGCCACATTACTGAATTTATTTATTGTATCTAAGAGTCTTTCAATGGAGTTTAGGGGGTCTTCTATGTAGAGTATCATGTTATCTGCAAACAATGATAACTTAACTTCTTCTTTTCCTATCTTTACCCCTTTTATTTCTCTTTCGTGCCTAATTGCTCTGGCTAGTACTTCCAGTACTATATTAAATAGGAGTGGTGATAAAGGACATCCTTGTCTTGTGCCTGATTTTAAAGTAAAGGCTTTCAATTTTTGGCCATTTAATATGATGCTGGCTGTTGGTTTGTCATAAATGGCCTTTATTATATTGAGGTAAAGACCATCCATTCCAATTTTCTGTAAAGTTTTTATCATGAATAAATGTTGGACCTTATCGAAGGCTTTTTCTGCATCTATAGAAATGATCATGTGATTCTTATTTTTGGCTTTATTGATATGGTGGATTACATTTATTGATTTGCGTATGTTGAACCATCCTTGCATTCCTGGGATGAATCCCACTTGGTCATGGTGTATAATCTTCTTGATGATTTGCTGGATCCTATTTGCCAATATTTTATTGAGGATTTTTGCATCTGTGTTCATTAGGGAGATCGGTCTATAGTTCTCTGTTTTAGTTGGGTCTTTCTCAGGTTTTGGTACTAGAGTAATGTTTGCTCCCAGGAATGACTTAGGAAGGATTGCTTCCCTTTCAATTTCATTGAATAGTTTGAGGAGTGTTGGCATTAGGTCTTCTTTGTATTTCTTGTAGAATTTTGCAGTGAATCCATCTGGGCCTGGGCTCTTCTTTGTGGGTGAGGACTTAATTACATTTTCAATTTCAGTAACAGAGATTGGGTTATTCAACAGTTTTACATCCTCTTGTTCTAGCTTTGGTACTTCATATGCTTCTAAGAATCTGTCTATTTCTTCTGTGTTATCAAACTTTTGAGAGTAGAGGTTTTCGAAATAGGTGTTGATGATCTTCTGTATTTCTATTGGGTCCGTAGTGATTTCTCCTTTTTCATTTCTTATTGCATGAATTTGAGCTTTCTCTTCCCTTTTTAAAATAAGGTTGGCTAGGGGCTTATCAATTTTATTTATTCTTTCAAAGAACTAACTCTTTGATTCGTTGATTCTTTGGATTGTTTTCTTAGTCTCTATTGCATTGATTTCTGCTCTGATTTTTATAATTTCCTCTCTTCTTTTGGCTTTGGGCTTGACTTGCTCTTCTTTTTCTAGCTTTTTGAGGTGTAGCATCAAGTTATTTATTTGTATTCATTCTGTTTTCCTGATGTGGGACCTCAGTGCAATAAATTTTCCTCTTAGGACGGCTTTCATTGCATCCCACAGATTCCGGTAAGTTGTATCTGCATTTTCATTTTCTTTTAGGTATTGTTTAATTTCTTCTTTAATTTCTTCTGTGACCCACTGATTACTCAAGAGTGTGTTATTCAGTTTCCATGTGTTTGTGGGATTTTTGCAGTATCTTTTATCATTAATTTCTAATTTTAGAGTGCTATTATCCGATAACATGCAAGGGATGATTTCAGCTCTTTTGCAATGTTTAAATATGTTCTGTAAGCTAATATATGGTCTATTTTAGAAAATGATCCATGTACTGCTGAGAAGAATGTGTATTCTGATGTTGTTGGGTGGAACATTCTGTATATGTCTATCAAACCCATTTGTTCACAGGTGTGATTCAGTTCTGTTATTTCTTTGCTCATTTTCTGTCTGGTTGATCTGTCCCTTGGTGTCAATGGCGTATTAAGGTCTCCTGTTACAATTGTGTTACTGATAATTTGAGTTTTCATTTCTGTTAATAATTGTTTCATATAACTGGGTGCTCTGGAGTTTGGTGCGTATATATTTAAGATAGTTATCTCTTCCTCTTGGAATTTTCCCCTTACAAGTATGTAGTGACCTTGTTTATCCTTTATGGTCATTGTTGGTTTAAAGTTCACGTTGTCTGCAAACAGAATGGCTACTCCTTCCTTTTTTTGGATTCCTGCTGCATGAAGAATTGTTTTCCATCCTTTGACTTTCAGTCTGTGAGTATCCTTCTGGGTTAGATGTGTTTCCTGTAAACAGCATATGGTTGGATTTTGTTTCTTGATGCATTCTGCTAGTCTGTTTCTTTTGATTGGTGCATTGAGACCATTTACATTAATGGTTATTACTGTTAAATGGTGGTTAATTGTAGGAATCTTATCTCTCTGCTGTTGCATCTTTATCTTTCTGTTCTGTTTAATTATTTGCTTTGCTTAGTGGTTTTTTCCTTTGTGTATCTAAACTGTCTTTTAATAGTTTTTGCAGGGTTGGTTTGGTGTTCATGAAGTTCTTCAGCTGTTCTTTGTCATGGAAGTATCGTATTTCACCATCTATTTTGAATGATAGTTTTGCAGGATATATCAGTCTAGGTTGGAGATCATTTTGCTTTAGGATCTGGAATACTTCACTCCATGCTCTTCTTGACTTTATCGTTTGTGCTGAGAAGTCTGCTGTGATTCTGATAGGTTTTCCTTTATAAGTGATCTGTCTTTTCTCTCTGACAGCTTTTAATAATCTATTCTTGTGTTGGATTTCTGGGATGGTGATTATGTCTGGGTCAAGTTTTATTTGGTTATGACTATTTGGAGTTCTATATGCTTCACTGATCCTGATGTCAGTTTCTGATCTCATGCTTGGGAAATTTTCAGCTATTACTTCTCTAAATATCCTCCTGACATCCTTCATGTTGTCTCCCTCTCTTTCATTAATCCCTATCATTCTTATGTTATTCTTCTTTGCATCGTCTTGTAGTTGTTGAATGGTTGTTTCCTGATTCCTTGTTATTTTTTAAAGATCTTTCCTTTCCTGTTCACTAGCTGCAATCCTGTCTTCAAGGTCTGAAATTCTATCTTCACTTTCATTAAGGCAGTTTTTACAACTTTCAGTGGAGTTTTTTATTTCCTGTATATCTCTGTGCATCTGCATTATGTATTGTTTGTTTCTTATATTGCTCGTCTAGGGATTCTATCTTTTTGTTTAGTTCCTCCAATTTTTTATCTGTGTTTTCTTTAGATATATTTAGAATCTCTTTCATTTCTTTTATCATTTCTTTTTTTATCTGGGAGATTATTTCGAGTTTGAATTTCTTTAAAGCTTCCTGGAGTTGCTTGTCAATTTCAGTAGCTAATGTGTCTGATATGTGAGGTGGATGGGATATATTTTCTTCTAAATACATTCGTCCTAGGGTTTCCTGAGATGGACTGGAGGTTTGAGGTTGTAATTTGGTCTTTCATTTTGTTATTTTCCTATATTTCTGTGTTTCAAGTGTTATTTGAAAGCTTCCTCAGGATCTGTTGAAAATCCCCTTCTATGTTTGCAGCTACTGAGACTCTGGCACCATGCTACCCCAAGCCATTGGGCCTGCAGAACCAATGGCCCTCCTCTGCTTGTTCAGAACTCTGCAGTTCCAGACAAGCTGGGCCTCAGGGACACTGTGCGCCCACCTGCCCCTTGGAAGATCCACAGCTCTTCAATCGCAGCCGGGTTAGAGTACTCACCACAGGCCGCAGTGCCTCAGGAGCCTGTGATCCCTCCCTGCTTGCAGAGATATCCACAGTCCTTCAGACAAAGGAAGGTGCGGCAGCAAAACAGGCTGGGCTCGGGGGATAGTGTGGGCCCACCCACCTGTCGGAAGCTCAGCAGACCTCCAAGTGCAGCCAGGATGGGGAGGCGGATGTAGTGGTCTCTAACCCGCTGCTCCACTTCACTGCACCCGGAAGCCTGTGGGGTCCGGAACAGTCTGAGATTTGGGCAGAGTGTGCTGAGCACTCACCACAGGCTGAGCTATCTCAGGAACCTGCGATCCCTCCCTGCTTGCAGAGATATTCAGTCCTCCAGACAAAAGAAGGGGCTTCTGCAGGCACTCCAGATCCGCCCAGCTCCTCCTCACTGTCATCTTTTTAGAAAAATTTTATTTAAAGAATGACTGAACAAAACAGAAAATGGATAGAAATAATACATACTTTCAAAGAAAAAATTAACTGTAAGAAATCACTAGTTGATTATTACATATTGTCTTCTTAGAAAGAGTTGTTCAAGATACAAAAGTGAAACATACAAAGTGGGGGTTCAAACAGCGAGACTGTAAACAATTCTGTTCAAGTATCCAACAAAACTTGTAATATGGTTATCAATCCTGTAGTCTTAAACATAGATGCAATTATCAATATTTTCATTTATGTTGAGACTAAGCAAAGCAAAGCAGGCTAAAATCACTCTAAACAAAATAATAGTATTGCTGGATTTCACATCATGACACTACAGGATCATCACTAGGTACTCTAGTGCCTCATTTTCTTCAAAGTATTGTTCATTTTATCATGCATTATAAGAACAGTTCTCATAAAGTGTCTATAGGTCATATGCATGCATGATTTTAGCATGTATTTCTATCATTTCTATATTAGAGGGAAAAACAAAGCAAGACAAAACAAAACATACTCCTATAAATATGAAATGAAAAAGGCAAATAACACCACTGTACAAGGAGTTCTATCATGGTTACTGTGTTGTCTCTTGTTATCTTCAATAGAATTGTCTATATCATTAGACATAGTACAATTAAATATAGCAACACATAATAATATTAATAAAAACAAAACTTTGTGGACAGTGTAAAACTTCAAAAACAGGTAGTAATCAAGCAAGAATGTACCCATTGTGACTCATGTCATCTTCAGTGTAGTTACCTATACTCTCACTCTTGAGACTATCAATCCTAACAGTTTTGAATAAAATCTGTCAAATCCAAACAGCAATCAAACAAACTAGATTTATCTAAGATCAGTCATGATAAAGCAGTATAAGTTATACAGGGCTCCATATTAAGTTAAATGGAAATTTAAGATGATTACTGTAGTATATCCTGTTATTTTTGGGTTAGCTGTCTGTGTCCTCAGATCTAGTGCACGTACACAAACTGGGACAGAATAATTTCTGTCTAAGCAGAGCAGCGTGAGTCATATGGGTTTTTAATACTGATACACTGTTAACAATATTTTCTGCCGTCTTTTTAAAGACCATTCCTACCCTATCACTCCCCAGGGAGCACTATGCAATTTTGGGTCTCATCAACACCCTCAGTTTTTAGATTGGGGGGCAACCTGCTATTTACCTAAGTGATTCCAAATCTTCTCCCCCCTGGACTTGATCTCTAGTTATATTCCTTTACCTGTTAAAGCCTGTCTTTCCATCCTATCTACAAATTCTGGTCTAGTTGTCCCTATTACTCTGGTTCCCTGTCACATAGAGCATTGTCTTCTCATATTTGATTTTTGGTCCATAAACCATTTTTCAGGTTAATTATATTTCCTATACAGAGCAACTTTGTGGATCCTACCTCCTGATCTACTCTGCCTGTGTCTCACTCTCCCTCTTTTTGTTAGTGTATGAAAGCCATCTATATTAGAAATTATAGCCAATCTTTTCTTTACCTCATTTCTTTTGTGCTCTTTTTCTGTCATTAGTTGTCTGATTTTCTTGTTCATTCCACTTTCTGCTCCTTTCATTGAAGTCTCTCTCTCACTGTTCCTGGTATCCTGGTACTTTTCTCTCTCTCTAGAATGTCCTTCAGTATTCTCTGTAGAGTTGCATTGGTGATCACAAATTCCCCCAGTTCTTTTTTTTCTTGGAAGAATCTTGTTTCTTCATTAATTTCTAGAGACAGTTTTCAGGGTACATCAATCTGGACTGGAAGGTTATTTTCTTTCAGGGTTTGGAGTACTTCAATCTCTTCTTGATTTGATGGTCTGTGTGAGAAGTCTACCATGATTTCAATGGGCTTTCCTTTATAGATGATCTGTTTCTTGTTTCTGAAAGCTCTTAATATTCTGTTCTTATATTGAATTTCTGGGATCTTAATTATTATATGCGTGGGTGTAGGTGGATGGAGTTCTGTATGCCTCATACATCTGAATATCATTTCCTTTTCCTATGCTTGGGAAGTTTTCCTTAATTATTTCCATGAATAGCCTTTGTAGTTCCTTTGTTTGTAACCCTGCTTCTTCATTCACATTCTTTATTATTAAGTTATAAATCCTCTTGTTGTGTTCTAGCCTTTGTATTATTACTGCCTGTTTCCTTGTCATTTTTGAGAAACTTTTCCTTTTATGTTTCTACATTGCAAACCTATCCTCCAGTTTCGATAATCTATCCTGGTTTCTTTGAAGCAGTTTTGTCAGCTTTCAATGGAGTTTTAAATTTCCTGGTTATCTCTTTGAATCTGCTTCATGTATTCCATGTTTTCTTTACATTCTTCATCAAACATTTCTCTCCTTTTTTTGTGCTCCACCATTCTTCCATCTGTGTCTTCTTGAGAAGTGCTTAGCATTTATTAATCTACTTATATCTTGCATTACTTTGTGAACTATTTCACTTTTGAAGTCATCTATGAGGTCCCAAAGGTGTCTCTTTATGTGCACTAATGCTGTTTCTGATATTACATATTTTCTGTCCTCAATCTTTTTTGTATTTACCTCTCTTGGATCAATGTTCTCAGGGTTGGGGGCTGAGGAATTTTTCTTATTACTTCCTCTTCTCATATTTTTTGTTTCTTCCATACAGGCATATAAAGGAGGCCCCAGTTTCTTTCATTGTTGGTTATGGTTCTTCTGAAGTGCACTGTGTAGGTGATCCTGCCCCCTCCAGTGTGCTATTGTGGTTCAAACAGGTGTGGTGTGTGCTGGCCCCTATCCTCCAGGGCAATCAACCTGCGTAGGCCCTTAATGTGTGTCGTGTGTAGGGAATTGGTTTGGGACAACTTATTTGATCTCACCAGGGGTGTGACCCAGGCCAAGCACACCTCACCAATCCCATCTGGGAAGGGAACAACTGACTGAAGCCACTGCTGTGCCTTGTTCTTGCCAGTTCTGCCTGGTTCCAAGATGTGGTCTCTTTGGAATGACACCTTTTTCTGTGGAAGGGTTTTATTCCCAACACTCACCGCAGGTCAATGCAGGTCCCCCACCAACTCATTTCTGTGTTGGGCCCACTGACTCCAGACCTTGGTGTGAATGCAGTTCCAATGAGTTTAAATGGTGGGAATTCAACCAATTGCTAAGTCACAGCCCTGTGAGTTTGGGCACTGCAGGGGAGCACTGAATCTTTAGCTTTTCCAATAGTAGCACTGGGACTGCATGTTTGATTGGTTTTGCTTACCATTGTTTCTTCCTGGGTGGAGAGGATCCATATCCCTCTGTCCAGGACTCCCTATGCTGTGTTATTTTGGCATCTAAGATGACTATTTCAAGGAGACTCTGTAATCTGCTGTTATCTATCCACCATCTTTACTGGAACCCCCTATAATAGCAGATTTCAGAGCAGAAATTCTATGGGTCAGAATACCACGAAGTGATGTATTTTATTCACTGAATGCAAATAACTGCAAAAATATGAAACTATTTATACTAAATTAAGCATCATAATCACAGAGAAAAGGGTTCTCAACAAACATCTAAAGTGAAACAATTCACATCCACTAAATGTAAATTACAGAATATATTAAAATGTTTTCTACACACAGATGGGGAGAAAGATAACCACAGTGGAAAGAGCACAGTGAAAGTATAATTTTCATCGAAGAAGAGATGAATGAGAAGCACAAAAGAATGAAATACAGTACTTTCAATAAAGCATGCAAAGTGTAAGATGGGTAAGGAGAAAATGAACGTAAATTACTCAAAATGAATCCAAGAAAATGAACCCTAAAAATGACTAGAAATAGGGTACATCTTTCAAATAAACCCTGAATGTAAATGCTCTCAGTTCTTCAGTTAATGGGTGAAGAGTAGCTGATTAAATTATAAAAAGAAAAAGAAAAAATTCTTTGTTTTGTGTGGTGGATTAAAAATTCTTCATCTTGTAATCGTCACCTGCTGAATTGAGTCAGTGTGGTTCTGTGTGTGGAAGTCCAGATGAGGATTGTTGCCAACAACATAAATAGAGAGCTGGAGAGAAAGATTAAGCCCAGTTGATTTTCCTGGAAAAGCTTGTCACACTGGGCTTCCTGCTATGAACTCGGCTGTTCTTGTCACTGGAGCAGCTGTCATCATCCCTGTCTCTGGAGATGGCTGTGGTTTTTTTTCAGGGGTGCTCTGGTCATTACTTTGAGCATGGCTTCCAGGCTCCAGTGCAGATCCCTCAGCTTGCTGGCACAGATTCTTCAACTGGCACTAACTCTCTAGCTTCCACCACTGGCCTTTGGGCCTTCACAGTGTAGATTCTTATACAGACTTGCAAGAGACATTTTTATGGTATGGAGAACCACTTAGAATGCTTCAAAGCTTAGGAGTGTCTAAAGGACATATGATACCACAGGCAATTCTGGGCAACAAAGGCAAGGCAGGAAACATCACAATCCTTGACTTGAAATTATACTTCAAAGTGATAAAATCAACATGACACTGGCAAAGAAACAGACCTGAGGACCAGTAGAAATGATTAGAAGATGCAGACACAACTACAAACACACTCAGACAACTTAATCTTGGACAAAGAGGCCAAACATGTTCACTGAAGAAAGATACCCTCTTTGGTAAATGTTGCTGGAAAAAATGGCTCTCTACATGCGTAAGCCTAAAATTAGACCCATGTCTACCACCATGAACAAATACACATAAAAATGCACCAAAGATATGAATATTAAAACACAAACACTAAGTCAACTGAAAGAGAAAATAGGAAGAAATCTTGAAGACATAGGTGTGCACAGAGAGTACATGAACAACAAGCAGTATGCACGGGAAATAATCCAAAGAATCAACAAATCGGATTGCATCTTATTAAAATGCTTTTGCTTAGCAAGAGATATCACCAACCAAGTGAAAAGACAACTCACAGAAAGGGAAACACTTAGCCAATTGTAGCTCACACAATGGACGTCTATCTAGAACATGAAAAGAACTAAAATGTTGAGACTCCCTCCAAATTCAAAGACCCTATCCAAAAATCGAACATCTGATATGAATACACCTTCCTCAGATGAAGAAATTCACATGGAAAATAAATACATGAAAAAACAGCATTGGTCATCTGAGTGATGCAAATTAAAACAACACTGAGCTTCCATCTTACTACTTAAAAAATGACTATCATCAAGAAATCAACCCTAACAAATGCTGGTTGAGCTTTGGAGAAAAAAGAACCCTTCTCCACTGTAGGTGGGAGTATAGACTGGTACAATGATGTTGGAAATCAGTATAGAGATTCCTAAAACCATGAGAATTACAGTTCTCATTTGACCCATTATTTCACTTTCACTTGGGTACCTTCCCAGAAGTTTTAAAACATCACATGACAGCAACATATGTGTATCCATGTTTGTAGGTGCACAGTTTATCATAGGTAAATCTTGGAATCAAATCAAATGTCCATCAACAAAAGAATGGATAAAAAAGAGGTGACATTTTTATATGATGCAATACTACTCAGCTATAAATCTATAAAGATAGAAGACATATTGAGTCTTCTATAAATTAATGAATGCAAATTGAGAACATATTCTTAAGTGAAGTAAGTCAACCTCACATATGTAAATACTATATTGTCTCATTAGTGTAAGAAACTGAAAGAGTAAAATGATACAAAGTCTTCAGTAAATATTGTTAAAGAGTGAGGAACTGCTCATGAGGAAAACATAACTCATTTAGGGAAAAAGAAAAGAAAGAAGAGAAATGAAATAAGATATAAATTTGTATATATACATATAAGAATACTAAGATGACTGTACTACTAATTCTGTTAGTTCTTGGAACAAAACATAACATCCTTAGGATTAGATAACTTTTTAATAACTATATCTGGTAATTCAAATAAAATTTATGAAGATAATTATGCAAAAAACAAAAATTGGTATGTTCCTACTACCTTGTTTGGGAAATCCTACATTGTTATTGTTTTGGGATCTTAGATATAGTTACTTATTTGTTGTTTTGTTTTTTCCTCTAATACAGGAGGGATAGCTGTATGTGTATATGCTTATACATGCCTAGAACTTCTCCTAAAGATTTTACAAGAATTGATCTCAGTATATGTCATAGTATGAACAACTACACTGAAGAAAATAGAACACCATGGTAGCCATTGGTGATTTCTTATCCTTTTGATTCAAAAGCCAATAATACTTTTGTTCTTGGTTTTAATTGGTTTTAGTGTGTTTTCAATAATTTGATTGCAATACGTATGAAGATACGGACTGCTATTTTGAAGAAAACAAGACACATTATGGTAGCCATTATTGACTTCCTAGTGTCTGATTTTGAAAGTTCTTAAGGCTTTCATTCTCGTGTTTTGATTGCTCTTATACTATTTTGAAGTGTACTAACTTACTGTGTGTGAAAGTAGGGAGAACTATTTTGAAATAAGCAGGAGACACTATGGTAGCCACTGTTGATTTCCTGCTATGTTCTTCTGAAATCCTGTGTTATTTTTATTGTTTGACTCTGCTCTACTTTGTTCTGTTTTGCTTTGTTTTGTTTCATGCTCTTTAAAATGAAAAAACAGGAAGTTAAGGGCATTTGCAAGAAGGTGAGTGGGGAAAAGAGGAATCAAGATATGTCACGTACAGGTACAAATTCCATATGATAATTATCACTATATATATCTAAATTGTACTTAAATTTCACAAAAAATGAAAAAGAAGACAATTGGAGTGATCACAAGAAATTATTTGACTTTTTGAAGTGTTTCCAAACACTAGAGATCTCATCAATCAGAGCCTGCACACATATAAAGCCATACTTAACAAGACTGAGCAATCAGTGTGTTGTGTGTAAATGTAATTTGCATCCTAATGATTTTGCCATTATGATGCTTGTATATTAGTCATTTACTGAGTGCATATTTAGGTACCCCTATGCAACATATGTTTCCACAGTGCTCAGTATGTGAACTGAAGGCTTGTTGAGTTTAACAAAGGTAGCACTGAAGATTCTGTGCAGGCAAAGAAGCTGCAATACCGTTGGACCCTTGGTTCACATTATTGGTCCCCTTGGTCTGGATGAAATGCCATTTTGGCTTGTGCAGGTACATAGATGTTGCTGAGTTTTCTTGTTACCTCAGCCTTTTGAATCTCAGTTCTGTATATTTGTCTATACTACTTTTGACAGTGCATGTTTCTTTCACAGATGAGTTTCCTTCTTGCCATCTGAAGCACCTTCTGGGCAGACAATGTTCGGTATGTGAGTTTAAGCCTTGCTGAGATTGAAGCTTTCTTTCCCTGGAGCTTTATCTTCAGCCTGGTGAAATATTTTCACTGTTTCTTAAAGGTTTCTGGCACAGCAAGAACCTTCTTTCTCATTTCTTTGCCACCTTCCATGGTTCCAGTTGGAAGAGAGGATGCATGTTTATTTTGTGAAAAATGTTATGCTTCAGCATTTAATAATTCAAATGCTGCCTATATTTATTTAAAGTATAATTTGTATTTTTGAATCTTCCTTATATTTTTCCTAGTCAGAACTCAAAACACAACCTTACGCCTGTGGCACATAATTTTCCTCTTATTGAATACTAGGAATATTCTTCTCTTACAGAAATAAGATGTGTAGTTGTAGTCACTGGATACTGTAGGAGAATAGATCATTATCATTATAAAACAGTATAGTTGGGAAAATAGTTTATTATTTTTTACCACCAAAAAGGGACCCTATGAGTGTTAAGTGTTCTTTTCCAAGAACTAATAAATTAGTATTATAGTTTCCTTAGCGGCCTTAAATATATGTACAAGTATATGTCTTTTTTCTTGTCTCTTCATTCTTTCTACTTTTCCTGTCTGAGACAAGTGTCCCTTTTGAATGGTTTCTTTCACTTCAACAATATTTACTGAAGGTTTTGGATCTTATTTACTGTTTCAGCTTCTTACACTAGGTATGCAATATTTATGCATGTGTGTCTGATTTATTGCACTCATGAGTAACATATTAAAGTGCATCCATTTACCTATAGAAAGCTTGATTAAATTTTTCTATGTAGCTGAAGAGTACTGCATTGTATAAGTCACCACATATTTTTACCCTTTCCTCAGTTGAAGGAAATTGGGGTTGTTTCCAAGATTGGGCTGTTGCAAACTGTGCTGCTATAACCATGTGTACACAGATATCACTGTGGTATTTCATGTGAATTCTTTCATCGATGTGCCCAGAAGCAAGATAACTGGGTCAAATTGAATCTCTAATACAAACTTCTTGAGGAATATCCACGTGGATTTCCACAGTGGGTACACCAGTTAATACATCAACATATAGAAACATTCTTTCATTGCCAAATGCCCTACAGCATTTGCTATTGGTTGATTTCTTGATCCGGGGCGGTCTTTTTGGAGTGGGAAAGAATCTCAGTGTTACTGCCATTTTCATTTCTCTAAGAATAAATGATGTTCACATTTATTCATATATTTATTTGCCATTTCCCCTTCTTCATCCTAGACGTTTGTATCCCTCTCAGAAGCCTCATTTTGAATTGCATTTTTGAAATTTTGGAATTGACTTTTAACAATTTTTTATATTCTGGATACAGGTCCTTTGTCTTAAAACAGTTGACTAATATTTTTTTTCTGATTCCTGGGTTTTTCCCACTTTGTTTGAGATTTCTCTTGACAAGCAAATTTTTTTTTAATAAGATGAGACACAGTTGGTGATTCTGGGAAATAATTCTTGTGCACTTTGATTTTTTTCATGACCTTTCTGCCTGCCTTTTTAAAAATTTTTATTTTATTTTATTGAGATTAAGACAAAAGAGGACACAAGAAATCAGATCAGAGCAGAACAATGTAAATAACACTATATTTCACCACAAGACAACCCGTAATTAATAGTAAATACCATTAAGTCTCTTTCTTTGAAATAGTTCAGCATAACTTCATGTACAATAGTATCAAACATAAGAAAATATTATAAAACCATTCAAGAGAATAAAAGTATTGCAAGGCATTCAGAAGCAAATAACAGTATGAACAATGGTTACTATATTATCGCATTTTCCCCAGAAAATTTGTTTTTACTATCATACATCATAAAATCCAATAAGATATAATATGATAGAGCCAATGGAAACCGAAGGACAAAAGCATGGTAGGACTTCAGAGTAAGATTATATTAAATTGGCATTGATTATTATAATATCTTATTTTCTTCAAAGTAGCTGTTCATATTATCACAGATAATAAAATCAAAGAAACCAGGATAAAATATTCTGACTAATGAATGTAGACAATATAAGGCTTAAAAGCAATGTAATGAGGAATTATGACTATCATAAACTCGTATGCACTCTTACTATTTCTTACACTATGGAGACTATACGGTATTTATATGGTATTTATGTGAGTTGGATTTATTTTGCTAATGGTTATGGTCTCAGGTTGCATCCATTTATTTATAAATATCTCAATGTGATCATTCTTTATAGCTGGGTAATACTCCATTGTATAAAAATACCACAACTTTTTATCCATTTCTCAGTTGATGGACACTTAGGTGGTTTCCAAGATCTAGCTATTACAAATTGTGCTGTTGTATGCATGAATGCACATTTATCACTGTGGTATGATGTTTTCAGTTCTTCTGGGACTATGGCTAGAAGTGGAATAGCTGGGTCAAATGGGACTTCCAAGGTTTTTGAGGAATCTCCAGACTGATTTCCACAGTGGTTGCACCAGTCTACACTCCTACCAACAGTGCAGGAGTGTTCCTTTTTCCCCACAGCCTTTCCAGCATTTGTTTTTGGTAGCTTTCTTGATCTTGGCCATACTTTCAGGAGTGAGATGATATCTCAGTGTTGTTTTACTTTGCATTTCTCTAGTGACTAATGATGATAAAGATTTTTTCATGAATTTATTTGCCATTTGTATTTCTTCATCTTAGAACTGTGTATTCATCTCAGATGTCCATTTTTGGATTGGGTCCTTGAATTTCAGGGGTCTGATGTTTTTAAATTCTTTATATGTTTTAGACTGAATTACTTTGTCTAAGGGACAGTTCACTAAGATTTTTTCCCTGTTTATGGGTTTTATTCTCACTATGCTGTGGATTTCTTTTGACATGTATAAACTTTTTAATAAGACGTGATCCCAGCTACTGATTCTGGGAAGTAGTTCCCATCTGGTTTGATTCCAGTTCATCAATTCTCTAGCTACCCCCGCATCTTCAAGAGTTTTACCTACTTTGTCTCCCAGCAGATTTAGTGTTTCTGTTTTAGTATTCAGATCTTTGATCCATTTTGATTTTAGGTTAGTATATGGTAGTAGACATGGGTAGTTTTAGTTTTCGGCATATGTAGAGCCAATTTTTCCAGCACCATTTATTAAAGAGTCTTTTGTTCTTACAGTGAACATTTTTGGCTGCTTCATCAAAGATGAAGTGGTTGAGTGTGTTGAGTTATGGTTGTATCTTCTAATCTATTTCATTGATCTTCAGATCTGTATTTATTCCAGTACCATGTTGATTTTATTACAGAAGCTTTGTAGTATAACTTCAAGTCAGGGATTGTGATGCCTCCTGCCTTGCCTTTGCTGCCTAGAATTGTCTTTGCTATTCTAGGTCTCTTCTGGTTCCAGATGAAGTTTAGGAGTGATTTCTCTAGGTCTATGAGGTATGTTGATGATATTTTCATTGGAGTTGCATTGAATCACTATATTTATTCTCTTTATCCATGAACAATGAATATCTTTCCATTTTCTGACTTCATCTTCAATTTATTTTTTCCTCTTTGCCTGGGAGCCAGGCTCCTCTGGCTCTCTGTTGGTCTGGTAAGACCAGCAAAGGCAGGGAACCCCGCCCTAAGCCTGCAAACTGTTTTCTTTGCCTGGGGCAAAGGATCCAGCTTCCTGTCTAAATCAGTGATTAAGGAGGGAGCAGGGACTTCTGCCCCAACCTGGATGACCTCTCTACCTCACTTGGAACAAAACTTGAAGCGCAAAAATATAGGAAAATGAGAAAACAAAAGACCAAAATGCAGTCTCAAACATTCAGCCCATCCCAAGAAAGCCTAGGAGCCATGTGTATAGAAGAAAATATATGCCACATATCTGAAATGCCTGAAATAATACTAACTGAAATAAAGAAGCAACTCTGGGAAACCTTAAAGGAAATCAAACTAGAAATAATCTCCCAGGTAGAAGAAGAAATGATAAAAGAAATTAAGGAGATGCTGAATATATCTAAAGAAGACAGTTAAAAAACTTGAAGAGATAAACAAAAAGATAGAATCCCTGGATGAACAATATAAGAAACGAAAAGAATATACAAAGCAGATGCAAAGAGATATACAGGAAATCAAAAACTCCATCAAAAGTTGTAAAAACTGCCTCAGTGAATGTGAAGATAGAATTTCAGACCTCAAAGACAACATTGCAGCCAGTGAACAGGAAAGGAAAGATCTTTTAAAAATAACAAGAAATCAGGAAATAACAATTCAACACCTGCAAGATGACACAAAAAGGAACAACATAAGGTTAATAGGGATAAATGAAAAAGAAGGGAACAACATAAAGGATATCAAGAGGATATCTAGAGAAGTAATAGCTGAAAATTTCCCAAACATGAGACTGGAAACTGATATCAAGATCAGTGAAGCATATAGAGCTCCAAATAGTGATAATCAAAATAAAACTACACCCAGACACATAGCAATGGCCATCCCAGAAATCGAACAAAAGAATGAATATTAAAAGCTGTAAGAGAGAAAAGACAGATCACCTATAAAGGGAAACTTATCAGAATCACAGCAGACTTCTCAGCACAAACAATAAAGTCAAGAAGAATATGGAGTGAAGTATTTCAGATCCTAAAGGAAAATGATTTCCAACCTAGGCTGATGTATCCTGCAAAACTGTCCTTCAAAATGGATGGAGAAATAAGATACTTCCATGACAAAGAACAGCTGAAAAACTTCATGATCACCAAGCCAACCCTGCAAAGAATACTGAAAGACAGCCTAGATGCATCGAGAAAAAAACCACTAAACAAAGCAGACAATTAAACAGAACCGAAAGACAAAGATGCAACAGTAGAAAGATAACATGTCAACAATAAACCAATATAGAACAGTTATAACCATTAATGAAAATGGTCTCAATGCACCAATTAAAAGAAACAGACTGGCAGAATGGGTCAAGAAACAAAATCGAACCATATGCTGTCTACAAGAAACCCATCTAACCCAAGAGGATGCCCACAGACTGAAAGTCAAAGGATGGGAAACAATACTTCATGCAACAGGAACCCATAAAAAGCAGGGGCAGCTATTCTGTTTGCAGACAATGTGAACTTCAAGCCAATAATGATCAGAAGGGATAAAGAAAGTCACTACATACTGGTTAGGGGAAAACTCCAAGAGGAAGAGATAACCATCTTAAATATATATGCACCAAATTCCAGAGCACCCAGTTATATAAAACAAGTACTAACAGAAATGAAAAACCAAGTTAACAGTGACACAATTCTAACAGGAAATCTTAACACACCATTGACACCAATGGGCAGATCAACCAGACAGAAAATCAGCAAAGAAATAAAAGAACTGAATTGCACTTGTGAACAAATGGACTTAATAGACATATACAGAGTATTCCACCCAACAACAACAGAATACACATTCTTCTCAGCAGTACATGGGTCATTTTCTAAAACTGACCATATATTAATTCACAAAACATATCTAAATAAATGCAAAAGGGTTGAAATCATCCCTTACATGCTATCAGACCATAATGCTATGAAATTAGAAATTAAAGATAAAAGATACTACAAAACTCCCACAAACATATGGAAACTGAATAACACACTCTTGAGTAATCAGTGGGTCACAGAGGAAATCAAAGAAGAAATTAAATACTACCTACAAAAATTGAAAACACAAATACAACTTACCGGGATCTGTGGGATGCAATGAAAGCTGTCCTCAGAGGAAAATTTATAGCACTGAGTTCACACTTCAGGAAAACAGAACAAATACAAATAAATAACCTGATGTTACACCTCAAACATCTAGAAAAAGAAGAGCAAGTCAAGCCCAAAGCCAAAAGAAGAGAAGAAATTATAAAAATCAGAGCAGAAATCAATGCAATAGAGACAAAAAAATGGAAAAAAATCAATGAATCAGAGTTGGTTCTTTGAAAGAATAAATAAAATTCCGGTGTCATGGTATCTATTGCGTGTCTTGGGGTAGAGCCAGATATTTGCTCAAGCGCATTTTCTTACTTCTATTTGCTGTGGACTGCTTAGAAAGGACCTGGGAGACCTCCGAGCAACACAATGGTCTTGGCTCCAGTACTGATCGTTCAGCCTGGTTGCACAGATCCTGCACCTCAATGGCATGGACTTCCTACCTTCCAACACTGAACTTTGACTCTTCCGAGTACACAGGCTTGATAGAAACTTGCATGAGACATTGGCAGTGCCTATAGATGGTGTGTAACAATGGCCTGTCTCTATGCTCAACAGACCATCATGTCTTTGTTGCAAGCCATCAATGCTAGTTAAATATTTTCTGGATAACTTCTTTTTGTTACTCTAGGGAGGAAAAGCAGAGATGGCAGATAGATAACAACTGGCTACAGAAGCTCCCTGAGATAGTAAACTTAGAATTCACATAATACAGAGTGGGGAGCCTCAAATTGAGGGAGATGAATTCTCTAGTTCCAAGAAGAAATTAAGGTGACTTGCCGATCATCTGAAGTCCCACTGTGACTGGCCGACTTAGTGACTTTCTGGGGCCCCCATTGACATGTGCTGAGAGGTCCTGCCATGACTTGCCAAGGCCCTGCTGTGACTGGCTGTGTTCTCACCGTGACTTGCCAGGGTCCCACTGCGACTGGCCGGGTTCCCACCGCAACTTGCCAGGGTCCTGCCATGACTGGTCAGGTTCCTGCCATGACTGGCTGAGTAATCCGATGTCCTGCACCTTTGACTCACTGGAGATGCACTTACATTGAGTTTGGGTGTCAGTGAGCCAAATGGAGAGCTGAGTTGGCAGGGAGCCTACATCAAGCTGTGGTTAATGATGGGAGTGGAGCCATTCTATAAATAGGGAGCCCTGGCAGACAGCATTCTGTGATTGGGCAGAACTGACAAGTACAAGGGGCAGCAGTTACTTCAGTCAATTGTTCCCTTCCTGAACGGGATTGGTGTAGTGAGCTAGGCCTGGAACACATGACTCTTCTTAGATCCAATAGGTTATCCAAGGTCAAGTCCCTGTAGCAGTGGCACACACTATCCACACTGGCTTAGTAGGGCCTCAGAGGTTTGGCTGGTCTGGAGGGAGGTAGCACAAAGTAATACAGTAGTGCAGGCAATAGCAGCTCGACTAATCTGAGGGGGGAGGTGCCAGCATACACTATCCCTGTATGCAATTCACTAACACCCTAAGTGTGAAGAAGGGTCATCTAGCCAGCGTGCTTCAGAAGGATTGTAACCAACAAAGAAAGAAACAGGGATCTCCTGGAAGAAGCAAAAATGTTGAGAAGAGGAAGCAACAACAAAAATTCTCTGAGCTCCAACCCTGAGAATATTGACCCAGGACAGGTAAATACAAAGGAGAATGAGAACAGCAAACATACAATATCAGACACAGCACTAGTGGACATAAAGAAATATATTTGGGACCTCATAGACAAGTTAAAAAGTGAGATATTTAGCCAAATAAAGCAAAATATAAGATTAATAAAAGAGATACTAAGCACCCCTCAACAGACAAAGACATAAGAATGGAGGAACTCAAACAAAGGAGAGAACCATTTGGTGAAGAATATAAAAAAATATAGAATACATGAAGCAGATTCAAAGAGATCACCAGGAAATTAAAAACTCTATGAAAAGATGGCAAATCAGTTTGAAAAAAACTAAGGATAGATTATCCAAACTCGAGGACAATTTTGCAATGTGAGAGTATGAACGGGAAAACTTTTAAAAAATAACAAGGAAACAAGCAGTAACAATACAAAGGCTAGAAGATGACAAAAGAATCTATAACTTGAGAATAAAGAATGTAAATGAAGAAGCTGGGATACAAACAAAGGAACTACAAAGGTTATTCACAGAAATAAATGAAAACTTCCCAAACATAGGAAAAGGAAATGATATTCTGATACATGAAGCATACAGAACTCCAGCCACCTACAACCAAAACAGAGCTACACCCAGACATATAATAATCAATATCCCAGAAATTCAATATAAGAACAGAATATTAAAAGCTGTTAGAGACAAGAAACAGATAACCTACAGAGGAAGGCCCATCAGAATAACGGCAGACTTCTCGCCACAAACCATCAAGTCAAGACCAGCCTGGATCAAAATATTCCAAGCCCTAAAAGATAATAACCTCCATTTCAGATTGATATACCTGCTAAACTATCTCTAGAAATTAATGGAGAAACAAGATGCTTTCAAAACAAAGAGGAACTTGGGAAATTTGCAACCACTAATCCAACTCTACAGAAAATACTCCAGGGCATTCTAGAGAGAGAGAGAAAAGTACTAGAATTCTAGGAACAGTGGCAGAGGGGCCACAATGAATGGAGCAGTAAGCAGAATGAAGAAGATAAGCAGACAACCGATGGCAAAAAAAAGAGCATCACAATAATGAGACAGAGAAGATTTTATTCAAAACTGATTTGACTGATAGTATCAAGTCAGAGACTATAGGCAACTACACTGAAGATCACAAGACTTAAGGATACACATTCTGGTTTGATAACTGCCAGTTTTTGAAGTTCTTTACTATATGCAATGTTGTGTTTTTTTAATATTGATATGTGCTGACATATTCAATTATACTATGTCTGATGATATAGCCAATTCTAATGGAGATAACAAGAGACAACACAGGAACCATGATAGATTGATTTGTACAATGGTCTTATATGTTTATTTCATTTCATGTGTTTATAGGAATATGTTTTGTTTTGCCTTGCTTTGTTTTGTTTCTCCCTCTAATGTATAAATAATAGAAATACATGTTAAGACTCATGCATGAGTAGAATCTATAAATAGTTTATGAGAACTGATCATATGACACATGATAAAAGGAACAGATACTTTGAAGAAAAAGAGACACTAAAATACCCAGTGCTGATCCTGGAGTGTCATAATGTGAACCCCAGCAATAATATTATTCCTTGTTCAGAGTGATATTAGGCTACTTGGGTTTATTCAGTCTCAGCATAATTGAAGGCATGGATAACTGCATGCATGTTTAAGTGTATAGGATTGATAACCATATTTCTAAGTTTTTGTTGGATAGTTGAACAGAAATGGTTGCAATCTCACTATTTGAATCCCAACTTTATAAGCTCCACTTTAGAATGTTGAATAACCATTTATAAGAAGACAATCTGTAATCATCAACTATGATTACTTACTGGTTTTTTGAAATTATGTATTATTTTGACCCATTTTCTGTTTTGTTTAATCTCTCTTCAAATTAAATTTTTAAAAAAAGACATCACAGTACCCAGTGCTGATCATGGAGTGTCATGATGTGAAATCCAGCCATACTATTACTCTTTGTTCAGAATGATTTTAACCTGCATTAGTTTGTTTAATGTAAACATAAGTGAAGCTATGGATAACTGCATGTTTATTTAAGTGTATAGGATATTACTTAGGTTTTATTAGATAGTTAAACAGAACTTTTTGCAGTCTCGCTGTTTGAATTTCCACTTTACAAGATACATTTTTGTATCCTGAACAACTATTTGTAAAATGACAATATGTAAACATCAACTAGTGATCTCTTACTGTTCATCTTTTTCTCTGAACATATGTATTATTACTACCTATTTTCTGTTTTGTTTAGTCTTTCTTTAAATAAAATTTAAAAAAAGAAAGAATAAATAAAATTGATAAGCCCCTAGTCAACCTTATTAAAAAAAGGGAAGGAAAAGCTCAAATTCATGAAATAAGGAATGAAAAAGGATAAATCAATACAGACCCTATAGAAATACAGAAAATCATCAACACTTATTTCAAAAACCTCTACTCTCAAAGGTTTGATAACACAGAGGAAATGGACAGATTCCTAGAAGCATACGAAGTACCAAACTTAGGTCATGAAGATGTAAAACTACTGAAAAACCCAATTTCTATTAGTGAAATTGAAAACGTAATTAAATCGTTACCTACAAAGAAGAGTCCACGCCCGGATTCAGTGCAGGATTCTACAAGAAATACAAAGAAGACCTAATGCCAACACTCCTCAAACTCTTCAAGGAAGCTGAAAGGAAAGCAATCCTTTCTAAGTCATTCCTGGAAGCAAATATTACTCTAGTACCAAAACCTGAGAAAGACCCAACTAAAAAAGAGAACTACAGACCAATCTCCCTAATGAACACAGATGCAAAGATCCTCAATAAAATATTGGCAAATAGGATGCAGCAAATCATCAAGAAGATCATAAACCATGACCAAGTGGGATTCATCCCAGGCATGCAGAGATGGTTCAATATACGTAAATCAATAAATGTAATATACCATTTCAACAGAGCCAAAAGTAAGAATCACATGATCATTTCTATAGATGCAGAAAAAGCTTTTGATAAGGTCCAACATTCATTCATGATAAGAACCTTACAGAAAATTGGAATAGATGGTCTTCACCTCAATATAATAAAGGCCATCTATGACAAACCAACAGCCAATATCATACTAAATGGCCAAAAACTGAAGGCCTTTACTTTAAAATCAGGCACAAGACAAGGATGTCCCTTATCACTGCTCATATTTAATGTAGTACTAGAAGTACTAGCCAGAGCAATTAGACAAGAGAGAGAAATAAAAGGCACAAAGATAGGTAAAGAAGAAGTTAAGCTATCAATATTTGCAGATGACATGATACTCTACATAGAAGATCCCCAAAACTCCATTGAAAGACTTCTAGATATAATAAATAAATTCAGTAATATAGCTGGATACAAAATCAATACTCAAAAATCAATAGCATTTCTATACACTAACAACAAAGTTACAGAAAGAAAAACAAGAGAAGCCACACTAGCAACCCCAAAAATGAAATATCTAAGAATTACTCTCACGAAAGAAGTGAAAGACCTATACAGGAAAAATTATATTACACTGAAAAATGAAATTGAAGATGATCTCAGAAAATGGAAAAACATCCCTTGCTCATGGATAGGAAGAATCAATATTGTGAAAATGGCCATTCTCCCAAAACTGTTATACAGATTCAATGCAATCCCGATAAAAATACCATCAACATACCTCATAGAACCTGAGAAATCACTCCTAAAATTCATCTGGCGTGAGAAGAGACCTAGAGTAGCAAGGACAGTTATAAGCAGCAAAGGCAAGTCAGGAGCTATCACTTGAAATTATACTACAAAGCAACTGTAGTAAAATCAACATGGTACTGGAACCAAAACAGAGCTGAAGATCAGTGGAATACATTAGAAAATACAACCACAACTGCAAGCACATTCAACCACCTTACCTTTGTAAAGGGGCCAAACATGTTCACTGGGAGTATGACAATCTCTTTAATAAATGGTGCTGGAAAAACTGGCTCTCCATATGTCAAAAAGTAAAACTAGACCCATGCCTACCACCATGTAGTAAAATAAAATCTAAATAGATCAAAGATCTAAATATTAAAACAGAAACACTAAATCTATTGGAAGACAAATTGGTTAAAAACCTTGAAGATATAGGAGTAGGTAGAGAATTGATGAACAGGACTCAAACCACATGGGAAATACTTCCCAGAATGAATAACTGGGATCACTTCTTATTAAAAAGTTTCTGCACATCAAAAGAAGTCTCCAGCATGGTGAGAAAAAAATCCCATGAACTGGGAAAAAATCTTAATGAACTGCCCCTCAGACAAAGGACTTCTGTCTAAAACATACAAAGAATTTAAAAACATCAGACCCCCAAAATTCAAAGACCCAATCCAAAAGTTGGCATCTGAGATGAATAAACAATTCTTCAATGAAGAAATACAAATGTCAAATAAATATATGAAAAAAGGTTCATCATCATTGGTCATTAGAGAAATGCAAATCAAAACCACACTGAGAATCATCTCACTCCTGAAACAATGGCCAAGATCAAGAAAACCAACAACAACAAATGCTGGAGAGGCTGTGGGGGAAAAGGAACTCTCCTGCACTTTTGGTGGGTGTGTAGACTAGTGCAAGCATTGTGGAGGTCAGTCTGGAAATTTCGCAGAAAACTGGGACTGGAAGCCCCATACGACCCAGCTATGCTACTTCTCAGCATATTCCCAGAAGAACTGAAAGCATCATACCATAGTGATATATGTACACCCATTGTTTATAGCAGCACAATTTGTAATAGCCAGATCTTGGAAACAACCTAAGTGTCCATTGACTGAAGAATGGATAAAAAGTTGTGGTATTTTTATACAATGGAGTACTACTCAGCTATGAAGAATGACCGCATTGAGACATTTATAAATAAATGGACGCAGCTTGAGACCATACTCCTAAGTGAAATAAATCAAACTCACATGTATAAATACCGAATAGTTTCCCTAGTGTAAGAAATGCGAAGAATATATAGAAGTATGTGGTAATCATGATTCCCAATCATATTGGTTTGAAGCCATGTTTTCACTCATTAACCGCAATGGTTTTAACCTGGGTTGTTCGATTTTAGTATCTATGATGGCACGAATAGCTATTTTGAAGAAAGCAACACAACATACAAGCTATTGCTGGTTTAATATCATCGTTTTAAAGTCCCATCAAGCTGTAGTACATCTATTTCCACTGCTTTTAACATGTTGTATCTTACTATATTTCACTCTATGCTATCATATAAACAAAACTCTTCATAGGCAAAGAGAGAATATAGAAACCATTGTTTGTTTTCTATTAGCAGATTCTAAATACCCTGTAATTCTTTTTTTTAGCCCTACCCTCCAGATCAATACCCTGTAATTCTTGCATTCTCTTGAAAGGCTTGATATTATAGCATGCGAAGTTACACTCAAATAATTTAAGGAAAGAGGCACTATGGTGACTACTATTATGTTAGATTATCTGGTGGTGAAACACAATGATGCTTGAATTGCTCTGTTCTGCCCTGCATTGCTCTATTACAATATCCTCTCTTATCTCAATCTTCCCCCTATTTTAAAATTAATCTATTTTCTCTCATTTTTTTAATTAAGGGAAAACTAAATTAAAGAATGACTATAAAGAATATTATAGTAACTTTTTTGTTGTCCTATTAACCTGACTTGAACCCCAGTATTGCTCTCCCCATCTTGTTCTGTCTGATTATTATATATTCTATTTTGTTTGATAGTATCAAGTTTGAGGGTCTAGGCAATCACTTTGAAGGCAATAAAATATACTATGATGTCCAATATGGATTGACTATCATCCTTCTTTTTTTGAAGTCCTGTAAGGTCCTCAGTGTAGATTTTATTGGTTTTGTTCAATATTGTTTTGATCAATTCTATTATACCTGATGATATAGACAACTCAATTTGAAAATAGCAAGAGGCGCAATGGTAACCACTTTTGATCACCTGGTATTCTATTTTTGCATCACCTGCTATGCCCATCCTTCTGTTCTGACTCTGTTTTGCTCAGTCACATTTGTTTTTATCCTCTTCAAAAAAGTAATAAGAACCATGAGAGTAATAAAACCCTAAAAATCTAATTGTTACTGTAAAAAAGAGATGAAAGTAAGGTGGATTAAAGGATATAACCACAGGTATGTTCGAGAGTGTAAGACGTAAAACCATATAACTGAGCTTTTGTTGGATCATTGAACAGAATTGTCTCCAATTCCACTGTATGAATGTTCAGTTTATATGCTTTAATTTAGTGATATGGGCAGCTGTTTCTGGGAAGATAATGTGTAGCCTGTTAACGGGTGATTTCGTACTGTATATATATTTTTTTCTAGAAATACTGTATTATTTGTACCCTGTTATGGCATTGTTTTTTATGTCCTTTTTTTCTTCTCGCCTTAAATAAAAAAAAGAATGAGAAATGTAGTTCAAACACACTATGAGTGCAGGAGATAATCTCATCTCCAGTGGAAAAGCATCTGCATGTATTCACTAGTGTCAGGTGCCATATTTAGGCTGATGCTGGGGATGTGGCAATTTTCATATGCTGTGTGAAAGTTTAACAACTTTCTCGATCCTAAAGTTCACTTTTTAAAAGAAAAAGAGAAAAAACAAAACAAAACAAAGCGGTGTAAGGGTACAATTAATACAGTATTACAAAAAAAAATAAGAAATCACCAGTTAATAAATTACACATTATCATCTTAGAGATAGTTTCTCAAGTCACAGTATCAAAGTATACAAAGTGGACATTCAAACAGAGACTGAAAACAGATGTGTTCAATGATCCAACCAAAAACATTAATATGGTCAGCTATTTAACACCCCTAAACACACTTGCAGTTGTATACTTTAGAGCACTTTTTCCCTATCTTTTTTACAACAAAATTTACACATTTTGGGTTTGGTTACTCCTTAGTTCTTATTACTTTTTTTGGAAGAGAATAAAGTCAAATATGGCAAAACCAAGCTGTCAGTCAAAACCAAGGATAGACATAGCACATAATGTAAAAACAGTACAAGGTTATCGACAATGGTTACCATAATGCCTCTTGCTTCCTTAAAAAGAATTGTCTATCTCATTAGGTATTATAAAGTTGAACAAACAGTAGAGAACAAGACCAATAAAACCTAAACATTGTAAACACTACAGGACTTCCAAAGAAGATAATAGTCAAACCAGAATGGGCATCATAGTGAATCATATTGCCTTCAAAGTAGTTTCCTATACCTTCAAAATGGATTCTATCATACAGAGCGGAACAGAGTTTAATCAGTCAAAACAACATAGTGGGAATATTACAGGACTTCAAATCAAGTTAATAGGAAATCAAATAAGTTATTATAATATATCCTGCTAAGTTTTTGATTTTTCCCCTTAATTATAAAATCATAAAAAATAAATAATTTTTTTAATGAATAAGGAAGAGATTGAGATAAAAGAGAACATAACATCATAACAGTACAGGTCAAAGCATGACAGTTTCCTCAACCTAGTGCTTCACCACCAAATAACCTCTTTTAACAGTAGTTACCAAAGTGTTTTTTTCCTTGAAATATTTGAATATAAGTTCATATACTATAGCTTCAAACATGTCAAGTCAGTATAAAACCATTCAAGTGGATGAAAGCATGGTAGGGTTTTTAGAACCAACTAACAGAAAATAAACAATGGTTTCTATATTATTTCTTTGCCTATAACAATTTTCATTTATAGTATCAAATATAATAAAATCCAGCAAGATACATCATGATAAAACCAATGGAGACAGAAGAGCCATACTTTGGTGGGGCTTCAAAACAAGATGAGAGTAAATCAGCACTAGCTATTATGATGACTTATTT
The DNA here is from genome assembly GCF_034190915.1 of Cavia porcellus. Taxonomy (NCBI): domain Eukaryota; kingdom Metazoa; phylum Chordata; class Mammalia; order Rodentia; family Caviidae; genus Cavia; species Cavia porcellus. Next base: position 26,861,624 of record NW_026947490.1, on the reverse strand, counting down.
TCTTCAAAATAGCTGTTCATTTCATCACAGGGAATAATATCAAGCACCCCAGAATAAAGCCTTTTCAATTAATAATTGAAAACTTTATAAGGCTTCAATGCCACATAATGGGGAATCATGAGTACCACATACTTTTATATATTTGAATCATTACTTATATTAGGGAAATTATTAGGTATTCACACATGCGAGATTGATTTATTTCACTTATGAGTATGGTCTCAAGCTGCACCCATTTATTGATAAATATGTCAATGTGATCATTCTTTATAGCTGAGTAATACTCCATTGTATGTGAAATACCACCACATTTTTATCCATTCCTCAGTTAATGGACACTTGGGTTGTTTCCAAGATCAGGAGATTACAAATTGTGCTGCTATAAACCTAGGTGCACATATATCACTGTGGTATGATGCTTTCAGTTCTTCTGGGAGTATGCCTAGAAGTGGAATAGCTGGAACCAATGGGACTTACAATCCCAGCTTTTTGAGAAAACTCCAGACTGACCTCCACAAAGGTTGTATCAGTCTACACTCCCACCAACAGTGTAGGAGAGTTCCTTTTTCCCCCACAGCCTCTCCAGCATTTGTTGTCATTGGTTTTCTTGATCCTGGCCATTCTTTCAGGAGTGAGATGAAATCTCAGTGTGGTTTTAATTTGCATTTCTCTAATGACCAATGATGATGAACATTTTTTCATGTATGTATTTGCCATTTGTATTTCTTTTTCTGAGAATTGCATATTCATCTCAGATGCCCATTTTTGGAGTGGATCTTTGAATTTTGGGGGTCTGAGTTTTTTAAATGATTTATATGTTTTAGACAAAAGTCCCTTGTCTGAGGGGGAGTTCACTAAGATCTTTTCCCAGTTTGTGGGTTTTCTTTTCACTATGCTGGAGATTCCTTTGACATGCGGAAACTTTTTAATAAAGGTGGTCCCAGTTATTGATTCTGGGAAGTATTTCCCGTGTGGTTTGTGTCCTGTTCATGAATTCTCTACCTACCCCTATGTCTTCACGGTTTCTACCCAATTTGATTTCAAATAGGTTTAGTGTTTCTGTTTTAATATTTAGATCTTTCATTGATTTAGGTTTTAATTTAGTACATGGTGATGGGCATGGGTCTAGCTTTAGTTTTAGGCAAATGGAGAGCCAGTTTTTCAACACCATTTATTAAAGAGACTATTGTTCTTCCAGTGAAACTGCTTGGCTCCTTTCTCAAAGATAAGTTGGTTGAGTGTGTTTGTAGTTGTGGTTGTATCTTCTAATCTATTCCATTGATCTTTGGCTCTGTTTTGATTCCAGTACCATGTTGATTTTACTACTGTTGCTTTGTAGTATAACTTCAAGTCAGGGATTCTGATGCCTTCTGCCTTGCCTTTGCTGCATAGAATTGCCTTTGCTATTCTAAGTCTCTTCTGGTTCCAGAAGAATTTTAGGAGTGATTTCTCTAGATCTATGAGGTATGTTGATGGTATTTTTATTGGGATTGCATTGTATCTGTATAACAGCTTTGGGAGAATGGCCATTTTCACAATGTTTGTTCTTCCTATCCATGAGCAAGGGAAGTCTTTCCATTTTCTGAGATCATCTTCAATTTCTTTTTTTCAGTGTATTATAATTTTCCTTGTATAGGTCTTTCACTTCTTTCATAAGAGTAATTCCTAAATATTTCAGTTTTTTTGCTTACTAGTGCGAAGAGTGTGGTTTCTCTTATTTCCCTCTCTGTAATTTTGTTGTTAGTGTATAGGAATGCTATTGATTTTTGAGTATTGATTTTGTATCCAGCTATATTACTGAATTTATTTATTATATCTGAGAGTCTTTCATTGGGGTTTAGGGGGTCTTCTATGTAGAGTATCATATCATCTGCAAACAATGATAATTAAACTTCTTCTTTTCCTATTTTTACCCCTTTTATTTATGTCTCTTGCCTAATTGCTCTGGCTAGTACTTCTAATACTATATTAAATAGGAGTGGTGATAAAGGACATCTTTGTCTTGTGCCTGATTTTAAAGTAAAAACTTTCAATTTTTGGCCATTATTATGATGCTGGTTGTTGGTTTGTCATAAATGGCCTTTATTATATTGAGGTAAAGACCATCTATTCCAATTTTTTGTAAAGTTCTTATCATGAATGAATGTTGGACCTTATCAAATGTTTTTTCTGTGTCTATATAAATGATCATGTGATTCTTACTTTTGGCTTTATTGAGATGGTGAATTACATTTATTGATTTACATATGTTAAACCATCCTTGCATGCCTGGGATGAATCCCACTTGGTCATGGTGTATGATCTTCTTGATGATTTGCTGCATCCTATTTGCCAATATTTTATTGAGGATTTTTGCATCTGTGTTCATTAGTGAGATTGGTCTATAGTTCTCTTTTTTAGTTGGGTCTTTCTCCGGATTTGGTACTAGAGTAATATTTGCTTCCAGGAATGACTTAGGAAGGATTGCTTTCCTTTCAGCTTCCTTGAAGAGTTTGAGGAGTGTTGGCAGTAGGTCTTCTTTGTATTTCTTGTAGAATTCTGCAGTGAATCCATCTGGACCTGGGGTCTTCTTTGTAGGTAAGGACTTCATTACATTTTCAATTTCATTAATAGAGATTGGGTCATTCAGCAGTTTTACATCCTCTTGATCTAGCTTTGGTATTTCATATGTTTCTGAGAATCTATTTCTTCTGTTATCAAACCTTTGAAAGTAGAGGTTTTTGAAATAGGTGTTGAAATTTCCTTTATAGAAATGTATATAAGTAAATAGAATATAAATAAATAGAAATACAGATCTGTGTTTTTTTTTTTATTTAAGAGGAAAAAGAGAAAAACACAAAACAAGCCAAAGCGGTGTAAAGGTACACGTAATACAGAACTACAAAAAACCAAACCAAAACAAAACAAAACAAAACAAACAAACAAAAATACATAACAGTAAGAAATCACCTGTTAGTAGATTACATATTATCATCTTGAAAATAGTTCCTCAAATCACAGTATCAAAGAATACAAGGTGGACATTCAAACAGGGAGACTGCAAACAGCTGTGTTCAATGATCCAAAAACATTGATATAGTCAGCTATTTAACACCCCTAAACACACTTGCTGTTATATCCGTTAGAGCTCTTTTTCTTTTTTTTCCCCTCTCTTTTTTACAACAAAATTTACACATTTTGGATTTTATTACTCCTTAGTGCTTATTACTTTTTTTGGGGGGGGGGAAAGAATACAGTCAAATATGGCAAAACAAAGCTGTCAGTCAATACCAAGGATAGACATAGCACATGGTGTAGAACAGAGTACAAGTTTCTCAACAATGGTTATCAACGTTGTCCCTTGTTTCCTTAAAAAGAATTGTCTATCTCATTAGATATTATAAAGTTGGACAAAACAGTAGAGAACAAGACCAATAAAACTTAGGCGTTGTAAACATTACAGGACTTCCAAAGAAGACAATAGTCAAACCAGAATGGGTATCTTAGTGAATCTTATTGTCTTCAAAGTAGTTGCCTATGTCTTCAAACTTGATACTATCATATAGAATGGAACAGAGTCTAATCAGTCAAAACAAGATTGTGGGAGTACTACAGGACTTCAAAACAAGTTAATAGGAAATCAAAAAGAGTTACTATTTATATATCCTAATTTTTTGAATTTTTTCTTTAATTAAGACAAACATAAGAAATGACTAAATAATTTTTTTAAAACAATAAGGGGGAGATTGAGATAAAACAGGACATAACAATATAACAATAGAGGTCACAGCATGACTGTTTCAACAACCTAGTACTTCACCACCATATAACCTGACTTAATAGTAGTTACCATAGTGTCTTTTTCCTTGAAATATTTGGATAAAACTTCATATACTCTAGCTTCAAATATTTTCATATCAAGAAGCCCAGAATAAAGCCTTTCTAATTAATGAGTGAAAACTTTATAAGGCTCCAAGGCCACCTAATGGGAAATCATGATTACCACATATTTTTATATATTTGAATCATTACTTACATTAGGGAAACTATTCGGTATTCACACATGCGAGATTGATTTATTTCACTTATGAGTATGGTCTCAAGCTGTGCCCATTTATTGATAAGTATCTCAATGTGATCCTTCTTTATAGCTGAATAATACTCCATTGTATAGAAATACCACAACTTTTTTATCCATTCCTCAGTTGATGGACACTTGGGTTGTTTCCAAGATCTGGCGATTACAAATTGTGCTGCTATAAACATAGGTGCACATATATCACTGTGGTATGATGCTTTCAGTTCTTCTGGGAATATGCCTAGAAGTGGAATAGCTGGAATAAATGGGATTTCCAGTCCCAACTTTTTGAGAAATCTCCAGACAGATCTCCACAAAGGCTGTACCAGTCTACACTCCCACCAGCAGTGCAGGAGAGTTCCTTTTTCCCCACAGCCTCTCCAGCATTTGTTGTCGGTTTTCTTGATCCTGGCCATTCTTTCAGGAGTGAGATGGTATCTCAGTGTGGTTTTAATTTGCATTTCTCTAATGACCAATGATGATGAGCATTTTTTCATGTATTTATTTGCCATTTGCATTTCTTCATCTGAGAATTGCGTATTCATCTCAGATGCCCATTTTTGGATTGGATCTTTGAACTTTGGAGGTCTGAGTTTCTTTAATTCTTTATATGTTTTAGACAAGAGTCCCTTGTCTGAGAGAGAGTTCACTAAAATCTTTTCCCAGCTTGTGGGTTTTCTTTTCACTATGCTGGAGATTTCTTTTGACATGCAGAAACTTTTTAATAAGAAGTGGTCCCAGTTATTGATTCTGGGAAGTATTTCCCGTGCGGTTTGAGTCCTGTTCATGAATTCTTTACCTACTCCTATGTCTCCAAGGTTTCTACCTAATTTGTCTTCCAATAGATTTAGTGTTTCTGTTTTAATATTCAGCAGATCTGTATTTCTGTAGAGTCTGTAGTGATTTCACCTTTTTCATGTCTTATTGCATGAATTTGAGCTTTTTCTTCCCCTTTTTAAATAAGGTTCGCTAGGGGCTTATCAATTTTATTTATTCTTTCAAAGAACCACCTCTTTGATTTGTTGATTCTTTGGATTTTTTTCTTCGTCTGTATTGCGTTGCTTTCTGCTCTAATTTTTATAATTTCCTCCCTTCTTTTGGCTTTGGGCTTGACTTGCTCTTCTTTTTCTAGCACTTTGAGATGTAGCATCATGTTATTTATTTGTATTCGTTCTGTTTTCCTGATGTGGGAACTCAGTGCAGTAAATTTTCCTCTGAGGACGACTTTCATTGCATCCCAGAGATTCCGGTAAGTTGTGTCTGTATTTTCATTTTCTTGTAGGTATTGCTAAAGTTTACTTTTTTGATTTGATTCGACTTGGGAAAATGTAGGTCATTAAACCAAGTCTTGGAACACTTACTTTGTCCCAGTTACACATTCAAAAGAAGATTAAGTTTACATCTGGGGTAATTTCCATCTGGGTTACTTTGTTTCACCCCTGGGTGCATCAAAATGGAACAGTAAACAAGGTTACTGAGACAAAGGGTAAGAGATAATTAATGTCCATTGGGAGGAGGCAACTTCTCATTCCAGCACTGATACAACCACAGCTGCTTACAGGCACTCTTTCCAGGAGACTCACTGACCCAGGGAAGCCAGCTGCCCTGAGAGAAGATCCCACACACTGAGCACTTAGGGTGAGAGAGAGATACAAGGATATCTTCCACATTCCCATTTCCCCATCTGTGCTTTTGTGGAGTTACCTGTGTTTCAGATTTACCTTTCCCATATCTCTTCCCTTGTTAGTGTTCCTACAAATTCTTCTCTGAATTTTATTGATAGTGCTTCTGCTTTTCCTATGATTTATTATTTTCACTCTTTTACTATCAATACATGTTGTAGTCTCAAAATCTGTTATTTTTCTCATTGAATTTTGTTTAAGTAATAGCATATTTCCTTGTATGTACATTGGCCTGGTAATATAATGTTAATATTCACAAAATTTTTTGATTTCATGTATAAAAGTTATATCTCTAACATTTTGACTTTATTAATAATATTCTCTTGAGTTCCAATACCTCAACCAATATTTACTTGTGGTTCAAATATTTACATTCAATATTTTAATTTCCAATATTTTAATCTCTACATGTCATAAGTATGTATTGTTAGTATCTTGTATGTCTTATTGGTCTAAATGTGCATCATCTACTCTATATTTGTGACTACTTCAGAATAGAATGAGCTCATTCATGGTGGTATGAATGTAGACTCTGTTACCATTTTAAGTTGGTGATCATGTTTTATTTACAATGCTGAGTCATGATCATTCTGTTTAGTGACATCCTCTCTAAGTGGAGGCTTCACACAGTTCATCATATATTAATTTTGCAGGTGACTTTATTTTATGCTACTTAAATTTTGTAGTTCTTTTTGATTTTCTTATATTTGGTTACTGCACATTAATTTTATGTAAATAGTAGGATTTGTTTTTCAAGTAGGCTGTGTAAATGCAGTTAACATATTCTACACTCCAGGTTTCCCTTTTTCTAGTTATTCTTTTCCAGAAATGCTGTCATTTTTGTATGGTAATTTGAAACTAATTTTTCATGAAAAAGAGATAGCTAAGTGCTTATTGTTTTGACATTGCTCCTAATAATCATAACAATTTCTGAAACATCCAATGAGTTAGTATTCTTGCTCTTCAAACTTTGTATATTGTCAGGCTGGGCTAGCTTCTTCAAATTACTTTCGATTTTGCTCTTGTTAATCATAGTGATGTCTGTGTAAAATCAAGAGGAGAGACATAAAGAAATCATGTATGTTTGCTTGCATCATTTTTCCAAAATGAAAAAAAAATTATCAATCTTTAACTACATGTAATTTATTGCTTAAATTTTTGGTACCATATAAAAACAACAAATTACTTTGTGTTTCTTAGTAAAATTCATTCTGATATATGTTCTGTTTTATCATGTATGATGCCTCAGTTGGAGTGACTATATATATATATTTTGCTGGTTATAATATTAAAATCACTTGTGTCTTTGGATATTGTCTTGCTCTGTTGATTTGATCATCCATTTTTAGATTCATTGTTAGAAATATTTTGCACCAATAATTCTATTTTTAGACATGTAAATGGGTATTATTTTTTAAGTCAAAAAGAAAAAAACAACACTAACAATGATACATATTTCAGTACAACCTAAAATAATCTTAGCAAGGGTTAATATATTGCATATTGTTATATTCAAAGTACTTGCATAAGTTTCAAGATATCAGCATGCATAATAGATCAAACAGTATAAATACAAACGGTTTTATTCAATGAATAAAAATAAGTAAGTGGAATTACTATCTTAGCTCTTTTATACTTGTATGTATTATTTCTTTTCTCTTCCTTCTTTTCTCATTCACCCATCTCAGTTGTTATTTGCTTTTGAACAGTTCCTTTGGCTGTCAGAACATCTATTTTAGATGTTGGATTTTATTTCCTTTTTCAATTTCTTAGACTGTGGAAACCATATGATGTCTACACATGCCACCTTGATTTTTTAGCTTATGAGTATAGTCACTAGTTGCATCCATTTAGCCAAAAACAAACAAAGAAATAAACAAGCAAAAAAAAAATAGAAATCTCCTCCAAAACAACCTGGACTTTATCCTGCTTTATGAATAAAAACTCATTGTATTAAAATTTAACACCTTTTGCATTTGGGCTGTTTCTAAGGATTAGCTATTACAAACTGAGCTGTTATGAACATGGATGTGCATACATCACTGTGTACAAAGTTTTTACTTCTTCCAGGTTGATACCCAGAAGCATAATAGAAAACAGATGAGTAAATTGGACTTGTAATCCTAGTATGTTTTGAGGAATCTCTAGATCAGTTTGCTAGTGTTTGCAGCTCTATCCACTCCTACCAATGGTGGAGAAGTGTCTTTTGCCCCAGGTCTCCTCCAGTATTTGTTCTTTATTGATTTCTTGATGATGCCATTTTTTCTGGAGTAAGGTGGACCGGCAGGATTATCTTAATTTGTATCTCTCAATATTTCAAGCTCTTTCAGAAATGTGAGGTGCTGAGTGCCTTTGGAGTCCTTTTTACATCTTCCAATCAGATCTGATCCTAAGGTCCATTTTGTTGCCAGTAGCATAGTTTATTGACACTATGTCTTCATAGTACAATTTCAAGTAAGGGTTTCTCAAAGCTGCCACTAACGGTTTTCTGGAATTCTGAAGAATCCACTGGAGATTTCAGCTTTTCATTCTTAACTGTATGAATTTGAGTCTTTTCTTTCATGAGTTTTATAAAATTGTTTTAATTTCTTGGTATTGGTTGATCTGTGGTCCCCCTCATCTCCTTGTAAAAATGTCTCATTGCATTTTAGAGAGTTGGCTTCCTTATCATGAATTTATTCATTTATTCTTTCTCATGGAAGTGTCTTATTTCTCCAGTGACTTAGAAAGTTAATTTTTTTCTGTTTAATCAATTTTAGTTGCAGCTTATTTTCTTTTAGGGCATGCAATATGTTACTCCAAGGTCTCTTTGATTTGGAAAAATATGGAACACTTTATGAGTTTACCTGTGATTCTTGTGCACTGGCCATGGTAATCTTCTCTGTGTAGTTTCAATTGTATATCTATGTTGCCATACAGAACACTCTTATTTCTGATTTTATTTTACTCCTAAGTCTTTTAACTTGTTTACTATTGCTAAAGAGTTTTACCTGTCTTACCTTTACTAGGTTTTTTATTGTTTTCAATTCATTGTTTAGTTCATGTTTACATTTATTATATTGTTTTATATAGACACACTGCACATCTTAATGCCATTCTATTTTCTTAATATCATCTTTTATGTTTGGTACCAGTGATTGAACTTATGATCCTGCAGTTGCCAGGCAGGTTCTTACACTGCTGAGCTAAATCCTGGACCTCCCCTAATATCTTAAACCCCTTTGCCTTTGAGAAAAATCCAGATGCCTTCTTCCTTTATCTTATTTTATTTTTCTCTTTTTTATACTCTGAGCTTCTTGTGAATAAATGAAGCAGTATTTAAGGTTTTTTTTGTTATTTCACTTAACTTTGTGGTCCCAAGGTGCATTAATGTCTTATAATGACTCATGTTTATCTTTCCTCATGCACAGCACTTTACTACTGTATAAAAATAAAAAATTTATATCCATCCATCTATTGTATTCACATACACATGGCTTCTGATTATTAGCTGTATCTAGAATGTGTAAAAAATGAGACTGATGTATTATAAAAAGCCAAATCGTCCCTTTTCCATGAACATACATTTTTCTTGCTATTATTCTAATTCTTTCTGTAACTTCTCACTCTCCCTCAAACAGCTTATATCTTACAGTTACGACATTATCTATTTTCCTATTAGATACTTAACAAGTACTTTAAATATCATGTAATTAGGACAAATTTCATACAACAGTATGTAAACTACAATGTATGAAGATACCGTAAGATGAATGAACAACTCAAAGACACAATGATAGAATCTATTGTTCATTTTGTAGAGTCAACTTTTCTGTTTTGTTTGTGTTCTCTAGGGTTAGTTACACCTATAGGATTGAAAACATGCTTTCACTATACTAATTAGTTTGTAAGTGCAGGTGAGTACATACAGTGTAAAGCTTGACATGACCATAGCAGTTGTGGCTATAAAAACAATTTTTCCTGCCAGGCAATCCTGGCACATTCAAAACCTTTTTGCAAAAGCAAAATCATTAACAGTCCAAAGATTTCTACTTCTGCAAAAGTGTGGATTTTCTTTTTGCTGATATTTTGTTTCCTCTTAATTATTTATCAAGCCCACATATATTCTGAGGATACCAGGTGTGGTGGTATTTGTGTCTGCTGCCTACTCTTGTGAATTTAGCACTTTTATCCTTTACTTTGCCTCCAGGTACAAGGATCTTCATGTCCTGCTACTCAGTCACTTCCTACCTTCAAGTCCCTAAAAGGTCACACATTGTTCATTCTTCACTTTCTAGTCAAATTCAGTAACCTACTTTCCAAAACTAATGGTGAAAGAACTCTGTTTCTTGAGGACACACATTGGAAAAAAGGAGTGGAGATACCTGGGTATGTAATCCTGACTACAGGAAGATGATGCAAAGCCACCTCTTAGCAAAACCTGAGCAACCATGAATGTCAACCTGAAACAATAAAATCACATTAAAAAGAGGAAATGTGCTTTAAAACTGAAAAAAAATGCATCTGTCACATAGGTACCAAAACTTCCAGGAATATTACTGCTAATACCAAGTTACAAATTTTGTGCAAGGAACAAATGACATTGTACAGAAATCACACATTTACATCACCGAGTTCAGGAAATTATTTCAATGTATATATACATGTCACTACATAACATGGATATATTTATTCTACAGTATGTTTGGAAATGAAAGCATGAAGTTGTGAATCACAGAAAATACTGTGTAGTTATTTTAGAAGACTTTCTTGACCTTGTTGAGTAGGAAGGAAACATAGAATTTCCCCAAATCACAAAAGGGATTGAAGATGATATTGCATGCACAAGAAAGACCTGTTCTATGGAAGGATGATACAGAAGAAAATTAATTCAGAATCCATTGGTGAGTTGAAATTTTGACCTTAGAATTTTCAGTGTCAACATTATTATAACATTTATTTTTTGCTTTCTGATTATATTTAAAAATCTAATTGATCTCTTTGTACCAAGAGCACAATGTAATGTTCAGACAAAAAGTGAATCAACTTTTGGTGTCAAAATAGTTGTTAGTTTTAGTTTATCATCCATGTTGTGAGTGTCAATTATTTTATATCAATTGCCTTGTGGAATATTTATCACACTGGAATATTTTACTCTGGGCTTTTTAGCTCTATCCAGTGCATATCAATAATTTTGTCACAAATTGTAAGAAACAAATATGTCTCAAACCATTTCTGGTCTTCCTTTGGGTTAGGAGAGTGGGTAGCAATATCTGCTGGTGAACTTCATTTTAGAAAGTACTTAATGATTACTGAGTACTTAATGATTACTGAAGCATTGGGTATCAATCAAAATTGAAAACAAAGTCAAATGTTTACTTTTGATATGTCAGAAAAAAATTATCTTTAGAGAGCTTAGTATTTTAAAATGGGTTACAGATGAAATACATTTCAACACTGTGAAGAGAAATACCTCAAAAAAGGCAAATTTGCCTTTCTCATGGCCATCAGGCCCTGCTTTTAGTTTTGTAGAATGGAGGGTGTGTCCATTTTTTTCTCTCTGTTCACAATACCTAGTTCTGCACTGTAAGATTCTGAAGAATCCCATGGAATCCAGTTACTGATGGAGCCACATCTGCTTGGGAAGTTGGATATACCATTATCTCCTCAAATCCTGAACTATTTTTGTATGTAATACCCCATAGACATCATTTTGAAATTCTGTATTTTTCTTATATTTTTTCAGTATATAACAATTACTTTCTTCTTTGGACGTTGGAACATCCTTTATCAATTTTGTTTTCATCCTCCCTTCTTTCCTACATCCATGTCCACTAATTCCTCTCCTATGTGCATGAACCCTACTCCCTTGGTTCTTATTATTTCTTTATTTTGTAGAAGCAGAACTTTTTTACAAAATTCATGAAATGTTTTTTTTTTCAATTTAGGTTGGCTAATGTAATTCAACTATCAAAATATCATTTATAAAATGTTTCCCAGTGCAGTATATTTTGGCTTTTTCCTCATATCACAGGTTTGTTTTGGTGTCCTTTCAAACTCCTCAGTGTTTATGGCATTGATGCATACCTTATTATCTCAACTTCATCTTATGAGACCTATAGACTTCATTATGGTTCACCTGACAGTGGTGAATAATTTGACTATCATAGTCACACTTATACCATATATCATGATATCCTTTGGAATAAGACACTTTTTGGATGATACTGGATGCAAAGTAATTTTGTATGCATATAGAGTTACCCGTGGTGTTTCCATCTGTACTACCTCACTTATGAGTACATTTCAAGCCATCACTATCAGCTCTGTTAATTCTAAGTGGGCACGGTTGAAGCCTAAACTCTCTGCAATGATTATGCCTTCTTTGCTTATCTTCTGGATCAACAACTTGCTTATTTATATCAATGTTATTCCGCATGTAAGAGCAATTGGAAATTTTTCTCTTGTTGGTCCTGGGTATTTTCACGCATATTGTCAAACTGGACAGATGAAAACCATGGATTCATGGTTATATATAATTGTCATATTAGCCCAAGATCTTGTGTTCTTGACCCTCATGCTCTGCACCAGCCTCTACATGGTGAGTCTCCTATACCGACACCACAGGATAGCCAAATATGTCCATAGATGCTCCTCCCAGACACCTGCAGAAATCAGAGCAACACAAAACATTGTTTTGGTGGTGTGTTGCTTTGCTTTTTTCTATTGCTCAAATAACTTTTTCACTTTTTACTCTTTGTCTATACATGAGAAAATTCCTGCTTTAGAGGCAATTAGTGCAGTGTTATCATCATGTTTTCCAATCATCAGTCCTTTCTTTTTGATGAGAAATAATAAATTATTTTCTAAATATTTCTGTTTTACAGTGATGAGGTTTATCTGCCCTCACACTCTCTTTAGTGGCTAAGTTAGTGTCACACATATGTTACGTTTTGCAACAGAGGATTATCTCTATTGATCCATGTAAGATGAAAATATGCACCACTGGACATGGCTGTGTTTTGAAATCTGATATGTAAAATATGTAAGGAACAACTAGAGTAGATATTATGTAAAACAATGTAAATGTAAATATATACCATGTGAATTGTTAAATGTTAAACAATAATATTTTTAGAAAAATAAATGCCTCTGATTTGTATTGTCATTAGTTTGTCTGAGTTTTTCTTCTGTCCAGAATCACCTTATTCATAAATCTTTATGTGAATTATGTCATGTTTGTGTTAAACTTCAGCATACTTGGTTTTGTATTTGTGCATTCAACAAATATATGCTGCTCATACTATATTCCACACAATGTGTTGGACTCTACACTCAGATCTATGCCTGAAAAATACAGCATAATGGTAAAATGTTGGTATAACATATTTAAGTAATGCAAAAATAACAGTATATATATAAATATCTCTAAAATTAATGTGATTATTATGTTTGGGAGGAATTCCAGATTCATTCCATAATATATAATAAGATAAAGTTGTGTTTCTTATAATGTCTTCATGACTCTATGCCCAGGGATAAGCCTACATATGTCATTCTGATCAAATTTTAGACACAGCTGGTAATACTTTCAATTAAGATAGTTTTTTCTCATCAACAATTTTTATCTGAAATGCTAAGAGACTTCCTAAATTGTAGCCCATTGATTTAAACATTTTGTTTGGGCTGAGGCTATATATATATATAGTTTTATAGTTATATATATATGGTTATTGTTGTTTTGCAGAATGCATTGTAGAGCACCATCCACTTCACTATTGTCTTTCCCTAATGTGAAGTCCTTTATATGTTTTACTGGGTGGCTTATAAAGTGCTAGGGAGACTAATGAGAATTAAGTTTGAACCATCACGTGCATTTTTGTTTTTTGAACAATTTTTTAATATTTTAATGAGGGTAAAAGAAAACACAACAAAGATGATCAGAAGAAAACAATGTAAGTGACACAAATTTCAAGGCAAGACAACAGGAAATCAACAGTAGCTATCATAATGTCTCCTGCCTTCTTCTAAGTAGTTGTTTCCATTGTCACACACAATGAATTCATAAAGAACAAAATAGTACAAAAGTGAGCAAAACAGAATAATGAAGGTAATACAGGCCTTAAGAACCAGACAATAGCAAAATCAACAATGGCTACAGTAATGTCGCTTCTTCTCTTCAAAATAGCTGTCCATCAATACATTCTTTTGCACTGAGGTTGATGTATTCTGTATACAGTGATAAACTTTTTCACTTCATTATTGGTTACGGAAAAAAAGTTGGGAAAGTTGTGCAATAAAAGTAAAATTTATGTAATTTTGTGACAGAGAAGATTTATCACAACTTTTAAAAACAAAATATTATTTCTAAGATCTTGTGCTTGAAAAAAAGGCATTGGCCTGGAAAAGAAAATAAAAATGTTGAATGAAGGAATATCTTTGCAGATTCTGAAACAACTCCTGGCACTTCCCACTGTTTGATTGTTTAGAAGTCAGCTCAACTCATATGATGTTTAAGGATGCCTTGTGACACCCATTCTCGGGAAAACTGGGAACTCTCAAGTTGAAAAGCAAAGCTGGACCCACATGTGTCACATTATTAAAGTTAAGGATCAAAAACTTTAAAATTTTAACATAAATGTTTTGTTGGTTATTAAAATATGTATGAAAGTTGAAGATCTGGGTATTGGTGAAAAGCATGTGAACAGAAGCCAAACTTTACAAGAAAGAAAAAAGAAGCTACAAATGTGATTACTTTAAGTAAAATATTTTATGCAGCAACAAAAACCAGCCCAAAATATTAAAATAAACAAACAGGATACTAAAGAGATACAGAAAAGAGAAATTATCAACTTCTTGGACAGAGTAATAATATTTCCTGTGTGGGAATAACTCAAAAATTAGATACTCCTAATTATAGACAAAAAACAATAATGAGCAATTATAAAGGCAAGTTTTGACAATACTTTTTGTGAAAATCAACCTGTCTACATCATTCATGAGATTATGAACTATTACAATCTTTGTGGGAATCAATGTAAAAAATGTATACAATGCAAATAAAATGCTCTGGAAAGGGCAGTTGAAGTGCATATCAGAAAATAGAAAAATATGCCTGGCTCATGGTTAGGAAGAACAAGCATACTGAAAATGACCACAAACTGCTATACAGATTTAATGGAATCCCAATGAAAATACCATTTACATGCCTCACAAAACTACAGAAAACACTCCTAAAATTCATTTGGAACCATAAGAGACCTAGAATAGCAAAAGTAATTCCAGGTAACAGAGACATATCAGGGGGCATCACAGTCCTTGCCTTGAAATTATGCTATAAGCTATTGTGATAAAATCAGCATGGTATTTGCAGAAAAAAAAACAAGAAAAAAAAAAAAACCAACCAAGCAAACAAACAACCAAGAAAACCCTAAAAAAACAAAAAGAAACATGACCAACAAAGTGAAAAGGAAACTCGTAGAGTAGGAAAGGTGTTTTTGACAAATTGTCCCTAGAGTCTTATATCTCAAACATAAAAAATTGGAAAAAAATGACTCTTTAATTAAAATACGCAGTTCAAAAATGGGTATCTGAAATGAATATGCACAGTTCCCTGATGAAATACATATGGCAAAGTAAAATATATATATAAAAGTTCAACATCATTTGTCATTTGAGAGACACAAATTAAAATAACAGTCATTGCATCTCATACAATAAAGAATGGCTATTTACATGAAATCATCCAATAGCAAATGCTGATTGGGCCGTGATGAAAAAAAAATACTTCTCCCCTCTTGGTGGAAGTGCAGATTGGTGTAACCATTGTAGAAACTAGTGTGTAGACTCCTCAGTGTTGGGTTTAGAGATCTTATTTGACCTAGCTATTCCCCTTCAGTGAAGAATTCCAAAAAGAATTAGAAACAGCATACCATCGAAGTATATATCTACTCATGTTTGTAGCAGCACAGTTTTCTTTTCTTTTTTATTTAAAGAGAAAGAAACAAAAATGGAGAAAAATAAGGGTAGAAATTATACAGAACTACAGAAAAATAAAAAGTAAGAAATCACCAGTTGATAACTTACATATTGTCATCTTAGAAATAGTTGTTCAGTTTACAAAATTAAAGTATGTAAAGTGGCATTGAAATAGTGACACTGCCAACAGTTCTGCTCAACAATCCAACAAAAACTTAGCAATATGGTTATCAGTCCTGCACACTTGTTTTTTACCTTAAAGAGTGTAAGATTAAACATATCAAAACAGTTAAAAAAACAATTTAAAGAAATACAGATTTCAAAACAAGTCCACTGGAGATCTTCACTGTCTATCTTCTTGTCTCTAGTTTTCTTCCAAATAGTTGTCCCCATCTTCATACACATTGAATATTATAGAATATAATACTATATATTATGCTGCATATTATAGAACTAATCAAATCATTACAGGATGATGAAGGCTTTTTAGGTTTTCAAGATCTGACATTTGAGAAGACAATAATGACTACCATAGTGTCTCTCATTCTTTTCATAGTAGCTGTCCTTATCTTGACATATGCTGAAATTGAACTTAAGAGACTAGACTAATATCACTCTGAACAGTGAATAATAGTATTGCAAGGTTTTATATCATAATCCTACAGAATTAGCATTGGGTTTCTTAGTGTCTCTTCTTCTTCAGAGTATCTGTTCATTACATCTTGCATTATATAATCTGTCCCCATGAATAGTTTAAAAATTTCTTCCCATGTGTGAATTTCTACATGTATATCTATCCTTGCTGTATCATAGGGAAAAACAAATCATAATAAGACAGCGAAACAAATTCCTAGAAAAACATGCAATGAAAAAGACACATAAGACCACAATATTAGGTGATCTACCATAGTTACTATGCTTTCTCTTGTTCACATAATCAGGCTTAATATAGTTGAGCATAGTATTACATAGCTATTTTTATAAACTAGACTTGTCCACATCATCAGGCTTAATATAGTTAAGCATAGTATTACATAGCTATTTTTAGAAAAACAAAACTTTGAAAACATTGTAGGACTTGAGAGCAGTTAATAATCCAAACAGGTATCTTTTACCTCTATATCTTTTATATCTTGTCATGTTCAGAGTAGTTGCCCTCTAATTTTAGACTTGATACTATCAAGCATACCAAGTTCAAATAAAATCAGCCAAGGCAAAACTATGGTCTAACAAACCAGATTCAAATAAGATCAGTCATAGTAAGACAATATAAGTAATACAGTGTTTCAGTTTAAGTTAATAGGAAATTAAGGATAGTTACCATGGTATAACCTGCTATTTTTGGGTTAGATGTCTGCCCTCAAATCTAATATGAGTAGACAGACTGGAACAAAATAAATTAAAACTAAACAGAGCGATAAGACTACTGTGACTTTTAAATCCTGATACACTATTAACAATGACCTCTGCCTTCCCTTTTTAGGCTATTTTTCACCTTTCCCCTTCTCAGAATGTTTTGTATGTTTTGGGTCTCACTAGCTCTTTTAGTTTTTAGACTAGAGGGCCAGGCTGCTGTCTATCTGAGTGTTGCTGAACTTTTCTACCCCTGTGCTTGATCTTGAGCTGTACTCCTTTACTCACGAAAATCATAGGGTTTTTCTTCCTTCCAACTGTGTAGTTCTACACTGCCCAAAAATGTCATAGTTTTCTAATCTATCTGTGGCTGCTGCGTGAGTTGTCCCTATTTCTCTCTGGTTTCCTGTTGCATATAGCTTTGCTTTCTTGTCTTTGACTTTCAATTTATTAACCCTCATTTGGGTTGAGTATATTTCCCATTCAGAGCATCTCGATGGAGCCTGTTTCCTAATATTCTCTGCCTATTTTTTTATTTTAGTGTATCAAGGCTATCTATATTAAAGATTTTAGCTTACCATCTCTGCCTCATGTCTGCTACTCCACTTTTACAGCTATAATTTGTCCACCTTAATCCCTCATTCCACTGTCTGCCCCATTCATTGAGGACCCTCTGCCACTGTTGCTGAAATCCTGGTATCCCTTCCTCTCTCTCTCTCTGGAATGTACTTCAGCATTCTCTGTAGGGTTGTGTTGGTGGCCATGAACTCCAACAGTTCCTCCTTGTCTTGGAAATATCTTATTTCTCCTTTAATTTTGAGAGAGAGTTTTTCTGGATACATCAGTCTTGGTTGCAAGTTATTTTCTTTCAGGGCTTGGATAATTTCTCCCCAGGCTCTTCTCAATTTGAGAATTTGTGTTGAAAAGTCTGTTGTTATTTTGATAATTTTCCCATTGTATGTAATCTCCTTCTTTTCCCTGGCTGCTTTTAGTATTCTGTTCCTTTGATGGATTTCTGGAATCTTGATTATTATATGTCTGGGTATAGATCTGTTTTGGTTGTAGGTGGCTGGAGTTCAGTATGCCTCATTTATCTGGATATCATTTCTTTTTCCTATGTTTGGGAAGTTTTCCTTTAATATATCTGTAAATATTCTTTGTAGTTCATTTTTGTTTACTCCTGCTTCCTCAATTACATGCTTTATTCTTGTTATGTTTCCTTCTGTTGTCTTCTAACCTTTGAATTGTTTCTTTCTGTTCCTTGTTATTTTTAAGAGGTCTTTTCTTTCACAATCATATATCATAAATCTCTCTTCAAGTTTCAAAAGGCTAACTTTAGTTTCTGTCAAGGCATTTTGCTAGCTTTCAATGGAGTTTTTAGTTTCCTGATAATCTCTTTGGATCTGTTTCATGTATTCTAGGTTATGCTTAAATTCTTTATCACAGGTTTCTCTTTCTTTTCTGATTTCCTCCATTCTTCCATCTGTGTTCTCTTGGGAGAAGCTTATCATTTCTTTAATTAATCTCTTTATATCTTGTCTCACTTGGGATCAAAAGTATAGTTTTAAATTCATCTATGAGGTCATGAAGGTATTTCTTTATATCCACTGATGCTGTGTCTAGTATAGGATGGTTACAGTGCTGGTTCTGTTCTGTATTTACTTTTCCTGGGCTTATTTTCTCAGGTTCTTCAGTTGGAGATTATTTTTTTATTTCTATCTCTTGCCATGTTACTGGTTTCTTTCAGACTGGTGTGTCCTGGGGGTCTCTGGAACTCTCCATACTGCTTAGAGTCTCTCTGAATTGTGCTGACTGGAGTTTTTGCTGCCCTCCCCAATTTGCTGTTATCTGAGGTACAGGCAGGGATGCAGGGACAGTGCAGGCTAGCCTTTAGCCTCTGTGCCAGTCAATCTGCAAGTTAGGCTGTACCTTGTGGATGTCACAGAGTCACAAAAATTTTGTATCTGCTTATTGGGTCCCAACCAAAGGTGCAGTTCAGCCCCAGCTGAGCTTACCAATTTCCTGTGCTCCAGGGGCAGCTGACTGATGTCACTGTAGTGAAGGGCTCTGCCCAAATACAAGCTGTCCTCCACTAGACCTCTCTGTGTCACTGACACCACTGTGGTGCCAGGCTCTGCTCAATTTCAAGATGTCCTCCAGACAGTGATAGTAACCGCAGGACCCAGTCGCTAGTATTCACTGGGAATCAATGCATATCTTCCTCTTGCATCCACTGCACACTGTGCTGCGTGTCTTCACTGCATTCCCAGCATAGCGTGGATCAGTCAGAAAACTGCACAGTGTCCAGCTTCAGAGCCCCGGAGCTTCTCACAGTCTCACCGGGCTGGCCAGGTGGCTTTGACTCCTTCATGGTGCCCCAGGTCTCAATTTCTAGCAGTCATCGAGGGCCAATATAACTTTTCCCCTTGGATCCACTGCTCACTGTGTCATGTCCTCCTGTTAAGGGTCCGGGATTTGCCAACTCCCATTATCGGCAGCAGCAGTCTCAGCATGACCTTGGATGTCAGGGCATGCTTAGTACAGTGTGGAATGGAGTTCACTGAGCATATCGGGTTTCAGCTCTCCACCCATGCTTCTCTTTCCTCTTCCTAGTTTTATTTTTCCCTTCGGTTACCACCTTGGTTAATAAGAATTGTTTTCTTTTTTTTTATTTTTTTTATTTTATTTTTATTTAAGGAGAAAAGAAAAGAAAGAAAAAAAAACAGTGAAGGGGTACAAGTTATACAGATTTGTTTTCCATTCGTCTGGCCCTCTCCATGTTGTCATATTCTAGCATGTGATCTGATTTCTCCACAGAGACTCTGCACCCAGCCCCCTAGCAAGTCATCATTTTTTCTCCCCAAAAGCACAGTTTTCAACAGCAAAATCTTGGAAACAACTCAATTGCCCATCAACTGAGAAATGGATAAAAAAGATGCGGTATTTTAATACAATGTAGTACTACCAAGTCATAAAGAAGGATCAGCTTGCTACTTTTGTAAGTAAATGAATGCAAGTTCAGACCATACTCATAATTGAAATGAATCACACTCAGATGTGTAAACATCACATTGTCTTCCTAGCTTGAGAGGCTAAAAGAGTAAATGATCCAAAATGTATAATTCATAATGTGAAGTGGGAAGGAATGTTTGAGAAGAAAAGAGTAACTGGGAGGGCAAAGGAGAAATAAGGAAAGGAAAAGGAAAAAATCTATATACTAGTTATATAAGAGAATTATACTACTAGTTTCTCTCAGTTCAGTAAAAATGTGCTAATTTTGTCTGGATAATTTTTCATGCCTGTCTTGTACTCTGAGCAACTACTTTGAAGATAACAATAAGCAACGTATTAGCCATTGTCATTCTCCTATTACCTTGTTTTGAAATTTTGTTATTTTCTTTTTTCCCTTTAAAATAAAATCTAAACACAAAAGGTTTATTTTTATTTTTATTTTGAAAATACCATTTGAATACAGAAAGTTTCATTTCTTGCTTGATTTCTTCTGTGAACCATTCATTATTCAGGGTAGCATTACTGAATTGTAGTGTTTTAAAAATTCTATTTTAAAGAGAAAAAACTAGTGAGAGAAACAAAAAGGAAAAGAGATAAACAACAGCGACTAACCGCAAACAATAACAATTTACGTTTTCAAAATAGAATGCAAGAAATATATCAACGATTGCTCTATTGCATATTGTAATATTTGTTTTCAAAGAAAGAAAGAAAAGAAAAACTAAAAGATAGAAAAACAGAAAAAAGAACAATGCAGAATTCATTAAATAATAATATCATAAAATCACATTGATACACTACCCATTATCATCTTTTTAAAAAAATTTATTTAAAGAAAGACTAAACAACACAGAAAATGGGTAGAAATAAAACATACTTTCAAAGAAAAAATAAATAGTAAGAAATTACAAGTTGATGACTACATATTGTCCTCTTAAAAGTAGTTGTTCAAGATACAAAAATGAAACATACAAAGTTGGGATTCAAACAGCAAGACTGCAAACAGTTATGTTCAACTATCCAACAAAAACTTAGTAATATGGTTATCAATCTTATACTCTTAAACATACATGCAATTATCCATATCTTCATTTATGTTGAGATTAAACAAACTAAAGCAGCCTAAAATCACTCTGAATAAAGAATAATAGTATTGCTGGATTTCACATCATGACACAACGGGAACAGCATTAAGAACTGTAGAGTCTCATTTACTTCAAAGTATTTTTTCATTTCATCATGCATTATAAGACCAATCTCGTAAACTGTTTATAGGTTCTATGCATACATGAGTCTTAACATGTATTTCTATCCTTTGTATATTAGAGGGAAAAACAAACAAAGCAAGACAAAACAAAACATATTCCTATAAACACATGAAATGAAAAAGACATATCACACCACTGTACAAGGAGATCTACCATGGTTACTGTGTTGTCTCTTGTCATCTTCAACAGAATTGTCCATATCATTAGACATAGTATAATTGAATATAGCAGCACATAACAATATTAATAAAAACAAAACTTTTTAGATAGTGTAAAACTTCAAAAACAGGTAATAACCAACCAGAATGGGTATCATAGTGAATCTTGTCATCTTCAGTGTAGTTGCCTATACTCTCACACTTGTTACTATCAATCATATCAGTTTTGAATAAAATCTGTCAATATCAAACAGCAATCAAACAAACCAAATTTAACTAACATCAGTCATGATAAAACAGTATAAGTTGTTCAGGGCTCCAAATTAAGTTAATAGGAAATTAAAGATGATTATTGTAGTATTACCTGTTATTTTTGAGACAGCTGTCTGTGCCCCAGATCTAGTGCATGTACGCAAACTAGGACAGAATAAATTCTAAGGAGAGTGGTGCGAGTAATATTTAATACCTGATAACTATTAACAATATGTTCTGCCATCTTTTTAAAACACTATTCCTCCCCTATCACTCCTCAAGGTGCACTGCGCATTTTTGGGCCTCACCTACACCCTCAGTTTTTAGATTGGGAGGCAACCTGCTATTTAATAAAGTGGTTCTGAACCTTCTCCCTCCTGAACTTTATCTCTAGTTGTTTTCTTTTAACTATTAAAGCCCATCTTTGCAACCTATCCACAAATACTGACCTAGTTGCCCTATTACTCTCTGGTTCCCTGTCACATAGAGCCTTGTTTTCTCATATTTGATATTTGGTCCATAAACTCTTTTTCACATTAATTATATTTCCTATAAAGAGCATCAAGGTGGACACTACCTCCTGATCTACTCTGCCTGTGTTTCTCTCTCTTTTTTTGGTGTATCAAGGCCATCTGCATTAAAGATTATAGCTAGCCCTCTCTACCTCATTTCTGTTTTGCTGTTTTTCTGCCATTGGTTGTCTGATTTTCTTGTTCATTCCACTTTATACTCCATTCATTGAGGTCTCTATGCCATTGTTCCTGGAATCCTGGTCCTTTTCTCTCTGTGTAAAATGTTCTTCAGTATATTCTGTAAAGTTGTATTGGTGGTCGTGAATTCCTCCAGTTCCTCTTTGTGTTGGAAGAATCTTGTTTCTCCATTACTTTCAAGAGACAGTTTTTCAGTGTACATCAATCTGGGCTGGAGGTTATTTTCTTTCAGGGCTTAGAATACTTTTCTCCAATCTCTTCTTGATTTGATGGTCTGTGTGAGAAATGTATCACAATTTTGATGGACATTCCTTTATAAGTGATCTTTTTCTTTTTTCTGACAGCTTTTAATATTCTGTTCTTGTATTGAATTTTTGAGATCTTGATTATTATATGCCTGGGTGTAGGTGGTTGGAGTTCTGTATGCCTCATACATCTGAATATCATTTGCTTTTCCTATGCTTTGGAAGTTTTCCTTAATTATTTCTGTGAATAGTCTTTGTAGTTCCTTTGTACCCTGCTTCTTGTTCACATTGTTTATTCTCTTGTCATCTTCTAGCCTTTGTATTGTTACTGCTTGTTTCCTTGTTATTTTTAAGAAATTTTTCCTTTCATGATCCCACATTGCAAACCTATTATCCAGTTTGAATAATCTATCTTAGTTTCTTTCAAGCAGTTTTGCCAGCTTTCAATGGAGTTTTTAATTTCCTGGTAATTTCTTTGAACCTGTTTCAGGCATTCCATGTATTCTTTATAATATATTCTTCTTCAAAAGTTTCTCTCCTTTTTGTGCTCCTCCAATCTTGCATCTGTGTCTTCTTGAGAGGTGCTTAGCATTTCTTTTACTAATCTAATTATATCTTGCTTTACTAGGTTAAATGCTTCACTTTTGAACTCATTTATGAAGTCCCAAAGATATCTCTTTATGTCCAGTGATGCTCTGTTTGATATTGCATGTTTACTTTCAATCTCTTTTTTGTTTACCTCTCCTGGATAAATGTTCTAAGGGTTGGGCCTCGAGACTTTTTCTTGTTGCTTCCTCTTCTCACATTTTTTCTTTTCTTTTTTTAAAATTTTATTTAAAAGGAAAAAGAGAAAAAACAAAACAAAACAAAGTGGTGTAAGGGTACCAATAATACAGAACTACAAAAAAAAAGTAAGAAATCACCAGTTAATAGATTACATATTATCACCTTAGAGATAATTGCTCAAATCACAGTATCAAAGCATACAAAGTGGACATTCAAACAGTGAGACTGCAAACAGTTGTGTTCAAAGATCCAACCAAAAACAATATGGTCAGGTATTTAAAACCCCTAAACACAGTTGTTGTTGTATCCTTTAGAGCACTTTTTTCCCTCTCTTTTTTTACAACAAAACTTACACATTTTGGGTTTTATTACTCCTTAGTTCTTATTACTTTTTTTGGAGGGGGAGAATAAAGTCAAATATGGCAAAACAAAGCTGTCAGTCAAAGCCAAGGATGGACATAGCACATGATGTAAAACAGAGTACAAGGTTATCAACAATGGTTATCAACAATGTCTCTTGTTTCCTTAAAAAGAATTGTTTATCTCATGATATATTATAAAGTTGAACAAAACAGTAGAGAACAAGACCAATAAAACTTAAGCATTGTAAACATTACAGGACTTCCAAAGGAGACAATAGTCAAACCAGAATGGGCATCTTAGTGAATCTTATTGCCTTCAAAGTAGTTGCCTATACCCTCAAGCTTGATACTATCATACAGAATAGAACAGAGTCTAATCAGTCAAAACAAGTTAATGGGAGTATTACAGGACTTCAAAACAAGTTAATAGGGAATCAAAAAAGTTACTATTATATATCCTGCTAATTTAAAAAAATTTTTCCCTTAATTAAAAAAAGCCATAAAAATAATGAAATATTTTTTTAATGAATAAGGGAGAGATTGAAATAAAATAGGAAATAACAATGTAACAACACAGGTCAAAGAATGACTGTTTCAGCAACCTAGAGCTTCACCACCAGATAACCCGACTTATTAGTAGTTACCATAGTGTCTGTCTTTTTTCTTGAAATATTTGAATAAAACTTCATATACTATAGCTTCAAATATTTCCACATTAAGAAGTCCAGAATTAAGCCTTTCCATTTAATAACTGAAAATTTTACAGGCTTCAAGGCCACATAATGGGGAATCATGATTACCACATATTTTTATATATTTGAATCATTACTTACATTAGGGAAACTATTCGGTATTCACACATGCGAGAATGATTTATTTCACTTATAAGTATGGTCTCAAGCCACGCCCATTTATTGATAAATATCTCAATGTGATCCTTCTTCATAGCTGAATAATACTCCATTGTATGGAAATATCACAACATTGTTATCCATTCCTTAGTTGATGGACACTTGGGTTGTTTCCAAGATCGGGCGATTACAAATTGTGCTGCTATAAACATAGGTGCACATATATCATTGTGGTATGCTGCTTTCACTTCTTCTGGGAATATGCCTAGAAGTGGAATAGCTGGAATAAATGGGACTTCCAATCCCAGCTTTTTTTTTTAAATTTTATTTAAGAGGAAAACGGGAAAAACACAAAACAAAACAAAGCGGTGTAAGGGTACACATAATACAGAACAACAACAACAAAAAAACATAGCAGTAAGAAATCACCTGTTAATAGATTACATATTATCATCTTGGAAATAGTTGCTCAAATCACAGTATCAAAGAATACAAAGTGGACATTCAAACAAAGAGACTGCAAACAGCTGTGTTCAGTGATCCAAAAACATTAATATAGTCAGCTATTTAACACCCCTAAACACACTTGCTGTTATATCCGTTAGAGCTCTTTTTTTCCCCCTCTCTTTTTAACAACAAACTTTACACATTTTGGATTTTATTACTCCTTAGTTCTTATTACTTTTTTGGGGGGGAGAGAATAAAGTCAAATATGGCAAAACAAAGCTGTCAGTCAAAACCAAGGATAGACATAGCACATGATGTAGAACAGAGTACAAGGTTATCAACAATGGTAATCAACGTTGTCTCTTGTTTCCTTAAAAAGAATTGTCTATCTCATTAGATATTATAAAGTTTGACAAAACAGTAGAGAACAAGACCAATAAAACTTAGGCATTGTAAAACTTACAGGACTTCCAAAGGAGACAATAGTCAAACCAGAATGGGCATCTTAGTGAATCTTATTGCCTTCAAAGTAGTTGCCTATACCCTCAAACTTGATACTATCGCACAGAATGGAACAGAGTCTAATCAGTCAAAACAAGATCATGGGAGTATTACAGGACTTCAAAACAAGTTAATAGGTAATCAAAAAGAGTTACTATTATATATCCTAATTTTTAAAAATTTTCCCCTTAATTAAACAAACATAAGAAATAACTAAATAATTTTTTTAAAAAATAATGGAGAGATTGAGTTAAAACAGGACATAACAATATAACAATAGAGGTCAAAGCATGACTGTTTCAGAAACCTCGTGCTTCACCACCAGATAACCCGATTTAATAGTACTTACCATAGTGTCTGTCTTTTTCGTTGAAATATTTGGATAAAACTTCATATACTATAGCTTCAAATATTTCCATATCAAGAAGCCCAGAATAAAGCCTTTCTAATTAATAAGTGAAAATTTTATAAGGCTTCAAGGGCACATAATGGGGAATCATGATTACCACATATTTTTATATATTTGAATCGTTACTTACATTAGGGAAACTATTCGGTATTCATATATGCAAGATTGATTTATTTCACTTATGAGTATGGTCTCAAGCTGCGCCCATTTATTGATAAATATCTCAATATGATCATTCTTTATAGCTGAATAATACTCCATTGTATAGAATACCACAACTTTTTTATCCATTCCTCAGTTGATGGAAACTTGGGTTGTTTCCAAGATCTGGCGATTACAAATTGTGCTGCTATAAACATAGGTGCACATATATCACTGTGGTATGATGCTTTCAGTTCTTCTGGGAATATGCCTAGAAGTGGAATGGATTTCCAATCCCAACTTTTTGAGAAATCTCCAGACAGACCTCCACAAAGGCTGTACCAGTCTACACTCCCACCAATAGTGTAGGAGAGTTCCTTTTTCCTCACAGCCTCTCCAGCATTTGTTGTTGGATTTCTTGATCCTGGCCATTCTTTCAGGAGTGAGATGGTATCTCAGTGTGGTTTTAATTTGCATTTCTCTAATGACCAATGATGATGAGCATTTTTTCATGTATTTATTTGCCATTTGCATTTCTTCATCTGAAAATTGGATATTCATCTCAGATGCCCATTTTTGGATTGGATCTTTGAATTTTGGAGGTCTGAGTTTCTTTAATTCTTTATAAGTTTTAGACAAGAGTCCCTTGTCTGAGAGAGAGTTCACTAAAATCTTTTCCCAGCATGTGGATTTTCTTTTCACTATGCTGGAGATTTCTTTTGACATGCAGAAACTTTTTAATAAGAATTGGTCCCAGTTATTGATTCTGGGAAGTATTTCCCGTGCGGGTTGAGTCCTGTTCATGAATTCTCTACCTACTCCTATGTCTCCAAGGTTTCTACCCAATTTGTCTTCCAATAGATTTAGTGTTTCTGTTTTAATATTCAGATCTTTGACCCATTTACATTTTAATTTAGTACATGGTGATAGACATGGGTCTAGCTTTAGTTTTTGGCAAATGGAGAGCCAGTTTTTCCAGCACCATTTATTAAAGAGACTGTCGTTCTTCCAGTGAACCTGCTTGGCTCCTTTATCAAAGATAAGGTGGTTGAGTGTGTTTGTAGTTGTGGTTGTAGCTTCTAATCTATTCCATTGATCTTCAGCTCTGTTTTGATTCCAATACCATGTTGATTTTACTACTGTTGCTTTGTAGTATAACTTCAAGTCAGGGATTCTGATGCCTTCTGCCTTGCCTTTGCTGCTTAGAATTGCGTTTGCTATTCTAAGTCTATTCTGGTTCCAGATGAAATTTAAGAGTGATTTCTCTAGATCTATAAGGTATGTTGATGGTATTTCTGTTGGGATTGCATTGAATCTGTATAAGAGTTTTGGGAGAATGGCCATTTCCACAATGTTTGTTCTTCCTATCCATGAGCAAGGGATGTCTTTCCATTTTCTGAGATCATCTTCAATTTCTTTTTTCAGTGCATTATAATTTTCCCTGTGTAGGTCTTTCACTTCTTTCGTAAGAGTAATTCCTAAATACTTCATTTTTTTGTTGCTTGCTAATGTGAAGAGTGTAGTTTCTCTTATTTCCCTGTCTGTGATTTTGTTGTTCGTGTATAGGAATGCTATTGATTTCTGAGTATTGATTTTGTATCCAGCCACATTACTGAATTTATTTATTGTGTCTAAGAGTCTTTCAATGGAGTTTCTATGTAGAGTATCATGTCATCTGCAAACAATGATAATTTAATTTCTTTTCCTATCTTTACCCCTTTTATTTCTCTCTCTTGCCTAATTGCTAGTACTTCCAGTACTATATAAAATAAGAGTGGTGATAAAGGACATCCTTGTCTTGTGCCTGATTTTAAAGTAAAGGCTTTCAATTTTTGGTCATTTAGTATGATGCTGGCTGTTGGTTTGTCATAAATGGCCTTTATTATATTGAGGTAAAGACCATCTATTCCAATTTTCTGTAAAGTTCTTATCATGAATAAATGTTGGACCTTATTGAAGGCCTTTTCTGCATCTATAGAAATGATCATGTGATTCTTATTTTTGGCTTTATTGATATGGTGGATTACATTTATTGATTTGCATATGTTGAACCATCCTTGCATTCCTGGGATGAATCCCACTTGGTCATGGTGTATGATCTTCTAGATGATTTGCTGGATCCTATTTGCCAATATTTTATTGAGGATTTTTGCATCTGTGTTCATTAGGGAGATTGGTCTATAGTTCTCTCTTTTAGTTGGGTCTTTCTCAGGTTTTGGTACTAGAGTAATATTTGCTTCCAGGAATGACTTCGGAAGGATTGCTTCCCTTTCAATTTCATTGAATAGTTTGAGGAGTGTCGGCATTAGGTCTTCTTTGTATTTCTTGTAGAATTCTGCAGTGAATCCATCTGGGCCTGGGCTCTTCTTGGTGGGTAAGGACTTAATTACATTTTCAATTTCATTAACAGATATTGGGTTATTCAGCAGTTTTACATCCTCTTGATCTAGCTTTGGCACTTCATATGCTTCTAAGAATCTGTCTATTTCTTTTGTGTTATCACACTTTTGAGAGTAGAGGTTTTCGAAATAGGTGTTGATGATCTTCTGTATTTCTATTGTGTCTGTAGTGATTTCACCTTTTTCATATCTTATTGCATGAATTTGAGCTTTTTCTTCCCTTTTTAAAAAAAAGGTTGGCTAGGGGCTTGTCAATTTTATTCTTTCAAAGAACCAACTCTTTGATTCATTGATTCTTTGGATTGTTTTCTTAGTCTCTATTGCATTGATTTCTGCTCTGATTTTTATAATTTCCTCTCTTCTTTTGGCTTTGGGCTTGACTTGCTCTTCCTGTTCTAGCTGTTTGAGGTGTAGCATCAAGTTATTTATTTGTATTCGTTCTGTTTTCCTGATGTGGGAACTCAGTGCAATAAAATTTCCTCTCAGGACTTCTTTCATTGCATCCCACAGATTCCGGTAAGTTGTATCTGTATTTTCATTTTCTTTTAGGTTGTTTAATTTCTTCTTTAATTTCTTCTGTGACTCACTGAATACTCAAGAGTGTGTTATTCAGTTTCCATGTGTTTGCGGAATTTTTGCAGTATCTTTTATCATTAATTTCTAATTTCAATGTGCTATGATCCAATAACATGCAAGGGATGATTTCAACTCTTTTGCGTTTGTTTAAATATATTGTGTGAGCTAATATATGGTCTGTTTTAAAGAATGATCCATGTTCTGCTGAAAAGAATGTGTATTCTGATGTTGTTGGGTGGAACATTCTGTATATGTCTATCAAATCCATTTGTTCACAGGTGTGATTCAGTTCTGTTATTTCTTTGCTCATTTTCTGTCTGGTTGATCTGTTTCTTGGTGTCAATGGCGTATTAAGGTCTCCTGTTACAATTGTGTTACTGATAATTTGAATTTTCATTTCTGTTAATAGTTGTTTTATATAACTGGGTGCTCTGGAGTTTGGTGCATATATATTTAAGATAGTTTTCTCTTCCTCTTGGAGTTTTCCCCTTATGAGTATGTAGTGACCCTCTTTGTCCTTTATGGTCATTGTTGGTTTAAAGTTCACGTTGTCTGCAAGCAGAATGTCTACTCCTGATTTTTTTTTTGATTCCTGCTCCATGAAGTATTGTTTTCCATCCTTTGACTTTTAGTCTGAGAGTATCCTTCTGGGTTAGATGGGTTACCTATAAACAGCATATGGTTGGATTTTGTTTCTTGATCCATTCTGCTAGTCTGTTACTTTTGATTGGTGCATTGAGACCATTTACATTAATGGTTATTACTGCTAAATGCTGGTTTATTGTTGACATCTTATCTCTGTGCTGTTGCATCTTCATCTTTCTGTTCTGTTTAATTTTCTGCTTTTCTTTGTGATTTTTTCCTTTGTGTATCTAAACTATCTTTCAATATTTTTTGCAGGGTTCGTTTGGTGTTCATGAAGTTCTTCAGCTGTTCTTTCTCATGGAAGTATCATATTTAACCATCAATTTTGAATAATAGTTTTTCAGGATACATCAGTCTAGGTTGGAAATCATTTTGCTTTAGGATCTGGAGTACTTCACTTCATGCTCTTCTTGACTTTATTGTTTGGGCTGAGAAGTCTGCTGTGATTCTGACAGGTTTTCCTTTATCAGTGATCTGTACTTTTTCTCTGACAGCTGTTAATAATCTATTCTTGCATTGGATTTCTGGGATGGTGATTATTATATGTCTGGGTGTAGTTTTATTTTGGTTATTTTGGAGTGCTATATGCTTCAGTTATCCTGATGTCCGATTCTGATCTCATGCTTGGGAAATTTTCAGCTATTACTTCTCTAAATATCCTCTTGACATCCTTTATGTTGTCTCCTTTTTCATTAATCCCTATCATTCTTATGTTATTTTTCTTTGCATCATCTTGCAGTGGTTGAATTGTTGTTTCCTGATTCCTTGTTATTTTCAAAATATCTTTTGTTTCCTCTTCACTAGCTGCAATCCTGTCTTCAACATCTGAAATTCTATCTTCACTTTCATTGAGGCGGTTTTTACAACTTTCAGTGGAGTTTTTTATTTCCTCTATATCTCTGTGCATCTGCATTATGTATTCTGTTTGTTCCTTATATTGCTCATCTAGGGATTCTATCTTTTTGTTTAGTTCCTCAATTTTTTAACTGTGTTTTCTTTAGATATATTCAGAGTCTCTTTCATTTCTTTTATTATTTCTTCTTTTACCTGGGAGATTATTTCATTTTTGAATTTCTTTAAAGATTCCTGAAGTTGCTTTTTAATTTCAGTAGCTATTGTGTCCGATATTTTAGGTGAATGGCACATATTTTCCTCTGTATACATTGCTCCTATCGTTTCTTGAGATGGGCTTGAGGTTTGAGGTTGTAATTTGATCTTTTGTTTTGTCATTTTCTTATATTTCTGTGTTTCAAGTGTTATTTGAAAGCTTCCTGAGGGTCTGTTGGAAATCCCCTTCAATGTTCGCAGCTCCTGAGACTCTGGCACTCTGTTACCCCAAGCCGCTGGGCCTGTAGAACCAATGGCCCTCTTCTGCCTGTTTAGAACTCCATAGTTCCAGGTAAGCTCTTCTTCAGGGAAACTGTTCCCACCTGCTTGTTGGAAGCTCCACAGTTCTCCAAGCACAGCCAGGAAGGGGAGGCAGATGTAGATGCCTCAAACCCACTTATCCACTTCACTGCACCCAGTAGCCTGGAGGGTCCCAAACAGTCTGGGCTTTGGGCTGCGTGTGCTGAGCACTTACCACAGGCTGTGGGGCCTCTGGAAACTGCGAAGCTCCGCTTATTGTTGAGATATCCACAGTCCTCCAGACACACGGGGAGGCAGATGCAGGCACCCCAGATCCTACTAGCCCCTCCTCTGCACACCGATGGTGAGGTGCAGGAGTCCCACATAGACTGGGCTCCAGGGATAGTGTGCACCAGCCTACTTGTTGGAAGCTCCACAGTTCTCCAAGCGCAGCCGGGATAAGGAGGCAGATGTAGATGCCTCAAACCCACTTATCCACTTCACTGCACCCAGAAGCCTGGAGGGTCCTGAACAGTCTGGGCTTTGGTCAGAGTGTGCTGTGACTTATCACAGGCCACATGGCCTGTGGAACCTGCGATGCTCCCCCACTTGCTGAAATATCCACAGTCCTCCAGACATATGGGGAGGCAGATGCAGGCACCCCAGATCCCACTAGCCCCTCCTCTGTACACCGATGGTGAGGTGCAGGAGTCCCAAATTGGCTGGGCTCGGGGATAGCTGAGATAACTATCTTAATTATATATGCACCAAATTCTGAAGCACCCAGTTATATAAAACAAGTAATATCAGAAATTAAAAACCAAATTAGCAGGAATACAATTATAACAGGAGATTTTAACACACCATTGACACCAATGGACAGATCAATAAGACAAAAAATAAGTAAAGAGATAAAAGAACTGAGTCACACCTGTGAAAAAATGGAATTGATAGACATATACAGAGTATTCCACCTAACAACAGCAGAATACACATTCTTCTCAGCAGCAAATGGGTCATTCTCTAAAACAGACGATATATTAACTCATAGATCATATTTAAAGTAATACAAAAGAGTTGAAATCATCCCCTGCATGTTATCAGATCATAGCACTATGAAATTAGTAATTAATGATAAAAGACACTGCAAAAATCCCACAAACACATGGAAACTGAATAACACACCCGAGTAATTAGAGGGTCAGAGAGGAAATTAAAGAAGAAATTAAACAATATCTACAAATAAATGAAAACACAAATACAACTTACCAGAATCTGTGGGGTGCAATGAAAACTGTCCTCAGAGGGAAATTTTTGGCACTGAGTTCCCACATCAGGAAAACAGAACGAATACAAATAATTAACTTGATGCTACACCTCAAGCATCTAGAAAAAGAAGAGCAACTCAAGACCAATGCCAAAAGAAGAGAGGAAATAATAAAAATCAGAGCAGAAATCAATACAATAGAGACTAAGAAAACAATACAAAGAATCAATGAATCGAAGAGGTGGTTCTTTGAAAGAATAAATAAAATTGATAAGCCCCTAGCCAACCTTACTTAAAAAAGGGAAGAAAAAGCTCAAATTCATGCAATAAGGAATGAAAAACGTGAAATCACTAGAGACCCAACAGAAATACAGAAGATCATTAACACCTATATCAAAAACCTCTACTCTCAAAGGTTTGGTAATACCGAAGAAATAGACAGATTTCTAGAAGCATATGAAGTACCAAAGCTAGGTCAAGAAGATGTAAAACTGCTGAATAACCCAATTTCTATTAATGAAATAAAAAAATGTTACTAAGTCCTTACCTACAGCCTTCCTTTGTCTGGAGGAGGAGGGATCCCAGGTTCCTGAGGCACCTCGGCCTGTGCCCAGCCGCGCCTAGCCATCGGTGTGCAGAGGAGGAGCTGCGCGGATCCGGAGCGCCTGCAGAAGCCACTTCTTTTGTCTGGAGGAGGAGGGATCCCGGGTTCCTGAGGCACCTCGGCCTGTGCCCAGCTGCGCCTAGCCATCGGTGTGCAGAGGAGGAGCTGCGCAGATCCGGAGTGCCTGCAGAAGCCCCTTCCTTTGTCTGGAGGAGGAGGGATCCCGGGTTCCTGAGGCACCTCGGCCTGTGCCCAGCCGCGCCTAGCCATCGTTGTGCAGAGGAGGAGCTGCACGGATCCGGAGTGCCTGCAGAAGCCCCTTCCTTTGTCTGGAGGAGGAGGGATCCCAGGTTCCTGAGGCACCTCAGCCTGTGCCCAGCCGCGCATAGCCATCGGTGTGCAGAGGAGGAGTTGGGCGGATCCGGAGTGCCTGCAGAAGCCCCTTCCTTTGTCTGGAGGAGTGAATATTTCTGTAAGCAGGGAGGGATCCCAGGTTCCTGAGGCACCTCGGCCTGTGCCCAGCCGTGCCTAGCCATCTGCGTGCAGAGGAGGAGCTGGGTGGATCCAGAGTGCCCGCAGGAGGCCCTTCCTTTGTCTGGAGGACTGTGGATATCTCTGCAAGCAGGGAGGGATCACAGGCTCCTGAGGCACTGCGGTCTGTGGTGAGTACCCTAACCCGGCTGCGATCCAAGAGCTGTGGATCTACCAAGGGGCAGGTGGGCGCACAGTGTCCCTGAGGCCCAGCTTGTCTGGAACCGCAGAGTTCTAAACAAGCAGAGGAGGGCTATTGGTTCTGCAGGCCCAATGGCCTGGGGTAGAGTGGTGCCAGAGTCTCAGTAGCTGCAAACATAGAAGGGGATTTTCAACAGATCCTGAGGAAGCTTTCAAATAACACTTGAAACACAGAAATATAGGAAAATGACAAAACGAAAGACCAAATTACAACCTGAAACCTCCAGCCCATCTCAGCAAACCCTAGGAGAAGTGTATTTAGAAGAAAATATATCCCATCCTCCTCATATATCAGACACAATAGCTACTGAAGTTGACAAGCAACTCCAGGAAGCTTTAAAGAAATTCAAACTCGAAATAATATCCCAGAAAAAAGAAGAAATGATAAAAGAAATGAAAGAGATTCTAAATATATCTAAAGAAAACACAGATAAAAAATCGGAGGAACTAAGCAAAAAGATAGAATCCCTAGATGAGCAATATAAGAAACAAACAGAATACATAATGCAGATGCACAGAGATATACAGGACATAAAAAACTCCACTTAAAGTTGGAAAAACCGCCTTAATGAAAGTGAAGATAGAATTTCAGACCTTGAAGACAGGATTGCAGCTAGTGAACAGGAAAGGAAAGATCTTTTAAAAATAACAAGGAATCAGGAAACAACAATTCAACAACTGCAAGATGATGCAAAGAAGAATAACATAAGAATGATAGGGATTAATGAAAAAGAAGGAGACAACATAAAGGATATCAAGAGGATATTTAGAGAAGCAATAGCTGAAAACTTCCCAAGCATGAGATCAGAAACTGACATCAGGATCAGTGAAGCATATAGAACTCCAAATAGTCATAACCAAAATAAAACTACACCCAGACATATAATAATCACCACCCCAGAAATCCAACACAAGAATAGATTATTAAAAGCTGTCAGAGAGAAAAGACAGGTCACTTATAAAGGAAAACCTATCAGAATCACAGCAGACTTCTCAGCACAAACAATAAAGTGAAGAAGAGCATGGAGTGAAGTATTCCAGATCCTAAAGCAAAATGATTTACAACCTAGACTGATATATCCTGCAAAACTATCATTTAAAATAGATGGTGAAATACGATACTTCCATGAGAAAGAACAGCTAAAGAACTTCATGAACACCAAACCAACCGTGCAAAAAATATTGAAAGACAGTTTAGATACACAAAGGAAAAAACCACTAAGCAAAGCAAATAATTAAACAGAACAGAAAGATAAAGATGCAACAGCACAGAGATAAGATTCCTACAATTAACCAGCATTTAACAGTAATAACCATTAATGTAAATGGTCTCAATGCACCAATCAAAAGAAACAGACTAGCAGAATGGATCAAGAAACAAAATCCAACCATATGCTGTTTACAGGAAACCCATCTAACCCAGAAGGATATTCACAGACTGAAAGTCAAAGGATGGAAAACAATTCTTCATGCAGCAGGAATCCAAAAAAAGGCAGGAGTAGCCATTCTGTTTGCAGACAACGTGAACTTTAAACCAACAATGACCATAAAGGATAAAGAAGGTCACTACATACTCGTAAGGGGAAAACTCCAAGAGGAAGAGAAAACTATCTTAAATATATATGCACCAATCTCCAGAGCACCCAGTTTTATGAAACAATTATTAACAGAAATGAAAACTCAAATTATCAGTAACACAATTGTAACAGGAGACCTTAATACGCCATTGACACCAAGGGACAGATCAACCAGACAGAAAATGAATAAAGAAATAACAGAACTGAATCATACCTGTGAACAAATGGGTTTGATAGACATATACAGAATGTTCCACCCAACAACATCAGAATACACATTCTTCTCAGCAGTATATGGATCATTTTCTGAAATAGATCATATATTAGCTCATAGAACATATTTAAACAAGTGCAAAAGAGCTGAAATCATCCCTTGCATGTTATCGGATCACAGCGCTCTGAAATTAGAAATTAACGATAAAAGATGCTGCAAAAATCCCACAAACACATGGAAACTGAATAACACACTCTTGAGTAATCAGTGGGTCACAGAAGAAATTAAAGAAGAAATCAAACAATACCTAAAAGAAAATGAAAATGCAGATACAACTTACTGGAATCTGTGGGATGCAATGAAAGCCGTCCTGAGAGGAAAATTTATTGCACTGAGTTCCCACATCAGGAAAACAGAATGAATACAAATAAATAACTTGATGCTACACCTCAAACAGCTAGAAAAAGAAGAGCAAGTCAAGCCCAAAGCCAAAAGCAGAGAGGAAATTATAAAAATCAGAGCAGAAATCAATGCAATAGAGACTAAGAAAACAATCCAAAGAATCAACGAATCAAAGAGTTCGTTTTTTGAAAGAATAAATAAAATCGATAAGCCCCTAGTCAACCTTATTAAAAAAAGGGAAGAAAAAGCTCAAATTCATGCAATAAGAAATGAAAAAGGAGAAATCACTACAGACCCAATAGAAATACAGAGGATCATCAACACCTATTTCGAAAACCTCTACTCTCAAAAGTTTGATAACACAGAATAAATAGACAGATTCTTAGAAGCATATGAAGTACCAAAGCTAGATCAAGAGGATATAAAACTGTTGAATAACCCAATCTCTGCTAATGAACTTGAAAATGTAATTAAGGCCTTACCCACCAAGAAGAGCCCAGGCCCAGATGGATTCACTGCAGAATTCTACAAGAAATATAAAGAAGACCTAATGCCGACACTCCTCAAACTATTCAATGAAATTGAAAGGGAAGCAATCCTTCCTAAGTCATTCCTGGAAGCAAATATCACTCTAGTACCAAAACCTGAGAAAGACCCAACTAAAAGAGAGAACTATAGACCAATCTCCCTAATGAACACAGATGCAAAAATCCTCAATAAAATATTGGCAAATAGGATCCAGCAAATCATCTAGAAGATCATACACCATGACCAAGTGGGATTCATCCCAGGAATGCAAGGATGGTTCAACATACGCAAATCAATAAATGTAATCCACCATATCAATAAAGCCAAAAATAAGAATCACATGATCATTTCTATAGATGCAGAAAAAGCCTTCGATAAGTTCCAACATTTATTCATGATAAAAACTCTACAGAAAATTGGAATAGATGGTCTTTACCTCAATATAATAAAGGCCATTTATGACAAACCAACAGCCAGCATCATACTAAATGGCCAAAAATTGAAAGCCTTTACTTTAAAATCAGGCACAAGACAAGGATGTCCTTTATCACCACTCCTATTTAATATAGTACTGGCAGTACTAGCCAGAGCAATTAGGCAAGAAAGAGAAATAAAAGGGGTAAAGATAGGAAAAGAAGATGTTAAGTTGTCATTGTTTGCAGATGACATGATACTCTACATAGAAGACTCCCTAACCTCCATTGAAAGACTCTTAGATACAATAAATAAATTCAGTAATGTGGCTGGATACAAAATCAATACTCAGAAATCAATAGCATTCCTATACACGAACAACAGAATTACAGAGAGGGAAATAAGGGAAACTGGACTATTCACATTAGCAAGCAAAAAAATGAAATATTTAGGAATTACTCTTACAAAAGAAGTGAAAGTCTTATACAGTGAAAACTATAATACACTGAAAAAGGAAATTGAAGATGATCTCAGAAAATGGAAAGACATCCCTTGCTCATGGATAGGAAGAACAAACATTGTGAAGATGGCCATTCTCCCAAAACTGTTATACAGATTCAATGCAATCCCAATAGAAATACCATCAACATACCTTATAGATCTAGAGAAATCACTCCTAAATTTCATCTGGAACCAGAAGAGACCTAGAATCGCAAAAGCAATTCTAAGCAGCAAAGACAAAGCAGGAGGCATCACAATCCCTGACTTGAAATTATACT
Source organism: Cavia porcellus (assembly GCF_034190915.1). NCBI lineage: Eukaryota > Metazoa > Chordata > Mammalia > Rodentia > Caviidae > Cavia > Cavia porcellus. Next base: position 26,823,949 of record NW_026947490.1, on the reverse strand, counting down.
ACAAAGCAACAGTAGTAAAATCAACATGGTATTGGAATCAAAACAGAGCTGAAGATCAATGGAATAGATTAGAAGATACAACCACAACTACAAACACACTCAACCACCTTATCTTTGATAAAGGAGCCAAGCAGGTTCACTGGAAGAATGACAGTCTCTTTAATAAATGGTGCTGGAAAAACTGGCTCTCCATTTGCCGAAAACTAAAGGTAGACCCATGTCTATCACCATATACTAAATTAAAATGTAAATGGGTCAAAGATCTGAATATTAAAACAGAAACGCTAAATCTATTGGAAGACAAATTGGGTAGAAACCTTGGAGACATAGGAGTAGGTAGAGAATTCATTAATAGGACTCAAACTGCACGGGAAATTCTTCCCAGAATCAATAACTGGGACCACTTCTTATTAAAAAGTTTTTGCATTTCAAAAGAAATCTCCAGCATAGTGAAAAGAAAACCCACAAGCTGGGAAAAGATTTTAGTGAACTCTCTCTCAGACAAGGGACTCTTGTCTAAAACATATAAAGAATTAAAAAAACTCAGACCTCCAAAATTCAAAGATCCAATCCAAAAATGGGTATCTGGGATGAATACACAATTCTCAGATGAAGAAATGCAAATGGCAAAAAAATACATGAAAAAATGCTCATCATCATTGGTCATTAGAGAAATGCAAATTAAAACCACACTGAGATACCATCTCACTCCTGAAAGAATGGCCAGGATCAAGAAAACCAACAACAACAAATGCTTGAGAGGCTGTGGGAAAAAAGGAACTCTCCTGCACTGTTGGTGGGAGTGTAGACTGGTACAGCCTTTGTGGAGGTCTGTCTGGAGGTTTCTCAAAAAGTTGGGATTGGAAATCCCATTTATTCCAGCTATTCCACATCTAGGCATATTCCCAGAAGAACTGAAAGCATCATACCACAGGGATATATGTGCACCTATGTTTATAGCAGCACAATTTGTAATCGCCAGATCTTGGAAACAACCCAAGTGTCCATCAACTGAGGAATGGATAAAAAAGTTGTGGTATTTCTATACAATGGAGTATTATTCAGCTATAAAGAAGGATCGCATTGAGATATTTATCAATAAATGGGCGCAGCTTGAGACCATACTCATACGTGAAATAAATCAATCTCGCATGTTTGAATACCGAATAGTTTCCCTAATGTAAGTAATGATTCAAATATATAAGAATATGTGATAATCATGATTCCGCATTATGTGGCCTTGAAGCCTTATAAAATTTTCACTTATTAATTAGAAAGGCTTTATTCTTGGCTTTTTGATATGGAAATATTTGAAGCTATAGTATATGAAGTTTTATCCAAAAATTTTAAGGAAAAAGACAGACACTATGGTAACTACTATTCTTTAAAAAAATTATTTAGCTATTTCTTATGTTTATTTTAATTAAGGGAAAAATTAAAAAAATTAGGATATATAATAGTAACTCTTTTCGATCTCCTATTAACTTGTTTTGAAGTCCTGTAATACTCCCAAGATCTTGTTTTGACTGATTAGACTCTGTTCCATTCTGTGCGATAGTAGCAAGTCTGAGGGTATAGGCAACTAATTTGAAGGCAATAAGATTCACAAAGATGCCCATTCTGGTTTGACTATTGTCTCCTTTGGAAGTCCTGTAATGTTCACAATACCTAAGTTTTATTGGTCTTGTTCTCCACTGTTTTGTCCAACTTTATAATATCTAATGAGATAGACAATTCCTTTTAAGGAAACAAGAGACAATGTTGATAACCATTGTTAATAACCTTGTACTCTGTTCTACATCATGTGCTATGTCTATCCTTGGTTTTGACTTACAGCTTTGTTTTGCCATATTTGACTTTATTCTCTCCCCCCCAAAAAGTAATAAGAACTAAGGAGTAATAAAATCCAAAATGTGTAAATTTTGTTGTAAAAAAAGAGGGAGAAAAAAAAAGAGCTCTAACGTATATAACAGCAAGTGTGTTTAGGTGTGTTAAATAGCTGACTATATTAATGTTTTTGGATCATTGAACACAGCTGTTTGCAGTCTCTCTGTTTGAATGTCTACTTTGTATTCTTTGATACTGTGATTTGAGCAACTATTTCCAAGATGATAATATGTAATCTATTAACAGGTGATTTCTTACTGTTATGTTTTTTTTTTTAGTTCTGTATTATGTGTAACCTTTCACTGCTTTGTTTTGTTTTTTGTTTTTCTCTTTTTCCTCTTTAAAAAAATAGTCCTTACCTACAAAGAAGAGCCCAGGCCCAGATGAATTCACTGCAGAATTCTACATGAAATACAAATAGGACCTAATGCTGACACTCCTCAAATTTTTCAATGAAATTGAAAGGAAGCAATCCTTCCCAAGTCATTCCTCGAAGCAAATATTACTCTAGTACCAAAACCTCAGAAAGACCCAAGTGAAAAAGAGAGCTACATACCAATCTCCCTATTGAACACAGATGCAAAGATTCTCAATAAAATATTGGGAAATAGGATGCAGCAAGTCATCAAGTAGATTATATATCATGACCAAGTGCTATTCATCCCAGGTATGCCGAGATGGTTCAATATATGTAAATCAATAAATGTAAAACACCATATCAATAGAGTCAAAAGTAAGAATCACATGATTATTTCTATAGGTGCAGAAAAAGCTTTTGATAAGGTACAACATACATTTATGATAAGAACCTTGTAGAAAATTGGAATAGATGGTCTTTACTTCAACATAATAAAGGCCATCTATGACAAACCAACAGCCAGTATCCTATTAAATGGCCAAAAATTGAAGGCCTTTACTTTAAAATCAGACACAAACCAAGGATGTCCCCTGTTACCACTCCTATTTAATATAGTACTGGAAATACCAGCCAGAGCAATTAGACATGAAAGAGAAATAAAAGATGTAAAGATAGGAAAAGAAGAAGTTAAATTATCACTATTTGCAGATGATATGATACTCTACATAGAAGACCCCCAAAACTTCATTGAAAGACTACTAGATATAATGAATAAATTCAGCAATATGGCTGGATACAAAATCAATACTCAATAATCAATGGCATTCTTATACACTGACAACAAAAATCACAGAGAGTGAAGTAAGAGCGGCTGCACCCTTCACACTAGCAACCAAGAAAATGAAATACTTAGGAATTACTCTTAAGAAAGAAGTGAAAGATCTATACACGGAAAATCATAATACACTGAAGAAAGAAATTGAAGATGATCTCAGAAAATGGGAAGACATCCCTTGCTCATGGATAGGAAGAATAAATATTGTGAAAATGGCCATTCTCCCAAAGCTGTTATACAGATTCAATACAATCCCAATAAAAATATCATCAACATACCTCATAGATCTTGAGAAATCAATCCTAAAATTCATCTGGAGTGAGAAGAGACCTAGAATAGCACAGACAGTTCTAAGCAGCAAAGGCAAGGCAGGAGGCATCACAATGCCTGACTTGAAGTTATACTACAAAGCAACTGTAGTAAAATCAACATGGTACTGGAATCAAAACAGAGCTGAAGACCAATGGAATAGATTAGAAAATACAACCACAACTACAAGCACACTCAACCACCTTATCCTTGATAAAGGGGCCAAATATATTCACTGGAAAAATGACAGTCTCTTTAATAAATGGTGTTGGAAAAACTGGCTCTCCATATGCCGAAAACTAAAACTAGACCCATGCCTGTCACCATATACTAAAATAAAATCTAAATGGATCAAAGATCTAAATATTAAAACAGAAATTCTAAATCTATTGTAAGACAAATTGGGTAAAAACCTTGAAGACATAGGGGTAGGTAGCGAATTCATGAACAAGACTCAAACCACATGGGAAATACTTTCCAGAGTCAATAACTGGGATCACATCTTATTTAAAAGTTTCTGTACACTGAAAGAACTTTCTAACACAGTGAAAAAAACCCCCAAAACGGGGAAAAATCCTAGTGAATTGCCCCTCAGAAAAAGGACTTTTGTCTAAAACATACAAAGAATTTTAAAAAAATCAGACCCTCAAAATTCAATGACCCCAGGTCCTAAAATGGCAGCTTGCTAGGGGATTGGGCGGAGAGTCTCTCTGGAGAAATCATATTAGATGCTAGAATATAACAACATGGAGAGGGCCAGACAAATGAATAATGATTCTTTTGACAGCGCAGCTGGAGGATTAAAGTCGTACTGAGACTGTGAAGGCTGATAATGGGAGGCTGCAAATTCTGCACCTTTAATGCAGCAAACTGACCTGAGGACCCAACAGGAAGAGCTGTGTTGGCTTTTGGTGACTGCTGGAAATTGAGACCCGGGACCCCGAGAAGCAGCCAGGACTGCCCCGCTGCACCAGAGGAGATTGTGAAAGGCTCTGGAGCTCTGAAGCTGAATGCTGTGCAGTTTTCTGACCATTCCATGCTGTGCCGGGAGTGCAATGAGGGCACGTGGCATGGTGTGCAGTAGACTCAAGAGGAGGACCTGCACCGAGCCCTGGTGAGTACTGGGGACTGGGTCCCATGGCTGCTGGGGTTGGCCAAAGAACATCTTGGAACTGGCCAGAGCCCACCACCACAGGGACATCAATAACACAGAGAGTCTGGCAGAAGACATCCTAGAGTTGGGAAGAACCTTCAGCTTGGTGACATCACTGAGTTGCTCCTGTAGAGAGGTCTGGTGGAGGATATCTTGAAATTGGGCAGATCCTGATGCTGTGTTGGCTTCAGCGTCATACAGAGAACTAGTGGAAGACATCTTGGAATTGGGCAGACCCGCTATCCTGGTGCTCCTGTCACAGAGATGTCTGGAAGAGAACAGCTGGGATTTGGGCAGAACCCTGTGCCATAGTGACATTAGTCAGCTGCTTCTGGCACAGAGAGAACTGGCAGGATCTGCTGGGGCTGAACCAAGCCTCTGCTTGGGGCCCAATAAGCAGATACAAAATAGTCACAACTCAGTGACATCCAGAAAGTACAGCATAATTTTGGATTGATTGGCACAGAGGCTGGAGGCTAGCCTGTACTGTCCCTGCATCCCAGCCTACCCCAGATAACAGCAAATTGGGGAGGACAGCAAAAACTCAAGTCAGTATGCTTCTGAAAGGCCCCAAGCAATACAGAGAGGGCCAGAGACAAACCAGGACACTCCAGTCTGAAAGAATCCAGAAGCATGACAAAAGATAAAAATAAAAAAAAATCCTCAGCTGCCTAAAATGAGAATATAAGCCCAGGAGAAGTAAACACTGAAGAGAACAAGCACAGTAACCATCCAATACCGGACACAGCATTAGCCGAAATTAAAAAATACTTCCATGACCTCATAGATGAATTTAAAGCTGTACTCCTGATCCAAGTGAGGCAAGATATAAAGAGATTAATTAAAGAAATGACAAGCCCCGCCCAAGAGAAGACAGATGGAAGAACTGAGGAAATCAGAAAAGAAAGAGAAACTTCTGAAGAAGAATTTAAACATAACTTAGAATACATGAAACAGATTCAAAGAGATTACCAGGAAACTAAAATCTCCATTGAACACTGGAAAAATATCCTGACAGAAACTAAAGACAGGCTTCTGAAACTTGAAGAGGGATTTATGACATATGATCGTGAAAGAAAAAGTCTCTTAAAAATAACAAAGAACCAGAAAAAAACAATTCAAAGACTAGAAGATGACAAAAAGATACATAACTTAAGAATAAAGAATGTGAGTGAGGAAGCAGGAGCAACCAAAAATGAAATACAAAGAATATTCACAGATATATTAAAGCAAAATGTCCCATGTATAGCAAAAAGAAATGATATCCAGATAAAAGAGGCATACAACCAAAACAGATCTACGCCTAGAGATATAATAATCAAGATTCCAGAAATCCACCAAAAGAACAGAATATTAAAAGCAGACAGAGAAAAGAAGCAGATTACCTACAATGGGAAAATTATCAAAATAACAACAGGCTTATCAACACAAACTCTTAAGTCAAGAAGGGAATGGGGAGAAATATTCCAAGTCCTGAAAGAAAATAATATGCAACCAAGGCTCATATACCTGTCAAAACTCTCTCTCAAAATTAATGGAGAAATAAGATGCTTCCAAGACAAGGAGGAACTGTGGGAGCTCGTGGCCACCAATCCAACCCTACAGAGAGTGCTGAAGGACATTCCAGAGAAAGAGAGGAAGGGATACCAGGATTGCATCAACAGTGGCAGAGAGGCCTCAATGAACAGGGAAGACAGTGGAATGAGGGAATAAGGTGGACAAATTATAGCAGAAAATTGGAGTAGCAGACATGAAGCAGAGACGGTAAGCTATAGTCTTTAGTATAGACAGCTCTGAAACACTAAAAAAAAGCAGAGGTCATTGTTAATAGTGTATCCGGATTTAAAAGACACAGTAGTCTTATCGCCATATTTAGTTTGAATTTAATTTGTTCTGGTCTGTCCACTCATGTCAGATTTGAGGGCACAGACGTCTGACCCAAAAATAGCAGGTTATACCAAGGTAACTATCCTTACTTTCCTATTAACTTAAACTGAAATCCTGTATTATTTACATTGTCTTACTATGACTGATCTTAATTGAATCTGATTCATAAGACTATGGGTTGGCCTGGCTGATTTTATTTGAATTTGATATTATTCTTAGTATCAACCGTAAAAGTAGAGGCAACTACTCTGAAGATGACAAGAATTAAAGGATATCCATACTGGTGTTAACTATTAACAGCTCTCAAATCCTACAATGCTTTCAAAGTTGTGTTTTTATAAAAATAGGTAACACTATGTTTAACTATATTAAGTCAATGTTGTGGACAAATCTATTGAAAATAACAAGAGAAAACATAGTAACTATGGAAGATCATCTATATTGTGGTCTTATATGTCTTATCCGTTGCATGTTTTTCTAGGAATTTGTTTTGCTGTCTTGTTACAACTTGGTTTTCCCTATAATACAGAGAGGGTAGCTATATATGTAGAAATTCACACATGAGTTTTTAAAAAAAATTATTTACGGGAACAGATTATATAATGCAAGGTGTAATGAACAGATACACTGAAGAAGAGACTCTAAGAAACCCAATGCTAATTTTGTAGCATTATGATATAAATTCTAGCAATACTATTGTTTGCTGATTAGAATGACATTGGTCTGAGTTCAATTTCAGCATATGTAGAGATGGGGATGGCTACCATGAAGAGAATGAGAGATGCGATGGTAGTTATTATTGTCTTCCCTAATGTGGGATCTTGAAGACCTAAACAGCGTTCATCATCCTGTAATGATTTGATTAGTTCTATAATATGCAATAAGTATATAAAGTGGGTGAAGATGGGGACAACTATTTTTAAGAAACTAGAGACAGTTAGATAGACAGTGAAGGTCTCCAGTGGACTTGCTTTGAATCTGTATTTCTTTAAATTGTTTTTTAACTGTTTTGATATGTTAATCTTACACTTTCTGAGTAAGAAAACAAGTGTGTAGGACTCATAACCATATTACTGAGTTTTTGTTTGATCATTGAGCAGAACTGTTTGTAGTGTCACTTTTTGAATGTCATTCTAAATACTTTAATTTTGTAACCTGAACAGCTATTTCTAAGATGACAATATGTAACTTATCAACCAGTGATTTCTTACCATTTGTTTTTCTGTAATTTTGTATTATTTCTACCTTTTTTATCTCCATGTATTTTTTGTTTCCTTTTCTTTAAATAAAAACAATTCAAAGACCCCATCCAAAATGGGCATCTCAGATGAATAAACAATTTTCAGATGAAGAAATACAAACGGCAAATAAATATATGAAAAAATGTTCAGCATCACTAGTCATTAGAGAAATGCAAATTAAAACCACACTGAGATTTCATCTCACTCCTGAAAGAATGGCCAAGATCAATAAAACCACCAACAAAAAATGCTGGAGAGGCTGTGGGGAAAAAGGTACTCTCCTGTACGGTTGGTGGAAGTGTAGACTGGTGCATCCATTGTGGAGGTCAGTCTGGAGACGAAAGCTGGGACTGGAAGCACCATTTGACTCAGCTTCTAGGCATATTCCAAGAAGAACTGAAAGCATCATTGCACAGTGATATATGTGCACCCATGTTTATAGTAGCACAATTTGTAATAGCCAGATCTTGGAAACAACCTAAGTGTACATCAACTGAGGAATGGATAAAAAAGTTGTGGTATTTTTATACAATGGTGTACTACTCAGGTATAAAGAATGATCACATTGAGACATTTATAAATAAATGGACACAGCTTAAGACCATACTCATACATGAAATAAATCAAACTCACATGTATAAATACGGAATAGTTTACCTAGTGTAAGAAACGATAAGAATACATGAAAGTATGTGGTAATTATGATTCCCAGTCACACTAGTTTGAAGCCATATAATGTTTTCACTCATTAATTGGAATGGTTTTAATCTGGGTTCTTTTATTTTATTGTCTGTGATACTACAAATAACTATTTTGAAGAAAATAAGAGTGTAATAGCTAGCACTGATTAAATATCATCATGTTTTGAAGCCCCATCAAGTTGTTGTTCATTTGTTTCCATTGGTTCTAACATGTTGTATCTCATTATATCTTAATGTATGCAATAGTATAAGCAAATTTTTTATAGACAAAGAGATAATATAGAAATTGATGTTTGGTTTCTGCTACCTGGTTTTAAATACCCTGCAATAATTTCATTCTCTTGAACAGTTTCACACTGTCTTGATATATTTGATGCTATAGTATGTGAAGTTAGACTCATATTTCAAGGAAAGAGTCACTATGTTAACTACTATTAATGACAGGCTATCTGGGGTTGAAACAATGATGCTTAAATCGGTTCTGACTGGTGTTGTCTATTGATATGTTCTTTTTTATCTCAATCCCCCCTTTTTCTTTCCTTTTTTAAAAATTAATTTATTTCTTAGTATATTTTAACTAAGGGAAAACTAAATTAAAAATAGTGCAATAGATTAAAGTAACTTTTTGTTTCCCTATTAACCTGATTTGAACCCCTGTATTGTTCTCCACATCTTGTTCTGACTGATTTTATTATATTCTGATTTGCTTAATAGTATCAAGTTTGAGGGTATAGACCACCATTTGGAAGGCAACCAGATATTTTATGATGCCCGTTATTGTTTGACTATTATCTTCTTTGGAATCCTGTAAGCTCTCCAGTGTGGGTTTTATTGGTCTTCTGTACAGTTTTGTTCAATTATTTTATGCCAGCTGATATAGGCTACTCTTTTTGGGATAACAAGAGGCATAATGGTAACCATTGTTGATCACCTAGTAATCTTTTTTTTTCATTATATACTATGTCCATCCTCCTGATCTGACTGTGTTTGTTTTGTCACATTGGGTTTTTCTTTTATCTGTCTTGTTTTGTTTTTTGTTTTTTTGCTTTTTTAAAAATCTTTTTTCTTTTCCTCTTCAAAGAAAAAGTTATAAAAACTGTGGGAGTAATGGAAACTAAAATGTGTGATTTTTAGCCTAAAAAAGAGGAAAGAAAGTGATCTAAAGGATATAACTGCAAGTATATTTAAATGTGTAGGATAGAGAACCATATTGCTGAGTTTTTCTTGGATCATTGAACAGAACTGACTGCAATCTCACTCTATTAATGTCCACTTTGTATGCTTTAATTTTGTAATCTGGACAACTGTTTCTAAGATGACAATATGTGATATATTAACTAATGAATTCTTGCTGTATATTTTTTTGTCTTGAAATTCTGTATTACTTCTAGCCTTTTACGGTTTTGCTTTGTTTAGTTTTGTTTTTCTCTTTAAATAAAAAAAGAAATTGCAAAACCTGCATAAATACATGGCAATTAATAAGTTTTTGAACAACCAGTGGGCTACAGATTAAATTAAAGAACAAATAAAGCAATACCTACAATTTAATGAAAATGAGGGGCCAATCTACTGTAATCTGTGGGATGAAATGAAAGCAGTCCTAAGAGGGAAATATATAGCAAGAAATTATCATATCAAGAAAACACAATGAACACAAATACATAACCTAATGCTTCACCTCAAGGTTTTAGAAAAAGAAGAGCAACTTACACCCAAATCTCATAGAATAGATGAAATTGTAAAGATTAGAGCAGAAATCAATGCAATTGAAACTAAAAAAGCAATAGAAAGAATTAATGAATCAAAAGCTGGTTTTTGGAGAGAATAAACAAAATTGACAAACCTTTAGCTAACCCCATAAAGAAAAAGCAAGAAAAAAACACAAGTTCATGCAATATGGACTGAAAATGGGGAAATTATTACAGATCCCATGGAAATTTAAAAGATCATGAATATTTACTTTGATAATTCCTACTCACATAGAGTGGAGAACCCAGAGGGAATAGAGAGATTTCTAGAAACATGAACTACCAAGGTTCAACCAAGAAGATATAGCAATTTTGATTTTTATTTTGAAAGCAGTAAAATACAACAGAACAAGACAGAATAAGGCCAACTGAGACCGTATAGTGAAATTGGGACAGAACTTCACAGGTTACCAGGATAACAGTAATAGGTGTTACAGTATGTCTCATTATCTTCACAATATTTGTTCTTCCAATCACATATATCAACAAAAATAAAATACAGAACATTACAGAACTTATCAAAACAGAATACTGAATAGAGCAGTACCATTAATCAGAATAAAGCAAAACAGTAATGAAAATATTTGCCTTCAAAGAGATGGTAGAAGGAAATCCCCCTTATTTGCTATGGTCAACCTCCCAAGAGATGCTCATATCTCTTTTTTTTTTATTTAAGAGGAAAAAGAGAAAAACACAAAACAAACCAAAGCGGAGTAAGGGTACACGCAATACAGAACTACAAAACAAAACAAAACAAAACAAAACAAAACAAAAAACCATAACAGTAAGAAATTACCTGCTAGTAGATTACACACTATTTTCTTGAAAATAGTTCCTCAAATCACAGTATCAAAGAACACAAGGTGGACATTCAAACAGGGAGACTGCAAACAGCTGTGTTCAATGTTCCAAAAACATTGATAAAGTCAGCTATTTAACACCCCCAAACACACTTGCTGTTATATCCGTTAGAGCTCCTTTTCTTTTTTTTGTTTCCCTCTCTTTTTTACAACAAAATTTACACATCTTGGATTTTATTACTCCTTAGTGCTTATTACTTTCTTTGGGGGGGGGGAAGAATACAGTCAAATATGGCAAAACAAAGCTGTCAGTCAATACCAAGGATAGACGTAGCACATGGTGTAGAACAGAGTACAAGTTTATCAACAATGGTTATCAACGTTGTCCCTTGTTTCCTTAAAAAGAATTGTCTATCTCATTAGATATTATAAAGTTGGGCAAAACAGTAGAGAACAAGACCAATAAAACTTAGGCATTGTAAACATTACAGGACTTCCAAAGAAGACAATAGTCAAACCAGAATGGGTATCTTAGTGAATCTTATTGTCTTCAAAGTAGTTGCCTATGTCTTCAAACTTGATACTATCATATAGAATGGAACAGAGTCTAATCAGTCAAAACAAGATCGTGGGAGTACTACAGGACTTCAAAACAAGTTAATAGGAAATCGAAAAGAGTTACTATTTATATATCCTAATTTTTTTGAATTTTTTCTTTAATTAAGACAAACATAAGAAATGACTAAATAATTTTTTTTGAAACAATAAGGGGGAGATTGAGATAAAACAGGACATAACAATATAACAATAGAGGTCCCAGCATGACTGTTTCAATAACCTAGTACTTCACCACCTTATAACCTGACTTAATAGTACTTACCATAGTGTCTTTTTCCTTGAAATATTTGGGTAAAACTTCATATACTCTAGCTTCAAATATTTCCATATCAAGAAGCCCAGAATAAAGCCTTTCTAATTAATGAGTGAAAACTTTATAAGGCTTCAAGGCCACCTAATGGGGAATCATGATTACCACATATTTTTATATATTTGAATCATTACTTACATTAGGGAAACTATTCGGTATTCACACATGCGAGATTGATTTATTTCACTTATGAGTATGGTCTCAAGCTGTGCCCATTTATTGATAAATATCTCAATGTGATCCTTCTTTATAGCTGAATAATACTCCATTGTATAGAAATACCACAACTTTTTTATCCATTCCTCAGTTGATGGGCACTTGGGTTGTTTCCAAGATCTGGCGATTACAAATTGTGCTGCTATAAACATAGGTGCACATATATCACTGTGGTATGATGCTTTCAGTTCTTCTGGGAATATGCCTAGAAGTGGAATAGCTGGAATAAATGGGATTTCCAGTCCCAACTTTTTGAGAAATCTCCAGACAGACCTCCACAAAGGCTGTACCAGTCTACACTCCCACCAGCAGTGCAGGAGAGTTCCTTTTTCCCCACAGCCTCTCCAGCATTTGTTGTCGGTTTTCTTGATCCTGGCCATTCTTTCAGGAGTGAGATGGTATCTCAGTGTGGTTTTAATTTGCATTTCTCTAATGACCAATGATGATGAGCATTTTTTCATGTATTTATTTGCCATTTGCATTTCTTCATCTGAGAATTGCATATTCATCTCAGATGCCCATTTTTGGATTGGATCTTTGAATTTTGGAGGTCTGAGTTTCTTTAATTCTTTATATGTTTTAGACAAGAGGCCCTTGTCTGAGAGAGAGTTCACTAAAATCTTTTCCCAGTTTGTGGGTTTTCTTTTCACTATGCTGGAGATTTCTTTTGACATGCAGAAACTTTTTAATAAGAAGTGGTCCCAGTTATTGATTCTGGGAAGTATTTCCCGTGTGGTTTGAGTCCTGTTCATGAATTCTTTACCTACTCCTATGTCTCCAAGGTTTCTACCTATTTTGTCTTCCAATAGATTTAGTGTTTCTGTTTTAATATTCAGATCTTTGACCCATTTACATTTTAATTTAGTACATGGTGATAGACATGGGTCTACCTTTAGTTTTCGGCAAATGGAGAGCCAGTTTTTCCAGCACCATTTATTAAAGAGACTGTCATTCTTCCAGTGAACCTGCTTGGCTCCTTTATCAAAGATAAGGTGGTTGAGTGTGTTCGTAGTTGTGGTTGTATCTTCTAATCTATTCCACTGATCTTCAGCTCTGTTTTGATTCCAATACCATGTTGATTTTACTACTGTTGCTTTGTAGTATAACTTCAAGTCAGGGATCGTGATGCCTCCTGCTTTGTCTTTGCTGCTTAGAATTGCCTTTGCGATTCTAGGTCTCTTCTGGTTCCAGATGAAATTTAGGAGTGATTTCTCTAGATCTATAAGGTATGTTGATGGTATTTCTATTGGGATTGCATTGAATCTGTATAACAGTTTTGGGAGAATGGCCATTTTCACAATGTTTGTTCTTCCTATCCATGAGCAAGGGATGTCTTTCCATTTTCTGAGATCATCTTCAATTTCCTTTTTCAGTGTATTATAATTTTCACTGTATAAGTCTTTCACTTCTTTCGTAAGAGTAATTCCTAAACATTTCATTTTTTTGCTTGCTAATGTGAATAGTCCAGTTTCTCTTATTTCCCTCTCTGTAATTTTGTTGTTCGTGTATAGGAATGCTATTGATTTCTGAGTATTGATTTTGTATCCAGCCACATTACTGAATTTATTTATTGTATCTAAGAGTATTTCAATGGAGTTTAGGGGGTCTTCTATGTAGAGTATCATGTCATCTGCAAACAATGATAATTTAACTTCTTCTTTTCCTATCTTTACCCCTTTTATTTCTCTTTCTTGCCTAATTGCTCTGGCTAGTACTTCCAGTACTATATTAAATAGGAGTGGTGATAAAGGACATCCTTGTCTTGTACCCGATTTTAAAGTAAAGGCTTTCAATTTTTGGCCATTTAGTATGATGCTGGCTGTTGGTTTGTCATAAATGGCCTTTATTATATTGAGGTAAAGACCATTTATTCCAATTTTCTGTAAAGTTCTTATCATGAATAAGTGTTGGACCTTATCAAAGGCTTTTTCTGCATCTATAGAGATGATCATGTGATTCTTATTTTTGGCTTTATTGATATGGTGGATTACATTTATTGATTTGTGTATGTTGAACCATCCTTGCATTCCTGGGATGAATCCCACCTGGTCATGGTGTATAATCTTCTTGATGATTTGCTGGATCCTATTTGCCAATATTTTATTGAGGATTTTTGCATCTGTGTTCATTAGAGAGATCGGTCTATAGTTCTCTTTTATAGTTGGGTCTTTCTCAGGTTTTGGTACTAGAGTAATATTTGCTTCCAGGAATGACTTAGGAAGGATTGCTTCCCTTTCAATTTCATTGAATAGTTTGAGGAGTGTCGGCATTACGTCTTCTTTATATTTCTTGTAGAATTCTGCAATGAATCCATCTGGGCCTGGGCTCTTCTTGGTGGACAAGGACCCAATTACATTCTCAATTTCATTAGCAGAGATTGGGTTATTCAACAGTTTTATATCCTCTTGATCTAGCTTTGGTACTTCATATGCTTCTAAGAATCTGTCTATTTCTTCCGTGTTATCAAACTTTTGAGAGTAGAGGTTTTCGAAATAGGTGTTGATGATCCTCTGTATTTCTATTGGGTCTGTAGTGATTTCTCCTTTTTCATTTCTTATTGCATGAATTTGAGCTTTTTCTTTCCTTTTTTTAATAAGGTTGGCTAGGGGCTTATCGATTTTATTAATTCTTTCAAAGAACCAACTCTTTGATTCGTTGATTCTTTGGATTGTTTTCTTAGTCTCTATTGCATTGATTTCTGCTCTGATTCTTATAATTTCCTCTCTTCTTTTGGCTTTGGGCTTGACTTGCTCTTCTTTTTCAAGCTGTTTGAGGTGTAGCATCAAGTTATTTACTTGTATTCGTTCTGTTTTCCTGATGTGGGAACTCAGTGCAATAAATTTTCCTCTCAGAACGGCTTTCATTGCATCCCACAGATTCCGTTAAGTTGTATCTGCATTTTCATTTTCTTTTAGGTATTGTTTAATTTCTTCTTTAATTTCTTCTGTGACCCACTGATTACTCAAGAGTGTGTTATTTAGTTTCCATGTGTTTGCGGAATTTTTGCAGTATCCTTTGTCATTAATTTCTAATTTCAGAGCGCTATGATCCGATAATATGCAAGGGATGTTTTCAACTCTTTTGCATTTGCTTAAATATGTTCTGTGAGCTAATATATGGTCTATTTTAGAAAATGATCCATGTACTGCTGAGAAGAATGTGTATTCTGATGTTGTTGGGTGGAACATTCTGTATATGTCTATCAAACCCATTTGTTCACAGGTGTGATTCAGTCCTGTTATTTCTTTGCTCATTTTCTGTCTGGTTGATCTGTCCCTTGGTGTCAGTGGTGTATTAAGGTCTCCTGTTACAATTGTGTTACTGATAATTTGAGTTTTCATTTCTGTTAATAATTGTTTTATATAACTGGGTGCTCTGGAGTTTGGTGCGTATATATTTAAGATAGTTATCTCTTCCTCTTGGAGTTTTCCCCTTACGAGTATGTAGTGACCTTCTTTGTCCTTTATGGTCATTGTTGGTTTAAAGTTCACGTTGTCTGCAAACAGAATGGCTACTCCTGCCTTTTTTTGGATTCCTGCTGCATGAAGAATTGTTTTCCATCCTTTGACTTTCAGTCTGTGAGTATCTTTCTGGGTTAGATGGGTTTCCGGTAAACAGCATATGGTTGGATTTTGTTTCTTGATCCATTCTGCTAGTCTGTTTCTTTTGATTGGTGCATTGAGACCATTTACATTAATGGTTATTACTGTTAAATGCTGGTTAATTGTAGGAATGTTATCTCTCTGCTGTTGCATCTTTATCTTTCGGTTCTGTTTAATTATTTGCTTTGCTTAGTGGTTTTTTTCCTTTGTGTATCTAAACTGTCTTTCAATATTTTTTGCAGGGTTGGTTTGGTGTTCATGAAGTTCTTCAGCTGTTCTTTGTCATGGAAGTATCGTATTGCACCATCTAATTTGAATGATAGTTTTGCAGGATATATCAGTCTTGGTTGGAAATCATTTTGCTTTAGGATCTGGAATACTTCACTCCATGCTCTTCTTGACTTTATCGTTTGTGCTGAGAAGTCTGCTGTGATTCTGATAGGTTTTCCTTTATAAGTGATTTGTCTTTTCTCTCTGACAGCTTTTAATAATCTATTCTTGTGTTGGATTTCTGGGATGGTGACTATTATATGTCTGGGTGTAGTTTTATTTTGGTTATGACTGTTTGGAGTTCTATATGCTTCACTGATCCTGATGTCAGTTTCTGATCTCATGCTTGGGAAATTTTCAGCTATTACTTCTCTAAATATCCTCCTGACATCCTTCATGTTGTCTCCCTCTCTTTCATTAATCCCTATCATTCTTATGTTATTCTTCTTTGCATCGTCTTGCAGTTGTTGAATTGTTGTTTCCTGGTTCCTTGTTATTTTCAAAAGATCTTTCCTTTCCTGTTCACTAGCTGCAATCCTGTCTTCAAGGTCTGAAATTCCATCTTCACTTTCATTAAGGCGGTTTTTACAACTTTCAGTGGAGTTTTTTATTTCCTGTATATCTCTGTGCATCTGCATTATGTATTCTGTTTGTTTCTTATATTGCTCGTCTAGGGATTCTATCTTTTTGTTTAGTTCCTCCAATTTTTTATCTGTGTTTTCTTTAGATATATTTAGAATCTCTTTCATTTCTTTTATCATTTCTTCTTTTATCTGGGAGATTATTTCGAGTTTGAATTTCTTTAAAGCTTCCTGTAGTTGCTTGTCAATTTCAGTGGCTATTGTGTCCGATATATGAGGTGGATGGGATATATTTTCTTCTATATACATCGCTCCTAGGGTTTCTTGAGATGGGCTGGAGGTTTGAGGTTGTAATTTGGTCTTTCGTTTTGTCATTTTCCTATATTTCTGTGTTTCAAGTGTTACTTGAAAGCTTCCTCAGGATCTGTTGAAAATCCCCTTCTATGTTTGGAGCTACTGGGACTCTGGCACCGCACTACTCCAAGCCATTAGGCCTACAGAATCAGTGGCCCTCCTCTGCCTGCTCAGAACTCCGCAGTTCCAGACAAGCTGGGCCTCAGGGACACTGTGTGCCCACCTGCCCCTTGGAAGCTCCACAGTTCTTCAATCGCAGCCGGGTTAGGGTACTCACCACAGGCCGCAGTGCTTCAGGAACCTGTGGACCCTCCCTGGTTGCAGAGATACCCACAGTCCTCCAGACACATGGAGAGGCCGATGCAGGCACCCCAAATCTGCCCAGCTCCTCCTCTGTAGACCAATGCCCAGGCGCAGCAGCTAAACAGGCTGGGCTAGGCTGGTAGTGTGGGCCAGCCCACCTACGGGGAGCTCAGCAGGTCTCCAAATGAAGCCGGAATGGGGAGGCTGATGTGGAAGCCTCAAACCCACCTCTCTCCTTCACTGCACCTGGAAGCCTGAGGGAACTCCAGCAGTCTGGGCGCAGAAATCCAGAGTCCTCCAGACACGCAGAGAGGCCAGTGAGGGCACCCCAGATCTGCCCAGCTCCTCCTCTGCAGACCTATGGCCAGGCGCGGCTGCTAAACAGGCTGGGCTAGGCTGGTTGTGTGGGCCAGCCCACCTATCGGGAGCTCAGCAGGTCTCCAAATGAAGCCTGGAATGGGGAGGCTAATGTGGAAGCCTCAAACCCACCTCTCGCCTTCACTGCACCTGGAAGCCTGAGGGAACTCCAGCAGTCTGGGCGCAGAAATCCAGAGTCCTCCAGACACGCAGAGAGGCCAGTGAGGGCACCCCAGATCTGCCCAGCTCCTCCTCTGCAGACCTGTGGCCAGGCGCGGCAGCTAAACAGGCTGGGCTAGGCTGGTAGTGTGGGCCAGCCCACCTATTGGGAGCTCAGCAGGTCTCCAAATGAAGCCGGGAATGGGGAGGCTGATGTGGAAGCCTTAAACCCACCTCTCTCCTTCACTGCACCTGGAAGCCTGAGGGAACTCCAGCAGTCTGGGCGCAGAAATCCAGAGTCCTCCAGACACGCAGAGAGGCCAGTGAGGGCACCCCAGATCTGCCCAGCTCCTCCTCTGCCGAGATGCTCATATCTCTGATTCCCATATGCTAATGGGAAACAGAGTAAGGGGGGTAGGGGAAGTGGGGTAGGGGAAGTGGGATGTTTGACTCTCAGCCCATGCAACAGTAGGCTCACTATTGCTTAGCCTGGAGGCTGGCTGGTTGCTTGGTTTCCCAGCGTCCTAAGATCCAACATGGTGTGGATCTCAGGAGCGACTGGTGGTTCTTCCTCTGGAGGGGCCACAGCCTGCCACACCACAGCCACTTACCAGTGAGGTGAGCTGCTTGCTTGGTTTCCCAGTACCCTAAGTTCTAACATGGTGCAGATCTCAGGAGATGCTGGTGGTTTTCCCTCTGAAGGGGCTGCAACATGCCACACCACAGCCACTTACCAATCAGGGGAGATGCTTGCTTGGTTTCCTAGTACCCTAAGTTCCAACATGGTGCAGATCTCAGGAGTTGCTGGTGGTTTGTCCCTGGAGGATCTGCAGCCTGCCACCCTACAACCACTTACTAGGGAGGGGAGCTGCTTGCTTGGTTTTCCAGCACCCTAAGTTCTAACATGGTGTGGATCTCAGAAGATGCTGGTGCTTCTCCCCCTGGAGGGACCACAGCCTGCCACACCAAAGACGCTTACGAGGGAGGTGAGCTGCTTGTTTGATTTCCCAGCATCTGAAGTTCCAGTGTGGTGCAGATCACAGGAGATGCTGGTGGTTCGATATAGCAATTTTGAATAACCCAATATAACCCAATTTCATAACCCAGTTTCAATAACTCTATTGAAATTGAAAACATAAATTAAAATTTACCAACCAAGAAAATCCCAGGTCCTGATGGATTCATGCTGAATTCTACAAGACATTTAGAGAAGATTCGATGCCAATACTCCTTAAAATCTTCAATGAAATTGAAAAGGAAGCAAACTTCCCTAAATCATTCTTTGAGGCATGTATCACTCTAATACCAAAAGCAGAGAAAGACCTGACCAAAAAGGGCAGCTATAGACCCGTCTCACTAAAGAACATTGATACAAAGTTTCCTAATAAAATACTGGCAAATATAATGCAGCAAATCATCAAGAAAATTATACATAATGACTAAGTGGGATTTATTTCAGGGTTAACATATGCAAATCAATAAAGGCAATACACCACACCAACAGAGCCAAAAACAAAAACCACATGGTCATCTCAATGGATGCAGAAAAACTTTTGATAAAGTGTAACACATGTCCATGATAAAAGCCCTTCAGAAACTCAGAATACACTGTGTCTAACTCAATTTTATGAAGGTCATCCTAATAAACCAACAGCCAATATTATACTAAATGGACAAAACTGAAAGCTTTCACTCTAAAGTCAGCAACAAGATAAGAATGTCCACTATCACTTCTCCTATTCAACATAGATCTGGAAACACTAGCCAGGGCAATCAGGTAACAGAAATAAATGAAATAAACATAGGAAAGAAAGATATTATATTATCATTATTTTCAGATGAAATGATACTCTATAAAGAAGATCCAAAACAATTAAAAGATTACTAGAGGTAATAAACAAATTTAGCAGTGTAGTTGAGTAAAAAGTCAACTAAAAAATCAATAGCATTCCTGTAAACAAAAAACTCACCAAGAGAGAAATTATGGAAATATTATTCTTCACATTAGCATCAAAAAAATGAAATACTTAGGAATCAACCTAACTAAGAATGTAAAAGACCTATATGCTGAAAATTATGCTATGCTAAAAAAAGGGGATTGAAGAGGATATTAGAAAATGGAAGGTTAATCTATACTTTTGGCTAGGAAGAACTAACATTGTGAAAATGGCCATACTCCCAAAACTGTTATACAGATGTAATGCAATCCCAATCAAAACACCATTAACATACCTCACAGATCTAGAGAAAGCATTCCTAAAATTCATTTGGAAACAAAGAAACTTAGAATACCAAAGGCAGTTCTGAGTAAGAAAGGCAAGGCAGGAGGCATCTCAATTCTCAACTTGAAGATAAACTACAAGGCCACAGTGAGAAAAACAGCATGGTACTGGCAAATAAATAGACCTGAGGATCAATGGAATGGATTAGATTATGCAAGAACTACAAAGACTCTCAGCCAGCTGATATTTGACAAAAGAGCTAAACATGTTCACTGTAAGAAGCACAGCCTCTTTAATAATTGGTGTTGGAAAAATTGGCTCTCCACATGCTGAAGACTGAAATTAGATCCATGCCTACCACCATGCACAAAACTAAAGTCTAAATGGATCAAATAACTAAATATTAAAACAAAAACACTAAACCTTCTATAAGACAAGGTAGGCATAAGTCTTTGAGACATAGAGGTAGGCAGAGAATTCATGAACAAAACACAAACTGCACGGGAAATATTTCAAAGAATCAACAATTGGGATCTCATATTCTTGAAGTGTTTGTGCACTTCAAAAGAAATTACCAACAGAGTGAAAAGAAATCCCATAGAATGGGAAAGAATTTTAGCCAGCAACCTCTCAGGCAAATACCTTATATCCAGAACATATAAAGAACTGAAAAACATAAAGTCCCTTAAATTCAAAGACCCTCTCCAAAATGGGTATCTGAGATGAAACAGAGTTCTCAGATGAAGATATACCAATGGCAAATAAATGCATGTAGAAATGTTTGCCATCAATGGTCATTAGAGAAATGCACATTAAAACAGCATTGATATTTCATCTCACTCTGGAAAGAATAGCTACCATCAAGAAATCAACTGATAACAAATGTTGGTGATGATGTGAAGAAAAAGGAACACTGATCCACTGTTGGTGGGAGTGTAGACTGGTTCAACCACTATGGAAATCAGTATGGAGAATTCTAGAAGACTAGGATTGGAAGTTCCATTCATTCCAGCTATTCCCATCCTGGGTTTCTTACCAGAAAAACTGAAAAGGTCTTATCACAGTGAGATATGTGCACACATGTCCATAGCCGCACAATTTCTTATAGTTAAATCTTGGAAACAACCAAGATACCCATCAACTGCAGAGTCCATGAAAAAGATGTGATATTATTATACAATGGAATATTACTCAGCTATAAAAAGATGATTGAGGCCTGCACAGGTAAATAGAGACACCTTGAGACTATTCTCATTAGTGAAATAAATAACAATCATATTTATAAAGATCACATTGTGTCTCTAGAGTAAAAAGTAATGAGAAATGTAGGAGCAATAAAACCCAAAATGTATAATTGGTATTATAAAAAGAGAGGAAAAGACAGTGCTCTAAGGGATATAACTGCATTTACGTTTAAGGGTGTAGGATTGATAACTATGTTACTAGGTGTTCATTGGATCATTAAACAGAACTGTTTGCAGTCTCGCTGTTTGAATGTCCATTTTGTATGCTTTACTTATGTAACTTGAGCAACTATTTCTAAGAAGACAATATTTAATTATCAACGAGGAGGTTTTACTGTTTATTTTTCTTAAAATTGTGTATTATTTCTACCCTTTTACTGTTTTGTTTTTTCTTTTTCTTTTTTTTATTTAAAGAAAGACAAAACAAAACAGAAAATGGACAGAAATAGTACATACTTTCAAAGAAAAGAAATAGTAGCAAATTACTAGCTGATGTATACATATTGTCCCCCTATAAATAGTTGTTCAAGGTACACAAGTGGAACATATAAATGAGATTTCAACCAGGGAGACTGCAAACAGTTCTGTTCAACTATCCAACAAAAACTAAGTATTATGGCTATCAATCTTATATGCTTCGACATGTACGTGTTTATCCATATCTTCATTTATGTTGAGACCTAACACAGTTTATTAGATTAAAATCCTTCTGAACAAAGATTAATAATATTGCTGGATTTGAAATCATAACACTCCAGAATCAGGATTGGTTACTGCAGTGCCACTTTCATCCCTTCAAAGTTTTTGTTCATTTCATCATGTGTTATCAGATCAGTTCTCATAAACTGTTTATAGGTTTTACATAAGCATGAGTCTTAACGTGTGTTTCTATCCTTTCCATATTAGAGGGAGAAACATAACAAAGCAGAACAGAACAAAACTTTTTCCTATAGACATATAAAACTAAAAAGACATATAAATCTGCTGTATAAGGAGTTCTAGCCTGGTCACTGTGCTGTTTCTTGTTATCATCAACAGAATTGTCTATATCATCAGATAAAGTATAATTGAGCATATCAGTACATAACAGAATTAACAGAAATACAGCTATGTAGACAGTGTAGAGTTACACAAACAGGTAGTAATCAAATCAGAATGGATATCATAGTGAATCATTGTCATTTTCAATATAGTTGTCCATACTCTTCAACTTGTTACCACCAACCTTACAGTTTTGAATAAAATCTGTCAATAATAAGCAGCAATCAAACAAGTCAGATTTAACTAAGATCACTCATGATACAACAGTATAAGTAATACATGGATCCTGATTGAGTTAATACGGAATTAAAGATGTCCCCTATGCTATTGACAGCTGTCTGTGTCCCTCACATCTAGTGCTTGTATACAAAGTAGGCCAGAACGAGTTCCAACCAAGCAGAGTGGTGCAAGTAATAGGGGTTTTAATTTCTGATACACTATTAGTTATATCTTCTGCTGGTTTTTTTTTTGAGGACTATTCCTCCTCTTACTCCCCCAGAGTGAACTGTGTATTTTGGGGTCTCCCCAACACTCACGGTTTTGTATTGGGGGTGCAACTTATTATTTACCTAAGTGTTTCTGAACTTTCTCACTCCTGGGCTGGATTTCTAGTTATATTTCTTCAATTATTGAAGCCTATCTGTTCAACCTATCCATAAATACTGGTCTACTTACCCCTATTACTCTCTGGTTCCCTATCACATCGAGTTCCATTTTCTCATGTTTGATTTTGGCCCATATAACCTTCTTCAGGCTAATTATATTTTCTATAAAGAGCCTCGTGGTGGACCCTACCTCTTGATCCACTTTGCCTGCAGTTCTCTCTTTTTCCCTTAAGTTAGTGTATCTAGGCCCTCTATATTAGAAATTATATCCAACCTTCTCGGCCTCATTTCTGTTGAGCTCTTTTTCTGTCATTAGTTGTCAGTTTGTCTTCTTCATTTCGGTTTCTGCTCCATTCATTGTGGCCTCTCTGCTACTGTTTGAGGAATCTTGTTATTTTTCTCTTTTAGAATGTCTTGTAGTACTCTCTGTAGAGTTAAATTTGTGGTTGCAATTTCCCCTAGTTCCTCTTTATCCTGGAAGCACCTTGTTCCTCCATTAATTTCTAGGGAGAGTTGTGCAGGATATATCAATCTTGGCTGGAGGTTATTGTCTTTCAAAACTTGAATTATTTCTCCCCATGCTCTTCATGATTTGATGGTTTGTGCTGAGAAGTCTGCTGTAATTCTGATGGGTGTCCCCTTGTAAGTGATCTGTTTCTTGTCTCTGACAGCTTTTAATATTCTGTTCTTATATTGGATTTCTGGAATTTTGATTATCATATTCCTGGGTGTAGTTCTGTTTGGGTTGTTGGTGGCTGGGGTCCTGTATTCCTCATACATCTGAGTATCTTTACCTTTTCCTATATTAGGGAAATTCTCCTTGATCATTTCTGTGACTAGCCTTTGCAGTTCATTTCTTTGTATCCCTGTTTCTTCTTCATGTTCTTAATTCTTAAGTTATAGATACTCTTATCATCTTCTAGCCTTTGTATTGTTACTGCTTGTTTTCTTGTTATTTTTACGAAGTTTTTCCTTTCATGCTCCCACATTACAAATCTGTCCTCCAGTTCAGATAATCTATCCTTAGTTTCTTTCAAGCTGTCATGCCATCTTTCAATAGTGTTTTTAATTTCCTGGTAATCTCTTTGAACCTGCTTCATGTATTCTATGTTTCTCCATCACCATCTGTTTTTTTCTTGGGAGGTGCTTAGCATTTCTTTAACTATTCTACTTATATCTTGCTTTACTTGGTTAAATACTTCACTATTGAACTCGTCTATGAGGTCCTGCAGATATTGCTTTATGTTTATTGGTTCTGTATCTGATATTGCTCGTTTTCTGTTCTCATTCTGCTTTGCATTTACCTTTCCTGGGTCAGTGTTCTCAGGATTGGGGTCTCAGGACCCTTTTTGTTGCCTCCTCTTCTCATTTTTTGTTCCTTCCATACAGGCATATATGGGAGGCCCAGTTTCTTTCTTTGTGTGTTACAGTTTGTTTGAATCATGCCAGCTAGGTGTTCCCACCCACTGCATTGTACTAGGGAGATACAGCCTATGCCGTGCCTGCCCCTCCAGGTCAGTCAACCTGCTGAAGGCTCCACTGCATTAGGTTGCACTGCCAGGTGCAGGGACCTGGTTTGGGCTAGCCTACTGGTCTTAGTCTGTGGCATCACCCACGTCAAGCACTCCCTACTAATCCCACTTGAGAGGGGAATATGTGACTGAAGTCACTACAACATCCTGTTCTGGCTAGTCTATCTGGTCCTGGAATGTCCTCTGTTGGAGCTTCCTTATCTATGGAAGGTTCCCTGTTCCTCTTACTTACTGCAGGTCAATGCAGGGCTCCCCACCAGCTCTGCTCTCAATTTGGTTCACAGATTCCCACTCTCAGAGCTTTCATGTCTCTATCCCTGTTGTGCTGATTCAGATGCAGCAGGGGCAGGGGAATTCAAGATGTGGTTTCTAGAGGCACGGGTTCCTGTGGCGATGCTGAGACTTTAGCTGTCCCAGTCGTACAACCAGGATTGCATTTCCAGTTGGTTTCTCTCAGCTTAGTTCATTCCTGGGTTGGCAGATTATGTCTCCCCCTGCTTAGGACTTCCCACACTGCACCATTCCTGGAATCTAAGCTGGCTATCTCAGAGAGCCTCTGTAGTTGCTGTTATCTATCCACCATGTTTTCTACTCTCCTTGTTTTTTTTTTTTTTCTTTAAAGAAAATTTAGGAGACTTCCAGGAGAACATGGCGGACAGATAGCAGCAGCTACGGAGGCTCTCTGAAAGACCCGGCTTAGAATTCAGGAATGGTGCTTAGTAAGGAATCATAAGCAAGTGGAGACGTGCCCTGCTGCCCCAGAACGAACTAGGCTGAGAGAAACCAACTTGGAATGCAATCCTGGTGCTATAACAGGAACAGAAAAGCCTCAGTGTGGAAGCTGGAGCCCCTTGCATTGGAAGCCGCAATTTGGGTTTCCCGCCACTCAGCAGCTGCATCTACATCGGCTCGACAGGGAGAGAGACATGCGGAAGCTCTGAGAATGGGATTCGGTGAACAGAGTTGAAAACAGGACAGGTGGGGAGCTGTGCATTGACTTGCGGAGAGGTGAGTGAGAGAAACTGACACTCTTCCACAGTTTAGGAGACTCCAGCGGAGGACACTCTGGGACTGGGCAGACTTGCGGGAGTGGGGCCCTGCAGCAACTTCAGCCACGTATTTCCCTCTCAAGCGGGATTGGTGAGAAGTGCCTGGCCTACGTGACGCTGCTGGCTGAGACCCAGTAGGCTAGCACAACCCAGATCCCAGAGCCTGAGGGTAGCCTGGAGGGGTGGGCCCCACGTAGGCTGCCTGGTCTGCAACTTCCTGGTGTGCTGCGGTGGGTGGGAACACCTAGCCGGCGCAATTCGATCAGGCTGTGGCTGACAGGGAGGGAAGCTGGGCCTCCTATATATGCTTGCATATGTAAGAAACAAAGAATATGGGAAGAGGGAGCAACAAGAAAGGCCCTTTGGCCCCCAATCCTGAGAAACAGGCAATAGTGGACACCACACCAATAGACATAAAGTGCCATCTAGAGAGCCTCATAGATGAGTTCAGGAATGAAGTTATTAATGACCTGAAGCTAGAAATAAGCAGAAATGCTAAGAACCACCCAAGAAAAAACAGATGATGGAATGGAAGAACATAAAAAGAGGGGAGAATTGTTTGATTGAGAAAATAGAGAAAGCATAGAATACGTGAAGCAGATTCAAAGAGACTACCAGGAAACTAAAAACTCTATCAAAAACTGGCTTAACAGCTTGAAAGAAACTGAGGACAGACTATCTGATCTGAAGGACAGATTTGTAATATGGGAGAATGAAATGAAAAACTTCTTAAAAGTAACAAAGAAACAAACAGCAATAATACAAAGACTAGAAGATGATAAGAGGATCCATAACTTAAGAATTAAGAACATAAAAGAAGAAGTAGGGACACAAACAAATGAACTAAAAAAGCTACTCACAGAAATAATCCAGGAGAATTTTCCTAATTTAGCAAAAGGTAAAGATACTCAGTTGTATCAAGCTACAGGACCCCAGCCACCTACAACCCAAACAGAGCAACATCCCGGCATATAATAATAAAAATTCCAGAAACTCAATACAAGAACAGAATATTAAAAGCTGTCAGAGACAAGAAACAGACCACTTACAAGGGAACACCCATCAGAATTACAGCAAGCTTCTCAGCACAAACCATCAAATCACAAAGAGCATGGGGGGAAATAATTCATGCTTTGAAAGATAATAATCTCCAGCCAAGATTGATATATCCTGCACAACTATCCCTGGAAATTGATGGAAACCCAAGGTTCTTCCAGGATAAACAGGAACTAGAGGAATATGCAACCACCAATTCAACTCTACAGAGAATACTGCAGGATATTCTAAAAAAGAAAAATACAAAGAATCCAGAATTAGTGGCAGAGAGGCCACAATGAATGGAGCAGAAAACAAAATGAAGAAGACAAACTGACAACTAGTGACAGAAAAAGAGCTCAACAGAAATGAGGCAGAGAAGATTGGATGATAGGAACAGCTATTTTGGAGAAAATAATGTCTTAATAGCTAATACTGATTTAGTATCATCTTGTTTTGAAGTCTCATCAAGCTTTTGTTCTTCTTTCTCCATTGTTCTAAACAGGTTGTATCTTATTGGATTTTATTATGTATGATAGTATAAGCAAAAACCTTTTAAAGACAAGGAGATTATACAGAAACCATTTTTCATCTTCTGTTAGTTGATTCTAAATACCCTGTAATGCTGTCATTCTCTTAAATAGTTTTACATTGTTTTGATATTGCTACAGTATATGAAGTTAAACTCAAAGATTTCAAGGAAAGAGACAATATGGTAACTACTTTTATGTCAGGATTATCTTGTGGTGAAACACTATTCTGCTTAAATGGTTATGTTTTGATCTGCGCTCTTTTGCTGTTATGCCCTCTTTTATCTCAATCTTCACTTCATTATTTACTTTTTTATCCTTTTAATTAAGGGAAAAATAAATAAAAAATAGCAGGATATATTATAGTAACCCACTTTTACTTTCCATTATCTTGATTTAAAGCCCTTTATTACTCTCACCATGTTGTTTTTGACTGATGTCCCCCTATTCTGTTTTGCTTGATAGTACCAGGTTCGAAAGTTTAGGCAACAGCTGTGAAGATAGTGAGATTCATTATGATGCCCATTCTCGTCAACTATTATCTACTTTTGAAGACCTATAATGTCTCCAATGTTTTGGTTTTGTCAGTTTTGTTCTTTACTGTTTTGTTCAATTTTATTATAACTGATGATATAGGCAATTCTATTAGAGATAGCAGGAGACATTATGGTAACCATTGTTGATCACCTTGTATTATGCTTTTACATTATCTATTATGTCCACCCTTTTGATTTGATTGACTCTGTTCTGTTATGTTACATTTGGTTCTACTCCCTTCCAAAAAAGTAATAAGAACTGTGGGAGCAACAAAACCCAAAATGTGTAATTGTCATTGTACAAAAGAGAGGAAAAGAAAGTGCTCCCAACAATATAACTGTATGTATATTTAAGTGTATAAGGTAGATAATGATATCACTGAGTTTTGTTGGATCATTGAACAGAACTGTTTGCAATCTCACTGTTGGAATGTCCACTTTACAAGCTTTAATTTTGTGACTTGAACAATTATTTCTAAGATGACAATATGTAATCCATTAAGTAGTGATTTCCTACTGTTTATTTTTTTCTGTAAATCTGTATAACTTGTACCCTTTCTCTGCTTTTTTTCTCCTTAAATAAAATTTAAAAGAAAAAGAAAATTTAAAAAATAAACAATTGTAAAAATTTGATCTTGTGGAAGATTATACAGGAATATGCCAGGATTTGAGGAACTGGTCTTATGTCCAAAACTCATATTTCAGCACTGGATGTGGCTCTTTCAGCAGTGGATGTGGATTCCAGGAATTTTTGAGAACTTTGCAGTACTGCTGTACTTGTTCAAAAGATGTGGGATCATCTCGTGGCAAAAGGGTAGACAACAATGTAGACTGGCAGATGAAAAAGGAGCTGTTTTGTCTTATGTGAAAGGCAAATTTGCATGTTATATAGAATTTTGTGCAGAGTGTCAAGCTGCATTTCATTTGTAATCTAGTTTCAACATCCTCAGCACTCTGAAGAACATTACTGAATTAGAATTCTTCACCTTTTTTCCAGTTTTGACTGTACAGACTTTGTCCCCATTGGGCATCATTAAATACACATCTAACAGTGAGAATTATGAAAGGGGACTTTTTGCCTCTTCTCCTAACCATAGCAATGTTTTGAGGTACACTTGGTTCTCCAGACTTTGTGCAGAAGAACTAATATGCAGATAGTAGAGGTAACAATTGCTAGTAAATGATATCCCACAGTGATAAATTGCTCATGGAACAACTGCCAAAAGAGGGGATTGACCTTCACACCACACTTCATAAAACCAATCTAACCACTGATGTATGTATTTTTAGGTATCAACAGTTATAAAAGTTCCTCTCTGACCTGAGCACCTTCATATGCTTGTTTTAGAAAAAGGATTAGTAGATTCTCAAATGTAGTCAGAATGGGGATGATATAAATTTTATAAAGGCCACCTGATGCTGAGTATCATACAATCAATATTTCATGTCTATTAATGCAGATTTGGAGTTTTTTCTGTATTATTTGCTTGGAGATGTACCCTCCCTCTGATTAGGATTTTCTTGTACATGATATGTCATCTTTTTTCTGTTGAGTTATATCTACACCTCAACTTTTCTGTAAAAGATCATGAAATGATTCTAAACTAACCAAGCTCTATTTTCACTTCTTCTCCTCATTATATTCTACTTTAGCTTCCATAGTTTTTACACTAATAATATTGTCATCATTTAGTGATATGGTGCCACATTGAAATTATTTATTGAACACATGCAATGATGCAGGGTTATTTCTCTGTAACCTCACTCATTCATTTATAGCATTTGTAATTTGGCTTTATAAGTATGAATTCTTTGCACTTATGGAAACTTGTACAATTGATGAATCTTGATTGGGCTGTTTCAAAAGTGCATATTATCATCTTTAGTATGTGATATGACTTTCACATTTACATTCCAGCTCTTTGATCAGTCATTTTTTTGTTATTTTTCACTAATCAGTAGCTTTTCATCATCTTTATATTAGTCAAAATTCTTATTTTGGTCATCATCAGGCCTTGTTTCTCACACTTGCCCTAAGCAAATCAAACTTTTATAACATTGTATTGTATCTCAATTCTCAAAATTCCTCTCACATTTTTATACTTGAGTTTTGTTTCTGCCAAAGTGAGACAGCCAGATAATGTATGACATTTTATCTGATTATAAAATACCTCAATTTTGCACAGGGAATACTTAGTAAATCATCAACCTCCATTCAGTGACTAACAGGGGCAGAAAAACAACCTACAGTTGAAGAGAATTTTGTGTGGAACTTCATTCAGTAGTGCAATCAGTAGTAGTAGAGACATTAAAGAAAAGAAAATCAATAGTCCAAATAAGGTTTCATATAAAGTCACATCATGTGATGGACAAAGACTTTTCAGAGTACCAGATTAATTAGAACAAAAAACCTCACATAATAATCTCAGAACTGGAAAATAATTATTAAAACAGTCTGTAATATTCAGTAAACACAGTAAATTAACCACAAATTTTTTGTAAGATGAGATTTCCATTTCTCTAAGTTGACAACTTATCAGATTCTAGCCACAAACATGTGAAATAGTTAAAGTGCCAGTTCATTTACTTACATTAATTTAATCACTCAAACATTGTGTTGTAAATCATCACACATACGTACATACCCACATATATGTTTCAGCTAGAATAATAGAAAATTAATAAATATGTGTACAAAATTTTAAGAGGCATGACAAACTCTTTATAAAATTCTAGAAATTGCATTCAGATCCACAGAAGTAACTAAGTATAGTTCCCTGTTGCAAGAACACTGGAGGGAGAGAGGAGCTGCTGAGAATCCCAATGGTATGGATGTGTGCTCATGAGGGTGGCTTTAAGTTGGTAGCTACTGCAGATGTCTTAGAGCTGACAAATTGGAAGACACTGTGACCAAGTTCTTGGTAGTTGGCCTGTGACCATTGTTTAAATATCAAGTTGGAAGGTGGAGCCATTTGAAAGTTCCTGCATCTGTGGCTGGCCCTAAAGGATTTAATATTCAAAAGATGATGAGTCTTTGCCTTGCCACCTAAATTCAAGTGGGATCTTTTCTGATCAATTCTAACCCAGTAATTTTATCAGATGTCTATTGCATAGTGAGTCACTTAGATTTGGTAAGACAGCCCATCAAAGCTGAATTGCAAATCAAAGACAGTCTATGTTGTTTATCAGCTTCACATACTTTTTCTTGTGGAAAGTACTGTGTGTCAACTATGCACCAAATGAAGATGGTGATGAAAAGCTTAAAGTAACAATTTTCAGGATTGCCCAAGTGCTGTGTATTGGAAACTGACTGATAAAAGGAAGTCAGGTGCATTCCAGGCAGGAAAATTCCAATAGCTGGAGACAGATAAAAAAGTGATCCCTTTGTTAAGCCCCTAAATGCAGACTTCAGCTCTCCAACACCACTAATTCCAAAATGTATAGGGGTGCACTAAAATATTAGTAGAATCTAAACATTAGTAGGATCAGCTATCAAATATCCCATGCATCATTACAAGTTTTTAAAAAAGGAAAACAAAAACTTTTAGCCTTCTTAGCAAATTTGTTGTACCTATGAGATTTTAAATATACTCCAGTGTCACCTAGCAGGGTATATTGTGGTTATAGCTATAGCATGAGAACTATATGGAAATCTCAGTGGACAGGATCATTTGATGATACAGTATTCCATAATATTTTAAGGGATAACTCTTAAGCTGTAAAAAGAGTGCACCTCAACATAATAAAGGCAATGAATGACAAACTCAGAGTTCCTATCTTACGTAGCCTTTGAAATCTGAAGGTTTATTAAGGTGAGGAGAAAAGAAAGAATTTTCCTTCCTTCCTTCTATTCATGTTAGTATTATAGAACTTAGCAACAGCACTTAAACATGAAATATGTAATTAATAGGGCTAAAAGTACCGTGCCTTAAACAGATATATAAGCATAAATCAATCCCAATCAAAATTCTAAGATCATTTTTATATAATTAAAATCTTAATCTTACATTTCATATGGAACCACAAAAGATAGAATACCCAATAAACAAATGATTTTTTAAAAATTTTATTTAAAAGGAAAAAGAGAAAAAAACCAAAACAAAGCAGTGTAAGAGAACAAGTAATACAGAACTGCAAAAAAAAGTAAGAAATCATCAGTTAATAGATTACACATTATCATCTTAGAGATAGTTGCTCAAGTCACAGTATCAAAGCATACAAAGTGAACATTCAAACAGAGAGACGGCAAACAGTTGTGTTCAATGATCCAACCAAAAACATGATTATGGTCAGCTATTTAACACCCCTAAACACACTTGCAGTTGTATCCTTTAGAGCACTTTTTTTCCCCTCTCTTTTTTACAACAAAATTTACGGATTTTGGGTTTTATTACTCCTTAGTTCTTATTACTTTTTTTGGAAGAGAATAAAGTCAAATATGGCAAAAGAAAGCTGTCAGTCAAAACCAGGGATAGACATAGTACATGATGTAAAACAGAGTACAAGGTTATCAACAATGGTTACCATAATGTCTCGTTTCCTTAAAAAGAATTGTCTATCTCATTAGGTATTATAAAGTTGAACAAAACAGTAGAGAACAAGACCAATGAAACTTAAACATTGTAAACATTACAGGACTTCCAAAGGAGATAATAGTCAAACCAGAATGGGCATCTTAGTGAATCTTATTGCCTTCAAAGTAGTTGCCTATATCCTCAAACTTGATACTATCATACAGAATGGAACAGAGTCTAATCAGTCAAAACAAGATAGTGGGAATATTACAGGACTTCAAAACAAGTTAATAGGAAATCAAAAAAGTTTCTATAATATATCCTGCTAATTTTTAAAAATTTTCCCCTTAATTTAAAAAACCATAAAAAATAACTAAATAATTTTTTAATGAATAAAGCAGAGATTGAGATAAAAGAGGACATAACAACATAATAATAAAGGTCAAAGCATGACTGTTTCAGCAATCTAGTGCTTCACCACCAAATAACCCAAATTAATAGTACTTACCATAGTGTCTTTCTTTTTCCTTGAAATATTGAGTATAACTTCATATACTATAGCTTCAAATATTTCCATATCAAGAAGCCCTGAATAAAGCCTTTCCAATTAATAAGTGAGAACTTTATAAGGCTTCAAGGCCACATAATGGGGAATCATGAGTACCACATACTTTTATATATTTGAATCATTACTTACATTAGGGAATCTATTTGGTATTCATACATGCGAGGTTGATTTATTTCACTTATGAGTATGGTCTCAAGCTGCCCTCATTTATTGATAAATATCTCAATGTGATCCTTCTTTTTTGTGAGTAATACTCCATAGCACAACTTTTTTATCCACTCCTCAGTTGATGGACACTTGGGTTGTTTCCAAGATCTGGTGATTACAAATTGTGCTGCTATAAACATAGGTGCACAGGTATCGCTGTGGTATGATGCTTTTTCTGTTCTTCTGGGAATATGCCTAGAAGTGGAATAGCTGGAATAAATGGGACTTCCAATCCCAGCTTTTTGAGAAATCTCCAGACTGATCTCCACAAAGGTTGTACCAGTCTACACTCCCACCAACAGTGTAGGAGAGTTCCTTTTCCCCCACAGCCTCTCCAGCATTTGTTGTTGTTGGTTTTCTTGACCCTGGCCATTTTTTCAGGAGAAACCAAATGATTTTTGAGGTGGAAAATCCAAATTGTGATCAGTCAACTTCTTGTTTTGAAAATCTAATGCAAAATTATAATTAGATAGTGTGGTGGTGGGATAAAAATACTTTCATTAACTAATGAAAATAATAAATTTTTCTAACACAAGCACAAATGTTTATGATTAACTAGCATTGATAATTGTGTGAAGAAAGCAAGTGGTAAAAGATACATGGTTCATTTAGTAGTGCTAGGGAAATTGATAGTGCACATCCAAAAGAATGACTGTGATTGATTTTTTAAGCAAACAACAAAAATAAAAAAGACAAAAGTAGAATCAAGGAAGAATGAGAGTAAAACAAAACAATTTATATAAATGTGAACTACAACAGTTATTAACATTAAGTGATGGGATGAAAAATAATAAAATACATCAAAGAATGGAGAAATAGTGTGAGTAAAAATTGGAAGAAATTTTATGGAGCATTATGTCAGAAATAAATGTTGCAAATGTAAATCTGAAACACAGGAGATTGTAGGGAACCAGAGGCTGGGAAACAGAAATGTTGCATACTTTCTTGTATAACCCTTTGGCTGAAGACTGAGTGTGTGGGATCCTCACTCAGGGTAGCTGTCTTCCCTGGGTCAGTAATTCTCCTGAAAAGCCTGCAAGTGAGCAGCAGTGGCTGCATCAAATCTGGAGGGACAAGATGCTTCCTCCCAGTGGGCATCAACCATCTGTTATCTGCTGCATCCATGACCTTGTTTACTGCTCCATTTGGATGCATCCGGAGGTGAAAAAAATCAGTGCTCAGATGTAAGTGGTATTTCCCAGTGAGTGAATAATGGTGACATAATAAGAGTGCCAAGGCTCAGTTTGAGGACATACATTTTTCCCATGTAGAGCAGCATCAGAAAGTAAACTTTATGATCTAAAAAGCTGTTGAAAGTTAGTTTTCACACAGATGATGGAAATTTCCACAGCCCTGGAGATGCTTTTCCCTTGGAGACTAATGTTCCTACTGCACTCACAGTGTGTTTTAATTACATTTCTTCTGCATAAACCCATGTAGCTCAGCACAGTATTCCATCATGATTTTAATGCACACAATAGGCTGTGGAACCAATTTCTCATTTCAAAATTGCTTGCCACAACATAGATATTGAAATTACATCAAAATGTAAGTTCTCAAATATCTCCTACATGATGCAGGATTTCATGTTTTAAAACAATAAAAGGAACATATTTATAAGAATTCAGGTTAATGAACCAATGTTGCTCATAACTCTGAGCCCCTCAATTTGTGTGCTTGATAAATTAATGCATCTTTTTGTTTCCTCTAGAATCAGACATTTCTGAAAGTTTCATACAAACTTTAGTTTTACATTTACTAAGTGTGTACCATTTTTTGTGAAACATAATTATATTTTTGGTTCGTGTACTATGCATATTTCTATGGAACACAGTGATACATTTCAATGGATTCATTTGTATTTTTTCATCTGAAAACTGTGTATTCATCTAAGATGCCCTTTTCTGGACTGGGTCCTTGAATTCTGGGGGTCTGAATTTTTTTTAATTCGTTATGTTTCAAACAGAAGTCCTATGTCTGAGGGGCAGTTCACTAAGATTTTTTTCTCAGTTTCTGGGTTTTCTTTTCATTATGCTGGAGATTTCTTTTGACATGAAGAAACATTTTAATAAGACGCGATCCCAGCTATTGATTCTGGGAAGTAGTTCCCATGCAGTTTGATTCCTGTTCATGAATTCACTACCTACACCGATATCATCAAGATTTTTACCTACTTTATCTTCCAACAGATTTAGTGTTTCATTTTGATATTCAGATCTTTGATCCATTTAGATTTTAGTATAGTGTATTGTGAAACGCATGGGTCTAGTTTTAGTTTTCAGCATATGGAGAAGCCAGTTTTTCCAACACCATTTATTAAAGACTGTCATTCTTCCAGGGAACATGTTTTGCTCCTTTATCAATAAGGTGGTTGAGTGTGTTTGTAGTTGTAGTTCTATCTTCTAATCAATTCCACTGATCCTCATATCTGTTTTTATTCCAGTACCATGTTGATTTCAGTACAGTTGCTTGGTAGTATAACTTCAAGTCATTGTGATACCTCCTGCTTTTCCTTTGCTGCTAAGAATTGTCTTTGTTATTCTAGGTCTCTTCTAGTTCCAGATGAATTTTAGGAGTGATTTCTCTAGATCTATGAGGTACGTTGATGATATTTTTATTGGAATTGCATTGAATCTGTATAACAATTTTGGGAGAATGGCCATTTTTGCAATATTTTTTCTTCCTATCCATGAGTAAGGGATGTCTTTCCATTTTCATAGATTGTCTTCAGTTTCTATTTTCAGTGTATTATAATTTTCCCTGTACAGATCTTTTACTTCTTTCATGAGATTAATTCCTAAGCATTTCATTGTTTTGGATGCTAGTGTGAAGGATTGGCTTCTCTTATTTCTCTCTGTTATTTTGTGACTTTGTTGTTAATGTATAGAAATGCTTTTGATTTTTGAGTATTGATTTTGTGTCTAGGTACGTTGCTGAATTTATTTATTGTATCTAGGAGAGTTTCAATGGAGTTTTGGGAGTCTCTTATGTAGAGTATCATGTCATCTGAAAATAAGGGTAATTTAACTTCCTGTTTTCCAACCTTTATCACTTTAATATTTCTCTCTCTTGTCTAATTTCTCTGGCTAGTATTTCCATTACTCTGTTGCATAGAAGCAGTGATAAGGGACATCCTTGTCTTGTGCCTGATTTTAGGTCAAGGCCTTCAGTTTTTGACCATTGAATATGATTCTGGCTATTGGTTTGTCATAGATGACCTTTATCATATTGAGGTAAAGACCATCTATTCCATTTTTTTTGTCTTTTTCCTTTTTATTGGTACTGGGGATCAAACTCACGATTGCCTGCTTCCAAGGCAGGTGCTTATGCCGTTGAGCTAAACCTCCAGCCCCATTCCAATTTTTTGTAAGGTTCTTACCATGAATCGATGTGGGGCCTTATCAAAAGCTATTTCTGCATCTATAGAAATTATGATGTGATTCTTACTTTTGGCTTTATTGATATGGTGGATTACATTTATTGATTTAATATGTTGAACCATGCTGCATGCCTAGGATGAATCCCACCTGATCATGGTGTATAATCTTCTTGATGATTTGCTGCATTCTGTTTGTCAGTTTTTTATTGAGGATTTTTGCATCTGTGTTCTTTAGGGAGACTGGCCTGTAGCTCTCTTTCTTAGTTGAGTGTTTCTCAGATTTTGGTACTAGAGTAATATTTGCTTCCAGGAAAGACTTAGAAGTATATCTTCCCTTTTGATTTCATTGAAGAGTTTGAGGAGTGTCGGCACTGACTCTTTGTGTTTCTTGTAGAATTCTGTAGTGAATCCGACTGGGCCTGGGCTTTTCTTTGTAGGTAAATACTTAATTACATTTTCAATTTCATTAATAGAAATTGGGTTATTCAGCATTTTTCTATCTTCTTGATCCAGCTTTGGTACTTCATATGTGTCTAGGAATCTCTCCATTTCTTCTGTGTTACCGAATCTGAGAGCAGAGGTTTTCAAAATAGATGTTGATGATCTTCTGTATTTGTAGAGTCTGTAGTGATTTCACCTTTTTCATTCCTTATTGCATGAATTTGAGCTTTTCCCTCCTTTTTTTAAAATAAGCTTGGCAAGAGGCTTATCAAATTTATTTACTCTTTCAAAGAATCAAATCTTTGATTCATTGATTTTTTAATTGTTTTCTTAGTCTCTATTGCATTAATTTCTGCTCTAATTTTTTTTATAATTTCCTAACTTCTTTTGGCTTTGGACTGACTTGCTCTTTTTTTTCTAGATGTTTGAGATGTAGTATTAGGTCGTTTATATGTATTCATTCTGTTTTCCTGAAGTGGGAACTCAGTGTAATAAATTTTCGTCTGAGGACTGCTTTCATTGTATCCCACAGATTCTGATAATTTTTATTTTCATTTGCTTGTAGGTATTGTTTTATTTCTTCTTTAATTTCCCCTGTAACCCACTGATTGCTCCAGAATTTATTATTCAATTTCCATGTGTTTGTGGGAGTTTTTCCATATCTATTATCGTTAATTTCTAGTATCATAATGCTATGATCTGATAATATGCATGGGATATTTGCAACTCTTTTGTATTTATTTAAACACATTCTGTGGATAGTGTATGGTCTGTTTTACAGAATGTCCCATATACTGCTGAGAAAAATGTATATTCTGATGTTCTTGGTGGAACACTTTGTATATGTCTATCAAGTCCATTTGTTCACAGGTGTGATTTAATTCTGTTACTTCTTTGCTGATTTTATGTCTGGTTGATCTATCCCTTGGTGTCAATGATGTGTTAATTTCTCCCGTTATAATTGTGTTACTGTTGTTTTGAGTTTTCATTTTGATTAATACTTGCTTTGTATAACTGGGTGCTCTGCAATTAGGTGCATATATATTTAGGATTGTTATCTCTGCCTCTTGACATTTTCCTTTAACCAGTATGAAATGACCTTCTTTATCTCTTAGGGTCATTCTTGCTTTGAAGTTCACATTGTCTGCAAACATAATAGCTACCCCTGCTTTTCTTTGTGTGTGTTCCTGTTGCATGAAGTATTGTTTTCCATCCTTTGACCTTCAGTCTGTCAGTTTCCTTTTGGTTTAGATGGATTTCTTGTAGAGAGCTTATGTGTTGGGAGCCACCACATTGCCGAGCCGCCGCATATAGCGATCATG
The DNA here is from genome assembly GCF_034190915.1 of Cavia porcellus. Classification (NCBI taxonomy): domain Eukaryota; kingdom Metazoa; phylum Chordata; class Mammalia; order Rodentia; family Caviidae; genus Cavia; species Cavia porcellus. The sequence goes on along the minus strand of NW_026947490.1, from coordinate 26,786,035 downwards.
CGGCCTGTGGTAAAGAGTAAAGCCTGAGTTAGATTACCCCTCCCATCGAGCACGTTAGTTTCCTGCTTACCGCGTAAACAAACCGCTCAATAATATGTTAGCCAATCAGCTTGCCTTGCTTACTTTAATATGATTGGACACTGTATCCGTATATATACTGGTGCCACCCCTGGGGGGAAGTAGAAGCCCGGAAGGAGCCGCGGAGAGCGGACCGGTAGAGGCTTCGGAGCGAAGCACGGAAGGAGCCGCGGGGAGCGGACCAGAGGAGGCTTCGGCTGGGAGTGATCCCAGGGCAGGCTGTACGGAGAGAAAATAAAAGAAAAGGTTGTCCACTGCCAGACTTTGTCGTGTGTCCTTCCTGCCGGCTGGGAGCGACATCGACATTTGGAGGCCCGCACGGGGAACAACTGATCACCCCCGAGACGTGGTAGTGGACAACGTTCCTTGATACAGCACTGCGAGACAGGTGAGCAGGGGATAAACCTGGGCCCTGGGTGGCGCGCACCTACAGGGTTTTTAGACTCCCCTCAGGCTCACGCGTAAGTGGCGGATTTTTGGGCCTCACGCGGTGAGTAACATATTAAATATGGGTAACGTACCGAGTAACGACACCCAGCCCTTGGTACAGGTCCTCCGGAAGCTCTTAAAGTCCAGAGACCTCAAGGTGGGACGCAAAACGCTGGAGAGCTTTTTTGAGGAGATTGATAGTTTCACTCCCTGGTTCTTGCCCACAGGGCACTTAAACCTGCCCTCGTGGGAGAAGTTGGGCAGGGATCTTTCTCTAGTGGAAAGGGAGGGCGGGGCTTCGGTCTTCGCTCGGCCACTGTGGGAAATGATATATGCATGCTTGAAGAGCGAGGGTGGTTGCAGGGAAGGTTCTCAAGAGCTCATTAAAGTGCGTAGGGCATTCGAACAGGCCCAGTCAGGGAGCTCCCGGGAAGGGTCCGTCAAAGGAGACAAAGATATAAAGGAGGAAGACGGGGCTCAGGCCTCGGAGTCGTCTGACTCCGAGAACGAGGAAGGCTTAGACAACGATGAGACCAAGGAGCCTAGATGCCAAGAGGATAGGCCGCTCGATAAGGAGTCGCAGGGTTCTTTCCCAGCATTGCGCCGCGAATTGCGCTCCGCTCAACTTGGTCTGCGAAGGAGTAGAGAGCTCCTGAGCGCCCCCTGGCGCGAGAGGGAGGCGAAGCCTTCCGCCCCACCTTGGGGGCTGTTCCCAGAAGCGATCCCTCGCCACGAGGCGGCCGCGTGGGAGCTCCCTCCCCTTTTGCCAGAACAGGAAGTGATGCACGGGCCCCCATTTTCCGCCCAATCACGGCCGCCGTCTTATGCTCCGCCGCCGGCGGGTCGGTATTTTTACAGGCGGCTTTGGCAGGGGGGACGTTTGTCTCATGAGGTACATCCACCACCTGGGATAGATAGTGGCCCCTACGGGATATTTCCTGTACAAGTAGCTATGGGCCAGGGACGTAATGCATGGGAGCCTTTTGAGATAAAGCAGATTAGAGAACTTAAAAATACAGTTACAACCTTTGGGCCGACTGCGCCTTACACCATTGCCATGCTGGAGAACCTGTCTTCTGGGCCCCTCACCCCCGCGGACTGGATTCAGCTGGCAAAGGCGTGTCTGCCCTCGGGTAGTTACCTGGATTGGCGAGCCTGGTACACAGAGTTCTCTGCCGAGCAGGCTGAGAAAAACGCCGGTCGAGGAAATGGGAGCTGGGGATTTAGCTTAGCGGCATAAGCGCCTGCCTTGTAAGCAGGCAATCGCCAGTTCGATCCCTGGTACCAATAAAAAAAAAAAAAAAAAAAAAAAAAAACAACGAAAAAGATAAAAATAAAAAATAAAAAATAAAAAACAAAAAGGGGGAGTAAGCCAAGGCCTGCCTCCAAAGGCGCGGTTATCTATGGCATGACAATGGATGGGCCCGGATCCGGTAATCAGCTGGAACCGAGGCGCGGTTTGTGTTTTTCTGCAGGAATCGGGACGAGAACCACTGTGGGTACCGGAGAGACTGACACAGGCGACAAAGCCCTCGACTGAAGACCAGACCTGCCCTACCGGAGATCCATCACAGACCAACCAACAAGATGAATAGAAATAGCGGTAGCCCGAAATGGACAAGAAGATCCTCAGGCATATGCATGGCTCGCTCGCCTAGCCTACGACCGAGTCTAGGGGCGGTGAGCTTCCCACACTCCTCCTCTAAAAAATTATGATATAGCAGGGTAGATGAGTCAATGACGGGTAAGAGCATGCCTCCCCAGCATGACTCAACCTAAGACAGGCCCTACCCCATACCGCACGAAAGCCGCTGAATTACTAGGTTCCGCCCGAACCAAATGTCGCCCCGGGGGGATCATGCGGAGCGACATGAGTGTATGCCTGTGTGCATCCAGGTTCCGTCCGGTTCCTTCCTGGCCCTGGAAAAAGGACGAGGGCCTCGGGGCCTCGGCAGACTCGGGGACGGCCGACCCGGGCCGACGCCGAGAGCCCTTGGTGGGCCTCCTATCAGGGCATAGGCCTCTACACTCAATTCAGGACGGGCTGCGATGCGTAGACTTATTTAAAATAAAAAAGGGGGAGATGTTGGGAGCCACCACATTGCCGAGCCGCCGCATATAGCGATCATGCGGCCTGTGGTAAAGAGTAAAGCCTGAGTTAGATTACCCCTCCCATCGAGCACGTTAGTTTCCTGCTTACCGCGTAAACAACCCGCTCAATAATATGTTAGCCAATCAGCTTGCCTTGCTTACTTTAATATGATTGGACGCTGTATCCGTATATATACTGGTGCCACCCCTGGGGGGAAGTAGAAGCCCGGAAGGAGCCGCGGAGAGCGGACCGGTAGAGGCTTCGGAGCGAAGCACGGAAGGAGCCGCGGGGAGCAGACCAGAGGAGGCTTTGGCTGGGAGCGATCCCAGGGCAGGCTGTACGGAGAGAAAATAAAAGAAAAGGTTGTCCACTGCCAGACTTTGTCGTGTGTCCTTCCTGCCGGCCGGGAGCGACATCGACACTTATGATTGGATGTTGTTTTCTGATCCCTTCTGCCAGTCTGTTTCTTTTAATTGGTGCATTGAGACCATTTACATTAATGGTTATAACTGTTCTATATTGGTTTATTGTTGACATGTTATCTTTCTGCTGTTGCATCTTTTCTTTCGGTTCTGTTTAATTGTCTGGTTTGTTTAGTGGTTTTTTTCCTAGATGCATCTAGGCTGTCTTTCAGTATTCTTTGCAGGGTTGGCTTGGTGATCATGAAGTTTTTCAGCTGTTCTTTGTCATGGAAGTATCTTATTTCTCCATCCATTTTGAAGAACACTTTTGCAGGATACATCAGCCTAGGTTGGAAATCATTTTCCTTTAGGATCTGAACTGCTTCACTTCATGCTCTTCTTGACTTCATTGTTTGTGCTGAGAAGTTTGCTGTGATTCTGATAGGTTTTCCTTTATAGATGATCTGTCTTTTATCTGTAACAGCTTTTAATATTCTATTCTTATGTTGGATTTCTGGGATGGTGATTATTATATGTCTGGGTGTAGTTTTAGTTTGGTTATGGCTATTTGGAGTTCTATATGCTTCACTAATCCATATGTCAGTTTTCATTCTCATGTTTGGGAAATTTTCAGCTATTACTTCTCTAAAAAGGCTCTTGATATCATTTGTGTTTTCCATTTCTTTTTCATTTATCCCTATCAATATTATATTGTTTTTCTTTGCATCATCTTGCAGTTGTTGAATTGTTATTGCATGATTCCTTGTGCTTTTTAAAAGATCTTTCCTTTCCTGTTCAGTAACTGCAATCTTGTCTTCAAGATCTCAAATTCTATCTTCACATTCATTGAGGCAGTTTTTAGAACTTTCAATATAATTTCCAATTTCCTGTATATCTCTTTAAATCTGCTTCATGTATTCTGTTTGTTTCTTATATTGTTCATCTAGGGATTCTATATTTTTGTTTTGTTCCTCTAATTGTTTAACTGTGTCTTTTTTAGATGTGTTCAGCATCTCTCTTTACTTTTGTCATTTTTTTACCTGCGAGATTATTTTTAGTTTGAATCCCTTTAAAGCTTCCCAGAGTTGTTTCTTTTCTATGTTGCTATTATTGCAGGTATTTCAGGTATATATGCAGCATATATTTTCCTCTATTTACATAGCTCCTAAGCTTTCTTGGGATGGTCTTGAGGTTTGAGATTGCATTTTGATCTTTCTTTTTGTCATTTTCCTATATTTCCATGTTTCCAGTGTTGTTCCAAGGCTTCTCCTGGGCCTGTTGGAAATCATCTTTTATGCCTTCACCTCTTGGGATTGAATGGAGGTTGCTGAGCATGGTCAAGTCCAGCCCACAAGACCTACTGTGGCACCTCCCATGTCCCATTAAGCTGGTGGGGCACATAACCACTGTGGATGATGGTCCAAAGCTCTCACCAGGCAAGGTCCAATGCTCTGGAACTCCACATGCCCTCAACTCCCCTGCTTGAAGAAAATCACTGGGCATAGTCTTATCAGGTCACAAAACCTCCCACCAAACCTGTCTAGTCTAGGTGGCTGGAAGCTGGGCGGGTCCTTGACCATTGGGGGCGATGATCTTAAACTCTCCTGGGGCTCAGGATGGTGCACAGACACTCTCCTCCAGCCGCCCAGTTCACCATATTGAGAGAGGGTTAACTGGTGTGGCCCAAGCAGGCCCAAAACTTGTAGCACCCAACAAGTGTGGCTGGAAGCTGGGTGGTTCCTTGACCAAAGGGAGTGATCATCTTAAACTCTCCTGGGGTCAGGAGGTGCACAGACACACACCTCTGGCTACCTCATTCTCCGACTGGAAGAAGATCACTGGGGGTGGCCCAGGCAGGCCTGAAACCTGTGGAGCCCAGCCAAGAGTGGCTGGAAGCTGGGCAGTTCCTTGATGACTGGGAATGATGATCTTAAATTCTCCCGGGGTGTGGGATGGTGCACAGACTCTCACCTCCAGCCGCCCAGTTCCCTGAATTATGAGCCTTATTATTTAGTTTTATATAGTGTTTTATTTCTTTTTTAGTTTCATGTATGACTCATTAATTTATCAGGAGGGTGTTATTCTATCTCTAGGTGTTTACGCAGAGTTAATGGTTTCTTTTGCTGATAGTTTCCAGCTTTATCACAGTAAGACCCATAATATGCAAGGTCAAATTTCAATTTCTTTACATTTGCTTAAGCATATTATAAGGGATACCACACAGTATATTTCCGAGAATTTTTGTGTGCAGTTGAGGTAAACATTTACTCTAATGTTGATCATGGAACACTCACTGTACATCTACTATGTCCATTTGTTCACAGGTTTGCTTTAGCTCTGATATTTCTTTGTGGATTTTTTTGTCTAGTTGATCTGAATATTGTGACAGGGGCTGTAGCTGTTTCCCATTACAATGGTTTTAGTGTTTAATCAATTTTCCATGTCCACAATACTTGTTTAATATAATTGTGTGCACTGGTACATATTTATGATTGTTATGTCTTCTTCTTGGAGTTTTCCCTTAAGAAGTATGTAGTGACCTAGTTTGTCTCCTTTGATCCATCTGGTTTGAAATTTACACTGAATGCAAATAAAATAGCTAACCCTGGTTTTGCCTAGTTTTCTGTCCCATGGGTTATTGTTTTCTACCGTTTACTCTGAATCTCTTGATATCTTTTTGAGTTAATATTGTGTCCCATATGCTAAATATTGTTGGATCATGCCTTTTGATCTATCCTGTGAATCTGTTTCTTTTGATGAGTAAATTGAGAACATTTACATTGATGATTATAATTTATATGCATTGGCTTCTCCTTATCCTAATAACTTTTGCCATTGGTTCCATGTCTTTCCCTGCTTTAACTGCTTGCCCTCCCTTGTGGCTTATTTCTCTTGGTTTTCCTTGAATTCTAGTCCTCATCTTTTCTTTGTAAAAATATCTCATTACATTTTGGAGCGCTGTGTTGGTGATCATCATTTATTCTTTGACATGGAAGTATCTTATTTCTCCAGTGAATTAGAAAGATAATTTTTTAAAGTAAATCAATCTTGATTGTAGCTTGTTTTCTTTTAGAACATGGAATATTTTACTGTAAGATCCCTTTGACTTGAGAAATATGGAACACTTGATGAATTTTTCTGTCATTGTTGTGCACTGGCCGTGGTAACCTTCTCTGTTTAGTTTCCCTTTATGACTATGCTGCCAAATGGAATATTACATCTCCTCCCTTATTTCTGATTTTATTTATTTTACTCTACCTCTTTTGTCTTGTTTTCTCTTGCTGAAGAGTTTTATATTTCTTATCTTTCCTAGATCTTTTTTGGTTTTTATTTCATTGTTTAGTTCATGTTTGCATTTCTTATATGGATTTATACAGGTACACAGCACAACTTAATCCTATTTATTTTTGCTACCTTTCTATTCCTCTAATATCTTTGTTTTTAGAACCAAGGATTTAAATCATGACCTTGCACTTTTCAGTAGATGCTTATGCTAATGAGCTAAATCCTTGCCTTCCCTTAATATTTAAGTTAAACTCCTATCCATTTGACAAATAGCTATCTCCTGTCTTACTTTATCTTTTATTTTTCATTTTTTCACATTCTGAGCTTTTCATGTAAGATAAAACAAGCAAATTTAAGTGTACATTTTACTTATGTCATTTAACACTGTGATCTAAAGGTTCATTAATGTTGGTTTATTTGTTTTTTCTTATTTTTAAGACTTTTACTTTAAAAAATAAAACAAAAGAAAAAGAATGAAACAAATCAGAACAAAGCAATGCCAGCAACATAGCACTTCACAAGAAGACAACAGAACATCAACAGTGGATACCATAATGTCTCTTGTTTTCTTGGAAATAGTTGACCAGACCTTCACACAGTATGGAAAATGCAACAAAACAGTATAAAACAGGTCTACAGAATGAAAGCATTACAGGACTTCAAAACCAGATAACAGGAAATAAACAATGGCTAATTTGGTTCATATAGTCAAAAAAGTTGTCCATACCATCACACATAATAAAATGAAATAAAACAGAACAGGATAGAATCAATTGAAACAGAAGTACAAAAGCACTATAAGACTTCAAAGCAAGATGATAGGAAATCAGCAATGGCTACCATAATGTCTCATTTTATTCAGAATAGCTGTTCATACCATCACACATAATAAAATCAAATAGAATAAAACTAAGTAAACAAATGAATGAAAGCATTAAAGACTTCAAAACAATATACTTGGGAACCATGATTGCCATAGTATTATATTATATTCAATAATTGTATTCAAAATATCTGCCCCATCTTCTGGCAGAGTAAAATCTAACAAAACAAGACAGAACAAAGCCAAACCTAAAAAAATTTAGAAACCATAAGAGTTCAAGACTAGACAATAAGTAACTAAAAGTAGATACCATAATTTCTTCCCAGATGTTTTCTTCACTATCACTCTTACATCAGCTATTTTACTTTTGGATCCCATGAACTCCTCCTGTTTCTTATGGTAGGATTCATATGTATGCATTTGTACTGTTTCACCCATGAACATGATCGCCAATTGCATCTATTAACATACAGGAGCCTTGGGATTATTCTGTTTTATTGATGGGTGGCTTTCCCTTGCACGAAAACATCATATTTTTCACATCCATTCTTGCTTTTTTTCTCTATTCCCCAGTCTTATAAAACAATTGTTGGGGCTGGGGATTTAGCTCAGCTGTATAAGCACCTGCCTTGCAAGCAGGTGGTCGTGAGTTCGATCCCTGGTACCGAGAAAAAAAAAAAAAACCAATTGTTTATTCTCCTTTGATTTTTCAGTATATGAATTTCCTGTCCAGTTAAATGTGTTTCTTGTATGCAGTGTATTGATGTATCTTGTTTCTTGATCTACTCTCCCAGTGTTTCTTGTTACCGGAGTCCAACTACATTAATGGTTACAATAAGCATACATTGGTTTGTCTCTTCCATGCCTGTTGTGGACCCTGTGCTTTTTTGCTTCACTCAATTGCCTGTCTTATTTGAGGATCTTCCTCTGCTGCTGTTCTTGGAACTATGGACATCTTTATCTCTCTCTAGCATATCCTCCAACACTCTCTGTAGGTTTGTTTTCATGGTCATGAATTCCTTCAGTTGTTCTTTATCATGAAGGTATCTTAGTTTTCTACCAATTTTGAAACATCATTTTGAATGGTAAATCAATCTAGGTTGGAAGGTATTTTCTTCAAGATTTGAAATGCTTCACTCCAAAGTTTCTTTGGCTTTTTTTTTGTCTTTTTCTTTTTTATCGATACCGGGGATCAAACTCATGATGCCTGCTTGCAAGGCAGGTGCTTGTGCCACTGAGCTAAATCCCCAGCCCCTACTCCAAAGTTTCTTGACCTGATGGTTTTTGTTGATAAGTCTGATGTTATTCTGATAGGTTTCCTATGATAGGGATGTGTTTATTTACTCTAATAATAGTTTTTAATATATGACTCTGGTACTGAATTTCTGGGTCCTTGATTATTATATGTCTGGGTGCAGGTTTACTTTGACTATGGCTAGTTGTAGTGTACATGTCTCACTTATCTGCATGCCAGATCCATTTCCTATGTTTTGGAAGTTTTCTTCTATTACTTCTGTAAATAGCCTTTTAATTTCATTTGTGTTGATTGCTGCTTCTACACCAACACCTGCCACTTTTAAATTATGCCTCTTTGTATCATTTTGCAGCCAATGAGTTGTTATTTCCTGATTCCATGATGCTTTTTAAGAGATCTTTCATTTCATGATTACTAGCTGCAATCCTATCATCAAGAATGAAAGTCTGTCTTCAGTCTCTTTCAAGTGGTTTTGCCAGATTTGGTTTTAAATTTTAATTGCCTGGATTTCTTTTTGAATTGTTTCATGCATTGTAATTCCTCTCTATATTCATTCAGCATTTCCATTATTTTCCTGTGCTCCTCTTTGCTGTCTTTGTCTTCTTTAGACCTGCTGAACAATTCTTTCAGTATATCTGTGATTTGTTCTTTTACCTGAGACATTATTTCTGATTTGACTGCTTTTACAATCTCATGAGTTGTTTTCTTATTTCAGCTATTATCCTCTGAGAGATTTATGATGTGTGACTTCCTCTTTCTTCCATGACTGTATCTCCCAGACTGGTTCTGTATGGGCCAGACATCTGAAATTGCCTTTTGCTTCGTCATGTTGACATTCTCTTGGGTTTCTCCCAGCAAGCTTAGCTGTGTGGCCCCAGGGACTTCCCTTGTTGATTGCCCCTCCACAGCAAAGCATGATGGTACAGGCACCTGGATTACTTTAACCCCAGATTTAGAGGGAGGTATCAGGGCATAAACTGGTTTCTCCAGACTATGGTGCTACACTGGGGCTTTCCTGATGATCCTGGGTTCATGGAGGTGTTGCTGGTTTTCTCAGCTTGTGTTTGGACACTGGGACTCCCATGATGGTGGCAGACACACAAATGTTTAATTGTTTGGTTCCATTGGTTTATGGCTGCTAGAAGGAACTAATGAGCTCTAATTGTGGACTACAGGTTCACCCCTTACTTAGCAGTGTGTCCCTGTTCCTGCTGGCCACCTGCAGGAAAGAACCTTTCAGTAGTGGTACCCTCAGCAGACAGACATGGATCTATCTGGCTCCCTCAGCCCCTGCTGTGCACCTGTAGGAAAGTGTCTTCTGGTCATATCACCTGGCAGGCAGACGCAGGGCATTAATGTCTTGTAATGACTTAAGTTTATCTTTTCTTATGCACAGCAGTTTTCTATGGTGTGTAAATTACCAAAATTATATATCAATGTATCTATTGTATACACATGTAGACTGCTTCCAAGTGATAGGTATATCTAGAATATGTGAAAAAGAAACAATTAGACTGCTGTACTGTAGAAAGCCAAAACCTCCTTTTTACATCAGTGTATAATCAGCCTGCTATTATTCTACCTCTCTTTGCTTGTTCTCTATCTCCCCCAAACTGCTTATTTCTTAGAGGTATGACATTATCTTTTTTCCCTTTAGATATTTAACAACTATTTTGTAAATCATATCAATAGGACAAATTTCACGCAACATAATGTGCTCTACAACATATCAAGATACCATAAGATGAATGAACAACTCAAACATACAGTGATAGAATCTATTGTCCATTTGGTAGAGTCACTTTTTTTTTGGTGTGTGGTCTCTTGAGTTAGTTATATCTTAACATTTGGAAATATGATTTGATGACCTTAATTAGTTAATAAAAGGTTAGTATATGTAGTGTACAGCTTGACATGACCACAGCAGTTGTGACTATAAAAATAATTTTGTCTGCCAGGCAATCCTGACACATTCTAAAACTTTTGTAAAAGCAAAGTCAAAGAGGTAAAAAATTTCTACTTCTGCAGATGTCTGGACTATTTATTTGTTGGCTGATTTTTTTTTCCTCTTAATTTTTAGCAAGTCCGTATAAATTCTCGGGATACCAGATGTGGCATCTGGTTGTGGGGTCTGCTGCCTACTCTTATAGGGTTAGCACTTCTGTCCTTTACTTTGAATCCAGGTGCAAGGATCTTTATGTCTTGCCACTTATCTCACTCTCCTAACTTCAAGTCCCTAAAAGGTCATGTATTGTTCATTCTTCATTTGCTGGTGATTCAATAGGCAGTGTTTTCCAAAATGAAGGGTGAAAGAGTTGCCTGAGGACACACATGGGAAAAAGGAGTGGTGATACCCGAACGAATAATCCTGATACAGAAAGATGATGTAAGTCTATCTCTTAGCAAAACCAAAAGAAACATGAATATCAACCTAAAACAATCAAGTCACATCAAAAAAGACAAAATGTGTTTTAAAAATTGAAAAAGATGCATCCCTCACACAAGTACCACAAATTCAAAGAGTTTTATTGTTAATACCAAATTATAAATTTTCTACAAGAAAAAGTGACATTGTGGAGGAATCACACATTTATATCACCTTGTTCAAGGAAAATTTTCAATATACATTCATGTCACTAAATAATATTTATGCTACAGTATGTTTAGAAGTGACAGTATAAATTTGTGGTGTTTGCTTAGAAAACTTTGCTGACCTTTTCCAGTATAAAGGAAAAATATATAATTTCCCCAATCACAAAAGGATGGGAAATGACATTTCATGCACAAGAAAAACCTGTTCAATGGAAGGATAATACAGAAAAAATTAATTCAAAATTCAATGGGGACAAGAAAAATTGACTTTAGAAATTTTGGCATCAACCTTATTAGAATTTGAATTATGTTCTTTCTGACTGTATTTAAAAATCTAGTCAATCTCTTTCTACCAAAAGCATAATGTATTCTTAAGATGAATATGTGAATCAACTTTTGATATCAAAATAGTTGTTAACTGTACTTTATCTTCCATGTTGTGAATGCCAATTTGTTTGTGTCAGTTGCATTGTGGACTATTTATCACTGCAGGGTATTTACCAGGCATTTTTGTCGCTAGCCACTTGATGTCAGTAATTTTACAACAAGTTGTAAGAAACACATGTGTCCCCAAACAGTGCTAGTTTGCCTGTGGTTTAGAAGGATAGGTAACAATTCCCTTTAGTGTACTCCATTTTCATATCAGTATTTAATTATTACTGTGTTGGAAGCATTGGGTGCCAATCAAAATTGAAAACAAAATGAAGTGTGCATTTTACTTTCTATATGTGTGAAAAATAGTTCTGTTTATGCACCTTAAATTTTGGAAATGAATTTACAGATGAAATACATGTCCACACTCTGAAGAGAAATTTGTCAAAACAGGAAAATTTGCCTTTCTGATGACTAACAAGCCCTGCTTTTAATTTTGTAGGATGGAGGTTGTGTCCATGGCTTCCTCTATGTCCACAATACCTAGTTCTGTGCTGTGAAATTCTCAAGAATCCCAGGAATCCAGTAACTGATAGAGCCACATCTGCTTGGGAGGATGGATATACCATTATCTTTTCAAATCCTGAACTATTTTTATGTGTAATACCCTATATACACCATCATGATATTTGTATTTTTCTTATATGCTTGCAATACGTCACAAGTACTTTCCTTTTTGGACATTTGCATATACATTATCAGTTCTATTTTCATCCTCCCTTCTTCCCTCAATCTGTATCCAATAATTTCCTTCCTGTGTGCATGAGCTGTAAGTCTTTGGTTCTTATCATCTTTTTACTTTGGACAAGCAGAATTTTGTTTTTATAAAATTTATAAAATACTTCAGTTTTCATTATAGGCTTGCCACATCTAATTAAACTATCAAAATATCATTCATAAAATCTTTCAAAGCACAGTATTTTTTGGATTTTCCTCATACCTCATGTTTGTGTTGGTGTCCTGGCAAACTCATCACTATTCATTGCATTGATGTTTACTTCTTCATTCAACCTCATCTTGCTAGACCCATAGATTCCAATATGATTCACCCAATAGTGATAAACTCTTTGACAATCATAGTCACACTTACACCATATATCAAGGTATCCTTTGAAGTAAGACACTTTTTGGATGATTCTGGATTGTAAGATAATTTTGAATGCATATAGAATTACCTGGGGTCTTTCCATCTGTGCTACATCACTTATGAGTACATTTCAAGCCATCACTATCAGCCCTGTTAATTCTAAGTAGATATGCCTTAAGTCTAAACTTCTTGCAGTGATTATACCTTCTTTGCTTATCTTCTGGGTCAGAAACTTGCTTATTTATATCACTGTTATTGAAAGTATAAGAGCAACTGACAATTTTTCTCTTGGTGGTCATGGGCATTCTCATATATACTGCCAAACTGGATGGATGACAACCATGCCTTTGTGGCCATCTATAAGCATCATGCTGACCTGTGATCTCCTATTTTTGACCCTCATGTTCTGCACCAGCCTCTACATGGTGAGTCCCCTCTACAGACACCACAGGAGGGCCAAGTATGAGCATAGACCCTCTTCCCAGACACCTGCAGAAATCAAAGCAACTCAAAACATTGTTTTGCTGGTGAGTTGCTTTGCTTTCTTCTGTTGCTCAAATAAATTACTTTTCCACCTTTTATTTTTTGTCTGCATGCAAGAAAATTCTTGTTTTAGAGGCAATTATTGCAGTATTATTGTCATCTTATCCAACCATCAGTCCTTTTTGTTTGATGAAAAACAGTAAATTATTTTCCATATTTTTCTGTTTTACAGTGATGAGATTTATCTGCCCTTGCACTCTTTTTAATAGCTAAGTTGGTTTCACACATATTTTATGTTTTGCAACAGAGGAATGTCTCCTGTGATTCTTATAAGATGAAAACATGTGGCACTGGAACATGGCTGTGTTTTGAAATCTGGTATAGAAAAAATATAAGAAACACCCAGAATTGACCTTACTTTAAACAAATGTAAAAACATACTATATGATTTCTTAAATGTTGAACCATAATATTTTTAGAAAAATAAATTTTTCTGCTTTGTATTAACATTAGTTTATCCGAGTTTTTCTTCTCTCAAGGAATGACATCATTCAAAAGTCTCTTCAGGAATTATGTTATGGTTGTATTAAACTTCAGGGGACTAAGTAATTATATTTGTGCATTTCACAAAATACACTGCTTATCGTATATTGCACACAATATTTTGAACATTGTATATAAATCTGTACCTTAAAAAATACAGAATAATGGCAGAAAATGGTATAGGATGCTTAGGTACTGCAAAAGTAAATATAAATATATATAATATATATATATACATATGATATATATGTAACTTTATATGATCTCTATATAATATATATAATTTCTTATAAATAGTTGTCTATATCTTCATGCAATGAATTGATACAAAAATAGTATAAATCTGATCAAAGCATAATAATGAAGCATTACAGGCCTTTAAAATCAAACAATAGAAAAATCAGATTGGACCCCTGAGCTGAGCCTGCATGCCTCGGCCCCCTCCCATCATTGCCAGCCAGAGGATGACAGGAGCACTCCAATCCAGCAGAGGGCAACCTCTGTGCTTCACCTTGGCTCTGGCCACTGAGCCAAGCCTGAGTAGGTCTGCCCCCTCCCACCTCCACAGGTTAGAGGATCAAATCTATGCTCCACACTGGCCCAGGTCAGGCTGCTGAGCCGAGCCTGCCTGCCTCCCACTGCCTAGGGCCAGCGAACAATCACCATGTTTCACCTCAGTTCATGCAGTTGATCTGTGCCTGTGCCTCTTGGTGCCCTACCACCACTAACCGCCAAAGGGGAACTGTCAGACTCCACCTAAGCTCCAGCCACTAAGTCAGTCTGGGACCCAATAATCTCCTCCTGTGCGCTGAACCAGAGGACCACCGCACCCACCCTGACTTGGCCTGCTGCCCTTGGTTACTTTCTATTTCTTAGACCCAGCACCAATGTGAATGATTGGCTCTCACCCTCTCTCCCAAAAGCTTGAGCTACGTCCACGTTTGATGGGAGACTTGGTGGCCTCTTGCCCATACAGAGGAATCCAGCAGGTTCTGGTCACTATGTACCCCACAATCAGGCAGACAGTAACCACACAGTAGGACCCTAGAAGATACACTGCCAACAGTTGTGACTATTGGGATTAAATAACAAGATATTGGCCCAGAAGCTGAAAAAGACAAAATGAAAAAATTAAAATTCATTCTCAAACATCTAGCCCATCAGGTTCAAGAACAGGTCACAGCAAAATACAGGATTCAAAAGTCACACACCAGAAATCTCTGAAAAGATAGCAAATGAAGTAGAGAAACAAACCTGTGAGGCTACAGAGGAAATCAAATTAGAAGTAATGTCTTATGTAAAGACAGAAATAACAACCTTAGTGAAGGATTTGCTCAGTACAGCTAGGGAAGAAATAAATTAAAAAATACAGAAGCATGGGAAATTGATTGAAACATTCTATGAACAATGTATAAAGCAAGCAGAATCCATGAAACAAATTCAAGGAGATATGCAAGAAACAAAAAATTCTACTGAAAGCTGGAAAAACGATTTAAATGAAACTGAAGGTAGAATTTTGGACCTTGAGGACAAGATCATAGATAGTGATTATGAAAGGATAGAACTTATGACACAACAAAGCAGCAGGAAATGACAGTCCAGAAGTTTCAAGATGATGCCAAGAGAAGCAGTGTACTACTAATAGGCATCAGTGAGGATGCAGGAGAAAACCTAAAGGACATAACTAAGATATTGAAAGAAATAATAGCAAAAAATTTCCCAAACATGGGAAAAATTCTGATATACAAATAAGTAAGGCATATAGAAAGCCAAATAGTCATAACCCACATAAATCTACACCCATATATATAATAATTAAGATCCCAGACATACAGCATAAAAACAGAATACTAATAGCTGTTAGAGAAAGGACACAACTCACCTCTCAATGAAAGCCTAGTAGAATCATGGCATATTTCTCAGCATAAACCTTCAGGATAAGATGAGCTTCAAGTGAAGTATTTCAAGCCCTAAAAAAATCTTTCAATCCAGATAGGCTGTACCCAGCAAAACTGTCTTACAAATTTAATGGAGAAACAATGCTTATATGATAAGGAACAACTGAAGAATCCAATGTCTACCAAACCAGTCCTAGAAAGAGTATTGAAAGACATGCTAGAAAGAGATAAAAAGACTATAATCTCCAGGACAACAACAGAAATAAAACCACAAGGCTAGACAAGAAATTATACAAGACAGCAAAGTGGGAAAACAACAGTGAGAACAATATGGCAAAGTCAAGCCAGTACATATCAGTAATATCCATAAACGTAAATGGGCTCAATTCACCTGTCAAAAGAAACAGGTTAATAGAATGAATCAAAAAACATGACTCTTGTTTATTTTCTTGACCAGCCTGGTGGTTTTTTCCTTTGTTGTTCTGGAGATTGTAATTTTTATGCCATGCTTCTGTATATTTTTAAATCTATTTCTTCTCTAGCTATGTTGAGCAACTTATTTACTAAGGTTGTTATTTCTGACTTTATGTGTACTTGCTCCTAATGGACTAGATGTTTGAGATTGCATTTTGCCTTTTGATTTTGTCATTTTCAACTTGTGCATAAATATTTGGTCTTTCAATCCCAATAGTCTCAACTGTCAGTAATGTGAGTTTTAGCATCCTACTCTGTGACTGATGTTTGTCCAATTGCTGGGTACCACAATATAGAGGAGAGCCAGTCACCTGAATTCTTCCTACAGGGCCTGTTGGGTAAGTCCTATATTCTTTCTGGGATAACTAGCCTAGAAGTACTGATGTAAGTCAACTCTTAGTTCCTAATGTTGCTATGTCTTCAGGTTGTCACAGGTCATCAGCTCTTGCTATCTATAGTGTTTGTGTCAGCTGATGGCCTGCTGTGTCACTAGGGGTCACAAAGTCTCGTTTAATTTTCTCCAAGTTGGCAGAGGCCTTATTGGCCACCCCTCAATCTGTCTGATATTCTCTGTATGGAGGGGGGATTATCTACTCTCTTGTCAGGCTCATCAAGGTCTGATAGTTGAAAGGAGTTTAACTTCTGCTCCAACTTACCCACTGCAGCCTTCTATTTTAGGGGCATACTCACCACAGTGACTGGAGCCTGCTGAGGTCTTCTGTTTGGGTAAGGTGTTCCTGAGACACCCATCCAGCCAGCACTGTAATTCAATGTAGTTCAAGGTTCTGGGAGAAGGGGTTGGATCCAAAGATCCACTACATTACTAGGTCCAGGAGGTGGTTGTGTTGCCCAAGGGACAGGACTGTGGTGGGAGTCTGAGTCAACCCAGGCCTTCTAGGATGGCCCACGTGTTCCTATGGAGGGGCAGGCAAAGTGATGGCAGCCCCAGGTGGCTAGGTCATGCCAGGGCATCTCAGGTATTCACAGAAGAGGGGCAGGACCAGTGGCGGCAGTCTGAGGTGACCCAAGCCTGCCAGGCAGGCCCATGTGTTCCAACAGAGAGGTGGGCCCAAGAGTTGCAGTCCCAGGAGGGAAACCAGCAACAGGAAAAAAAACACGGCAAAGTCCAGCCAGTATGTATCAGTGATATCCATAAATCTAAATGGGCTCAATTCACCTATTAAAAGAAATGAGTTGACAGAATGGATCAAGAAATGAACCCATGATGTGCTGCACAAAAGATAAATATCTGACTCAGAAGGAAAGTCATAGATTAAAAGTCAAAGTATAGAAAACAGTATTCCACACAACAGGAACCAAGATAAAAGCAGAAGTAACTATTCTATTTGCAAACAATGTGAACTGCAAACATAAAATGATTAAAGTAACTACATACTCATTAGGAATGAGTCCAAGAGGAAGAACTAACAATTATAAATAAATATGCCCCAAATACAGGAGCACCCAACTATTTAAGACAGATACTAGTGGGCATGAAAAACCAAATGCACAAGAACACAATTATAATAGGGGACTTCAACACCTCATTGTCACAAAGAGATAGATCAACTAGATGAAAAATCCATAAAGAAATAACAGAACTTAATCATGCCTGTGAACAATTGGACTAAGTAGATATTTACAGAGTGTTCCACTTGACCATATCAGAATACACATTCTTCTCATCTGTGCATGGGACATTCTCCAAAATAGACCATATATTATCCCATAAAACAATCTTAAGCAGTGGCAAAGACATTGAAATTATCCAATGCATAATATCTGACCATGGCACAATGAAATTGGAAATTGGTGGCCAAAGAAATTGTACAATCTGCATAAATACATGGAAATTAAGTAACAGCATTTTGACTACAGATAAAATTAAAGAAAACAAAGCAATAGCTATAATTCAATAAAAATGTGTAAAAAACATACTGTAATCTGTGGGATTCAATGAAAGCAGTCATAAGAGGGAAATACATAGCAATAATTTTCATATCAAGAAAGCAGAATGAGCACAAATAAACAACCTAATGCTTCAATTCATTCTTATAGAAAAAGACGAGGAAGTTAAACAAAATGCTCACAGAAGAGATGAAATGGTAAAGATTAGAGCAGTAGTCAATGAAATTGAACTAAAAAAATAAAGAATTAATGAATCAAAAAGCTGGTTTTTTGAGAGAATAAACAAAATTTATAAACTTTCAAGCTAATCGTATAAAGTAAAAATGCAAATTGACATAATAAGGACTGAAAAGGAGGAAATTATGACAGATCCTATGAATTTAAAAGACCATGAATATCTGCTTTGAAAATCTCTATTCATGTAGAGTGGAAAACACAGAGGAAATGGACAGATTTCTAGAAACATATGAACTACCAAAGCTCAACCAAGAAGATATAGCAAATTTGAATAACCCTATATCAACTATTGATACTGAAAACATAATTAAAACCTTACCAAAAAAGAAAAGCTCAGGTTATGATAGATTCATGGCTGAAATCTACAAGAAATTTAGAGAAGACATCATGTCAATCTTCCATAAACTCTTCAATGAAATTGAAAAGGAAGCAATCCTCTCTAAATGATACGTGGAGGCAAGTATTACTCTGATACAAAAACCAGAGAAAAACCCAAACAGAAAGGAGAACTATAGACCAATCTCACTAATGAACATTGATTCAAAGATTCTCAATAAAATATTGGCAAATAGAATGCAGCAAATCATCAAGGAGATTATACATCACAATCAAGTGGAATTTATCTCAGGAATTCAGGGATGGTTTAACATAAGCAAGTCAATAAATGTAATATACCTCATCAATAGAGCCAGAAATAAAAACCAAATGATCATCTCAGTAGATGCAGGAAAAGCATTTGATAAAGTCCAACACAAGATCATGAGAAAAACAAACCTTCAGAAATTCAGAATACATGGTGTCTACCTCAATCTTGTGAAGGCCATCTATGACAAACCTACAGCCAACATTATACTAAATGGACAAAAACTGAAAACTTTCACTTTAAAATCAGGAACAAGACAATGATGTCCACTATTACTGCTCCTAGTCAATATAGTTCTGGAAATACTAGCCAGAGTAGTCAGACAAAAGAGAGCAATAAAAGGAATAAAGATGGGGAAGGAAGAAGTTAAATTATCATTATTTGCAGATGATATGATACTCTATATAGAAGACCCAAAAAATCTCCATTAAAAGACTACCTGAGGTAATAAACAAAGTCACCAGTGTAGCTATATACAACCATGCTCAAAATTCAATAGTACTCCTGTATACAAACAAAAACTCACTGAAAAACAAATTATGGAAACATCGCCCTTCACAATAGCATCTAAAAAAATGAAATACTTAGGAATCAAGCTAACTAACAATGCAAAAGACCTATATGTTTAAAATTATGCTGTACTAAAAAAGGAAAGAAGATATTAGAAAATGGAAGGATATTCCTGCTCTTGACTAGGAAGAACCAACATTGTGAAAGTGGTCATACTCCCAAAAGGCTTATACAGATTTAATGCAATCCCAATGAAAAGACCATTAGCATACCTCAACAGATCTAGAGAAAACACTCCTAAAATTCATTTGAAAACAGAAAAAAACCAGAATAGCAAAGGCAATTCTGGAGAACAAAGGTAAGACATGAGGCATCTCAATTTCTGACTTGAAACCATACTACAAAGTGACAGCGATAAAGTCAGCATGGAACTGGGGAGGAAATATATCTGAGGATCAACGGAACAGGTTATATGATGCAAACACAAGTACAAAGACACTCAGCCACCTATATTTGACAAAGGGGCTAAAGTTGTTCACAGGAAGAATGATAGCTTCTTTAATAAATGGTGTTGGAAAAATTGGCTCTCCACGTGCTAAAGACTGAAACAAAATCAGTGCCTGCCACCATGTACAAAACTAAAGTCTAAATGTATCAAAGACTTAAATATTAAAACAGAAACACTAAATCAACTGGAAGACAAGGTAGGTAGAAGTCTTGGAGACATAGGGATAGGCATAGAATTCATGAATAAATGCAAACTGCACAGAAAATACTTCAAAGAATCAACAACTGGGATCTCATATTATTGATAAGTTTCTGCACTTCAAAAGAAATCCTCAGCAGGGTGAAAAGGAAACCCACAGAATGGGAAAGATTTTAGCCAGCAATCCCTCAGACAAAGTACTTAAATCCAGAACATATAAAGAATTGAAAAACATCAAGCCCCCAAGATCAAAGACCCTCTCCAAATATGAGCATCTGAGATGAACACACATTTCGCAGATGAAGATACACAAATAGCAAATAAATATATGAAGAAATGTTCACCATCATTGGTCATTCAAGAAATGCAAATTAAAACAGAAATGAGATTTCATCTCACTCCTGAAAGAATAGCAGCCATCAAGAAATCAACTGATAACAAATGTTGGAAAGGCTGCAGGAAAAAAAGAATATGGATCCATTGTTGGTGGGAGTATAAACTGGTGCAACCACTATGGAAATCAGTATGGAGATTTCTCAGAAGACTAGGATTGGAAGTTCCATTCAACCCAGCTATTCCCCTACTGGGTATTTTCCCAGAAAAACTGTAAAGGCCATATCACAGTGATATATCTGCACTCATGTTCATAGCAATACAATTTGTAATAGCTAAATCTTGGAAACAACCAACACTCCCATCAACTGCAGAGTAGATAAAAATGTGGTATTTTTATACAATGAAATATTACTCAGCAAAAAATTACATCATTTTGAGGCCTTCCTAGGCAAATGGAGACAACTTGAGTCTATCCTCATTAGTGAAATAAATAAGAATCATACTTATAAGTATCCCACTGTGTTTCTATTGTAAAAAGTAATAAGAAATGTAGGAATAACAAAACTTAAAATGTGTAATTATTATTGTAAAAACAGGAGGAAAGGAAAGTGTTCTAAAGCACATAAATACATGCTTAGTGTGTAGGATTGATAACCTTATTACTAAGATATTATTGGAGGGTTGAATAGAACAGTTTGCAGTCCTCCTATTCGTATGTCTACTTGGTAGGCTTTACTTTTGTAACTTGAAGAAGAATTTTTAAGGAGACAGAATGTAATTAACAACTAGTGATTTCTTACTGTTTATTTTTTGAAATTCAAAAATTTCAAAATATCTACCCTTTTTCAGTTTTGTTTTTTTCATTAAGTAAAAATAAATAAATAAAATAAAAAAGAAACAGGACTCCACAATTTGCTGTATAAAAGAAACTCATAGACTGAGAGTCAAATGATGGAAAACAGTATTCCATGCAATAGGAACCCAGAAAAAGCAAGAGTAACTATTCTGTTTGCAGACAAAGTGAACTTGAAACTTGAAATGATTAAAAGAGATAAAGCAGGCCACTACATACTTATAACAGGAAAACTGGAAGAAGAACTACTGGCAATTATAAATACATATGCACCAAATACAGGAGCATGCAACTATATAAGACAAACAGTATTGGATATGAAAAACCAAATACACAAGAACACAATTGTAATAGGATACTTTAACACAACTGTCACAAAGATAAATCAACTAGACAAAAAATCAGCAAGGAAATAACCAAACAGAATCATACCTGTGAAAAAATGGACTTAGTGGATGCCTACAGAGTGTTCCACCAAACCACATCAGAATATATATTCTTCTCAGCTACACAACAGACAGCTGAGACATTCTCCAAAATAGATCATATATTAACTCACAAAACATTCTTAAGTTAATGCAATGGGAGTGAAATTATCCCATGCATAATATCTGACCATAATGCATTAAAATTGGAAATCAATGGCAAAAAACTGCAAACCTGCACAAATACATGTAAGTTAAATAACAACTTTCTAAACAACCAGTAGGTTGTAGATGAAATAAAAAAAGAAGTAAAACAATATTTACAATACAATGAAATGGCAGACACAACATATTGTAACCTAAGGGACACAATGAAAGCAGTTCTAACAGGAAAATATATAGCAATAAATAGTCATATCAAGAAAATGGAATGAGCATAACTAAATAACCTAATGCTTCATCTCAAGCTTCTAGAAATGGAAAAACAAGTCAAACCCAAAGTTCATAGAAGAGAGGAAATTGTAAAGATTAGAGCAGAAATTAATGCGATTGGAACAAGAAAAATACAAAGAACTAACAAATCAAAGGCTGGTATTTTGAGAGAATAAACAAATTTGATAAACCTCTAGCTAACCTTATAAAAAAAAGAAAGAAAACCTCAAATCCATGCAATATGTACTGAAA
Organism: Cavia porcellus; assembly: GCF_034190915.1. Taxonomy (NCBI): domain Eukaryota; kingdom Metazoa; phylum Chordata; class Mammalia; order Rodentia; family Caviidae; genus Cavia; species Cavia porcellus. The sequence goes on along the minus strand of NW_026947490.1, from coordinate 26,763,861 downwards.
GAGGGAAATTACTGCAGATCTCATGGAACTTCAAAAATTGATGAACACCTACTTTGAAAATCTCTACTCAGGGTAGAAAACACAGAGGAAATAGACAGATTTCTAGAAACATACAAACTACCAAAGCTGAATCAAGAAGATGTAACAATTTTGAATAACCCAATATCAGCTACTAAAATTGAAAACATGATTAAAAACCTACCAACAGAGAAAAGCCAAGGTCCTGATGGATTCACAGCTGAATTCTATAAGAAATTTAGAGAAGATTTAATGCCAATATTCCTTAAACTCTTCAATGAAATTGAAAGAGGAGCATTCCTTTCTAAATCATTTTTGGAGACAAGTATCACTCTGATACCAAAACCAGAGAAATACCCAACCAAAAAGGAGAATTATAGACCCATTTCACTAATTAACATCAATGCAAAGATTCTCAATAATATATTAGCAAATAGAATGCAGCAAATCATTGAAAAGATTATACACCATGACAAAGTGGGACTTACTCCAGGAATACAGGGATGGTTCAATATATGCAAATAAATAACTGTAATACACCACACCAACAGAGCGAGCAATAAAAAAAAAATCACACGATCATCTCAATAGATACAGAAAAAGCCTTTGATGAAGCCCACTACCTGTTCATAATAAAACCCCACCAAAACCCGTAATAGACAATATATACATCAATCTCATAAAGGCCTTTTATGACGAATCAATAGCCAACATTATATTAAATGTGAAAAAACTGAAAACCTTCATTCTAAAATGAGAAGCAAGACAAGAATGTCCACTATCACCACTCCTATTCCATATAGTTGTAGAAATATTAGCCAGAGCAATCAGACGAGAGGAAGAAATAAAAGGAATAAAAATAGCAAAAGAAGAAGTTGAATTGTCTTTAGTTGAAGATGACATGATACTGGGGATAGAAGATGCCAAAAGTTCAATTAGAAGCCACCTGGAGGTAATAAATTCAGCAGCATAGCTGGATACAAAGTCAACACTCAAAAATCAATAGCATTCCTGTACACTAACAAAAAACTCCATAAGAAAAAAATTATGGAACTATCCTTTGACAATAGCATGTAAAAAAATGAAATTCTTAGGAATCAACCTAACTAAGAATGTAAAAGACCTATATACTGAAAGTTGTGCTACACTAAAAAACAAGATTGTGGAGGACATTAGAAAATGGAAATTTATTCCTAGCTCCTGGTTAGGAAGAATCAACATCGTGAAAATGTCCATAATCCCAAAACTGTTATACAGATACAGTGCAATCCCAATCAAAATGCCATTAAAATATCTTAGGGATCTGGAGAAAGTATTCCTAAAATTCATTTGGAAACAGAAAAATCCTAGAATTGCAAAAGTGATTCAGGCCAACAAAGAAAAGACTGGAGACATCGCAATTCATGACTTGAAAATATACTACAAAGCCATGGTAATATAATCAGCATGGTAATGGCAAAAAAAGGCCTGAAGATGAATGGAACAGATTAGAAGTTACAAAAACTACTGGAAAGACACTCAGCCACCTTATAGTTGACAAAGGGGCCAAATATGTTCACTGGGAAAAAGATAGCCTCTTTAATAAAAATTGTTGGAAAAATTGGCTTTCCACATGCAGAAGACTGAAAATAGACCCATGTCTATCACTATACACTAAACTAAAGTCAAAATATCTCAAGGATCTAAACATTAAAACAGAAACACTAAATCTACTGGAGGGCAAGGTAGGTAGAAATCTTGGAGACATAGGGGTAGGCAGAGAATTCATGAATTAAATGTCAACAGCATGGGAAATACAAAAATCAACAACTGGGACCTCATAGTACTAAAAGGTTTCTGCACTTCAAAAGAAATCACCAACCAAGTGCAAAGAAAACCCACAGAATGGGAAATAATTTTAGCAAACAATCTCTCAGACAAAGAACTTATATCCAAAACATAAACAACTGAAAAACATCAAACCCCCCAAATTCAAAGATCTCCAAAAATGGGCATCAGAGATGAACACACGGTTCACAGATGAAAATATACAAATGGAAAATAAATAAATGAAGAAATGTTCATCATTGCTGGTCATTCAAGAAATGTAAATTAAAACAGCACTGAGATTACATCTCACTTTGGAACGAATGTCTGCTATTAAGAAAACAAATGATAATAAATTTTGGCAAGGGTGCGGGGAAAAAGGAACACTTCTCCACTGTTGGTGGGAGTGCAGACTGTGCAACTACTGTGGAAATCAGATGAAGATTCCTCAAAAATCTAGTTTTGGAGGTCCCATTCAATCCAGCTATTTCCCTCCCTGGTAGCTTCCCAGAAAAACTGAAAATGTCCTATCATAGTGATACATGTGTGCCCATGTTCATAGTAGCACAATTTATGATAAGTAAATCTTGGAAACAAACAAAATATCTGTCAAATGCAGAGTGCATGAAAAAAAATGTGGTGTTTCTATACAATGGATTACTGCTCAGCTATACAGAAGGATGGTCTTGAGGCCATTATAGGTAAATGGAGGAAACTTTAGAATATCTTCATTAGTGAAATATACAAGACTCACATTAGCAAATATCACATTGTCTCTCTAGTGTATAAGATAATAAGAACTTACAAAATAATGGGATTCAAAAAGTGTAATACATACTGTGAAAGTGAAAGGGAAGGAAAGTGCTCTCAAGGGTATAATGGTACGTATAGTATGCAAGATAGATAACCATATTACTGAATTTATGTTGGATTACTCAACAGAAGAGTTTTCACTATCAATGTTTGAGTGTCTAGCCACTTTTTGTGCTTTGACTTGTGACTTTGGCAGTATTTATTTTAAAGGCAACAGTGGGTAATGTATCAACTAGCGATTTTTATGATGTTAGTTTTTTTTTTTTTTTTTAGTTCGGCATCATTCTATCTTTTTTCTTTTTTTCTATTTTTTAAAATTTTCTTTTCTTGTTATCAAAAATATACAACAATATCCAATATAACAACCATTGTAAATTTCTTTCAATGTAGGTTTTGAAAACCTACATTGTTGTGTTGGGTTTGTTGTTGTCAACCTCTTTTGTTTTTTGTTTCATTTCTTACTTTTTGTTTTAAGGAAAAAAGTAAAAACAATTTTAAAGAGCTTCACTTAGAATAAAATATAGATTTTGTCCTCTAAAAAATAGGAAAATCAGCAATGACTACCATAATGTCTCTGATTTTCTAAAATAGCTGTCCATCACATACTTTCTTTCACACTGTGGTTGTTGTAGTCTACATATGGTAACAAATTCGTGGGCTTTGATAACAGCTATTGGGAAAAAACTAGGGAAGTTGTGGAATAAAGGTAAACTTTATGTGATTTTGTGACAGAGATGACTTATCACAACATTGAAAAACTATACATTATTCAGCATAATGTAGATAATATTTTGTGAACTATTATACAAGTGAAATGAATGTCAATAAATGGAGGCAGTTGACAAATCCCAACAGAGTATATAGATTTAAATCAATTTTCATGAAAATACCTTAAACACTCTTCACAGATGTTAAAAAAATATTCCAAAAATTCTAATGAGAAGCATTAAAATCATGTATTCTAGGTCATGTAACTAATATCTTGTGCTTGAAAACAAAAATATTGGTCTGGAAATCAAATAAAAATGTTAAGTGAAAAAAACATCTTTCCAGATTCTGAAACAACTCTGGCACCTCCCACTATTTGTTTTAAAAGTGGACTCCAATCGTCTGCTGCTTTAAGATTGTCTTGTGATACCCACTCTTGGAGAAACTAGGCATGCTTGTGTGGAAGAGTGAAACTAGACCCACATGTATCACATTACTAAAATTAAGGATCTAAATCCTTAAAACTTTAACATGAACAACTTGAAGATGTAGGCATGGGCAAACGTATGTGAACAGAAGCCAAATTTCAGAAGAAATAAAGCAAGAAGCTGAAAATGTGGTTATTTCAAGGTAAACATTTTACATAAAAAAACCCAAAAGAAAACAAAATAAAATATACAAACAGGAGACTAAAGAGATACAGAAAAGTGGGAAATTGTCAACTACTTCCAAAACAGAGTAATTTTTCCAGTGTATGAAGAATTCAAACATTAGATTTCCCCAAATTACAAACAACACCCAAAAAAGCAATTGTAATAAATAGACATTTGTCAAAATAGAAATCAAATGGCTAACAGGTGCACAAAAATGCCCAGCATCTTTGTCTGGGAGAAACAAGAAAATCAATAACACTGAGATACCATTGTATTTCAGAAAAAATTATGTTGTCAAGAAATGAAAAAGAACAAACACCAACAATGATTTGGGGGAACCTCAATCTGTTGATGTAGTTTATGAGATTATGAACTATTACAACATTTATGAAAATCAATGAAAGCAAGCAAAGCTGTACAAAATGAAAATTACAATACTCTGAAAAAAAGAAATTAAAGAGCATATTGGAAAATAAAAAGATATGCCTTGCACATGATTAGGAAGAACCGATATAGTGAAAATGGCCACACTCCCAAAACTACTATACAAATTTAATGCAATCTCAATCAAAATAACATTTACATGTCTCACAGAACTACCGAAATCACCCTTAAAATTCATTTGGAACCAGAAGAAACCTAAAATAGCAAAAGCAATTCCAAGCAACAAAGATAAGTCAGGGGGCATTAGAGTGCCTGCCTTGGAATTATAATGGATACTGTGAAAATATTAGCATGATACTTGAAAAACCTAACAAAAAACTCCAAAACAAAACAAAAACAAACATCACCTACAACACAAAAAGACAATTCATAGAAGGGAAATTTTTTGGCTAATTGACCTCAAAAGACTTGTATTTCAAACATATAAAAATTAAAAATACACGCCTCTCAATTTAAAAAACCAGTTGAAAAATGAGTATCTGAAATGAATACACACTTCCCAGAGAAAATACATATGTCAGGTAAATATATTTCAAAAAGTTAAATATTACTGGTCACTTGAGAGAGACAAATTAAAAGAAAGCAGACATTTCATCTCACACAAGAAAAAATGGCTATCATCAAGAAATCATCCAATAACAAATGCTGCTGAGGCTGGGAGGAAAAAGAACCCTTCTCCACTCTTTGTGGAAGTATACACTAGTGCAACCCTTGTGAAAAGTGGTGTGCAGATTCCTAAAAAATTAGGTTTTGAAGTCTTATTTGACCCAGCTATTCTCCTTCTGGGAAGAATTCCAAGAAGAATTAAAATCATACCACAGAAGGATATGTGCACCCATGTTTGTATCAGCTCAGTTTACAATAGCTGAAATTTGGAATCAGCTCAAATCCCCATAAACTGATAAAAAATGTGGTATTTTTATACAATGGAATACTAATCAGTCATAAAAAAGAATCAGCTTGTAACTTTTATAGGCAAATGGATATGACTTCAGACCATAATCATATGGTCTGATGAATCATACTCACACGTGTATACATCATATTGTCTGCCTAGTGTGAGAAGCTGAAAGACTGAATATGATTTAATGGGAAGGAATATTTGAAAAGAAAAGAGAAACTGGGGTAAGGTAAAGGAGAAAAAAAGGAATAAAAAGGAAAAAAATTTATATACAAGACAGTTAAGAGAGTTATACTACTAGTTTCTATTAGTTCAGTAAAAAGAAAGTGTTGTGCTAATTTTGTTTGGACAATTTTTCTTTTTTAAAAAATTAAAAAATAAAAAAGGACATTAAGATAAAAGAGGACATAACAAGATAGCAACACAGGTCAGAACAGAACAATTTATGCAACATAGTTTTTCACTACAAGATAACCCAACATAACAGTAGTTACCGTAGTGGCTCTTTCCTTGAAATATTTGAGTATAACTTTGTATAGTATAGCATCAAACTCTTCAAGACAGTGTAAAACAATTCAAGAGAATGAAAGTATTACAGGGAAGTTAAACCAACTAACAGAAAACAAATGACGCTTTCTATATTCATCTCCTTATCTATAAAAAGTTTTGTTTATACTATCACATATAATAAAATCCAATAAGATACAAGATGATAAAACCAGTGGAGACAGAAGAACAAAAGCTTGATGGAACTTCAAAACAAGATGAATTAAATCAGCGCTAGTTATTATAATGTCTTTTCTTCAAAATAGCTGTTCATACCATCACAAACAATACAATCAAACAACCCAGAAAAAAAGTTTGTGAATGAAAATATTATAAGGCTTCAAATCAATATAATGGGGAATTATGATTACCACATTCATTTATTCTTATCATTTCTTACGCTAGGGAAACTATTCAGTATTTAAACACCTGAGTTGATTTATTTCACTTATGAGTATGATCCTAAGCTGTGCCCATTTATTTATAAATATCTCAATGTGATAATTCTTTATAGCTGAGTAGTACTCCATTGTATAAAAATACCACAAATTTTTTTATTCATTCTTCAGTTGATTGACACTTAGGTTGTTTCCAAGATCTGGAAATTACAAATTGTGCTATTATAAACATGGGTGCACATATATCACTGTGGTATGATGCTTTCAGTTCTTCTGGGAATATGCCTAGAAGTGGAATAGCTGGGTCAAATGGGGCTTCCAATTCGAGCATTCTGAGAAATCTCCAGACTCACCTCCACAATGTTTGCACAAGTCTACACTCCCACCAACAGTGCAAGAGAGTTCCTTTTTCCCCACAGCCTCTCCAGCATTTGTTGCTGGTGGTTTTCTTGACCTTGGCAATTCTTTCAGGAGTGAGATGAAATCTCAGTGTGGTTTTAATTTGCATTTCTCTAATGAGTAATGGTGATGAACGTTTTTTCATGTATTTATTTGCCATTTGTATTTCTTCATCTGAGAATTGTGTATTCATCTCAGATGCCCATTTTTGGATTGGATCTTTGAATTTGGGGGGTCTGATTTTTTAAAATTCTTTATATGTTTTAGACAGAAGTCCTTTGTCTGGGGAACAGTTCATGAAGATTTTTTCCCAGTTTGGGGCTTTTTTGTTTCACTATGCTGGAGATTTCTTTTGACATGCAGAAATTTTTTAATAAGAGGTGATTCCAGTTATTGATTCTGGGAGGTATTTCTTGTGTGGTTGGATTCCTGTTCCTGAATTCCATACCTACCCCTATGTCTCCAAGGTTTTCACACAATTTGTCTTCCAATAGATTTAGTGTTTCTGTTTTAATATTTAGATCTTTGATCAATTTAGATTTTAATGTAGTACATGGTGATAGGCATGGGTCTAGTTTTAGTTTATGGCATATGGGGAGCCAGTTTTTCCCACACCATTTATAAAAGAGACTGTCTTTCTTTCAGTGAACAAGTTTGGCTGCTTTATCAAAGATAAGGTGGTTGAGTGTGTTTGTAGTTGCTGTTGTATCTTCTAATCTATTCCATTGATCTTCAGATGTTTTTATTTCCAGTACCATGTTGATTTTACTACAGTTGCTTTGTAGAATAACTTCAGGGATTATGATACCTCCTGCCTTGTCTTTGCTGCTTAGAATTGTCTTTGCTATTCTAGGTTTCTTCTAGTTCCAGATGAATTTTAAGTGTGGTTTTGCTAGATCTATGAGGTCTGTTGATGGTGTTTTGATTGGGATTACATGGAATCTGTATAACAATCTTGGAAGGAAGGCCATTTTCATAAAAATTTATTCCACCTATCCATGAGCAAGGGATGACTTTCCACCTTCTGAGATCCTCTTCAATGTCTTTTTTCAGTGTAATTTTCCCTATGTATCTTTCACTTCTTTCATGAGGATAATTCCTAAATATTTCATTGTATTGCTTGCTAGCGGGAAGGGTGTTGCTGCTCTTATTTCTCTCTGTGATCTTGTTGTTAGCGTATAGACATGCTATTGATTTTTACTATTGATTTTGCATCCAGCTACATTGCTGAATTTATTTATTATATCTAGGGGTCTTTCAATGAATTTATTGATCTTCTATGTAAAGTATCATGTCATCTAAAAATAATGATAATTTAACTTCTTTTCCTATCTTTACCCCTTTTATTTCTCTCTTGTCTAATTGCTCTGGCTAGTATTTCCAGCACTATATTAAATAGGAGTGGAAATAAGGGACATCAATGTCTTGTGCCTGATTTCAAGGTAATTTTTGGGCCATTTAAAATGTTTCAGTTTTGGGCCTTCAATTTTGGGCCATTTAAAATGATACTGGCTGTTGGTTTGTCATAGATGGCCTTTATCATATTGAAGTAAAGACCATCTTTTCCAATTTTCTATATGGTTCTTATCATCAATGAATGTTGGACCTTATCAAAAGCTTTTTCTGCATTTATAGAAATGATCATGTGATTCTTACTCTTTGCTTTATTGATATGCTGGATTACATTCATTGATTTACGTATGTTGAACCATCCCTTCATGCCTGGGATGAATCCCACTTGTTTATGGTGTATAATTTTCTTGATGATTTCCTTCATCCTATTTGCCAATACTTCATTGAGGATTTTTGCATCTGTGTTCATTAGGGAGACTGGCCTGTAGTTTTCATTTTTGGTTGGGTCTTTCTCTGTTTTTGGTACTAGAGTAATAGTTACTTCCAGGAATGACTTAGGAAGGATTGCTTCCCTTTCAATTGCATTGAAGATTCTGAAGAGTGTTGGCATTAAGTCTTCTTTGTATTTCTTGTAGAATTCTGCAGTGAATCCGTCTGGGCCTGGGCTTTTCTTTGTAGGTAAGGACTCAATTACATTTTCACTTTCATTAATGGAGTTTGGGATATTCAGCAGTTTTACATCCTCTTGATCTAGCTTTAGTACTTTATCTGTTTCTAGGAATCTGTCTGTTTCTTCTGAGTTACCAAACCTTTGAGAGTAGAGGTTTTCAAAATAGGTGTTAATGATCTTCTGTATTTCTATAGAGTCTGTAGTGATTTCACCTTTTCATTTGTTATTGCATGAATTGGAGCTTTTTCTTCCCTTTTTAAATAAGGTTGGCTAGGGGCTTATCAATTTTATTCATTCTTTCAAAGAACCGACTCTTTGAATCATTCATTCTTTGGATTTTTTTCTTAGTCTCTATTGCAATAATTTGTGCTCTGATTTTTATAATTTTCTCTCTTCTTTTGGCTTTGGGCTTGACTTGCTCTCCTTTTTCTAGATGTTTGAGGTATAGCATCACGCTATTTATTTGTATTCATTCTGTTTTCCTGATGTGGGAACTCCACGCAATAAATTTGCCTCTGAGGATAGCTTTCATTGCATCTACAGATTCAGGTAAGTTGTATTTGTAGTTTCATTTGCTTTTAGGTATTTTTTAATTTCTTTAATTTCCCCTTTGACCCCCTGATTATTCGAGTGTGTTCTTCAGTTTCCATTTGTTTGTAGGAATTTTGCAATATCTTTTATCATTAATTTCTTGTTTCCTGGTGTTATGATCCAAAAAGATGCATGGGATACTTTCAATTCTTTTTCATTTATTTAAGTATGTTCTGTGGGCTTATTTGGCCTAATTTGGAAAATGTCCCATGTAATGCTGAGAAGAATGTGTGTGCTGATGTTGTTGGATAGAACACTCTGTATATGTTTATGAAGTCCATTTGTTCACAAGTGTGATTCAGTTCTGTTATTTCTTCACTGATTTTCTGTCTGGTTCATTTGTCCCTTTGTGTCAATTGTGTGTTAATATCTCCTGTTATAATTGTGTTATTGCTAATTTGGTTTTGCATTTTTATTAATCCTTGCTTTATATAACTGGATACAGCTTTCAAAATAACCCTGAATATAAATGTTATTAGTTCTTCAGTTAATTTATGCAAGGTAGCTGCTTGAAAGTATAAAAAGAAAAAAATCAAATTCTTTGGTCTGTGTGGTGGGTCAACTGATGATAGCCTTGTAATAGTCACCAGCTGAGCTGAATCAGTTTGGTCCTGGGTGTGGAAGCCCATGTGAGGATTGCTGCCAACAACATAAAAAGAGAACTGGAGAGGAAGATGGTGTGCTGTTGATTCTTCTGGAAAAGCTCATCACACTGTTTTTCCTGATGGGAACTGTGTTGTTCTAATCATTGGAGGAGCTCTTGTCCTTCTTGTCACTGAGGATGGCTGTGATTCTATTCAGGGGAGCCCTGGTCATTACCTTGAGCATGGCTTCATGTCTCCAGTGCAGATCCCTCAGGTTGCTGGTGCAGATCCTTCAACCCACTGGCACTGTCATGGTTTATGTGTGTGGCCCCCAGGCCTCATGCATTTGCATTATGCATATGTGATTGGTTCATTGTTTAGTGCTTAGATTGATGGTGTCAGTGCTACACCCACATAGGGGTGGAACCAGGATGTGATGTAATGGCAGGAAGATGGTGTGTCTTGCTCTTTTGCTGATTTCCTCCTTGCCATTTGCAGCCTCCATGAACTGTGGCCCTGCCATGCCACCCTTCCTTGGAGCCAACTGAGTATGGACTGAAATATCCAAAAACTGTAAGAAACAAACTTTTCCTTTCCCAACTTTGGGCTTCAGGTATTTTAACTCAGCAATGATTAAAAGTTACTAATACAGGCACACGCAAACACTCTCACTTCCACCACTGGCCTTTGGGCTTTCCAGGGGAGCCCTGGTCATTACCAGTGCATATCCTTGATACAGACTTGCAGGAGACATTGTCACACAATGGTAGGGGAGCCACTTGGAAAGCTTCAAAGCTCTGGAATGTCTAAAGGACACAGGATATCAAAGGCAATTCCAGACAACAATGGCAAGGCAGGAGGCATCACAATCCCTGACTTGAAATTATACTACAAAGTTTCTGTGATAAAATCAGCATGACACAGGCAACAGGCATGACACAGGAGCAGACCTGAGGACCAGTGGAACTGATTAAAAGATACAGGCACAACTCCAAATACATCAGCTGCCTTAATCTTTGAAAATGTGGCCAAACATGTTCACTGAAGAAAGATAGCTTCTTTAGTAAATGATGCTGGAAATAATGGCTCTCTACATGCTGAAGAGTAAAATTAGACACATTTTCACCACCATGCACAAACTCAAGTCAAAATGGATTGAAGATATCTATATCTCTATATCTATATCTATATCTCCTAGCCAGCGCACTTCAGAAGAACCAGAATCAACAAAATTATATATATATATATATATATATATATGTATATATATATATATATATATATATATATATATGTATGAAAGCACAACCACTAACTCTACTGAAAGGGAAAGTTGGAAGAAATCTTGAAGACATAGGGGTGAACAGAGAGTTTGTGAACAAAACCCAGTATTCACGGGAAATAATTCAAAGAATCAACAAATAGGATCTCATCTTATTAAAAAGTTTTGCTTAGCAAAAGCAATCACCAACAAAGTGAAAAGACAACTCACAGAGGTGGAAATATTTTAGCCAAATGGGGCTTACACAATGGACTTCTATCTTGAACATAAGAAGAACTAAAATGAATCAGACTTCCTCCAAATTCAAAGATTCTATCCAAAAATCAAGCATCTGAGATGAATACACACTTCTGAGGTGAAGAAATCCAAATCGCAAATAAATACATGAAAAAATGATCAACATCATTGGTCATCTGTACAATGCAAATTCAAACAGCATTGAGATTCCATCTTACCCCTTACAGAAGGTCTTCATCAAGAAATCAACCGATAACAAGTAATGGTTGAGCTGTAGATACAAAGGAACTCTTCTCCAGTGTTCATGAGAGTATAGACTGCTACAACCATGGCGAAATCAGTGTGGAGATTCCTAAATACCTTGGATTAGAGTTTTCATTTGAAGCAGGATTTCATTTCCATTCTTGATATCTTCTCAGAAGAGTTAAAAACATCACAAGATAGCAATATATGTGCATCCATGCTTGTATCAGCATAATTTATGATAGCTAAACATTTATGGGCATTTGAATTCATTCCAAAGCAAATGCTCATCAACTGAGCAATGAATAAAAAAGATGTGATATTTTTATACAATAGCATACTATGCAGCTATAAAGAAAGACCACAATGAGGCTTTTATAAGTAAATGAATGCAACTTGAGACCACACTCCTAAGTGAAATAAATGAAACTCACATGTGTAAATGTGAGTTTGTCTCCCTAGTGTAAGAAACTAAAAAGAGTAAAAAGGACACAAAATCTTCAATAAATATTGTGAAATAATGAAAGATAGCTCAAAGAGGAAAAAACTCAGAGAAAAAGAAAGAGAAATGAAATAAGATATAAATTCATATATACACTTACACTTAAGAGTACTAAAATTATTATACTAATAAATCTATTACTTCTTGGAACAAAACAGATAACATTCATAGGATTAGATCAATTTTGCAAGACTATATCTGGTAATTCAATTAAGACTTATGAAAATAACTATGCAAAACAACAAAAATTACTATGCTCCTATCACCTTGTTTTAAAAGTCCACATGGTTATTGTTTTGGGCTCTTAGATATAGTTATTTATTTGTTGTTTTGTTTACTCCTCTAATACAGAAAGGATAGATGTACATGTATAAACTTGTATATTCCTAGAACTTCTAAAATCTTTACAAATTGATTTCCGTATGTGTTATAGTATGAGCAACTACATTGAAGAAAACTGGATACTGTGCTTATCCATTGATGATTTTCTATCATTTTGATTCAAAAGCCAATAATGTTATATTTTTGATTTTGATTGGTTTTATTGTGTTTTAAGTAATTTGATTCCAATATGTATAAAGAGATGGACAGTTATTTTGAAGAAAACAAGAAACATCATGGTAGTCACTATTGATTTCCTAGTGTTTGGTCCTAAAAACCCTTAAGGCTCTCATTCTTTCTTTATTATTTTATTTGGAAGAGAATGAGACCAAATGAGGCAAAAGAAAATAAAATTAATCAAAACAAAATGATGGAGGGTCTGGGAAGATGGTGGAACAGTAAACAGCAAACTAAGAAGCCTCTCTGAGAGAAACAGGTCAGATGCTGGAACATAGCATTCTGGAGAAGGAAAAGCAGGAAAGATATAGGTCTCCTTGACCCAGGAAGAAACTAAAGTGAGAAATGAAGCCCAAAGAAAGAATTTTAAAAGAGAAAAACTTGAACAGAAGAAGGCAGTAACTGCCTTCTCACCAGAGCTGGTCCCACTGTGCCAGAAACACTGTTGGAACCCAGAGATGCATGGGCTCAGTGAATCTGGTGGCTGGTAAGCCTGAAGGCCTTGGTGAGGAGACATAAGGGCAGAAGGGCAGCAAACCAACCATGCACTGGTTGGCATGTCCAAACTCATGCAGCTGCAACTCAGCAAACTGCCCGTGTTTCCACTGCTTCCACTCACCGGAGCCACAGTTGCATTGGGGTGTGGGTGCACTGAGGTTGGAGATCAACAAGGCCAATAGAAAGCAGAGCTGGTAGGGGATGTGCATTGACCTGCAGTGAGTACTGGGAATAAAACCTTTCCACGGGAAAGGGAATGACATTTTGGAACTGGGCAGGACTGGCAGAAACAAGATACTGCAGAGATTTCAGTCAGTTGTTCCCTTCCCAGATGGGATTGGTCAGATGTGCTTGGCTTGGATCAGGCCACTGGCTGGGAGCCAGTAGGGTGTCCCAGACCAATTTTCTATGGGCTGTACACACTAAGGCACAGTGAAGGCTTCGGTGGGCTGGCTGCCATGGAGGGGAAGGGCAAACGTATGCTGTCCTATTTGCACTTCAATAGCACACTGGAGTAGGCAGGGTCACCTAGCCAGCGAACTTCAGAAGAACCAGAATCAACAACAACAAAAAAGGGACTGGGGCCTTCTTTATATGCCTGTATGGAAGACACAAAAAAATATGAGAAGAAGAAACAATAAGAGAAAGCCCCCAGCCCCCAAACCTGAGAACACTTATCCAAGAAAAGTAAATACAAAAGAGATTGTTTACAGTAAACATGCAATATCAGACATGGCATAATGGACATAAAGAAATACATTCAAGACCTCATAGATGAGTTCAAAAGTGAAATATTTAACCAAGTAAAGCAATATATAAATAGATTAATAAAAGAAATGCTAAACATCTCTCAAGAAGACACAAATGGAAGAATGGAGGAACACAAACAAAGGAGAGAACTATTTGATGAATATAAAGAAAATATAGAATACATGAAGCAGATTCAAAGACATTACACAGAAATTAAAAACTCCATTGAAAGCTGGAAGAACTGGGTTTCCTGCCATGCTCAGCCAGTTCCAGGGATTTGGGTCTGCCTGTGCCCTCAATTCTGCAGACTGGGTGGCCTGGGGTGAGTGTCTCTACACAATCCTGAGCCCTGGGAGAGAGTTTAAGATTTTTGCTTCCACCAGACAGGAAATTTCAAGGCTTCCTGCTGCACTAAACCAGCTCAGCAGGCCTTGGGCCTGTCTATACCAACTTTCTGGCATCCTGCTGTGCTTGGCCAGCTCCTGGGATTTGCGCCTGTCTGCACCCTCAATTCTGGAGACTGAGGAGCCTGGGTTGAGTGTCCCCACACCATCCTGAGTCCCAGGAGAGAGCTTTAAGATCATTGTTCTTGCCAGCCGAGGAACTTCAAGACTTCCTGCCACACAGAACAAACTCAGCATGGCTTGGGCCTGCCTGCATCAACTTCCCAGCTTCCTGAGGAGTTCAGCTAGGTCTGGGAATTTGGGCCTGCCTGTGCTCTCAATTTTGAGGACTAGGTGGCATGGGATGAGTGTCCCTGTACCATCCTGAGTACCAGAAGTGAGTTTAAGATCATTGCTCCTGCTGGCTAGGAAACTTCATGGCTTTCTGCCACACTGAAACAGCTCAACAGGGCTTGGGACTGCATGCCCCACCCCCAGTGACCCTCTCTCAATCTGGGGCCTGGGCAGCCAGAGTCTCAGGAGACAAGAGCATAGAAGAGGATTTCCAACAGGCTCAGGGCAAGTCTTGGAATAACATTGAAACACAGAAATATAGGAAAATGACAGAACAAAAGACCAAGATACAATCTCAAGCCCCTAGACCATCCCAAGAAACCTTAGGAGCTATGTACATAGAAGAAAACATATGCCATACACCTGAAATAACTGAAATAATAGCAACTGAAATAAAGAAGAAACTGTGGGAAGCTTTAAAGGAATTCAAACTAGAAATAATCTCCCAGGTAAAAGAAGAAATGATAAAAGAAATGAAACATATGCTGAACATATCTAAAGAAGACACAGTTAAAAAATTGGAGGAAATAAATAAAACAATAGAATTCCTGGATGAACAATATAAGAAACAAAAAGAATACAGGAAGCAGATGGAAAGAGACATACACAAAATAAAAAATTTCATTGAAAGTTGTAGAAACGACCTCAATGAAAGTGAAGATAGAAATTCAGTCCTCAAAGACAAGTTTGAAGTTAGTGAATAGGAAAGGAAAGATCTTTTTAAAATAACAAGGAATCAGGAAATAACAATCCAACAGCTGCAACATGATGCAAAGAAAAACAAAATAAGAATGATAGGGATAAATGAAATAGGAGACAACATAAAGGATGCCAAGAGGATATTTAGAGAAGTAATATCTGAAGATCCCAAACATGAGATAAAAAACCAACATCAGGATCAGTGAAGCATATAGAACTCTGAATAGCCATAAACAAAGTAAAACTACACCCAGACGTATAAATAATGACCATCCCAGAAACCCAACATAAGAATAGAATATTAAAAACTGTCAGAGAGAAAAGACAGATCACCTATAAATGAAAACCTATCAGAATCACTGGAGACTTCTCAGTACAAACAATAAGGTCAAGAAGAGCATGGAGGGACGTATTTCAGATCCTATAGGAAAATGATTTCCAAACTTGACTGATGTACTCTGCAAAACTGTCCTTCGAAATTGATGTAGAAATAAGATACTTCCACGACAAAGAACAGCTAAAGAACTTCATGGTCACCATGCCAAACCAGCAAAGAACACTGAGAGACAGTTTAGATGTACTTAGGAAAAAACCACTAAATAAAGCAGACATTTAAACAGAATGGAAAGATAAAGATACAACAGCAGAAAGATGACATGTCAACAGTAAATCAATATATAATAGTTATAACAACTAATATAAATGGTGTCAATGCACCAATTAGAAGAAACAAACTGGCAGAATGGATTAAGAAACAACATCCAACCATATGCTGTTTACAAGAAAACCATCTCCCTGAAAAGGATCTAACTGAAAGCCAAAAGATGGAAAAACAATACTTCATGAAACAGGATCCAAACAAAAAGTAGGGTAGCTATTCTGTTTTCAAACAATGTGAACTTAAAATGAAGAATTATCAGAAGACATAAAGGTCATTACATACAGGTTAGGGGAAAACTTAAAGAAGAAGAGCTAACAAACTTAAATATATATGCACCAAATTCCATAAGGTATATAAAGGTATATAAAGCAAGGATTAATAAAAATGAAAACTCAAATTAGCAATAACACAATTATAACAGCAGAGATTAACACATCATTGACACCAAGGGACAGATCAAAAGGACAGAAAATCAGCAAAGAAATAACAGAACTGAATTACACCTGTGAACAAACAGACTTGATAGATATATACAGAATGTTCCATCCAACAATATCAGTGTACACATTCTTCTCAGCAGCACATGGGACATTCTCTAAAATAGACCATACACTAGCCCACAGAATGTATTTAAACAAATGCAAAAGAGTAGAAATTATCCCATGCATGTTACTGGATGATAGTGTCATGAAGTTAGAAATTAATGATAAAAGATACCTGCAATAGTCCCACAAACACATGGAAACTGAATAACACATTGCTGAGTAATCAGTGGCTCACAGGAGAAATTAAAGAAGAAATTAAAGTATACCTACAACCAAATGAAAATCTAAATACAACTAAATGGAATCTGTGTGATGCACTGAAAGTGGTCCTCAAAGGAAAACTTATGGCACTGAGTTCCCATATCATAAAAACAGAATGAATACAAAGAAATAACCTGATGCTCCACCTCAAACATCTAGAGAAAGAAGACCAAGTCAAGCCCAAAACCAAAAGAAAGGAGGAAATTCTAAAAATCAGAGCAGAAACTAATGCAATAGAGACTAAGAGAACAATTCAAAGAAGCAATGAATCAAAGAGTTGGTTCTTTGAAAGAACGAATAAAATCAATAAGCTCCTAGCCAACCTTGTTTAAAAAGGGAAGAAAAAGTTCAAATTCATGCAATAAGGAATGAAAAAGGTGAAATCACTTCAGACTCTGTAAAAATACAGAAGACCACCAACACCTATTTCAAAAACCTCTACTCTCATATGTTTGATAACACAGAAAAAATGGACAGCTACCTACAAACATATGAAGTACCAAAGATAGGTCAAGAAAATGTAAAACTGCCGAGTAACCCAATTTCTATTAATTGAAAACGTAATCAAGTCCTTACCTGCAAAGAAGAGCACAGGTCCAGATGGATTCACTGCAGAATTCTACAAGAAATACAAAGAAGACCTAATGTCAACACTCCTCAAACTCTTCAATGAAACTGAAAAGGAAGCAGTCCTTCCCAAGTCACTTCTGGAAGCAAATATTACTCTAATACCAAAACCTGAGAAAGACCCAACTAAAAAAGAGAACTATAGGCCAATCTCCCTAATGAACACAGATGCAAAAATCCTCAATAAAATATTGGCAAATAGGATGCAGCAAATCATCAAAAAGCTTATACACCATGACCACGTGTGATTCTTCCCAGGCATGCAGAGATGTTTCAACATATGTAAATCAATAAGTATAATCCATCATATCAATAAAGCCAAAAGTAAGAATCACATGATCATTTCTATAGATACAGAAATAGCTTTTGATAAGGTCCAACATTCATTTATGATAAAAACCTTATAGAAAATTGTAATAGATTGGCTTTACCTCAATATCATAATGGCCATTGATCTAGAGAAATCACTCCTAAAATTCATCTGGAACTAGAAGAGACCTAGAACAGCAAAGACAATTCTAAGCAGCAAGGCCAAGTCAGGAGGCATCACAGTCCCTGACTTGAAGTTATTCTACAAAGCAACTGTAGTACAATCAACATGGTGCTGAAATGAAAACAGAGCCAAAGATCAATGGAATAGTTTAGAAGATATAACCACAATTACAAACACATTCAACCTCCTTATCTTTGATAAAGAGGCTAGAAATGTTCAATGGAAGAACAACAGTCTCTTTACTAAATGGTGTTGCAAAAACTGGCTCTCCACATGCCAAAAACTAAAACTAGACCCGTGACTGTCACCATGTACTAAATTAAAATCTAAATAGATCAAAAATCTGAATATTAAAACAGAAACACTAAATCTATTGGAAGACAAATTGGGTAAAAACCTTGAAGACATAGGGGTAGTAGAGAATACATGAACAGGAATCAAACCACATGGGAAATACTTCCCAGAACCAACATCTGGGATCAAGTTTATTAAAAAGTTTTTCATGTCAAAAGAAATCTCCAGAAAAGTGAAAGTAAAACCTACAATTGGGGAAATAATGTTAGTGAACCGTTCCTCAGACATAGGACTTCTCTCTAAAACACATAAAGAATTAAAAAAACACAGACCCCAAAATTCAAAGATCTAGTCCAAAAATGGGCATCTAAGATGAATATACAATTCTCAGATGAAGAAATACTAATGGGAAATAAATACATCAAAAATGTTTATCATCATTACTTATTAGAGAAATGCAAATTAAAACCACATGGAGACTCCATCTCACTCCAGAAAGAATGGCCAGAATCAAGAAAACTACCAACAAGAAATGCGAGAGAGGGTGTGAGGGAAAAGGAACTATCATGCAATGTTGGTGGGAGTGGAGCCCGGTGCAACCATTGTGGAGGTCAGTCTGGAGATTTCTCAGAAAGCTGTGATTGGAAGTCCCATTTGTTCCAGCTATTCCACTTCTAGGCACATTACCAAAAGAACTGAAAACATCATACCACAGTGATATATGTGCACCCATGTTGTTTTTTTTTTTTTATCCTGCTATTTTTTATTTATTTTTCCCTTATTTAAAAGGATAAAAATGAAAAAGTAGATAATAAAAAAGAGATTGAGATAAAAAAAGAGGGCATAACAACAAAACAGTGTGGGTCACAACATAACCATTTAAGCAAAATAGTGTTTCACCACAGGATAATCTCGACACAATAGTAGTTACCATAGTGTCTCTTCCCTTAAAATCTTTGGGTATAACTTCGTATACTGCAGCATCAAACATATCAAGACAATGTAAAACCATTCAAGAGAATGACAATATTACAGGGTATTTAGAATCAACTAACAGAAAATGAACAATGGTTTCTTATAATCTCCTTGTCTATAAAAGTTTTGTTTATATTATCACAAAAGTAAAATCCAATAAGATACAACACATTAAAACCGATGGAGACAGAAGAACAAAAGCTTGATGGGACTTCAAAACAAGAGGATATTAAATCAGCACTACCTATTATGATGTCTTATTTTCTCCAAAATGGCTGTTCCTACCATCCAACCTTCTCTGCCTCATTTCTGTTGAGCTCTTTTTCTGTCATTAGTTGTCAGTTTGTCCTCTTCATTTCACTTTCTGCTCCATTCATTGTGGCCACTCTGCCACTGTTTCTGGAATCTTGGTATTTTTCATTTTTAGAATATCTTGCAGTAATCTCTGTAGAGTTGAATTGGTGGTTGCAAATTCGCCTAGTTCCTCTTTATCCTGGAAGCACCTTGTTTTTCCAGCAATTTCTAGGGGCGGTTGTGCAGAATATATCAATCTTGGCTGGAGGTTATTATCTTTCAAAACTTGAATTATTTCCCCCCACGCTCTTCGTGATTTGATGGTTTGTGCCGAGAAGTTTGCTGTAATTCTGATGGGTGTTCCCTTGTAAGTGATCTGTTTCTTGTCTCTGATGACTTTTAATATTCTGTTCTTATATTGGATTTCTGGAATTTTGATTATTATATGCCTGCATGTAGTCTGTTTGGGTTGTAGGTGGCCGGGGTCCTGTATGCCTCATACATCTGAGTATCTTTACCTTTTGCTAAATTAGGGAAATTCTCCTGGATTATTTCTGTGAATAGCCTTGGTAGTTCATCTGTTTGAGTCCCTACTTCTCCCTTCATGTTCTTAATTCTTAAGTTATAGATCCTCTTATCATCTTCTAGTCTTTGTATTATTGCTGTTTGTTTTATTGTTATTTTTAAGAAGTTTTTCATTTCATGCTCCCATATTACAAATCTGTCCTCCAGTTCTGATAATCTATCCTTAGTTTCTTTCAAGCTATTATGCCAACTTTCAATAGAGTTTTTAGTTTCCTGGTAATCTCTGTGAACCTGCTTCTCGTATTCTATGTTTTCTCTATTTTCTCCATCAAACAATTCTCCCGTTTTTTTCTGTTCTTCCATTCCACCATCTGTTTATTCTTGGGTTGTGCTTAGCATTTCTCTAACTATTCTACTTATTTCTTGCTTTATTTCATTAAATACTTCATTTTTGAACCCATCTATGAGGCTCTGGAGATACCGCTTTATATCTATAGGTGCCATGTCTGATATTGCATGTTTTCTGTCTTCATTCTCTTGTGCATTTAACTTTCCTGGATCAGTGTTTTCAGGATTGGGGACTGAGGACCCTTTCTTGTTGCTCCCTTTTCTCATATTTTTTGTTCCTTCCATACAAGCATATGTAGGAGGCCCAGGTTTTTTTTTTCTCTCTTTGTCTGTTACAGTTTGTTTGAATCCACTGGCTAGGTGTTCCCACCCACTGCAGTGTACTAGGGAGACAGAGACCTGGGCAGCCTCTGCTGGGCCCGCCACTCCAGGTCATCCTACTGAATGCTTCACTGCTAGGGTCCTCCGCCAGGCACGGGACCTGATTTGGGCTAGCCTACTGGATCTTAGTCCGTGGCATCACCAGGCCAAGCACTCCCCACCACCCCTGCTTGAGAGGGGAATATGTGACTAAAGTCACTGCAGGGCCCTGTTCCGGCTAGTCTGCTCATTCCCAGAATGTCCTCTGTTGGAGCCTTTTAGTCTATGAAACGGTTCCCATTTCTCTCACTCACTGCAGGTCAATGCAGGGCTCCCTGCAAGTCCTGTTCGTTTGGTTCGCTGATTCCAGCTCTGAGAGCTTTCGCGTGTCTCTCTTCTTGCCATGAGGATTGGGACGCAGTATCGGCAGCAGGAAATTCAAATCACGGCTTCCAGTGGTGCGGGATCCAGCTTCTGCCATGAGATTTTATCTGTTCCTGTTATAGCATCAGGATTGCATTTCCAGTTGGTTTCTCTCAGCTTAGTTCATTCCTGGGTCGGCAGGGTACATCTCCCCTCATGTAGGACTCCTCACACAGCACCCCTCCTGGATTCTAAGCTGGTAATCTCAGAGAGCCTCCATGGCTGCTGTTATTTGTCTGCCATGTTCTCCTGGAAGTGGCACCCATGTTTATAGCATCACAATTTGTAATACAAAGATCTTGGAAATAACCTAAGTGTCCATCAACTGAAGAATGGATAAAAAAGTTGTGGTATTTTTGCACAATTGAGTACTACTCAGCTATAAAGAAGGATCACATTGACATATTGATAAATAAATGGATGCAGCTTGAGACCATACTCACAAGTGAAATAAATCAAACTCACATGTATAAATACCGAATAGTTTTCCTAGTGTAAGAAATGATAAGAATACATAAATGTATGCGATAATCATGATTCCCCATTATATTGCTTTGAAGCTTTATTGTTTTCATTCATTAATTGAAATGGTTTTACTATGGGTTATTTGATTTTTTTGTCTGTGATTGTATGAACAGTTATTTTGAAGAAAACAGGTCATTATAATAGCTAGTGATGATTGAATATCATCTTGTTTTGAAGTTTTTACATCCTACCAAGTTTTTGTTCTTCTGTCTCTGTCAGTTTTATCATGTAGCATTTTATTGGATTTTATTATATGTGGTAGTATAAACAAATTTTTTATAGACAAGGAGATAATATAGAAACCATTGTTCATTTTCTGTTAGTTGGTTCTGAATACCATGTAATACTTTAATTCTCTTGAATGGTTTTACACTGTGTTTTTATGTTTGATTCTATAGTCCATGAAGGTGTATTCAAATGTTTCAAGGAAAGACACTATGGTAGCTACTGTTATGATGGGTTGTCTTACGTGAAACACTATGTTGCTTAAATTGCTCTGTTCTGACCTGTGTTGTTATGTCTTCTTTTATCTCAATCTCCCCCTCTTTTATCTTAGTCTTTTTTAAATAAAAAAATCAATTCCCTCCTAACCTCCACCAGTGGACCAGAGCTCTGAGCCCTGGGCACTTGGGTGAAGGTGAGCTGGCAGCAGAGGCTCTGAAACAGATGGCAACGTTCAGGTGGTCCAGTCCAGGTTTGCTGTGTCATCTACATGGCATGGTACACCCACAGACGTGGCTCACCATTTGAGCTCCTGATTCTGGCTCTAACACTTCCGAATGCCTAGTTTCTTTTTGCAGTCTGAGTCTGTACACTGAGAGATTTAAAAGCATAGATGACCTTCTCTACTTTATCCATTGATCTGCAATTTCAAATAGAACTGGATTCAGATACTATCCATCAATCAGCTGATGCTTTCAAGAACCTCATCCAAGGACTCAGGTTTAAGGGAGAGAACTGTTTCAAGTTGCTCTATGAAAGGGTTTTGACACAAATGTTAATCTTTATAGAAGCAGGATTTCAGATTACAGGAAATGGAAAATGGGGAGACATTTCTAAGGGTTCCCAAAATAAACAGAACTCAGCACTCAAAAAAAAAAAAAAAAAAAAAAAAAAAAAAAAAAAAGAAAAAGAAAAGAAAAGAAAAGAAAGAAAGCAAGTTGGCAAAACTGCTTGAAAGGAACTAAGGATACATTATCCAAACTGGAGGACAGATTTGAATGTGGGATTATGTCTTTAAAAATGACAAGGAAACAAGAAGTAACAATACAAATATAGAAGATGACAAGATAATCTATAACTTGAGAATAAAAAATGTGCATGAAGAAGCAGGGATATAAACAAGGGAACTTCCAAGGCTATTCACAGAAATAATTAAGGAAAACTTCCCAAACATAGGAAAAGGAAATGATATTCAGATGTATGAGGCATACAGAACTCCAGGCACCTACACCCAAAACAGAGCCACACTCAGGCATATAATAATCAAGATCCCAGAAATTCAATATAAGAACAGAATATTAAAAGCTGTTAGAGATAAGAAACAGATCACCTATAAAGGCAGGCCCATCAGAATTACAGCAGACTTCTCGACATAAATCATCAAGTCAAGAAGAGCTTGGAGTGAAATATTCCAAGCCCTGAAAGGAAATAACCTTCACCCCAGATTGATATAACCTGAAAAACTGTCTCTAGAAATTAATGGAGAAACAAGATCCTTCCAAGACAAAGAGGAACTGGGGAAATTCACAGCCACAAATCCAACTCTACAGAGAACACTTCAGGGCATTCTAGAGAGAGAGAGAAAAGTACCAGGATTCCAGGAACAGCGGCAGAGAGGCCTCAGTGAATGGAACAGAAAGTAGAATGAAGAAGACAACAGACAACTAATGGCAAACAAACAACATAAAAGAAATGAGGTAGAGAAGGTTGGTTATAAACTCTAATATAGAAGGTCTTCATTCACTAAATTAAAAAAAGAGAGAATCACAGGTAGAGTAGATCAGGAAGTAGGGTCCACTGAGATGCTCTTTAAAGGAAATATAATTAACCTGAAAAAGGGTATACGGACTTAAATCAAATATGGGAAAACAATGCTCTATGGGACAGGGAGTCAGAGAATAATAGAGACAACTAGACCAGTATTTGAGGATAGGTTGGAAAGACAGGCTTTAATAGGTAAAGGAATATAATTACAGATCAAGTCCAGGAGAGAGAGAAGGTTTGGAACCACTTAGGTAAATAGCAGATTGCCACCCCCCAATTTAAAACCAAGGGTCTAGGTGAGACCCAAAAATACACACTGCACCCTGGGGAAGTGAAAGGGGAGGAATGACCTTTAAAAATGGCATAAGATATTTTTATAGTGTATCAAGAATTAAAACCCATATTACTCACACCACTCTGCTTAGAGAGATTTTATTCTGTCCCAGTTTGTCCGCTTGTGTTAGATTTGAAGGCACAGACAGCTATCCCCAAAACAACAGGATATAGCACAGTAATCATCTTTAATTCCCTAATAACTTAATTTGGAGCCCTGTATGACTTATACTGGTTTATCATAACTGATCTTATTTAAATATGGTTTGTTTGATTGCTGTTTGGTATTGACAGATTTCATTCAAAACATATTACTGATAGTATAAAGTCTGAGAATTTAGGCAATTACACTGAAGATGACCAGACTTAATACTATACCCATTCTGGCTTGATTACTACCCATTTTTGAAGTTTTATAGTACATAAAAATTGTGTTTTTATTACTACTGTCATGTACTGATGTATTCAACTATACTATGTCTGATGATATCGCCAATTCTATTGAAGATAACAAGAGACAACACAGTAACCATGGTAGAATTCCTTGTATAGTGGTCTTATATGTGTTTTTCATTTCATGTGTTTATAGGAAGATGTTTTATTTTGTCTTGCTTTGTTTTGTTCCTCCCTCTAATATAGAAAAGATAGAAATACATGTTAAGACTCATGCTTGCATAGAACCAATAAACTGTTTATGAGAACTGATCTTATGACACACGATTAAATGAACAAATACTTTGAAGAAAAAGGGACACTACAGTATCCAGTGCTGATACAGGAATATCGTCATGTGAAACCCAGCAATACTATTATTCTTTGCTCAGAGTGATTTTTTGTTAAACAGAACTGATTGCAGTCTCACTGTTTGAAACCCAACTTTATATGCTCCACTTTTCTTGAATAACAGTTACCTTGAATAACTATTTGTAAGAAGATAATATGCAAATATCAACTAGTGATTTCTTAGTTTATTCTTTTTTTGAAAGTATGCATTATTTCTACCCATTTTCTGCTTTTTTTCATCTTTCTTTAAATAAGATTTTTAAAAAAGAGTAAAGGGAGGGAAAGGTGAAAATTACTATCCTTTTCTTATTGTCTTATCTTGAATTCTTGCATTGTTTATACAATTTTATTAGGTTTGACTTTATTTTGCCTTTTGTTAGATTTTGTGCTTTCAGATGGTAAAGGCAGCTATTTTGAATATAATGGAAAATATTATGGTAATCATGGTTTCCTATTATATTGTTTTAAAGTCTTATAATGCTTTCACTCATTGGTCTGATTTTATTTTGTTTGATTTTATTATGTGAGGTGGTATGAGTACTGTTTTGAAGAAAACAAGACATTGTGGTGGCTATTGCTGATTTACTATCATCTTGTTTTGAGGTCTTACCATGCTTTTGCTCTTCTGTTTCGATTGGTTCTACCTTGTCACGTTTATTTGATTTTATTATGTGTGACATTATAGACATATTTTTGAGGAAAATGAAGTATTATAGCAGCCATTGTTCATTTCCTGTTACTTGGTTTTGAAGTCCTGTAATGCTTTAATGCTTTTGAATGTTTTTTACTATATTGTTATGTTTGATATTACTGTGTATGACGGTATGCTCAACTATTTCCAAGAAAAAAGACATTATGTTAGCTACTGTTGATGTCCAGTTGTTTTGTTGTGAAGTGCTGTGTTGTTTGCATTTTCCTGTTCTGATTTGCTTTGTTTCATTGTTTTCTTTTGTTCTCTTTAAAGTAAAAAATCTAAAAAATAAAAACAAAACAAAATGATGACATGGTACATGACTTAGAAACAAAATATAAGCAGCTCAATAATGGCTACCATAATGCCTCTTGTTAACTTCAAAAAGATGGCCCATATCATCAGGCATAATAAAATCAAACAAAATAGTAAACAACAAAAGCAATAAGAAAGAACCAATGGAGACCTTACAAGACTTCAAAAGAAGATAACAGTAAAGGCACAATGGGTATAATAGTGCATCTTATTGTCTTCAAAGTCGTTGTCTATGCCATCATACTTGATACTAACAAACAAAAGAGAGTAGAATAAAATCAGTCAAAACAAAACAATGAAATTAATACAGGGCTTCAAATCAAGCTAATAGGAACTAAAAAATGGTTACCATAATATATCCTGCTATATTTGGAATAGTTGTGCATGCCATCAAATCTGATACAAATAGACACAGTGAAACAGAATAAAACCAATCCAAATGGAACAATGAATACAATATGGTAATAGATAATAGATTACCAATAGATTACCAATGGTCACTTCCTTCCCTTTTTAGGCTATTCCTCCCCTTTCACTTTCACAGGATGCATTGTACATTTTGGATCCCACTAATTTCTTTAGTTTTTATATTAGGGAGGCAGCCCGCTATTCACCTAAGTGATTTTGAACCTTTTTACCCCTGAGCATGATCTCAGATTGAATCCATTTACCTACAAGAGCCTCAAGGTTATCTATCTTTAAAGCTGAGTAGTTTTCCATTGTATTAAAGCATCAAGGCATCCTAAGTAATCTGCAGCTAATAGGCAAGCTACCCCCACCTTTTCTGGTTCCCTGTCACACAGAGCATTGTTTTCTCATCTTTGACTTTCAGTCCATAAATCCCTTTGCAGGTTAAATGTATTTCTTATAAAGATATCAAAGGACCCTATCTCCTGATTCCCTCTGCCTCTGTTTCTTTGTATTGGTGAATTGATGCCATCTATATGAGTTATTGCAGTCAACCTTCTCTGCTTCATCTCAGTCATGCTATTTTTCTGCCATTGTTTGCCTACTTTTCCTCTTCCTTCCACAGTCTGCCCATTCACTGAGGCTCCTCTACTGCTGTTCCTGAAACCATAGTCTTTTTCTCTCTCTCTAGGATGCACTTAAGTTTTTTTTGTAGGGTTTGTTTGGTGGTCATGAATTCCTTCAGTTGTTCTTTGTTGTGGAAATATCTTGATTCTGCATTAATTTTGAAAGATAGTTTTTCCAGGGTTGGAGATTATTTTCTTTCAGGACTTGGGAAATTTGACTCCCAGAGATTTGATGGTTTGTGTTGAGAAATCTGTTGTGATTCAGATGGGTTTTCCTTTATGGATGATCTGTTTCTTTTCTCTGATGGCCTTTATTATTCTGTTCTTGTTTTGAATTTCTGGGATCTTGATTATTATATTCTGGATGTAGTTTATTTTGGTTATATCTGTCTGGAATTCTGTTTGTCTCACTTATATGAGTATCATTTCTTTTTCTATGCTTGGGAAGTTTTCTTTATTTCTGTAAATAGCCTTTGTATTTCATTTGTGTTTACCCCTGCTTTTTCACTCACTTTTTTATCCTTAAATTATACTTTCTCATGTCATCTTCTAGCCTTTGATTTGTTACTTGCTGGTTCCTTGTTATTTTTAAGAGATCTTTGCTCTCACAGTTACAAGCTGCAAACCTGTCTTCAAGGATTAAGCTCTATCTTTAGTTTCTTTCAAGCAGTCTTATCAGCTTTCAATGGAGTTTTTAATTGCCTGATAATCTCTTAGAATCTCTTTCATGTATTCTAAGTCATTTTTATGTTCTTCATTTAGGCTTTCCCTCATTTTTCTATGCTCCTCTATTCTTCCTTCTGTTTCTTCTTTAAAGATGTTTAGCAAATCTTTTATTATGTTTCTCATTTCTTCTTTACCAGAGATAGTATTTCTGTTCCAAATTCTTTTATAGACTCTTGAAGGTTTATTTCAGTTGCGGTTGCTTCAGAAACTTCAGGTGTGCAACTCCTGATCTCTTCTGTGTTTACATCTGCTGGATCCGGACTGCTTGGTTTGTAGGCCAGAGCTGCCTTCTGCTTCTTCCCCTTGTCATGTTCCTGGTTTTTTCTAGACAAGTGGGTAGTGGGGTCCCCAGCACTTCCTGTGTTGGCTACAAATTTCTCTCAATGAGACTGTTTTCTTTTTCTTTCCTTTGCTGACTAAGGATGTTCGGTAATGACTGTTGCAGGGCTGGTGGAATGCAAGCAGGGTCAGGGCAAGCTGCCATCTCCCTGCTGGGCTGGTTAACAGCAGGGAGTCCTCACCATGCAAAGTAGCTACAAGGTGGCAGAGATGGTCAGGCATAGCTTTAGGAAACCTCAGCTATGGCTACGGGACTGCATATAGTGGTAGGACTCAGTGCACGCAATTTTCAACACTCTGGTCTGAGCTAGGAGTGGCTGAAGGAAGCTGGCTGCATTTTTTGGCTCCGGACTTATCTTGCCCAACTCCAAAATACCTCCCTGCCAATCGCCCTCCCCTGTGGGGAGACAGGGTACCCCACACTCACTGCCAGCCAGTACAGTTCTCCAGTCCACTGTTCCCCTCTGTCACCGCCATCTCCCGACAGAGGTCTTCATGCTTACCAGCCACTATCTTTACTGAGATCATGCATCACCAGTTTCAACAGCTTTTCTCACATAGTGGCCTTGGCCTGGGTGAAAGCATTACAAACTACCTCCTTCTTCTGTTTAAGTTTTTTTTTTAAATTTCTCTCTGAGCATCAGCTCTCACTTTAGGTTCTTCCAAAAGGGACCCACTTCCTTCCTTCTTGGCTTCCCTATGGTGCTATATTCCAGCATTAGGACTGTTTCTCTCAGAGAAGCTGTTTAATATGCTGCTTACTGTTCCTTGATCTTCGTGATGCCAAAGCTCTCATTCTTATATTTTGATTGCTTTGATATATATTCACTTATTTTGTGTAAAGATATGGATAACTAAAAAATATGGATAACTATTTTGAAGAAAGCAAGAGAAACTATGGAAATAACTATTATTTCCTTCTGTCTTTTTCTGATTTCCTGTGTTATTTGCATTGTTTTAGTTTGCTCTACTTTGTTGTGTTTCACTCTATGCTCTTCAAAATGAAAAACAAAGAAGAGTAGGGCATTTGAAAAGGGGTAAGAGGTGCAGAGGAAGAGCTGGGCAGACCTGGGGTGCCTTCATCGGCTTCTCTGTGTGTCTGGAGGACTGTGGATATCTCCGCCCAGACTGGTGGAGTCCCTCCAGGCTTCCAGGTGCAGTGAAGGGGAGAAGTGGGTTTGAGGCTCTACATCCGCCTCCCCATCCCGGTTGCACTTGGAGAACTGCTGAGCTCCCAACGGGTGGGTGGGCCCACACTATCCCCGGAGCCCAGCCTGTTTTGCTGCTACGCCTAGCCATCAGTGTACAGAGGAGGAGCTGGGCGGATCTGGGGTGCCTGCATCGGCCTCTCCATGTGTCTGGAGGACTGTGGATATCTCTGCAAGCAGGGAAGGATCACAGGTTCCTGAGGCACCGTGGCCTGTGGTGAGTACCCTAACCTGGCTGCGATTGAAGAACTGTGGATCTTCCAAGGGGCAGGTGGGCACACAGTGTCCCTGAGGCCCAGCTTATCTGGAATTGCAGAGTTCTGAGCAGGCAGAGGAGGGCCACTGGTTCTGCAAGCCCAATGGCTTGGGGTAACGTGGTGCCAGAGACTCAGTAGCTGCAAACATAGAAGGGGATTTTCAACAGATCCTGAGGAAGCTTTCAAATAACACTTGAAACACAGAAATATAGGAAAATGACAAAACGAAAGACCAAATTACAACCTCAAACCTCCAGCCCATCTCAGCAAACCCTAGGAGGAATGTATTTAGAAGAAAATATATCCCATCCACCTCATATATCTGACACAATAGCTACTGAAATTGACAAGCAACTCCAGAAAGCTTTAAAGAAATTCAAACTTCAAATAATCTCCCAGATAAAAGAAGAAATGATAAAAGAAATGAAAGAGATTCTAAATATATCTAAAGAAAACACAGATAAAAAATTGGAGGAACTAAACAAAAAGATAGAATCCCTAGACGAGCAATATAAGAAACAAACAGAATACATAATGCAGATGCACAGAGATATACAGGACATAAAAAACTCCACTTAAAATTGGAAAAACCACCTTAATGAAAGTGAAGATAGAATTTCAGACCTTGAAGACGGGATTGCAGCTAGTGAACAGGAAAGGAAAGATCTTTTAAAAATAACAAGGAATCAGGAAACAACAATTCAACAACTGCAAGACGATGCAAAGAAGAATAACATAAGAATGATAGGGATTAATGAAAGAGAGGGAGACAACATGAAGGATGTCAGGAGGATATTTAGAGAAGTAATAGCTGAAAATTTCCCAAGCATGAGATCAGAAACTGACATCAGATCAGTGAAGTATATAGAACTCCAAATAGACATAACCAAATAAAACTACACCCAGACATATAATAATCACCATCCCAGAAATCCAACACAAGAATAGATTATTAAAAGCTGTCAGAAAAGACAAATCACTTATAAAGGAAAACCTATCAGAATCACAGCAGACTTCTCAGCACAAAAGATAAAGTCAAGAAGAGCATGGAGTGAAGTATTCCAGATCCTAAAGCAAAATGATTTCCAACCTAGACTGATATATCCTGCAAAACTATCATTCAAAATAGATGGTGCAATACGATACTTCCATGACAAAGAACAGCTGAAGAACTTCATGAACACCAAACCAACCCTGCAAAAAATATTGTAAGACAGTTTAGATACACAAAGGAAAAAACCACTAAGCAATCAAATAATTAAACGGAACAGAAAGATAAAGATGCAACAGCAGAGAGATAACATTCCTACAATTAACCAGCATTTAACAGTAATAACCATTAATGTAAATGGTCTCAATGCACCAATCAAAAGTAACAGACTAGCAGAATGGATCATTGTACATACTTTAATTCTATAACCTGAACAGCTATTTCGAAGATGACAATGTGTAACTTATCAACCGGCAATTCTTACCTTTTGTTTATCTGTAATTTTGTATTATTTCTACCCTTTTTTAAATCTCCATGTATTTTTTTGTTTCCTTTTCTTTAAATAAAAAACAAACAAACAAACAAAAAAGAAACAAAGTCCAACCATATGCTGTTTACAGGAAACCCATCTAACCCAGAAGGATACTCACAGACTGAAAGTCAAAGGATGGAAAACAATACTTCATGCAGCAGGAATCCAAAAAAAGGCAGGAGTAGCCATTCTGTTTGCAGACAACGTGAACTTTAAACCAACAATGACCATACAGGACAAAGAAGGTCACTACATACTCATAAGGGGAAAACTCCAAGAGGAAGAGATAACTATCTTAAATATATACGCACCAAACTCCAGAGCACCCAGTTATATAAAACAATTATTAACAGAAATGAAAACTCACATTATCAGCAACACAATTGTAACAGGAAACCTTAATACGCCATTGACACCAAGGGACAGACCAACCAGACAGAAAATGAGCAAAGAAATAACAGAATTGAAACACACCTGTGAACAAATGGGGTTGGTGGACATATAGAGAATGTTCCACGCAACAACATCAGAATACACATACTTCTCAGCAGTACATGGATCGTTTTCTAAAATAGACCATATATTAGCTCACAGAACATACTTAAACAAATGCAAAAGAGTTGAAATCATTCCTTGTATGTTATCAGATCATAGCGCTCTGAAATTAGAAATTAATGATAAAAGATACTGCAAAAATCCCACAAACACATGGAAACTGAATAACACACTCTTGAGTAATCAGTGGGTCACAGAAGAAATTAAAGAAGAAATTAAACAATACCTAAAAGAAAATGAAAATGCAGATACAACTTACCGGAATCTGTGGGACGCAATGAAAGCCGTCCTGAGAGGAAAATTTATTGCACTGTGTTCCCACATCCGGAAAAAAGAATGAATACAAATAAATAACTTGATGCTACACCTCAAACAGCTAGAAAAACAAGAGCAATTCAAGGCCAAAACCAAAAGAAGAGGGGAAATTTTAAAAATCAGAGCAGAAATTGATGCAATAGAGACTAAGAAAACAATCCAAAGAATCAACGAATCAAAGAGTTGGTTCTTTGAAAGAATAAATAAAATCGATAAGCCCCTAGCCAACCTTATTTTAAAAAAGGGAAGAAAAAGCTCAAGTTCATGCAATGAGAAATGAAAAAGGTGAAGTCACTACAGACCCAATTGAAACACATAAGATCATCAACACCTACTTCGAAAACCTGTACTCTCAAAAGCTTGATAACACAGAAGAAATAGACAGATTCTTAGAAGTATATGAAGTACCAAAGCTAGATCAAGAGGATGTAAAACTGTTGAATAACCCAATCTCTGCTAATGAAATTGAAAATGTAATGAAGTCCTTACCCACCAAGAAGAGCCCAGGCCCAGATGGATTCACTGCAGAATTCTACAAGAAATACAAAGAAGACCTAATGACGACACTCCTCAAACTCTTCAATGAAATTGAAAGGGAAGCAATCCTTCCTAAGTCATTCCTGGAAGCAAATATTACTCTAGTACCAAAACCTGAGAAAGACCCAACTAAAAAAGAGAACTATAGACCGATCTCCCTAATGAACACAGATGCAAAAATCCTCAATAAAATATTGGCAAATAGGATCCAGCAAATCATCAAGAAGATTATACACCATGACCAAGTGGGATTCATCCCAGGAATGCAAGGATGGTTCAACATACGCAAATCAATAAATGTAATCCACCATATCAATAAAGCCAAAAATAAGAATCACATGATCATTTCTATAGATGCAGAAAAAGCCTTCGATAAGGTCCAACATTTATTCATGATAAGAACTTTGCAGAAAATTGGAATAAATGGTCTTTACCTCAATACAATAAAGGCCATTTATGACAAACCAACAGCTAGCATCATACTAAATGGCCAAAAATTGAAAGCCTTTACTTTAAAATCGGGCACAAGACAAGGATGTCCTTTATTACCACTCCTATTTAATATAGTACTGGAAGTACTAGCCAGAGCAATTAGGCAAGAAAGAGAAATAAAAGTGGTAAAGATAGGAAAAGAAGAAGTTAAATTATCAGTTTGCAGATGACATGATACTCCACATAGAAGACCCCCTAAACTCCATTGAAATCCTCTTAGATATAATAAATAAATTCAGCAATGTGGCTGGATACAAAATCAGTACTCAGAAATCAATAGCATTCCTATACACGAACAACAAAATCACAGACATGGAAATAAGAGAAACTGGATTATTCACATTAGCAAGCAGAAAAATGAAATATTTAGGAATAACTCTTACGAAAGAAGTGAAAGACTTATACAGTGAAAATTATAATACACTGAAAAAGGAAATTGAAGATGATCTCAGAAAATGGAAAGATATCCCTTGCTCATGGATAGGAAGAACAAACATTGTGAAGATGGCCATTCTCCCAAAACTCTTATACAGATTCAATGCAATCCCAATAGAAATACCATCAACATACCTTATAGATCTAGAGAGATCACTCCTAAATTTCATCTGGAACCAGAAGAGACCTAGAATCGCAAAGGCAATTCTAAGCAGCAAAGACAAAGCAGGAGGCATCACAATCCCTGACTTGAAGTTATACTACCAAGCAACAGTAATAAAATCAACATGGTTTTGGAATCAAAACAGAACTGACGATCCATGGAATAGATTAGAAGATACAACCACAACTACAATCACACTCAACCACCTTATCTTTGAGAAAGGAGCCAAGCAGGTTCACTGGAAGAATGACAGTCTGTCTCTTTAATAAATGGTGCTGGAAAAACTGGCTCTCCATTTGCCGAAAACTAAAGGTAGACCCATGTCTATCACCATGTACTAAATTAAAATCTAAATGGGTCAAAGATCTGAATATTAAAACAGAAACACTAAATCTATTGGAAGACAAATTAGGTAGAAACCTTGGAGACATAGGAGTAGGTAAACAATTCATGAACAGGACTCAAATCGCACAGGAAATACTTCCCAGAGTCAATAACTGGGACCACTTCTTATTAGAAGTTTCTGCATGTCAAAAGAAATCTCCAGCATAGTGAAAAGAAAACCCACAAACTGGGAAAAGGTTTTAGTGAACTCTCTCTCAGACAAGGGACTCTTGTCTAAAACATATAAAGAATTAAAAAAACTCAGACCTCCAAAGTTCAAAGATCCAATCCAAAATGAGCATCTGAGATGAATACGCAATTCTCAGATGAAGAAATGCAAATGGCAAAGAAATACATGAAAAAGTGCTCATCATCATTGGTCATTAGAGAAATGCAAATTAAAACCACACTGAGATACCATCTCACTCCTGAAAGAATGGCCAGGATCAAGAAAACCAACAACAACAAATGCTGGAGAGGCTGTGGGGAAAAAGGAACTCTCCTGCACCGTTGGTGGGAGTGTAGACTGGTACAGCCTTTGTGGAGGTCTGTCTGGGGATTTCTCAAAAAGTTGGGATTGAAAATCCCATTTATTCCAGCTATCCCACTTCTAGGCATATTCCCAGAAGAACTCACAGCATCATACCACAGGGATATATGTGCACCTATGTTTATAGCAGCACAATTTCTAATCGCCAAATCTTGGAAACAACCCAAGTGTCCATCAACTGAGGAATGGATAAAAAGTTGTGGTATTTCTATACAATGGAGTATTATTCAGCTATAAAGAAGGATCACATTGAGATATTTATCAATAAATGGGCGCAGCTTGAGACTATACTCATAAGTGAAATAAATCAATCTCGCACATGTGAATACCGAATAGTTTCCCTAATGTAAGTAATGATTCAAATATATAAAAATATGTGGTAATCATGATTCCCCATTATGTGGCCTTGAAGCCTTATAAAGTTTTCACTCATTAATTAGAAAGGCTTTATTCTGGACTTCTTGATGTGGAAATATTTGAAGCTATAGTACATGAAGTTTTATCCAAATATTTCAAGGAATAAGACAGACACTATGGTAACTACTATTAAGTCGGGTTATACGGTGGTGAAGTACTAGGTTGCTGAAAGAGTCATGCTTTGACCTCTATTGTTATATTGTTATGTCCTGTTTTATCTCAATCTCCCCCTTATTCTTTAAAAAAATTATTTAGTTATTTCTTATGTTTGTCTTAATTAAGGGGAAAAATTAAAAAAATTAGGATATATAATAGTAACTCTTTTTGATTTCCTATTAACTTGTTTTGAAGTCCTGTAATACTCCCACGATCTTGTTTTGACTGATTAGACTCTGTTCTATTCTGTATGATAGTACCAAGTTTGAGGGTATAGGCAACTACCTTGAAGGCAATAAGATTCACTAAGATGCCCATTCTGGTTTGACTATTTTCTCCTTTGGAAGTCCTGTAATGTTTACAATGCCTAAGTTTTATTGGTCTTGTTCTCTACTGTTTTGTCCAACTTTATAATATCTAATGAGATAGACAATTCTTTTGAAGGAAACATTAGACAACATTGATAACCATTGTTTATAACCTTGTACTCTGTTCTACACCATGTGCTATGTCTATCCTTGGTTTTGACTGACAGCTTTGTTTTGCCATATTTGACTGAATTCTCTCTCCCCCAATAAAGTAATAAGAACTAAGGAGTAATAAAATCCAAAATGTGTAAATTTTGTTGTAAAAAAGAGACGGGGGGAA
This sequence comes from Cavia porcellus, assembly GCF_034190915.1. Lineage (NCBI taxonomy): Eukaryota > Metazoa > Chordata > Mammalia > Rodentia > Caviidae > Cavia > Cavia porcellus. The sequence goes on along the minus strand of NW_026947490.1, from coordinate 26,728,293 downwards.
AAAAGAGCTCTAACGGATATAACAGCAAGTGTGTTTAGGGGTGTTAAATAGCTGACTATATCAGTGTTTTTGGATCATTGCACACAACTGTTTTCAGTCTCCCTGTTTGAATGTCCGCTTTGTATTCTTTGATACTGTGATTTGAGCAACTATTTTCAAGATGATAATATGTAATCTATTAACAGGTGATTTCTTACTGTTATGTATTTTTTTTGTAGTTCTGTATTACGTGTACCCTTACACCGCTTTGTTTTGTTTTGTGTTTTTCTCTTTTTCCTCTTAAATAAAATAAAAAAAAAAGAAAAAAAAGAAAAGGGGTAAGAGAGTAAAGAAAAATGTATGTACAAGATATGTCATATAGAGGTACAAATTTCATACAATAAATATTATTATGTGTGTCTAAATTATACTTAATAAACAATGAAAAAAAGACAATTTGAGTGACCACAAGAAGTTATTTGACCCTTTGAAGTATTTCCCAACATCACAGATCTCATGAATCAGAGCCTCCATGCAGGTTATGCCATACATAACAAGACGGAGCAATCAATGAAATATCTTTAAGTGTAATTTGCATCTTAATGATTTTGCCATAGTAACCCTGTATATCAGTCATTTACTAGCTGGAGATTTGGATACTCTCATGCAACATTTGTTCTCACAATACTCAGCATGTAAGTTGAAGCCTTACTGAGCTTAACAAAGGTACCATTGAAGATTTTGCAAAGGTAAAGGAACTGCAACACCTTGTGGGCATTTGGGTTTACACCTTTAGGACTCCTGGTCTGGATGACAAATGCCAATTTGGGTTCTGCAGGTATATAGATGTGGCCAAGTTTCTTGTCATCTCAGCCTTTTGAATCTCAGTTCTGTACATTTATCTATACTTGTTATGACAGTGCCTGGTTTCTTCATAGATGAGTTTCCTTCTTGCCATTTCAAGCATCTTTTGGGAAGCCTTCTGTCCCAGAAGCTTTAACTTCAGCCTTGTAAATTGTTTTCACTATTTCTTAAAGTTTTCTGGAGCAGCAAAAACCTTCTTTTACTGCTTTTTGCATCTTACATTGTTCTAGCTGGAAGAGAGGGTGCATATTTATTTTTGAAAAATGTTATGATTCAACATGCAGTAATTTAAATGATGCCTATATCTATTTAAAGTAAAATTTGTATTTCTGAGTGTTCCTTAAATTTTTTCTATGTCAGAACTCAAAACACAACCATATCCAAGTGGCACGTAATTCTCCTCTTATTGAATCAGTTGGAAAATTATTTTCTTGCCAGAAATAAAGTATGAAGTAGTTGGCACTGGATACTCTTGGAGAATAGGTCATTCTCACTGTAAACCAGAAAGCTGGGAAAATATTTTATTATTTCTTACCAGCAAAAAGGTACCCTATGAGTGTTAAGGGTTCTGTTTCAAGAACTAATACAATTAGTATTAGTCTCCTTAGGTGTATTATATATACATACGAATTTATATCTTTTTTCTTTGCTCTTCATTTTTTTCTCCATTTCCCTGTCTGAGACATTTTCCCTCTTCAAACAATCCTTGCCCTTTTACAATACTTATTCAAGATTCTGGATCTTATTCACTGTTTAGTTTCTCACACTAGGAAGACAATATGGTGCTTACACATATGAGTCTGATTTACTGTACTTATGAGTAAGATCTTTTTTTTTATTTAAGAGGAAAAAGAGAAAAACACAAAACAAAAGAAAGCAGTGTAAGGTTACACATAATACAGAACTACAAAAAAAAACATAACAGTAAGAAATCACCTGTTAATAGATTACATATTATCATCTTGGAAATAGTTGCTCAAATCACAGTATCAAAGAATACAAAGTAGACATTCAAACAGAGAGACTGCAAACAGCCCTGTTCAATGATCCAAAAACATTAATATAGTCATCTATTTAACACCCCTAAACACACTTGCTGTTATATCCGTTAGAGCTCTTTTTTTTCCTCCCTCTCTTTTTTACAACAAAATTTACACATTTTGGATTTTATTACTCCTTAGTTCTTATTACTTTTTTTTGGGGGGGGAGAGACTAAAGTCAAATATGGCAAAACAAAGCTGTCAGTCAAAACCAAGGATAGACATAGCACATGATGTAGAACAGAGTACAAGGTTTTTAACGATGGTTATCAACGTTGTCTCTTGTTTCCTTAAAAAGAATTGTCTATCTCATTAGATATTATAAAGTTGAACAAAACAGTAGAGAACAAGACCAATAAAACTTAGGTATTGTAAACATTACAGGACTTCCAAAGGAGACAATAGTCAAACCAGAATGGGCATCTTAGTGAATCTTATTGCCTTCAAAGTAGTTGCCTATACCCTCAGACTTGCTACTATCGCACAGAATGAAACAGAGTCTAATCAGTGAAAGCAAGATCGTGGGAGTATTACAGGACTTCAAAACAAGTTAATAGGAAATCGAAAAGAGTTACTATTATATATCCTAATTTTTTAAATTTTTCCCTTAATTAAAATAAACAGAAAATTTTTTAAAGAATAGTAGTTTTTTTAAAGAATAGTGTTTTTTTTAAAATTTTTTTTAAATTTTTTTAAAGAATAGTAGTTACCATAGTGTCTGTCTTTTTCCTTAAAATATTTAATTTTTTTAAAGAATAGTAGTTACCATAGTGTCTGTCTTTTTCCTTAAAATATTTGGATAAAACTTCATATACTATAACTTCAAATATTTCCATATCAAGAAGCCCAGAATAAAGCCTTTCTAATTAATAAGTGAAAATTTTATAAGGCTTCAAGGCCACATAATGGGGAATCATGATTACCACATATTTTTATATATTTGAATCATTGCTTACATTAGGGAAACTATTCGGTATTCATACATGCGAGATTGATTTATTTCACTTATGAGTATGGTCTCAAGCTGCGCCCATTTATTGATAAATATCTCAATGTGATCCTTCTTTATAGCTGAATAATACTCCATTGTATAGAAATACCACAACTTTTTTATCCATTCCTCAGTTGATGGACACTTGGGTTGTTTCCAAGATCTGGCGATTAGAAATTGTGCTGCTATAAACATAGGTGCACATATATCCCTGTGGTATGATGCTTTCAGTTCTTCTGGGAATATGCCTAGAAGTGGAATAGCTGGAATAAATGGGATTTCCAATCCCAACTTTTTTTTTTTTTTTTTTTTTGTCTTTTTCATTTTTTATCGGTACCGGGGATCGAACTCACGACCGCCTGCTTGCAAGGCAGGTGCTTATGCCACTGGGCTAAATCCTCAGCCCCCCCAATCCCAACTTTTTGAGAAACCTCCAGTCAGACCTCCACAAAGGCTGTACCAGTCTACACTCCCACCAACGGTGCAGGAGAGTTCCTTTTTCCCCACAGCCTCTCCAGCATTTGTTGTTGTTGGTTTTCTTGATCCTGGCCATTCTTTCAGGAGTGAGATGGTATCTCAGTGCGGTTTTAATTTGCATTTCTCTAATGACCAATGATTAGGAGCATTTTTTCATTAAGGTGCAACCATTTACCTATTCTTTTATGTTGTTTTAATTGTTTATTTTTTAAAAATTTTTTAAAGATAATGAAACAAAGAGGACAGAACAAAGCAGATCAGAATACAACAGTGTAAGCAACACAGCACTTCATAACAAGACAACTGGATATTAACAGTAGCTACCATAATGTCTCTTTCTTTGAAATAGTTGAGCCTACCTTCACATACAATAATATCAAACATAACAAAATAGTATAAAAACATTCAAGGGAGTGAAAGTATTACAGGGCATTCAGAACCAAACTACAGAAAATGAACAATAGCTACTATAATATCTCATTTTCCATAAAAATTTCTTTATACTATCACACATATTAAAACCCAAAAAGACACAGCATGATAGAACCAATGGAAACAGAAGAACAAGTCCACAGTAGGACCTCAAAACAAGATAATATTAAATCAGCAATGGCTATTTACCTATTTTTTAGGTTTAATTTTTTAATTAATTTTTTAGTTTAAAAAGAAAAGAAAATTCATTAAAAAAAAAAAACAAAAATTAAGAGACAAACAGCCATACCAAATCCAAACCAATAACAATATAGGCTTTCAAAACACAATTGAAAGAACTTTAACAATCATTGTTATGTTACATATTGTTATGTTTTTTAAAAAAGAAAAAAAAAAGCTATCAGAAGTTGTGCTGCTATGAACATAGATGCACATATATCACTGTGACATGGCCTTTTCAATTTTTCTGGGAAAATACTCAGGAGGGAGGGAAACAGCTGGATTGAATGGAATTTCCAATTCTAGATTTTGAGGGATCTCCATATTGACTTCCACAATGGTTGTACCAGTATTCCCTCTCCATGCATTATAAGAACAGTTCTCATAAACTGTCTATAGGTCATATGCGTGCATGATTTTAGCATGTATTTCTATCATTTCTATATTCGAGGGAGAAACAAAACAAAGCAAGACAAAACAAAACATACTCCTATAAACATGAAATGAAAAAGGCAAATAACACCACTGTACAAGGATTTCTATCATGGTTACTGTGTTGTCTCTTGTTATCTTCAATAGAATTGTCCATATCATTAGACATAGTACAATTAAATATAGCAACACATAATAATATTAATAAAAACAAAACTTTGTGGATAGTGTAAAACTTCAAAAACAGGTAGTAATCAAGCAAGAATGGGTATCATTGTGAATCGTGTCATTTTCAGTGTAGTTACCTATACTCTCACTCTTGAGACTATCAATCCTAACAGTTTTGAATAAAATCTGTTGAATCCAAACAGCAATCAAACAAACCAGATTTATCTAAGATCAGTCATGATAAAGCAGTATAAGTTATACAGGGCTCCATATTAAGTTAAAAGGAAATTTAAGATGATTACTGTAATATATCCTGTTATTTTTGGGTTAGCTGTCTGTGTCCTCAGATCTAGTGCACGTACACAAACTGGGACAGAATAATTTCTGTCTAAGCAGAGCAGTGTGAGTCATATGGGTTTTTAATACTGATACACTGTTAACAATATTTTCTGCCATCTTTTTAAAGACCATTCCTCCCCTATCACTCCCCAGGGAGCACTATGCAATTTTGGGTCTCATCAACACCCTCAGTTTTTAGATTGGGGGGCAACCTGCTATTTACCTAAGTGATTCCAAATCTTCTCCCCCCTGGACTTGATCTCTAGTTGTATTCCTTTACCTGTTAAAGCCTGTCTTTCCATCCTATCCACAAATACTGGTCTAGTTGTCCCTATTACTCTGGTTCCCTGTCACATAGAGCATTGTTTTCTCATATTTGATTTTTGGTCCATAAACCATTTTTCAGGTTAATTATATTTCCTATACAGAGCAACTTTGTGGATCCTACCTCCTGATATACTCTGCCTGTGTCTCGCTCTCCCTCTTTTTGTTAGTGTGTGAAGGCCATCTATATTAGAGATTATAGCCAATCTTTTTTACCTCATTTCTTTTGTGTTCTTTTTCTGTCATTAGTTGTCTGATTTTCTTGTTCATTGCACTTTCTGCTTCTTTCATTGAGGCCTCTCTCTCACTGTTCCTGGTATCCTGGTACATTTCTCTCTCTCTCTAGAATGTCCTTCAGTATTCTCTGTAGAGTTGCATTGGTGGTCACAAATTCCCCCAGTTTTTTTTCTTGGAAGAATCTTGTTTCTTCATTAATTTCTAGAGACAGTTTTTCAGGGTACATCAATCTGGACTGGAAGGTTATTTTCTTTCAGGGCTTGGAGTACTTCAATCTCTTCTTGATTTGATGGTCTGTGTGAGAAGTCTACCATGATTTCAATGGGCTTTCCTTTATAGGTGATCTGTTTCTTGTTTCTGAAAGCTTTTAATATTCTGTTCTTACATTGAATTTCTGGGATCTTAATTATTATATGCGTGGGTGTAGGTGGATGGAGTTCTGTATGCCTCATACATCTGAATATCATTTCCTTTTCCTATGCTTGGGAAGTTTTCCTTAATTATTTCCATGAATAGCCTTTGTAGTTCCTTTGTTTGTAACCCTGCTTCTTCATTCACATTCTTTATTCTTAAGTTATAAATCCTCTTGTTGTGTTCTAGCCTTTATATTATTACTGCCTGTTTCCTTGTCATTTTTGAGAAACTTTTCCTTTTATGTTTCTACATTGCAAACCTATCCTCCAGTTTTGATAATCTATCCTGGTTTCTTCCAAGCAGTTTTGCCAGCTTTCAATGGAGTTTTAAATTTCCTGGTTATCTCTTTGAACCTGCTTTATGTATTCCATGTTTTCTTTATATTCTTCATCAAACATTTCTCTCCTTTTTTTGTGCTCCTCCAGTCTTCCATCTGTGTCTTCTTGCGAAGTGCTTAGCATTTATTAATCTACTTATATATTGCATTACTTTGTGAACTATTTCACTTTTGAACTCATCTATGAGGCCCCAAAGGTGTCTCTTTATGTGCACTAATGCTGTTTCTGATATCACATATTTGCTGTCCTCAATCTTTTTTGTATTTACCTCTCTTGGATCAATGGTCTCAGGGTTTGGGGCTGAGGAATTTTTCTTGTTACCTCCTCTTCTCATATTTTTTGTTTCTTCCATACAGGTATATAAAGGAGGCCCCAGTTTCTTTCATTGTTGGTTATGGTTCTTCTGAAGTGTACTGTGTAGGTGATCCTGCCCCCTCCAGTGTGCTATTGTGGTTCAAACAGGTGTGGTGTGTGCTGGCCCCTATCCTCCAGGTCAATCAACCTGCATAGGCCCTCACTGTGTTAATGTGTGTCGTGTGTAGAGAATTGGTTTGGGACAACTTATTTGATCTTACCAGGGGTGTGACCCAGGCCAAGCACACCTCACCAATCCCATCTGGGAAGGGAACAACTGACTGAAGTCACTGCTGTGCCTTGTTCTTGCCAGTTCTGCCTGGTTCCAAGATGTGGTCTCTTTGGAATGACACCCTTTTCTGTGGAAGGGTTTTATTCCCAACACTCACCGCAGGTCAATGCAGGTCCCCCACCAACTCACCTCTGTGTTGGGCCCACTGACTCCAGACCTTGGTGTGACTGCAGTTCCAATGAGTTGAAATGGTGGGAATTCAACCAATTGCTAAGTCATGGCCCTGTGAGTTTGGGCACTGCAGGGGAGCACTGAATCTTTAGCTTTTCCAATAGTAGCACTGGGACTGCATGTTTGATTGGTTTTGCTTACCATTGTTTCTTCCTGGGTGGAGAGGATCCATATCCCTCTGTCCAGGACTCCCTATGCTGTGTTATTTTGGCATCTAAAATGACTATCTCAAGGAGAATCTGTAATCTGATGTTATCTATCCACCATCTTTACTGGAACCCCCTATAATAGCAGATTTCAGAGCAGAAATTCTATGGGTCAGAATACCATGAAGTGATGTATTTTATTCACTGAATGCAAATAACTGCAAAAATATGAAACTATTTATACTAAATTAAGCATCATAATCACAGAGAAAAGGGTTCTCAACAAACATCTAAAGTGAAACAATTCACATCCACTAAATGTAAATTACAGAATATATTAAAATGTTTTCTACACACAGATGGGGAGAAAGATAACCACAGTGGAAAGAGCACAGTGAAAGTATAATTTTCATCGAAGAAGAGATGAATGAGAAGTACAAAAGAATGAAATACAATACTTTCAATAAAGCATGCAAAGTGTAAAATGGGTAAGGAGAAAATGAACGTAAATTATTCAAAATGAATCCAAGAAAATGAACCCTAAAAATGACTAGAAATAGGGTACATCTTTCAAATAAACCCTAAATGTAAATGCTTTCAGTTCTTCAGTTAATGGATGAAGAGTAGCTGATTAAATTATAAAAAGAAAAAGAAAAAATTCTTTGGTTTGTGTGGTGGATTAAAAATTCTTCATCTTGTAATCGTCACCTGCTGAATTGAGTCAGTGTGGTTCTGTGTGTGGAAGTCCAGATGAGGATTATTGCCAACACCATAAATAGAGAACTGGAGAGAAAGATTAAGCACAGTTGATTTTCCTGGAAAAGCTTGTCACATTGGGCTTCCTGCTATGAACTCAGCTGTTCTTGTCACTGGAGCAGCAGTCATCATCCCTGTCTCTGGAGATGGCTGTGGTTTTTTTCAGGGGAGCTCTGGTCATTACTTTGAGCATGGCTTCCAGGCTCCAGTGCAGATCCCTCAGCTTGCTGGCACAGATTCTTCAACCAACTGGCACTAACTCTCTAGCTTCCACCACTGGCCTTTGGGCCTTCACAGTGTAGATTCTTATACAGACTTGCAAGAGACATTTTTATGGTATGGAGAACCACTTAGAATGCTTCAAAGCTTAGGAGTGTCTAAAGGACATATGATACCACAGGCAATTCTGGGCAACAAAGGCAAGGCAGGAAACATCATAATCCTTGACTTGAAATTATACTTCAAAGTGTTAAAATCAACATGACACTGGCAAAGAAACAGACCTGAGGACCAGTAGAAATGATTAGAAGATGCAGACACAACCACAAACACACTCAGACAACTTAATCTTGGACAAAGTGGCCAAACATGTTCACTGAAGAAAGATACCCTCTTTGGTAAATGTTGCTGGAAAAAATGGCTCTCTACATTCTTAAGCCTAAAATTAGACCCATGTCTACCACCATGAACAAATACACATAAAAATGCACCAAAGATATGAATATTAAAACACAAACACTAAGTCAACTGAAAGAGAAAATAGAAAGAAATCCTTGAAGACATAGGTGTGCACAGAGAGTACATGAACAACAAGCAGTATGCACGGGAAACAATCCAAAGAATCAACAAATATGATTGTATCTTATTAAAATGCTTTTGCTTAGCAAGAGATATCACCAACCAAGTGATAAGACAACTCACAGAAAGGGAAAAACTTAGCCAATTGTAGCTCACACAATGGACGTCTATCTAGAACATGAAAAGAACTAAAATGTTGAGACTGCCTCCAAATTCAAAGACCCTATCCAAAAATCGAACATCTGATATGAATACACCTTCCTCAGATGAAGAAATTCACATGGAAAATAAATACATGAAAAAACAGCATTGGTCATCTGAGTGATGCAAATTAAAACAACACTGAGCTTCCATCTTACTACTTAAAAAATGACTATCATCAAGAAATCAACCCTAACAAATGCTGGTTGAGCTTTGGAGAAAAAAGAACCCTTCTCCACTGTAGGTGGGAGTATAGACTGGTACAATGATGTTGGAAATCAGTATAGAGATTCCTAAAACCATGAGAATTACAGTTCTCATTTGACCCATTATTTCACTTTCACTTGGGTATCTTCCCAGAAGTTTTAAAACATCACATGACAGCAACATATGTGTATCCTTGTTTTTAGCAGCACAGTTTATCATAGGTAAATCTTGGAATCAAATCAAATGTCCATCAACAAAAGAATGGATAAAAAAGAGGTGACATTTTTATATGATGCAATACTATAAATACTATCAGCTATAAATCTATAAAGATAGAAGACATATTGAGTCTTCTATAAATTAATGAATGCGAATTGAGAACATATTCTTAAGTGAAGTAAGTCAACCTCACATACGTAAATACTATATTGTCTCATTAGTGTAAGAAACTGAAAGAGTAAAAATGATACAAAGTCTTCAGTAAATATTGTTAAAGAGTGAGGAACTGCTCATGAGGAAAACATAACTCATATAGGGAAAAAGAAAAAAGAAAGAAGAGAAATGAAATAAGATATAAATTTGTATATATACATATAAGAATACTAAGATGACTGTGCTACTAATTCTGTTAGTTCTTGGAACAAAACATAACATCCTTAGGATTAGATAACTTTTTAATAACTATATCTGGTAATTCAAATAAGATTTATGAAGATAATTACGCAAAAAACAAAAATTGGTATGTTCCTACTACCTTGTTTGGGAAATCCTACATTGTTATTGTTTTGGGATCTTAGATATAGTTACTTATTTGTTGTTTTGTTTTTTCCTCTAATACAGGAGGGATAGCTGTATGTGTATATGCTTATACATGCCTAGAACTTCTCCTAAAGATTTTACAAGAATTGATCTCAGTGTATGTCGTAGTATGAACAACTACACTGAAGAAAATAGAACACCATGGTAGCCATTGGTGATTTCTTATCCTTTTGATTCAAAAGCCAATAATGCTTTTGTTCTTGGTTTTAATTGGTTTTAGTGTGTTTTCAATAATTTGATTGCAATACGTATGAAGATACGGACTGCTATTTTGAAGAAAACAAGACACATTATGGTAGCCATTATTGACTTCCTAGTGTCTGATTTTGAAAGTTCTTAAGGCTTTCATTCTCGTGTTTTCATTGCTCTTATACTATTTTGATGTGTATTAACTTACTGTGTGTGAAAGTAGGGAGAACTATTTTGAAATAAGCAGGAGACACTATGGTAGCCACCGTTGATTTCCTGCTATGTTCTTCTGAAATCCTGTGTTATTTTTATTGTTTGACTCTGCTCTACTTTGTTCTGTTTTGCTTTGTTTTGTTTCATACTCTTTAAAATGAAAAAACAGGAAGTTAAGGGCATTTGCAAGGAGGTGAGTAGGGAAAAGAGGAATCAAGATATATCACGTACAGGTACAAATTCCATATGGTAATTATCAGTATATATATATATCTAAATTGTACTTAAATTTCATAAAAAATGAAAAAGAAGACAATTGGAATGATCACAAGAAATTATTTGACTTTTTGAAGTGTTTCCAAACACTAGAGATCTCATCAATCAGAGCCTGCACACATATGAAGCCATACTTAACAGGACTGAGCAATCAATGTGTTGTGTGTAAATGTAATTTGCATCCTAATGATTTTGCCATTATGATGCTTGTATATTAGTCATTTACTGAGTGCATATTTAGGTACCCCCATGCAACATATGTTTCCACAATGCTCAGTAAGTGAATTGAAGGCTTGTTGAGTTTAACAAAGGTAGCACTGAAGATTCTGCGCAGGCAAAGAAGCTGCAATACCTTGTGGACCCTTGGTTCACATTATTGGTCCCCTTGGTCTGGATGAAATGTCATTTTGGCTTGTGCAGGTACATAGATGTTGCCGAGTTTTCTTGTTACCTCAGCCTTTTGAATCTCAGTTCTCTATATTTGTGTATACTACTTTTCACAGTGCATGTTTCTTTCACAGATGAGTTTCCTTCTTGCCATTTGAAGCACCTTCTGGGCAGACAATGCTCAGTATGTGAGTTTAAGCCTTGCTGAGATTGAAGCTTTCTTTCCCTGGAGCTTTATCTTCAGCCTGGTGAAATATTTTCACTGTTTCTTAAAGGTTTCTGGCACAGCAAGAACCTTCTTTCTCATTTCTTTGCCACCTTCCATGGTTCCAGTTGCAAGAGAGGATGCATGTTTATTTTGTGAAAAATGTTATGCTTCAGCATTTAATAATTGAAATGCTGCCTATATTTATTTAAAGTATAATTTGTATTTCTGAATGTTCCTTATATTTTTCCTAGTCAGAACTCAAAACACAACCTTATGCCTGTGGCACATAATTTTCCTCTTATTGAATACTAGGAATATTCTTCTCTTACAGAAATAAGATGTGTAGTTGTAGTCACTGGATACTGTAGGAGAATAGATCATTATCATTATAAAACAGTATACTTGGGAAAATAGTTTATTATTTTTTACCAGCAAAAGGGACCCTATGAGTGTTAAGTGTCCTTTTCCAAGAACTAATAAATTAGTATTATAGTTTCCTTAGCGGCCTTAAATATATGTAAAAGTATATGACTTTTTTCTTGTCTCTTCATTCTTTCTACTTTTCCTGTCTGAGACAAGTGTCCCTTTTGAATGGTTTCTTTCACTTCAACAATATTTACTGAAGGTTTTGGATCTTATTTACTGTTTCAGCTTCTTACACTAGGTATACAATATTTATGCATGTGTGTCTGATTTATTGCACTCATGAGTAACATATTAAAGTGCATCCATTTACCTATAGAAAGCTTGATTAAATTTTTCTATGTAGCTGAAGAGTACTGCATTGTATAAGTCACCACATATTTTTACCCTTTCCTCAGTTGAAGGAAATTGGGGTTGTTTCCAAGATTGGGCTGTTGCAAACTGTGCTGCTATAACCATGTGCACACAGATATCACTGTGGTATTTCATGTGAATTCTTTCATCGATGTGCCCAGAAGCAAGATAACTGGGTCAAATTGAATCTCTAATACAAACTTCTTGAGGAATATCCACGTGGATTTCCACAGTGGTTACACCAGTTAATACTCACATCAACATGTAGAAACATTCTTTCATTGCCACATGCCCTACTGCATTTGCTATTGGTTGATTTCTTGATCCGGGGCATTCTTTTTGGAGTGGGAAGGAATCTCAGTGTTACTGCCATTTTCATTTCTCTAAGAATAAATGATGTTCACATTTATTCATATATTTATTTGCCATTTCCCCTTCTTCATCCTAGACGTTTGTATCCCTCTCAGAAGCCTCATTTTGAATTGCATTTTTGAAATTTTGGAATTGACTTTTAACAATTTTTTATATTCTGGATACGGGTTCTTTGTCTTAAAACAGTTGACTAATATTTTTTTCCTGATTCCTGGGTTTTTCCCACTTTGTTCGAGAATTCTCTTGACATGCAAAAATTTTTTTAATAAGATGAGACCCAGTTGGTGATTCTGGGAAATAATTCTTGTGCACTTTGATTTTTTTCATGACCTTTCTGCCTGCCTTTTTAAAAATTTTTATTTTACTTTATTGAGATTAAGACAAAAGAGGACACAAGAAATCAGATCAGAGCAGAACAGTGTAAACAACACTGTATTTCACCACAAGACAACCCGTAATTAAGAGTAAATACCATTAAGTCTCTTTCTTTGAAATAGTTCAGCATAACTTCATGTATAATAATACCAACCATAAGAAAATAATATAAAACCATTCAAGAGAATAAAAGTATTGCAAGGCATTCAGAAGCAAATAACAGTATGAACAATGGTTACTATATTATCGCATTTTCCACAGAAAATTTGTTTTTACTATCACACATCATAAAATCCAATAAGATACAATATGATAGAACCAATGGAAACAGAAGGCCAAAAGCATGGTAGGACTTCAGAGTAAGATTATATTAAATTGGCATTGATTATTATAATATCTTATTTTCTTCAAAGCAGCTGTTCATATTATCACAGATAATAAAATCAAAGAAACCAGGATAAAATATTCTGACTAATGAATGTAGACAATTTAAGGCTTAAAAGCAATGTAATGAGGAATTATGACTATCATAAAATCATATGCTCTCTTACTATTTCTTACACTATGGAGACTATACGGTATTTATACATGTGAGTTGGATTTATTTTGCTTATGATTATGATCTCAGGTTGCATCCATTTATTTATAAATATCTCAATGTGGTCATTCTTTATAGCTGGGTAGTACTCCATTGTATAAAAATACCACAACTTTTTATCCATTTCTCAGTTGATGGACACTTAGGTGGTTTCCAAGATCTAGCTATTACAAATTGTGCTGTTGTATGCATGAATGCACATTTATCACTGTGGTATGATGTTTTCAGTTCTTCTAGGACTATGGCTAGAAGTGGAATAGCTGGGTCAAATGGGACTTCCAAGGTTTTTGAGGAATCTCCAGACTGATTTCCACAGTGGTTGCACCAGTCTACACTCCTACCAACAGTGCAGGAGGGTTCCTTTTTCCCCACAGCCTTTCCAGCATTTGTTTTTGGTAGCTTTCTTGATCTTGGCCATACTTTCAGGAGTGAGACGATATCTCAGTGTTGTTTTACTTTGCATTTCTCTAATGACTAATGATGATAAAGATTTTTTCATGAATTTATTTGCCATTTGTATTTCTTCACCTTAGAACTGTGTATTCATCTCAGATGTCCATTTTTGGATTGGGTCCTTGAATTTCAGGGGTCTGATGTTTTTTAATTCTTTATGTGTTTTAGACTGAATTACTTTGTCTAAGGGACAGTTCACTAACATTTTTTCGCTGTTTATGGGTTTTATTCTCACTATGCTGTGGATTTCTTTTGACATGCATAAACTTTTTAATAAGACGTGATCCCAGCTACTGATTCTGGGAAGTAGTTCCCATCTGGTTTGATTCCAGTTCATCAATTCTCTAGCTACCCCCACATCTTCAAGAGTTTTACCTACTTTGTCTTCCAGCAGATTTAGTGTTTCTGTTTTAATATTCAGATCTTTGATCCATTTTGATTTTAGGTTAGTATATTGTAGTAGACATGGGTAGTTTTAGTTTTTGGCATATGTAGAGCCAATTTTTCCAGCACCATTTATTAAAGAGTCTTTTGTTCTTACAGTGAACATTTTTGGCTGCTTCATCAAAGATGAAGTGGTTGAGTGTGTTGAGTTATGGTTGTATCTTCTAATCTATTTCATTGATCTTCAGATCTGTATTTATTCCAGTACCATGTTGATTTTATTACAGAAGCTTTGTAATATAACTTCAAGTCAGGGATTGTGATGCCACTTGCCTTGCCTTTGCTGCCTAGAATTGTTTTTGCTAGTCTAGGTCTCTTCTGGTTCCAGATGAAGTTTAGGAGTGATTTCTCTAGGTCTATGAGGTATATTGATATTTTCATTGGAATTGCATTGAATATGTATAACAATTTTGGGAGAATGGCCATTTTCACTATATTTATTTTCTTTATCCACGAACAATGAATATCTTTCCATTTTCAGACTTCATCTTCAATTTATTTTTTCCTCTTTGCCTGGGAGCCAGGCTCCTCTGGCTCTCTGTTGGTCTGGTAAGACCAGCAGAGGCAGGGAACACCGCCCTAAGCCTGCAAACTGTTTTCTTTGCCTGGGGCAAAGGATCCAGCTTCCTGTCTAAATCAGTGAGTAAGGAGGGAGCAGGGACTTCTGTCTCAACCTGGCTGACCTCTCTAGTTCACTTGGAACAACACTTAAAGCGCAAAAATATAGGAAAATGAGAAAACAAAAGACCAAAATGCAGCCTCAAACATTCAGCCCATCCCAAGAAAGTCTAGGAGCCATGTGGATAGAAGAAAATATATGCCACATACCTGAAATGCCTGAAATAATACTAACTGAAATAAAGAAGCAACTCTGGGAAGCCTTAAAGGAAATCAAACCAGAAATAATATCCCAGGTAAAAGAAGAAATGATAAAAGAAATGAAGGAGATGTTGAATATATCTAAAGAAGACAGTTAAAAACTTGAAGAGATAAACAAAAAGATAGAATCCCTGGATGAATAATGTAAGAAACAAACAGAATATACAAAGCAGATGCAAAAAGATATACAGGAAATCAAAAAGTCCATCGAAAGTTGTAAAAACCGCCTCAGTGAATGTGAAGATAGAATTTCAGACCTCAAAGACAACATTGCAGCCAGTGAACAGGAAAGGAAAGATCTTTTAAAAATAACAAGAAATCAGGAAATAACATTTCAACACCTGCAAGATGACACAAAAAGGAACAACATAAGGTTAATAGGGATAAATGAAAAAGAAGGGAACAACATAAAGGATGTCAAGAGGTAATCTAGAGAAGTAATAGCTGAAAATTTCCCAAACATGAGACTGGAAACTGATATCAAGATCAGTGAAGCATATAGAGCTCCAAATAGCCATAATCAAAATAAAACTACACCCAGACACATAGCAATGGCCATCCCAGAAATCGAACAAAAGAATAGAATATTAAAAGCTGTAAGAGAGAAAAGACAGATCACCTATAAAGGAAAACTTATCAGAATCACAGCAGACTTCTCAGCACAAACAATAAAGTCAAGAAGAACATGGAGTGAAGTATTTCAGATTCTAAAGGAAAATGATTTCCAACCTAGTCTGATGTATCTTGCAAAACTGTCCTTCAAAATGGATGGAAAATAAGATACTTCCATGACAAAGAACAGCTGATAAACTTCATGATCACCAAGCCAACCCTGCAAAGAATACTGAAAGACAGCCTAGATGCATCGAGGAAAAAACCACTAAACAAAGAAGACAATTAAACAGAATCGAAAGACAAAGATGCAACAGTAGAAAGATAACATGTCAACAATAAACCAATATATAACAGTTATAACCATTAATGTAAATGGTCTCAATGCTCCAATTAAAAGAAACAGACTGACAGAATGGGTCAAGAAACAAAATCGAACCATATGCTGTCTACAAGAAAGCCATATAACACAAAAGGATACCCACAGACTGAAAGTCAAAGGATGGGAAACAATACTTCATGCAACAGGAACCCAAAAAAAGCAGGGGTGGCTATTCTGTTTGCAGACAATGTGAACTTCAAGCCAATAACGATCAGAAGGGATAAAGAAGGTCACTACATACTGGTTAGGGGAAAACTCCAAGAGGAAGAGATAACTATCTTAAATATATATGCCCCAATTCCAGAGCACCCAGTTATATAAAACAAATACTAACAGAAATGAAAAACCAAGTTAACAGTGACACAATTCTAACAGGAAATCTTAACACACCATTGACACCAATGGACAGATCAACCAGACAGAAAATCAGCAAAGAAATGAAAGAACTGAATTGCACTTGTGAACAAATGGACTTAAGATACATATACAGAGTATTCCACCCAACAACAACAGAATACACATTCTTCTCAGCAGTACATGGGTCATTTTCTAAAACTGGCCATATATTAATTCACAAAACATATCTAAATAAATGCAAAAGGGTTGAAATCATCTCTTACATGCTATCAGACCATAATGCTATGAAATTAGAAATTAAAGATAAAAGATACTACAAAACTCCCACAAACCTATGGAAACTGAATAACACACTCTTGAGTAATCAGTGGGTCACAGAGGAAATCAAAGAAGAAATTAAACACTACCTACAAAAATTGAAAACACAAATACAACTTACCGGGATCTGTGGGATGCAATGAAAGCTGTCCTCAGAGGAAAATTTATAGCACTGAGTTCACACTTCAGGAAAACAGAACAAATACAAATAAATAACCTGATGTTACACCTCAAACATCTAGAAAAAGAAGAGCAAGTCAAGCCCAAAGCCAAAAGAAGAGAAGAAATTATAAAAATCAGAGCAGAAATCAATCCAATAGAGACAAAAAAAAAAAATCAATGAATCAACGATTTGGTTCTTTGAAAGAATAAATAAAATTCCGGTGTCATGGCCTCTATTGCGTGGTTTGGGGTAGAGCGAGATATTTGCTTGAGTGCATTTTCTTACTTCTATTTTCTGTGGACTGCTTAGAAAGGACCTGGGAGACCTCTGAGCAACACAATGGTCTTGGCTCCAGTACTGATCATTCAGCCTGGTTGCACAGATCCTGCACCTCAATGGCATGGACTTCCTACCTTCCAATACTGAACTTTGGCTCCTCCGAGTTCACAGGCTTGATAGAAACTTGCATGAGACATTGGCAGTGCCTACAGACAGTGTGTAACAATGCCCTGTCTCTATGCTCAGCAGACCATCATGTCTTTGTTGCAAGCCCTCAATGCTAGTTAAATATTTTCTGGATAACTTCTTTTTGTCACTCTAGGGAGGAAGAGCAGAGATGGCAGATAGATAACAACTGGCTACGGAAGCTCCCTGAGATAGTAAACTTAGAATTCAACATAATACAGAGTGGGGAGCCTCAAATTGAGAGAGATGAATTCTCTAGTTCCAAGAAGAAATTAAGGTGACTTGCCAATCATCTGAAGTCCCACTGTGACTGGCCGACTCAGTGACTTTCTGGCGCCCCTGTTGACATGTGCTGAGAGGTCCTGCCATGACTTGCCAAGGCCCTGCTGTGACTGGCTGTGTTCTCACCGTGACTTGCCAGGGTCCCACTGTGACTGGCCGGGTTCCCACCGCAACTTGCCAGGGTCCTGCCATGACTGGTCGGGTTCCTGCCATGACTGGCTGAGTAATCCGATGTCCTGCACCTTTGACTCACTGGAGATGCATTTACATTGAGTTTGGGTGTCAGCAAGCCAAATGGAGGGCTGAGTTGGAAGGGATCCTACATCAACCTGTGGTTAATGATGGGAGTGGAGCCATTCTATAAATAGGGAGTCCTGGCAGACAGCATTCTGTGATTGGGCAGAACTGACAAGTACAAGGGGCAGCAGTTACTTCAGTAAATTGTTCCCTTCCTGAATGGGATTGGTGTAGTGAGCTAGGCCTGGAACACATGACTCTTCTTAGATCCAATAGGTTATCCAAGGTCAAGTCCCTGTAGCAGTGGCACACACTAACCACACTGGCCTAGTAGGGCCTCAGAGGTTTGGCTGATCTGGAGGGAGGTAGCACAAAGTAATACAGTAGTGCAGGCAATAGCAGCTTGACTAATCTGAGGGGGGAGGTGCCAGCATACACTGTCCCTGTATGCAATTCACTAATACCCTAAGTGTGAAGAAGGGTCATCTAGCCAGCGTGTTTCAGAAGAATTGTAACCAACAAAGAAAGAAACAGGGACCTCCTGGAAGAAGCAAAAATGTTGGGAAGAGGAAGCAACAACAAAAATTCCCCGAGCTCCAACCCTGCGAATATTGACCCAGGACAGGTAAATACAAAGGAGAATGAGAACAGCAAACATACAATATCAGACACAGCACTAGTGGACATAAAGAAATATATTTGGGACCTCATAGACAAGTTCAAAAGTGAGATATTTAGCCAAATAAAGCAAAATATAAGATTAATAAAAGAGATACTAAGCACCCCTCAAGCAGACAAAGACATAAGAATGGAGGAACTCAAACACAGGAGAGAACCATTTGGTGAAGAATATAAAAAAAATATAGAATACATGAAGCAGATTCAAAGAGATCACCAGGAAATTAAAAACTCTATGAAAAGATGGCAAAGCAGCTTGAAAAAAACTAAGGACAGATTATCCAAACTGGAGGCCAATTTTGCAATGTGAGAGTATGAAAGGGAAAACTTTTAAAAAATAACAAGGAAACAAGCAGTAACAATACAAAGGCTAGAAGATGACAAAAGAATCTACAACTTGAGAATAAAGAATGTAAATGAAGAAGCTGGGATACAAACAAAGGAACTACAAAGATTATTCACAGAAATAAATGAAAACTTCCCAAACATAGGAAAAGGAAATGATATTCTGATACATGAAGCATACAGAACTCCAGCCACCACAACCAAAACAGAGCTACACCCAGACATATAATAATCAATATCCCAGAAATTCAATATAAGAACAGAATATTAAAAGCTGTTAGAGACAAGAAACAGATAACCTACAGAGGAAGGCCCATCACAATAACAGCAAACTTCTCTCCACAAACCATCAAGTCAAGACCAGCCTGGAGCAAAATATTCCAAGCCCTAAAAGATAATAACCTCCATCTCAGATTGATATACCTACTAAACTGTCTCTAGAAATTAATGGAGAAACAAGATGCTTTCAAAACAAAGAGGAACTTGGGAAATTTGCAACCACTAATCCAACTCTACAGAAAATACTCCAGGGCATTCTAGAGAGAGAGAAAAGTACTAGAATTCCAGGAACAGTGGCAGAGAGGCCACAATGAATGGAGCAGTAAACAGAATGAAGAAGATAAGCAGACAACCGATGGCAAAAAAAGAGCATCACAATAATGAGACAGAGAAGATTTTATTCAAAACTGATTTGACTGATAGTATCAAGTCAGAGACTATAGGCAACTACACTGAAGATCACAAGACTTAAGGATACACATTCTGGTTTGATAACTGCCAGTTTTTGAAGTTCTTTACTATATGCAATGTTGTGTTTTTAAAATATTGTTATGTACTGACATATTCAATTATACTATGTCTGATGATACAGCCAATTCTAATGGAGATAACAAGAGACAACACAGGAACCATGATAGATTGATTTGTACAATGGTCTTATATGTTTATTTCATTTCATGTGTTTATAGGAATATGTTTTGTTTTGCCTTGCTTTGTTTTGTTTCTCCCTCTAATGTATAAATAATAGAAATACATGTTAAGACTCATGCATGAGTAGAATCTATAAGTAGCTTATGAGAACTGATCATATGACACATGATAAAATGAACAGATACTTTGAAGAAAAAGAGACACTAAAATACCCAGTGCTGATCCTGAGTGTCATAATGTGAACCCCAGCAATAATATTATTCCTTGTTCAGAGTGATATTAGGCTACTTGGGTTTATTCAGTCTCAGCATAATTGAAGGCATGGATAACTGCATGCATGTTTAAGTGTATAGGATCGATAACCATATTTCTAAGTTTTTGTTGGATAGTTGAACAGAACTGGTTGCAATCTCACTATTTGAATCCCAACTTTATAAGCTCCACTTTAGAATGTTGAATAACCATTTATAAGAAGACAATCTGTAATCATCAACTATGATTACTTACTGGTTTTTCGAAATTATGTATTATTTTGACCCATTTTCTGTTTTGTTGAAACTCTCTTCAAATTAAATTTTTAAAAAAAGACATCACAGGAATATTTCTGCAAGCAGGGAGGGATCCCGGTTCCTGAGGCACCTCGGCCTGTGCCCAGCCGCGCCTAGCCATCAGCGTGCAGAGGAGGAGCTGTGTGGATCTGGAGTGCCTGCAGAAGCCCCTTCCTTTGTCTGGAGGAGTGAATATTTCTGCAAGCAGGGAGGGATCCCGGTTCCTGAGGCACCTCGGCCTGTGCCCAGCCACGCATAGACATCGGCGTGCAGAGGAGGAGCTGTGTGGATCTGGAGTGCCTGCAGAAGCCCCTTCCTTTGTCTGGAGGAGTGAATATTTCTGCAAGCAGGGAGGGATCCCAGTTCCTGAGGCACCTCGGCCTGCGCCCAGCCGCGCCTAGCCATCAGCGTGCAGAGGACGAGCTGGGCGGATCCGGAGTGCCTGCAGAAGCCCCTTCCTTTGTCTGGAGGAGTGAATATTTCTGCAAGCAGGGAGGGATCCCAGTTCCTGAGGCACCTCGGCCTGTGCCCAGCCGCGCCTAGCCATCAGCGTGCAGAGGACGAGCTGGGCGGATCCAGAGTGCCTGCAGAAGCCCCTTCCTTTGTCTGGAGGAGTGAATATTTCTGCAAGCAGGGAGGGATCCCAGTTCCTTAGGCACCTCGGCCTGTGCCCAGCCGCACCTAGCCATCAGCATGCAGAGGAGGAGCTGGGCGGATCCGGAGTGCCTGCAGAAGCCCCTTCCTTTGTCTGGAGGAGTGAATATTTCTGCAAGCAGGGAGGGATCCCAGTTCCTTAGGCACCTCGGCCTGTGCCCAGCCGCACCTAGCCATCAGCATGCAGAGGAGGAGCTGGGCGGATCCGGAGTGCCTGCAGAAGCCCCTTCCTTTGTCTGGAGGAGTGAATATTTCTGCAAGCAGGGAGGGATCCCAGGTTCCTGAGGCACCTCCGCCTGTGGTGAGTGGCCAGCACAGTCTGCCCAAATCTCAGCCTGTTCCGGACCCCCCAGGCTTCTGGGTGCAGTGAAGTGGAGCAGTGGGTTAGAGGCCACTACAGCCGCCTCCCCATCCCGGCTACACCTGGAGGTCTGCGGAGCTCACCTGATGGGTGGGCCTACACTATCCCCTGAGCCCAGCCACGCCTAGCCATCTGTGTGCAGAGGAGGAGCTGGGCAGATCCAGAGTGCCCGCAGAAGGCCCTTCCTTTGTCTGGAGGACTGTGGATATCTCTGCAAGCAGGGAGGGATCACAGGCTCCTGAGGCACTGTGACCTGTGGTTAGTACCCTAAGCCGGCTGCGATTCAAGAGCTGTGGATCTACCAAGGGGAGGTGGACGCACAGTGTCCCTGAGGCCCAGCTTGTCTGGAACCGCGGAGTTCTGAACAAGCAGAGGAGGGCGATTGGTTCTGCAGGCCCAAAGGCCTGGGGTAGAGTGGTGCCAGAGTCTCAGTAGCTGCAAACATAGAAGGGGATTTTCAACAGATCCTGAGGAAGCTTTCAAATAACACTTGAAACACAGAAATATAGGAAAATGACAAAACGAAAGACCAAATTACAACCTCAAACCTCCAGCCCATCTCAGCAAACCCTAGGAGGAATGTATTTAGAAGAAAATATATCCCATCCTCCTCATATATCAGACACAATAGCTACTGAAGTTGACAAGCAACTCCAGGAAGCTTTAAAGAAATTCAAACTCGAAATAATCTCCCAGATAAAAGAAGAAATGATAAAAGAAATGAAAGAGATTCTAAATATATCTAAAGAAAACACAGATAAAAAATTGGAGGAACTGAACAAAAAGATAGAATCCCTAGACGAGCAATATAAGAAACAAACAGAATACATAATGCAGATGCACAGAGATATACAGGAAATAAAAAAGTCCACTGAAAGTTGTAAAAACCGCCTTAATGAAAGTGAAGATAGAATTTCAGACCTTGAAGACAGGACTGCAGCTAGTGAACAGGAAAGGAAAGATCTTTTAAAAATAACAAGGAATCAGGAAACAACAATTCAACAACTGCAAGATGATGCAAAGAAGAATAACATAAGAATGATAGGGATTAATGAAAAAGAAGGAGACAACATAAAGGATATCAAGAGGATATTTAGAGAAGTAATAGCTGAAAACTTCCCAAGCATGAGATCAGAAACTGACATCAGGATCAGTGAAGCATATAGAACTCCAAATAGTCATAACCAAAATAAAACTACACCCAGACATATAATAATCACCATCCCAGAAATCCAACACAAGAATAGATTATTAAAAGCTGTCAGAGAGAAAAGACAGATCACTTATAAAGGAAAACCTATCAGAATCACAGCAGACCTCTCATCACAAACAATAAAGTCAAGAAGAGCATGGAGTGAAGTATTCCAGATCCTAAAGCAAAATGATTTCCAACCTAGACTGATATATCCTGCAAAACTATCATTTAAAATAGATGGTGAAATACGATACTTCCATGACAAAGAACAGCTGAAGAACTTCATGAACACCAAACCAACACTGCAAAAAATATTGAAAGACAGTTTAGATACACAAAGGAAAAAACCACTAAGCAAAGCAAATAATTAAACGGAACAGAAAGATAAAGATGCAACAGCAGAGAGATAAGATTCCTACAATTAACCAACATTTCACAGTAATAAGCACTAATGTGAATGGTCTCAATGCACCAACCAAAAGAAACAGACTAGCAGAATGGATTAAGAAACAAAATCCAACCATATACTGGCCACAGGTCTGCAGAGGAGGAGCTGGGCAGATCTGGGGTGCCCTCACCGGCCTCTCTGCGTGTCTGGAGGACTCTGGATATCTCCGCCCAGACTGCTGGAGTTCCCCCAGGCTTCCAGGTGCAGTGAAGGAGAGAGGTCGGTTTGAGGCTTCCATATCAGCCTCCCCATTCCGGCTTCACTTGGAGACCTGCTGAGCTGCGGACGGATGGGCGGGCCCACACTATCAGCCTAGCCCAGCCTGTTTAGCTGCAGCGCCTGGCCATAGGCCTGCAGAGGAGGAGCTGGGCAGATCTGGGGTGCCCTCACCGGCCTCTCTGCGTGTCTGGAGGACTCTGGATATCTCCGCCCAGACTGCTTGAGTTCCCCCAGACTTCCAGGTGCAGTGAAGGGGAGAGGTGGGTTTGAGGCTTCCACATCAGCCTCCCCATCCCGGCTTCACTTGGAGACCTGCTGAGCTCCCGATAGGTGGGCTGGCCCACACTACCAGCCTAGCCCAGCCTGTTTAGCTGCTGCGCCTGGCCATAGGTCTGCAGAGGAGGAGCTGGGCAGATCTGGGGTGCCCTCACAGGCCTCTCTGCATGTCTGGAGGACTCTGGATATCTCCGCCCAGACTGCTGGAGTTCCCCCAGGCTTCCAGGTGCAGTGAAGGGGAGAGGTGGGTTTGAGGCTTCCACATCAGCCTCCCCATTCCGGCTTCACTTGGAGACCTGCTGAGCTGTGGACAGATGGGCGGGCCCACACTATCAGCCTAGCCCAGCCTGTTTAGCTGCTGCGCCTGGCCATAGGTCTGCAGAGGAGGAGCTGGGCAGATCTGGGGTGCCCTCACCGGGCTCTCTGTGTGTCTGGAGGACTCTGGATATCTCTGCAACGAGGGAGGGTCCACAGGTTCCTGAACCACTGCGGCCTGTGGTGAGTACCCTAACCGGGCTGCGATTGAAGAACTGTGGAGCTTCCAAGGGGCAGGTGGGTGCACAGTGTCCCTGAGGCCCAGCTTGTCTGGAACTGCAGAGTTCTGAGCAGGCAGAGGAGGGCCACTGGTTCTGTAGGCCCAATGGCTTGGGGTAGTGCGGTGCCAGAGTCTCAGTAGCTCCAAACATAGAAGGGGATTTTCAACAGATCCTGAGGAAGCTTTCAAATAACACTTGAAACACAGAAATATAGGAAAATGACAAAACGAATGACCAAATTACAACCTCAAACCTCAAGCCTATCTCAAGAAACCCTAGGAGGAATGTATTTAGAAGAAAATATTATCCCATCCACCTCATATATCGGACACAATAGCCACTGAAATTGACAAGCAACTCCAGGAAGCTTTAAAGAAATTCAAACTCGAAATAATCTCCCATATAAAAGAAGAAATGATAAAAGAAATGAAAGAGATTCTAAATATATCTAAAGAAAACACAGATAAAAAATTGGGGGAACTAAACAAAAAGATAGAATCCCTAGATGAACAATATAAGAAACAAACAGAATACATAATGCAGATGCACAGAGATATACAGGAAATAAAAAAGTCCACTGAAAGTTGTAAAAACCGCCTTAATGAAAGTGAAGATAGAATTTCAGACCTTGAAGACAGGATTGCAGCTAGTGAACAGGAAAGGAAAGATCTTTTGAAAATAACAAGGAATCAGGAAACAACAATTCAACAAATGCAAGACGATGCAAAGAAGAATAACATAAGAATGATAGGGATTAATGAAAGAGAGGGAGACAACATGAAGTATGTCAGGAGGATATTTAGAGAAGTAATAGCTGAAAATTTCCCAAGCATGAGATCAGAAACTGACATCAGGATCAGTGAAGCATACAGAACTCCAAACATTCATAACCAAAATAAAACTACACCCAGACATATAATAATCACCATCCCAGAAATCCAACACAAGAATAGATTATTAAAAGCTGTCAGAGAGAAAAGACAGATCACTTATAAAGGAAAACCTATCAGAATCACAGCAGACTTCTCAGCACAAACGATAAAGTCAAGAAGAGCATGGAGTGAAGTATTCCAGATCCTAAAGCAAAATGATTTCCAACCTAGACTGATATATCCTGCAAAACTATCATTCAAAATAGATGGTGCAATACGATACTTCCATGACAAAGAACAGCTGAAGAACTTCATGAACACCAAACCAACCCTGCAAAAAATATTGAAAACAGTTTAGATACACAAAGGAAAAAACCACTAAGCAAAGCAAATAATTAAACAGAACAGAAAGATAAAGATGCAACAGCAAAGAGATAACATTCCTACAATTAACCAGCATTTAACAGTAATAACCATTAATGTAAATGGTCTCAATACACCAATCAAAAGAAACAGACTAGCAGAATGGATCAAGAAACAAAATCCAACCATATGCTGTTTACAGGAAACCCATCTAACCCAGAAGGATACTCACAGACTGAAAGTCAAAGGATGGAAAACAATTCTCCATGCAGCAGGAGTCCAAAAAAGGCAGGAGTAGCCATTCTGTTTGCAGACAATGTGAACTTTAAACCAACAATGACCATAAAGGACAAAGAAGGTCACTACATACTCGTAAGGGGAAAACTCCAAGAGGAAGAGATAACTATCTTAAATATATATGCACCAAACTCCAGAGCACCCAGTTATATAAAACAATTATTAACAGAAATGAAAACTCAAATTATCAGTAAAACAATTGCAACAGGAGACCTTAATACACCACTGAAACCAAGGGACAGATCAACCAGATAGAAAATGAGCAAAGAAATAACAGAACTGAATCACACCTGTGAACAAATGGGTTTGATAGACATATACAGAATGTTCCACCCAACAACATCAGAATACACATTCTTCTCAGCAGTACATGGATCATTTTCTAAAATAGACCATATATTAGCTCACAAAACATATTTAAGCAAATGCAAAAAAGTTGAAATCATCCTTTGCATATTATCGGATCATAGCGCTCTGAAATTAGAAATTAATGACAAAAGATACTGCAAAAATTCCACAAACACATGGAAACTAAATAACACACTCTTGAGTAATCAGTGGGTCACAGAAGAAATTAAAGAAGAAATTAAACAATACCTAAAATAAAATGAAAATGCAGATACAACTTACCGGAATCTGTGGGATGCAATGAAAGCCGTTCTGAGAGGAAAATTTATTGCACTGAGTTCCCACATCAGGAAAACAGAACGAATACAAATAAATAACTTGATGCTACACCTCAAACAGCTAGAAAAAGAAGAGCAAGTCAAGCCCAAAGCCAAAAGAAGAGAGGAAATTATAAAAATCAGAGCAGAAATCAATGCAATAGAGACTAAGAAAACAATCCAAAGAATCAACGAATCAAAGAGTTGGTTCTTTCAAAGAATAAATAAAATCGATAAGCCCCTAGCCAACCTTATTTTAAAAAAGGGAAGAAAAAGCTCAAATTCATGCAATAAGAAATGAAAAAGGAGAAATCACTACAGACCCAATAGAAATACAGAGGATCATCAACACCTATTTCGAAAACCTCTACTCTCAAAAGTTTGATAACACAGAAGAAATAGACAGATTCTTAGAAGCATATGAAGTACCAAAGCTAGATCAAGAGGATATAAAACTGTTGAATAACCCAATCTCTGCTAATGAACTTGAAAATGTAATTAAGGCCTTACCCACCAAGAAGAGCCCAGGCCCAGATGGATTCACTGCAGAATTCCACAAGAAATATAAAGAAGACCTAATGCCGACACTCCTCAAACTATTCAATGAAATTGAAAGGGAAGCAATCCTTCCTAAGTCATTCCTGGAAGCAAATATTACTCTAGTACCAAAACCTGAGAAAGAGCCAACTATAAAAGAGAACTATAGACCGATCTCCCTAATGAACACAGATGCAAAAATCCTCAATAAAATATTGGCAAATAGGATCCAGCAAATCATCAAGAAGATTATACACCATGACCAAGTGAGATTCATCCCAGGAATGCAAGGATGGTTCAACATACGCAAATCAATAAATGTAATCCACCATATCAATAAAGCCAAAAATAAGAATCACATGGTCATCTCTATAGATGCAGAAAAAGCCTTTGATAAGGTCCAACACTTATTCATGATAAGAACTTTGCAGAAAATTGGAATAAATGGTCTTTACCTCAATACAATAAAGGCCATTTATGACAAACCAACAGCCAGCATCATACTAAATGGCCAAAAATTGAAAGCCTTTACTTTAAAATTGGGTACAAGACAAGGATGTCCTTTATCACCACTCCTATTTAATATAGTACTGGAAGTACTAGCCAGAGCAATCAGGCAAGAAAGAGAAATAAAAGTGGTAAAGATAGGAAAAGAAGAAGTTAAATTATCATTGTTTGCAGATGACATGATACTCTACATAGAAGACCCCCTAAGCTCCATTGAAAGACTCTTAGATACAATAAATAAATTTAGTAATGTGGCTGCATACAAAATCAATACTCAGAAATCAATAGCATTCCTATACACAAACAACAAAATCACAGAGAGGGAAATAAGGGAAACTGGACTATTCACATTAGTAAGCAAAAAAAAAATGAAATATTTAGGAATTACTCTTACGAAAGAAGTGAAAGACTTATACAGTGAAAACTATAATACACTGAAAAAGGAAATTGAAGATGATCTCAGAAAATGGAAAGACATCCCTTGCTCATGGATAGGAAGAACAAACATTGTGAAGATGGCCATTCTCCCAAAACTCTTATACATATTCAATGCAATTCCAATAGAAATACCATCAACATAACTTATAGATCTAGAGAAATCACTCCTAAATTTCATCTGGAACCAGAAGAGACCTAGAATCGCAAAAGCAATTCTAAGCAGCAAAGACAAAGCAGGAGGCATCACAATCCCTGACTTGAAATTATACTACAAAGCAACAGTAGTAAAATCAACATGGTATTGGAATCAAAACAGAGCTGAAGATCAATGGAATAGATTAGAAGATACAACCACAACTACAAACACACTCAACCACCTTATCTTTGGTAAAGGAGCCAAGCAGGTTCACTGGAAGAACGACAGTCTCTTTAATAAATGGTGCTGGAAAAACTGGCTCTCCATTTGCCGAAAACTAAAGGTAGACCCATGTCTATCACCATGTACTAAATTAAAATCTAAATGGGTCAAAGATCTGAATATTAAAACAGAAACACTAAATCTATTGGAAGACAAATAGGGTAGAAACCTTGGAGACATAGGAGTAGGTAGAGAATTCATTAACAGGACCCAAACCGCATGGGAAATACTTCCCAGAATCAATAACTGGGACCATTTCTTATTTAAAAGTTTCTGCATGTCAAAAGAAATCTCCAGCATAGTGAAAAGAAAACCCACAAACTGGGAAGAGATTTTAGTGAACTCTCTCTCAGACAAGGGACTCTTGTCTAAAACATATAAAGAATTAAAAAAACTCAGACCTCCAAAATTCAAAGATCCAATCCAAAAATGGGCATCTGAGATGAATACGCAATTCTCAGATGAAGAAATGCAAATGGCAAATAAATACATGAAAAAATGCTCATCATCATTGGTCATTAGAGAAATGCAAATTAAAACCACACTGAGATACCATCTCACTCCTGAAAGAATGGCCAGGATCAAGAAAACCAACAACAACAAATGCTGGAGAGGCTGTGGGGAAAAAGGAACTCCCCTGCACTGTTGGTGGGAGTGTAGACTGCTACAGCCTTTGTGGAGGTCTGTCTGGAGGTTTCTCAAAAACTTGGGATTGGAAATCCCATTTATTCCAGCTATTCCACTTCTAGGCATATTCCCAGAAGAACTGAAAGCATCATACCACAGGGATATATGTGCACCTATGTTTATAGCAGCACAATTTGTAATCACCCGATCTTGGAAACAACCCAAGTGTCCATCAACTGAGGAATGGATAAAAAGTTGTGGTATTTCTATACAATGGAGTATTATTCAGCTATAAAGAAGGATCGCATTGAGATATTTATCAATAAATAGGCGCAGCCTGAGACCATACTCATAAGTGAAATAAATCAATCTCGCATGTATGAATACCGAATAGTTTCCCTAATGTAAGTAATGATTCAAATATATAAAAATATGTGATAATCATGATTCCTCATTATGTGGCCTTGAAGCCTTATAAAATTTTCACTTATTAATTAGAAAGGCTTTATTCTGGGCTTCTTCATATGGAAATATTGAAGCTATAGTGTATGAAGTTTTATCCAAATATTTTAAGGAAAAAGACAGACACTATGGTAACTACTATTCTTTAAAAATTATTTAGCTATTTCTTATGTTTATTTTAATTAAGGGAAAAATTTAAAAAATTAGGATATATAATAGTAACTCTTTTCGATCTCCTATTAACTTGTTTTGAAGTCCTGTAATACTCCCACAATCTTGTTTTGACTGATTAGACTCTGTTCCATTCTGTGCGATAGTAGCAAGTCTGAGGGTACAGGCAACTAATTTGAAGGCAATAAGATTCACAAAGATGCCCATTCTGGTTTGACTATTGTCTCCTTTGGAAGTCCTGTAATGTTCACAATGCCTAAGTTTTATTGGTCTTGTTCTCTACTGTTTTTTCCAACTTTATAATATCTAATGAGATAGACAATTCCATTTAAGGAAACAAGAGACAACGTTGATAACCATTGTTAATAACCTTGTACTCTGTTCTACATCATGTGCTATGTCTATCCTTAGTTTTGACTTACAGCTTTGTTTTGCCATATTTGACTTTATTCTCTTCCCCCCCAAAAAGTAATAAGAACTAAGGAGTAATAAAATCCGAAATGTGTAAATTTTGTTGTAAAAAAGAGAGGGAGGAAAAAAAAAAGAGCTCTAACGGATATAACAGCAATTGTGTTTAGGGGTGTTAAATAGCTGACTATATTAATGTTTTTGGATCATTGAACACAGCTGTTTGCAGTCTCTCTGTTTGAATGTCTACTTTGTATTCTTTGATACTGTGATTTGAGCAGCTATTTCCAAGATGATAATGTGTAGTCTATTAACGGGTGATTTCTTACTGCAATGTTTTTTTTTTTTTTTTTTGTAGTTCTGTATTATGTGTAACCTTACACTGCTTTGTTTTGTTTTGTGTTTTTCTCTTTTTCCTCTTAAAAAAAAAGACATCACAGTACCCAGTGCTGATCATGGAGTGTCATGATATGAAATCCAGCCATACTATTATTCTTTGTTCAGAATGATTTTAACCTGCATTAGTTTGTTTAATCTAAACATAAATGAAGCTATGGATAACTGCATGTTTATTTAAGTGTATAGGATATTACTTAGGTTTTATTAGATAGTTAAACAGAACTTTTTTGCAGTCTCACTGTTTGAATTTCCACTTTACAAGATACATTTTTGTATCCTGAACAACTATTTGTAAAATGACAATATGTAAACATCAACTAGTGATCTCTTACTATTCATCTTTTTCTCTGAACATATGTATCATTACTACCTATTTTCTGTTTTGTTTAGTCTTTCTTTAAGTAAAAATTTAACAAAAAGAAAGACTAAATAAAATTGATATGCCCCTTTTCAACCTTATTAAAAAAAAGGGAAGGAAAAGCTCAAATTCATGAAATAAGGAATGAAAAAGGATAAATCAATACAGATCCTATAGAAATACAGAAAATCATCAACACTTATTTCAAAATCCTCTACTCTCCAAGGTTTGATAACACAGAGGAAATGAACAGATTCCTAGAAGCATACAAAGTACCAAACTTAGGTCATGAAGATGTAAAACTACTGAAAAACCCAATTTCTATTAGTGCAATTGAAAACGTAATTAAATCGTTACCTACAAAGAAGAGTCCAGGCCCGGATTCAGTGCAGGATTCTACAAGAAATACAGAGAAGACCTAATGCCAACACTCCTCAAACTCTTCAATGAAGCTGAAAGGAAAGCAATCCTTTCTAAGTCATTCCTGGAAGCAAATATTACTCTAGTACCAAATCCTGAGAAAGACCCAACTAAAAAAGAGAACTACAGACCAATCTTCCTAATGAACACAGACGCAAAGATCCTCAATAAAATATTGGCAAATAGGATGCAGCAAATCATCAAGAAGATCATAAACCATGACCAAGTGGGATTCATCCCAGGCTTGCAGAGATGGTTCAATATACGTAAATCAATAAATGTTATACACCATTTCAATAGAGCCAAAAGTAAGAATCACATGATCATTTATATAGATGCAGAAAAAGCTTTTGATAAGGTCCAACATTCATTCATGATAAGAACACTGCAGAAAATGGGAATAGATGGTCTTTACCTCAATATAATAAAGGCCATCTATGAAAACCAACAGCCAATATCATACTAAATGGCCAAATTTGAAGGCCTTTACTTTAAAATCAGGCACAAGACAAGGATGTCCCTTGTCACTGCTCGTATTTAATACAGTACTAGAAGTACTCGCCAGAACAATTAGACAAGAGAGAGAAATAAAAGGCACAAAGATAGGTAAAGAAGAAGTTAAGCTATCAATATTTGCAGATGACATGATACTCTACATAGAAGATCCCCAAAAATCCATTGAAAGACTTCTAGATATAACAAATAAATTTAGTAATATTGCTGGTTATAAAATCAATATTCAAAAATCAATAGCATTCCTATACACTAACAAGAAAGTTACAGAAAGAAAAACAAGAAAAGCCACACCCTTCACACTGCAACCCAAAAAATGAAATATCTAAGAATTAGTCTCACAAAAGAAGTGAAAGACCTATACAGGGAAAATTATATTACACTGAAAAACGAAATTGAAGATGATCTCAGAAAATGAAAGAACATCCCTTGCTCATGGTCTTTACCTCAATATAATAAAGGCCATCTATGGCAAGAATAAATATTGTGAAAATGGCCATTCTCCCAAAACTGTTATATAGATTCAATGCAATCCCGATAAAAATACCATCAACATACCTCATAGAACCCAAGAAATCACTCCTAAAATTTATCTGGAGTGAGAAGGGACTTAGAGTAGCAAGGACAGTTCTAAGCAACAAAGGCAAGTCAGGAGCTATCACAATCCCTGACTTGAAATTATACTACAAAGCAACTGTAGTAAAATCAACATGGTACTGGAACTAAAACAGAGCTGAAGATCAGTGGAATACATTAGAAGATATAACCAGAACTGCAAGCACATTCAACCACCATATCTTCGATAAAGGGGCCAAACATGTTCCCTGGGTGTATGACAGTCTCTTTAATAAATGGTGCTGGAAAAACTAGCTCTCCATATGTCAAAAAGTAAAACTAGACCCATGCCTACCACCATGTAGTAAAATAAAATCTAAGTAGATCAAAGATCTAAATATTAAAACAGAAACACTAAATCTATTGGAAGACAAATTGGTTAAAAAACTTGAAGATATAGGAGTAGGTAGAGAATTCATGAACAGGACTCAAACCACATGGGAAATACTTCCCAGAATGAATAACTGGGATCACTTCTTATTAAAAAGTTTCTGCACATCAAAAGAAGTCTCCAGCATGGTGAGAAAAAATCCCACAAACTGGGAAAAAATCTTAATGAACTGCCCCTCAGACAAAGGACTTCTGTCTAAAACATACAAAGAATTTAAAAAAATCAGACCTCCAAAATTCAAAGACCCAATCCAAAAATTGGCATCTGAGATGAATAAACAATTCTCCAATGAAGAAATACGAATGGCAAATAAATATATGAAAAAATGTTCATCATCATTGGTCATTAGAGAAATGCAGATCAAAACCACACTGAGATTTCATCTCACTCCTGAAACAATGACCAAGATCAAGAAAACCAACAACAACAAATGCTGGAGAGGCTGTGGGGGAAAAGGAACTCTCCTGCACTGTTGGTGGGTGTGTAGACTAGTGCAAGCATTGTGGAGGTCAGTCTGGAGAATTCTCAGAAAACTGGGACTGGAAGCCCCATATGACCCAGCTATGCTACTTCTCGGCATATTCCCCGAAGAACTGAAAGCATCATACCATAGTGATATATGTACACCCATTGTTTATAGCAGCACAGCTTGTAATAGCCAGATCTTGGAAACAACCTAATTGTCCATTGACTGAAGAATGGATATAAAAGTTATGGTATTTTTATACAATGGAGTACTACTCAGCTATGAAGAATGACCGCATTGAGACATTTATAAATAAATGGACGCACCTTGAGACCATACTCCTAAGTGAAATAAACCAAACTCACATGTATAAATACCGAATAGTTTCCCTAGTGTAAGAAATGAGAAGAATATATAGAAGTATGTGGTAATCATGATTCCCAATCATATTGGCTTGAAGCCATGTTTTCACTCATTAACCGCAATGGTTTTAACCTGGGTTGTTCGATTTTAGTATCTATGATAGCACGAATAGCTCTTTTAAAGAAAGCAACACAACATACAAGCTATTGCTGGTTTAATATCATTGTTTTAAAGTCCCATCAAGCTGTAGTACATCTGTTTCCACTGCTTTTAACATGTTGTATCTTACTATATTTCACTCTATGCTATCATATAAACAAAACTCTTCATAGGCAAAGAGAGAATATAGAAACCATTGTTTGTTTTCTATTAGCAGATTCTAAATACCCTGTAATTCTTTTTTTTTTTAGCCCCACCCTCCAGATCAATACCCTGTAATTCTTGCATTCTCTTGAAAGGCTTGATATTATAGCATGCGAAGTTACACTCAAATAATTTAAGGAAAGAGGCACTACGGTGAGTACTATTATGTTAGATTATCTGGTGGTGAAACACAATGATGCTTGAATTGCTCTGTTCTGCCCTGCATTGCTCTATTACAATATCCTCTCTTATCTCAATCTTCCCCCTATTTTAAAATTAATCTATTTTCTCTCTTTTTTTAATTAAGGGAAAACTAAATTAAAGAATGACTATAAAGAATATTATAGTAACTCTTTTGTTGTCGTATTAACCTGACTTGAACCCCAGTATTGCTCTCCCCATCTTGTTCTGTCTATTATATATTCTATTTTGTTTGATAGTATCAAGTTTGAGGGTCTAGGCAATCACTTTGAAGGCAATAAAATATACTATGATGCCCAATATGGATTGACTATCATCCTTCTTTTTTTGAAGTCCTGTAAGGTCCTCAGTGTAGATTTTATTGGTTTTGTTCAATATTGTTTTGATCAATTCTATTATACTTGATGATATAGACAACTCAATTTGAAAATAGCAAGAGGCACAATGGTAACCACTTTTGATCACCTGGTATTCTATTTTTGCATCACCTGCTATGCCCATCCTTCTGTTCTAACTGACTCTGTTTTGCTCAGTCACATTTGTTTTTATTCTCTTCAAAAAAGTAATAAGAACCGTGAGAGTAATAAAACCCTAAAAGTCTAATTGTTACTGTAAAAAAGAGAGGAAAGTAAGGTGGATTAAAGGATATAACCATAGGTATGTTCGAGAGTGTAAGACATAAAACCATATAAGTGAGCTTTTGTTGGATCATTGAACAGAACTGTCTCCAATTCCACTGAATGAATGTTCAGTTTATATGCTTTAATTTAGTGATATGGGCAGCTGTTTCTGGGAAGATAATGTGTAGCCTGTTAACTGGTGATTTTGTACTGTATATATATTTTTTCTAGAAATACTGTATTATTTGTACCCTTTTATGGCATTGTTTTTTATGTCCTTTTTCTCTTCTCTCCTTAAATACAAAAAAAGAATGAGAAATGTAGTTCAAACACACTATGAGTGCAGGAGATAATCTCATCTCCAGTGGAAAAGCATCTGCATGTATTCACTAGTGTCAGGTGCCATATTTAGGCTGATGCTGGGGATGTGGCAATTTTCATATGCTGTGTGAAAGTTTAACAACTTTCTCGATCCTAAAGTTTACTTTTTAAAAAATTTTATTTAAAAGACAACGAGAAAAAACAAAACAAAACAAAGCAGTGTAAGGGTACAATTAATACAGTATTACAAAAAAAGTAAGAAATCACCAGTTAATAAATTACACATTATCATCTTAGAGATAGCTGCTCAAGTCACAGTATCAAAGCATACAAAGTGGACATTCAAACAGAGAGACTGCAAACCGTTGTGTTCAATGATCCAACCAAAAACATTAATATGGTCAGCTATTTAACACAACTAAAGACACTTGCAGTTGTATACTTTAGAGTACTTTTTTCCTATCTTTTTTACAACAAAATGTACACATTTTGGTTTTGGTTACTCTTTAGTTATTATTACTTTTTTTGGAAGAGAATAAAGTCAAATATGGCAAAACCAAGCTGTCAGTCAAAACCAAGGATAGACATAGCACATGATGTAAAAAAAGTACAAGGTTATCGACAATGGTTACCGTAATGCCTCTTGCTTCCTTAAAAAGAATTGTCTATCTCATTAGGTATTATAAAAAAAATAAAGTTGAACTAACAGTAGAGAACAAGACCAATAAAACCTAAACATTGTAAACACTACAGGACTTCCAAAGAAGATAATAGTCAAACCAGAATGGGCATCATAGTGAATCTTATTGCCTTCAAAGTAGTTTCCTATACCTTCAAAATGGATTCTATCATACAGAGCGGAACAGAGTTTAATCAGTCAAAACAACATAGTGGGAATATTACAGGACTTCAAATCAAGTTAATAGGAAATCAAATAAGTTATTATAATATATCCTGCTAAGTTTTTGATTTTTCCCCTTAATTATAAAATCATAAAAAATAACTAAATAATTTTTTAATGAATAAGGAAGAGATTGAGATAAAAGAGGACATAACATCATAACAGTACAGGTCAAAGCATGACAGTTTCAGCAACCTAGTGCTTCACCACCAAATAACCTGTTTTAATAGTAGTTACCATAGTGTTTTTTTCCTTGAAATATTTGAATATAAATTCATATACTATAGCTTCAAACATATCAAGTCATTGTAAAACCATTCAAGTGGATCAAAGCATGGTAGGGTTTTTAGAACCAACTAACAGAAAATAAACAATGGTTTCTATATTATTTCTTTGCCTATAACAATTTTTGTTCATAGCATCAAATATAATAAAATCCAGCAAGATACATCATGATAAAACCAATGGAGACAGAAGAGCCATACTTTGGTGGGGCTTCAAAACAAGATGAGAGTAAATCAGCACTAGCTATTATGATGACTTATTTTCTTCAAAATAGCTGTTCATTTCATCACAGGGAATAATATCAAGCAGCCCAGAATAAAGCTTTTCCAATTAATAATTAAAAACTTCATAAGGCTTCAAGGCCACATAATGGGGAATCATAAGTACCACATACATTTATATATTTGAATCATTACTTACATTAGGGAAATTATTATGTATCCACACATGTGACATTGATTTATTTCACTTATGAGTATGGTCTCAAGCTGCACCCATTTATTGATAAATATGTCAATGTGATCATTCTTTATAGCTGAGTAATACTCCATTGTATAGAAATACCACAACATTTTTATCCATTCCTCAGTTGATGGACACTTGGGTTATTTCCAAGATCGGGAGATTACAAATTGTGCTGCTATAAACCTAGGTGCACATATATCACTGTGGTCTGATGCTTTCAGCTCTTCTGGGAGTATGCCTAGAAGTGGAATAGCTGGAACCAATGGGACTTACAATCCCTGCTTTTTGAGAAATCTCCAGACTGACCTCCACAAAGGTTGTACCAGTCTACACTCCCACCAACAGTGTAGGAGAGTTCCTTTTTCCCCCACAGCCTCTCCAGCATTTGTTGTCATTGGTTTTCTTGATCCTGGCCATTCTTTCAGGAGTGAGATGAAATCTCAGTGTGGTTTTAATTTGCATTTCTCTAATGACCAATGATGATGAACATTTTTTCATGTATTTATTTGTCATTTGTATTTCTTTATTTGAGAATTGCATATTCATCTCAGATGCCCATTTTTGGATTGGATCTTTGAATTTTGGGGGTCTGAGTTTTTTTAATTCTTTATATGTTTTAGACAAATGTCCCTTGTCTCAGGGGGACTTCACTAAGATCTTTTCCCAGTTTGTGGGTTTTCTTTTCACTATGCTGGAGATTCCTTTTGACATGCAGAAACTTTTTAATAAAGGTGGTCCCAATTATTGATTCTGGGAAGTATTTCCCGTGTGGTTTGTGTCCTGTTCATGAATTCTCTACCTACCCCTAGATGTTCAAGGTTTCTACCCAATTTGATTTCAAATAGATTTAGTGTTTTTGTTTTAATATTTAGATCTTTGATTGATTTAGATTGTAATTTAGTACATGGTGATAGGCATGCATCTAGCTTTAGTTTTTGGCAAATGGAGAGCCAGTTTTTCAGCACCATTTATTAAAGAGACTATTGTTCTTCCAGTGAACCTGCTTGGCTCCTTTCTCAAAGATAAGGTGGTTGAGTTTGTTTGTAGTTGTGGTTGTATCTTCTAATCCTTTCCATTGATCTTTGGCTCTGTTTGGATTCCAGTACCATGCTGATTTTACTACTGTTGCTTTGTAGTATAACTTAAAGTCAGGGATTGTGATGCCTCCTGCCTTGCCTTTGCCGCTTAGAATTGCCTTTGCTATTCTAGGTTTCTGCTCGTTCCAGGTAAATTTTAGGAGTGATTTCTCTAGATTTATAAGGTATTTTGATGGTATTTTTATTGAGATTGCATTGAATCTGTATAATAGCTTTGGGACAATGGCCATTTTCACAATGTTTGTTCTTCCTATCCATGAGCAAGGGAAGTCTTTCCATTTTCTGAGATAATCTTCAATTTCTTTTTTCAGTGTATTATAATTTTCCCTGTATAGGTCTTTCACTTCTTTCATAAGAGTAATTCCTAAATATTTCAATTTTTTGCTTACTAGTGTGAAGAGTGTGGTTTCTCTTATTTCCCTCTCTGTGATTTTGTTAGTGTATAGGAATGCTATTGATTTCTGAGTATTGATTTTGTATCCAGCTATATTACTGAATTTATTTATTATATCTAAGAGTCTTTCAATGGGGTTTAGGGGGTCTTCTATGTAGAGTATCATGTCATCTGCAAACAATGATAATTTAACTTCTTCTTTTCCTATCTTTACCCGTTTTATTTATGTCTCTTGTCAAATTGCTTTGGCTAGTACTTCTAGTACTATATTAAATAGGAATGGTGATAAAGGACATCCTTGTCTTGTGCCTGATTTTAAAGTAAAAACTTTCAATTTTTGGCCACTATTATGATGCTGGTTGTTGGTTTGTCATAAATGGCCTTTATTGTATTGAGGTAAAGACCATCTATTCCAATTTTTTGTAAAGTTCTTATCATGAATGAATGTTGGACCTTATCAAATGCTTTTTCTGTGTCTATATAAATGATCATGTGATTCTTACTTTTGGCTTTATTGAGATGGTGAATTACATTTATTGATTTATTGTTAAACCATCCTTGCATGCCTGGGATGAATCCCACTTGATCATGGTGTATGATCTTCTAGATGATTTGCTGCATCCTATTTGCCAATATTTTATTGAGGATTTTTGCATCTGTGTTCATTAGTGAGATTGGTCTATAGTTCTCTTTTTTAGTTGGGTCTTTCTCAGGATTTGGTACTAGAGTAATATTTGCTTCCAGGAATGACTTAGGAAGGATTGCTTTCCTTTCAACTTCATTGAATAGTTTGAGGAGTGTCAGCATTAGGTCTTCTTTGTATTTCTTGTAGAATTCTGCAGTGAATCCATCTGGGCCTGGGCTCTTCTTTGTAGGTAAGGACTTAATTACATTTTCAATTTCATTCACAGAGATTGGGTTATTCAGCAGTTTTACATCTTCTTGATCTAGCTTTGGTATTTCATGTGTTTCTGAGAATCTATTTCTTCTGTTATCAAACCTTTGAGAGTAGAGGTTTTTGAAATAGGTGTTGAAATTTCATTTATAGAAATGTATATAAATAAATAAAAATACAGATCTTCTGTATTTCTGTAGAGTCTGTAGTGATTTCACCTTTTTCATTTCTTATTGCATGAATTTGAGCTTTTCTTCCCCTTTTTAAATAAGGTTGGCTAGCGGCTTATCGATTTTATTTATTCTTTCAAAGAACCACCTGTTTGATTTGTTGATTCTTTGGATTGTGTTCTTAGTTTGTATTGCGTTGCTTTCTGCTCTAATTTTTATAATTTCCTCCCTTCTTTTGGTTTTCGGCTTGACTTGCTCTTCTTTTTCTAGCTCTTTGAGATGTAGCATCATGTTATTTATTTGTACTCGTTCTGTTTTCCAGATGTGGGAACTCAGTGCAATAAATTTTCCTCTGAGGACAGCTTTCATTGCATCCCAGAGATTCTGGTAAGTTGTGTCTGTATTTTCATTTTCTTGTAGGTATTGCTAAAGTTTACTTTTTGATTTGATTCCACTTGGAAAATGTAGGTCATTAAACCAAGTCTTGG
Organism: Cavia porcellus; assembly: GCF_034190915.1. Taxonomy (NCBI): domain Eukaryota; kingdom Metazoa; phylum Chordata; class Mammalia; order Rodentia; family Caviidae; genus Cavia; species Cavia porcellus. Next base: position 26,688,628 of record NW_026947490.1, on the reverse strand, counting down.
AACACTTATTTTGTCACAGTTACACCTTCAACAGAAGATTAATTTTACATCTGGGGGTAATTTCTATCTGGGTTACTTTGTTTCACCCCTGGGTGCATCAAAATGGAACAGTAAACAAGGTTACTGAGACAATGGGTAAGAGATAATTAATGTCCATTGGGAGGAGGCAGCTTCTCACTCCAGCACTGATACAACCACTGCTGCTTATAGGCACTCTTTCCAGGAGACTCACTGACCCAGGGAAGCCAGCTACCTTGAGAGAAGATCCCACACACTGAGCACTTAGGGTGAGAGAGAGATACAAGGATATCTTCCACATTCCCATTTCCCCATCTGTGCTTTTGTGGAGTTACCTGTGTTTCAGATTTACCTTTCTCATATCTCTTCCTTTGTTAATGTTCCTAAAAATTCTTCTCTGAATTTTATTGATAGTGCTTGTGCTTTTCCTATGATTTATTATTTTCACTCTTTTACCTCTTTTACTATCAATACATGTTGTACTCTGAAAATCTGTTATTTTTCTCATTGAATTTTGTTTAATAGCATATTTCCTTGTATGTACATTGGTCTAGTAATATAATGTTAATATTCACAAAATTTTTTGATTCCTTGTATAAAAGTTATATCTCTAACATTTTGACTTTATTAATAATATTCTCTTGAGTTCTAATACCTCAATCAATATTTACTTGTGGTGCAAATATTTACATTCAATATTTTAATTTCCAATATTTTAATCTCTACATGTTATAAGCATGTATTGTTAGTATCTTGTATGTCTTATTGGTCTAAATGTACATCATCTACTCTATATTTGTGACTACTTCAGAATAGAATGAGGTCATTGATGGTGGTATGAATGTAGACTCTGTTACCATTTTAAGTTGGTGAGCATGTTTTATTTACAATGCTGAGTCATGATCATTCTGTTTGGTGACATCCTCTCTAAGTGGAGGCTTCACACAGTTCATCATATATTAATTTTGCAGGTGACTTTATTTTATGCTACTTAAATTTTGTAGTTCTTTTTGATTTTTTTATATTTGATTACTGCGCATTAATTTTATGTAAATAGTAGGATTTGTTTTTCAAGTAGGCTGTGTAAATGCAGTTAACATATTCTACACTCCAGATTTCTCTTTTTCTAGTTATTCTTTTCCAGAAATGCTGTCATTTTTGTATGGTAATTTGAAACTAATTTTTCATGAAAAAGAGATAGCTAAGTGCTTATTGTTTTGACATTGCTCCTAATAATCATAACAATTTCTGAAACATCCAATGAGTTAGTATTCTTGCTCTTCAAACTTTGTATATTGTCAGGCTGGGCTAGCTTCTTCAAATTACTTTGGATTTTGCTCTTGTTAATCATAGTGATGTCTGTGTAAAATCAAGAGGAGAGACATAAAGAAAGCATGTATGTTTGCTTGCATCATTTTTCCAAAACGAAACAAAATGATCAATCTTTAACAACATGTAATTTATTGCTTAAATTTTTGGTACCATATAAAAACAACAAATCACTTTGTGTTTCTTAGTAAAATTCATTCTGATGTATGTTCTCTTTTATCATGTATGATGCCTCAGTTGGAGTGACTATATATATATTTTTTGCTGGTTATAATATTAAAATCACTTGTGTCTTTGGATATTGTCTTGCTCTGTTGATTTGATCATCCATTTTTAGATTCATTGTTAGAAATATTTTGCACCAATAATTCTATTTTTAGACATGTAAATGGGTATTATTTTTTCCAGTATTTGTTCTTTATTGATTTCTTGATGATGCCATTTTTTCTGGAGTGAGATGGACCGTCAGGATTATCTTAATTTGCATCTCTCAATATTTCAAGCTCTTTCAGAAATGTGAGGTGCTGAGTGCCTTTGGAGTCCTTTTTGCATCTTCCAATCAGATCTGATCCTAAGGTCCATTTTGTTGCCAGTAGCATAGTTTATTGACACAATGTCTTCATAGTATAATTTCAAGTAAGGGTTTCTCAAAGCTGACACTAATGGTTTTCTGGAATTCTGAAGAATCCACTGGAGATTTCAGCTTTTCATTCTTAACTGTATGAATTTGAGTCTTTTCTTTCATGAGTTTTATAAAATTGTTTTAATTTCTTGGTATTGGTTGATCTGTGGTCCCCCTCATCTCCTTGTAAAAATATCTCATTGCATTTTGGAGAGTTGGCTTCCTTATCGTGAATTTATTCCTTTATTCTTTCTCATGGAAGTGTCTTATTTCTCCAGTGACTTAGAAAGTTAATTTTTTTCTGTTTAATCAATTTTAGTTGCAGCTTATTTTCTTTTAGGGCATGCAATATGTTACTCCAACGTCTCTTTGAGTTGGAAAAATATGGAACACTTGATGAATTACGTGTGATTCTTGTGCACTGGCCATGGTAATCTTCTCTGTGTAGTTTCAATTGTATATCTATGTTGCCATACAGAACACTCTTATTTCTCATTTTATTTTACTCCTAAGTCTTTTAACTTGTTTACTACTGCTAAAGAGCTTTATCTGTCTTATCTTTACTAGGTTTTTTATTGTTTTCAATTCATTGTTTAGTTCATGTTTGCATTTATTATATTGTTTTATATAGACACACTGCACATCTTAATGCCATTCTATTTTCTTATAGCATCTTTTATGTTTGGTACCAGTGATTGAACTTATGATTCTGCAGTTGCCAGGCAGGTTCTTACACTGCTGAGCTAAATCCTGGACCTCCCCTAATATCTTAAACCCCTTTGCCTTTCAGAAAAATCCAGATGCCTTCTCCCTTTATCTTATTTTATTTTACTCTTTTTTATACTCTGAGCTTCTTGTGAATAAATGAAGCAGCATTTAAGGGTTTTTTTTGTTATTTCACTTAACTTTGTGGTCCCAAGGTACATTAATGTCTTATAATGACTCATGTTTATCTTTCCTCATGCACAGCACTTTACTACTGTATAAAAATAAAAATAAAAATTTATATCCATCCATCTATTGTATTCACATACACATGGCTTCTGATTATTAGCTGTCTAGAATGTGTAAAAAATGAGACTGATGTATTATAAAAAGCCAAATCCTCCCTTTTCCATGAACATACATTTTTCTTGCTATTATTCTAGTTCTTTCTGCAACTTCTCACTCTCCCTCAAACAGCTTATATCTTAGAGTTACGACATTATCTATTTTCCTATTAGATATTTAACAAGTACTTTAAATATCATGTAACTAGGACAAATTTCATACAACAGTATGTAAACTACAATGTATGAAGATACCGTAAGATGAATGAACAACTCAAAGACACAATGATAGAATCTATTGTTCATTTTGTAGAGTCAACTTTTCTGTTTTGTTTGTGTTCTCTAGGGTTAGTTACACCTATAGGATTGAAAACATGCTTTCACTATACTAATTAGTTTGTAAGTGCAGGTGAGTACATACAGTGTAGAGCTTGACATGACCATAGCAGTTGTGGCTATAAAAACAATTTTTCCTGCCAGGCAATCCTGGCACATTCAAAACCTTTTGCAAAAGCAAAATCATTAACAGTCCAAAGATTTCTACTTCTGCAAAAGTGTGGATTTTCTTTTTGCTGATATTTTGTTTCCTCTTAATTATTTATCAAACCCACATATATTCTGAGGATACCAGGTGTGGTGGTATTGTTGTCTGCTGCCTACTCTTGTGAATTTAGCACTTTTATCCTTTACTTTGCCTCCAGGTACAAGGATCTTCATGTCCTGCTACTCAGTCACTTCCTACCTTCAAGTCCCTAAAAGGTCACACATTGTTCATTCTTCACTTTCTAGTCAAATTCAGTAACCTACTTTCCAAAACTAATGGTGAAAGAACTCTGTTTCTTGAGGACACACAATGGAAAAAAGGAGTGGAGATACCTGGGCATGTAATCCTGACTACAGGAAGATGATGCAAAGCCTCCTCTTAGCAAAACCTGAGCAACCATGAATGTCAACCTGAAACAATAAAATCACATTAAAAAGAGGAAATGTGCTTTAAAACTGAAAAAAATGCATCTGTCACATAGGTACCAAAACTTCCAGGAATATTACTGCTAATACCAAATTACAAATTTTGTACAAGGAACAAATGACATTGTACAGAAATCACACATTTACATCACCGAGTTCAGGAAATTATTTCAATGTATATATACATGTCACTACATAACATGGATATATTTATTCTACAGTATGTTTGGAAATGAAAGTATGAAGTTGTGAATCACAGAAAATACTGTGTAGTTATTTTAGAAGACTTTCTTGACCTTGTTGAGTAGGAAGGAAACATAGAATTTCCCCAAATCACAAAAGGGATTGAAGATGACATTGCATGCACAAGAAAGACCTGTTCTATGGAAGGATGATACAGAAGAAAATTAATTCAGAATCCCTTGGTGAGTTGAAATTTTGACCTTAGAATTTTCAGTGTCAACATTATTATAACAGTTATTTTTTGCTTTCTGATTATATTTAAAAATCTAATTAATCTCTTTGTACCAAGAGCACAATGTAATGTTCAGACAAAATGTGAATCAACTTTTGGTATCAAAATAGTTGTTAGTTTTAGTTTATCATCCATGATGTGAATGTCAATTATTTTATATCAATTGCCTTGTGGAATATTTATCACACTGGAATATTTTACTCTGGGCTTTTTAGCTTTATCCAGTGCATATCAATAATTTTGTCACAAATTGTAAGAAACAAATATGTCTCAAACCATTTCTGGTCTTCCTTTGGGTTAGGAGAGTGGGTAGCAATATCTGCTGGTGAACTTCATTTTAGATAAGTACTTAATGATTACCGAGCACTTAATGATTATTGAAGCATTGGGTATCAATCAAAATTGAAAACAAAGTCAAATGTCTACTTTTGATATGTCAGAAAAAAATTCTCTTTAGAGAGCTTAGTATTTTAAAATGGGTTACAGATGAAATACATTTCAACACTGTGAAGAGAAATACCTCAAAAAAGGCAAATTTGTCTTTCTCATGGCCATCAGGCCCTGCTTTTAGTTTTGTAGGATGGAGGGTGTGTCCATTTTTTTCTCTCTGTTCACAATACCTAGTTCTGCACTGTAAGATTCTGAAGAATCCCATGGAATCCAGTTACTGATGGAGCCACATCTGCTTGGGAAGTTGGATATACCATTATCTCCTCAAATCCTGAACTATTTTTGTATGTAATACCCCATAGACATCATTTTGAAATTCTGTATTTTTCTTATATTTTTTCAGTATATAACAATTACTTTCTTCTTTGGATGTTGGAACATCCTTTATCAATTTTATTTTCATCCTCCCTTCTTTCCTACATCCATGTCCACTAATTCCTCTCCTATGTGCATGAACCCTACTCCCTTGGTTCTTATTATTTCTTTATTTTGTAGAAGCAGAACTTTTTTACAAAATTCATGAAACATTTTATTTTTCAATTTAGGTTGGCTAATATAATTCAACTATCAAAATATCATTTATAAAATGTTTCCCAGTGCAGTATATTTTGGCTTTTTCCTCATATCACAGGTTTGTATTGGTGTCCTTTCAAACTCCTCACTGTTTATGGCATTGATGCATACCTTATTATCTCAATTTCATCTTATGAGACCTATAGACTTCCTTATGATTCACCTGACAGTGGTGAATAATTTGACTATCATAGTCACACTTATACCATATATCATGGTATCTTTTGGAATAAGACACTTTTTGGATGATACTGGATGCAAAGTAATTTTGTATGCACGCAGAGTTACCCGTGGTGTTTCCATCTGTACTACCTCACTTATGAGTACATTTCAAGCCATCACTATCAGCTCTGTTAATTCCAAGTGGGCACTGTTGAAGCCTAAACTCTCTGCAATGATTATGCCTTCTTTGCTTATCTTCTGGATCAACAACTTGCTTATTTATATCAATGTTATTCCACATGTAAGAGCAATTGGAAATTTTTCTCTTGTTGGTCGTGGGTATTCTCATGCATATTGTCAAACTGGACAGATGAAAACCATTGATTCATGGTTATATATAATTGTCATATTAGCCCAAGATCTTGTATTTTTGACCCTCATGCTCTGCACCAGCCTCTACATGGTGAGTCTCCTATACCGACACCACAGGATAGCTAAATATGTCCATAGATGCTCCTCCCAGACACCTGCAGAAATCAGAGCAACTCAAAACATTGTTTTGGTGGTGAGTTGCTTTGCTTTTTTCTATTGCTCAAATAACTTTTTCACTTTTTACTCTTTGTCTGTACATGAGAAAATTCCTGCTTTAGAGGCAATTAGTGCAGTGTTATCATCATGTTTTCCAATCATCAGTCCTTTCTTTTTGATGAGAAATAATAAATTATTTTCTAAATATTTCTGTTTTACAGTGATGAGGTTTATCTGCCCTCACACTCTCTTTAGTGGCTAAGTTAGTGTCACACATACGTTATGTTTTGCAACAGAGGATTATCTCTATTGATCCATGTAAGATGAAAATATGCACCACTGGACATGGCTGTGTTTTGAAATCTCATATGTAAAATATGTAAGGAACAACTAGAGTAGATATTATGTAAACAATGTAAATGTAAATATATACCATGTGAATTGTTAAATGTTAAATAATAATATATTGTTAAACAATAATAATTTTTTTTAGAAAAATAAATGCCTCTGATTTGTATTGTCATTAGTTTGTCTGAGTTTTTCTTCTGTCCGGAATCACCTTATTCATAAATCTCTATGTGAATTATGTCATGTTTGTGTTAAACTTCAGCATACTTGGTTTTGTATTTGTGCATTCAACAAATATATGCTGCTCATACTATATTCCACACAATTTGTTGGACTCTACACTCAGATCTATGCCTGAAAAATACAGCATAATGATGAAATGTTTCTATAACATATTTAGGTAATGCAAAAATAACAGTATATATATAAATACTGCTAAAAATTAATGTGATTATTATGTTTGGGAGGAATTCCAGATTCATTCCATAATATATAATAAGATAAAGTTGTGTTTCTTATAATGTCTTCATGACTCTATGCCCAGGGATAAGCCTACATATGTCATCCTGATCAAATTTTAGACACAGCTTGTAATACTTTCAATTAAGATAGTTTTTTCTCATCAACAATTTTTATCTGAAATGCTAAGAGACTTCCTAAATTGTAGCCCATTGATTTAAGCATTTTGTTTGGGCTGAGGCTATATATATATATATATGGTTATTGTTAAAGTTTTTATATATATATGGTTATTGTTGTTTTGCAGAATGCATTGCAGAGCACCATCCACTTCACTATTGTCTTTCCCTAATGTGAAGTCCTTTATATGTTTTACTGGGTGGCTTATAAAGTGCTAGGGAGACTAATGAGAATTAAGTTTGAACCATCACGTGCATTTTTGTTTTTTGAACAATTTTTAAATATTTTAATGAGGGTAAAACAAAACACAACAAAGATGATCAGAAGAAAACAATGTAAGTGACACAAATTTCAAGGCAAGACAACAGGAAATCAACAGTAGCTATCACAATGTCTCTTGCCTTCTTCTAAATAGTTATTTCCATTGTCACACACAAATGAATTCATAAAAAACAAAATAGTACAAAACTGAGCAAAACAGAATAATGAAGGTAATACAGGCCTTAAGAACCAGACAATAGCAAAATCAACAATGGCTACAGTAATGCCGCTTCTTCTCTTCAAAACAGCTGTCCATCATGTACATTCTTTTGCACTGAGGTTGATGTATTCTGTATACAGTGATAAACTTTTTCACTTCATTATTGGTTATGGGAAAAAAGTTGGGAAAGTTGTGCAATAAAAGTAAAATTTATGTGATTTTGTGACAGAGAAGATTTATCACAACTTTTAAAAACAAAATATTATTTCAAAGATCTTGTGCTTGAAAAAAAGGCATTGGCCTGGAAAAGAAAATAAAAATGTTGAATGAAGGAATATCTTTGCAGATTCTGAAACAACTCCTGGCACTTCCCACTGTTTGATTGTTTAGAAGTCAGCTCAACTCATACGATGTTTAAGGATGCCTTGTGACACCCATTCCCGGGAAAACTGGGAACTCTCAAGTTGAAAAGCAATGCTGGACCCACATGTGTCACATTATTAAAGTTAAGGATCAAAAACTTTAAAATTTTTACATGAATGTTTTGTTGGTTATTAAAATATGTATGAAAGTTGAAGATCTGGGTATTGGTGAAAAGCATGTGAACAGAAGCCAAACTTCACAAGAAAGAAAAAAGAAGCTACAAATGTGGTTACTTTAAGTAAAATATTTTATGCAGCAACAAAACCAGCCAAAAATATTAAAATAAACAAACAGGATACTAAAGAGATACAGAAAAGAGAAATTATCAACTTCTTGGACAGAGTAATAATATTTCCTGTGTGGGAATAACTCAAAAATTAGATACTCCTAATTATAGACAAAAAACAATAATGAGCAATTATAAAGGCAAGTTTTGACAATACTTTTTGTGAAAATCAACCTGTCTACATCATTCATGAGATTATGAACTATTACAATCTTTGTGGGAATCAATGTAAAAAATGTATACAATGCAAATAAAATGCTCTGGAAAGGGCAGTTGAAGTGCATATCAGAAAATAGAAAAATATGCCTGGCTCATGGTTAGGAAGAACAAGCATACTGAAAATGACCACAAACTGCTATACAGATTTAATGGAATCCCAATGAAAATACCATTTACATGCCTCACAAAACTACAGAAAACACTCCTAAAATTCATTTGGAACCATAAGAGACCTAGAATAGCAAAAGTAATTCCAGGTAACAGAGACATATCAGGGAGCATCACAGTCCTTGCCTTGAAATTATGCTATAAGCTATTGTGATAAAATCAGCATGGTATTTGCAGAAAAAAAACAAGGAAAATAAAACCAAACAAGCAAACAAACAACCAAGAAAACCCTAAAAAAAAAAAAAAAAAAAAAAAAAAAAACATGACCAACAAAGTGAAAAGGAAACTCGTAGAGTAGGAAAGTTGTTTTTGACAAATTGTCCCCAGAGTCTTACATCTCAAACATATAAAAAATTGGAAAAAATGAGACTGTCTAATTAAAATACCCAGTTAAAAATGTGTATCTGAAATGAATATGCACAGTTCCCTGATGAAATACATATGGCAAAGTAAAATATATATATATATAAAAGTTCAACATCATTTGTCGTTTGAGAAACACAAATTAAAACAACACTGTCATTGCATCTCATACAATAAAGAATGGCTATGTACATGAAATCATCCAATAGCAAATGCTTATTGGGCCGTGATGAAAAAAAATACTTCTCCACTCTTGGTGGAAGTGCAGATTGGTGTAACCATTGTAGAAACTAGTGTGTAGACTCCTCAATGTTGGGTTTAGAGATCTTATTTGACCTAGCTATTCCCCTTCAGTGAAGAATTCTGAAAAGAATTAAAAACAGCATACCATCGAAGTATATATGCACTCATGTTTGTAGCAGCACAGTTTTCTTTTCTTTGTTTATTTAAAGAGAAAGAAACAAAAATGGAGAAAAAACAAGGGTAGAAATTATACAGAACTACAGAAAAATAAAAAGTAAGAAATCACCAGTTGATAAGTTACATATTGTCATCTTAGAAATAGTTGTTCAGGTTACAAAATTAAAGTATGTAAAGTGGCATTCAAATAGTGACACTGCCAACAGTTCTGCTCAACAATCCAACAAAAACTTAGCAATATGGTTATCAGTCCTGCACACTTGTTTTTTACCTTAAAAAGTGTAAGATTAAACATATCAAAACAGTTTAAAAAAACAATTTAATAAAATACAGATTTCAAAACAAGTCCACTGGAGACCTTCGTGTCTATCTTCTTGTCTCTAGTTTTCTTCCAAATAGTTGTCCCCATCTTCACACACATTGAATATTATAGAATATAATGCTATATATTATACTGCATATTATAGAACTAATCAAATCATTACAGGATGATGAAGGCTTTTTAGGTTTTCAAGATCTGACATTTGAGAAGACAATAATGACTACCATAGTGTCTCTCATTCTCTTCATAGTAGCTGTCCTTATCTTGACATATGCTGAAATTGAACTTAAGAGACTAGACTAATATCACTCTGAACAGTGAATAATAGTATTGCAAGGTTTTATATCATAATCCTACAGAATTAGCATTGGGTTTCTTAGTGTCTCTTCTTCTTCAGAGTATCTGTTCATTATATCTTGCATTATATAATCTGTCCCCATGAATAGTTTGAAAATTTCTTCCAATGTGTGAATTTCTACATGTATATCTATCCTCGCTGTATCATAGGGAAAAACAAATCATAATAAGACAGTGAAACAAATTCCTAGAAAAACATGCAATGAAAAAGACACATAAGACCACAATATTAGGTGATCTACCATAGTTACTATGCTTTCTCTTGTTCACATCATCAGGCTTAATATAGTTGAGCATAGTATTACATAGCTATTTTTATAAATAGACTTGTCCACATCATCAGGCTTAATATAGTTAAGCATAGTATTACATAGCTATTTTTAGAAAAACAAAACTTTGAAAACATTGTAGGACTTGAGAGCAGTTAATAATCCAAACAGGTATCTTTTACCTCTATATCTTTTATATCTTGTCATGTTCAGAGTAGTTGCCCTCTAATTTTAGACTTGATACTATCAGGCATACCAAATTCATATAAAATCAGCCAAGGCAAAACTATGGTCTAACAAACCAGATTCAAATAAGAGCAGTCATAGTATGACAATATAAGTAATACAGGGTTTCAGTTTAAGTTAATAGGAAATTAAGGATAGTTACCATGGTATAACCTGCTATTTTTGGGTTAGATGTCTGCCCTCAAATCTAATATGAGTAGACAGACTGGAACAAAATAAATTCAAACTAAACAGAGCGATAAGACTACTGTGACTTTTAAATCCTGATACACTATTAACAATGACCTCTGCCTTCCCTTTTTAGGCTATTTTTCACCTTTCCCCTTCTCAGGATGCTTTGTATATTTTGGGTCTCACTAGCCCTTTTAGTTTTTAGATTAGGGGGCCAGGCTGCTGTCTATCTGAGTGTTGCTGAACTTTTCTACCCTTGTGCTTGATCTTGAGCTGTACTCCTTTACTCACGAAAATCATAGGGTTTTTCTTCCTTCCAGCTATGTAGTTCTACACTGCCCAAAAGCGTCATAGTTTTCTAATCTGTCTGCAGCTGCTGCATGAGTTGTCCCTATTTCTCTCTGGTTTCCTGTTGCATATAGCTTTGCTTTCTTCGTCTTTGACTTTCAATTTATTAACCCTCATTTGAGTTGAGTATATTTCCCATTCAGAGCATCTCGATGGAGCCTGTTTCCTAATCTTCTCTGCCTGTTTTTTTTTATTTTAGTGTATCAGGGCTATCTATATTTAAGATTATAGCTTACCATCTCTGCCTCATGTCTGCTACTCCACTTTTACAGCTATAATTTGTCCACCTTACTCCCCTGTTAAACTGTCTGCCCCATTCATTGAGGACCCTCTGCCACTGTTGCTCAAATCCTGGTATCTCTTCCTCTCTCTCTCTGGAATATACTTCAGCATTCTCTGTAGGGTTGTGTTGGTGGCCATGAACTCCCACAGTACCTCCTTGTCTTGGAAATATCTTATTTCTCCTTTAATTTTGAGAGAGAATTTTTCTGTATACATCAGTCTTGGTTGCAAGTGATTTTCTTTCAGGGCTTGTATAATTTCTCCCCAGGCTCTTCTCAATTTGAGAATTTGTGTTGAAAAGTCTGTTGTTATTTTGATAATTTTCCCATTGTATGTAATCTCCTTCTTTTCCCTGGCTGCTTTTAGTATTGTGTTCCTTTGATGGATTTCTGGAATCTTGATTATTATATGTCTAGGTATAGATCTGTTTTGGTTGTAGGTGGCTGGAGTTCAGTATGCCTCGTTTACCTGGATATCATTTCTTTTTCCTATGTTTGGGAAGTTTTCCTTCAATATATCTGTATATATTCTTTGTAGTTCATTTTTGTTTACTCCTGCTTCCTCAATTACATGCTTTATTCTTAAGTTATGTTTCCTTCTGTTGTCTTCTAGCCTTTGAATTGTTTCTTTGTGGTTCCTTAAGAGGTCTTTTCTTTCACAATCATATATCATAAATCTCTCTTCAAGTTTCAAAAGGCTAACTTTAGTTTCTGTCAAGGCATTTTGCTAGCTTTCAATGGAGTTTTTAGTTTCCTGATAATCTCTTTGGATCGGTTTCATGTATTCTAGGTTATGTTTAAATTCTTTATCACAGGTTTCTCTTTCTTTTCTGATTTCCTCCGTTTTTCCACCTGTGTTCTCTTGGGAGAAGCTTATTATTTCTTTAATTAATCTCTTTATATCTTGTCTCACTTGGGATCAAAAGTATAGTTTTAAATTCATCTATGAGGTCATGAAGGTATTTCTTTATATCTGCTGATGCTGTGTCTAGTATAGGATGGTTACTGTGCTGGTTCTCTTCTGTATTTACTTTTCCTGGGCTTATTTTCTCAGGTTCTTCAGTTGGAGATTATTTTTTTTTATTTCTAGCTCTTGCCATATTCCTGGTTTCTTTCTTTCATATTTCTGGTTTCTTTCAGACTGGTGTGTCCTGGGGGTCTCTGGAACTCTCCATATTGCTTAGAGTCTTTCTGAATTGTGCTGACTGGAGTTTTTGCTGCCCTCCCCAACTTGCTGTTATCTGAGGTACAGGCAGGGATGCAGGGACAGTGCAGGCTAGTCTTCAGCCTCTGTGCCAGTCAATCTGCAAGTTAGGTTGTACCTTGTTGATGTCACAGAGTCACAACAATTTGGTGTTTGCTTATTGGATCCCATAAATGGTTTTGGATCCCATAGAGGTCATAAATGGCCTTTATTATATTGAGGTAAAGACCATCTATTCCAATTTTATGTAAAGTTCTTATCATAAATAAATGTTGGACCTTATGGAAGGCCTTTTCTGCATCTATAGAAATGATCATGTGATTCTTATTTTTGGCTTTATTGATATGGTGGATTACATTTATTGATTTGTGTATGTTGAACCATCCTTGCATTCCTGGGATGAATCCCACTTGGTCATGGTGTATGATCTTCTTGATGATTTGCTGGATCCTATTTGCCAATATTTTATTGAGGATTTTTGCATCTGTGTTCATTAGGGAGATCGGTCTACAGTTCTCCTTTTTAGTTGGGTCTTTCTCAGGTTTTGGTATTAGAGTAATATTTGCTTACAGGAATGACTTAGGAAGGATTGCTTCCCTTTCAATTTCATTGAATAATTTGAGGAGTGTCGGCATTAGGTCTTCTTTGTATTTCTTGTAGAATTCTGCAGTGAATCCATCTGGGCCTGGTCTCTTGGTGGGTAAGGACTTAATTACATTTTCAATTTCATTAACCGAGATTGGGTTATTCAACAGTTTTACATCCTCTTGATCTAGCTTTGGCACTTCATATGCTTCTAGGAATCTGTCTATTTCTTCTGTGTTATCACACTTTTGAGAGTAGAGGTTTTCGAAATAGGTGTTGATGATCTTCTGTATTTCTATTGGGTCTGTAGTGATTTCTCCTTTTTCATTTCTTATTGCATGAATTTGAGCTTTTTCTTCCCTTTCTTTTAAAATAATGTTGGCTAGGGGCTTATCAATTTTATTTATTCTTTCAAAGAACCAACTCTTTTATTCGTTGATTCTTTGGATTGTTTTCTTAGTCTCTATTGCATCAATTTCTGCTCTGATTTTTATAATTTACTCTCTTCTTTTGGCTTTGGTCTTGACTTGCTCTTCTTTTTCTAGCTGTTTGAGGAGTAGCCTCAAGTTATTTATTTGTATTCGTTCTGTTTTCTTGATGTGGGATCTCAGTGCAATAAGTTTTCCTCTGAGGACGGCTTTCATTGCATCCCACAGATTCTGGTAAGTTGTATCTGCATTTTCATTTTCTTTTAGGTATTGTTTAATTTCTTCTGTGACCCACTGATTACTCAAGAGTGTGTTATTCAGTTTCCATGTGTTTGTGGGATTTTTGCAGTATCTTTTATCATTAATTTCTAATTTCACAGCGCTATGATCCAATAACGTGCAAGGGATGATTTCAGGTCTTTTGAACTTGTTTAAATATGTTCTGTGAGCTAATATATGGTCTATTTTAGAAAATGATCCATGTACTGCTGAGAAGAATGTGTATTCTGATGTTGTTGGGTGGAACATTCTGTATATGACTATCAAACCCATTTGTTCACAGGTATGATTCAGTTCTCTTATTTCTTTGCTCATTTTCTGTCTGGTTGATCTGTCCCTTGGTGTCAATGGCGTATTAAGGTCTCCTGTTACAATTGTTTTACTGATAATTTGAGTTTTCATTTCTGTTACTAATTGTTTTATATAACTGGGTGCTCTGGAGTTTGGTGCGTATATATTTAAGATAGTTATCTCTTCCTCTCGAGTTTTCCCCTTACGAGTATGTAGTGACCTTCTTTGTCCTTTATGGTCATTGTTGGTTTAAAGTTCACGTTGTCTGCAAACAGAATGGCTACTCCTGCCTTTTTTTTGGATTCCTGCTGCATGAAGAATTGTTTTCCATCCTTTGACTTTCAGTCTGTGAGTATCCTTCTGGGTTAGATGGCTTTCCTGTAAATAGTATATGGTTGGATTTTGTTTCTTGATCCATTCTGCTAGTCTGTTACTTTTGATTGGTGCATTGAGACCATTTACATTAATGGTTATTACTGTTAAATGCTGGTTAATTGTAGGAATGTTATCTCTCTGCTGTTGCATCTTTATCTTTCTGTTCTGTTTAATTATTTGCTTTGCTTAGTGGTTTTTTCCTTTGTGTATCTAAACTGTCTTTCAATATTTTTGCAGGGTTGGTTTGGTGTTCATGAAGTTCTTCAGCTGTTCTTTGTCATGGAAGTATCGTATTTCACCATCTATTTTGAATGATAGTTTTGCAGGATGTATCAGTCTAGCTTGGAAATCATTTTGCTTTAGGATCTGGAATACTTCACTCCATGCTCTTCTTGACTTTATCTTTTGTGCTGAGAAGTCTGCTGTGATTCTGATAGGTTTTCCTTTATAATTGATCTGTCTTTTCTCTCTGACAGCTTTTAATAATCTATTCTTGTGTTGGATTTCTGGGATGGTGATTATTGTTTGTCTGGGTGTAGTTTTATTTTGGTTATGACTATTTGGAGTTCTATATGCTTCACTGATCCTGATGTCGGTTTCTGATCTCATGCTTGGGAAATTTTCAGCTATTACTTCTCTAAATATCCTCTTGATATCCTTTATGTTGTCTCTCTCTTTTTCATTAATCCCTATCATTCTTATGTTATTCTTCTTTGTATCATCTTACAGTTGTTGAATTGTTGTTTCCTGATTCCTTATTATTTTTAAAAGATCTTTCCTTTCCTGTTCACTAGCTGCAATCCTGTCTTCAAGGTCTGAAATTCTATCTTCATTTTCATTTAGGCGGTTTTTACAACTTTTAGTGGAGTTTTTTATTTCCTGTATATCTCTGTGCCTCTGCATTATGTATTCTTTTGTTTCTTATATTGCTCGTCTAGGGATTCTATCTTTTTGTTTAGTTCTTCCAGTTTTTTTATCTGTGTTTTCTTTAGATATATTTAGAATCTCTTTCATTTCCTTTATCATTTCTTCTTTTATCTGGGAGATTATTTCGAGTTTGAATTTCTTTAAAGCTTCCTGGAGTTGCTTGTCACTTTCAGTAGCTATTCTGTCTGATATATGAGGTGGATGGGATATATTTTCTTCTAAATACATTCCTCCTAGGGTTTCTTGAGATAGGCTTGAGGTTTGAGGTTGTAATTTGGTCTTTCGTTTTGTCATTTTCCTATATTTCTGTGTTTCAAGTGTTATTTGAAAGCTTCCTCAGGTTCTGTTGAAAATCCCCTTCTATGTTTGCAGCTACTGAGACTCTGGCACCACACTACCCCAAGCCATTGGGCCTGCAGAACCAATGGCCCTCCTCTACCTGCTCAGAACTCCACAGTTCCAGACAAGCTGGGCCTCAGGGACACTGTGCGCCCACCTGCCCCTTGGAAGCTCCACAGCTCTTCAATTGCAGCCGGGTTAGGGTACTCATCACAGTCCGCGGTGCCTCAGGAGCCTGTGATCCCTCCCTGCTTGCAGAGATATCCACAGTCCTCCAGATAAAGGAAGGCATGGCAGCAAAACAGCCTGGGCTCGGGGGGATAGTGTGGGCCTGCCCACCCCTCAGGAGCTCAGCAGACCTCCAAGTGCAGCTGGGATGGGGAGGTGGATGTAGTGGTCTCTAACCCGCTGCTCCACTTCACTGCACCGGGAAGCCTGGGGGGTCCAGAACAGTCTGCGATTTGGGCAGAGTGTGCTGAGCACTCACCACAGGCTGAGGTGCCTCAGGAACCTGCGATCCCTCCCTGCTTGCAGAGATATTCACAGTCCTCCAGACAAAGGAAGGGGCTGATGCAGGCACTCCAGATTCGCCCAGCTCATCCTCTGCCAATCCCAGCTTTTTGAGAAATCTCCAGACTGACCTCCACAAACGTTGCACCAGTCTACACTCCCACCAATAGTGTAGGAGAGTTCCTTTTTCCCCTCAGCCTCTCCAGCATTTGTTGTCATTCGTTTTCTTGATCCTGGCCATCCTTTCAGGAGTGAGATGGTATCTCAGTGTGGTTTTAATTTGCATTTCTCTAATGACCAACGATGTTGAACATTTTTTCATGTATTTATTTGCCATTTGCATTTCTTCATCTGAGAATTGCATATTCATCTCAGATGCCCATTTTTGGATTGGATCTTTGAATTTTGGAGGTCTGAATTTTTTTTAATTCTTTATATGTTTTAGACAAGAGTCCCTTGTCTGAGAGAGAGTTCACTAAAATCTTTTCCCAGTTTGTGGGTTTTCTTTTCACTATGCTGGAGATTTCTTTTGACATACAGAAACTTTTTAATAACAAGTGGTCCCAGTTATTGATTCTGGGAAGTATTTCCTGTGCGGTTTGAATCCTGTTCATGAATTCTCTACCTACCCTTATGTCTTCAAAGTTTCTACCCAATTTGTCTTCCAATAGAGTTAGTGTTTCTGTTTTAATATTCAGATCTTTGACCAATTTAGATTTTAATTTAGTACATGGTGATAGGTATGGGTCTAGTTTTAGTTTTCAGAAAATGGAGAGTCAATTTTTCCAGCACCATTTATTAAAGAGACTGTCATTCTTCCAGTAAACCTGCTTGGATCCTTTATCAAAGATAAGGTAGTTGAGTGTGTTTGTAGTAGTGGTTGTATATTCTAATCTATTCCATTGATCTTGGGCTCTGTCTTGATTCCAATACCATGTTGATTTTACTACAGTTGCTTTGTAGTATAAGTTCAAGTCACAGATTCTGATGCTTCTGCCTTGCCTTTGCTGCTTAGAATTGCATTTGCTATTCTAAGTCTATTCTGGTTCCAGATGAATTTTAGGAGTGATTTCTCTAGATCTATAATGTATGTTGATGGTATTTTTATTGGGATTGTATTGAATCTGTGTAACAGTTTTGGGAGAATGGCCATTTTCACAATGTTTGTTCTTCCTATCCATGAGCAAGGGATGTCTTTCCATTTTCTGAGATCATCTTTAATTTCTTTTTTCAGTGTATTATAATTTTCCCTGTATAGGTCTTTCACTTCTCTCATAAGGGTAATTCCTAAATACTTCATTTTTTTTTTTTGCTTGCTAATGTGAAGAGTGTAGTTTCTCTTATTTCCCTGTCTGTGATTTTGTTGTTCGTGTATAGGAATGCTATTGATTTCTGAGTATTGATTTTGTATCCAGCCACATTACTGAATTTAGTTATTGTATCTAAGAGTCTTTCAATGGAGTTTCTATGTAGAGTATCATGTCATCTGCAAACAATGATAATTTAATTTCTTTTCCTATCTTTACCCCTTTTATTTCTCTCACTTGCCTAATTGCTCTGGCTAGTACTTCCAGTACTATATTAAATAAGAGTGGTGATAAAGGACATCCTTGTCTTGTGCCTGATTTTAAAGTAAAGCCTTTCAATTTTTGGCCATTTAGTATGATGCTGGCTGTTGGTTTGTCATAAATGGCCTTTATTATATTGAGGTAAAGACCATCTATTCCAATTTTCTGTAAAGTTCTTATCATGAATAAATGTTGGACCTTATTGAAGGCTTTTTCTGCATCTATAGAAATGATCATGTGATTCTTACTTTTGGCTTTATTGATACGGTGGATTACATTTATTGATTTATGTATGTTGAACCATCCTTGCATGCCTGGGATGAATCCCACTTGGTCATGGTGTATGATCTTCTTGATGATTTGCTGTATCCTATTTGCCAATATTTTATTGAAGATTTTTGCATCTGTGTTCATTAGGGAGATCAGTCTACAGTTCTCTTTTTTAGTTGGGTCTTTCTCAGGTTTTGGTACTAGAGTAATATTTGCTTCCAGGAATGACTTAGGATGGATTGCTTCTCTTTCAATTTCATTGATGAGTTTGAGGAGTGTTGGCATTATGTCTTTTTTATATTTCTTGTAGAATTCTGCAGTGTATCCATCTGGGCCTGGGCTCTTCTTTGTAGGTAAGGACTTAATTACATTTTCAATTTCATTAACAGAGATTGGGTTATTCAACAGTTTTACATCCTCTTGATCTAGCTTTGGTACTTTATATGTTTCTAAGAATCTATTTCTTCTGTGTTATGAAGCTTTTGAGAGTAGAGGTTTTCGAAATAGGTGTTGATGATCTTCTGTATTTCTATTGGGTCTGTAGTGATTTAAACTTTTTCATATCTTATTGCATGAATTTGAGCTTTTTCTTCCCTTTTTTAAAAAAAGGTTGGCTAGGGGCTTGTCAATTTTATTTATTCTTTCAAAGAACCAACTGTTTGATTCGTTGATTCTTTGGATTGTTTTCTTAGTCTCTATTGCATCGATTTCTGCTCTGATTTTTATAATTTACTCTCTTCTTTTGGCTTTGGCCTTGACTTGCTCTTCTTTTTCTAGCTGTTTTAGCTTTAGCATCAAGTTATTAATTTGTATACGTTCTGTTTTCCTGATGTGGGAACTCAGTGCAATAAATTTTCCTCTGAGGACGGCTTTCATTGCATCCCACAAATTCCGGTAAGTGGTATCTGCATTTTCATTTTCTTTTAGGTATTCTTTAATTTCTTCTTTAATTTCTTCTGTGACTCACTGATTACTCAAGAGTGTGTCATTCAGTTTCCATGTGTTTGCGGAATTTTTGCAGTATCTTTTATCATTAATTTCTAATTTCAAAGTGCTATGATCCAATAACATGCAAGGGATGATTTCAACTCTTTTGCGTTTGTTTAAATATATTGTGTGAGATAATATATGGTCTGTTTTAAAGAATGATCCATGTTCTGCTGAATAGAATGTGTATTCTGATGTTGTTGGGTAGAACATTCTGTATATGACTATCAAATCCATTTGTTCACAGGTGTGATTCAGTTCTGTTATTTCTTTGCTCATTTTCTGTCTGGTTGATCTGTTTCTTCGTGTCAATGGCATATTAAGGTCTCCTGTTACAATTGTGTTACTGATAATTTGAATTTTCATTTCTGTTAGTAGTTGTTTTACATAACTGGGTGCTCTGGAGTTTGGTGCATATATATTTAAGATAGTTATCTCTTCCTCTTGGAGTTTTCCCCTTACGAGTATGTAGTGACCTTCTTTGTCCTTTATGGTCATTGTTGGTTTAAAGTTCACGTTGTCTGCAAACAGAATGTCTACTCCTGATTTTTTTTGGATTCCTGCTGCATGAAGTATTGTTTTCCATCCTTTGACTTTTAGTCTGAAAGTATCCTTCTGCGTTAGATGGGTTACCTATAAACAGCATATGGTTGGATTTTGTTTCTTGATCCATTCTGCTAGTCTGTTACTTTTGATTGGTGCATTGAGACCATTTACATTAATGGTTCTTACTGCTAAATGCTGGTTTATTGTTGACATCTTATCTCTCTGCTGTTGCATCTTCATCTTTCTATTCTGTTTAATTTTCTGCTTTTCTTTGTGGTTTTTTCCTTTGTGTATCTAAACTATCTTTCAATATTTTTTGCAGGGTTGGTTTCGTGTTCATGAAGTTCTTCAGCTGTTCTTTCTCATGGAAGTATCATATTTAACCATCAATTTTGAATACTAGTTTTGCAGGATACATCAATCTAGTTTGGAAATCATTTTGCTTTAGGATCTGGAGTACTTCACTTCATGCTCTTCTTGACTTTATTGTTTGTCCTGAGAAGTCTGCTGTGATTCTGACAGGTTTTCCTTTATCAGTGGTCTGTCTTTTTTCTCTGACAGCTATTAATAATCTATTCTTGCGTTGGATTTCTGGGATGGTGATTATTATATGTCTGGGTGTAGTTTTATTTTGGTTATGTCTATTTGGAGTTCTATATGCTTCAGTTATCCTGATGTCAGATTCTGATCTCATGCTTGGGAAATTTTCAGCTATTACTTCTCTAAATATCCTCTTGACATCCTTTATGTTGTCTCCTTTTTCATTAATCCCTATCATTCTTATGTTATTTTTCTTTGCATCGTCTTGCAGTTGTTGAATTGTTGTTTCCTGATTCCTTGTTATTTTCAAAAGATCTTTCCTTTCCTGTTCACTAGCTGCAATCCTGTCTTCAAGGTCTGAAATTCTATCTTCACTTTCATTGAGGCGGTTTTTGCAACTTTCAGTGGAGTTTTTATTTCCTGTATATCTCTTTGCATTTGCATTATGTATTCTGTTTGTTCCTTATACTGCTGATGTAGGGATTCTATCTTTTTGTTTAGTTCCTCAAATTTTTAACTGTGTTTTCTTTAGATATATTCAGAGTCTCTTTCATTTCTTTTATTATTTCTTTTTTTACCTGGGAGATTATTTCACGTTTGAATTTCTTTAATGCTTCCTGGAGTTGCTTTTTAATTTCAGTAGCTATTGTGTCCGATATTTTAGGTGAATGACACATATTTTCCTCTATATACATTGCTCCTATCGTTTCGTGAGATGGGCTTGAGGTTTGAGGTTGTAATTTGGTCTTTTGTTTTGTCATTTTCTTATATTTCTGTGTTTCAAGTGTTATTTGAAAGCTTCCTGAGGGTCTGTTGGAAATCCCCTTCTATGTTCGCAGCTCCTGAGACTCTGGCACTCTGTTACCCCAAGCCACTGGGCCTGTAGAACCAATGGCCCTCTTCTGCCTGTTTAGAACTCCATAGTTCCAGGTAAGCTCTTCTTCAGGGAAACTGTGTTCCCACCTGCTTGTTGGAAACTCCACAGTTCTCCAAGCGCAGCCAGGAAGGGGAGGCAGATGTAGATGCCTCAAACCCACTTATCCACTTCACTGCACCCAGAAGCCTGGAGGGTCCCAAACAGTCTGGGCTTTGGGCAGAGTGTGCTGAGACTTATCACAGGCTGTGGGGCCTCTGGAAACTGTGAAGCTCCGCTTATTGTTGAGATATCCACAGTCCTCCAGACACACGGGGAGGCAGATGCAGGCACCCCAGATCCTAATAGCCCCTCCTCTGCACACCAATGGTGAGGTGCAGGAGTCCCAAATAGGCTGGGCTCCAGGGATAGTGTGCGCCAGCCTACTTGTTGGAAGCTCCACAGTTCTCCAAGCACAGCCGGGATAAGGAGACAGATGTAGATGCCTCAAACCCACTTATCCACTTCACTGCACCCGGAAGCCTGGAGGGTCCTGAACAGTCTGGGCTTTGGGCAGAGTGTGCTGAGACTTATCACAGGCCACGTGGCCTGTGGAACCTGCGATGCTCCCCCACTTGCTGAAATATCCACAGTCCTCCAGACATATGGGGAGGCAGATGCAGGCACCCCAGATCCCACTAGCCCCTCCTCTGTACACCGATGGTGAGGTGCAGGAGTCCCAAATTGGCTGGGCTCGGGGATAGCTGAGATAACTATCTTAAATACATATGCACCAAATTCCAAAGCACCCAGTTATATAAAACAAGTAATATCAGAAATTAAAAACCAAATTAGCAGGAATACAATTATAACAGGAGATTTTAACACACCATTGACACCAATGGACAGATCAATAAGACAAAAAATCAGTAAAGAGATAAAAGAACTGAGTCACACCTGTGAACAAATGGAATTGATAGACATATACAGAGTATTCCACCTAACCACAGCAGAATACACATTCTTCTCAGCAGCAAATGGGTCATTCTCTAAAACAGACGATATATTAACTTATAGATCATATTTAAAGTAACACAAAAGAGTTGAAATCATCCCCTGCATGTTATCAGATCATAGCACTATGAAATTAATAATTAATGATAAAAGACACTGCAAAAATCCCACAAACACATGGAAACTGAATAACACACTCGAGTAATCAGAGGGTCAGAGAGGAAATTAAAGAAGAAATTAAACAATATCTACAAATAAATGAAAACACAAATACAACTTACCAGAATCTGTGGGGTGCAATGAAAACCATCCTCAGAGGGAAATTTTTGGCACTGAGTTCCCACATCAGGAAAACAGAACGAATACAAATAATTAACTTGATGCTACACCTCAAGCATCTAGAAAAAGAAGAGCAACTCAAGACCAAAGCCAAAAGAAGAGAGGAAATAATAAAAATCAGAGCAGAAATCAATGCAATAGAGACTAAGAAAACAATACAAAGAATCAATGAATCGAAGAGGTGGTTCTTTGAAAGAATAAATAAAATTGATAAGCCCCTAGCCAACCTTACTTAAAAAAGGGAAGAAAAAGCTCAAATTCATGCAATAAGGAATGAAAAAAGGTGAAATCACTAGAGACCCAACAGAAATACAGAAGATCGTTAACATCTATATCAAAAACCTCTACTCTCAAAGGTTTGGTAATACAGAAGAAATAGACAGATTTCTAGAAGCATATGACGTACCAAAGCTAGGTCAAGAAGATGTAAAACTGCTGAATAACCCAATTTCTATTAATGAAATAAAAAATGTTATTAAGTCCTTACCTACAAAGAAGAGCCCAGGCCCAGATGAATTCACTGCAGAATTCTACATGAAATACAAAGAGGACCTAATGCTGACACTCCTCAAATTTTTCAATGAAATTGAAAGGGAAGCAATCCTTCCAAAGTCATTCCTCGAAGCAAATATTACTCTAGTACCAAAACCTCAGAAAGACCCAAGTGAAAAAGAGAGCTACATACCAATCTCCCTATTGAACACCGATGCAAAGATTCTCAATAAAATATTGGCAAATAGGATGCAGCAAGTCATCAAGAAGGTTATACATCATGACCAAGTGTGATTCATCCCAGGTATGCAGAGATGCTTCAATATATGTAAATCAATAAATGTAACCCACCATATCAATAGAGTCAAAAGTAAGAATCACATGATCATTTCTATAGGTGCAGAAAAAGCTTTTGATAAGGTACAACATATATTTATGATAAGAACCTTGCAGAAAATTGGAATAGATGGTCTTTACTTCAACATAATAAAGGCCTTCTATGACAAACCAACAGCCAGTATCCTATTAAATGGCCAAAAATTGAAGGCCTTTACTTTAAAATCAAACACAAACCAAGGATGTCCCCTGTTACCACTCCTATTTAATATAGTACTGGAAATACCAGCCAGAGCAATTAGACATGAAAGAGAAAGAAAAGGGGTAAAGATAGGAAAAGAAGAAGTTAAATTATCACTATTTGCAGATGATATGATACTCTACATAGAATACCCCCAAAACTTCATTGAAAGACTACTAGATATAATGAATAAATTCAGCAATATGGCTGGATACAAAATCAATACTCAATAATCAATGGCATTCTTATACACTGACAACAAAATCACAGAGAGTGAAGTAAGAGAGGCTGCACCCTTCACACTAGCAACCAAGAAAATGAAATACTTAGGAATTACTCTTCAGAAAGAAGTGAAAGATCTATACACGGAAAATCATAATACACTGAAGAAAGAAATTGAAGATGATCTCAGAAAATGGAAAGACATCCCTTGCTCATGGATAGGAAGAATAAATATTGTGAAAATGGCCATTCTCCCAAAACTGTTATACAGATTCAATACAATCCCAATAAAAATATCATCAACATACCTCATAGATCTTGAGAAATCAATCCTAAAATTCATCTGGAGTGAGAAGAGACCTAGAATAGCAAAGACAGTTCTAAGCAGCAAAGGCAAGGCAGGAGGCATCACAATGCCTGACTTGAAGTTATACTACAAAGCAACTGTAGTAAAATCAACATGGTACTGGAGTCAAAACAGAGCTGAAGACCAATGGAATAGATTAGAAAATACAACCACAACTACAAGCACACTCAACCACCTTATCTTTGATAAAGGGGCCAAATATGTTCACTGGAAAAATGACAGTCTCTTTAATAAATGGTGTTGGAAAAACTGGCTCTCCATATGCCGAAAACTAAAACTAGACCCATGCCTATCACCATATACTAAAATAAAATCTAAATGGATCAAAGATCTAAATATTAAAACAGAAATTCTAAATCTATTGGAAGACAAATTGGGTAAAAACCTTGAAGACATAGGGGTAGGTAGCGAATTCATGAACAAGACTCAAACCACATGGGAAATACTTTCCAGAATCAATAACTGGGATCACATCTTATTTAAAAGTTTCTGTACACTGAAAGAACTTTCTAACACAGTGAAAAAAAACCCCAAAATGGGGAAAAAATCCTAGTGAATTGCCCCTCAGAAAAAGGACTTTTGTCTAAAACATACAAAGAATTTAAAAAAAATCAGACCCTCAAAATTCAAAGACTCCAGGTCCTAAAATGGCAGCTTGCTAGGGGATTGGGCGGAGAGTCTCTCTGGAGAAATCATATTAGATACTAGAATATAACAACATGGAGAGGGCCAGACAAATGAATAATGATTCTTTTGACAGCGCAGCTGGAGGATTAAAGTCGTACTGAGACTTCAAAGGCTGATAACGGGAGGCTGCAAATTCTGCACCTTTAATGCAGCAAATTGACCTGAGGACCCAACAGGAAGAGCTGTGTTGGCTTTTGGTGACTGCTGGAAATTGAGACCCGGGACCCCGAGAAGCAGCCAGGACTGCCCCGCTGCACCAAGGAGATTGTGAAAGGCTCTGGAGCTCTGAAGCTGAATGCTGTGCAGTTTTCTGACCATTCCATGCTGTGCCGGGAGTGCAATGAGGGCACATGGCGTGGTGTGCAGTAGACTCAAGAGGAGGACCTGCACCGAGCCCTGGTGAGTACTGGGGACTGGGTCCCATGGCTGCTGGGGTTGGCCAAAGAACATCTTGGAACTGGCCAGAGCCCGCCACCACAGGGACATCAATAACACAGAGAGTCTGGCAGAAGACATCCTAGAGTTGGGAAGAACCTTCAGCTTGGTGACATCACCGAGTTGCTACTGTAGAGAGGTCTGGTGGAGGATATCTTGAAATTGGGCAGATCCTGATGCTGTGTTGGCTTCAGCGTCATACAGAGAACTAGTGGAAGACATTTTGGAATTGGGCAGACCCGCTGTCCTGGTGCTCCTGTCACAGAGAGGGCTGGAAGAGAACAGCTGGGATTTGGGCAGAACCCTGTGCCATGGTGACATTAGTCAGCTGCTTCTGGCACAGAGAGAACTGGAAGGATCTGCTGGGGCTGAACCAAGCCTCTGCTTGGGGCCCAATAAGCAGATACAAAATAGTCACAACTCAGTGACATCCAGAAAGTACAGCCTAATTTATGGATTGACTGGCACAGAGGCTGGAGGCTAGCCTGTACTGTCCCTGCATCCCAGCCTACCCCACATAACAGCAAATTGGGGAGGACAGCAAAAACTCAAGTCAGTATGCTTCTGAAAGGCCCCAAGCAATACGGAGAGGGCCAGAGACACCCAGGACACTCCAGTCTGAAAGAATCCAGAAGCATGACAAAAGATAAAAAAAAAATCTTCAGCTGCCTAACATGAGAAAATAAGCCCAGGAGAAGTAAACACTGAAGAGAACAAGCACAGTAATCATCCAATACTGGACACAGCATTAGCCAAAATTAAAAAATACTTCCATGACCTCATAGATGAATTTAAAGCTGTACTCCTGATCCAAGTGAGGCAAGATATAAAGAGATTAATTAAAGAAATGACAAGCCCCACCCAAGAGAAGACAGATGGAAGAACTGAGGAAATCAGAAAAGAAAAACTTCTGAAGAAGAATTGAAACATAACTTACAATACATGAAACAGATTCAAAGAGATTACCAGGAAACTAAAAACTCCATTGAACACTGGCAAAATATCTTGACAGAAACTAAAGACAGCCTTCTGAAACTTGAAGAGAGATTTATGACATATGATCGTGAAAGAAAAAGCCTCTTAAAAATAACAAGGAACCAGAAAAAAACAATTCAAGGACTAGAAGATGACAAAAAGATACATAACTTAAGAATAAAGAATGTGAGTGAGGAAGCAGGAGCAACCAAAAATGAAATACAAAGAATATTCACAGATATATTAAAGCAAAATGTCCCATGTATAGCAAAAAGAAATGATATCCAGATAAAAGAGGCATACAACCAAAACAGATCTACGCCTAGAGATATAATAATCAAGATTCCAGAAATCCACCAAAAGAACAGAATATTAAAAGCAGACAGAGAAAAGAAGCAGATTACCTACAATGGGAAAATTATCAAAATAACAACAGACTTATCAACACAAACTCTTAAGTCAAGAAGGGAATGGGGAGAAATATTCCAAGTCCTGAAAGAAAATAATATGCAACCAAGGCTCATATACCTGTCAAAACTCT
Organism: Cavia porcellus; assembly: GCF_034190915.1. Taxonomy (NCBI): domain Eukaryota; kingdom Metazoa; phylum Chordata; class Mammalia; order Rodentia; family Caviidae; genus Cavia; species Cavia porcellus. The sequence continues at coordinate 26,661,761 of NW_026947490.1, read as the reverse complement.
CTCTCAAAATTAATGGAGAAATAAGATGCTTCCAAGACAAGGAGGAACTGTGGGAGCTCGTGGCCACCAATCCAACCCTACAGAGAGTGCTGAAGGACATTCCAGAGAAAGAGAGGAAGGGATACCAGGATTCCATCAACAGTGGCAGAGAGGCCTCAATGAACAGGGAAGACAGTGGAATGAGGGAATAAGGTGGACAAATTATAGCAGAAAATTGGAGTAGCAGACATGAGGCAGAGATGGTAAGCTATAGTCTTTAGTATAGACAGCTCTGAAACACTAAAAAAAGCAGAGGTCATTGTTAATAGTGTATCTGGATTTAAAAGACACAGTAGTCTTATCGCCATATTTAGTTTGAATTTAATTTGTTCTGGTCTGTCCACTCATGTCAGATTTGAGGGCACAGACATCTGACCCAAAAATAGCAGGTTATACCAAGGTAACTATCTTTACTTTCCTATTAACTTAAACTGAAATCCTGTATTATTTACATTGTCTTACTATGACTGATCTTAATTGAATCTGATTCATAAGACTATGGGTTGGCCTGGCTGATTTTATTTGAATTTGATATTATTCTTACTATCAACCCTAAAAGTAGAGGCAACTCTACTCTGAAGATGACAAGATGTAAAGGATATCCATACTGCTATTAACTATTAACAGCTCTCAAATCCTACAATGCTTTCAAAGTTGTGTTTTTATAAAAATAGGTAACACTATGTTTAACTATATTAAGTCGATGTTGTGGACAAATCTATTGAAAATAACAAGAGAAAACGTAGTAACTATGGAAGATCATCTATATTGTGGTCTTATATGTCTTATCTGTTGCATGTTTTTCTAGGGATTTGTTTTGCTGTCTTGTTACAACTTGGTTTTCCCTATAATACAGAGAGGGTAGCTATATATGTAGAAATTCACACATGAGTTTTTTAAAAAAATTATTTATGGGAACAGATTATATAATGCAAGGTGTAATGAACAGATACTCTGAAGAAGAGACTCTAAGAAACCCAATGCTAATTTTGTAGCATTATGATATAAATTCTAGCAATACTATTGTTTGCTGATTAGAATGACATTGGTCTGAGTTCAATTTCAACTTATGTAGAGATGGGGATGGCTACCACGAAGAGAGTGAGAGATGCGATGGTAGTTATTATTGTCTTCCCTAACGTGGGATCTTGAAGACCTAAACATCGTTCATCATCCTGTAATGATTTGATTAGTTCTATAATATGCAATAAGTATATAAAGTGGGTGAAGATGGGGACATCTATTTTTAAGAAACTAGAGACAGTTAGATAGACAATGAAGGTCTCCAGTGGACTTGCTTTGAGTCTGTATTTCTTTAAATTGTTTTTTTAACTGTTTTGTTCTGTTTTGATATTTTAATCTTAGACTTTCTGAGTAAGAAAACAAGTGTGTAGAACTGATAACCATATTACTGAGTTTTTGTTTGATCATTGAGCAGAACTGTTTGTAGTGTCACTTTTTGAATGTCATTCTAAATACTTTAATTTTGTAACCTGAACAGCTATTTCTAAGATGACAATATGTAACTTATCTACCAGTGGTTTCTTACCATTTCTTTTTCTGTAATTTTGTATTATTTCTACCTTTTTTATCTCCATGTATTTTTTTGTTTCCTTTTCTTTAAATAAAAAAAATTCAAAGACCCCATCCAAAACGGGCATCTCAGATGAATAAACAATTTTCAGATGAAGAAATACAAACGGCAAATAAATATATGAAAAAATGTTCAGCATCACTAGTCATTAGAGAAATGCAAATTAAAACCACACTGAGATTTCATCTCACTCCTGAAAGAATGGCCAAGATCAGTAAAACCACCAACAAAAAATGCTGGAGAGGCTGTGGGGAAAAAGGTACTCTCCTGCACGGTTGGTGGAAGTGTAGACTGGTGCATCCATTGTGGAGGTGAGTCTGGAGATTTCTCAGAAAGCTGAGATTGGAAGCACCATTTGACTCAGCTTCTAGGCATATTCCAAGAAGAACTGAAAGCATCATTGCACAGTGATATATGTGCACCCATGTTTATAGTAGCACAATTTGTAATAGCCAGATCTTGGAAACAACCTAAGTGTACATCAACTGAGGAATGGATAAAAAAGTTGTGGTATTTTTATACAATTTTGTACTACTCAGGTATAAAGAATGATCACATTGAGACATTTATAAATAAATGGACACAGCTTAAGACCATACTCATACGTGAAATAAATCAAACTCACATGTATAAATACGGAATAGTTTACCTAGTGTAAGAAACGATAAGAATACATGAAAGTACGTGGTAATTATGATTCCCAGTCACACTAGTTTGAAGCCATATAATGTTTTCACTCATTAATTGGAATGGTTTTAATCTGGGTTCTTTTGTTTTATTGTCTGTGATACTACAAATAACTATTTTGAAGAAAATAAGAGTGTAATAGCTAGCACTGATTAAATATCATCATGTTTTGAAGCCCCATCAAGTTGTTGTTCATTTGTTTCCATTGGTTCTAACATGTTGTATCTCATTATATCTTAATGTATGCAATAGTATAAGCAAATTTTTTATAGACAAAGAGATAATATAGAAATTGATGTTTGGTTTCTGCTACCTGGTTTTAAATACCCTGCAACAATTTCATTCTCTTGAACGGTTTCACACTGTCTTGATATGTTTGATGCTATAGTATACGAAGTTAGACTCAAATATTTCAAGGAAAGAGTCACTATGTTAACTACCATTAATGTCAGGCTATCTGGGGTTGAAACACAATGATGATTAAATCGGTTCTGACTGGTGTTGTTCTATTGATATGTTCTTTTTTATCTCAATCCCCCGCTTTTCTTTCCTTTTTTAAAAATTAATTTATTTCTTAGTATATTTTAACTAAGGGAAAACTAAATTAAAAATAGTGCAATAGATTATAGTAACTTTTTTGTTTCCCTATTAACCTGATTTGAACCCCTGTATTGTTCTCCACATTTTGTTCTGACTGATTTTATTATATTCTGTTTTGCTTAATAGTATCAAGTTTGAGGGTATAGGCAATCATTTGGAAGGCAACCAGATATTTTATGATGCCCGTTATTGTTTGACTATTATCTTCTTTGGAATCCTGTAAGCTCTCCAGTGTGGGTTTTATTGGTCTTCTGTACAGTTTTGTTCAATTCTTTTATACCAGCTGATATAGGCTACTCTTTTTAGGATAACAAGAGGCATAATGGTAACCATTGTTGATTGCCTAGTAATCCTTTTTTTTTCATTATATACTATGTCCATCCTCCTGATCTAACTGACTGTGTTTTGTTTTGTCACATTGGGTTTTTCTTTGATCTGTCTTGTTTTGTTTTTTGTTGTTTGGCTTTTTAAAAAATCTTTTTTCTTTTCCTCTTCAAAGAAAAAGTTATAAAAACTGTGGGACTAATGGAAACTAAAATGTGTGATTGTTAGCCTAAAAAAGAGGAAAGAAAGTGATCTAAAGGATATAACTGCAAGTATATTTAAATGTGTAGGTTAGAGAACCATATTGCTGAGTTTTTCTTGTATCATTGAACAGAACTGACTGCAATCTCACTGTAATAATGTCCACTTTGTATGCTTTAACTTTGTAAGCTGGACAACTGTTTCTAAGATGACAATATGTGATATATTAACTAGTAAATTCTTACTGTATATTTTTTTGTCTTGAAATTCTGTATTACTTCTAGCCTTTTACTGTTTTGCTTTGTTTAGTTTTGTTTTTCTCTTTAAATAAAAAAAGAAATTGAAAAAACTGCATAAATACATGGCAGTTAATAAGTTTTTGAACAACCAGTGGGCTACAGATGAAATTAAAGAAGAAATAAAGCAATACCTACAATTTAATGAAAATGAGGAGTCGATATACTGTAATCTGTGGGATGAAATGAAAGCAGTCCTAAGAGGGAAATATATAGCAAGAAACTGTCATATCAAGAAAACAAAATGAGCACAAATACATAACCTAATGCTTCACCTCAAGGTTTTAGAAAAAGAAGAGCAACGTACACCCAAATCTCATAGAATAGATGAAATTGTAAAGATTAGAGCAGAAATCAATGCAATTGAAACTAAAAAAGCAATAGAAAGAATTAATGAATCAAAAGCTGGTTTTTGGAGAGAATAAACAAAATTGACAAACCTTTAGCTAACCACATAAAGAAAAAGCAAGAAAAAAACACAAGTCCATGCAATAAGGACTGAAAATGGGGAAATTATTACAGATCCCATGGAAATTCAAAAGATCATGAATATTTACTTTGATAATTTCTACTCACATAGAGTGGAGAACACAGAGGGAATAGAGAGATTTCTAGAAACGTGAACTACCAAGGTTCCACCAAGAAGATATAGCAATTTTGATTTTTATTTTGAAAGCAGTAAAATACAACAGAACAAGACAGAATAAGGCCAACTGAGACCGCATAGTGAAATTGGGACAGAACTTCACAGGTTACCAGGATAACAGTAATAGGTGTTACAGTATGTCTCATTATCTTCACGATATTTGTTCTTTCAATCACGTATATCAACAAAAATAAAATACAGAACATTACAGAACTTATCAAAACAGAATATTGAATAGAGCAGTACCATTAATCAGAATAAAGCAAAACAGTAATGAAAATATTTGCCTTCAAAGAGATGGTAGAAGGAAATCCCCCTTATTTGCTACGGTCAACCTCCCAAGAGATGCTCATATCTCTGGTTCCCATAGGCTAATGGGAGACACAGTAAGGGGGTAGTGGGGTGGGGTAGGGGAAGTGGGATGTTTGACTCTCAGCCCATGCACCAGTAGGCTCACTATTGCTTAGCATGGAGGCTGGCTGGTTGCTTGGTTTCCCGGCGTCCTAAGGTCCAACATGGTGTGGATCTCAGGAGCAACTGTTGGTTTTCCCACTGGAGGGGCCACAGCCTGCCACATCACAGCCACTTACCAGTGAGGTGAGCTGCTTGTTTGGTTTCCCAGTACCCTAAGTTCCAACATGGTGCAGATCTCAGGAGATGCTGGTGGTTTTCCCACTGAAGGGGCTGCAACATGCCACACCACAGCCACTTACCAATCAGAGGAGATGCTTGCTTGGTTTCCTAGCGCCCTAAGTTCCAACATGGTGCAGATCTCAGGAGTTGCTGGTGGTTTGTCCCCGGAGGATCTGCAGCCTGCCACCCTACAACCACTTACTAGGGAGGGGAGCTGCTTGCTTGGTTTTCCAGCACCCTAAGTTCCAACATGGTGTGGATCTCAGAAGATGCTGGTGCTTCTCCCCCTGGAGGGACCACAGCCTGCCACACCAAAGACGCTTACCAGGGAGGTGAGCTGCTTGTTTGATTTCCCAGCATCTGAAGTTCCAATGTGGTGCAGATCACAGGAGATGCTGGTGGTTTGATATAGCAATTTTGAATAACCCAATATAACCCAATTTCATAACCCAATTTCAATAACCCTATTGAAATTGAAAACATAAATTAAAATTTACCAACCAAGAAAATCCCAGGTCCTGATGGATTCATGCTGAATTCTACAAGACATTTAGAGAAGATTCGATGCCAATACTCCTTAAAATCTTCAACGAAATTTCAAAGGAAGCAAACTTCCCTAAATCATTCTTTGAGGCATGTATCACTCTAATACCAAAAGCAGAGAAAGACCTGACCAAAAAAGGGCAGCTATAGACCAGTCTCACTAAAGAACATTGATACAAAGTTTCCTAATAAAATACTGGCAAGTATAATGCAGCAAATCATCAAGAAGATTATACATAATGACTAAGTGGGATTTATTCCAGGGTTAACATATGCAAATCAATAAATGTAATACACCACACCAACAGAGCCAAAAACAAAAACCACATGGTCATCTGAATAGATGCAGAAAAGCTTTTGATAAAGTGTAACACATGTCCATGATAAAAGCCCTTCAGAAACTCAGAATACACTGTGTCTAACTCAATTTTATGAAGGCCATCCTAATAAACCAACAGCCAATATTATACTAAATGGACAAAACTGAAAGCTTTCACTCTAAAATCAGCAACGAGACAAGAATGTCCACTATCACTTCTCCTATTCAACATAGATCTGGAAACACTAGCCAGGGCAATCAGGTAACAGAAATAAATGAAATAAACATAGGAAAGAAAGATATTAAATTATCATTATTTTCAGATGAAATGATACCCTATAAAGAAGATCCAAAAACGAAAGTTTACTAGAGGTAATAAACAAATTTAGCAGTGTAGTTGGGTAAAAAGTCAACTAAAAAATCAATAGCATTCCTGTAACCAAAAAACTCACCAAGAGAGAAATTATGGAAATATTATTCTTCACAATAGCATCAAAAAAATGAAATACTTAGGAATCAACCTAACTAAGAATGTAAAAGACCTACATGCTGAAAATTATGCTATGCTAAAAAAGGGGGATTGATAAGGATATTAGAAAATGGAAGGTTAATCTATACTTTTGGCTAGGAAGAACTAACATTGTGAAAATGGCCATACTCCCAAAACTGTTATACAGATGTAATGCAATCCCAATCAAAACACCATTAACATACCTCACAGATCTAGAGAAAGCATTCCTAAAATTCATTTGGAAACAAAGAAACTTAGAATACCAATGGCAGTTCTGAGCAAGAAAGGCAAGGCAGGAGGCATCTCAATTCTCAACTTGAAGATAAACTACAAGGCCACAGTGAGAAAAACAGCATGGTACTGGCAAATAAATAGACCTGAGGATCAATGGAATGGATTAGATGATGCAAGAACTACAAAGACTCTCAGCCAGCTGATATTTGACAAAAGAGCTAAACATGTTCACTGTAAGAAGGACAGCCTCTTTAATAATTGGTGTTGGAAAAATTGGCTCTCCACATGCTGAAGACTGAAACTAGATCCATGCCTACCACCATGCACAAAACTAAAGTCTAAATGGATCAAATAACTAAATATTAAAACAAAAACATTAAACCTTCTATAAGACAAGGTAGGCATAAGTCTTTGAGACATAGAGGTAAGGCAGAGAATTCATGAACAAAACACAAACTGCACGGGAAATATTTCAAAGAATCAACAATTGGGATCTCATATTCTTGAAGTGTTTGTGCACTTCAAAAGAAATTACCAACAGAGTGAAAAGAAATCCCACAGAATGGGAAAGAATTTTAGCCAGCAACCTCTCAGGCAAATACCTTATATCCAGAACATATAAAGAACTGAAAAACATAAAGTCCCTTAAATTCAAAGACCCTCTCCAAAATGGGTATCTGAGATGAAACAGAGTTCTCAGATGAAGATATACCAATGGCAAATAAATACATGTAGAAATGTTTGCCATCAATGGTCATTAGAAAAATGCACATTAAAACAGCATTGATATTTCATCTCACTCTGGAAAGAATAGCTACCATCAAGAAATCAACTGATAACAAATGTTGGTGATGATGTGAAGAAAAAGGAACACTGATCCACTGTTGGTGGGAGTGTAGACTGGTTCAACCACTATGGAAATCAGTATGGAGAATTCTAGAAGACTAGGATTGGAAGTTCCATTCATTCCAGCTATTCCCATCCTGGGTTTCTTACCAGAAAAACTGAAAAGGTCTTATCACAGTGAGATATGTGCACACATGTCCATAGCCGCACAATTTCTTATAGTTAAATCTTGGAAACAACCAAGATACCCATCAACTGCAGAGTCCATGAAAAAGATGTGATATTATTATACAATGGAATATTACTCAGCTATAAAAAGATGATTGAGGCCTGCACAGGTAAATAGAGACACCTTGAGACTATTCTCATTAGTGAAATAAATAACAATCATATTTATAAAGATCACATTGTGTCTCTAGAGTAAAAAGTAATGAGAAATGTAGGAGCAATAAAACCCAAAATGTATAATTGGTATTATAAAAAGAGAGGAAAAGACAGTGCTCTAAGGGATATAACTGCATTTACGTTTAAGGGTGTAGGATTGATAACTATGTTACTAGGTGTTCATTGGATCATTAAACAGAACTGCTTGCAGTCTCGCTGTTTGAATGTCCATTTTGTATGCTTTACTTATGTAACTTGAGCAACTATTTCTAAGAAGACAATATTTAATTTATCAACGAGGAGGTTTTACTGTTTATTTTTCTTAAAATTGTGTATTATTTCTACCCTTTTACTGTTTTGTTTTTTCTTTTTCTTTTTTTTATTTAAAGAAAGACAAAACAAAACAGAAAATGGGCAGAAATAGTACATACTTTCAAAGAAAAGAAATAGTAGCAAATTACTAGCTGATGTATACATATTGTCCCCCTATAAATAGTTGTTCAAGGTACACAAGTGGAACATATAAATGAGATTTCAACCAGGGAGACTGCAAACAGTTCTGTTCAACTATCCAACAAAAACTAAGTATTATGGCTATCAATCTTACATGCTTCGACATGTACGTGTTTATCCATATCTTCATTTATGTTGAGACCTAACACAGTTTATTAGATTAAAATCCTTCTGAACAAAGATTAATAATATTGCTGGATTTGAAATCATAACACTCCAGAATCAGGATTGGTTACTGCAGTGCCACTTTCATCCCTTCAAAGTTTTTGTTCATTTCATCATGTGTTATCAGATCAGTTCTCATAAACTGTTTATAGGTTTTACATAAGCATGAGTCTTAACGTGTGTTTCTATCCTTTCCATATTAGAGGGAGAAACATAACAAAGCAGAACAGAACAAAACTTTTTCCTATAGACATATAAAACTAAAAAGACATATAAATCTGCTGTATAAGGAGTTCTAGCCTGGTCACTGTGCTGTTTCTTGTTATCATCAACAGAATTGTCTATATCATCAGATAAAGTATAATTGAGCATATCAGTACATAACAGAATTAACAGAAATACAGCTATGTAGACAGTGTAGAGTTACACAAACAGGTAGTAATCAAATCAGAATGGATATCATAGTGAATCATTGTCATTTTCAATATAGTTGTCCATACTCTTCAACTTGTTACCACCAACCTTACAGTTTTGAATAAAATCTGTCAATAATAAGCAGCAATCAAACAAGTCAGATTTAACTAAGATCAGTCATGATACAACAGTATAAGTAATACATGGATCCTGATTGAGTTAATACGGAATTAAAGATGTCCCCTATGCTATTGACAGCTGTCTGTGTCCCTCACATCTAGTGCTTGTATACAAAGTAGGCCAGAACGAGTTCCAACCAAGCAGAGTGGTGCAAGTAATAGGGGTTTTAATTTCTGATACACTATTAGTTATATCTTCTGCTGGTTTTTTTTTGAGGACTATTCCTCCTCTTACTCCCCCAGAGTGAACTGTGTATTTTTGGGTCTCCCCAACACTCACGGTTTTGTATTGGGGGTGCAACTTATTATTTACCTAAGTGTTTCTGAACTTTCTCACTCCTGGGCTGGATTTCTAGTTATATTTCTTCAATTATTGAAGCCTATCTGTTCAACCTATCCATAAATACTGGTCTACTTACCCCTATTACTCTCTGGTTCCCTATCACATCGAGTTCCATTTTCTCATGTTTGATTTTGGCCCATATAACCTTCTTCAGGCTAATTATATTTTCTATAAAGAGCCTCGTGGTGCACCCTACCTCTTGATCCACTTTGCCTGCAGTTCTCTCTTTTTCCCTTAAGTTAGTGTGTCTAGGCCCTCTATATTAGAAATTATATCCAACCTTCTCGGCCTCATTTCTGTTGAGCTCTTTTTCTGTCATTAGTTGTCAGTTTGTCTTCTTCATTTCGGTTTCTGCTCCATTCATTGTGGCCTCTCTGCTACTGTTTGAGGAATCTTGTTATTTTTCTCTTTTAGAATGTCTTGTAGTACTCTCTGTAGAGTTAAATTTGTGGTTGCAATTTCCCCTAGTTCCTCTTTATCCTGGAAGCACCTTGTTCCTCCATTAATTTCTAGGGACAGTGGTGCAGGATATATCAATCTTGGCTGGAGGTTATTGTCTTTCAAAACTTGAATTATTTCTCCCCATGCTCTTCATGATTTGATGGTTTGTGCTGAGAAGTCTGCTGTAATTCTGATGGGTGTCCCCTTGTAAGTGATCTGTTTCTTGTCTCTGACAGCTTTTAATATTCTGTTCTTATATTGGATTTCTGGAATTTTGATTATCATATTCCTGGGTGTAGTTCTGTTTGGGTTGTTGGTGGCTGGGGTCCTGTATTCCTCATACATCTGAGTATCTTTACCTTTTCCTATATTAGGGAAATTCTCCTTGATCATTTCTGTGACTAGCCTTTGCAGTTCATTTCTTTGTATCCCTGTTTCTTCTTCATGTTCTTAATTCTTAAGTTATAGATACTCTTATCATCTTCTAGCCTTTGTATTGTTACTGCTTGTTTTCTTGTTATTTTTACTAAGTTTTTCCTTTCATGCTCCCACATTACAAATCTGTCCTCCAGTTCAGATAATCTATCCTTAGTTTCTTTCAAGCTGTCATGCCAACTTTCAATAGTGTTTTTAATTTCCTGGTAATCTCTTTGAACCTGCTTCATGTATTCTATGTTTCTCCATCACCATCTGTTTTTTTCTTGGGAGGTGCTTAGCATTTCTTTAACTATTCTACTTATATCTTGCTTTACTTGGTTAAATACTTCACTATTGAACTCGTCTATGAGGTCCTGCAGATATTTCTTTATGTTTATTGGTTCTGTATCTGATATTGCTCGTTTTCTGTTCTCATTCTGCTTTGCATTTACCTTTCCTGGGTCAGTGTTCTCAGGATTGGGGTCTCAGGACCCTTTTTGTTGCCTCCTCTTCTCATTTTTTGTTCCTTCCATACAGGCATATATGGGAGGCCCAGTTTCTTTCTTTGTGTGTTACAGTTTGTTTGAATCATGCCAGCTAGGTGTTCCCACCCACTGCATTGTACTAGGGAGATACAGCCTATGCCGTGCCTGCCCCTCCAGGTCAGTCAACCTGCTGAAGGCGCCACTGCATTAGGTTGCACTGCCAGGTGCAGGGACCTGGTTTGGGCTAGCCTACTGGTCTTAGTCTGTGGCATCACCCACGTCAAGCACTCCCTACTAATCCCACTTGAGAGGGGAATATGTGACTGAAGTCACTGCAGCATCCTGTTCTGGCTAGTCTATCTGGTCCTGGAATGTCCTCTGTTGGAGCTTCCTTATCTATGGAAGGGTCCCTGTTCCTCTTACTTACTGCAGGTCAATGCAGGGCTCCCCACCAGCTCTGCTCTCAATTTGGTTCACAGATTCCCACTCTCAGAGCTTTCATGTCTCTATCCCTGTTGTGCTGATTCAGATGCAGCAGGGGCAGGGGAATTCAAGATGTGGTTTCTAGAGGCACGGGTTCCTGTGGCGATGCTGAGACTTTAGCTGTCCCAGTCATACAACCAGGATTGCATTTCCAGTTGGTTTCTCTCAGCTTAGTTCATTCCTGGGTTGGCAGATTATGTCTTCCCCTGCTTAGGACTTCCCACACTGCACCATTCCTGGAATCTAAGCTGGCTATCTCAGAGAGCCTCTGTAGTTGCTGTTATCTATCCACCATGTTCTCTACTCTCCTTGTTTTTTTTTCTTTAAAGAAAATTTAGGAGACTTCCAGGAGAACATGGCGGACAGATAGCAGCAGCTATGGAGGCTCTCTGAAAGACCCGGCTTAGAATTCAGGAATGGTGCTTAGTTAGGAATCATAAGCAAGTGGAGACGTGCCCTGCTGCCCCAGAACGAACTAGGCTGAGAGAAACCAACTTGGAATGCAATCCTGGTGCTATAACAGGAACAGAAAAGCCTCAGTGTGGAAGCTGGAGCCCGTGGCATTGGAAGCCGCAATTTGGGTTTCCCGCCACTCAGCAGCTGCATCTACATCGGCTCGGCAGGGAGAGAGACATGCGGAAGCTCTGAGAATGGGAATAGGTGAACAGAGTTGAAAACAGGACAGGTGGGGAGCTGTGCATTGACTTGCGGAGAGGTGAGTGAGAGAAACTGACACTCTTCCACAGTTTAGGAGACTCCAGCGGAGGACACTCTGGGACTGGGCAGACTTGCGGGACTGGGGCCCTGCAGCAACTTCAGCCACGTATTTCCCTCTCAAGCGGAATTGGTGAGAAGTGCCTGGCCTATGTGACGCTGCTGGCTGAGACTCAGTAGGCTAGCACAACCCAGATCCCAGAGCCTGAGGGTGGCCTTGAGGGGTGGGCCCCACGTAGGCTGCCTGGTCTGCAACTTCCTGGTGTGCTGCGGTGGGTGGGAACACCTAGCCGGCGCAATTCGATCAGGCTGTGGCTGACAGGGAGGGAAGCTGGGCCTCCTATATATGCTTGCATATATAAGGAACAAAGAATATGGGAAGAGGGAGCAACAAGAAAGGCCCTTCGGCCCCCAATCCTGAGAAACAGGCAATAGTGGACACCGCACCAATAGACATAAAGTGCCATCTAGAGAGCCTCATAGATGAGTTCAGGAATGAAGTTATTAATGACCTGAAGCTAGAAATAAGCAGAAATGCTAAGCACCACCCAAAAAAAAAAAAACAGATGGTGGAATGGAAGAACAGAAAAAGAGGGGAGAATTGTTTGATTGAGAAAATAGAGAAAGCATAGAATACGTGAAGCAGATTCAAAGAGACTACCAGGAAACTAAAAACTCTATCAAAAACTGGCTTAACAGCTTGAAAGAAACTAAGGACAGACTATCTGAACTGAAGGACAGATTTGTAATATGGGAGAATGAAATGAAAAACTTCTTAAAAGTAACAAAGAAACAAACAGCAATAATACAAAGACAAGATGATAAGAGGATCCATAACTTAAGAATTAAGAACATAAAAGAAGAAGTAGGGACACAAACAAATGAACTAAAAAAGCTACTCACAGAAATAATCCAGGAGAATTTTCCTAATTTAGCAAAAGGTAAAGATACTCAGTTGTATCAAGCATACAGTACCCAGCCACCTACAACCCAAACAGAGCAACATCCAGGCATATAATAATAAAAATTCCAGAAATTCAATACAAGAACAGAATATTAAAAGCTGTCAGAGACAAGAAACAGACCACTTACAAGGGAACACCCATCAGAATTACATCAAACTTCTCAGCACAAACCATCAAATCACAAAGAGCGTGGGGGGAAATAATTCATGCTTTGAAAGATAATAATCTCCAGCCAAAATTGATATATCCTGCACAACTATCCCTGGAAATTGATGGAAACCCAAGGTTCTTCCAGGATAAACAGGAACTAGAGGAATATGCAACCACCTATTCAACTCTACAGAGAATACTGCAGGATACTCTAAAAAAGAAAAATACAAAGAATCCAGAAATAGTGGCAGAGAGGCCACAATGAATGGAGCAGAAAACAAAATGAAGAAGACAAACTGACAACTAGTGACAGAAAAAGAGCTCAACAGAAATGAGGCTGAGAAGATTGGATGATAGGAACAGCTATTTTGGAGAAAATAATGTCTTAATAGCTAATACTGATTTAGTATCATCTTGTTTTGAAGTCTCATCAAGCTTTTGTTCTTCTGTCTCCATTGGTCTAAACAGGTTGTATCTTATTGGATTTTATTATGTATGATAGTATAAGCAAAAACCTTTTAAAGACAAGGAGATTATACAGAAACCATTGTTTATCTTCTGTTAGTTGATTCTAAATACCCTGTAATGCTGTCATTGTCTTAAATGGTTTTACATTGTTTTAATATATTTGATGCTACAGTATACGAAGTTATACTCAAAGATTTCAAGGAAAGAGACAATATGGTAACTACTTTTATGTCAGGATTATCTGGTGGTGAAACACTATTCTGCTTAAATGGTTATGTTTTGATCTGCGCTGTTTTGCTGTTATGCCCTCTTTTATCTCAATCCCCACTTCATTATTTACTTTTTTGTTTTTATCCATTTAATTAAGGGAAAAATAAATAAAAATAGCAGGATATATTATAGTAACCCACTTTGACTTTCCATTATCTTGATTTAAAGCCCTGTATTACTCTCACCAATTTGGTTTTGACTGATGTTCCCCTATTCTGTTTTGCTTAATAGTACCAGGTTCAAATTTTAGGCAACAGCTGTGAAGATAGTGAGATTCATTATGATGCCCATTCTCATTGACTATTATCTACTTTTGAAGACCGATAATGTCTTCAATGTTTTGGTTTTGTCAGTTTTGTTCTTTACTGTTTTGTTCAATTGTATTATAACTAATGATATGGCCAATTCTATTAGAGATAGCGGGAGACATTATGGTAACCATTGTTGATCACCTTGTATTATGCTTTTACATTATCTGTTATGTCCACCCTTTTGATTTGATTGACTCTGTTCTGTTATGTCACATTTGGTTCTACTCCCTTCCAAAAAAGTAATAAGAACTGTGGGAGCAACAAAACCCAAAATGTGTAATTGTCCTTGTACAAAAGAGAGGAAAAGAAAGTGCTCTAAACAATATAACTGTATGTATATTTAAGTGTATAAGATAGATAATGATATCACTGAGTTTTGTTGGATCATTGAACAGAACTGTTGCAGTCTCACTGTTGGAATGTCCACTTTACAAGCTTTAATTTTGTGACTTGAAGAATTATTTCTAAGATGACAATATGTAATCCATTAAGTAGTGATTTCCTACTGTTTATTTTTTTCTGTAAATCTGTATAACTTGTACCCTTTCTCTGTTTTTTTCTCCTTAAATAAAATTTAAAAGAAAAAGAAAATTTAAAAAATAAACAATTGTAAAAATTTGATCTTGTGGAAGATTATACAGGAATATGCCAGGATTTGAGGAACTGGTTTTATGTCCAAAACTCATATTTCAGCACTGGATGTGGCTCTTTCAGCAGAGGATGTGGATTCCAGGAATTTTTGAGAACTTTGCAGTACTGCTATACTTGTTCAAAAGATGTGGGATCATCTCGTGGCAAAAGGGTAGACAACAAAGTAGACTGGAAGATGAAAAAGGAGCTGTTTTGTCTTATGTGAAAGGCAAATTTGCATGTTATATAGAATTTTGTGCAGAGTGTCGAGCTGCATTTCATTTGTAATCTAGTTTCAACATCCTCAGCACTCTGAAGAACATTACTGAATTAGAATTCTTCACCTTTTTTCCAGTTTTGACTGTACAGACTTTGTCCCCATTGGGCATCATTAAATACACATCTAACAGTGAGAATTATGAAAGGAGACTTTTTGCCTCTTCTAATAACCACAGCAATGTTTTGAGGTACACTTGGTTCTCCAGACTTTGTGCAGAAGAACTAATATGCAGATAGTAGAGGTAACAATTGCTAGTAAATGATATCCCACAGTGATAAATTGCTCATGGAACAACTGCCAAAAGAGGGGATTGACCTTCACACCACACTTCATAAAACCAATCTAACCACTGATGTATGTATTTTTAGGTATCACCAGTTATAAAAGTTCCTCTCTTACCTGAGCACCTTCATATGCTTGTTTTAGAAAAAGGATTAGTAGATTCTCAAATGTAGTCATAATGGGGATGATATAAATTTCACAAAGGCCACCTGATGCTGAGTGTCATACAATCAATATTTCATGTCTATTATTGCAGATTTGGAGTTTTTTCTGTATTATTTGCTTGGAGATGTACCCTCCCTCTGATTAGGATTTTCTTGTACATGATATGTCATCTTTTTTCTCTGTTGAGTTATATCTACACCTCAACTTTTCTGTAAAAGATCATGAAATGATTCTAAACTAACCAAGCTCTATTTTCACTTCTTCTCCTCACTATATTCTACTTTAGCTTCCATAGTTTTTACACTAATAATATTGTCATCATTTAGTGATATGGTGCCACATTGAAATTATTTATTGAACACATGCAATGATTCAGGGTTATTTCTCTGTAACCTCACTCATTAATTTATAGCATTTGTAATTTGGCTTTATAAGTATGAATTCTTTGCACTTATGGAAACTTGTACAATTGATGAATCTTGATTGGGCTGTTTCAAAAGTGCATAGTATCATCTTTAGTATGTGATATGACTTTCACATTTACATTCCAGCTCTTTGATCAATCATTTTTTTGTTATTTTTCATTAATCAATAGCTTTTCATCATCTTTATGTTAGTCAAAATTCTTATTTCAGTCATCATCAGGCCTTGTTTCCCACACTTGCCCTAAGCAAATCAAACTTTTATAACATCGTACTGTATCTCAATTCTCAAAATTCCTCTCACATTTTTATATTTGAGTTTTGTTTCTGCCAAAGTGAGACAGCCAGATAATGTATGGCATTTTATCTGATTATAAAATACCTCAGTTTTGCACAGGGAATATTTAGTAAATCATCAAACTCCATTTAGTGACTAACAGGGGCAGAAAAACAACCTACAGTTGAAGAGAATTTTGTGTGGAACTTCATTCAGTAGTGCAATCAGTAGTAGTAGAGACATTAAAGAAAAGAAAATCAATAGTCAAAATAAGGTTTCATATAAAGTCACATCATGTGATGGACAAAGACTTTTCAGAGTACCAGATTAATTAGAACAAAAAACCTCACATAATCATCTCAGAACTGGAAAATAATTATTAAAACAGTCTGTAATATTCAGTAAACACAGTAAATTAACCACTAATTTTTTATAAGATGAGATTTCCATTTCTCTAAGTTGACAACTTATCAGATTCTAGCCACAAGCATGTGAAATAGTTAAAGTGCCAGTTCATTTACTTACATTAATTTAATCACTCAAACATTGTGTTGTAAATCATCACACATACATACATACCCACATATATGTTTCAGCTAGAATAATAGAAAATTAATAAATATGTGTACAAAATTTTAAGAGGCATGACAAACTCTTCATAAAATTCTAGAAACTGCATTCAGATCCATAGAAGTAACTAAGTATAGTTCCCTGTTGCGAGAACACTGGAGGGAGAGAGGAGCTGCTGAGAATCCCAATGGTATGGATGTGTGCTCATGAGGGTGGCTTTAAGTTGGTAGCTACTGCAGATGTCTTAGAGCTGACAAATTGGAAGACACTGCAACCAAGTTCTTGGTAGTTGGCCTGTGCCCATTGTTTAAATATCAAGTTGGAAGGTGGAGCCATTTGAAAGTTCCTGCATCTGTGGCTGGCCCTAAAGAATTTAATATTCAAAAGATGATGAGTCTTTGCCTTGCCACCTAAATTCAAGTGGGATCTCTTTTGGTCAATTCTAACCCAGTAATTTTATCAGATGTCTATTGCATAGTGAGTCACTTAGATTTGGTAAGACAGCCCATCAAAGCTGAATTGCAAATCAAAGACAGCCTATGTTATTTATAAGCTTTACATACTTTTTCTTGTGGAAAGTACTGTGTGTCAACTATGCACCAAATGAAGATGGTGATTAAAAGCTCAAAGTAACAACTTTCAGGATTGCCCAAGTGCTGTTTATTGGAAATTGACTGATAAAAGGAAGTCAGGTGCATTCCAGGCAGGAAAATTCCTATAGCTGGAAACAGATAAAAAGTGATCCCTTTGTTAAGCCCCTAAATGCATACTTCAGCTCTCCAACACCACCAATTCCAAAATGTATAGGGGTGCACTAAAACATTAGTAGAATCTAAACATTAGTAGGATCAGCTATCAAATATCCCATGCATCATTACAAGTTTTTAAAAAAAGGAAAACAAAAACTTTTAGCCTTCTTAGTAAATTTGTTATACCTATGAGATTTTAAATATACTCCAGTGTCACCTAGCAGTGTATATTGTGGTTATAGCTACAGCGTGAGAACTATATGGAAATCTCAGTGGACAGGATCATTTGATGATATAGTATTCCATAATATTTTAAGGGATAACTCTTAAGCTGTAAAAAGAGTGCACCTCAACATAATAAAGGCCATGAATGACAAACTCAGAGTTCCTATCTTATGTAGCCTTTGAAATCTGGAAGTTTATTAAGGTGAGGAGAAAAGAAAGAATTTTCCTTCCTTCCTTCTCTTCATGTTAGTATTATAGAACTTAGCAACAGCACTTAAACATGAAATATGTAATTAATAGGGCTAAAAGTACAATGCCTTAAACAGATATATAAGCATAAATCAATCCCAATCAAAATTCTAAGATCATTTTTATATAATTAAAATCTTAATCTTACATTTCATATGGAACCACAAAAGATAGAATACCCAATAACCAAATGATTTTTTAAAAATTTCATTTAAAAGAAAAAGAGAAAAAAACCAAAACAAAGCGGTGTAAGGGTACAAGTAATACAGAACTACAAAAAAAAAACAGTAAGAAATCATCAGTTAATAGATTACACATTATCATCTTAGAGATAGTTGCTCAAGTCACAGTATCAAAGCATACAAAGTGAACATTCAAACAGAGAGACAGCAAACAGTTGTGTTCAATGATCCAACCAAAAACATGATTATGGTCAGCTATTTAACACCCCTAAACACACTTGCAGTTGTATCCTTTAGAGCACTTTTTTCCCCTCTATTTTTTACAACAAAATTTACAGATTTTTGGTTTTATTGCTCCTTAGTTCTTATTACTTTTTTTGGAAGAGAATAAAGTCAAATATGGCAAAAGAAAGCTGTCAGTCAAAACCAAGGATAGACATAGTACATGATGTAAAAACAGAGTACAAGGTTATCAACAATGGTTACCATAATGTCTCGTTTCCTTAAAAAGAATTGTCTATCTCATTAGGTATTATAAAGTTGAACAAAACAGTAGAGAACAAGACCAATAAAACTTAAACATTGTAAAGATTACAGGACTTCCAAAGGAGATAATAGTCAAACCAGAATGGGTATCTTAGTGAATCTTATTGCCTTCAAAGTAGTTGCCTATACCCTCTAACTTGATACTATCATACAGAATGGAACAGAGACTAATCAGTCAAAACAAGATAGTGGGAGTATTACAGAACTTCAAAACAAGTTAATAGGAAATCAAAAAAAGTTTCTATAATATATCCTGCTAATTTTTTAAATTTTTCCCCTTAATTAAAAAAACCATAAAAACAACTAAATAATTTTTAATGAATAAAGGAGAGATTGAGATAAAAGAGGACATAACAACATAACAATACAGGTCAAAGCATGACTGTTTCAGCAATCTAGTGCTTCATGACCAAATAACCCGAATTAATAGTAGTTACCATAGTGTCTGTCTTTTTCCTTGAAATATTTGAGTATAACTTCATATACTATAGCTTCAAATATTTCCATATCAAGAAGCCCTGAATAAAGCCTTTCCAATTAATAAGTGAGAACTTTATAAGGCTTCAAGGCCACATAATGGGGAATCATGAGTACCACATACTTTTATATATTTGAATCATTACTTACATTATTGAAACTATTTGGTATTCATACATGCGAGATTGATTTATTTCACTTATGAGTATGGTCTCAAGCTGCGCCCATTTATTGATAAATATCTCAATGTGATCCTTCTTTTTGGTGAGTAATACTCCATTGTATAGAAATAGCACAACTTTTTTTATCCACTCCTCAGTTGATGGACACTTGGGTTGTTTCCAAGATCTGGTGATTACAAATTGTGCTGCTATAAACATAGGTGCACAGGTAACGCTGTGGTATGATGCTTTTTCTGTTCTTCTGGGAATATGCCTAGAAGTGGAATAGCTGGAATAAATGGGACTTCCAATCCCAGCTTTTTGAGAAATCTCCAGACTGATCTCCACAAAGGTTGTACCAGTCTACACTCTCACCAACAGTGTAGGAGAGTTCCTTTTCCCCCACAGCCTCTCCAGCATTTGTTGTTGTTTGTTTTCTTGACCCTGGCCATTTTTTCAGGAGAAACCAAATGATTTTTGAGGTGGAAAATCCAAATTGTGATCAGTCAACTTCTTGTTTTGAAAATCTAATGCAAAATTATAATTAGATAGTATGGTGGTGGGATAAAAATACTTTAACTAATGAATATAATAAATTTTGTAACACAAGCACAAATGTTTATGATTAACTAGCATTGATAATTGTGTGAAGAAAGCAAGTGGCAAAAGATACATGGTTCATTTAGTAGTGCTAGGGAAATTGACTGTGCACATCCAAAAGAATGACAGTGATTGATTTTTTAAGCAAAAAACAAAAATAAAAAAGACAAAAGTAGAATCAAGGAAGAACGAGAGTAAAACAAAAACAATTTATATAAATGTGAACTACAACAGTTATTAAGTGAGGGAATGAAAATAATAAAATACATCAAAGAATGGAGAAATAGTGTGAGTAAAAATTGGAAGAAGTTTTATGGAGCATTATGTCAGAAATAAATGTTGTAAATGTAAATCTGAAACACAGGAGAGTGTAGGGAACCAGAGGCTGGGAAACAGAAATGTTGCATACTTTCTTGTATAACCCTTTGGCTGAAGACTGAGTGTGTGGGATCCTCACTCAGGGTAGCTGTCTTCCCTGGGTCAGTAATTCTCCTGAAAAGCCTGCAAGTGAGCAGCAGTGGCTGCATCAAATCTGGAGGGACAAGATGCTTCCTCCCAGTGGGCATCAACCATCTGTTATCTGCTGCATCCATGACCTTGTTTACTGCTCCATTTGGATGCATCCAGAGGTGAAAAAAAATCAATGCTCAGATGTAAGTGGTATTTCCCAGTGAGTGAATAATGGTGACACAATAAGAGTGCCAAGGCTCAGTTTGAGGACATACATTTTTCCCATGTAGAGCAGCATCAGAAAGTAAACTTGATGATCTAAAAAGCTGTTGAAAGTTAGTTTTCACACAGATGATGGAAATTTCCACAGCCCTGGAGATGCTTTTTCCTTGGAGACTAATGTGCCTACTGCACTCACAGTGTGTTTTAATTACATTTCTTCTGCATAAACCCATGTAGCTCAGCACAGTATTCCATCATGATTTCAATGCACACAATAGGCTGTGGAACCAATTTCTCATTTCAAAATTGCTTGCCACAACATAGATATTGAAATTACATCAAAATGTAAGTTCTCAAATATCTCCTACATGATGCAGGATTTCATGTTTTAAAACAATAAAAGGAACATATTTATAAGAATTCAGATTAATGAACCAATGTTGCTCATAACTCTGAGCCCCTCAATTTGTGTGTTTGATAAATTAATGCATCTTTTTGTTTCCTCTAGAATCAGACATTTCTGAAAGTTTCATATAAACTTTAGTTTTACATTTACTAAGTGTGTACCATTTTTTGTGAAACATAATTATTATATTTTTTGTTCATGTACTATGTATATTTCTATGGAACACAGTGATACATTTCAATGGATTCATACAAAACATACTTATCAGAACAGAATGAGTAGTGCACTCATCACTTCTGACGTTTAACACTGTTTTGTACTGAGCACAGTTACAACTGAATCCTAGGTATGTTTCAATAGAGGCAATTCTTTTATTTAACTTTTTATTTTAAAGAGATTAAAACAAAACAGGACATAACAAAGCAGATCAGAACAGAACAATGTGAGCAACACAGTATTTCACCAGAAGACAACCCATAATTAACAGTAACTACCATAATGTCTCTTTCTTTAAAATATTGAGCATAACTTCATATACAATAGTAGCAAACATAATATAAAACCATTCTATAGAATGAAAGTATTACAAGGCTTCAGAACCAAATAACAGAAAATGAACAATCACTACTGTATTATCTTATTTTCCAGAGAAAATTTGTATATACTATCACACATAATACAATCCAATAAGATACAACATAATAGAATCAATGGAAACAGAAGGACAAAAGCATGGTAGGACTTCAGAGTAAGATGATATTAAATCAGCACTGGCTATTATAATGTCTTGTGTTCTTCAAAATAGCTGTTCATACCATCACAGATAATAAAATCAAACAAACCAGGGTAAACCCATACCAACTAATGAATGCAATCATTATAAAGCTTTAAAACAATGAAATGAGGAATCATGATTATCATAAACTCTTATGTACTCTTACCATTTCTTACTCTAGGGAGACTACATGTATTTATACATGTGAGTTTGATTTATTTTGCATATGAGTATGGTCTCAAATTGTGCCAATTTATTTATAAATATCTCAGTGTGATTATTTATAGCTGAATAGCACTCCATTGTATAAAAACACCACAACTTTTAAACTCATTCCTCAGTTGATGGACACTTAGGTTGTTTCCAAGATCTGGCTATTACAAATTGTGCTGCTATAAACATGGGTGCACATATATCACTGTGATATGATGTTTTCCGTTCTTCTGGGAATATGCCTAGAAGTGGATTATCTGGGTCAAATGGGACTTCCAATCCCAGCTTTTTGAGGAATCTCCAGACTGACCTCCAAAGTGATTGCAACAGTCTCCACTCCCACCAACAGTGCAGGAGAGTTCATTTTTCTTCACAGCCTCTTTGGCATTTGTTGCTGGTAGTTTTCTTGATCCTGGCCATTCTTTCTGGAGTGAGATGGAATCTCAATGTGGTTTTAATTTCCATTTCTCTAATGAGTAATGATGTTGAACATTTTTTCCTATAGTTATTTGCCATTTGTATTTCTTCATCTGAAAATTGTGTATTCATCTAAGATGCCCTTTTCTGGACTGGGTCCTTGAATTATGGGGGTCTGAATTTTTTTTAATTTGTTATGTTTCAGACAGAAGTCCTATGTCTGAGGGGCAGTTCACTAAGATTTTTTCTCAGTTTCTGGGTTTTCTTTTCATTATGCTGGAGATTTCTTTTGACATGAAGAAACATTTTAATAAGACGTGATCCCAGCTATTGATTCTGGGAAGTACTTCCCATGTGGTTTGATTCCTGTTCATGAATTCACTACCTACACCGATGTCTTCAAGATTTTTACTGGCTTCCGGGAGAACATGCCGGACAGATAACAGCAATTACAGGAGGCTCTCTGAAAGGCTCAGCTCAGAAGTCAGGAATGATGCGGACTAAGGAGACATGAGCTGGTAGAGATATGCTCTGCTGACTCAGGAACGAACTGGGCTGAGAGAAACCAACTTGGAATGCAGTCCTGGCGCTAAAATAGGAACAGAAAAGACTAGGTGTGGAGGCTGGACCCCGTGCTGTTGGAAACTGGGATTTGGGTTTCCCGCCGCTCGGCGGCTGGCTGCCTCCACAGCGGCTCGTCAAGGAGACACGCGCAGAAGCTCTGGGAATGGGAGTCTGTGAACGGAGTCGAAAACAGGACGGACAAGGAGGCATACACTGACTTGTGGCGAGGTGAGTGAGAGAAACTGACACTCTACCACAGTTTGACTCCAGCGGAGGACTTTCTGGGCTCAGGCAGTCCTGTAAGAGCAGGGCGCGGTGGCGACTCCAGCCACACATTCCCCTCTCAGATGGGATTGGTGAAAAGTGCCTGGCCTGCATGACGCTGCGAGTGGACTTGGTAGGCTGGCCTAACCCAGATCCCAGAGCTTGACGGTGGCCCAGAGGGGCGACTGACTCCCGTGTAGGCTGCCTAGTCCGTAACTCCCTGGTGCGCAGAGGTGGGTGGGAACACCTAGCCAGCGCAATTTGATCAGGCTGTGGCTGACAGGCAGGGAAGCTGGGCCTCCCATATAAGCATGCATATATATAAGGAACAGAGAATATGGGGAAGGGAAGCAACAAGAAAGGCTCCTCGGCCCCCAATTCTGAGAAACAGGCAATAGCGGACACCGCACCAATAGACATTAAGCGCCATATAGAGAGCCTCATAGACCAATTCAGGAATGAAGTTATCAATGACCTGAAGCTAGAAGTATGCAGAATAGTTAGAGAAATGCTAAGCACCACCCAGGAAAAAACAGATGGTGGAATGGAAGAACAGAAAAAGAGGGGAGAATTGTTTGATGGAGAAAACAGAGAAAGCATAGAGTACGTGAAACAGGTTCAAAGGTACTATCAAGAAATTAAGAAGTCTATCCAAGACTGGCATAACAGCTTGAAAGAAACTAAGGACAGACTATCTGAACTGGAGGGCAGACTTGTAATATGGGAGAATGAAATGAAAAACTTCTTAAAAATAACAAAGAAACAAACAGCAATAATACAAAGACAAGAAGATGATAAGAGGAGCCATAACTTAAGGATTAAAAACATAAAAGAAGAAGTAGGGACACAAACAAGTGAACTACAAAAGCTACTCACAGAAATAATCCAGGAGAATTTTCCTAATTTAGCAAAAGGTAAAGATACTCAGATGTATGAGGCATACAGGACCCCAGCCACCTACAACCCAAACAGAGCAACACCCAGGCATATAATAATAAAAATTCCAGAAATTCAATACAAGAACAGAATATGAAAAGCTGTAAGAGACAAGAAACAGACCACTTACAAGGGAACACCCATCAGAATTACAGCAGATTTCTTGGCACAAAGCATCAAATCATGAAGAGCATGGGGGGAAATAATTCAAGCTTTGAAAGATAATAATCTCCAGCCAAGATTGAGATATCCTGCACAACTGTCCCTGGAAATTGATGGAAAAACAAGGTGCTTCCAGGATAAAGAGGAGCTGGGGGAATTTGCAACCACCAATTCAACCCTACAGAAAGTATTGCAGGATATTCTAAAAAAAGAAAAATACAAAGAACCCAGAAATAGTGGTGGGGAGGCCACAACGAATGGAGCAGAGAACAAAATGAAGAAGACAAACTGACAGCTACTGACAGAAAAAGAGCTCAACAGAAATGAGACACAGAAGATTGGATGATAGGAACAGCTATTTTGGAGAAAATGACATCTTAATAGGTAATACTGATTTAGTATCATCTTGTTTTGAAGTCTCATCTAGCTTTTGTTCTTCTGCCTCCAATGGTTTAAACAGGTTGTATCTTATTGGATTTTATTGTGTATGACAGTAGAAGCAAAAACCTTTTAAAGACAAGGAGATTATACAGAAACCATTGTTCATTTTCTGTTAGTCGATTCTAAATACTCTGTAATGCTGTCATTCTCTTAAATGGTTTTACATTGTTTTGATATACTTAATGCTACAATATACGAAGTTGTACTCAAGGACTTCAAGGAAAGAGTCAATATGGTAACTACTTTTGGGTCGGAATTATCTGGTGGTGAAACACTATTCTGCTTAAATGGTTATGTTTTGATCTGCGCTGTTTCGCTGTTATGCCCTCTTTTTTCTCAATCTCCACTCCATTATTTACTTTTTTATTTTTATCCGTTTAATCAAAGGGAAAAAATAGCAGGATATAATATAGTAACCCACTTTGACTTTCTATTATCTCGATTTGAAGCCCTGTATTACTCTCACCATCTTGTTTTTGACTGATGTTCCCCTATTCTGTTTTGCTGGATAGTATCAGGTTCGAAAGTTTAGGCATCAGCTGTGAAGATAATGAGGTTCATTATAACACCCATTCTCGTTGACTTTTATCTACTTTTGAAGACCTACAATGTCTCCAATGTTTTGGTTTTGTCGGTTTTGTTCTTTACTGTTTTGTTCAATTGTATTATAACTAATGATATGGGCAATTCTATTAGAGATAGTGGGAGGCATTATGGTAACCATTGTTGATCACCTTGTATTATGTTTTTATATTATCTATTATGTCCACCCTTTTGACTTGACCGATTCTGTTCTGTTATGTCTCATTTGGTTTTACTCTCTTCCAAAAAAGCAATAAGAACCGTGGGAGCAATGAAACCCAAAATGTGTAATAGTCATTGTACAAAAGAGAGGATAAGAAAGTGCTCTAAACTATATAACTGCATGTATATGTAAGTGTATAAGATAGAAAATGATATCACAGAGTTTTATTGGATCATTGAACAGAACTGATTGCAGTATCATTGTTGGAATGTCCACTCTACAAGCTTTAATTTTGTGACTTGAACAATTATTTCTAAGATGGCAATATGTAATCCATTAACTAATGATTTCCTACTGTTCATTTTTTTTCTTCTGTAAATCTGTATAACTTGTACCTTTTCACTGTTTTTTTTTCTTTTTTTCTTTTCACCTTAAATAAAAAAAAAAGATTTTTACCTACTTTGTCTTCCAACAGATTTAGTGTTTCCATTTTGATATTCAGATCTTTGATCCACTTAGATTTTAGTGTAGTGTTTTGTGAAACGCATGGGTCTAGTTTTAGTTTTCAGCATATGGAGAAGCCAGTTTTTCCAACACCATTTATTAAAGACTGTCATTCTTCCAGGGAACATGTTTTGCTCCTTTATCAATAAGGTGATTGAGTGTGTTTGTAGTTGTAGTTCTATCTTCTAATCAATTCCATTGATCCTCATATCTGTTTTTATTCCAGTACCATGTTGATTTCAGTACAGTTGCTTGGTAGTATAACTTCAAGTCAGGGATTGTGATACCTCCTGCTTTTCCTTTGCTGCTAAGAATTGTCTTTGTTATTCTAGGTCTCTTCTAGTTCCAGATGAATTTTAGGAGTCATTTCTCTAGGTCTATGGGTACATTGATGATATTTTTATTGGAATTGCATTGAATCTGTATAACAATTTTGGGAGAATGG
Source organism: Cavia porcellus (assembly GCF_034190915.1). Lineage (NCBI taxonomy): Eukaryota > Metazoa > Chordata > Mammalia > Rodentia > Caviidae > Cavia > Cavia porcellus. The sequence goes on along the minus strand of NW_026947490.1, from coordinate 26,635,227 downwards.
CCATTTTTGCAATATTCTTTCTTCCTATCCATGAGTAAGGGATGTCTTTCCATTTTCATAGATTGTCTTCAGTTTCTATTTTCAGTGTATTATAATTTTCCCTGTACAGATCTTTTACTTCTTTCATGAGATTAATTCCTAAGCATTTCATTGTTTTGGATGCTAGTGTGAAGGATTGGCTTCTCTTATTTCTCTCTCAGTTACTTTGTGACTTTGTTGTTAATGTATAGAAATGCTATTGATTTTTGAGTATTGATTTTGTGTCTCGGTACATTGCTGAATTTATTTATTGTATCCAGGAGAGTTTCAATGGAGTTTTGGGAGTCTCTTATGTAGAGTATCATGTCATCTGAAAATAAGGGTAATTTAACTTTCTGTTTTCCAATCTTTATCACTTTAATATTTCTCTCTCTTGTCTAATTTCTCTGGCTAGTATTTCCATTACTCTGTTGCATAGAAGCAGTGATAAGGGACATCCTTGTCTTGTGCCTGTTTTAGGTAAAGGCCTTCAGTTTTTGACCATTGAGTATGATTCTGGCTATTGGTTTGTCATAGATGACCTTTATCAGGTAAAGACCATCTATTCCATTTTTTTTGTCTTTTTCCTTTTTATCGGCACTGGGGATCAAACTCACGATTGCCTGCTTCCAAGGCAGGTGCTTATGCCGCTGAGCTAAACCTCCAGCCCCTATTTCAATTTTTTGTAAGGTTCTTACCATGAATCAATGTGGGGCCTTATCAAAAGCTATTTCTGCATCTATAGAAATTATGATGTGACTCTTACTTTTGGCTTTATGATATGGTGGATTACATTTATTGATTTACATATGTTGAACCATGCTGCATGCCTAGGATGAATCCCACCTGATCATGGTGTATAATCTTTTTGATGATTTGCTGCATTCTGTTTGTCAGTTTTTTATTGAGGATTTTTGCATCTGTGTTCTTTAGGGAGACTGGCCTGTAGCTCTCTTTCTTAGTTGGGTGTTTCTCAGATTTTAGTACTAGAGTAATATTTGCTTCCAGGAAAGACTTAGAAGTATATCTTCCCTTTTGATTTCATTGAAGAGTTTGAGGAATGTCGGCACTGACTCTTTGTGTTTCTTGTAGAATTCTGCAGTGAATCCGACTGGGCCTGGGCTTTTCTTTGTAGGTAAGTACTTAATTACGTTTTCAATTTCATTAATAGTAATTGGGTTATTCAGCATTTTTCTATCTTCTTGACCCAGCTTTGGTACTTCATATGTGTCTAGGAATCTCTCCATTTCTTCTGTGTTACCGAATCTATGAGAGCAGAGGTTTTCAAAATAGATGTTGATGATCTTATTTGTAGAGTCTGTAGTGATTTCACCTTTTTCATTCCTTATTGCATGAATTTGAGCTTTTCCCTCCTTTTAAAAAATAAGGTTGGCAAGAGGCTTATCAATTTTATTTACTCTTTCAAAGAATCAAATCTTTGATTCATTGATTTTTTAATTGTTTTCTTAGTCTCTATTGCATTAATTTCTGCTCTAATTTTTTATAATTTCCTCACTTCTTTTGGCTTTGGACTGACTTGCTCTTCTTTTTCTAGATGTTTGAGATGTAGCATTAGGTCGTTTAAATGTATTCATTCTGTTTTCCTGAAGTGGGAACTCAGTGTAATAAATTTTCCTCTGAGGACTGCTTTCATTGTATCCCACAGATTCTGATAATTTTTATTGTTATTTTCATTTGATTGTAGGTATTGCTTTATTTCTTCTTTAATTTCCCCTGTAACCCACCGATTGCTCCAGAATTTATTATTCAATTTCCAAGTGTTTGTGGGAGTTTTTCCATATCTATTATCATTAATTTCTGGTATCATAATGCTATGATCTGATAATATGCATGGGATATTTGCAACTCTTTTGTATTTATTTAAACACATTCTGTGGACTAGTATATGGTCTGTTTTACAGAATGTCCCATATACTGCTGAGAAGAATGTATATTCTGGTGTTCTTGGATGGAACACTTTGTATATGTCTATCAAGTCCATTTGTTCACAGGTGTGATTTAATTCTGTTACTTCTTTGCTGATTTTATGTCTGGTTGATCTATCCCTTGGTGTCGATGATATGTTAATTTCTCCCATTATAATTGTGTTACTGTTGTTTTGAGTTTTCATTTTGATTAATACTTGCTTTGTATAACTGGGTGCTCTGCAATTAGGTGCATATATATTTAGGATTGTTATCTCTGCCTCTTGACATTTTCCTTTAACCAGTATGAAATGACCTTCTTTATCTCTTAGGGTCATTCTTGCTTTGAAGTTCACATTGTCTGCGAACATAATAGCTACCCCTGCTTTTCTTTGTGTGTGTTCCTGTTGCATGAAGTATTGTTTTCCATCCTTTGACCTTCAGTCTGTCAGTTTCCTTTTGGTTTAGATGGATTTCTTGTAGAGAGCTTATGATTGGATGTTGTTTTCTGATCGTTTCTGCCAGTCTGTTTCTTTTAATTGGTACATTGAGACCATTTACATTAATGGTTATAACTGTTCTATATTGGTTTATTGTTGACATGTTATCTTTTTGCTGTTGCATCTTTTCTTTTGGTTCTGTTTAATTGTCTGGTTTGTTTAGTGGTTTTTTTCCTAGATGCATCTAGGCTGTCTTTCAGTATTCTTTGCAGGGTTGGCTTGGTGATCATGAAGTTTTTCAGCTGTTCTTTGTCATGGAAGTATCTTATTTCTCCATCCATTTTGAAGAACAGTTTTGCAGGATACATCAGCCTAGGTTGGAAATCATTTTCCTTTAGGATCTGAACTACTTCACTCCATGCTCTTCTTGACTTCATTGTTTGTGCTGAGAGGTTTGCTGTGATTCTGATAGGTTTTCCTTTATAGATGATCTGTCTTTTATCTGTAATGGCTTTTAATATTCTATTCTTATGTTGGATTTCTGGGATGGTGATTATTATATGTCTGGGTGTAGTTTTAGTTTGGTTATGGCTATTTGGAGTTCTATTAGCTTCACTAATCCATATATCAGTTTTCATTCTCATGTTTGGGAAACTTTCAGCTATTACTTCTCTAAAAAGCCTCTTGATATCCTTTGTGTTTTCCATTTCTTTTTCATTTATCCCTATCAATATTATATTGTTGTTCTTTGCATCATCTTGCAGTTGTTGAATTGTTATTTCATGATTCCTTGTTCTTTTTAAAAGATCTTTCCTTTCCTGTTCAGTAACTGCAATCTTGTCTTCAAGGTCTGAAATTCTATCTTCACATTCATTGAGGCAGTTTTTAGAACTTTCAATGTAATTTTCAATTTCCTGTATATCTCTTTGAATCTGCTTCATGTATTCTGTTTGTTTCTTATATTGTTCATCTGGGGATTCTATATTTTTGTTTTGTTCCTCTAATTGTTTAACTGTGTCTTTTTAAGATGTGTTCAGCATCTCTCTTTACTTTTGTCATTTTTTTTACCTGCGAGATTATTTTTAGTGTGAATCCCTTTAAAGCTTCCCAGAGTTGTTTCTTTTCTATGTTGCTATTATTGCAGGTATTTCAGGTATATATGCAGCATATATTTTCCTCTATTTACGTAGCTCCTAAGCTTTCTTGGGATGGTCTTGAGGTTTGAGATTGCATTTTGATCTTTCTTTTTGTCATTTTCCTCTATTTCCATGTTTCCAGTGTTGTTCCAAGGCTTCTCCTGGGCCTGTTGGAAATCATCTTTTATGCCTTCACCTCTTGGGATTGAATGGAGGTTGCTGAGCATGGTCAAGTCAGGCCCACAAGACCTCCTGCGGCACCTCCCATGTCCCATTAAGCTGGTGGGGCACATAACCACTGTGGATGATGGTCCAAAGCTCTCACCAGGCAAGGTCCAATGCTCTGGAACTTACTTCACATGCCCTCAACTCCCCTGCTTGAAGAAAATCACTGGGCATAATGTTATCAGGTCGCAAAACCTCCCACCAAACCTGTCTAGTCTAGGTGGCTGGAAGCTGGGCGGGTCCTTGACCATTGGGGGCGATGATCTTAAACTCTCCTGGGGCTCAGGATGGTGCACAGACACTCTCCCCCAGCCGCCCAGTTCACCAAATTGAGAGAGGGTTAACTGGTGTGGCCCAAGCAGGCCCAAAACCTGTGGCACCCAACAAGTGTGGCTGGAAGCTGGGTGGTTCCTTGACCAAAGGGAGTGATCATCTTAAACTCTCCTGGGGTCAGGAGGTGCACAGACACACACCTCTGGCTACCTCATTCTCTGATTGGAAGAAGATCACTGGGGGTGGCCCAGGCAGGCCTGAAACCTGTGGAGCCCAGTCAAGAGTGGCTGGAAGCTGGGCAGTTCCTTGATGACTGGGAATGATGATCTTAAATTCTCCCGGGTTGTGGGATGGTGCACAGACTCTCACCTCCAGCCGCCCAGTTCCCCAGATTATGAGCCTTATTATTTAATTTTATATAGTGTTTTATTTCTTTTTTAGTTTCATGTATGACTCATTAATTTATCAGGAGGGTGTTATTCTATCTCTAGGTGTTTACGCAGAATTAATGGTTTCTTTTGCTGATAGTTTCCAGCTTTATCACAGTAAGACCCATAATATGCAAGGTCAAATTTCAATTTCTTTACATTTGCTTAAGCATATTATAAGGGATACCACACAGTATATTTCCGAGAATTTTTGTGTGCAGTTGAGGTAAACATTTACTCTAATGTTGATCATGGAACACTCACTGTACATCTACTATGTCCATTTGTTCACAGGTTTGCTTTAGCTCTGATATTTCTTTGTGGATTTTTTTGTCTAGTTGATCTGAATATTGTGACAGGGGCTGTAGCTGTCTCCCATTACAATGGTTTTAGTGTTTAATCAATTTTCCATGTCCACAATACTTGTTTAATATAATTGTGTGCACTGGTACATAATTATGATTGTTATGTCTTCTTCTTGGAGTTTTCCCTTAAGAAGTATGTAGTGACCTAGTTTGTCTCCTTTGATCCATCTGGTTTGAAATTTACACTGAATGCAAATAAAATAGCTAACCCTGGTTTTGCCTAGTTTTCTGTCCCATGGGTTATTGTTTTCTACCGTTTACTCTGAATCTCTTGATATCTTTTTGAGTTAATATTGTGTCCCATATGCTAAATATTGTTGGATCATGCCTTTTGATCTATCCTGTGAATCTGTTTCTTTTGATGAGTAAATTGAGAACATTTACATTGATGATTATAATTTATATGCATTGGCTTCTCCTTATCCTAATAACTTTTGCCATTGGTTCCATGTCTTTCCCTGCTTTAACTGCTTGCCCTCCCTTGTGGCTTATTTCTCTTGGTTTTCCTTGAATTCTAGTCCTCATCTTTTCTTTGTAAAAATATCTCATTACATTTTGGAGCGCTGTGTTGGTGATCATCATTTATTCTTTGACATGGAAGTATCTTATTTCTCCAGTGAATTAGAAAGATAATTTTTTAAAGTAAATCAATCTTGATTGTAGCTTGTTTTCTTTTAGAACATGGAATATTTTACTGTAAGATCCCTTTGACTTGAGAAATATGGAACACTTGATGAATTTTTCTGTCATTGTTGTGCACTGGCCGTGGTAACCTTCTCTGTTTAGTTTCCCTTTATGACTATGCTGCCAAATGGAATATTACATCTCCTCCCTTATTTCTGATTTTATTTATTTTACTCTACCTCTTTTGTCTTGTTTTCTCTTGCTGAAGAGTTTTATATTTCTTATCTTTCCTAGATCTTTTTTGGTTTTTATTTCATTGTTTAGTTCATGTTTGCATTTCTTATATGGATTTATACAGGTACACAGCACAACTTAATCCTATTTATTTTTGCTACCTTTCTATTCCTCTAATATCTTTGTTTTTAGAACCAAGGATTTAAATCATGACCTTGCACTTTTCAGTAGATGCTTATGCTAATGAGCTAAATCCTTGCCTTCCCTTAATATTTAAGTTAAACTCCTATCCATTTGACAAATAGCTATCTCCTGTCTTACTTTATCTTTTATTTTTCATTTTTTCACATTCTGAGCTTTTCATGTAAGATAAAACAAGCAAATTTAAGTGTACATTTTACTTATGTCATTTAACACTGTGATCTAAAGGTTCATTAATGTTGGTTTATTTGTTTTTTCTTATTTTTAAGACTTTTACTTTAAAAAATAAAACAAAAGAAAAAGAATGAAACAAATCAGAACAAAGCAATGCCAGCAACATAGCACTTCACAAGAAGACAACAGAACATCAACAGTGGATACCATAATGTCTCTTGTTTTCTTGGAAATAGTTGACCAGACCTTCACACAGTATGGAAAATGCAACAAAACAGTATAAAACAGGTCTACAGAATGAAAGCATTACAGGACTTCAAAACCAGATAACAGGAAATAAACAATGGCTAATTTGGTTCATATAGTCAAAAAAGTTGTCCATACCATCACACATAATAAAATGAAATAAAACAGAACAGGATAGAATCAATTGAAACAGAAGTACAAAAGCACTATAAGACTTCAAAGCAAGATGATAGGAAATCAGCAATGGCTACCATAATGTCTCATTTTATTCAGAATAGCTGTTCATACCATCACACATAATAAAATCAAATAGAATAAAACTAAGTAAACAAATGAATGAAAGCATTAAAGACTTCAAAACAATATACTTGGGAACCATGATTGCCATAGTATTATATTATATTCAATAATTGTATTCAAAATATCTGCCCCATCTTCTGGCAGAGTAAAATCTAACAAAACAAGACAGAACAAAGCCAAACCTAAAAAAATTTAGAAACCATAAGAGTTCAAGACTAGACAATAAGTAACTAAAAGTAGATACCATAATTTCTTCCCAGATGTTTTCTTCACTATCACTCTTACATCAGCTATTTTACTTTTGGATCCCATGAACTCCTCCTGTTTCTTATGGTAGGATTCATATGTATGCATTTGTACTGTTTCACCCATGAACATGATCGCCAATTGCATCTATTAACATACAGGAGCCTTGGGATTATTCTGTTTTATTGATGGGTGGCTTTCCCTTGCACGAAAACATCATATTTTTCACATCCATTCTTGCTTTTTTTCTCTATTCCCCAGTCTTATAAAACAATTGTTGGGGCTGGGGATTTAGCTCAGCTGTATAAGCACCTGCCTTGCAAGCAGGTGGTCGTGAGTTCGATCCCTGGTACCGAGAAAAAAAAAAAACAATTGTTTATTCTCCTTTGATTTTTCAGTATATGAATTTCCTGTCCAGTTAAATGTGTTTCTTGTATGCAGTGTATTGATGTATCTTGTTTCTTGATCTACTCTCCCAGTGTTTCTTGTTACCGGAGTCCAACTACATTAATGGTTACAATAAGCATACATTGGTTTGTCTCTTCCATGCCTGTTGTGGACCCTGTGCTTTTTTGCTTCACTCAATTGCCTGTCTTATTTGAGGATCTTCCTCTGCTGCTGTTCTTGGAACTATGGACATCTTTATCTCTCTCTAGCATATCCTCCAACACTCTCTGTAGGTTTGTTTTCATGGTCATGAATTCCTTCAGTTGTTCTTTATCATGAAGGTATCTTAGTTTTCTACCAATTTTGAAACATCATTTTGAATGGTAAATCAATCTAGGTTGGAAGGTATTTTCTTCAAGATTTGAAATGCTTCACTCCAAAGTTTCTTTGGCTTTTTTTTTTTTTTGTCTTTTTCTTTTTTTATCGATCCCGGGGATCGAACTCATGACTGCCTGCTTGCAAGGCAGGTACTTGTGCCACTAAGCTAAATCCCCAGCCCCTACTCCAAAGTTTCTTGACCTGATGGTTTTTGTTGATAAGTCTGATGTTATTCTGATAGGTTTCCTATGATAGGGGATGTGTTTATTTACTCTAATAATAGTTTTTAATATACGACTCTGGTACTGAATTTCTGGGGCCTTGATTATTATATGTCTGGGTGCAGGTTTACTTTGACTATGGCTAGTTGTAGTGTACATGTCTCACTTATCTGCATGCCAGATCCATTTCCTATGTTTTGGAAGTTTTCTTCTATTACTTCTGTAAATAGCCTTTTAATTTCATTTGTGTTGATTGCTGCTTGTAAACCAAAACCTGCCACTTTTAAATTATGCCTCTTTGTATCATTTTGCAGCCAATGAGTTATTATTTCCTGATTCCATGATGCTTTTTAAGATATCTTTCATTTCATGATTACTATCTGCAATCCTATCATCAAGAACGAAAGTCTATCTTCAGTGTCTTTCAAGTGGTTTTGCCAGATTTGGTTTTAAATTTTAATTGCCTGGATTTCTTTTTGATTTGTTTCATGCATTGTAATTCCTCTCTATATTCATTCAGCATTTCCATTATTTCCCTGTGCTCCTCTTTGCTGTCTTTGTCTTCTTTAGACCTTCTGAACAATTCTTTCAGTATATCTGTGATTTGTTCTTTTACCTGAGACATTATTTCTGATTTGACTGCTTTTACAATCTCATGAGTTGTTTTCTTACTTCAGATACTATCCTCTGAGAGATTTCTGGTGTGTGACTTCCTCTTTCTTCCATGACTGTATCTCCCAGACTGGTTCTATATGGGCCAGACATCTGAAATTGCCTTTTGCTTCGTCATGTTGACATTCTCTTGGGTTTCTCCCAGCAAGCTTAGCTGTGTGGCCCCAGGGACTTCCCTTGTTGGTTGCCCCTCCACAGCAAAGCATGATGGTACAGGCACCTGGATTACTTTAACCCCAGATTTAGAGGGAGGTATCAGGGCATAAACTGGTTTCTCCAGACTATGGTGCTACACTGGGGCTTTCCTGATGATCCTGGGTTCATGGAGGTGTTGCTGGTTTTCTCAGCTTGTGTTTGGACACTGGGACGCCCATGATGGTGCAGACACACAAATGTTTAATTGTTTGGTTCCATTGGGTTATGGCTGCTAGAAGGAACTAATGAGCTCTAATTGTGGACTACAGGTTCACCCCTTACTTAGCAGTGTGTCCCTGTTCCTGCTGGCCACCTGCAGGAAAGAACCTTTCAGTAGTGGTACCCTCAGCAGACAGACATGGATCTATCTGGCTCCCTCAGCCCCTGCTGTGCACCTGTAGGAAAGTGTCTTCTGGTCATATCACCTGGCAGGCAGACGCAGGGCATTAATGTCTTGTAATGACTTAAGTTTATCTTTTCTTATGCACAGCAGTTTTCTATGGTGTGTAAATTACCAAAATTATATATCAATGTATCTATTGTATACACATGTAGACTGCTTCCAAGTGATAGGTATATCTAGAATATGTGAAAAAGAAACAATTAGACTGCTGTACTGTAGAAAGCCAAAACCTCCTTTTTACATCAGTGTATAATCAGCCTGCTATTATTCTACCTCTCTTTGTTTGTTCTCTATCTCCCCCAAACTGCTTATTTCTTAGAGGTATGACATTATCTTTTTTCCCTTTACATATTTAACAACTATTTTGTAAATCATATCAATAGGACAAATTTCACGCAACATAATGTGCTCTACAACATATCAAGATACCATAAGATGAATGAACAACTCAAACATACAGTGATAGAATCTATTGTCCATTTGGTAGAGTCACTTTTTTTTTGGTGTGTGGTCTCTTGAGTTAGTTATATCTTAACATTTGGAAATATGATTTGATGATCTTAATTAGTTAATAAAAGGTTAGTATATGTAGTGTACAGCTTGACATGACCACAGCAGTTGTGACTATAAAAACAATTTTGTCTGCCAGGCAATCCTGACACATTCTAAAGCTTTTGGAAAAGCAAAGTCAAAGAGGTAAAAAATTTCTACTTCTGCAGATGTCTGGACTATTTATTTGTTGGCTGATTTTTTTTCCTCTTAATTTTTAGCAAGTCCGTATAAATTCTCGGGATACCAGATGTGGCATCTGGCTGTGCGGTCTGCTGCCTACTCTTATAGGGTTAGCACTTCTGTCCTTTACTTTGAATCCAGGTGCAAGGATCTTTATGTCTTGCCACTTATCTCACTCTCCTAACTTCAAGTCCCTAAAAGGTCATGTATTGTTCATTCTTCATTTGCTGGTGATTCAATAGGCAGTGTTTTCCAAAATGAAGGGTGAAAGAGTTGCCTGAGGACACACATGGGAAAAAGGAGTGGTGATACCCGAACGAATAATCCTGATACAGAAAGATGATGTAAATCTATCTCTTAGCAAAACCAAAAGAAACATGAATATCAACCTAAAACAATCAAGTCACATCAAAAAAGACAAAATTTGTTTTAAAAACTGAAAAAGATGCATCCCTCACACAAGTACTGCAAATTCAGAGTTTTATTGTTAATACCAAATTATAAATTTTCTACAAGAAAAAGTGACATTGTGGAGGAATCACACATTTATATCACCTTGTTCAAGGAAAATTTTCAATATACATTCATGTCACTAAGTAATATTTATGCTACAGTATGTTTAGAAGTGACAGTATAAATTTGTGGTGTTTGGTTAGAAAACTTTGCTGACCTTTTCCAGTATAAAGGAAAAATATATAATTTCCCCAATCACAAAAGGATGGGAAATGACATTTCATGCACAAGAAAAACCTGTTCAATGGAAGGATAATACAGAAAAAATTAATTCAAAATTCAATGGGGACAAGAAAAATTGACTTTAGAAATTTTGGCATCAACCTTATTAGCATTTGAATTATGTTCTTTCTGACTGTATTTAAAATCTAGTCAATCTCTTTCTACCAAAAGCATAATGTATTCTTCAGATGAATATGTGAATCAACTTTTGATATCAAAATAGTTGTTAACTGTACTTTATCTTCCATGTTGTGAATGCCAATTTGTTTGTGTCAGTTGCATTGTGTACTATTTATCACTGCAGGATATTTACCAGGCATTTTTGTCACTAGCCACTTGATGTCAGTAATTTTACAACAAGTTGTAAGAAACACATGTGTCCCCAAGCAGTGCTAGTTTGCCTGTGGTTTAGAAGGATAGGTAACAATTCCCTTTAGTGTACTCCATTTTCATATCAATATTTAATTATTACTGTGTTGGAAGCATTGGGTGCCAATCAAAATTGAAAACAAAATGAAGTGTGCATTTTACTTTCTATATGTGTGAAACATAGTTCTGTTTATGCACCTTAAATTTTGGAAATGAATTTACAGATGAAATACATGTCCACACTTTGAAGAGAAATTTGTCAAAATAGGCAAATTTGCCTTTCTGATGACTAACAAGCCCTGCTTTTAATTTTGTAGGATGGAGGTTGTGTCCATGGCTTCCTCTATGTCCACAATACCTAGTTCTGTGCTGTGAAATTCTCAAGAATCCCAGGAATCCAGTAACTGATAGAGCCACATCTGCTTGGGAGGATGGATATACCATTATCTTTTCAAATCCTGAACTATTTTTGTGTGTAATACCCTATATACACCATCATAATATTTGTATTTTTCTTATATGCTTGCAATACGTAACAAGTACTTTCCTCTTTGGACATTTGCATATACATTATCAGTTCTATTTTCATCCTCCCTTCTTCCCTCAATCTGTATCCAATAATTTCCTTCCTGTGTGCATGAGCTGTAAGTCTTTGGTTCTTATCATCTTTTTACTTTGGACAAGCAGAATTTTGTTTTTATAAAATTTATAAAATACTTCAGTTTTCATTTTAGGCTTGCCACATCTAATTAAGCTATCAAAATATCATTCATAAAATGTTTCCAAGCACAGTATTTTTTTGATTTTCCTCATACCTCATGTTTGTGTTGGTGTCCTGGCAAACTCATCACTGTTCATTGCATTGATGTTTACTTCTTCGTTCAACCTCATCTTGCTAGACCCATAGATTCCAATATGATTCACCCAATAGTGATAAACTCTTTGACAATCATAGTCACACTTACACCATATATCAAGGTATCCTTTGAAGTAAGACACTTTTTGGATGATTCTGGATTGTAAGATAATTTTGAATGCATATAGAATTACCTGGGGTCTTTCCATCTGTGCTACATCACTTATGAGTACATTTCAAGCCATCACTATCAGCCCTGTTAATTCTAAGTAGATGCACCTTAAGTCTAAACTTCTTGCAGTGATTATACCTTCTTTGCTTATCTTCTGGGTCAGAAACTTGCTTATTTATATCACTGTTATTGAAAGTATAAGAGCAACTGACAATTTTTCTCTTGGTGGTCATAGGCATTCTCATGTATACTGCCAAACTGGATGGATGACAACCATGCCTTTGTGGTCATCTATAAGCATCATGCTGACCTTTGATCTCCTATTTTTGACCCTCATGTTCTGCACCAGCCTCTACATGGTGAGTCCCCTCTATAGACACCACAGGAGGGCCAAGTATGAGCATAGACCCTCTTCCCAGACACCTGCAGAAATCAAAGCAACTCAAAACATTGTTTTGCTGGTGAGTTGCTTTGCTTTTTTCTGTTGCTCAAATAAATTACTTCTCCACCTTTTATTCTTTGTCTACATGCAAGAAAATTCTTGCTTTAGAGGCAATTAGTGCAGTATTATTGTCATCTTATCCAACCATCAGTCCTTTTTGTTTGATGAAAAACAGTAAATTATTTTCCATATTTTTCTTTTTTACAGTGATGAGGTTTATCTGCTCTTGCACTCTTTTTAATAGCTAAGTTGGTTTCACACATATTTTATGTTTTGCAACAGAGGAATGTCTCCTGTGATTCTTATAAGATGAAAACATGTGGCACTGGAACATGGCTGTGTTTTGAAATCTGATATAGAAAAAATATAAGAAACACCCAGAATTGACCTTACTTTAAACAAATGTAAAAACATACTATATGATTTCTTAAATGTTGAACCATAATATTTTTAGAAAAATAAATTTTTCTGCTTTGTATTAACATTAGTTTATCTGAGTTTTTCTTCTCTCAAGGAATGACATCATTCAAAAGTCTCTTCATGAATTATGTTATGATTGTATTAAACTTCAGGGGACTAAGTAATTATATTTGTGCATTTCCCAAAATACACTGCTTATCCTATATTGCACACAATATTTTGAACATTGTATATAAATCTGTACCTAAAAAATACAGAATAATGGCAGAAAATGGTATAGGATGCTTAGGTACTGCAAAAGTAAATATAAATATATATAATATATATATATACATATGATATATATGTAACTATATATGATATCTATATAATATATATAATTTCTTATAAATAGTTGTCTATATCTTCATGCAATGAATTGATACAAAAATAGTATAAATCTGATCAAAGCATAATATTGAAGCATTACAGATCTTTAAAATCAAACAATAGAAAAATCAGATTGGGCCACTGAACAGAGCCTGCATGCCTCGGCCCCCTCCCATCACTGCCAACCAGAGGATGACAGGAGCACTCCAATCCAGCAGAGGGCAACCTCTGTGCTTCACCTTGGCTCTGGCCACTGAGCCAAGCCTGAGCAGGTCTGCCCCCTCCCACCTCCGCAGGTTAGCGGATCAAAGCTATGCTCCACACTGGCCCAGGTCAGGCTGCTGAGCCAAGCCTGCCTGCCTCCCACTGCCTAGGGCCAGCGAACAATCACCATGTTCCACCTCAGTTCATGCAGTTGATCTGTGCCTGTGCCTCTTGGTGCCCTACCACCACTAACCGCCAAAGGGGAACTGTCAGACTCCACCTAAGCTCCAGCCACTAAGTCAGTCTGGGACCCAATAATCTCCTCCTGTGCGCTGAACCAGAGGACCACCGCACCCACCCTGACTTGGCCTGCTGCCCTTGGTTACTTTCTATTTCTTAGACCCAGCACCAATGTGAATGATTGGCTCTCACCCTCTCTCCCAAAAGCTTGAGCTACGTCCACGTTTGATGGGAGACTTGGTGGCCTCTTGCCCATACAGAGGAATCCAGCAGGTTCTGGTCACTATGTACCCCACAATCAGGCAGACAGTAACCACACAGTAGGACCCTAGAAGATACACTGCCAACAGTTGTGACTATTGGGATTAAATAACAAGATATTGGCCCAGAAGCTGAAAAAGACAAAATGAAAAATCAAAATTCATTCTCAAACATCTAGCCCATCAGGTTCAAGAACAGGTCACAGCAAAATACAGGATTCAAAAGTCACACACCAGAAATCTCTGAAAAGATAGCAAATGAAGTAGAGAAACAAACCTGTGAGGCTACAGAGGAAATCAAATTAGAAGTAATGTCTTATGTAAAGACAGAAATAACAACCTTAGTGAAGGATTTGCTCAGTACAGCTAGGGAAGAAATAAATTAAAAAATACAGAAGCATGGGAAATTGATTGAAACATTCTATGAACAATGTATAAAGCAAGCAGAATCCATGAAACAAATTCAAGGAGATATGCAAGAAACAAAAAATTCTACTGAAAGCTGGAAAAACGATTTAAATGAAACTGAAGGTAGAATTTTGGACCTTGAGGACAAGATCATAGATAGTGATTATGAAAGGATAGAACTTATGACACAACAAAGCAGCAGGAAATGACAGTCCAGAAGTTTCAAGATGATGCCAAGAGAAGCAGTGTACTACTAATAGGCATCAGTGAGGATGCAGGAGAAAACCTAAAGGACATAACTAAGATATTGAAAGAAATAATAGCAAAAAATTTCCCAAACATGGGAAAAATTCTGATATACAAATAAGTAAGGCATATAGAAAGCCAAATAGTCATAACCCACATAAATCTACACCCATATATATAATAATTAAGATCCCAGACATACAGCATAAAAACAGAATACAAATAGCTGTTAGAGAAAGGACACAACTCACCTCTCAATGAAAGCCTAGTAGAATCATGGCATATTTCTCAGCATAAACCTTCAGGATAAGATGAGCTTCAAGTGAAGTATTTCAAGCCCTAAAAAAATCTTTCAATCCAGATAGGCTGTACCCAGCAAAACTGTCTTACAAATTTAATGGAGAAACAATGCTTATATGATAAGGAACAACTGAAGAATCCAATGTCTATCAAACCAGTCCTAGAAAGAGTATTGAAAGACATGCTAGAAAGAGATAAAAAGACTATAATCTCCAGGACAACAACAGAAATAAAACCACAAGGCTAGACAAGAAATTATACAAGACAGCAAAGTGGGAAAACAACAGTGAGAACAATATGGCAAAGTCAAGCCAGTACATATCAGTAATATCCATAAACGTAAATGGGCTCAATTCACCTGTCAAAAGAAACAGGTTAATAGAATGAATCAAAAAACATGACTCTTGTTTATTTTCTTGACCAGCCTGGTGGTTTTTTCCTTTGTTGTTCTGGAGATTGTAATTTTTATGCCATGCTTCTGTATATTTTTAAATCTATTTCTTCTCTAGCTATGTTGAGCAACTTATTTACTAAGGTTGTTATTTCTGACTTTATGTGTACTTGCTCCTAATGGACTAGATGTTTGAGATTGCATTTTGCCTTTTGATTTTGTCATTTTCAACTTGTGCATAAATATTTGGTCTTTCAATCCCAATAGTCTCAACTGTCAGTAATGTGAGTTTTAGCATCCTACTCTGTGACTGATGTTTGTCCAATTGCTGGGTACCACAATATAGAGGAGAGCCAGTCACCTGAATTCTTCCTACAGGGCCTGTTGGGTAAGTCCTATATTCTTTCTGGGATAACTAGCCTAGAAGTACTGATGTAAGTCAACTCTTAGTTCCTAATGTTGCTATGTCTTCAGGTTGTCACAGGTCATCAGCTCTTGCTATCTATAGTGTTTGTGTCAGCTGATGGCCTGCTGTGTCACTAGGGGTCACAAAGTCTCGTTTAATTTTCTCCAAGTTGGCAGAGGCCTTATTGGCCACCCCTCAATCTGTCTGATGTTCTCTGTATGGAGGGGGGATTATCTACTCTCTTGTCAGGCTCATCAAGGTCTGATAGTTGAAAGGAGTTTAACTTCTGCTCCAACTTACCCACTGCAGCCTTCTATTTTAGGGGCATACTCACCACAGTGACTGGAGCCTGCTGAGGTCTTCTGTTTGGGTAAGGTGTTCCTGAGACACCCATCCAGCCAGCACTGTAATTCAATGTAGTTCAAGGTTCTGGGAGAAGGGGTTGGATCCAAAGATCCACTACATTACTAGGTCCAGGAGGTGGTTGTGTTGCCCAAGGGACAGGACTGTGGTGGGAGTCTGAGTCAACCCAGGCCTTCTAGGATGGCCCACGTGTTCCCATGGAGGGGCAGGCAAAGTGATGGCAATCCCAGGTGGCTAGGTGATGCCAGGGCATCTCAGGTATTTACAGAAGATGGGCAGGACCAGTGGCGACAGTCTGAGGTGACCCAAGCCTTCCAGGCAGGCCCACCTGTTCCAACAGAGAGGTGGGCCCAAGAGTTGCAGTCCCAGGAGGGAAACCAGCAACAGGAAAAAAACACGGCAAAGTCCAGCCAGTATGTATCAGTGATATCCATAATTCTAAATGGGCTCAATTCACCCATTAAAAGAAACAAGTTGACAGAATGGATCAAGAAATGAACCCATGATGTGCTGCACAAAAGATAAATATCTGACTCAGAAGGAAACCTCATAGATTAAAAGTCAAAGTATAGAAAACAGTATTCCACACAACAGGAACCAAGATAAAACCAGAAGTAACTATTCTATTTGTAAACAACATGAACTGCAAACATAAAATGATTAAAGTAACTACATACTCATTAGGGAAATGTCCAAGAGGAAGAACTAACAATTATAAATAAATATGCCCCAAATACAGGAGCACCCAACTATTTAAGACAGATACTAGTGGACATGAAAAACCAAATGCACAAGAACACAATTATAACAGGGGACTTCAACACCTCATTGTCACAAAGAGATAGATCAACTAGATGAAAAATCCATAAAGAAATAATAGAACTTAATCATGCCTGTGAACAATTGGACTAAGTAGATATTTACAGAGTGTTCCACTTGACCACATCAGAATACACATTCTTCTCATCTGTGCATGGGACATTCTCCAAAATAGACCATATATTATCCCATAAAACATTCTTAAGCAGTGGAAAAGACATTGAAATTATCTCATGCATAATATCTGACCATGGCACAATGAAATTGGAAATTGGTGGCAAAAGAAATTGCACAATCTGCATAAATACATGGAAATTAAGTAACAACATTTTGACCACAGATAAAATTAAAGAAAACAAAGCAATAGCTATAATTCAATAAAAATATGTAAAAAACATACTGTAATCTGTGGGATTCAATGAAAGCAGTCATAATAGGGAAATACATAGCAATAATTTTCATATCTAGAAAGCAGAATGAGCACAAATAAACAACCTAATGCTTCAATTCATTCTTATAGAAAAAGACGAGGAAGTTAAACAAAATGCTCATAGAAGAGATGAAATGGTAACGATTAGAGCAGTAGTCAATGAAATTGAACTAAAAAAATAAAGAATTAATGAATCAAAAAGCTGGTTTTTTGAGAGAATAAACAAAATTTATAAATTTTCAAGCTAATCATATAAATTAAAAATCGAAATTGACATAATAAGGACTGAAAAGGAGGAAATTATGACAGATCCTATAAATTTAAAAGACCATGAATATCTGCTTTGAAAATCTCTATTCATGTAGAGTGGAAAATACAGAGGAAATGGACAGATTTGTAGAAACATATGGACTACCAAAGCTCAACCAAGAAGATATAGCAAATTTGAATAACCCTATATCAACTATTGATACTGAAAACATAATTAAAACCTTACCAAAAAAGAAAAGCTCAGGTTATGATAGATTCATGGCTGAAATCTACAAGAAATTTAGAGAAGACATGATGTCAATCTTCCATAAACTCTTCAATGAAATTGAAAAAGAAGCAATCCTCTCTAAATGATACATGGAGGCAAGTATTACTCTGATACAAAAACCAGAGAAAAACCCAAACAGAAAGGAGAACTATAGACCAATCTCACTAATGAACATTGATTCAAAGATTCTCAATAAAATATTGGCAAATAGAATGCAGCAAATCATCAAGGAGATTATACATCACAATCAAGTGGAATTTATCTCAGGAATTCAGGGATGGTTTAACATAAACAAGTCAATAAATGTAATACACCCCTTCAGTAGAGCCAGAAATAAAAACCAAATGGTCATCTCAATAGATGCAGAAAAAGCATTTGATAAAGTCCAACACAAGATCATGAGAAAAACAAACCTTCAGAAATTCAGAATACATGGTGTCTACCTCAATCTTGTGAAGGCCATCTATGACAAACCTACAGCCAACATTATATAAATGGACAAAAACTGAAAACTTTCACTTTAAAATCAGAAACAAGACAATGATGTCCACTATTACTGCTCCTAGTCAATATAGTTCTGGAAACACTAGCCAGAGTAGTCAGACAAGAGAGAGCAATAAAAGGAATAAAGACGGGGAAGGAAGAAGTTAAATTATCATTATTTGCAGATGATATGATACTCTATATAGAAGACCCAAAAAAAACTCCATTAAAAGACTACCTGAAGTAATAAAGTCACCAGTGTAGCTGTATACAACCATGCTCAAAATTCAATAGTACTCCTGTATACAAACAAAAACTCACTGAAAAACAAATTATGGAAACATCGCCCTTCACAATAGCATCTAAAAAAATGAAATACTTAGGAATCAAGCTAACTAACAATGTAAAAGACCTATATGCTTAAAATTATGCTGTACTAAAAAAGGAAAGAGGATATTAGAAAATGGAATGATATTCCTGCTCTTGCCTAGGAAGAACCAACATTGTGAAAGTGGTCATACTCCCAAAAGTCCTATACAGATTTAATGCAATACCAATGAAAAGACCATTACCATACCTCAAAAAATCTAGAGAAAACACTCCTAAAATTCATTTGAAAACAGAAAAAAACCAGAATAGCAAAGGCAATTCTGGAGAACAAAGGTAAGACATGAGGCATTTCAATTTCTGATTTGAAACCATACTACAAAGTGACAGCGATAAAGTCAGCATGGAACTGGAGAGGAAATATATCTGAGGATCAACGGAACACGTTATATGATGCAAACACAAGTACAAAGACACTCAGCCACCTATATTTGACAAAGGGGCTAAAGTTGTTCACAGGAAGAATGATAGCTTCTTTAATAAATGGTGTTGGAAAAATTGGCTCTCCACGTGCTAAAGACTGAAACAAAATCAGTGCCTGCCACCATGTACAAAACTAAAGTCTAAATGTATCAAAGACTTAAATATTAAAACAGAAACACTAAATCAACTGGAAGACAAGGTAGGTAGAAGTCTTGGAGACATAGGGATAGGCATAGAATTCATGAATAAATGCAAACTGCACAGAAAATACTTCAAAGAATCAACAACTGGGATCTCATATTATTGATAAGTTTCTGCACTTCAAAAGAAATCCTCAGCAGGGTGAAAAGGAAACCCACAGAATGGGAAAGATTTTAGCCAGCAATCCCTCAGACAAAGTACTTAAATCCAGAACATATAAAGAATTGAAAAACATCAAGTCCCCTAGATCAAAGACCCTCTCCAAATATGAGCATCTGGGATGAACACACATTTCGCAGATGAAGATACACAAATAGCAAATAAATATATGAAGAAATGTTCATCATCATTGGTCATTCAAGAAATGCAAATTAAAACAGAAATGAGATTTCATCTCACTCCTGAAAGAATAGCAGCCATCAAGAAATCAACTGATAACAAATGTTGGAAAGGCTGCAGGAAAAAAAGAATATGGATCCATTGTTGGTGGGAGTATAAACTGGTGCAACCACTATGGAAATCAGTATGGAGATTTCTCAGAAGACTAGGATTGGAAGTTCCATTCAACCCAGCTATTCCCCTACTGGGTATTTTCCCAGAAAAACTGTAAAGGCCATATCACAGTGATATATCTGCACTCATGTTCATAGCAATACAATTTGTAATAGCTAAATCTTGGAAACAACCAACACTCCCATCAACTGCAGAGTAGATAAAAATGTGGTATTTTTATACAATGAAATATTACTCAGCAAAAAATTACATCATTTTGAGGCCTTCCTAGGCAAATGGAGACAACTTGAGTCTATCCTCATTAGTGAAATAAATAAGAATCATACTTATAAGTATCCCATTGTGTTTCTATTGTAAAAAGTAATAAGAAATGTAGGAATAACAAAACTTAAAATGTGTAATTATTATTGTAAAAACAGGAGGAAAGGAAAGTGTTCTAAAGCACATAAATACATGCTTAGTGTGTAGGATTGATAACCGTATTACTAAGATATTATTGGAGGGTTGAATGGAACAGTTTGCAGTCCTCCTATTCGAATGTCCACTTGGTAGGCTTTACTTTTGTAACTTGAAGAAGAATTTTTAAGGAGACAGAATGTAATTAACAACTAGTGATTTCTTACTGTTTATTTTTTGAAATTCAAAAATTTCAAAATATCTACCCTTTTTCAGTTTTGTTTTTTTCTTTAAGTAAAAATAAATAAATAAAATAAAAAAGAAACAGGACTCCACAATTTGCTGTATAAAAGAAACTCATAGACTGAGAGTCAAATGATGGAAAACAGTATTCCATGCAATAGGAACCCAGAAAAAGCAAGAGTAACTATTCTGTTTGCAGACAAAGTGAACTTGAAACTTGAAATGATTAAAAGAGATAAAGCAGGCCACTACATACTTATAACAGGAAAACTGCAAGAAGAACCACTGGCAATTATAAATACATATGCACCAAATACAGGAGTATGCAACTATATAAGACAAACAGTATTGGATATGAAAAACCAAATACACAAGAACACAATTGTAATAGGATACTTTAACACAACTGTCACAAAGATAAATCAACTAGACAAAAAATCAGCAAGGAAATAACCAAACAGAATCATACCTGTGAAAAAATGGACTTAGTGGATGCCTACAGAGTGTTCCACCAAACCACATCAGAATATATATTCTTCTCAGCTACACAACAGACAGCTGAGACATTCTCCAAAATAGACCATATATTAACTCACAAAACATTCTTAAGTTAATGCAATGGGAGTGAAATTATCCCATGCATAATATCTGACCATAATGCATTAAAATTGGAAATCAATGGCAAAAAACTGCAAACCTGCACAAATACATGTAAGTTAAATAACAACTTTCTAAACAACCAGTAGGTTGTAGATGAAATAAAAAAAGAAGTAAAACAATACTTACAATACAATGAAATGGCAGACACAACATATTGTAACCTAAGGGACACAATGAAAGCAGTTCTAACAGGAAAATATACAGCAATAAATAGTCATATCAAGAAAATCAATGAGCATAACTAAATAACCTAATGCTTCATCTCAAGCTTCTAGAAATGGAAAAACAAGTCAAACCCAAAGTTCATAAAAGAGAGGAAATTGTAAAGATTAGAGCAGAAATTAATGCGATTGGAACAAGAAAAATACAAAGAACTAACAAATCAAAGGCTGGTATTTTGAGAGAATAAACAAATTTGATAAACCTCTAGCCAACCTTATCAAAAAAAAAAAAGAAAGAAAACCTCAAATCCATGCAATATGTACTGAAAGAGGGAAATTACTGCAGATCTCATGGAACTTCAAAAATTGATTAACACCTACTTTGAAAATCTCTACTCAGGGTAGAAAACACAGAGGAAATAGACAGATTTCTAGAAACATACAAACTACCAAAGCTGAATCAAGAAGATGTAACAATTTTGAATAACCCAATATCAGCTACTAAAATTGAAAACATGATTAAAAACGTACCAACAGAGAAAAGCCAAGGTCCTGATGGATTCACAGCTGAATTCTATAAGAAATTTAGAGAAGATTTAATGCCAATATTCCTTAAACTCTTCAATAAAATTGAAAGAGGAGCATTCCTTTCTAAATCATTTTTGGAGACAAGTATCACTCTGATACCAAAACCAGAGAAATACCCAACCAAAAAGGAGAATTATAGACCCATTTCACTAATTAACATCAATGCAAAGATTCTCAATAAAATATTAGCAAATAGAATGCAGCAAATCATTGAAAAGATTATACACCATGACAAAGTGGGATTTACTCCAGGAATACAGGGATGGTTCAATATATGCAAATAAATAACTGTAATACACCACACCAACAGAGCTAGCAATAAAAACAATCACACGATCATCTCAATAGATGCAGAAAAAGCCTTTGATGAAGCCCACTACCTGTTCATAATAAAACCCCACCAAAACCTGGAATAGACAATATATACATCAATGTCATAAAGGCCTTTTATGACGAATCAATAGCCAACATTATATTAAATGTGAAAAAACTGAAAACCTTCATTCTAAAATGAGAAGCAAGACAAGAATGTCCACTATCACCACTCCTATTCCATATAGTTGTAGAAATATTAGCCAGAGCAATCAGACAAGAGGAAGAAATAAAAGGAATAAAAATAGCAAAAGAAGAAGTTAAATTGTCTTTAGTTGAAGATGACATGATACTGGGGATAGAAGATGCCAAAAGTTCAATTAGAAGCCACCTGGAGGTAATAAATTCAGCAGCATAGCTGGATACAAAGTCAACACTCAAAAATCAATAGCATTCCTGTACACTAACAAAAAACTCCATAAGAAAAAAAATTATGGAACTATTCTTTCAAAGTAGTATGTAAAAAAATGAAATTCTTAGGAATCAACCTAACTAAGAATGTAAAAGACCTATATACTGAAAGTTGTGCTACACTAAAAAACAAGATTGTGGAGGACATTAGAAAATGGAAATTTATTCCTAGCTCCTGGTTAGGAAGAATCAACATTGTGAAAATGTCCATAATCCCAAAACTGTTATACAGATACAGTGCAATCCCAATCAAAATGCCATTAAAATATCTTAGGGATCTGGAGAAAGTATTCCTAAAATTCATTTGGAAACAGAAAAATCCTAGAATTGCAAAAGTGATTCAGGCCAACAAAGAAAAGACTGGAGACATCGCAAGTCATGACTTGAAAATATACTACAAAGCCATGGTAATATAATCAGCATGGTAATGGCAAAAAAAGGCCTGAAGATGAATGGAACAGATTAGAAGTTACAAAAACTACTGGAAAGACACTCAGCCACCTTATAGTTGACAAAGGGGCCAAATATGTTCACTGGGAAAAAGATAGCGCTTTAATAAAAATTGTTGAAAAAATTGGTTTCCACATGCAGAAGACTGAAAATAGACCCATGTCTATCACTATACACTAAACTAAAGTCAAAATATCTCAAGGATCTAAACATTAAAACAGAAACACTAAATCTACTGGAGGGCAAGGTAGGTAGAAATCTTGGAGACATAGGGGTAGGCAGAGGATTCATGAATTAAATGTCAACAGCATGGGAAATACAAAAATCAACAACTGGGACCTCATAGTACTAAAAGGTTTCTGCACTTCAAAAGAAATCACCAACCAAGTGCAAAGAAAACCCACAGAATGGGAAATAATTTTAGCAAACAATCTCTCAGACAAAGAACTTATATCCAAAACATAAACAACTGAAAAACATCAAACCCCCCAAATTCAAAGATCTCCAAAAATGGGCATCAGAGATGAACACACGGTTCACAGATGAAAATATACAAATGGAAAATAAATAAATGAAGAAATGTTCATCATTGCTGGTCATTCAAGAAATGTAAATTAAAACAGCACTGAGATTACATCTCACTTTGGAACGAATGTCTGCTATTAAGAAAACAAATGATAATAAATTTTGGCAAGGGTGCGGGGAAAAAGGAACACTTCTCCACTGTTGGTGGGAGTGCAGACTGTGAAACTACTGTGAAAATCAGATGAAGATTCCTCAAAAATCTAGTTTTGGAGGTCCCATTCAATCCAGCTATTTCCCTCCCTGGTAGCTTCCCAGAAAAACTGAAAATATCATATCATAGTGATACATGTGTGCCCATGTTCATAGTAGCACAATTTATGATAAGTAAATCTTGGAAACAAACAAAATATCTGTCAAATGCAGAGTGCATGAAAAAAAATGTGGTGTTTCTATACAATGGATTACTGCTCAGCTATACAGAAGGATGGTCTTGAGGCCATTATAGGTAAATGGAGGAAACTTTAGAATATCTTCATTAGTGAAATATACAAGACTCACATTAGCAAATATCACATTGTCTCTCTAGTGTATAAGATAATAAGAACTTACAAAATAATGGGATTCAAAAAGTGTAATACATACTGTGAAAATGAAAGGGAAGGAAAGTGCTCTCAAGGGTATAATGGTACGTATAGTATGCAAGATAGATAACCATATTACTGAATTTATGTTGGATTACTCAACAGAAGAGTTTTCACTATCAATGTTTGAGTGTCTAGCCACTTTTTGTGCTTTGACTTGTGACTTTGGCAGTATTTATTTTAAAGGCAACAGTGGGTAATGTATCAACTAGCGATTTTTATGATGTTAGTTTTTTTTTTTTTTTTTTTTAGTTCGGCATCATTCTATCTTTTTTCTTTTTTTCTATTTTTTAAAATTTTCTTTTCTTGTTATCAAAAATATACAACAATATCCAATATAACAACCATTGTAAATTTCTTTCAATGTAGGTTTTGAAAACCTACATTGTTGTGTTGGGTTTGTTGTTGTCAACCTCTTTTGTTTTTTGTTTCATTTCTTACTTTTTGTTTTAAGGAAAAAAGTAAAAACAATTTTAAAGAGCTTCACTTAGAATAAAATATAGATTTTGTCCTCTAAAAAATAGGAAAATCGGAAATGACTACCATAATGTCTCTGATTTTCTAAAATAGCTGTCCATCACATACTTTCTTTCACACTGTGGTTGTTGTAGTCTACATATGGTAACAAATTCGTGGGCTTTGATAACAGCTATTGGGAAAAAACTAGGGAAGTTGTGGAATAAAGGTAAACTTTATGTGATTTTGTGACAGAGATGACTTATCACAACATTGAAAAACTATACAAATGAAATGAATGTCAATAAATGGAGGCAGTTGACAGATCCCAACAGAGTATATAGATTTAAATCAATTTTCATGAAAATACCTTAAACACTCTTCACAGATGTAAAAAAATATTCCAAAAATTCTAATGAGAAGCATTAAAATCATGTATTCTAGGTCATGTAACTAATATCTTGTGCTTGAAAACAAAAATATTGGTCTGGAAATCAAATAAAAATGTTAAATGAAAAAAACATCTGTCCAGTTTCTGAAACAACTCCTGGCACCTCCCACTATTTGTTTTAAAAGTGGACTCCAATCGTCTGCTGCTTTAAGATTGTCTTGTGATACCCACTCTTGGAGAAACTAGGCATGCTTGTGTGGAAGAGTGAAGCTAGACCCACATGTATCACATTGCTAAAATTAAGGCTCTAAATCCTTAAAACTTTAACATGAACAATTTGAAGATGAAGGCATGGGCAAATGTATGTGAACAGAAGCCAAATTTCAGAAGAAATAAAGCAAGAAGCTGAAAATGTGGTTATTTCAAGGTAAACATTTTACACAAAAAAACCAAAAGAAAACAAAATAAAATATACAAACGAGACTAAAGAGATACAGAAAAGTGGGAAATTGTCAACTACTTCCAAAACAGAGTAATATTTCCAGTGTATGAAGAATTCAAACATTAGATTTCCCCAAATTACAAACAACACCCAAAAAAGCAATTGTAATAAATAGACATTTGTCAAAATAGAAATCAAATGGCTAACAGGTGCACAAAAATGCCCAGCATCTTTGTCTAGGAGAAACAAGAAAATCAATAACACTGAGATACCATTGTATTTCAGAAAAAATTATGTTGTCAAGAAATGAAAAAGAACAAACACCAACAATGATTTGGGGGAACCTCAATCTGTTGACGTAGTTTATGAGATTATGAACTATTACAACATTTATGAAAATCAATGAAAGCAAGCAAAGCTGTACAAAATGAAAATTACAATACTCTGAAAAAAAGAAATTAAAGAGCATATTGGAAAATAAAAAGATATGCCTTGAACATGAGTAGGAAGAACCGATATAGTGAAAATGGCCACACTCCCAAAACTACTATACAAATTTAATGCAATCTCAATCAAAATAACATTTACATGTCTCACAGAACTACCGAAATCACCCTTAAAATTCATTTGGAACCAGAACAAACCTAAAATAGCAAAAGCAATTCCAAGCAACAAAGATAAGTCAGGGGGCATTAGAGTGCCTGCCTTGGAATTATAATGGATACTGTGAAAATATTAACATGATACTTGAAAAACCTAACAAAAAACTCCAAAACAAAACAAAAACAAACATCACCAACAACACAAAAAGACAATTCATAGAAGGGAAATTTTTTGGCTAATTGACCTCAAAAGACTTGTATTTCAAACATATAAAAATTAAAAATACATGCCTCTCAATTTAAAAAACCAGTTGAAAAATGAGTATCTGAAATGAATACACACTTCCCAGAGAAAATACATATGTCAGGTAAATATATTTCAAAAAGTTAAATATTACTCGTCATTTGAGACACACAAATTAAAACAAAGCAAACATTTCATCTCACACAAGAAAAAAATGGCTATCATCAAGAAATCATCCAATAACAAATGCTGCTGAGGCTGGGAGGAAAAAGAACCCTTCTCCACTCTTTGTGGAAGTATACACTAGTGCAACCCTTGTGAAAAGTGGTGTGCAAATTCCTAAAAAATTAGGTTTTGAAGTCTTATTTGACCCAGCTATTCTCCTTCTGGGAAGAATTCCAAGAAGAATTAAAATCATACCACAGAAGGATATGTGCACCCATGTTTGTATCAGCTCAGTTTACAATAGCTGAAATTTGGAATCAGCTCAAATCCCCATAAACTGATAAAAAATGTGGTATTTTTATACAATGGAATACTAATCAGTCATAAAAAAGAATCAGCTTGTAACTTTTATAGGCAAATGGATATGACTTCAGACCATAATCATATGGTCTGATGAATCATACTCACACGTGTATACATCATATTGTCTGCCTAGTGTGAGAAGCTGAAAGACTGAATATGATTTAATGGGAAGGAATATTTGAAAAGAAAAGAGAAACTGGGGTAAGGTAAAGGAGAAAAAAAGGAATAAAAAGGAAAAAAATTTATATACAAGACAGTTAAGAGAGTTATACTACTAGTTTCTATTAGTTCAGTAAAAAGAAAGTGTTGTGCTAATTTTGTTTGGACAATTTTTCTTTTTTAAAAAATTAAAAAATAAAAAAGGACATTAAGATAAAAGAGGACATAACAAGATAGCAACACAGGTCAGAACAGAACAATTTATGCAACATAGTGTTTCACCACAAGATAACCCAACATAACAGTAGTTACCGTAGTGGCTCTTTCCTTGAAATATTTGAGTATAACTTTGTATAGTATAGCATCAAACTCTTCAAGACAGTGTAAAACAATTCAAGAGAATGAAAGTATTACAGGGAAGTTAAACCAACTAACAGAAAACAAATGACGCTTTCTATATTCATCTCCTTATCTATAAAAAGTTTTGTTTATACTATCACATATAATAAAATCCAATAAGATACAAGATGATAAAACCAGTGGAGACAGAAGAACAAAAGCTTGATGGAACTTCAAAACAAGATGAATTAAATCAGCGCTAGTTATTATAATGTCTTTTCTTCAAAATAGCTGTTCATACCATCACAAACAATACAATCAAACAACCCAGAAAAAAAGTTTGTGAATGAAAATATTATAAGGCTTCAAAGCAATATAATGGGGAATTATGATTACCACATTCATTTATTCTTATTCATTTCTTACACTAGGGAAACTATTCAGTATTTAAACATGTGAGTTGATTTATTTCACTTATGAGTATGATCCTAAGCTATGCCCATTTATTTATAAATATCTCAATGTGATAATTCTTTATAGCTGAGTAGTACTCCATTGTATAAAAATACCACAACTTTTTTTATTCATTCCTCAGTTGATTGACACTTAGGTTGTTTCCAAGATCTGGAAATTACAAATTGTGCTATTATAAACATGGGTGCACATATATCACTGTGGTATGATGCTTTCAGTTCTTCTGGGAATATGCCTAGAAGTGGAATAGCTGGGTCAAATGGGGCTTCCAATTCCAGCATTCTGAGAAATCTCCAGACTCACCTCCACAATGTTTGCACAAGTCTACACTCCCACCAACAGTGCAAGAGAGTTCCTTTTTCCCCACAGCCTCTCCAGCATTTGTTGCTGGTGGTTTTCTTGATCTTGGCAATTCTTTCAGGAGTGAGATGAAATCTCAGTGTGGTTTTAATTTGCATTTCTCTAATGACTAATGGTGATGAACGTTTTTTCATGTATTTATTTGCCATTTGTATTTCTTCATCTGAGAATTGTGTATTCATCTCAGATGCCCATTTTTGGATTGGATCTTTGAATTTGGGGGGTCTGATTTTTTAAATTTCTTTATATGTTTTAGACAGAAGTCCTTTGTCTGGGGAACAGTTCATGAAGATTTTTTCCCAGTTTGGGGCCTTTTTGTTTCACTATGCTGGAGATTTCTTTTGACATGCAGAAATTTTTTAATAAGAGGTGATTCCAGTTATTGATTCTGGGAGGTATTTCTCGTGCGGTTGGATTCCTGTTCCTGAATTCCATACCTACCCCTATGTCTTCAAGGTTTTCACCCAATTTGTCTTCCAATAGATTTAGTGTTTCTGTTTTAATATTTAGATCTTTGATCAATTTAGATTTTAATGTAGTACATGGTGATAGGCATGGGTCTAGTTTTAGTTTATGGCATATGGGGAGCCAGTTTTTCCCACACCATTTATAAAAGAGACTGTCCTTCTTTCAGTGAACAAGTTTGGCTGCTTTATCAAAGATAAGGTGGTTGAGTGTGTTTGTAGTTGCTGTTGTATCTTCTAATCTATTCCATTGATCTTCAGATGTTTTTATTCCAGTACCATGTTGATTTTACTACAGTTGCTTTGTAGAATAACTTCAGGGATTATGATACCTCCTGCCTTGTCTTTGCTGCTTAGAATTGTCTTTGCTATTATAGGTTTCTTCTAGTTCCAGATGAATTTTAAGTGTGGTTTTGCTAGGTCTATGAGGTCTGTTGATGGTGTTTTGATTGGGATTACATGGAATCTGTATAACAATTTTGGAAGGAAGGCCATTTTCACAAAAATTTATTCCACCTATCCATGAGCAAGGGATGACTTTCCACCTTCTGAGATCCTCTTCAATGTCTTTTTTCAGTGTAATTTTCCCTATGTATCTTTCACTTCTTTCATGAGGATAATTCCTAAATATTTCATTGTATTGCTTGCTAGCGGGAAGGGTGTTGCTGCTCTTATTTCTCTCTGTGATCTTGTTGTTAGCGTATAGACATGCTATTGATTTTTACTATTGATTTTGCATCCAGCTACATTGCTGAATTTATTTATTATATCTAGGGGTCTTTCAATGAATTTATTGATCTTCTATGTAAAGTATCATGTCATCTAAAAATAATGATAATTTAACTTCTTTTCCTATCTTTACCCCTTTTATTTCTCTCTTGTCTAATTGCTCTGGCTAGTATTTCCAGCACTATATTAAATAGGAGTGGAAATAAGGGACATCAATGTCTTGTGCCTGATTTCAAGGTAATTTTTGGGCCATTTAAAATGTTTCAGTTTTGGGCCTTCAATTTTGGGCCATTTAAAATGATACTGGCTGTTGGTTTGTTATAGATGGCCTTTATCATATTGAGGTAAAGACCATCTTTTCCAATTTTCTATATGGTTCTTATCATCAATGAATGTTGGACCTTATCAAAAGCTTTTTCTGCATTTATAGAAATGATCATGTGATTCTTACTCTTTGCTTTATTGATATGCTGGATTACATTCATTGATTTACGTATGTTGAACCATCCCTTCATGCCTGGGATGAATCCCACTTGTTTATGGTGTATAATTTTCTTGATGATTTCCTTCATCCTATTTGCCAATACTTCATTGAGGATTTTTGCATCTGTGTTCATTAGGGAGACTGGCCTGTAGTTTTCATTTTTGGTTGGGTCTTTCTCTGTTTTTGGTACTAGAGTAATAGTTACTTCCAGGAATGACTTAGGAAGGATTGCTTCCCTTTCAATTGCATTGAAGATTCTGAAGAGTGTCGGCATTAAGTCTTTGTATTCTTGTAGAATTCTGCAGTGAATCCGTCTGGGCCTGGGCTCTTCTTTGTAGGTAAGGACTCAATTACATTTTCACTTTCATTAATGGAGTTTGGGATATTCAGCAGTTTTACATCCTCTTGATCTAGCTTTAGTACTTTATCTGTTTCTAGGAATCTGTCTGTTTCTTCTGAGTTACCAAACCTTTGAGAGTAGAGGTTTTCAAAATAGGTGTTAATGATCTTCTGTATTTCTATAGAGTCTGTAGTGATTTCACCTTTTCATTTGTTATTGCATGAATTGGAGCTTTTTCTTCCCTTTTTAAATTAGGTTGGCTAGGGGCTTATCAATTTTATTCATTCTTTCAAAGAACCGACTCTTTGAATCATTCATTCTTTGGATTGTTTTCTTAGTCTCTATTGCAATAATTTGTGCTCTGATTTTTATAATTTTCTCTCTTCTTTTGGCTTTGGGCTTGACTTGCTCTCCTTTTTCTAGATGTTTGAGGTATAGCATCAGGCTATTTATTTGTATTCATTCTGTTTTCCTGATGTGGGAACTCCACGCAATAAATTTGCCTCTGAGGATAGCTTTCATTGCATCTACAGATTCATGTAAGTTGTATTTGTACTTTCATTTGCTTTTAGGTATTTTTTAATTTCTTTAATTTCCCCTTTGACCCCCTGATTATTCAAGAGTGTGTTCTTCAGTTTCCATTTGTTTGTAGCAATTTTGC
The DNA here is from genome assembly GCF_034190915.1 of Cavia porcellus. NCBI lineage: Eukaryota > Metazoa > Chordata > Mammalia > Rodentia > Caviidae > Cavia > Cavia porcellus. The sequence goes on along the minus strand of NW_026947490.1, from coordinate 26,604,309 downwards.
AATATCTTTTATCATTAATTTCTTGTTTCCTGGTGTTATGATCCAAAAAGATGCATGGGGTATTTTCAATTCTTTTTCATTTATTTAAATATGTTCTGTGGGCTTATTTGGTCTAATTTGGAAAATGTCCCATGTAATGCTGAGAAGAATGTGTGTGCTGATGTTGGTGGATGGAACACTCTGTATATGTTTATGAAGTCCATTTGTTCACAAGTGTGATTCAGTTCTGTTATTTCTTCACTGATTTTCTGTCTGGTTCATCTGTCCCTTTGTGTCAATTGTGTGTTAATATCTCCTGTTATAATTGTGTTATTGCTAATTTGGTTTTGCATTTTTATTAATCCTTGCTTAATATAACTGGATACAGCTTTCAAAATAACCCTGAATATAAATGTTATTAGTTCTTCAGTTAATTTATGCAAGGTAGCTGCTTGAAAGTATAAAAAGAAAAAAATCAAATTCTTTGGTCTGTGTGGTGGGTCAACTGATGATAGCCTTGTAATAGTCACCAGCTGAGCTAGATCAGTTTGGTCCTGGGTGTGGAAGCCCATGTGAGGATTGCTGCCAACAACATAAAAAGAGAACTGGAGAGGAAGATGGTGTGCTGTTGATTCTTCTGGAAAAGCTCATCACACTGTTTTTCCTGATGGGAACTGTGTTGTTCTAATCATTGGAGGAGCTCTTGTCCTTCTTGTCACTGAGGATGGCTGTGATTCTATTCAGGGGAGCCCTGGTCATTACCTTGAGCATGGCTTCATGTCTCCAGTGCAGATCCCTCAGGTTGCTGGTGCAGATCCTTCAACCCACTGGCACTGTCATGGTTTATGTGTGTGGCCCCCAGGCCTCATGCATTTGCATTATGCATATGTGATTGGTTCATTGTTTAGTGCTTAGATTGATGGTGTCAGTGCTACACCCACATAGGGGTGGAACCAGGATGTGATGTAATGGCAGGAAGATGGTGTGTCTTGCTCTTTTGCTGATTTCCTCCTTGCCATTTGCAGCCTCCATGAACTGTGGCCCTGCCATGCCAGCCTGCCTTGGAGCCAACTGAGTATGGACTGAAATATCCAAAAACTGTAAGAAACAAACTTTTCCTTTCCCAACTTTGGGCTTCAGGTATTTTGTCTCAGCAATGAGTAAAAGTTACTAAGACAGGCACATGCAAACACTCTCACTTCCACCACTGGCCTTTGGGCTTTCCAGGGGAGCCCTGGTCATTACCAGTGCACATCCTTGATACAGACTTGCATGAGACATTGTCACACAATGGTAGGGGAGCCACTTGGAAAGCTTCAAAGCTCTGGAATGTCTAAAGGACACAGGATATCAAAGGCAATTCCAGACAACAATGGCAAGGCAGGAGGCATCACAATCCCTGACTTGAAATTATACTACAAAGTTTCTGTGATAAAATCAGCATGACACAGGCAACAGGCATGACACAGGAGCAGACCTGAGGACCAGTGGAACTGATTAAAAGATACAGGCACAACTCCAAATACATCAGCTGCCTTAATCTTTGAAAATGTGGCCAAACATGTTCACTGAAGAAAGATAGCTTCTTTAGTAAATGATGCTGGAAATAATGGCTCTCTACATGCTGAAGAGTAAAATTAGACACATTTTCACCACCATGCACAAACTCAAGTCAAAATGGATTGAAGATATCTCTATCTCTATATCTATATCTATATCTATATCTCCTAGCCAGCGCACTTCAGAAGAACCAGAATCAACAAAACTATATATATATATATATATATGTATATATATATATATATATATATATATATATATATATATATATATGGAAGCACAACCACTAACTCTACTGAAAGGGAAAGTTGGAAGAAATCTTGAAGACATAGGGGTGAACAGAGAGTTTGTGAACAAAACCCAGTATTCACGGGAAATAATTCAAAGAATCAACAAATAGGATCTCATCTTATTAAAAAGTTTTGCTTAGCAAAAGCAATCACCAACAAAGTGAAAAGACAACTCACAGAGGTGGAAATATTTTAGCCAAATGGGGCTTACACAATGGACTTCTATCTTGAACATAAGAAGAACTAAAATGAATCAGACTTCCTCCAAATTCAAAGATTCTATCCAAAAATCAAGCATCTGAGATGAATACACACTTCTGAGGTGAAGAAATCCAAATCGCAAATAAATACATGAAAAAATGATCAACATCATTGGTCATCTGTACAATGCAAATTCAAACAGCATTGAGATTCCATCTTACCCCTTACAGAAGGTCTTCATCAAGAAATCAACCGATAACAAGTAATGGTTGAGCTGTAGATACAAAGGAACTCTTCTCCAGTGTTCATGAGAGTATAGACTGCTACAACCATGGCGAAATCAGTGTGGAGATTCCTAAATACCTTGGATTAGAGTTTTCATTTGAAGCAGGATTTCATTTCCATTCTTTATATCTTCTCAGAAGAGTTAAAAACATCACAAGATAGCAATATATGTGCATCCATGCTTGTATCAGCATAATTTATGATAGCTAAACATTTATGGGCATTTGAATTCATTCCAAAGCAAATGCTCATCAACTGAGCAATGAATAAAAAAGATGTGATATTTTTATACAATAGCATACTATGCAGCTATAAAGAAAGACCACAATGAGGCTTTTATAAGTAAATGAATGCAACTTGAGACCACACTCCTAAGTGAAATAAATGAAACTCACATGTGTAAATGTGAGTTTGTCTCCCTAGTGTAAGAAACTAAAAAGAGTAAAAAGGACACAAAATCTTCAATAAATATTGTGAAATAATGAAAGATAGCTCAAAGAGGAAAAAACTCACAGAAAAAGAAAGAGAAATGAAATAAGATATAAATTCATATATACACTTACACTTAAGAGTACTAAAATTATTATACTAATAAATCTATTACTTCTTGGAACAAAACAGATAACATTCATAGGATTAGATCAATTTTGCAAGACTATATCTGGTAATTCAATTAAGACTTATGAAAATAACTATGCAAAACAACAAAAATTACTATGCTCCTATCACCTTGTTTTAAAAGTCCACATGGTTATTGTTTTGGGCTCTTAGATATAGTTATTTATTTGTTGTTTTGTTTACTCCTCTAATACAGAAAGGATAGATGTACATGTATAAACTTGTATATTCCTAGAACTTCTAAAATCTTTACAAATTGATTTCCGTATGTGTTATAGTATGAGCAACTACATTGAAGAAAACTGGATACTGTGCTTATCCATTGATGATTTTCTATCATTTTGATTCAAAAGCCAATAATGTTATATTTTTGATTTTGATTGGTTTTATTGTGTTTTAAGTAATTTGATTCCAATATGTATAAAGAGATGGACAGTTATTTTGAAGAAAACAAGAAACATCATGGTAGTCACTATTGATTTCCTAGTGTTTGGTCCTAAAAACCCTTAAGGCTCTCATTCTTTCTTTATTATTTTATTTGGAAGAGAATGAGACCAAATGAGGCAAAAGAAAATAAAATTAATCAAAACAAAATGATGGAGGGTCTGGGAAGATGGTGGAACAGTAAACAGCAAACTAAGAAGCCTCTCTGAGAGAAACAGGTCAGATGCTGGAACATAGCATTCTGGAGAAGGAAAAGCAGGAAAGATATAGGTCTCCTTGACCCAGGAAGAAACTAAAGTGAGAATTGAAGCCCAAAGAAAGAATTTTAAAAGAGAAAAACTTGAACAGAAGAAGGCAGTAGCTGCCTTCTCACCAGAGCTGGTCCCACTGTGCCAGAAACACTGTTGGAACCCAGAGATGCATGGGCTCAGTGAATCTGGTGGCTGGTAAGCCTGAAGGCCTTGGTGAGGAGACGTAAGGGCAGAAGGGCAGCGAACCAACCATGCACTGGTTGGCATGTCCAAACTCATGCAGCTGCAACTCAGCAAACTGCCCGTGTTTCCACTGCTTCCACTCACTGGAGCCACAGTTGCATTGGGGTGTGGGTGCACTGAGGTTGGAGATCAACAAGGCCAATAGAAAGCAGAGCTGGTAGGGGATGTGCATTGACCTGCAGTGAGTACTGGGAATAAAACCTTTCCACGGGAAAGGGAATGACATTTTGGAACTGGGCAGGACTGGCAGAAACAAGATACTGCAGAGATTTCAGTCAGTTGTTCCCTTCCCAGATGGGATTGGTCAGATGTGCTTGGCTTGGATCAGGCCACTGGCTGGGAGCCAGTAGGGTGTCCCAGACCAATTTTCTATGGACTGTACACACTAAGGCACAGTGAAGGCTTCGGTGGGCTGGCTGCCATGGAGGGGAAAGGCAAACGTATGCTGTCCTATTTGCACTTCAATAGCACACTGGAGTAGGCAGGGTCACCTAGCCAGCGAACTTCAGAAGAACCAGAATCAACAACAACAAAAAAGGGACTGGGGCCTTCTTTATATGCCTGTATGGAAGACACAAAAAAATATGAGAAGAAGAAGCAATAAGAGAAAGCCCCCAGCCCCCAAACCTGAGAACACTTATCCAAGAAAAGTAAATACAAAAGAGATTGTTTACAGTAAACATGCAATATCAGACATGGCATAATGGACATAAAGAAATACATTCAAGACCTCATAGATGAGTTCAAAAGTGAAATATTTAACCAAGTAAAGCAATATATAAATAGATTAATAAAAGAAATGCTAAACATCTCTCAAGAAGACACAAATGGAAGAATGGAGGAACACAAACAAAGGAGAGAACTATTTGATGAATATAAAGAAAATATAGAATACATGAAGCAGATTCAAAGACATTACACAGAAATTAAAAACTCCATTGAAAGCTAGAAGAACTGGGTTTCCTGCCATGCTCAGCCAGTTCCAGGGATTTGGGTCTGCCTGTGCCCTCAATTCTGCAGACTGGGTGGCCTGGGGTGAGTGTCTCTACACAATCCTGAGCCCTGGGAGAGAGTTTAAGATTTTTGCTTCCACCAGACAGGAAATTTCAAGGCTTCCTGCTGCACTAAACCAGCTCAGCAGGCCTTGGGCCTGTCTATACCAACTTTCTGGCATCCTGCTGTGCTTGGCCAGCTCCTGGGATTTGGGCCTGTCTGCACCCTCAATTCTGGAGACTGAGGAGCCTGGGTTGAGTGTCCCCACACCATCCTGAGTCCCAGGAGAGAGCTTTAAGATCATTGTTCTTGCCAGCCGAGGAACTTCAAGACTTCCTGCCACACAGAACAAACTCAGCATGGCTTGGGCCTGCCTGCATCAACTTCCCAGCTTCCTGAGGAGTTCAGCTAGGTCTGGGAATTTGGGCCTGCCTGTGCTCTCAATTTTGAGGACTAGGTGGCATGGGATGAGTGTCCCTGTACCATCCTGAGTACCAGAAGTGAGTTTAAGATCATTGCTCCTGCTGGCTAGGAAACTTCATGGCTTTCTGCCACACTGAAACAGCTCAACAGGGCTTGGGACTGCATGCCCCACCCCCAGTGACCCTCTCTCAATCTGGGGCCTGGGCAGCCAGAGTCTCAGGAGACAAGAGCATAGAAGAGGATTTCCAACAGGCTCAGGGCAAGTCTTGGAATAACATTGAAACACAGAAATATAGGAAAATGACAGAACAAAAGACCAAGATACAATCTCAAGCCCCTAGACCATCCCAAGAAACCTTAGGAGCTATGTACATAGAAGAAAACATATGCCATACACCTGAAATAACTGAAATAATAGCAACTGAAATAAAGAAGAAACTGTGGGAAGCTTTAAAGGAATTCAAACTAGAAATAATCTCCCAGGTAAAAGAAGAAATGATAAAAGAAATGAAACATATGCTGAACATATCTAAAGAAGACACAGCTAAAAAATTGGAGGAAATAAATAAAACAATAGAATTCCTGGATGAACAATATAAGAAACAAAAAGAATACAGGAAGCAGATGGAAAGAGACATACACAAAATAAAAAATTTCATTGAAAGTTGTAGAAACGACCTCAATGAAAGTGAAGATAGAAATTCAGTCCTCAAAGACAAGTTTGAAGTTAGTGAATAGGAAAGGAAAGATCTTTTTAAAATAACAAGGAATCAAGAAATAAGAATCCAACAGCTGCAACATGATGCAAAGAAAAACAAAATAAGAATGATAGGGATAAATGAAATAGGAGACAACATAAAGGATGTCAAGAGGATATTTAGAGAAGTAATATCTGAAGATCCCAAACATGAGATAAAAAACCAACATCAGGATCAGTGAAGCATATAGAACTCTGAATAGCCATAAACAAAGTAAAACTACACCCAGACGTATAAATAATGACCATCCCAGAAACCCAACATAAGAATAGAATATTAAAAACTGTCAGAGAGAAAAGACAGATCACCTATAAATGAAAACCTATCAGAATCACTGTAGACTTCTCAGTACAAACAATAAGGTCAAGAAGAGCATGGAGGGAAGTATTTCAGATCCTAAAGGAAAATGATTTCCAAACTTGACTGATGTACTCTGCAAAACTGTCCTTTGAAATTGATGTAGAAATAAGATACTTCCACGACAAAGAACAGCTAAAGAACTTCATGGTCACCATGCCAAACCAGCAAAGAACACTGAGAGACAGTTTAGATGTACTTAGGAAAAAACCACTAAATAAAGCAGACATTTAAACAGAATGGAAAGATAAAGATACAACAGCAGAAAGATGACATGTCAACAGTAAATCAATATATAATAATTATAACAACTAATATAAATGGTGTCAATGCACCAATTAGAAGAAACAAACTGGCAGAATGGATTAAGAAACAACATCCAACCATATGCTGTTTACAAGAAAACCATCTCCCTGAAAAGGATCTAACTGAAAGCCAAAAGATGGAAAAACAATACTTCATGAAACAGGATCCAAACAAAAAGTAGGGTAGCTATTCTGTTTTCAAACAATGTGAACTTAAAATGAAGAATTATCAGAAGACATAAAGGTCATTACATACAGGTTAGGGGAAAACTTAAAGAAGAAGAGCTAACAAACTTAAATATATATGCACCAAATTCCATAAGGTATATAAAGGTATATAAAGCAAGGATTAATAAAAATGAAAACTCAAATTAGCAATAACACAATTATAACAGCAGAGATTAACACATCATTGACACCAAGGGACAGATCAAAAGGACAGAAAATCAGCAAAGAAATAACAGAACTGAATTACACCTGTGAACAAACAGACTTGATAGACATATACAGAATGTTCCATCCAACAATATCAGTGTACACATTCTTCTCAGCAGCACATGGGACATTCTCTAAAATAGACCATACACTAGCCCACAGAATGTATTTAAACAAATGCAAAAGAGTAGAAATTATCCCATGCATGTTACTGGATGATAGTGTCATGAAGTTAGAAATTAATGATAAAAGATACCTGCAATAGTCCCACAAACACATGGAAACTGAATAACACATTGCTGAGTAATCAGTGGCTCACAGGAGAAATTAAAGAAGAAATTAAAGTATACGTACAACCAAATGAAAATCTAAATACAACTAAATGGAATCTGTGTGATGCACTGAAAGTGGTCCTCAAAGGAAAACTTATGGCACTGAGTTCCCATATCATAAAAACAGAATGAATACAAAGAAATAACCTGATGCTCCACCTCAAACATCTAGAGAAAGAAGACCAAGTCAAGCCCAAAACCAAAAGAAAGGAGGAAATTCTAAAAATCAGAGCAGAAACTAATGCAATAGAGACTAAGAGAACAATTCAAAGAAGCAATGAATCAAAGAGTTGGTTCTTTGAAAGAACGAATAAAATCAATAAGCTCCTAGCCAACCTTGTTTAAAAAGGGAAGAAAAAGTTCAAATTCATGCAATAAGGAATGAAAAAGGTGAAATCACTTCAGACTCTGTAAAAATACAGAAGACCACCAACACCTATTTCAAAAACCTCTACTCTCATATGTTTGATAACACAGAAAAAATGGACAGCTACCTACAAACATATGAAGTACCAAAGATAGGTCAAGAAAATGTAAAACTGCCGAGTAACCCAATTTCTATTAATTGAAAACGTAATCAAGTCCTTACCTGCAAAGAAGAGCACAGGTCCAGATGGATTCACTGCAGAATTCTACAAGAAATACAAAGAAGACCTAATGTCAACATTCCTCAAACTCTTCAATGAAACTGAAAAGGAAGCAGTCCTTCCCAAGTCACTTCTGGAAGCAAATATTACTCTAATACCAAAACCTGAGAAAGACCCAACTAAAAAAGAGAACTATAGGCCAATCTCCCTAATGAACACAGATGCAAAAATCCTCAATAAAATATTGGCAAATAGGATGCAGCAAATCATCAAAAAGCTTATACACCATGACCACGTGTGATTCTTCCCAGGCATGCAGAGATGTTTCAACATATGTAAATCAATAAGTATAATCCATCATATCAATAAAGCCAAAAGTAAGAATCACATGATCATTTCTATAGATACAGAAATAGCTTTTGATAAGGTCCAACATTCATTTATGATAAAAACCTTATAGAAAATTGTAATAGATTGGCTTTACCTCAATATCATAATGGCCATTGATCTAGAGAAATCACTCCTAAAATTCATCTGGAACTAGAAGAGACCTAGAACAGCAAAGACAATTCTAAGCAGCAAGGCCAAGTCAGGAGGCATCAAAGTCCCTGACTTGAAGTTATTCTACAAAGCAACTGTAGTACAATCAACATGGTGCTGAAATGAAAACAGAGCCAAAGATCAATGGAATAGTTTAGAAGATATAACCACAATTACAAACACATTCAACCTCCTTATCTTTGATAAAGAGGCTAGAAATGTTCAATGGAAGAACAACAGTCTCTTTACTAAATGGTGTTGCAAAAACTGGCTCTCCACATGCCAAAAACTAAAACTAGACCCGTGACTGTCACCATGTACTAAATTAAAATCTAAATAGATCAAAAATCTGAATATTAAAACAGAAACACTAAATCTATTGGAAGACAAATTGGGTAAAAACCTTGAAGACATAGGGGTAGTAGAGAATACATGAACAGGAATCAAACCACATGGGAAATACTTCCCAGAACCAACATCTGGGATCAAGTTTATTAAAAAGTTTTTCATGTCAAAAGAAATCTCCAGAAAAGTGAAAGTAAAACCTACAATTGGGGAAATAATGTTAGTGAACCGTTCCTCAGACATAGGACTTCTCTCTAAAACACATAAAGAATTAAAAAAACACAGACCCCAAAATTCAAAGATCTAGTCCAAAAATGGGCATCTAAGATGAATATACAATTCTCAGATGAAGAAATACTAATGGGAAATAAATACATCAAAAATGTTTATCATCATTACTTATTAGAGAAATGCAAATTAAAACCACATGGAGACTCCATCTCACTCCAGAAAGAATGGCCAGAATCAAGAAAACTACCAACAAGAAATGCGAGAGAGGGTGTGAGGGAAAAGGAACTATCATGCAATGTTGGTGGGAGTGGAGCCCGGTGCAACCATTGTGGAGGTCAGTCTGGAGATTTCTCAGAAAGCTGTGATTGGAAGTCCCATTTGTTCCAGCTATTCCACTTCTAGGCACATTACCAAAAGAACTGAAAACATCATACCACAGTGATATATGTGCACCCATGTTGTTTTTTTTTATCCTGTTATTTTTTATTTATTTTTCCCTTATTTAAAAGGATAAAAATGAAAAAGTAGATAATAAAAAAGAGATTGAGATAAAAAAAGAGGGCATAACAACAAAACAGTGTGGGTCACAACATAACCATTTAAGCAAAATAGTGTTTCACCACAGGATAATCTCGACACAATAGTAGTTACCATAGTGTCTCTTCCCTTAAAATCTTTGGGTATAACTTCGTATACTGCAGCATCAAACATATCAAGACAATGTAAAACCATTCAAGAGAATGACAATATTACAGGGTATTTAGAATCAACTAACAGAAAATGAACAATGGTTTCTTATAATCTCCTTGTCTATAAAAGTTTTGTTTATATTATCACAAAAGTAAAATCCAATAAGATACAACACGTTAAAACCGATGGAGACAGAAGAACAAAAGCTTGATGGGACTTCAAAACAAGAGGATATTAAATCAGCACTACCTATTATGATGTCTTATTTTCTCCAAAATGGCTGTTCCTACCATCCAACCTTCTCTGCCTCATTTCTGTTGAGCTCTTTTTCTGTCATTAGTTGTCAGTTTGTCCTCTTCATTTCACTTTCTGCTCCATTCATTGTGGCCACTCTGCCACTGTTTCTGGAATCTTGGTATTTTTCATTTTTAGAATATCTTGCAGTAATCTCTGTAGAGTTGAATTGGTGGTTGCAAATTCGCCTAGTTCCTCTTTATCCTGGAAGCACCTTGTTTTTCAGCAATTTCTAGGGGCGGTTGTGCAGAATATATCAATCTTGGCTGGAGGTTATTATCTTTCAAAACTTGAATTATTTCCCCCCACGCTCTTCGTGATTTGATGGTTTGTGCCGAGAAGTTTAATGTAATTCTGATGGGTGTTCCCTTGTAAGTGATCTGTTTCTTGTCTCTGATGACTTTTAATATTCTGTTCTTATATTGGATTTCTGGAATTTTGATTATTATATGCCTGCATGTAGTCTGTTTGGGTTGTAGGTGGCCGGGGTCCTGTATGCCTCATACATCTGAGTATCTTTACCTTTTGCTAAATTAGGGAAATTCTCCTGGATTATTTCTGTGAATAGCCTTGGTAGTTCATCTGTTTGAGTCCCTACTTCTCCCTTCATGTTCTTAATTCTTAAGTTATAGATCCTCTTATCATCTTCTAGTCTTTGTATTATTGCTGTTTGTTTTATTGTTATTTTTAAGAAGTTTTTCATTTCATGCTCCCACATTACAAATCTGTCCTCCAGTTCTGATAATCTATCCTTAGTTTCTTTCAAGCTATTATGCCAACTTTCAATAGAGTTTTTAGTTTCCTGGTAATCTCTGTGAACCTGCTTCTCGTATTCTATGTTTTCTCTATTTTCTCCATCAAACAATTCTCCCGTTTTTTTCTGTTCTTCCATTCCACCATCTGTTTATTCTTGGGTTGTGCTTAGCATTTCTCTAACTATTCTACTTATTTCTTGCTTTATTTCATTAAATATTTCATTTTTGAACCCATCTATGAGGCTCTGGAGATACCGCTTTATATCTATAGGTGCCATGTCTGATATTGCATGTTTTCTGTCTTCATTCTCTTGTGCATTTAACTTTCCTGGATCAGTGTTTTCAGGATTGGGGACTGAGGACCCTTTCTTGTTGCTCCCTTTTCTCATATTTTTTGTTCCTTCCATACAAGCATATGTAGGAGGCCCAGGTTTTTTTTTTCTCTCTTTGTCTGTTACAGTTTGTTTGAATCCACTGGCTAGGTGTTCCCACCCACTGCAGTGTACTAGGGAGACAGAGACCTGGGCAGCCTCTGCTGGGCCCGCCACTCCAGGTCAACCTACTGAATGCTTCACTGCTAGGATCCTCCGCCAGGCACGGGACCTGATTTGGGCTAGCCTACTGGATCTTAGTCCGTGGCATCACCAGGCCAAGCACTCCCCACCACCCCCGCTTGAGAGGGGAATATGTGACTAAAGTCACTGCAGGGCCCTGTTCCGGCTAGTCTGCTCATTCCCAGAATGTCCTCTGTTGGAGCCTTCTAGTCTATGAAACGGTTCCCATTTCTCTCACTCACTGCAGGTCAATGCAGGGCTCCCTGAAAGTCCTGTTCGTTTGGTTCGCTGATTCCAGCTCTGAGAGCTTTCGCGTGTCTCTCTTCTTGCCATGAGGATTGGGACGCAGTATCGGCAGCAGGAAATTCAAATCACGGCTTCCAGTGGTGCGGGATCCAGCTTCTGCCATGAGATTTTATCTGTTCCTGTTATAGCATCAGGATTGCATTTCCAGTTGGTTTCTCTCAGCTTAGTTCATTCCTGGGTCGGCAGGGTACATCTCCCCTCATGTAGGACTCCTCACACAGCATCCCTCCTGGATTCTAAGCTGGTAATCTCAGAGAGCCTCCATGGCTGCTGTTATTTGTCTGCCATGTTCTCCTGGAAGTGGCACCCATGTTTATAGCATCACAATTTGTAATACAAAGATCTTGGAAATAACCTAAGTGTCCATCAACTGAAGAATGGATAAAAAAGTTGTGGTATTTTTGCACAATTGAGTACTACTCAGCTATAAAGAAGGATCACATTGACATATTGATAAATAAATGGATGCAGCTTGAGACCATACTCACAAGTGAAATAAATCAAACTCACATGTATAAATACCGAATAGTTTTCCTAGTGTAAGAAATGATAAGAATACATAAATGTATGCGATAATCATGATTCCCCATTATATTGCTTTGAAGCTTTATTGTTTTCATTCATTAATTGAAATGGTTTTACTATGGGTTATTTGATTTTTTTGTCTGTGATTGTATGAACAGTTATTTTGAAGAAAACAGGTCATTATAATAGCTAGTGATGATTGAATATCATCTTGTTTTGAAGTTTTTACATCCTACCAAGTTTTTGTTCTTCTGTCTCTGTCAGTTTTATCATGTAGCATTTTATTGGATTTTATTATATGTGGTAGTATAAACAAATTTTTTATAGACAAGGAGATAATATAGAAACCATTGTTCATTTTCTGTTAGTTGGTTCTGAATACCATGTAATACTTTAATTCTCTTGAATGGTTTTACACTGTGTTTTTATGTTTGATTCTATAGTCCATGAAGGTGTATTCAAATGTTTCAAGGAAAGACACTATGGTAGCTACTGTTATGATGGGTTGTCTTACGTGAAACACTATGTTGCTTAAATTGCTCTGTTCTGACCTGTGTTGTTATGTCTTCTTTTATCTCAATCTCCCCCTCTTTTATCTTAGTCTTTTTTAAATAAAAAAATCAATTCCCTCCTAACCTCCACCAGTGGACCAGAGCTCTGAGCCCTGGGCACTTGGGTGAAGGTGAGCTGGCAGCAGAGGCTCTGAAACAGATGGCAACGTTCAGGTGGTCCAGTCCAGGTTTGCTGTGTCGTCTACATGGCATGGTACACCCACAGACGTGGCTCACCATTTGAGCTCCTGATTCTGGCTCTAACACTTCCGAATGCCTAGTTTCTTTTTGCAGTCTGAGTCTGTACACTGAGAGCTTTAAAAGCATAGATGACCTTCTCTACTTTATCCATTGATCTGCAATTTCAAATAGAACTGGATTCAGATACTATCCATCAATCAGCTGATGCTTTCAAGAACCTCATCCAAGGACTCAGGTTTAAGGGAGAGAACTGTTTCAAGTTGCTCTATGAAAGGGTTTTGACACAAATGTTAATCTTTATAGAAGCAGGATTTCAGATTACAGGAAATGGAAAATGGGGAGACATTTCTAAGGGTTCCCAAAATAAACAGAACTCAGCACTCAAAAAAAAAAAAAAGAAAAGAAAAGAAAAGAAAGAAAGCAAGTTGGCAAAACTGCTTGAAAGGAACTAAGGATACATTATCCAAACTGGAGGACAGATTTGAATGTGGGATTATGTCTTTAAAAATGACAAGGAAATAAGAAGTAACAATACAAATATAGAAGATGACAAGATAATCTATAACTTGAGAATAAAAAATGTGCATGAAGAAGCAGGGATATAAACAAGGGAACTTCCAAGGCTATTCACAGAAATAATTAAGGAAAACTTCCCAAACATAGGAAAAGGAAATGATATTCAGATGTATGAGGCATACAGAACTCCAGGCACCTACACCCAAAACAGAGCCACACTCAGGCATATAATAATCAAGATCCCAGAAATTCAATATAAGAACAGAATATTAAAAGCTGTTAGAGATAAGAAACAGATCACCTATAAAGGCAGGCCCATCAGAATTACAGCAGACTTCTCGACATAAATCATCAAGTCAAGAAGAGCTTGGAGTGAAATATTCCAAGCCCTGAAAGGAAATAACCTTCACCCCAGATTGATATAACCTGAAAAACTGTCTCTAGAAATTAATGGAGAAACAAGATCCTTCCAAGACAAAGAGGAACTGGGGAAATTCACAGCCACAAATCCAACTCTACAGAGAACACTTCAGGGCATTCTAGAGAGAGAGAGAGAAAAGTACCAGGATTCCAGGAACAGCGGCAGAGAGGCCTCAGTGAATGGAACAGAAAGTAGAATGAAGAAGACAACAGACAACTAATGGCAAACAAACAACATAAAAGAAATGAGGTAGAGAAGGTTGGTTATAAACTCTAATATAGAAGGTCTTCATTCACTAAATTAAAAAAAGAGAGAATCACAGGTAGAGTAGATCAGGAAGTAGGGTCCACTGAGATGCTCTTTAAAGGAAATATAATTAACCTGAAAAAGGGTATACGGACTTAAATCAAATATGGGAAAACAATGCTCTATGGGACAGGGAGTCAGAGAATAATAGAGACAACTAGACCAGTATTTGAGGATAGGTTGGAAAGACAGGCTTTAATAGGTAAAGGAATATAATTACAGATCAAGTCCAGGAGAGAGAGAAGGTTTGGAACCACTTAGGTAAATAGCAGATTGCCACCACCCAATTTAAAACCAAGGGTCTAGGTGAGACCCAAAAATACACACTGCACCCTGGGGAAGTGAAAGGGGAGGAATGGCCTTTAAAAATGGCATTGTTATAGTGTATCAAGAATTAAAACCCATATTACTCACACCACTCTGCTTAGAGAGATTTTATTCTGTCCCAGTTTGTCCGCTTGTGTTAGATTTGAAGGCACAGACAGCTATCCCCAAAACAACAGGATATAGCACAGTAATCATCTTTAATTCCCTAATAACTTAATTTGGAGCCCTGTATGACTTATACTGGTTTATCATAACTGATCTTATTTAAATATGGTTTGTTTGATTGCTGTTTGGTATTGACAGATTTCATTCAAAACATATTACTGATAGTATAAAGTCTGAGAATTTAGGCAATTACACTGAAGATGACCAGACTTAATACTATACCCATTCTGGCTTGATTACTACCCATTTTTGAAGTTTTATAGTACATAAAAATTGTGTTTTTATTACTACTGTCATGTACTGATGTATTCAACTATACTATGTCTGATGATATCGCCAATTCTATTGAAGATAACAAGAGACAACACAGTAACCATGGTAGAATTCCTTGTATAGTGGTCTTATATGTGTTTTTCATTTCATGTGTTTATAGGAAGATGTTTTATTTTGTCTTGCTTTGTTTTGTTCCTCCCTCTAATATAGAAAAGATAGAAATACATGTTAAGACTCATGCTTGCATAGAACCAATAAACTGTTTATGAGAACTGATCTTACGACACACGATTAAATGAACAAATACTTTGAAGAAAAAGGGACACTACAGTATCCAGTGCTGATACAGGAATATCGTCATGTGAAACCCAGCAATACTATTATTCTTTGCTCAGAGTGATTTTTTGTTAAACAGAACTGATTGCAGTCTCACTGTTTGAAACCCAACTTTATATGCTCCACTTTTCTTGAATAACAGTTACCTTAAATAACTATTTGTAAGAAGATAATATGCAAATATCAACTAGTGATTTCTTAGTTTATTCTTTTTTTGAAAGTATGCATTATTTCTACCCATTTTCTGCTTTTTTTCATCTTTCTTTAAATAAGATTTTTAAAAAAGAGTAAAGGGAGGGAAAGGTGAAAATTACTATCCTTTTCTTATTGTCTTATCTTGAATTCTTGCATTGTTTATACAATTTTATTAGGTTTGACTTTATTTTGCCTTTTGTTAGATTTTGTGCTTTCAGATGGTAAAGGCAGCTATTTTGAATATAATGGAAAATATTATGGTAATCATGGTTTCCTATTATATTGTTTTAAAGTCTTATAATGCTTTCACTCATTGGTCTGATTTTATTTTGTTTGATTTTATTATGTGAGGTGGTATGAGTGCTGTTTTGAAGAAAACAAGACATTGTGGTGGCTATTGCTGACTTACTATCATCTTGTTTTGAGGTCTTACCATGCTTTTGCTCTTCTGTTTCGATTGGTTCTACCTTGTCACGTTTATTTGATTTTATTATGTGTGACATTATAGACATGTTTTTGAGGAAAATGAAGTATTATAGCAGCCATTGTTCATTTCCTGTTACTTGGTTTTGAAGTCCTGTAATGCTTTAATGCTTTTGAATGTTTTTTACTATATTGTTATGTTTGATATTACTGTGTATGACGGTATGCTCAACTATTTCCAAGAAAAAAGACATTATGTTAGCTACTGTTGATGTCCAGTTGTTTTGTTGTGAAGTGCTGTGTTGTTTGCATTTTCCTGTTCTGATTTGCTTTGTTTCATTGTTTTCTTTTGTTCTCTTTAAAGTAAAAAATCTAAAAAATAAAAACAAAACAAAATGATGACATGGTACATGACTTAGAAACAAAATATAAGCAGCTCAATAATGGCTACCATAATGCCTCTTGTTAACTTCAAAAGGATGGCCCATATCATCAGGCATAATAAAATCAAACAAAATAGTAAACAACAAAAGCAATAAGAAAGAACCAATGGAGACCTTACAAGACTTCAAAAGAAGATAACAGTAAAGGCACAATGGGTATAATAGTGCATCTTATTGTCTTCAAAGTCGTTGTCTATGCCATCATACTTGATACTAACAAACAAAAGAGAGTAGAATAAAATCAGTCAAAACAAAACAATGAAATTAATACAGGGCTTCAAATCAAGCTAATAGGAACTAAAAAATGGTTACCATAATATATCCTGCTATATTTGGAATAGTTGTGCATGCCATCAAATCTGATACAAATAGACACAGTGAAACAGAATAAAACCAATCCAAATGGAACAATGAATACAATATGGTAATAGATAATAGATTACCAATAGATTACCAATGGTCACTTCTTTCCCTTTTTAGGCTATTCCTCCCCTTTCACTTTCACAGGATGCATTGTACATTTTGGATCCCACTAATTTCTTTAGTTTTTATATTAGGGAGGCAGCCCGCTATTCACCTAAGTGATTTTGAACCTTTTTACCCCTGAGCATGAGCTCAGATTGAATCCATTTACCTACAAGAGCCTCAAGGTTATCTATCTTTAAAGCTGAGTAGTTTTCCATTGTATTAAAGCATCAAGGCATCCTAAGTAATCTGCAGCTAATAGGCAAGCTACCCCCACCTTTTCTGGTTCCCTGTCACACAGAGCATTGTTTTCTCATCTTTGACTTTCAGTCCATAAATCCCTTTGCAGGTTAAATGTATTTCTTATAAAGATATCAAAGGACCCTATCTCCTGATTCCCTCTGCCTCTGTTTCTTTGTATTGGTGAATTGATGCCATCTATATGAGTTATTGCAGTCAACCTTCTCTGCTTCATCTCAGTCATGCTATTTTTCTGCCATTGGTTGCCTACTTTTCCTCTTCCTTCCACAGTCTGCCCATTCACTGAGGCTCCTCTACTGCTGTTCCTGAAACCATGGTCTTTTTCTCTCTCTCTAGGATGTACTTAAGTTTTTTTTTTGTAGGGTTTGTTTGGTGGTCATGAATTCCTTCAGTTGTTCTTTGTTGTGGAAATATCTTGATTCTGCATTAATTTTGAAAAATAGTTTTTCCAGGGTTGGAGATTATTTTCTTTCAGGACTTGAGAAATTTGACTCCGAGAGATTTGATGGTTTGTGTTGAGAAATCTGTTGTGATTCAGATGGGTTTTCCTTTATGGATGATCTGTTTCTTTTCTCTGATGGCCTTTATTATTCTGTTCTTGTTTTGAATTTCGGGGATCTTGATTATTATATTCTGGATGTAGTTTATTTTGGTTATATCTGTCTGGAATTCTGTTTGTCTCACTTATATGAGTATCATTTCTTTTTCTATGCTTGGGAAGTTTTCTTTATTTCTGTAAATAGCCTTTGTATTTCATTTGTGTTTACCCCTGCTTTTTCACTCACTTTTTTATCCTTAAATTATACTTTCTCATGTCATCTTCTAGCCTTTGATTTGTTACTTGCTGGTTCCTTGTTATTTTTAAGAGATCTTTGCTCTCACAGTTACAAGCTGCAAACCTGTCTTCAAGGATTAAGCTCTATCTTTAGTTTCTTTCAAGCAGTCTTATCAGCTTTCAATGGAGTTTTTAATTGCCTGATAATCTCTTAGAATCTCTTTCATGTATTCTAAGTCATTTTTATGTTCTTCATTTAGGCTTTCCCTCATTTTTCTATGCTCCTCTATTCTTCCATCTGTTTCTTCTTTAAAGATGTTTAGCAAATCTTTTATTATGTTTCTCATTTCTTCTTTACCAGAGATAGTATTTCTGTTCCAAATTCTTTTATAGACTCTTGAAGGTGTTTCTTTATTTCAGTTGCGGTTGCTTCAGAAACTTCAGGTGTGCAACTCCTGATTTCTTCTGTGTTTACATCTGCTGGATCAGGACTGCTTGGTTTGGAGGCCAGAGCTGCCTTCTGCTTCTTCCTCTTGTCATGTTCCTGGTTTTTTCTAGACAAGTGGGTAGTTGGGTCCCCAGCACTTCCTGTGTTGGCTACAAATTTCTCTCAATGAGACTGTTTTCTTTTTCTTTCCTTTGCTGACTAAGGATGTTCGGTAATGACTGTTGCAGGGCTGGTGGAATGCAAGCAGGGTCAGGGCAAGCTGCCATTTCCCTGCTGGGCTGGTTAACAGCAGGGTGTCCTCACCATTCAAAGTAGCTACAAGGTGGCAGAGATGGTCAGGCATAGCTTTAGGAAACCTCAGCTATGGCTACAGGACTGCATATAGTTGTAGGACTCAGTGCACGCAATTTTCAACACTCTGGTCTGAGCTAGGAGTGGCTGAAGGAAGCTGGCTGCATTTTTTGGCTCCAGACTTATCTTGCCCAACTCCAAAATACCTCCCTGCCAATCGCCCTCCCCTGTGGGGAGACAGGGTACCCCACACTCACTGCCAGCCAGTGCAGTTCTCCAGTCCACTGTTCCCCTCTGTCACCGCCATCTCCTGACAGAGGTCTTCATGCTTACCAGCCACTGTCTTTACTGTGATCATGCATCACCAGTTTCAACAGCTTGTCTCACATAGTGGCCTTGGCCTGGGTGAAAGCATTACAAACTACCTCCTTCTTCTGTTTAAGTTTTTTTTTTTTTAATTTCTCTCTAAGCATCAGCTCTCACTTTAGGTTCTTCCTGGGTCAAAGGGACCCACTTCCTTCCTTCTTGGCTTCCCTATGATGCTATATTCCAGCATTAGGGCTGTTTCTCTCAGAGAAGCTGTTTAATATGCTGCTTACTGTTCCTTGATCTTCGTGATGCCAAAGCTCTCATTCTTATATTTTGATTGCTTTGATGTGTATTCACTTATTTTGTGTAAAGATATGGATAACTAAAAAATATGGATAACTATTTTGAAGAAAGCAAGAGATACTTTGGAAATAACTATTGATTTCCTTCTGTCTTTTTCTGAATTCCTGTGTTATTTGCATTGTTTTAGTTTGCTCTACTTTGTTGTGTTTCACTCTATGCTGTTTAAAATGAAAAAACAGGAAGAGTAGGGCATTTGAAAAGGGGTAAGAGAGTAAAGAAAAATATATGTACAAGATATGTCATATAGAGGTACAAATTTCATACAATAAATATTATGTATGTCTAAATTATACTTAATAAAGAAATAAAAAAAGACAATTTGAGTGACCACAAGAAGTTATTTGACCCTTTGAAGTATTTCCCAACAGCACAGATCTCATGAATCAGAGCCTCCATGCCGATTATGCCATACATAACAAGACAGAGCAATCAATGAAATATCATTAAGTGTAATTTGCATCTTAATGATTTTGCCATAGTAACCCTTGTATATCAGTCATTTACTAGCTGGAGATTTGGATACCCTCATGCAACATTTGTTCTCACAATACTCAGCATGTAAGTTGAAGCCTTACTGAGCTTAACAAAGGTACCATTGAAGATTTTGCAAAGGTAAAGGAGCTGCAACATCTTGTGGGCATTTGGGTTCACACCTTTAGGACTCCTGGTCTGGATGACAAATGCCAATTTGGGTTCTGCAGGTACATAGATGTTGCCAAGTTTCTTGTCATCTCAGCCTTTTGAATCTCAGTTCTGTACATTTGTCTATACTTGTTATGAGAGTGCCTGGTTTCTTCATAGATGAGTTTCCTTCTTGCCATTTCAAGCATCTTTTGGGAAGCCTTCTGTCCCAGAAGCTTTAACTTCAGCCTTGTAAATTGTTTTCACTATTTCTTAAAGTTTTCTGGAGCAGCAGAAACCTTCTTTTACTGCTTTTTGACATCTTACATTGTTCTAGCTGGAAGAGAGGTTGCATATTTATTTTTGAAAAATGTTATGATTCAACATGCAGTAATTTAAATGATGCCTATATTTATTTAAAGTAAAATTTGTATTTCTGAGTGTTCCTTAAATTTTTTCTATGTCAGAACTCAAAACACAACCATATCCAAGTGGCACATAATTCTCCTCTTATTGAATCAGTTGGAAAATTATTTTCTTGCCAGAAATAAAGTATGAAGTAGTAGGCACTGGAGAATAGGTCATTCTCTTGGAGAATAGGTCATTCTCACTGTAAACCAGAAAGCTGGGAAAATATTTTATTATTCCTTACCAGCAAAAAAGGACCCTATGAGTGTTAAGGGTTCTGTTTCAGGAACTAATAAAATTAGTACTAGTCTCCTTAGCTGTATTATATATACATACAAATTTATATCTTTTTTCTTTGCTCTTCATTTTTTTCTCCATTTCCCTGTCTGAGACATTTTCCCTCTTCAAACAATCCTTGCCCTTTTACAATACTTATTCAAGATTTTGGATCTTATTCACTGTTTAGTTTCTCACACTAGGAAGACAATATGGTGCTTACACATATGAGTCTGATTTACTGTACTTATGAGTAAGATCTTAAGGTGCAACCATTTACCTATTCTTTTATGTTGTTTTAATTGTTTATTTTTAAAAAAATTTTTAAAGAGAATGAAACAAAAGAGGACAGAACAAAGCAGATCAGAATAGAACAGTGTAAGCAACACAGCACTTCATAACAAGACAACTGGATATTAACAGTAGCTACCAAAATGTCTCTTTCTTTGAAATAGCTGAGCCTACCTTCACATACAATAATATCAAACATAACAAAATAGTATAAAAACATTCAAGAGAGTGAAAGTATTACAGGGCATTCAGAACCAAACTACAGAAAATGAACAATAGCTACTATAATATCTCATTTTCCATAAAAATTTGTTTATACTATCACACATATTAAAACCCAAAAAGACACAGCATGATAGAACAAATCCACAGTAGGACCTCAAAACAAGATAATATTAAGTCAGCAATGGCTATTTACCTATTTTTTAGGTTTAATTTTTTAATTAATTTTTTATTTTAAAAAGAAAAGAGAATTCAGAAAAAAAAATTAAGAGACAAACAACCACACCAAATCCAAACCAATAACAATATAGGCTTTCAAAACACAATTGAAAGATCTTTAACAATCATTGTTATGTTACATATTGTTAGGTTTTTTAAAAAAGAAAAAAAAGCTATCACAAGTTGTGCTGCTATGAACATAGATGCACATATATCACTGTGACATGACCTTTTTAATTTTTCTGGGAAAATATTCAGGAGGGAAGGGAACAGCTGGATTGAATGGAATTTCCAATTCTAGATTTTGAGGGATATCCATATTGACTTCCACAGTGGTTGTACCAGTATTCCCTCTCCCCAACTGTGGAGAAGTGTTCTTTTTACCCTGTAGCCTTGCCAACCGTTGTTATCAGTTGTTTTCTTGGTGGTGCCCATATTTTCTGGGGTGAGATGAAATCTCACTTCTGTTGCAATTTGCATTTCTTGAATGATCAGTTATGGTGAACATTTTTTCATATATTCATTTGCCATTTATATACCTTCATCTGTGAACTTTATGTTCATCTCCTTAGCCCATTTTTGGAGAGCATCTTTGAATTCGGGAATTTTGATGTTTTTCACTTCTTTATGTGTTCTGGATATAAGTCCTTTATTTCAGGGATTGTTGGCTAAAATTCTATCCCATTCTGTTGGTTTTCTTTTCACTTTTTTGAAAAGAAGTTTTATATCTTTTTCCTTTTCTCTTCATTTTTTTCTCCTTTTCCCTGTATGATACATTTTCCCTATTTAACAGTTTTTGCCCTTTCTCAATGTTTAGAGAAGACTTTGCAATGTATTTACTATTTCAGTTAATTACACTAGGAAGACAATATGGAACTAACACATATGAGTCAATGTATTGCACTTATGAGTAAGGTTTTAAGGTGCATCCATTAACCTATTAAAGCCTTGATTTAGTTTTTCTATGTAGCCAAGTACTACTCCATTGTATAAAAATACCACATCGTTTTATCCATTCATCAGTTGAAGGAAATTTGGTGTGTTTATAAGATTTGGCTATTGCAAACTGTGCTACTATACTCATGGTTGTGCATATATCAGTGTGGTATTATATTTCAGGTCTTCTGTGGATATGCCCAGAAGATGGATAGATGGGTCAAAAGATCCTCTAATCCTAACTTCTAGAGGAACCTTCGCAGTGAATTCCACGTGGTTGCACCTGTCAATACTCCTATCAACAGTAGAGAAAAGGTTCTTCTCCACATTTCCTCCAGCATTTGTTCAGGATTGATTTCTTGATTTGGGCCACTATTTTTGGAGTGGGATGGAATCCCAGTGTTATTACAATTTGTATTTTTCTAAGGACAATGGTGCTCAGCATTTTTTCCTATATTTATTTGCCATTTGTGCTTCTTCATATGAGAAGTGAGTATTCCCCTGAGATGCTGATGTTTGGATTGGGTCTTTGAAATTTCAGGACTGGTTTTTAAAAGCTCTTTATATATTGTTCTAAATAGAAGCCCTTTGTCTGAGGGATAGTTGACTTATTATTTTTTCTGATCCCTGTGTTTTCTTTTCACTCTGTTGGAGATTTCTTTTCACATATAAAATATTTTAATAAGATGAGATTCCAGTTGTTGTTGACTTTGGGAAATCTTTCTTGTGCAGTTTGATTCTTTTTCAGTGAACTCTCTGCCTACTCCTATGTCATTAAGATTTTTACCTTCTTTGTTTTCCAGAAGATTGAGTGTTCCTATTGTTTCTCCACTTTTTCCTCTCCATTTAATTGCATGTTCCACTTGACGGTCATGAATTCCTTGAGTTGTTGTTTGTCATAGACAGTATCTTATTTTCCCCTCAATTTTGATAGTTTTGCAGGCTACATCAATCTGTGTTTGAAGTTGTTTTCTTTCAGGATTTCAAATACTGCACCTCAAGTGCTTACTGAACTTTATGCCAGGGTCTTGCACCTCGATAGGTGGAGTTCAGCACCTCTGAACCAGGATGTACCTCTGGAGTATGGCCCCAGGGCCTTGATCCTCCATGTATTTATTTTGAATTATTGATTTCATAGAAGCAGAGGGTATACAACATTGAGTACAAGGAGACTGGAATGCATCAAGGAGAAAGTGAACAACATATTTGTGCAGTGGCACACAAATATGATAGAAAGAATCACTTCTATGTTCTTTAGCTCAGCAAGAAACATGGTGGAATAGAGTTAAATTTATATTACCAGATACATGTCAGGAAGGTTTCTGAATATCCTAGCAAAAGATAACAGGAGATAACTGAGGTGAAGTTTGTACCAATTATGCGTATCTGATCAGAACATTTTGCATATGTGTATTGAAATACATCACTTGGTTCCGGCTGCACTTGGAGAATTGTGGAGTTCTAAGCAAGTAGGCGGACACCCACTGTTCCCAGAGCCCAACCTGTTTGGAACCCTCACACCATCTGGGTGCAGTGCAACTGCTAGGTGAGTCTGAAGTGTCTGCATCTGCCTCCCTGTGTGTCTGGAGGACTGTGGATTTCTAAGCAAGCAGGCGAGCATCACCAGTTCCAGAGGCCCAGAGTCCTGGGGTAAGTGCCCTACACTCTGCCCTAAGCCCAACCTGTTCAGGACCCTTGAGCCTCCCAGGTGCAGAGAAACAGCTAGGCGGGTCTGAGGCACCTATATCCACCTCCCTGATCCAGCTGCGCTCAGAGAACTGTGGAGTCCTAAGCAAGCAGGTGGGCACCCACTGTATGTGGAGCCCAGCTTGTTTGGGACTGTGGAATTCTAAGCAAGCAGGTAAGTGCCACGGGTTACAGAGGCCCAGGACCCTGGGGGAACTCGGTGCCAGGGTCCCAGAAGCTGTGAGCATAAAGTGGATTTCCAACAGAACCTGAGGAAGCTTTTGAATAACACTTGAAACACAGAAATATAGGAAAATGACAAAACAAAAGACCAAATTACAACCTCAAACCTCCATCCTATCTCAAGAAGCCCTAGGAGCGATGTATATAGTGGAAAATATATGCCATACAACTCAAATATTGGACATAATAGCAACTGAAATAAACAAGCAAATCCAGGAAGCTTTAAAGGAATTCAAATTCTAAATAATCTCCCAGGTAAAAGAAGAAATGATAAAAAGAAATGAAAGAGATGCTGAACATATCTAAAGAAAATACAGTTAAAAATTGGAGGAATTAAACAAAAAGAATCCCTAGATGACAAATATAAGAAACAAACAGAATACATAAAGCAGATGCACAGAGATATACAGGAAATCAAAAATTTAACTGAAAGTTGTAAAAACCGCCTTAATGAAAGTGAAGAAAGAATTTCAGACCTTGAAGACAGGATTGCAGCTAGTGAACAGGAAAGGAAAGATCTTTTAAAAATAACAAAGAATCAGAAAATAACAATTCAGCATCTGCAAGATGACGCAAAGAAAAAAACATAAGATTGATAGTGATTAATGAAAAAGAAGGGTCAAATAAAGGACATCAAAAGGATATTTAGAGAAGTAATATCTGAAAATTTCCCAAACATGAGATAAGAAACCAACATCAGGTTCAGTGAAGCATATAGAACTCCAAATAGTCATAACCAAAATAAAACTATACCCAGACATATAATAATCACCATCCCAGAAATCCAACACAAGAATAGATTATTAATAGATTATTAAAAGCTGTCAGAGAGAAAAGACAGATCAGTTAAAAAGGAAAACCTATCAGAATCACAGCAGACCTCTCATCACAAACAATAAAGTCAAGAAGAGCATGGAGTGAAGTATTCCAGATCCTAAAGGAAAATGATTTCCAACCTAGACTGATGTACCCTGCAAAACTATTATTCAAAATCAATGGTGAAATATGATACGTCCACGACAAAGAACAGCTGAAGAACTTCATGATCACCAAGCCAACCCTGCAAACAATATTGAAAGACAGTTTAAATACACAAGGGAAAAAACCACTAAGCAAAGCAGATAATTAAACAGAACAGAAAGATTAAAATGCAAAAGCAGCAAGATAGCATGTCAACAATAAACCAAAATATAACAGTTATAACCATTAATGTAAATGGTCTCAATGCACCAATTAAAAGAAACAGACTGGCAGAATGGATCAAGAAACAAAATTCAACCATATGCTGTTTACAGGAAACCCATCCTGCCCAGAAGGACACTCACAGACTGAAAGACAAAGGATGGAAAACAATACTTCATGCAATAGGAATCCAAAAAAAAAAAAAAAAAAAAAAAAAGCAAGAGTAGCCATTCTGTTTGCAGACAATGTGAACTTTAAGCCAATAATGATCAGAAGAGACAAAGAAAGTCACTACGTACTTGTTAGAGGAAAACTTCATGAGGAAGAGAAAACTATCTTAAATATATATGCACCAAATTCCAGAGCACTCAGTTATATAAAACAAGTATTAACAGAAAAGAAAATTCAAAATATCAGTAACACTATTGTAACAGGAGACCTTAACACAACATTGAGACCAAGGGACAGATCAAAGACAGAAAATCAGCAAAGAAATAACAGAACTGAATCACACCTATGAAAAAATGTACTTGATAGACATATACAGAGTGTTCCATCCAACAACATCAAAATAGACATTCTTCTCATCAGTTCATGGGTCATTCTATAAAATAGACAGTATGTTAGCTCACAGAACATATTTAAATAAATGCAAAAGAGTTGAAATTATCCCTTGCATGTTATCGGATCATAGTATTTTGAAACTAGAAATTAATGATCAAAGATATTGCAAAAATTCCACAAGACAGGGATGTCCTTTTTCACCACTCCTATTTAATATAGTACTGGAAATACTAGCCAGAGCAATTAGACAAGAGAGAGAAACAAACAGGATAAAGATAGGAAAACAAGTTAAATTATCATTGTTTGCAGATGACATGGTACTCTATGTAGAAGACGCCCTAAACTCCATTGAAAGACTCTTAGACCTAGTAAATAAAGTCATTAAGGTAGCTGGGTACAAAATCAATACTCAAAAATCAATAGCATTCCAATACACTAACAACAAATTCACAGAGAGAGAAATAAGAGAAGCCTCACTCTTCACACTCGTGACCAAAAAAATGAAATATTCACGAATCACTCTTATGAAAGAAGTGAACTACCTATTCAGGGACAATTATAATACACTGAAAAAAGAAATTGAAGATGATCTCAGAAAATGGAAAGACATCCCTTGCTAGTGGTGAACAATCCCTCAGACATAGGACTTCTTTCTAAAACATATAAAGAATTAAAAAATACAGACCCAAAAATTCAAAGATGTAATCCAAAAATGGGCATCTGAGATGAATATACAAAAAGTATGGGAAGAGGGAGCAGCAAAAAAGGATCCTCAGAAAGAGGACAGAAAACATGCAATATTAGACACGGGACCAATAGAAAAAAAGCAATATCTCTGGAGCCTCATAGATGAGTTCAAAAGTGAAGTATTTACTGAAATAAAGCAAGATATAAGTAGAATAGTTAGAGAAATGCTAAGCACCACCCAAGAAAAAAAAAGATGGTGGAATGGAAGAACAGAAAAAAAAGGGGTGAATTATTTGATGGAGAAAATAGAGAAAACATAGAATACATGAAGCAGGTTCACAGAGATTACCAGGAAACTAAAAACTCTATTGTAAGCTGGCATAACAGCTTGAAAGAAACTAAGGATAGATTATCAGAACTGGAGGACAGATTTGTAATGTGGGAGTATGAAATGAAAAACTTCTTAAAAATAACAAGAAAACAAACAGCAATAATACAAAGACTAGAAGATGATAAGAGGATCTATAACTTAAGAGTTAAGAACATGAAAGAAGAAGTAGGGACACAAAAAAATGAACTACCAAGGCTATTCACAGAAATAATCCAGGAGAATTTCCCTAATTTAGCAAACGGTAAAGATACTCAGATGTATGAGGCATACAGGACCCCGGCCACCTACAACCCAAACTGAGCTACACCCAGGCATATAATAATAAAAATTCCAGAAACCCAATATAAGAACAGAATATTAAAAGCCATCAGAGACAAAAAACAGATCACTTACAAGGGAACACCCATCAGAATTACAGCAGACTTCTCAGCACAAACCATTAAATCACGAAGAGCATGGGGGGGGAAATAATTCAAGTTTTGAAAGATAATAACCTCCAGCCAAGATTGATATATCCTGCACAACCATCCCTAGAAATTGATGGAAAAACAAGGTGCTTCCAGGATAAAGAGGAACTAGGGGAATTTGCAACCACCAGATCAACTCTACAGAGAATACTGCAGGATAGTCTAAAAAAGAAAAATACAAAGATTACAGAAACAGTGGCAGAGAGGCCAAAATGAATGGAGCAGAAAGCAAAATGAAGAAGACAAACTGACAACTAATGACAGAAAAAGAGCTCAATAGAAGTGAGGCAGAGAAGGTTGGATGGTAGGAACAGCTATTTTGGAGAAAACAAGACATCATAATAGCTAGTGCTGATTTAGTATCATCTTGTTTTGAAGTCCCATCAAGCTTTTGTTCTTCTGTCTCCATTGGTCTTAACATGTTGTATATTATTGGATTTTATCGTATGTGATAATATAAACAAAAACTTTTATGTACAAGGAGATTATACAGAAACCATTGTTCATTTTCTGTTAGTTGATTGTAAATACCCTGTAATACCATCATTCTCTTGAATGGTTTTACATTGTCTTGATATGTTTGATGCTAGAGTATACAAAGTTACACTAAAAGATTTCAAGGAATGAGACACTATGGTAACTATTTTATGTAGGGATTATCTTGTGGTGAAACACTATTTTGCTTAAATGGTTGTTTTGACTTGTGCTGTTTTGCTGTTATACCCTCTTTTATCTCAATCTCCTTTTTTATTATTTACTTTTTTGTTTTTATCCTTTTAATTAAGAGAAAATAAATAAAAATAGCAGGATATATTACAGTAACCCACTTTGACTTCCTATTAACTTGATTTGAAACCCTGTATTGCTCTCATCATCTTGTTTTGACTGATTTTCCTCTATTCTGTTTTGGTTGATACTACCAAGTTCGAAAGTATAGGCAACAACTGTGACGACAATAAGATTCATTATGACGCCCATTCTGGTTGACTATTATCTTCTTTTGAAGACCTGTAATGTCTCCAATGTTTTGGTTTTATTGGTTTTATTCTTTACTGTTTCGTTCAGTTTTATTATAACTTCTGATATAGGCAATTCTTCTTAAGATAGCAACAGGCATTATGATAACCATTGTTGATGACCTTGTATTTTGTTTTTTCTTTATGTATTTTGTCCATCCTTTTGATTTGACTGAGTCTGTTCTGTCACATTTGGTTTTATTCTCTTCAAATAAAAGTAAAAAGAACTGTGGGAGTAATAAAACCCAAAATGTGTAATTGTCATTGTACAAAAGAGAGGAAAAGTAAGTGCTCTGAAGGATATAACTGCATGTATATTTAAGTGTATAAGATAGATAACCATATTATTCACTTTTGTGGGATCATTGAGCAGAACTGTTTGCAATCTCACAATTTGAAAGTCCACTCTATAAGCTTTAATTTTGTAACTTGAACAAATATTTCTAAGATGACAGTATGTAATCTATTAACTAGTGATTTCCTGTTTATTTTTTCTGAAATTCTGTATAACTTGTACCCTTTTTCTGTCTTTTCTTTTTCTCCTTTAATAAAATTTCAAAAAAAAAAAAACAAAGAAAATGACCTTCAGCCCAAATTGATATACTCTGCTAAACTGTCTCTAAAAATAATGGAGAAACAAGACACTTCCAAGACAAAGAGGAACTTGGGAAATTCACAACCACCAATCCAACTCTACAAAGAATACTGCAGGGAATTCTAGAGAGAGAGAAACATACTAGGATTCTGGGAACAGTGGCAGAAAGGCCTCAATGAATGGAGTAGAAAACAGAATGAAGAAGATAAGCAGACAACTGATGGCAAAAAAAGAGCATAACAGAAATGAGGAAGAGAAGTTTGGTTATAATCTCTTGATATAGATTGCCTTGATATACTAAATTTAAAAAAAGAACCACATGTAGAGTAGATCAGGAGATAGGGTCCACCAAGAGCTATTTATAGGAAATATAATTAACCTGAAAAAGAGTACATGGACTGAAAATCAAATATGAGAAAACAATGCTCTATGTGACAGAGAACCCGAGAGCAATAGGGGCAACTAGACCAGTATTTGTGGATAGGTTGGAAAGACAGGCTTTAATAGGTAAAGGAATACAATCAGAGATCAAGTCCAGGAGAGAGAAGATTTGGAACCACTTATGTAAATAGCAGGTTCCCCCCCCCCCCACTATTTAAAACTAAGGGTCTTGGTCAGACCCAAAAATGCATAGTGTACCCTGGGGAAGTGCAAGGACAGAGAGAGTCTTAAAAAAGATGGCAGAAGATATTGTTAATACTGTATCAGGATATAAAACCCACATTACTCACACCACTCTGCTTAGATAGATTTTATTCTGTCCCAGTTTGTCTACTTGCATTAGATTTGGGCACAGATACGCATCCCAAAAACATCAGGATATAGCACAGTAATCATCTTGAATTTCCTGTTATTTAATCTGGAGCCCTGTATGACTAAGGGTGTTTTATCCTGACTGATTTTAGTTAAATCTGGTTTGTTTGATTGCTGTTTGGTATCAACAGATTTTATTCAAAACTGATATGATTGATAGTATCAAGTCTAAAACTATAAGTAACTACACTGAAGATCACAAGGCTCACTACAATACACATTCTGGTTTGATAACTGCCTGCTTTTCAAGTTTTATACTATATACAAAGTTGTGTTTTTATTAATACTGTCATGTACTAATATATTCAATTATACTATGTCTGATGATATAGCCAATTCTATTGAAGATAACAAGAGACAACACAGGAACTATGGAAAAACTCCTTGTACAATGGTCTTATACGTCTTTTTCAATTCATGTGTTTATAGGAATATATTTTGTTATGTCTTGCTTTGTTTTGTTTCTCCCTCTAATATAGAAAGGATAGAAATACATGTTAAGACTCACGCATGTGTAGAATCTATAAACAGTTTATCAGAACTGGTCTTATGACACATGATGAAATGAAGAGATACTCGGAAGAAAAAGAGACACTAAAGTACCCAGTGTTGATCCTGGAGGACATAATGTGAAACCCAGCAATAGTATTACTCTTTGTTCAGAATGACATTAGCCTGCTTGGGTTTGTTCCATCTCAACCTAATTGAAGATATAGATAACTGCATGCATGTTTAAGTGTATAGGATTGAGAACCATATTTCTAAGTTCTTGTTGGATAGTTGAACAGATCTGTTTGCAGTGTCATTGTTTGAATTCCCACTTTATATGTTCCACGATTGTATCTTGAACAACTGTTTATAAAAAGACAGTATGTGAACATCAACTAGTGATTTCTTACTGTTTATTTTTTCTCTGAATGTATGTATTATTTCTACCCATTTTCTGTTTTGTTTAGTCTTTCTTTAAATAAATTTTAAAAAAAAATTTAAAACTCTCAATAATCTAATCCAGGTAGAGTAGCATGTATCAGTAAGTCCAGCAGCTGGGAGGTTAAGGAGAGAAGATCATCACAAACAGAAGGCCAGCCTGAACTATAAATTGAGACCCAAAATGGGTGTGGTGTTGTACGCCTATAATCCCAGCACTCAGAAGGCTGAGGCAAGAGTATCAATGTCAGTTCAAGGCCAACCTGGACTAAGTAGTGAGACCCTGATTCAAGAACAAACAAAAATAAATGAGATTCAGCTTCACAAAAAAAGAAAGAAAGAAAAAACAATTATTATAACCGAAAGAAATTGTTTGTCTATAGTTCATCTCAAAACAAAATTCACCTGGGTGTGGTAACACACACCTGTAATCCCAGTACTCCGGAGGTTGAGGCAGGAAGATTGCTGGGAGGTTGAGGCCTGTCTAGGCTACATAGTGAGGCCAGGCCAGCTTGAACTGCATAACAAGAACCTGTCTCAGGTTCTTGTAAAAAAAATTCAAAGAATGAGAACATTCTCTTTTGTTCAATCCATCTGTTTTGTTCAATCCCAAAAACAAAACTGAAAAATAAATACTGTAAGTAGACTGCAAAGCCCTGTATTGAAAAGATGTCAATGTGTCCCACAGACATATTTTCCTCTTTTTTTAATTTAAGGAGAAAAAGGAAAAAAAAACAGGAAAAGGTACAAGTAATACAAAATTTTAAAAATAAACAGTAAGAAATCACTAGTTAATACATTACATATTCTTATCTTAGAAATAGTTGTTCAAGTTACATTATTGAAGCATATAAAGTGGACATTCAGTGAGAGTGCAAACAGTTTTGTTCAACGATCCAAAAAACACTCAGCAATATGGTTATCCATCTTATACACTTAAACATATATACAGTAATAACCTTTAGGGCACTTTCTTTTCTTTTCTTTCTTTTTTTTTTTTTTTTTTTTTTTGCAGAATGACAATTGCACATTTTGCGTTTTATTACTCCCACAGTTCTTATTACTTTTTTTGAAGAGAGTAAAACCAAATGTGACATATCAGAACAGAGTCAGTCAAATCAAAAGGATGGACATAATAGATAATGTAAAAACAAAATATAAGGTGATCAACAATGGTTACCATACAGCCTCTTGCTATTTTAAGAAGAATTGGCAGTTATAATAAAATTTAACTAAACAGGGAAGAATAAAACAAAAGCATTGGAGACATTACAGGATTTAAAAAAAATAATAGTCAATCAGAATGTGCATCATAATGATTCATATTGTCTTCACAGTTATGCCTGTACTTTTGAACTTGGTACTATCAAGCAAAGCAGAATAGAGAAAAATCCGTCAAAACAAGATGGTGAGGGTAATACAGGATTTCAAATCAAGTTAATAGGAAATCAAAGTAGGTTACTATAATGTATCCTGCTATTTTTTATTTTCCCCTTAATGAAAAAAATAAAACGAAAAAAATAAATAATTCAATAAAGGGGGATTGAGATAAAAGAGCACATAACAACAGAACAGTGGAGGTCAAATCATAACCATTGGAGCCAAATAGTGTTTCACCACAAGATATCCTGACATACCGTTACATAGGGTCTCTTTCCTTGAAACGTTTGATTATAACTTCGTATATTGTAGCACAAAACGTATCCAGACACTATAAAACCATTCAAGATGATGACATTATTACAGGGTATTTAGGACTAATTAACAGAAGTAGAACAATGATTTCTGTATAAACTCCTTGTCTATAACAGTTTTTATTTATATTATCATATATAATAAAATCAAATAAGATACAACATTTTAAGACCAATGGACACAGAAGAATACAGGTTTGATGGGACTTCAAAACAAGATGATACTAAATTAGCACTAGCTATTATGATGTCTTGTTTTCTCCAAAATTACTGTTCCTACCATCCAACCTTCTCTGCCTCACTTCTGCTGAGCTCCTTTTCTGTCATTTGTTGTCAGTTTGTCTTCTTCATTTTGCTTTCTGCTCCATTCATTGAGGCCTCTCTGCCACTATTTCTGGAATCTTGGTGTTTTCCTTTTTTAGACTATCCTGCGGTATTCTCTGTAGAGTTGAATTAGTAGTTGCAAATTCCCCTAGTTCGTCTTTATCCTGGAAGCACCTTGTTTTTCCAGCAATTTCTAGGGACAGTTGTGCAGGATATGTCAATCTTGGTTGGAGGTTATTATCTTTCAAAGCTTGAATTATTTCCCCCCACGCTCTTCGTGATTTGATGGTTTGTGCCGAGAAGTCTGCTGTAATTCTGATGTGTGTTCCCTTGTAAGTGATCTATTTCTTGTCTCTGACAGCTTTTAATATTCTGTTCTTATATTGGATTTCTGGAATTTTGATTATTATATGCCTTGGTGTAGCTCTGTTTGGGTTGTAGGTGGCTTTGGTCTTCTGTACACCTCATACATCTGAGTATCTTTACCGTTTGCTAAGTTAGGGAAATTCTCTTGGATTATTTCTCTGAATAGCTTTTGTAGTCCATTTGTTTGTGTCCCCACTTCTTCTCTTATGTTTTAATTCTTAAGTTATAGATCCTCTTATCATCTTCTAGCTTTTGTATTGTTGCTATTTTTTTTTTGTTATTTTCTAGAAGTTTTTCATTTCATGCTCCCACATTACAAATCTGCCCTCCAGTTCAGATAATCTATCCTTAGTTTCTTTCAAGCTGTTATGCCAGTTTTTGGTAGAGTTTTTAGTTTCCTGGTAATCTCTTTGAACCTGCTTCACATATTCTATTCTTTCTCTATTTTCTCCATCAAACAATTCTCCCCTTTTTTTCTGTTCTTCCATTCCACCATCTGTTTTTTCTTGGGCGGTGCTTAGCATTTATCTAACTATTCTGCTTATGTCTTGCTTCAGGTCATTAATAA
Source organism: Cavia porcellus (assembly GCF_034190915.1). Lineage (NCBI taxonomy): Eukaryota > Metazoa > Chordata > Mammalia > Rodentia > Caviidae > Cavia > Cavia porcellus. The sequence continues at coordinate 26,570,443 of NW_026947490.1, read as the reverse complement.
CTTCAATCCTGAACTCGTTTATGAGGATCTAGAGAGCACTTTATGTCTATTGGTGCGGTGTCTGCTATTGCATGTTTCTCAGAATTGGGGGCTGAGGGCCCTTTCTTGTTGTTCCCTCTTCCCATATTCGTTGTTCCTTATATATATAAGCATATATAGGAGGCCCAGCTTCCTTCCCTGTCAGCCACAGTCTGTTTGAATTGTGCCAGTTAGGCATTCCCGCCCACTGCAGCACACCAGGGAGACACAGACCTGGGTGCTCTATGCCAGGCCTGCCCCTCCAGGTCAACCTACCAAAAGCTTCACTGCTAGAATGCACCTCCAGGCTCTGGGACCTGAGTTGGGCTAGCCTACTGGATCTCAGCCAGAGGCATCTGGCAGGCCAGGTACTCCGCACCAATCCCACTTGAGAGGAGGATATGTGAATGAAGGCACTACAGCATCTCCTTCTGGGAAGTCTGCCCGGTCCGAGTATGCCTCTGCTGAAGCCTCCTTCTCTATGGAAGGGTCCTGATCCGCTCACTCACTGCAGTTCAGGGACCCAGCCAGCCCCGCACCCAACTCCATTCAAAGCTTCCCACTTTCCGAGCTTTCACGCTTCCCTCCCCACACTATGCCGACAGGGAAACAACAATGGCTGCAGGAAATTCAGATCACAGTTTCCAGTGGCACGGGGTCGAGCTTCCCTGCTGAGACCTTATCTGTTCCTGCTGTATCACCTAGATTGCGTTTTAAGTTGGTTTCTCTTAATTTAGTTCGTTGCTGGGTCGGCAAAGAATATCCCCCCTTGCCTAGGACTTCCTGCCTGGCACAATTCCTGGATTTCAAGTGCAGTTTCTCAGAGAGCCTCCAAGGCTGCTGCTATCTCTCCACCATGTTCTTCCAGACTCCCTCACAGACATTTATGAGCTAAATTTAATGTAATTACAGTCATTATCCCAAGAGGTTTCCTGAAGAAATTTGAAGGCCCACTTCCAATATTTATAGAGAGGAAAAAGTCAGCAAGAATTGAAGCTTGAGAATGCAGGGATGTAACAGGATGAGGCTCTACAGGAAGTACAGTTCCTCAGAATGAAGCCTTTGTCCAAGAGTCGACAGAGTCCAACACTGGAGGCTAGAGCCCAGGTCAGACAACACATTAATAAACCTCTAGGAAAAAGGAGGTACTAAAAAGGAGACAAATGAAAGCTACAGACTAACTTTTCTTTCTTTTCTGTCCTTTCATCTTTTTCTGTTTTACTTTTTAATTTTTTTTGACACAGGCTCTCCCTAGATATCCCAGGCTAGCCTTGGACTCATGGCAATCCTTATGCCTCAACCTCCTGAGTATGGGATCACAGGCACACACCAGCATGCCCAGTTTGGAACACATTTTCATATGGAAAAAAAATGAAATTGAACCCCTATCTCACATGATAAACAACAATTTGCACCAATGCTTAAATGGGAAAAGTAACTGTAAGCTCTGTATACAGGACAAGATGTGTTCACCACCTTGTATTTGGGAAGGTTTTCTTAAGGGACACCAGATGGGCCAGCACAAATAAGTGAGCGAGAAAAGGGGGAAAAAAAATAAGGCCACCGCAAATAGTGCTCCTACAATGATCACTGCACTTTTTTTATCAGTAGCAGGCTACATGAAAAAACTTTCCTAATGGCCTCACTCAAATAATTTTTGTTTGTGCTTTGTTTTTTGAAACAGGGTCACCGTGTAGTTCAGGGTGGCCTTGAACACGCTATGTGTCTCAAACTAGAAATTCTCCTGCCTCCGCATCTCAAGTGATGGGATCACAGACGTGTGTAACCCTGCGTATTCAATTCATCTAAATCCAGATTTGCTAGGTGGATGTGGTGGCACACATGGGTAAGAATAGCAGCCTAGAAGCTAATCAGGAGGATATCACCCTTAGGATATCTTGGCCCACAAAGCTGAAACACACCAGTTTGAGTCCAGCAAGTTTAGGGTCCTCTATCCAAGACTCAGGCCAGCCTGGGCTCCATAGTAAGTTCAAGACCAGCCTGGATTACATAGTGAGACCCTATCTCAAAACACCGAAATAAACACATGATTCTAAGTTTGTTAACGATGCAGAGGCTTTTGGAATGCCGGTAGTTTTAAGGACACCACTCCAAAGAATATAGTAGGAAGCAAATTCATAAAATTCACATAAAAGTATTCCCCTCCCCAGGAAATTTCACAATAAAAGGGCAGCCACAGAATAATACACTGTTGCAGTACATTCATTAGCAAAATAATTTTATACCAGTTTTGCACATAAGGGCTGGGGATTTAGCTCGGTGGCATAAGCACCTGGCTGGCAAGTACACAATCATGAATTCAATCTCCAGTACAAAAAATAATATATATTATATATAAATATCACACATATTTATACAGAACCAAAATTTCTTACGAACAATTTTTCCTATATTCTTCACTTTCTTGGAATGCTTTCACGTTAGTGCATGGCTCTGGTAGGTCATCTTTACATTTCTTCTGTTGAGTGATTAAAAACTTTTCAAAGGCACAAAACAGAAAATCCTCATGTTCACATGAAAATGTCTCTCCCTCGTTCCTCAGGAAGCCACTACTGAATCCACAGTGAGAATCTCCAGTCATCAAGTGCAACTTTTCAGAGCCCTCCAGCACACAGGGTGGACAGGACTCAACTGCAATGGCTACCACACTCCTGGACCTTAGCTTCAAGTCTGGGTCCAACCACTCCCCCAGTCCTATTTCTGGGTGGCTGCTGTAGGACAGGACCACAAGACACCCCAACATTTCGCTGCAGGTTCAGGGGTGCCCTGGGTCTTTGGTGTCCACGACTTCAAAGTTGTCTGCCTTCTCCTGCGTCAGGGTCTCCTCTGAGTCCAGGGCTTCTTCCATGGACTCTGAGCTCTGGGGAAGCGGGAGGACAGTTGGCGACAACAGACAATCTGTCAAGAACTCCTTCAGACATAGGAGGTCTTCCTGCAAGGCTGAGGCTGTCACTGGAGCTGCAGTCCTCTGGGCGCCCTCCTGGTTGTGGCACCCAGGCTCTCCCCAGGCCTGCTGCTGGCTGGAGGTGGAGGAGAAGCTGGGCTCGGCAGCAGAGAAGAACTCAGATGGCACAGGATCGGGGTCTTGGAAACCTGCTGAAGCCTGGAGCACGGGCGAGGCCCCCGCAGCCTCTGCAGCACAAGCTGAGAGCTCTCTGGGACCACGAAGCTTGGGCTGGCTCTGTAGTCCTAGCTTTTCCCTCTTAAATCTGGCCCGCCGGTTCTTGAACCAGACCTGTAGGGACACACAGGGTGGGGTGGGGTGGGATGGGCAGGGACACGGTGTCAAAGAGAGGTGCGTGGAGCACCTGCCCCTGCCCAGTCAGGAAGCTGCCCCGGGTGGGATCAGGACCAGGCCACCTCCCTGGCACTGCAGGAGGGAGACAGGAGGAGCAGGCTGGGACAGGGTCAGGGACAGGGATCAGGGTGGGCTGCTGCAAGGGGCCCTGGGTGCACAGGGCACACAGAGGTCCTTGACCCAGTGCTTTGGGCCCATGATGTTGGACTGCAGGCACCAAGGAGACTGGGGACCAACCAGGAGCCCTCTGCCAGCCCCACACCCCTCTGCAGCTCCAGGCTATTGTCCTGTAGCTCAGGCCACCCCAGGCAGTCTAGGTCTTCGTGAAGGGGCCACCAACCTTAAGATTTTCCGCAGTTACTTTCAGCCTTTGTGCCAGCTTCACCCTCTGCTCCGGGGTTGGATACTTCTCCTTAGCGAACAGAGCCTCCAACTGGCTGACCTGCTGACTAGTGTACACTGTGCGCTCCTGCCGCATCTTCTTTGATTGTGGGGGACCTGAGAAGGCTGAGGTGTTTGAGGAGTCTGGCAAGCCTGAGAAGTTTGTGAGGCCTAGGAAGCTTGAGGAGTCTGAGGGGCCTGCGCAGCCTGAGGTGTCTGAGGGACCTAGGAAGCCAGAAGAGTTTGAGGGGCCTAGGAAACGTGAGGAGTTTGAAGGGCCTAGGAAGCCTGAGGAGTTTGACAGGCCTAGGAAGCCTGAGGAGTTTGATGGAACTAGGAATCCTGAGGAGTTTGATGGACCTAGGAAGCCGGAGGAGTTTGAGGGGCCTGGGCAATCTGAAGAGTTTGACAGGCCTAGGAAGCCTGAGGAGTTTGAGGGACCTAGGAAGCCTGAGGAGTTTGAAGGGCCTAGGAAGCCTAAGGAGTTTGATGGATCTAGGAAGCCTGTGGAGTTTGACGGGCCTAACAAGCCTGAGGAGTTTGATGGGCCTAGGAAACCTGAGGGGCCTGCGCAGCCTGAGGAGTTTGAGGGGCCTGCGCAGCCTGAGGAGTTTGAGGGGCCTGGGAAGCGTAAGGAGTTTGACAGGCCTAGGAAGCCTGAGGAGTTTGATGGATCTAGGAAGCCTGTGGAGTTTGACGGGCCTAGGAAGTGTGAGGAATTTGACAGGCCTAGGAAACCTGAGGGGCCTGCACAGCCTGAGGAGTTTGAGGGGCCTGTACAGCTTGAGGAGTTTGAGGGGTCTAGGCAGCCTGAAGAGTTTGAGGGTCCTAGGAAGGCTGAGGAGTTTGAGGGGCCTGGGAAGCCTGAGGAGTTTGAGGGGTCTGGGCAGCCTAAAGAGTTTGAGGGGCCTAGGAAGGCTGAGGAGTTTGTGGGGCCTGGGAAGGCTGAGGAGTTTGAGGGGCCTGGGAAAGCTGAGGAGTTTGAGGGGCCTGGGAAAGCTGAGGAGTTTGAGGGGCCTGGGCAGCCTGGGGAGGCAGAGGGGTCTGCAAACTTTGGGACACCTGAAGAGCCAGAGGTAACTGAAGTGCTTGGGGAAGATAAAGGGTACTGAGGAAAGATGGATCTTTTTAGAACTGAAGAGCCTGAGAACCCGGGTGTTTCTGTGGAATTAGGGGAACCTGGAGAGACTAGGAGGCCAGAATTGTTAGAAAACCTTCTGGATCTTGCATCGCCTGGGGCATGCGAGGTACCCTGTGGCACTTGGGGGCAAGAGGGCATTGGGGGATCTGAAAGATAACCAGAAGGTAATAAGAGAAGGAGATTAGAAGCCACACAGACCATCCTCCCTGCCTCCAGGGCCCCACTCAGCTCCAGGACCCACTGAGGCAAGGGCCCCAAGGACCTGAGAGGAGACATAGCCCAGGGAAGATGGCATTCCTCTGCCCTAGCAGCCCTGTAGCACTCTGTAATCTCCACCTCCCAAACCACACCCTGCGCCTTAGTCCTCCGTGGCCACGTCTTGAACATGGGACTGTAATTGGCTGCTGTGTTACTTTCAGACCCTCAGCCCAGGGTGCCCTGCAGGCCTTCTGCTTCCCACAGCCTCACCCACAGCAGTCTACTCATCCCCTGTGCGCGCCCCACCCCATCTGAGTCTCCACTCCACACCAGCCTTGCATTCTAAGTCCCAAACCCAGGGCCCCAACCCAGGGATGTGGCTTCCCCATTAGCCCAGCTCCTGAGCTACAGCCCCGGCTCACCCTGGGAGTCATCAGACTGCTGCATCCTGGCTGCTGCTCTGCTCCAGCACCTGGAATCCTCCCCAGGTCCTGGGTTTAAATCCCCTCTGCTGCTCTGCCCCCATGTGACCCTTCCTCCCCACTCACCCACCCTGCCCGCCCACCTCTGCCTAGATGCCCCACCTTACTCCTAACTGAGCAGCTACTGAGTGCCAGGTAGATGCCTGGAGCTGGGGACTCAGTGGCCAAGGCAGCCTTGGTGCCCAGGGAAGTTACCCATGGGGGTCCCCGTGCAGGAAGGAAATGCATCCCAGCCCCAGGGGTCTCCTCAGTCCTTCCCAGGCTGGGCACCCCTGCTCTCCAATGCTGGAGACCATGCTGCTATCCCCTCCTTATGCACTGAGCTTGCTTCTGCTTTCCCCAGGGTTCCTGAGTTGCCCTCTCCTGAGTCTGGCACCATCTAAATCCAAACTGAACTTGTCATTTAAACCTGCTGATCAGCAGGCCTAGAGGGTCAGGAGGCAACCAGATTGACATGCTCAGCTCCCAAGGGACTTATTATAGCCAATAAAAGACAGAAATTAAGTGGATAATGAAGCAAGCAGGGTGTGGTGTTCCACACCTATAATCTCAGCACCAGGGAGGCTGAGGCAGGAGTCCCAGGCCAGCCTGCATTACATGCTGGTTTAAAGGCCAGCCTGCTCTAGGCAGCTAGAATCTGGAAGGGGAAAAAATTCACAAAAAGTAACTGAACCATTCTGTGAACCTGAGTTTAAACCCCAATTCTATGCAAGGCCCTTTCAAACATCCTCTCACCAACATGCAACCAGAATTCCCTCTTTCCCATAAAACAATAAACTCAGCTCCACTGAAAACTGTTCTCCTGGTGGTGGGCATTGGCTGAGGACAAGAACAGAGAGGCTTCATCATGTCAACCTCAAACACCAACCTATGCTCCATAATGGTTTCCCCAGAAAAGGACTCAAATTCTCCTGTTTCGCTACCCACCTATGTAGGCACCTTCATTTCACATTCTGGATAAGCAGAACATTTAATTGTGGTTTTTTTTGTTTGTTTGTTTTGAGACAGGGACTGGCCAAGTAGTTCAGGCTGGCCTTGCACTCACTATGTAGCCCAGAAAGGCCTGTAACTCATGGAGATCCTCCTGTCTCAGCTTCCCAAGTACCTCGATACAAGGGCCACCACTATGCATGGCAATTTTTTTTTTAAGTGGTATCAAGGGAGAGCCATGGTGTCATCATGCAGACCACAGATCTGACAGGTTGAGATAAGGATTTCCTCCTATGCAGCCTGGATCTGGCAGAGTGCATCCAGGAAGGACCTGAATAAATGTCTCATCCAGGTACAAGGTCAACATGAGACCCCAAGCCACAGTCTACACCTTCTAGTGAACTCATAAGCTAAACTTTTATTTGATTTGTTTTCCTTTGTATTTTGTTTTGTGTGTTTGCTTTTGTTTTCTGAGATAGCATTCAAATATACAGGCCAAGCTGGTCAGAATTCTAGGCAATCCTCCTGCCTCAGCCTCATCAATGATGGGATCACAGCCATGACTCACCATAGCGGGCACCAGTCTGACTTTTATACCCAAGACAATTAAAATCCCTGGGCAGGGTGGTGCACACCTGTAATCCAAGCACTCTGGAGACTGAGGCAAGAACATTGCCAAGAGTTCCAGGCCAGCCTGAGCCAACTAATGAGACTATGACTTAAAAAGAAAAAAGAAAGAAAGACAGAGAGAAGGAGGAGGAGGAAGAGGAAGAGAAAGGAAGAAGAAGAGGAAGAAGAGGAGAAGGAAAAGAAGAAGCAAAGAAAGAGAAAGAGGAAAAGAAAGACCCAAATGCCAAAAGAATTACAATCGAGGATTCAAAATCAGGGACAAATTTGAAAAAAAAAAAGTAAAAATAACATTTCAAACTGAATTGATGTGGGGCATGGTGGTTTCAACTGACCTTAGCCTGCTGAATATAATGAGATTACAGCAAGCACACCAGAGGTCAACGTGTGGCTTCCAGCGCAGCTCCACAATTTCCCAGGAGGAGGACAGTGGAGGATGAAGAAATGTAGATAAGAGACAAAATGCAGAAAGCTGAGTACAGGCGGAGCCTCCGCTTCTGGTGGAAGAAACAGAGCCGAGGCCTGCAGCACCTTTATTTATTCACTCAGGAGGTTGATGTCTGTGCAAACCCCTCTGCCTAACAACTGGTTTGCCTGGCTCACCTCAGGCACCTCAGGTTCTCAGAGCCGAACAGCCTGTTCATGGGATTTACCTCGGGTGCTCTGTGTTCATGGGGTTGGCCTTGCTTTAGCCCCACACATGTGATCCATCTCCAGGTTTAGCTACTTGCTATGCACACTGAGGCAGGAAGATCATCATATGTTCAAGGCCCGCCTGGGCTGCATACTGAGTTCAATGACAGCCTGAACTATACAGAGAAACCTCGTCTCTCAAAAAACAGAATAACAAACACAAACTGAAATCAAGAAACTGGGTACAGTGGTACATGACATAACCCTGGCTACCTGGGAGCCTGATGCACCACGATTATAAATTCTAGGCCAGCCTGAGCATCTTAATGAGTTGCTGTCACTACAGAAACAGAAACAGGGCTGATGCATAGCTCACTACTGGGGCAGTCACCTGACCCACACAAGGCTGTAGGGTCCACCACAAACTCCACACAACACATACATGCAAAAATAAAACCTTGCATTATTGTATACTCCCGTTCCTAGCAGCACTGCGCACACTAAGCAATAGCAAACGAGTAGGTAGACCAGATGTCACCTGTCCATCAGGTTAGTGCAGTGAAATCCAGCCATGCTCTGCATTCTTCCCCTTCATTTTATATGTCTTTGCAGATATTCGTTTTTTGGTTTTTGTCTTTTTGAGACAGGCTCTCACACTGAACAAAAAGTCAGACTTCTGACTTTCCTCTTGCCTCAGCTTCTTGAGCACGGGGCTTAATGGTGTGAGCTACCACAAAGCCCTGCAGACACAGGTTTTATACAAAACAATGAAGTTGAACCCTTACCTCACATCACAGACAGCAGTCTGCACTCAGTAACTAATTGTGACAAGTAGCACTGAGGCTCAGGGATAATGGTGACAACCATCATTCCCAGCATTTCCAAGGATGAGGCAAGAGTATCACTTTAAATTTGAGCCCAGCATGAGCTACATAGTGAGTTCAAGGTCAGTCTTAACTACATACACAAGGAGATCCTCTCTGAAAAGAAAGAAGGAAGGAAGGAAGGAAGGAAGGAAGGAAGGAAGGACAGACAGACAGACAGAAAGAAAGAAAACCCTGCCACACTGCACATGGTGGCCTGAGTCTATAACCCTAGCACTCAGGAGGCTGAGGCAGGAGATGTGCTGTGAATTTGAGCCCAACTTGAGCTGTATAGCAACATCAAGACCAGTCTGAATCCCATAGTGAGACCCCATGTCCAAAAAAAACCCAGCTCTGACAAAATATGGTCACTCCTGAATGAAGCAGGCACAATGTATTCACACACCCAGACGTAGGGATGCACTGCTATCCCACATCTACGCTACTAGAGGATGCAATAAATTTGCTTTTCCAGCACAAGGCCCAAGGAAACCTAGGACACAGTTCTCTAAAGAAATCACTTTCCTGCTGTGGGCTTGGGGAGAGCCAGACATAGGCCTGTCTCTGTGATTAGCGCCATTCAAGGACCTCCGAGGGAGAGAACCTGGCCCCAGAGGGACGAGATGCCCTCCTGAAAACCATATCATTTTCATTGGATTGGTTTGTGGGTTTTGGGGGGGTGGGGTAGTTTCTTTTGTTTTGTTTATATTAACTCCAATGGCATGCAGAGCTATTTAAAAGATAGCAAGACATGTTGCAGAAGACATTATGCATGTACTACTGGCTTGCTTTGAGGTCCTTTATTTCATTTATTGTTTTGTTCTTATTGTTTCTTTTCTGTTCACTTTTTAGTATATTCAAAGGTGGTATCTCAGACATTTGGAAGACAGCAAAGGCGATATGGTAACTATTGTTGAATTCATAAGTTTTGCAAGTCCTATGTCTCTTATTCTAGTTTATTTTGATTGATTGTATTCTGTTTTATTTTCCTTGGTTTTTTCCTCTTGAAAATAAAATTTTTAAAACATTTAAAAAGTAGGGTATGGTTTCAAAGGTTACTGGAAAAGAAAAGAAAAAAAAGTCGGGCGTGGTGGCTCAGGACTGTAATCCCAGCTCTCCGGAGACTGAGGCAGGAGGATCATTGTGAGTTCCAGACCAGCCTGGGCTACAAAGTGAGCTTGAGGCCATCCTGATCTGCATAGTGAGATCCGGTCTCAAAAAAGACAAATCAAAAATCTCTTTATCTCCTGGAGCACGGGGAACCAAGCAATCCCTCCCTGCTTGGTGAGCAGCTGTGAGTGTGGCAGGCTCTGACAGTCCAACAATGGAGCCACTGGCATTTACTGGGACCTGCCCCATGCTGGGACCTGGAGCACTGGGAAACCAAGCAACCCCGCCCCCAGTGAAGGGCTGTGAACATGGCACCACTCAGGCTGAGAATCAAACATCACATCTTCTCCCCACCCCCACCCTGTAACCGCGCGGCCTCTCTCCCAACTTAGCAAGTGGGAGCTAGTGACCCAGACATCCCTTGACAGATTGACCATAGGCAATAGAGCAAATAGGGGGATTTCCTTCTACCATCTCTCTGAAGGCAAATAATTTTATCCCTGTTTTGCTTTGTTCTAATTAATGGTGTTATTTTAGCCAGTTTTGTTTTGTTGAACTTCAGTATACATGAAAGTATGGACAGCTATTTTGAAGAGAAAGAGAAACTCTACACAGACATTACTGACTTCCCTATTGTCTGGTTTGGAAGACCTAAAGCGCCTTCCTCATAGCAGTGCAATTTGTAATCACCAGATCTTGGAAACAACCCAAGTGTCCATCAACTGAGGAATGGATAAAAAAGTTGTGGTATTTCTATACAATGGAGTATTACTCATCTATAAAGAAGGATAACATTTAGATATTTATCAATAAATGGGCACAGCTTGAGATCATACTCATAAGTGAAATAAATCAACCTCGCATGTGTGAATACCGAATAGTTTCCCTAATGTAAGTAATGATTCAAATATATAAAAGTATGTGGTAATCATGATTCCCCATTATGTGGCCTTGAAGCATTATAAAGTTTTCACTTATTAATTGGAAAGGCTTTATTCTGGGCTTCTTGATATGGAAATATTTGAAGCTATATATATGAAGTTATATTCAAATATTTCAAGGAAAAAGACACTATGGTAACTACTACTAAATCGGGTTATTTGGTGGTAAAACACTCAGTTGCTGAAACAGTCATGCTTTGACCTGTATTTTATGTTGTTATGTCCTCTTTTATCTCAATCTCTCCCTTATGCACTAAAAAAAATTATTTAGTTATTTTTTATGCTTTGTTTAATTAAGGGGAAAAATTTAAAAAATTAGCAGGAGATATTATAGTAATTTTTTTTGATTTCCTATTAACTTGTTTTGAAGTCCTGTAATACTCCCACTATCTTGTTTTACTGATTAGACTCTGTTCCATTCTGCATGATAGTATCAAGTTTGGGGGAGTAGGCAACTACTTTGAGGGCAATAAGATTCACAAAGATTCCCATTCTGGTTTGACTATTATCTCCTTTGGAAGCCCTGAAATGTTTACAATTTTTAAGTTTTATTGGTCTTGTTCTCTACTGATTTGTTCAACTTTATAATACCTAATGAGGGGCTGGGGATTTAGCTCAGCAGCATAAGCGCAATGAGATAGACAATTCTTTTTAAGGAAGCAAGAGGCATTAGGGTAACCATTGTTGATAACCTTGTACTCTGTTCTTACATCATGTACTATGTCTATCCTTGGTTTTGACTGACAACTTTGTTTTTCCATATTTGACTTTATTCTCTTCCAAAAAAAAAAAAAAGAAGTAATAAGAACTAAGGAGTAATAAAACCCAAAATGTGTAAATTTTGTTGTAAAAAAGAGAGGCAAAAAAAGTGCTCTAAAGGATACAACTGCAAGTGTGTTTAGGGGTTTTAAATAGCTGATCATATTAATGTTTTTGGTTGGATCATTGAACACAACTGTTTGCAGTCTCTCTGTTTGAATGTTCACTTTGTATGCTTTGATACTGTGACTTGAGCAACTATCTCTAAGACGATAATGTTTAATCCATTAACTGGTGATTTCTAACTGTTTCTTTTTTGTAGTTCTGTATTACTTGTACCCTTGCACCGCTTTGTTGTGTTTTGTTTTTTCTCTTTTTCCTTTTAAATAAAATTTTTTAAAAATGAGAAAAAAAATAAAAAGTAAAAAAAAAAAAGAAAATAAAATTTTAAAAATCTGTTTTTCAAAACCTGGCCTGAGGGCTGAGGATTAAGCTCAGTGGCATAAGCGCCTGCCTTGCAAGACCATGAGTTCGATCCATGGTACTGTTTAAAACATAACAAAACAAAACACTTGGCCTGAAAGAACTTTTTTAGCAAAGAAAGAAACATGGCTCCAGAAAATAAAACAAAAGCCACACACTTGTCAATTTTTTTTCAAAACAAAAAATAGCCTAGTTTTGACACATACCCACTACTTATGATCTTAAAAATATACTACTTTTGGGGTAAATACAATAGTTTGACTTGATAAAGTTATAGTTTGTGGAGGGAAAACCTTTGTTACTGTCCATTGTCATATCTAATGAATATTTAAAAAACAAAGCTAAGCCAAAATAAAACAAGGTGCAAATCTTTGCAATGTCAACTAATGGAAATGGCCAAACCAGGAGTTGGAACTGTTGTTTATACCAAGAGTTCTTTTTCGTTGTTGTTGTTGTTTTTAGACAGGGGCTCACTATGCGGTGAGGCTGGCCTTGAGCTCACTTTGTAACCCAGGCTGGTCTCAAACTCACAACAATCCTCCTGCCTCTGCCTCCAGAATGCACCACCACGCTCCACTACAGCAAGCTTCTTTTGTATTCTTTTCGGTCTTCCCTGTGGTTCCCAAATTTTGGCAGGGGAGAAGTAAACTGTAGTCCTTTTTTAAAGCTTTTGGGAAAGGAGAGAAAGCAGATCAGCTGCTGTAAACCTCAAAGTACTCATGAGTAAGAGCCAAAGAAGGAGGCCTCTGAAAGCAAGGTCTGTGGGCAGCTTACGGTCCTGCTGACATGATTTCTTATGGTAAAAGATTTTCAAAGAAAATGGAATTCTAGGGCTGGGGCTTTAGCTCAGCGGCACAGCACCTGCCTTCATGTTGCAAGTACAAGATCAGAAGGTTGATCCTTGGTACCAAAAACAACAACAACAAAAAAGTAATTCCATAATTTTCTTTGTAGGCCGTGCTGAACTGGTTAATTTTGCTCAAACTATTCATTCAAATATTTTGTGTGAAGAAAATAGCCATATGACTGAATTTTTTCTTTAAATCCGTTGTTAAATATAGGACGGCTGTGGCTGCTTCCCTTTGACCATATTGGGATCTTTAAAAATAATCCTAATTAAAGGCTTGATATTAGAAAGATTAGAAGCATTTTTTATCTCACTCCCCAAGAAACTAAACTCCCCAAAACAAAAATCTGGCAGAAGATCAAGAAGCCGTCAATCAACACAATGTTCATATGTCATTTTACTAGTAGATATTTCAGAGAATCTTCAAAGGAGTTTCCATCTGAATGAAATTCATGAGAAGTTTATTAAGTGGCTAAATCTTTTTACATCTATAAATTAGTGTAGCCGGGGCTGGGGATTTAACTCAGTAGCATAAGCTCCTGCCTTGCAAGTGCATGGTCATGAGTTCGATTCCTGGTACCGGTAAAAAAAATTAAAAATAAAAATAAATACATTAGTGTAGTCTGTGAAACCCATAAGCTTATGAAATTTAAAAGATTCCTTCAAACTTTAGCATGAGCCAGGAGTAATAACCTAACATAATATAAAATAATATTGATCTCTACAAGTCACATAGAGAATTACGTTGTTTAGTTATGATCATTGACGGAAAAACTGATTGTGTCGATGGCCTCTAAAAATGATGACGCAATAACAACACACTTTAAAAATACCCACCAATTATATAATTGGCAAATATATGAGGCAAAATAGCTTATGCTCAGGGATGCAAAAAAGCACTACACATTACACTTCCATTAATAAGTCAGTTTCAAACAGGGGCATAGTAAACACCCCACAGTTCAAAGTACAACATTCAGAAAACACTGTGAATTTAAAAAGACAAAATAAGAGTACCTTAATTTTTAATATTGATGAAGCAAAGTATATTTTTTTCCTTAGGGTGGCAAATCACTTCAACTGTTTTTTTACAGTGACAATTTTTAGGGCTAAAGCAAATTATTAAGGAAACACAAAGATTCAAACGAAATTCCTTTTGGCTGGCAGGCAAGAAGGAAACAACAAAGAAATACAAATATTTTCAGGGAAGCATTATATCTAGATTGAAGCACTGGTCATGAAGATAGATACGTGGGGTATCGAATCCGGTGCAGGCTGGATTACTGAAGTGTGCCGAGAGACTGTTCTTCAGCTAGCTATCAGCCTAACACTATGAGGACTGCATCCTTATGATACCCTTATCTTAATAGGAAGCTGCAGAAGACATGAAGCGATTTTTCTACAACCTTTCTTTTCACAATGGTTGTACTTTCAATCACATATATCAAAATAAAATGAAGGGCTGGGGATTTAGCTCAGCAGCATTAGCACCTGCCTTGCAAGCATGCAGTCAAGAGTTCGATCCCCGGTACTGATAAAAAAAAAAATGAAATACAGAACATTATAGAACTTATCAAAACAGAACATTGAATTGAGCAGTACCATTAATCAAAATAAAGCAAAACAGTAATAAAAATATTTGCCTTCAAAGAGATGGTAGAAGGAAATCCCCCTTATTTGCTATGGTCAACCTCCCAAGAGGTGCTCAGATCTCTGGTTCCCATTTGCTAACAGGGGGCAGGAGAAGTGGGGTAGGGGAAGTGGAATGTGTGACTCTCAGAGCCTGTGCACCAGTAGGCTCACTATTGCTTAGCAGGGAGGGAGGTTGCTTGCTTGGTTTCCCAGCACCCTAAGTTCAAACAGGGCACGGATCTCAGGAGAGGCTGGTGGTTCTCCCCCTGGAGAGGCCACAGCACCATCACCACAGTTTTTTTAACCATTTATTTCTTCTTCTTATTCAGAAGAGAGCTCCTTGGAAGTCATGTTAATTTGAATTGTCAAATCAAAAAATAAGTGCCTGCTGTTTAAAAAAAAATCCTAGCCTGGGATTTAGCTCAGTGGCATAAGGCCCGCCTGGCAAGTGCAACGTCATGAGTTCAATCCCCAGCACCAAAAAAAAAAAAAAGTTTCCAAAGGAAAAAAGAAATCTGAGCTCACAGTTTGTGAAGAAAGCCTTGGCCCAGAAGGGAGAAATGGCATTCGGGTGTAAGCACAGAAGAATGTCTGTTGTCCGACTCAGACCTGTCGAGGCTCACAGAAAGAGCAAGTGGAGGCTTGGCCAGTCCCTCTCTGTACACTGTTTGGTTACTTAGAAGTGGGGCCACTGTTGGGTTAGTACATCAATGCCTGCATTTACCAAGACCTTAACAGGTTTTCCCCTGACCCTCTCAGGTAACATGGATTACCTGGGTGAGAGACAGGAACCCATGACCCAATTAGCCTAGACCTTCCATCCTAATTAGCCTAAAACTTTCATCATTAACATTTTACTTTTTTCTTAGTAGCAGCTTTGGGCATCCCCACTTGAGACGCCCCATCTCCTTACCAAAGGCATGCTGGTTGGGATCCAGTGAAATTCATCTCCTTCCTTGTTGGGCCCACTTTTGACCCTCTTTTTCTTCTTATCCCTGTCCGTGCCTCCTTTTCATGGGTTGCAAACATCACCTGCATCTGTTCCTCCTGAGCTTTCTACTTTTATACAACCTCTTGTCTCTTTTCATACTTTTTGCTCTCCTCCGATGTAAATAGAGTATAGAGCAGTTGCTGACAGTCAATCCAATGGGGATGAGAGTCTTAAACACTGATATAACCATGTTAATCAGAGGATCTGGTTGCTCAAAGAATGGGGGGATTCTGAGTTTTTAGTTATACAGATCACCGGAGCTAAATAGGTTACTTACAAAAATGATTTCAATTACTCCTTCAGGTACCAGTACTGTCATTTCCTGCAGAGGCAAAACAGGAACTAGAAAAGGGAAAACATTCCCTCCACAGAGGGTGGGCATTCTCACCATGTGGGCTGAGCTCCACCATCCAGGTTCAGCCCCCAGGAGTCCAGGTCTGCACAGGGTGAGCCACTTTTTCTTTATTTGTTTTTAATTTAGCCACTCCAGCCTAAAACAAGAGCAAAAATCCAAAGCTCACAAAGCTTGAAAAGATAGCAATGGTGACCTCTGCCAGTGGTGGGCTACAAACACATACGCTCCACACACAAAAGGCAAATAATCCTGGGGAGAAATGCACTGCCCCCCCCCCCCCGAGCTCAAATTTAGTACAGACTCAGAGCAAAATTCCCTGACAGGCAAAAACATGTCTCATGTGCTAGGCTCTTCTCCGGTTCAACGAACAACCAAATGCTGTCACAAAACAAACTCTGATCAAGCCATATGCTAACTGCCAATTGAAGAAACCAAAACCGAATCCCAAAATGCTTACCTTGGTCAGGGACAAGTACTTAGCAGTTTGAGTCTTGTGGCCAAAGGATCCACCCCTTCAACTGCTCCTGAAGGGCTGATAGAAATCAGCCAGGGTTCCCTGCTACCCAGGTGCTAGCTGTAGGGCAAGGAGACAGTGCAGCCCTCTCAAAAGATGCTGTCCTTGTGGGTGTATCTCGCTGGTGCCCTCAAATGTAATGGTACCCTCGAGAAAGTTACCCATGGGAAACCAATAGTTGACAAATAAGTGAGCTTTATTTGGAGCTGCACCAATCAGCAGCACATTCAGGCAGTTAAAGTTGCTAACCTCGTTTTTTTGTTTTTTTGCTTTTTTTTTTTTTTTTTTTTTTTTTTTTTTTTTTTTTTTTACAAATATACACTTCTTTGTTCTGATTCCTTATATATTCATGTGTGAGTTCACAAGATCAAGAGCTTACCATGGATACCACTTTTGCAACTCCATCATTGCTTTGGAATGTTACAAGACCTTCTGACTGATCTGATTAGTTGACACAGAGGATGTAGACACAAGGCACCTTCCTTACCTTGAGATAAAATCATTTGTTCCTCTTCCATACTTTTTATGGCCATTTAAAGGAGGAGAGAGTCTTTTGGGGATGTGGCCAAGGTTCACATGCTATTTAAAATCTAACTGCTAGTGCTCACTTAGGCAGCACATATACTAAAATTGGATAGATACAGAGAAGATTAGCATGGGCCCTGAGCAAGGGTGACACACAAGTTCATGAAGCGTTCCATATTTTTAAAAAAAGCATGGAGTGAAGTATTTCAGATCATAAAGGAAAAAGATTTCCAATCTAGACTGATGTACCGTGCAAAACTGTCCTTCAAAATCGATGCAGAAATAAGATACTTCCAGGACAAGGAAAAGCTGAAAAACTTCATGATCACCAAGCTAACCCTGCAAAGAATACTGAAAGACAGCTTAGATACACTTAGGAAAAAACCACTAAACACAGCAGACAATTAAACAGAACAGAAAGATAAAGATGCAACAGCAGAAAGATAACATGTCAGCAATAAATTAATATATAACAGTTATAACCATTAATGTAAATGGTCTCAGTGCACCAATTAAAAGAAACATACTGACAGAATGGATCCAGAAACAAAATTCAACCATATGCTGTTTACAAGAAGCCCATCTAAACCAAAAGGATATTAACAGACTGAAAGTGAAAGGATGGAAAACAATACATCATGCAACAGGAACTCAAAAAAAGCAGGTTTAGCTATTCTGTTTGCAGACAATGTGAACTTCAAACCAATAATGTTCAGAAGAGATAAAGAAGGTCACTACATACTGGTAAGGGTAAAACTCCAAGAGGAAGAGATAACTATCTTAAATATATATGCACCAAATTCCAGAGCATCCAGTTATATAAAACAAGTACTCACAGAAATGAAAACCAAATTAACAGTAGCACAATTCTAACAGGAGATCTTAACACAACATTGACACCAACCGACACATCAACCAGACAGAAAATAAGCATAGAAATAAAAGAATCACACCTGTGAACAAATGCACTTAATAGACATATACAGAGTGTTCCACCCAACAACGACAGAATACACATTCTTCTCAGCAGTACATGGGTCATTTTCTAATTTACGCCATATATTAATTCACAGAACATATTTAAATAAAAGCAAAAGAGTTGAGATTACCCCTTGCATGCTATTGGATCATAGGGCTATGAAATTAGAAATTAATGATACAAGATGCTGCAAAATTCCCACACACACATGGAAACTGAATAACATACTCGAGTAATGAGTGGGTCACAAAGGAAGTTAAAGAAGAAATTAAACAATACCTACAAACAAATGAAAACACAAATACAATTTACCGGAATATGTGGGATGCAATGAAATCTGTCCTCAGAGGAAAATTTATTGCACTGAGTTCCCACATCAGGAAAACAGAGTGAATACAAACAAATAGCCTGATGTTACACCTCAAACATCTAGGAAAAAAGAGCAAGTCAAGTCCAAAGCCAAAAGAAGAGAAGAAATTATAAAACTCAGAGCAGAAATCCATGCAATAGAGATTTAAAAAAATCCAAAAAATCAATGAATCAAAGAGTGGGTTCTTTGACAGAAAATAAAATCGAAGGCCCCTAGCCAACCTTACTTAAAAAACGGAAGAAAAAGCTCAAATTCATGCAATAAGGGATGAAAGATGTGAAACCACAGACCCTATAGAAATACAGAAGATCATCAACACCTATTTTGAAAACCTCTACTCTCAAAGGTTTAATGACAGAGGAAATAGTCAGATTCCAAGAAGCATACAAAGTACCAAAGCTAGATGTCATGAAGATGTAAAACTGTTGAATAATGCAATTTCTATTAATAAAATTAATAGAAAACATAATTAAATCTTTACCTACAAAGAAGAATCCAGGCCCAAATGGATTTACTGCAGAATTCTACAAGAAATACAAAGAAGACCTAATGCTAACACTCCTCAAACTCTTCAATGAAATTGAAAGGGAAGCAATCCTTCCTAAATCGTTCCTAGAAGCAAATATTACTCTGGTACCAACACCTGAAAAAGACCCAACTGAAAAAGAGAACTGCAGACCAATCTCCCTAATGAACACAGGTGCAAATATCCTCAATAAAATGTTGGCAAATAGGATGCAGCAAATCATCAAGAAGATCATACACCATGAACAAGTGGGATTCGTCCCAGGCATGCAGGGATGGTTCAATACACGTAAATCAATAGATGTAATACACCATATGAATAGAGGCAAAAGTAAGAATCATACGATCATTTCTATAGATGTAGAAAAAGCTTTTGATCAGGTCCAACATTCATTTATGATAAGAACCTTACAGAAAATTGGAATAGATGGTCTTTACCTCAATATAATAAAGGCCATCTATGACAAATCAACAGCCAATATAATACTAAATGGCCAAAAATTGAAGGCCTTTACTTTAAAATCAGGCACAAGACAAGGATTTCCCTTATCACCACTCCTATTTAATATAGTACTGGAAATACTAGCCAGAGAAATTAGACAAGAGAGAGGAATAAAAGGCATAAAGATAGGAAAAGAAGAAGTTAAATTATCATTATTTGTAGATGACATGATACTCTATATAGAAGATCCCCAAAACTCCATTGAAAGACTGCTAGATATAATAAATAAATTCAGTAATGTGACTGGATATAAAATCAATACTAAAAAATCAATAGCATTCCTATACACTAACAACAAAGTCACAGAGAGAGAAATAAGAGAAGCCACACCCTTCACACTAGCAACCAAAAAATGAAATATTTAGGAATTACTCTCACAAAAGAAGTGAAAGACCTATACAGGGAAAATTATAATACACTGAAGTTGAAAATGATTTCAGAAAATGGAAAGACATCCCTTGCTCATGGATAGGAAGAATAAATATTGTGAAAATGGCCATTCTCACAAAACTTTTATACAGATTCAATGCAATCCCAATAAAAATACCATCAACATACCTCATAGAACTCGAGAAATCACTCCTAAAATTCATCTGGAGTGAGAAGAGACCTAGAATAGCAAGGACAGTCCTAAGCAGCAAAGGCAAGGCAGGAGGTATCATAATCCCAGACTTGAAGTTATACTACAAAGCAACAGTAGTAAAATCAACATGGTACTGGAACCAAAACAGAGCTGAAGATCAGGGGAATAGATTAGAAGATACAACCACAACTGCAAACACACTCAACCACCTTATCTTTAATAAAGTAGCCAAACAGGTTCACTGCAAGAATGACAGTCTCTTTAATAAATGGTGTTGTAAAAACTGGCTCTCCATTTGCCGAAAACTAAAACTAGATCCATGCCTATCATCATGTACTAAGTTAATATCAAAATGAATCAAAGATCTGAATATTAAAACAGAAACACTAAATCTATTGGAAGACAATTTGGGTAGAAACCTTGAAGACACAGGGGTAGGTAGAGAATTCATGAACAGGACTCAAACCGCATGGGAAATACTTCCCAGAATCAATAACTTTTACCACCTCTTAAGTTTCTGCATGTCAAAAAAAATCTCCAGTATAGTGAAAAAAACCCACAAACTGGCAGAAAATCTTAGTGAACTCCCCCTCAGAGAAGGGACTTTTGTCTAAAACATATAAAGAATTAAAAAAAAACTTACATCCCCAAAATTCAAAGATCCAATCCAAAAATCGGCATCTGAGATGAATACGCAATTCTCAGATGAAGAAATGATCATAATTATTCATTAGAGAAATGCAAATTAAAACCACACTGAGATTCCATCTCACTCCTGAAAGAATGGCCAGGATCTAGAAAACCAACAACAACAAATGCTGCAGAGGCTGTGGGGAAAAGGGAACTCTCTTGCACTGTTGGTGGGACTGTAGACTGGTACAACCTTTGTGGAGGTTAGTCTGGAGATTTCTCAAAAACCTGGGATTGGAAGTCCCATTTATTCCAGCTATTCCACTTCTAGGCATATTCTCAGAAGAACTGAAAGCATCATACCACAGTGATATATGTGCACCTATGTTTATAGCAGCACAATTTGTAATTGCCAGATCTTGGAAACAACCCAAGTGTCCATCTACTGAAGAATGGATGAAAAAGTTGTGGTATTTTAATACAATGGAGTACTACTCAGCTCTAAAGAAGGATCACATTGAGATATTTATAAATACATGAGCGCAGCTTGAGACCATACTCATACGTGAAATAAATCGGACTCATATGTGTGAATACCAAATAGTTTCCCCAGTATAAGGAATGATTCAAATATATGAAAGTATGTGGTAAGCATGATTCCCCATTATGTGGCCTTGAAGCCCCGTGAAGTTATCATTCACTAATTGGAATGTCTTTATTCTGGGCTCCTTGATATTATTACCTGTGATGAAATGAACAGCTATTTTGAAGAAAACAAGACATCACAATAGCTAGTGCTGATTTAATATCATCTTGTTTGAGGCCCCACCAAATGTTGCTCTTCTGTCTCCATTGATTTTATCATGATGTATCTTACTGGATTTTATTATATGTGACAGTATAAACAAAAACTTTTATAGGCAAAGAGATAATATAAAAACCATTGTTCATTTTCCGTTAGCTGGTTGTAAACACCCTGTAATACTTTCATCCACTTGAATGGCTTCACTCTGTCTTGATATGTTTGATGCTTTGGTATCCAAAGTTATATTCAAATATTTCAAGGAAAAATACACTTTGGTAACTACTATTAAGTAGAGTTACTTGGTGGTGAAGCACTAGGTTTCTGAAATTGTCATGCTTTAATCTGTATTGTTATGTTTTTATGTCCTCTTTTATCTCAATCTACCCCTTATTCATTAAAAAATTATTTATTTATTATTTCAATTAAGGGGAAAAATAAAAAAATTAGCAGGATATATTATAGTAACTTTTATGATTTCAAATTAACTTGGTTTGAAGCCCTGTATTACTCCTACTATCTTGTTTTAGCTCATTAGACTCTGTTCCATTATGTTTGATAGTATCGAGTTTGAGGTTATAGGCAACTATTTTGAAGGCAATAAGATTCACTTTCTCATGTTTCAGAATAACCTTTCCAACATCCTTCTTTGTTAATGTTCCTCGAAATTCCTCTCTGAACTTTATTGGTACTACATCTCTTTTCTGTTTGATTTAGTATTTTCACTCTTTTAATTCTTTTAGTATGAATATCTGTTGTAGTTCTCAAAATCTGTCACTGTTCTCTACTGCATTTTGTTTAAATCATACTACACTCCCTTGGATGTGTATTGGCTTGTTAATGTATTGTTAATATTTGAAAAATCCATTTGATTCCATGTAAAAGTTACATTTGTAATATTGTGTGAACTTTGTTCATATTATTCTCTTAATTTCCAATAGCTCAATCAATATTTACCTGTGGTTAAAACACATTCAATATTTTAATTCCCAGTATTCTAATCTCTATATAATAACCCAAAGTGATATATTTTTTACTTTCTTGTATCTCATATTGGCATATGTATGCATAATCTACTCTATATTTATGACTATTCAGATAGAATGTGGTCATTGTGCCATCATACCAGAGATGGTATGACTGTAGACTGTGTGACTATTTCAAATTGGTGAGCAAGTTTTATTTACCATGATAAGGCATGGTCATTCTGTTTAATGACATGGTCTTTAAGTGGAGTCTTCACACATTTTTATCACACATTAATTTTGCAGTTGACCTTATTCTATGCTATGTAAATTTTTCATTCTTTTTATTTTATTATACTTGATTAATGCATGTTAACATTATGTAATAGTTGGATTTTTTCAGGTAAGCTATGTACATGCAGTTAACATATTCCCCACTCTGTTTTTTTCTTTTTCAGATTATTTCTTTCCACAAATGCTGTCATTCTTTAATGCTAATTTGAAACTAATTTTATCATGCAAAAAGAAACTAAATGATTATTGTATTGACATTGTTCCTAATAGCTTTAACAATTTCTGAAAAATCCAATGACTTAGACATTTTCCTTCATCAAAATTTGAATATGGTCATGGTGGTGTTACTGTCTTCCAATTACTTTGGATTTTACTCTTGTTAATCATAGTAAGGCTTGTGTAAATTCAAGAGGAGGGACATAAAGAAAACATGTATCTTTGCTTGCATCATTCTTCCAGAATGAAGGAAATCCTTTAATACTTAAGCCCAAGTAAGGTATTGCTTAAAAATTTCAAACTATATCAGAATAACAAATTATTTTTTTGCATTTAAAATTCTTTCAAATACATGTTCTGTGTTACCATGTATTATATATTTATTGGGGTGATTTTATATATATGTAATATATTTCAGGGTATAATGTTAAACTCACTTGCATATTTGGATATTATCTTCCTCTGTGGCTTTGATCGTCTGTTGTTTGGGTTCATTGTTACAAAATATTTGAGCAGATAATTCCCTTTTACATATGCAAATAGATACTCTTTTTTAATTTAAGAGTCAAAAATGATGATATAAAATTTCAAGACAAGAGCAGAATATTTGCAATAGTTAATATATTGCATATTGTTATCTTTAAACTACTTGTTCAGATTTAAAAATATCAGCTTGCATAATAGATCAAACAGTATAAACATAAATACTTTTATGTAGTGAATTAAAATGAGTCTGTGTAATAACTGTCTAGGCTTTTTCATATTTATAAATACTCTTTTTCTCTTCTGTGTTTCTTCTTTCTCCTATCCCAGTTTTTATTTGCTTTTGAGCATTTTCTTTCCCTACCACAATATTTATCATAGATTTTGTATTTTATTTACTTTTTCAGTATTTTACACTATGAAAACTGTATGAGGTTTACACATGCCACTTTGATTTCAGTAGCTTATGAGGATAGTCACTCATTGCACTCATTTACTAATAAAAACCTGGAATTTATCCTTCTTTATGACAGAGTAAAAATTCATTAGATTAAAATATAATACCTCCAGTATCCATTCCTCTGTCTATAGGCATTTGGGTTGTTTCTAAGATTTAGCTATTACAAACTGTGTTGTTATGCACACAAATGTGCATTTATCACTGTGTACAAAGTTTTTACTACTTCCAGGTTGATATCTAGAAGAAAAAAAGAAAATAAGTGGGTAAATGGGACCTGTAATCCTAGGTATTTTTGAGGAAACTCTAGACCAATTTGGTCATGTTTGCAGTAGTTTGCACTTCTACCACAGTGGAGTTTTTTTTTTTTAATCCAAATGACTCCTCCAGCATTTATTATTTCTTGATTTTTGATGTTAGCCATTCTTTCTGGAATGAGAAGGAATCTTAGCATTATCTTAATTTGCATCTGTCAAATGATCAGTGATGTCAAAATTTTTTCATGTATACATTTTTCATTTCTCTTTCTTAATCAGAGAAATGTCTATTTATTTCAGATGTCCATATTTGAATTTTAGGTCTTTAAATGGTGGGAGGTCAGCCTGCTTTTCAGATTTTTTATACATTCTATGTATTAATCTGGTCTCAGAGGGACAATTGGCCAAATATTTTGCCACTCTCTGTTAACCACTTCATGCTATTGGTCATTTGTTTTGCAGGAAAATGCTGTTTTTTCAATTTTAAACTTTTTTTTTCCATCTCAAACATTTTTATTAAACTGCATTTATCTAGAATTGCAAGACAAACCTTAGGAAAAAAGATTTATTCAGCTATTTTACACACACACAGTCTACTGTGAATTAGATCTTATAATAGGCCATTGTGAATATAAAATAATCAAAGGTAAACTTTTCAAGAAGCAAATGTCATAGTAAAAAAAAATAAAATGAATAAGAAAATATTAACTAATAAAAAGCTATACAGAATGAACTTCTTTTTGTTGTGTTTGTTTTTTTGTGTGTTTTTTGGGGGGATGGGTCACTTTTCATGCTGGCCTTGAGCTCATTGTGAACTTCTTGCCTCAGCCTCCCACGTGCTAGGATTACAGTGTTGGCCACCACATCCTGCCTATACAGATTTAGAAACAAATCTATGGTTCTTTTAGATTGGATGGGTCAATGGGCTATTTGAGGAGAAAATACTTAAACTAAAATCCTAATCCCCAATTCTGTCTTCAGATGACAACAACGTGGTTGCAAGAGTAGACAAGAAGAGAAATTATGTGGGATGTCTTAATATATATGTTAACTGCAACTAAATAAATGCTATGTTTACAAATACACATCATTTTATTGGAACTCTGAAGAAAACCATGTTTCTAGCAGACGTGTAATACAAATATAAACTAATGTAAGATGTATAGAGAGTCGTTGATATTTTTTCTCTTGAGCTTTCCTTGCTTTTCCTTGATATATGTATTTTTTTAGTTTTGTTTAAGGAGAAAAAGAAAAAAAGCAGAGAAAGGGTACAAGTTATACAGATTTACAGAAAAAAATAAACAGTAGAAAATCACTAGTTAATGGATTACATTTTGTCATCTTAGAAATAATTGTTCAAGTTACAAAATTAAAGCTTATAAAGTGGACATTCCAACAGTGAGACTGCAAACAGTTCTGTTCAATGATCCAACAAAACTCAGTGATATCATTATCTATCTTATACACTTAAATATACATGCAGTTATATCGTTTAGAGCACTTTCTTTTCCTCTCTTTTGTACAATGACAATTACACATTTTGGGTTTTGTTGCTCCCACAGTTCTTATTACTTTTTTGGAAGAGAGTAGAACTAAATGTGACATAACAGAACAGTCAGTCAAATCAAAAGGGTGGACGTAATAGATAATGTAAAAGCATAATACTAGGTGATCAACAATGGTTATCATAATGCCTCCTGCTATCTCTAATAGAATTGCCTATATCATTAGTTATAATAAAATTTGAACAAAACAATAAAGAACAAAACAAACAAAACCAAAACATTGGAGACATTATAGGTCTTCAAAAGTAGATAATAGTCAACCAGAATGGGTGTCATAATTAATCCCACTATCTTCACAGCTGTTGCCTAAACTTTCGAACCTGGTACTATCAAGCAAAACAGAATAGAGGAACATCAGTCAAAACAAGATGGTGAGAGCAATACAGGGCTTTAAAGCAAGATAATGGAAAGTCAAAGTGGGTTACTATAATATATCCTGCTATTTTTTAATTTATTTTTCCCTTAATTAAAAGAATAAAAAAACTAAGTAATAAAATGGATTGAGATAAAAGAGGGCATAACAGCAAATCAGCGCAGATCAAAACATAACCATTTAAGCAAAATAGTGTTTCACCACAAGATTATCCGACATAAAAGTAGTTACCATATTGTCTGTTTCCTTGAAATCTTTGAGTATAACTTCATATAGTGTAGCATCAAATATATCAAAACAATGTAAAACCATTTAAGAGAATGACAGTATTGCCGGGTATTTAGAATCAACTAACAGAAAATGAATAATGGTTTCTGTATAATCTCCTTGTCTATAAAAGGTTTTGCTTATACAATCATATATAATAAAATCCAATACGATACGACCTGTTTAGACCAATGGAGACAGGAGAACAAAAGCTTGATGAGACTTCAAAACAAGATGATACTAAATCAGTATTACCTCTTAAGATGTCATTTTCTCCAAAATAGCTGTTCCTATCATCCAATCTTCTCTGCCTCATTTCTGTTGAGCTCTTTTTCTGTCATTAGTTGTCAGTTTGTCTTCTTCATTTTGTTTTCTGCTCCATTCATTGTGGCCTCTCTGCCACTACTTCTGGATTCTTCGTATTTTTCTTTTTTAGAATATCTTGCAGTATTCTCTGTAGAGTTGAACTGGTGGTTGAATATTCCCCTAGCTCCTCTTTATCCTGGAAGCATCTTGCTTTTCTATCAATTTCCAGGGATATTTGTGCAGAATATATCAATCTTGGCTGGAGATTATTATCTTTCAAAACTTGAATTATTTCCCCCCATGATCTTTGTGATTTGATGGTTTGTGCCGAGAAGTCTGCTGTAATTCTGATGGGTGTTCCCTTGTAAGTGATCTGTTTCTTGTCTCTGACGGCTTTTAGTATTCTGTTCTTGTATTGGATTTCTGGAATTTTAATTATTATATGCCTGGGTGTTGCTCTGTTTGGGTTGTAGGTGGCTGGGGTCCTGTATGCCTCATACAACTGAGTATCTTTACCTTTTGCTAAATTAGGAAAATTCTCCTGGATGATTTCTGTGAGTAGCTTTTGTAGTTCATTTGTTTGTGTCCCTACTTCTTCTTTTATGTTCTTACTTCTTAAGTTATAGACCCTCTTTTTTATAGATCTTCTAGTCTTTGTATTATTGCTGTTTGTTTCTTTGTTATTTTTAAGAAGTTTTTCATTTCATGCTCCCGTATTACAAATCTGCCCTCCAGTTCAGATAATCTGTCCTTAGTTTCTTTCAAGCTGTTATGCCAGTTTTCAATAGACTTAGTTTCCTGGTAGTCCCTTTGAACCTGCTTTACGTATTCTATGCTTTCTCTATTTTCTCCATTAAACAATTCTCCCCTCTTTTTCTGTTCTTCCATTCCACCATCTGTTTTTTTCTTGGGTGGTGCTTAGCATTTCTCTAACTATTCTGCTTATGTCTAGCTTCAGGTCATTAATAACTTCATTCCTGAATTTGTCTAGGAGGCTCTCGAGATAGCGCTTTATATCTATTGGTGCTGTGTCTGCTGTTGTCTCTTTCCCAGGATTGGGGGCTGAGGACCCTTTCTTATTGCTCCCTCTTCCCATATTCTTTGTTCCTTATATATACAAGCGTATATAGGAGGCCCAGCTTCCTTCCCCGTCAGCCACAGTCTAATTGAATTGCACTGGCTAGGTGTTCCCACCCACCACAGCGCACCAGGAAGTTGCAGACCAGGCAGCCTATTCGGAGCCCGCTCCTCCAGGTTGATCTACCTTCAGGAGCTGGGACCTGGGCTGTGCTATCCGACTGGGTCTCAGCCAGCAGCGTAACATGGGCTAGGCACTGCTCACCAATCCCGCTTGAGAGGGGGATACGTGACTGAAGTCACTGCAGCGCCCTGTTCCCGCAAGTCTGCCCAGTCCCAGAATGTCCTCTGTTGGAGTCTCCTAGACCATGGAGGAGTCCCAGTTTTCTCTCACTCACTGGAGATGGATGCACGGTTCCCGCCTGTCCCGCTCTCAACTCCATTCACTGATTCCTGTTCTCAGAGCTTCTGCGCATCTCTCTCTCTGCCGAGCCGATGCAGATGCAGCAGCGGCGGCGAGAAACCCAAATCGCGGCTTCCAATGGCTGAGGCTCCAGCTTCCACGCTGAGGCTTTATCTGTTCCTGTTACAGCACCAGGATTGCATTCCCAGTTGGTTTCTCTCAGCCCAGTTCATTCTTGGGTCACCGGGGCATATCTCCTTTTGCTTATGATTCCTTACTCAGCACCATTCCTGAATTCTAAGCTGGGTGTTTCAGAGAGCCTCCGTAGATGCTGCTATCTGTCTGCCATGTTCTCCTGGAAGTCAATTTAAAACTTTTAAAATTTTATTTTATTTTATTTTATCATTACAATGGATTGAACTCACATCCTTGTGCTTGCCAGACATGCGCTGATGCTACTAAGCTAACTCCCTGGTTCCTGGAAAAGGCTTTTTCAGAAGACAAGATCCACGTTGTTGATTCTCTATTATTTTCCATGTGATTGAGGTTTTGTGGGTGAAATATTTACCTATGTCTTGTCTTCAAGTTTCCTACCTATTCTCTCTTCCAGTATGTTTGGTGTTCTTCTTTTAATGCTTAGATTTTTGATCCATTGCTAGTTTAGTCTAGTACATGGTAATAGACATGGGACTAGGTTTTGTGTTCCATATGTAGAAAGTTAGTCTTCTCATCCTCATTTTATAAAAGAGTCTATATTTCTTCCAATGAATATGTTAAGCCCTTTCTGGAATATGAGGTGCTAAGTGCATTCTATCTGCATCTTCCACTCTGGACTGATCCTCAAATCTATTTGTTGCCAGTAGCAAAATTTATTTTTTTAACACAATATCATCCTAGTATAATTTCGTGTCAGGAATTCTTGAAGTTGGTTCTATGATTTTCTGGATTTCTGCAGAACCCATTGGAAATTTCAAGTTGTTCATTCCTAACTGGATGAATTTGAGTCTCTTCTTACCTCTTTTTATAAAATTGTTGAAAGTTTATACTTTTTTATCTTTCAAAAAAACTGTTCTATTTATTGTTTGTATTATTTTCTTAGGCTTAGTTGCATCAATTTCTGCTCTAATCTTTATAACTTCCTCTGTCATACAAACTTTGAATTGGATTTGTTCTTCTTTACTTAGGACTTGAAGTTTAATATTAGTAGGCCTTTTTTCAGCTCACTTAGTTTCTCAGATGAGAAAATTCAGTGCTATAAATTTCTCTTAGGACAGCTCTTATTTCATCCCATTTGTTGCAGTCTGTTTTGTGAGCCTTATCATTTAATTGTATATAGTGTTTACCTTCTTAATTTCATGTATGATTCACTAGTCTTTCTGGCAGTGTTATTTTATATCTAGGTTTTTATGCAGTGTTAGCGTTTTCTTTTATTGATACTTTCCAGTTTGTCACAGTATGGCCCACAATATGCAGGAGGAATTTTGCTTTTTTGCATTTGCTTAAACATATTATATGGCGTACAATATGGAATCCTTAAGAGAGTTTTACATGTGCAGCTGTCGAAAATATGTATTCCGATGTTTGGCATGGAACATTCAGTGTACATCTACTATGTCCATTTGTTCAAAGGTTTTCTTTAGTTGTGATATTTCTTTGTGGAGTTTTTTGTCTAGTTGATCTGTGTATTGTGATCAAGGTTATAAAGGTCCCCCATTACAATGTTACCAGTGTTCATTTGATTTTCCATTTCCACAATATTTGTTTAATATAATTAGGTACACTGGTATTTGGTGTATATTTATGACTGTCATGTTTCCTTCTTGGAGTTTTCCCTTAACAAGTGTGTAATGACCTTGTTTGTCTCCTTCAATCCATCTGGTGTGAAGTTCTCATTGTATGCATATAAAGTAATTGACCCTGGTTTTTCTATTTTCCTGTCTCTTGGGTTATTATATTCCATCCTTCACTTTCAGTCTCTGAATATCTTTTTGAGGTAATCTTCTTTCTTGTATGTTGAGTATTGTTGCATCATGCTTCTGGGTCTATTCTGCAAATCTGTTTCTTTTGATGAGTAGTAAATTGAGAACTGTAACACTGATGATTATAATTTGATGCATTGGCTTGTCCTTGTCCAAATAACTTTCCTGCCATTGGTTCTATGATTTTCCCCACTTTATTTGCTTGTCCTGTGTGGTGGCTTCTTTCTCTTCGTGTTCCATGAACAGTGGTCCTCCTCATCTCTTGGTAAAAATATCTCATTGTATTTTAGAGAGCTTCTTTTGTGGTCATGCATTTATTCATTTGTTCTTTGTCATGGAAGTATCTTATTTCTCCAGTGACTTAGAAAGATAATTTTTGGGATTAGTTGTTCCTGTTTTCTTTTGGAGTATGAAATGTTTTACTTTAAGATCTGTTTGACTTCAAAATTATGGAACACTTGATGAATTTCCCTGTCATTCTTATGCACTGGTCAAGGTAATCTTTTCTATGTAGTTCAATTTTATATCTATGCTGGCCAATGAAATATTACATCTCCTCCTTTATTTCGGATTTTATTTACTTTATTCCTACTTTTCTTGTCTTGTTTGCTCTTGCTGAAGAGTATCTATCTTATCTTTCCTGGTATTTTTATTGTTTAAATGCACTGTTCAGTTCATGTTTGCATTTCTTTGATGGATTTTTGCAGGTACTCAGCACAACTTCATCTCATTTATCTTGTCTACCTCTCTATTCCTCTAACATTGTTTTTTTGGTACCACAGATGAAAATTGTGACTTTGCACATGCCACATAGATGCTTATGCTGCTAAGCTAAATCCCAGACTTCCCTTAATATTTTAAATGACTTTGCATTTCAGAAATAGCGTTCTAGCTTCTTCCTTTGCTTTATTTTATTTTTTCTGCTTTTTATACACTGATCTTCTTGTGTAACATAAACCAGGCAGCATTTAATCATGTGTTTTTCTTACATCAATTAACACTACGGTCTCAGGGTACATTAGTGTCTTTTTGCCTGTTTATTCTTGTTTTTGAGTTTTTTATTTTCAAGAGAATAAAACAAAAGAAAACAAAACAGAGCAGAACAAAGCAAATCAGAACAGAGCAATTCAAGCAATACAGTACTTCACAGCAAGACAACAGGACATAAACAATAGTTACTATAATGTCTCTTGCTTTCTTTATTCACTCACACACAGTAATAGCAAACATATCAAAGTAGTATAAAGCCATTCAAAAGAATGAAAGTATTACATTTTTTTTTGTCTTTTTCCTTTTTATCGGTACCGGGGATCAAACTCACGATTGCTTGCTTGCAAGGCAGGTGCTTATGCCGCTGAGCTAAAAGCCCAGCCCCAAGCATTACATTATTTAAGAGTCAGATGACAGGAAATAAACAATGGCTACTACAATATGCCATTTTCTTCAAAAAAGTTTTCTGTACAATTGCACATACATAAATGAAATAATACACAACAGGATAGAACCAATAGAAACAGAAGAACAAAAGCATGACAGGGCTTCAGAACTAGATGATAGGAACTCAGCAATGGCTACCATAGTGTCTGGTTTTCTTGAACACAGATGTTCATATCATCAAACAAAATGGAATAAAACTAAACAAATGAAGGAAAGCATTATAAGATTTCAAAACAATATAATAAGAAACCAATATTAACATAATAAATCTCATTATATTCAAGATAGCTCTCCCTGCCATCTGACAGAAAAAAATCTATCAAAACAGGACAGAACAAAGGCAAACCTAACAAAATTATAGAAAAAGTACAAGAGTTCAAGACATTAAGAAATTAACAGTAGATAATACATTTTCCCCCCGGTGTTTCCTCCCCTACCACTCTTTTTTTTTTAACTTAAAGAGAGAAAAAAAGAAAGGACATAAAAAATGCAGTAAAAGGGTACAAATAATACAGTATTTCTAGAAAAAAATATATACAGTACGAAAACACCAGTTAACAGGCTACACATTATATTCCCAGAAACAGTTGTCCATATCACTAAATTAAAGCCTATAAAGTAAACATTCATACAGTGGAATTGGAGACAGTTCCATTCAATGATCCAACAAAAGCTCACTTATATGGTTTTCCATCCTACACTCTCGAACATACCTGCGGTTATGTCCCTTAGTCCACCTGACTTTCCTCTCTTTTTTTACAGTAACAATTAGACTTTTAGGGTTTTATTACTCTCACGGTTCTTACTGCTTTTTTGAAGAGAATAAAACCAAATGTGACTAAGCAAAACAGAGTCAGCTAGAACAGCAGGGTGGGCATAGCAGGTGATGCAAAAATAGAATACCAGGTGATCAAAAGTGGTTACTATTGTGCCTCTTGCTACTTTCAAATCGAGTTGTCTATATAATCAGGTATAATCGAATTGATCAAAACAATATGGAACAAAACCAATAAAATCTACACTGACGACCTTACAGGACTTCAAAAAAACAAAACAAAAAGAATGATAGTCAATCCATATTGGGCATCATAGTATATCATAATGCCTTCAAAATGATTGCCTGTACCCTCAAACTTGATACTATCAAACAAAATAGAATATATAATAATCAGACAGAACAAGATGGGCAGAGCAATACTGGGGTTCAAGTCAGGTTAATAGGACAACAAAAAAGTTACTATAATATGTCCCATTATTTTTTAATTTAGTTTTCCCTTAATTAAAAAAAATGAGAGAAAATAGGTTAATTTAAAAATAGGGAGAAGATTGAGATAAGGGAGGATATTGTAATAGAAAAACGCAGGGCAGAACTGAGCAATTCAAGCATCACTGTGTTTCACCACCAGATAATCTAACATAATAGTAGTCACCATATTGTCTCTTTCCTTAAATTATTTGAGTGTAACATCACGTGCTATAATATCAAGCGTATCTAGACAGTGTGAAGCCTTTCAAGAGAATGCAAGAATTACAGGGTATTTAGAACCTGCTAATAGAAAACAAACAATGGTTTCTATATTATCTCTTTGCCTATAAAGAGTTTTGTTTATACTATAGCATATAGTGAAATATAGTAAGGTACAACATGTTAAAACCAGTGGAAACAGATGTACTACAACTTGATGGGACTTCAAAACAAGATGATATTAAATCAGCCCTAGCTTTTATGTTGTGTTGTTTTCTTCAAAATAGCTACTCATTATATCATAGATATTAAAGTCAAACAATCCAGGTTAAAACCATTGCGGTTAATGAGTGAAAACATTACATGGCTTCAAACCAATATGATTGGGAATCATGATTACCACATACTTCTACGTATTCTTACCATTTCTTACACTAGGGAAACTATTGGGTATTTATACATGTGAGTTTGATTTATTTCACTTAGGAGTATGGTCTCAAGCTGCGTCCATTTATTTATAAATGTCTCAATGCGGTCATTCTTTATAGCTGAGTAGTACTCCATTGTATAAAAATACCACAACTTTTTTATCCATTCTTCAGTTGACGGACACTTAGGTTGTTTCCAAGATCTCGCTATTACAAATTGTGCTATTATAAACATGGGTGCACATGTGGTATGATGCTCTCAGTTCTTCTGGGAATATGCCTATAAAGGGTAGAGCTGGGTCATACGGGGCTTCCAGTCCTAGGTTTCTGAGAAATCTCCAGACTGACCTCCACAATGGTTGCGGTAGTCTACACTCCCACCAACAGTGCAGGAGAGTTCCTTTTTCCCCACAGCCTCTCCAGCATTTGTTGTTGCTGCTTTTCTTGATCTTGGCCATTCTTTCAGGAGTGAGATGAAATCTCAGTGTGGTTTTGATTTGCATTTCTCTAATGACCAATGATGATGAACATTTTTTCATATATTTATTTGCCATTTGTATTTCTTCATCTGAGAATTGTTTATTAATCTCAGATGCCCATTTTTGGATTGGGTCTTTGAATTTGGGGGTCTGATTTTTTTAAATTCTTTGTATGTTTTAGATATAAGTCCATTTTCTGAGGGGCAGTTCATTAAGATTTTTTCCCAGTTTGTGGATTTTCTTCTCACCATGCTGGAGACTTCTTTTGACATGCAGAAACTTTTTAGTAAGAGGTGATCCCAGTTATTGATTCTGGGAAGTATTTCCCGTACGGTTTCAGTCCTGTTCATGAATTCTCTACCTACTCCTATATCTTCAAGGTTTTTACCCAATTTGTCTTCCAATAGATTTAGTGTTTCTGTTTTAATATTTAGATCTTTGATCCATTTACATTTTATTTTAGTACATGGTGATAGGCATGGGTCTAGTTTTAGTTTTTGACATATGGAGAGTCAGCTTTTCCAGCACAATTTATTCAAGAGACTGTCGTTCTCCCAGTGAACATGTTTGGCCCCTTTATCAAAGACAAGGGGGTTGAGTGTGTTTGCAGTCATGATTGTATCTTCTAATCTATTCCACTGATCTTCAGCTCTGTTTTGGTTCCAGTACCATGTTGATTTTACTACGGTTGCTTTGTAGTATAATTTGAAGTCAGGGATTGTGATACCTCATGCCTTGCCTTTGCTGTTTAGAACTGTCCTTGCTATTCTAGGTCTCTTCTCTCTCCAGATGAATTTTAGGAGTGATTTCTCGAGTTCTATGAGATATGTTAATGGTATTTTTATCAGGCTTGCATTGATTCTGTATAACAGTTTTGTGAGAATGGCCATTTTCACAATATTTATTCTTCCTATCCATGAGCAAGGGATTTTTTTCCATTTTCTGAGATCATTTTCAATTTCATTTTTCAGTGTAATATAATTTACCTTGTACAGGTATTTCACTTCTTTTGTGAGTGTAATTCCTAGATATTTCATTTTTTGGGTTGCTAGTGTGAAGGTGTGGTTTCTCTTATTTATCGTTCTGTGACTTTGTTGTTAGTGTATAAGAATGCTATTGATTTTTGAGTATTGATTTTATAGCCAGCTACATTACTAAATTTATTTATTACATCTAGCAGTCTTTCAATGGAGTTTTGGGGATCTTCTATGTAGAGTATCATGTCATCTGCAAATAATGATAGCTTAACTTTTTCTTTTCCTATCTTTACGCCTTTTATTTCTCTCTCTTGTCTAATTGCTCTGGCTAGTATTTCCAGTACCATATTAACTAGGAGTGGTGATAAGGGACATCCTTGTCTTGTGCCTGATTTTAAAGTAAAGGCCTTCAATTTTTGGCCATTTAGTATGATATTGGCTGTTGGTTTGTCATAAATGGCCTTTATTATATTGAGGTAAAGACCATCTATTCCAATTTTCTGTAAGGTTCTCATCATAAATGAATTTTGGACCTTATCAAAAGCTTTTTCTACATTTATAGAAATGATCATATGATTCTTACTTTTGGCTCTATTGATACGGTGTATTACATTTATTGGTTTACATATATTGAGCCATCCCTGCATGCCTGGGATGAATCCCACTTGGTCATGCTGTATGATCTTCTTGATGATTTGCTGCATCCTATTTGCCAATGTTTTACTGAGGATTTTTGCATCTGTGTTCATTAGGGAGATTGGTCTGTAGTTCTTTTTTTTAGATGGGTCTTTCTCATGTTTTGGTACTAGAGTAATATTGCTTCCAGGACTGACGTAGGAAGGATTGCTTCCCTTTCAATTTCATTGAAGAGTTCGAGGAGTGTCGGCATTAGGTCTTCCTTGTATTTCTTGTAGAATTCTGCAGTGAATCCGTCTGGGCCTGGGCTCAACTTTGTAGGTAAGGATTTAATTACGTTTTTGATTCCATTAATAGAAATTGGGTTATTCAGTAGTTTTACATCTTCATGACCTAGCTTTTGTACTTCATATGCTTCTAGGAATCAGTCCATTTCCTCTGTGTTATCAAACCTTTGAGAGTAGAGGTTTTTGAAATAGGTGATAATTTTCTGTATTTCTATAGGGTCTGTAGTGATTTCTCCTCTTTTATTTCTTATTGCATGAATTTGAGCTTTTTCGTCCCTTTTTAAAATATGGTTGACTAGGGGCTTATCAATTTTATTTATTCATTCAAAGAACCAACTCTTTGATTCATTGATTTTTTGGATTTTTTTTTTAGTCTCTATTGCATTGATTTCTGCTCTGATTTTTATAATTTCTTCTCTTCTTTTGGCTTTGGGCTTGACTTGCTCTTCTTTTTCTAGATGTTTGAGGTGTAACATCAGGTTATTTATTTGTATTTGTTCTGTTTTCCTGATGTGTGAACACTGTGTTATAAATTTTCCTCTGAGGACAGCTTTCATTGCATACCACAGATTCCAGTAAGTTGTATTTGTGTTTTGATTTTCCTGTAGGTATTGTTTAATTTCTTCTTTGATTTCCTCTGTGACCCACTGATTACTCAAGAGTGTGTTATTCAGTTTCCATGTCTTTGTGGGAATTTTGTAGTATCTTTTATCATCAATTTCAAATTGCATAGCACTATGGTCAATAGCTTGCAAGGGATGATTTCAACCATTTTTTATTTATTTAGATATGTTTTGTGAATTAATATATGGTCTATTTTAGAAAATGACCCATGTACTGCTGAGAAGAATGTGTATTCTTTTGTTGTTAGGTGGAATACTCTGTATATGTCTATTAAGTCCATTTGTTCACAAGTGAGATTCAGTTCTTTTATTTCTTTGCTGATTTTCTGTCTTGTTGGTCTGTGCATTGGTGTTAATGGTGTGTTAAGGTCTCCTGTTAGAATTGTGTTACTGCTGATTTGGTTTTTCATTTCTGTCAGTACTTTTTTTATATAACTGGGTGCTCTGGAATTTGGTGCATATATATTTAAGATAGTTATCTCTTCCTCTTGGAGTTTTACTCTAACCAGCATGTAGTGATCTTCTTTATCTCTTCTGAACATTATTGGCTTGAAGTTCACTTTGTCTTCAAACAGAATAGCCAGCCCCGCTTTTTTCTGGGTTCCTGTTGCATGAAGTATTGTTTTCCATCCTTTGACTTTCAGTCTGTGGGTGTCCTTTGGGTTAGATGTGTTTCTTGTAGACAGCATATGGTTGGATTTTGTTTCTTGATCCATTCTTCCAGTCTGTTTCTTTTAATTGGTGCATTGAGACCATTTACATTAATGGTTATAACTGTTATGTATTGGTTTATTGTTGACATGTTATCTTTTCGCTGTTGCATCTTTTCTTTAAGTTCTGTTTAATTGTCTGCTTTGTTTAGTGGTTTTTTTCCTCGATGCATCTAGGCTGTCTTTCAGTATTCTTTGCAGGGTTGGCTTGGTGATCATACAGTTTTTCAGCTGTTGTGTTTCATGGAAGTATCTTATTTCTCCATCCATTTTGAAGGACAGTTTTGCAGGGTACATCAGCCTAGGTTGGAAATCATTTTCCTTTAGGATCTGAAATATTTCACTCCATGCTCTTCTTGAGTTTATTGTTTGTGCTGAGAAGTCTGCTGTGATTCTGAAAGGTTTTCCTTTATAGGTGATCTGTCTTTTCTCTCTTACAGCTTTTAATATTCTATTCTTTTGTTCCATTTTTGGGATGGCCATTACTATGTGTCTGGGTGTAGTTTTATTTTGGTTATGGCTATTTGGAGTTCTATATGCTTCACTGATCTTGATATCAGTTTCCAGCCTCATCTTGGGGAAATTTTCAGCTATTACTTTTCTAGATATCCTCTTGACATCCTTTATGTTGTTCCCTTCTTTTTCATTTATCCCTATTAACCTTATGTTGTTCCTTTTTGTGTCATCTTGCAGGTGTTGAATTGTTATTTCCTGATTTCTTGTTATTTTTAAAAGATCTTTCCTTTCCTGTTCACTTGCTGCAATCTTGTCTTCAAGCCCTGAAATTGTATCTTCACCTTCATTGAGGCGGTTTTTACAACTTTAGATGGAGTTTTTGATTTCCTGTATATCTCTTTGCATCTGTTTTATATATTCTGTTTGTTTCTTATATTGTTCATCCAGGGATTCTATCTTTTTGTTTATCTCCTCAAGTTTTTTAACTGTGTTTAGATATGTTCAGCATCTCTTTCATTTCTTTTATCATTTCTTCTTTTACATGAGAGATTATTTCTAGTTTGATTTTCTTTAAGGCTTCCCAGAGTTGCTTCTTTACTTCAGTTACTATTATTTCAGGTATTTCAGGTATGTGGCATATATTTTCTTCTATGCACATGGCTCCTAGGCTTTCTTGGGATGGGCTGGATGTTTGAGTCTGCATTTTGGTCTTTAGTTTTGTCATTTTCCTATATTTTTGCACTTCAAGTTTTGTTCCAAGTGAGGTAGATAGGTCAGGCAAGCTGGGACAGAGGCCCCTGCTTTCTCCTTACTCACTGATTTCGACAGGAAGCTGAATCCTGGGCCCCTGGCAAAGAAAACAGTTCGCTGGCCTTTGGTGGGGTTCCCTGCCTCCGCTGGTCTTACCTGACCAACAGGGACCCGGAGGAGCCCGGCCTGCAGGCAAAGAGGAGTGTTCCATGCCTCCGCTGGACTTACACGACCCCTCCCCTATCACTCTTACAATAATTATTTTGCTTTTGGATCCCTCTAACTCCTTCAGTTTCTTATGCTAGGGTCCATGTTTTTGGGTTTGCACTGTTTTACCCATTAACATGATCTCCAGTTGTGACCATTTACCTACATGAGCCCTGAGATTATTCCACTTTATAGCTAGGTAGCTTTCTACAGCATGAAAATACCATACCTTTCTTATCCATTCTGAACAAGTTACTCTTGCTTTTTTTCTCACTTCTTGTCACTTGGAACAACTGTTTGCTCTCCTTTCATTTTCAGCCTATGAAATTCATTTCCGGTTAAATGTACTTCTTCTATACAGTATATCCATGGATCTTGTTTCTTGATCCACCCTCCCTGTGTTTCTTGTTATTGCTAACCTGATGCCATCTACATTAATGGTTACAATCAGCACACATGTGTTTGTCTTTGTCATGCTATCCATCTGTTGCAGGCTCTCCACTTTTCCCTTTCATTCAATTTCCTGTCTTGGTTGCTGATCCTCCACTGCTGTTTGTTTATGGAACCGTGTTCACATTTATCTCTCTATATAATATCCCTCAGCACTCTCTGTAGGGTTGGCTTGGTGGTCATGAATTCCTTCAGTTGTTCTTGATTTGATAGTTTGTGCTGATAAGTCTGCTGTAGTTCTGATTGTTTCTTTTTGTATGCAACCTGTCTCTTTCCTCTAACAGCTTTTAACAGTCTATCCTTGGCTGAATTTCTGACATCTTGATTATTATATGTCTGGGTGTAGATTTACTTTGGTTATGGCTAGTTGGAGTCCTATGTGCTTGACTTATCTGCATACCAGATCCATTTACTGTTTGAGAAATATTCTTCTATTATTTCTGTAAATAGTCTTTTAATTCCCTTCGTGGTGATACTGTTGCTTCACCAACACCAAACATTTTTAAATTATACTTTTTTGATACTTCTTGCAGTCTTTGAGGTGTTATATCATGATTTCATGTTGTTTCTAAAAGACATTTCCTTTCAAAATCACTATCTTACTCCTATCTTCAAGGATGAAAGTCTATCTTCAGTCTCTTTCAAGTGGTTTTGACAGCTTTTGATTGAGGTTTTAATTGCCTGGATCTCTCTTTGAATCTGATTCATGCATTGCAATTCCTTTCTATATTCATTCAAGATTCCCATTACTTTTCTGTGCTCCTCTTTACTCTCTTTGTTTTCTTTAAACCTGCTGAACAATTCTTTCAGTATGTCTGTTTTTTGTTCTTTTACCTAGAACATTATTTCAGATTTGACTTTCAAGTTGCTTTTATAATCTCAAAAAGTTGCTTACTTCTTCAGTTGCTGACCTCAGAGATTTCAGGTGTGTGATTTCCTCTTTCTTCCATGACTGTGTCTCCCAGACTTGTTCTGTGTGGGCTAGAGAGCTGAGATTGCCTTTTGATCCTTCATCTTGACATTTGCTTGGCTTCCTACCAGTCATTTAGTTGTGGGACCCCAGGCACTTCCCTCATTGGCTGCCCCTATACATTTCTGTGGGATGGACAGGCCCCTGGGCTTCTCTAACCCCAGTTTGACAAGAAGGTGCCAGGATGTGGAACAGGTTTCTCCAGATCTGTGCAGCTACACTGGAGCTTCCCTTATTATCATGACTGTGTGGAGGTAGTGATGCTTCTCTCATCCTGTGTGTCTACACTGGGCCTCCTGTGATGGTGGCAGACACACAATGATATATTTTTCTGATTCAGGTATTGGATGATGGTTGCCAGAAGGAAGCAACAGTCTCCAGTGGGATCCTACAGGTTCAGAGGTCTTACCCGGCTGTGTGTCACTGCTGCTGCTGGTCACCTGTAGGAAAGAGCATTCTGGTGCCAATCCCTGGCAGGCGTAGTCAGATCTGTCTGGCTGTCTTTGCTCATGCTGTACATCTGCACAAAAGGGCCATCTGGTGGCAGCCCACAGCAGATAGCCATAGCCAACATATTTGCTGGCTTTCTCTGCCTGACTGTGACTCTATAGGAAAGGGATTTCCAGTGGCAGTGCCCAGCAGGCAGATGCAGATCTAAGATGATAACATGTAATTTATTAACTGGTGATTTCTTACTTTTTTTTTATAGTACTGTATTATTGGTACCCTTACACCACTTTGTTTTGTTTCGTTTTTTCTCTTTTTCCTTTTAAATAAAATTTTAAAAATCTTTTTAAAAAAACAAAAATCCTTTTTAGAACTGTGTTATGTTTGTTTTAAACTTCAGGGGACTAAGGAATTCTACGTGTGCATTCCACAAATATACATGGCTTATCTTATACTCCACACAATATTTAGGGCATTATACACAAATCTGGGCCTGAAAAATACAGCATAATGGTGAAAAGTTGGCATAGGATGTTAGCGTAATGCAAAACTAACAGTGCGTATGATAATACTTGTAAAAGTGTGTGAGATGTGATTGTTAGGATTGGGAAGAGTGCCACATTCACTCCATATCATATAATAAACTAAAATTGTCTTTCTTTTAACATCTTCATGAATCTATGTCCAGTGATAAATCTACACATATCATATGATCATATGACACAGGCTCTAATACTTCCAATTAGTATATTATCTTCTCATCAACAATTCTTATCTGAAA
Organism: Cavia porcellus; assembly: GCF_034190915.1. Taxonomy (NCBI): domain Eukaryota; kingdom Metazoa; phylum Chordata; class Mammalia; order Rodentia; family Caviidae; genus Cavia; species Cavia porcellus. The sequence continues at coordinate 26,529,558 of NW_026947490.1, read as the reverse complement.
TGTTAAGACACTTTCACTGGATTGTAGCCTATTTTGTAAAAAATCTGTTCTTTGGCCTTGGAATATCTATCTATAAATCTGTCTATTCTCTTGCAAAATTAATTGCATAGCACCATTCCAATTCATGATTGTCTTTCCTTAATATGAAGTCCTTGATCTGTATTACTGAGTATTTTATGAAATGCTGATGAAACTTATAAGAATTAAATTTGAAGCATTACATGTATTCCCTATTTTTTAATATTTTTTTTTAATTTTAAAGAAGGTAAAACAAACCAAAACAAAGCAGGTCAGAAGAAAACAATGTAAGTGACACAGACTTGAAAGCAAAGCAATAGATCAGCCGTGGCTACCATGAAGTCTGCTTTCTTCTAAATAGTTGTCTATATCTTCATACACAATGAATTCATACGAAACAAAATAGTATAAAACTGATCAAAACAGAATAATGAAGGCACTACAGGCCTTCAAAACCAGACAATGTGAAAATTAACAATGGCTACCATGATGTCTCTTGTTCTTTTCAAATAGCTGTCCATTACATACATTCTTTTGCACTATGGTTGATATATTCTACAGACAGTGTAATATTCTTGGGCTTCAATAATGGTTATTGGGAAAAAAGGAAAGTTGTGGGAAAAAATGTAAACTTTATGTGATTCTGTGACAGAGAAGACCTATCACAACTTTGAAAAACCATGTATTATTATTAGGATCTTGTGCTTGGAAAAAAAGCATTGGCCTGGAAAAGAAAATAAAAATGCTGAATGAAGGAATATCTTTGCAGGTGCTGAAACAACTCCTGGCACTTTCCACTGGTTGATTGTTTTAGAAGTGGGCTCAAATAATATGCTGGTTTAAGATGGTCTTTGTGATACCTGCTTCTGGTAAAACTGGACATCCTTGTGTGGAAGAGTGAAGTTAGACCCACATGTGTCACATGACTAAAATTAAGGATCAAAAGCCTTAAAATTTTAACATGAACATTTTGTTGGATATTAAAATATGTATAAAATTTGAAGATGTAGGTATGGGCAAAAAGTATGTAAACAGAAGCCAAAATTCAGAAGACACAAAACAAGAAGCTGCAAATGTGGTTACTTCAGGTTAACTATGTTGCAAAGCAACAAAACAAAACAAACAGAAGAATAAAGAGATACAGAAAAGAGGAAAGTTATCAACTACTTCTTATAAAGAGTAGTATTTCCAGTGCATAAACAACTCAAAAATTCCCCAAATTATATATAAAATCCAAAAATGAGCTATTGTAATAAATAGGCATTTGTCCAAAGAAAAATCAAATGGTCAATAGGTAAAAAAAAAATTGTACAGCATCTTTGACCAAGAGTAACATTAAAATCAGTAACACTAAGATTCCATTGTATTCCAGACAAAAATGATGCTGTTAATAACTCAAAAAAGAACAGACACTGATAATGTTTTTTGGGGAAAATCAATTTGTCATCACTGTTCATGAGATTAACAACTATTACAACCTTTATGGGAATCAATATTTTAATTCCCCATAAAACTAAAACTAAAAATTCATTTTATCCAGGATATACCTCTTTGGCAAATTTTCCAGAATGTTAAAGATATCCAATTACAATAATTCATGCATATTCGATTTTATAGCAGCATAAGGCTTAAGAACTAAATTTTGGAGGCAGCTTATATGTTCATACACAGATCATGGATAAAGAAAGTGCTGTATATATATAGAATGGAATCCTTTTCAAATATAAAGAAAGATGAATTTGAATCACTTGTAGAAAAAGGATGCAAATTGTGATCAAAATTCTAAGCAGAATGAGCCAAACACCCAGGTTAATTATCAGTTTCTTTCTCTAACAGTAGGAACTCAAAATGTAAATACTGTGTTAAAAGGATGCTAAAAAAATAGTGATAATCATCTTTGTGGAAATGTAAAAGAGACATAAAAATGCAGGCAATTTGGTGATGGATAGGGGATGGTAAAATAGAAGGGACCAAGATGCAGTATGCACAGGTACCAATTTCCCAAGATGATATAAATTATGTATTGCAGAAATATAACATCAAAATACAAAAAAATTTAAAAGAAAATGTAACCAAGGTCCTAGTGGTGGGAGCACCCACACGCAGGACCAGCAGAGGCAGGAACCAAAAGCAAGCCACCAAGGCCCAGTTGGAACCACATGCAATCAGCAGTGGAAACCAGTGGTGTAGAAAGTTCCAAAGTAGCAGTAAGAGTAGAAGCCAGAAGTTGGGAAATTTGGTGAACCAACGATGTGTTTCTGCACACAGACACATGGAATAGAAGTGGGAGTCCAGTGCCAATTTTTAACAAACATTTTATCTAATGAAAAAAATCAAAGCAAACTTCCATAACAGAATAACAGGAGAATAACAGTAACAATGCATTCAGTATTGTTATTTTAAAAATTAATCAGAGTACAAGACATATTCATAAAATGTTCTCCAAGCAATATTACAGTGTCCTATCTTTTCAATGAACTAAGACAAACATTGCATTATTATCTCTCATTTTGTTTTGATGCTTTTCTGTTTTTTCCTTTCTCCTTTCCCCAATCCTAGTTCCTCTTGCATCTTTGTCCATTTTGCTGTATCCATTGTGCATTTTAGGCCTCTTTCAGCTCTTCACAACAGGGATTCAATATGATATTTACCCATATGAGACTGACTTATTTCACCTATGAATATGGTCTCTAGTTGAATCCATTTACTTATAAAAGTTTCAAGTTCAACTTTATGGCTCGTACTCAATTGTATGAAAAGATTATATCTTTTTTTTAATCCATTCCTTGGTGGATGAGCATTTGGATTACTTCCAAGATTAAGCTATTATAAACTGTGCTGCTATAAACATATATCACTGCGATGTGATGTTTTTAATTTTTCTGGGAACATACCCAGGAGGGAAATATATAGGTTGAATGGGACCTCTGATTCTAGTTTTTTGAGGAAACTACACACCCGTTTCCACGGTACTTGTACCAGTATGCACTCCCACCAACTGTGAAGAAGTGTTTCTTTGCCCCATACCCCCTTCAGCATTTGTTGTTGATTGATTTCTCAAGGATAGCCATTCTTTCTGGCGTGAAGTGAAATCTCAGTGATTTTTAATTTGCATTTATCATATGACAGATGATGCTGAACATTTTTTCATGCCATTCGTATTTCTTTATCTGAGATGAGATTATTCAATTGAGATGCCCATTTCTCGGTTTGGTCTTTGAATTTGGGACCTGATTTTTTCTCATCTCTTTATATGTTCTAGACAGAAATCAACTGCCTGAAACACAACTGGCTAAAACATTTTCCCACTTCTTCGTTTGTCTTTTCACTCTGTTGGTGCTTTCTTTGATGAGCAAAAACTCTTTAATAAGGTGAGGACCGATTTGTTGTTTCTTTGAAGTATTTCCAGTACCATCTAGGTTTTGTTCATGGAGCCCCTGTCTATATCTATGTCTTCAAGATTTCTACCTCCTTTCTATTCTAGAAGGTTTAGTATTTATGTATTAATATTTAGGTATTTGAACCGTTTTTATTTTAGTTCAGTACATGAGGATAGACGTGGGTCTAGTTTTAGTCTTTGATGTGTGGAACGCCAGTGTTCAGCACCACTTCTTAAAGAAACCATCTTTTGGTGACCACTTTTGACACCTTTGTCAAGGAAATGGTGACTGAGTATGTTTGGAGTTCTTCCTTTATATATTAATATATTAATCTGCTCCATTGAAGGTAGGGTCTGTTTCCACCCTCCGAGGACCATGGTATTTTTATCACAGTAGCTTTATAATACAATTTCAAATCAGGAATTGTAATATCCCCTCACTTACCTTTGTTGTCTAGAATTGTTTTTGCTATTCTAGGTCTCTTTTGGTGTCTAGAAAATTTCAGGAAAATGTTCTCTAGTTCTGTGAGTTATGCTAATGGTATTTTGATTGTGTTTGATTACATCTGTATAAAAATTCATGTTGATACTTCCTAACAATTTACATGGATACCTTTTCATTTTCTGATATGTTCTTTAGTCTCCTATGTTAGAGTGGTGCAATTTTCAATACACAGATAGTTAGCTTCCTTTGTTATTCATTCCTTAGTATTTTATTCTTTTGATACTATTGTGAAAGATGTGATTTTCCTAACATCTCTGTTGAATTTGTTGTTTGTTTACAGAACACTATTGATTTTTGCATCCAGCTATACTACTGAATTTGGTTATTAAATTTGGAAGTCTTTTGGTGTAACTGTTTGTAGAGTATCTTGTCTTCTGCAAATAGTAATAATTTAACTTATTCTTTTTGTGTCCTTATTTCTTTAATTTGTTTTTCTTTGTAATTTGTCTGGCTAATGATTCCAGAACTCTTTGAATAGTTGTGGAGACAATGAACAGTCTTGATTTTGCAGTGAAAGTTTTCAGTTGGTGAACATTTAGTATGGTGCTGGATATCATTTTGTCATAGATAGCTTTCATCAGATTGAGATAAAGAACATCTGTTTCAATTCTTTATATGGTTTTGTGAAATCAAGAATTGCTTTTGGACCTTATCAGATGTGTTTTCTGGGTTTATTGAGATGATCATATGCTTTTATCTTTGACTCCATTTATGTGGTGTATTTTGCTTATTGATTTGCTTACGTTGATCCATTCCTGGAATGAATGCTATTTGAAGATGGTGAATGATCTTCTTGTGGACTGACTGCATTCTGTTTGTCAGTATCTTATTCATGATTTTTGTTTTTATGTTCTTGAGGGAGATTGACCTGTAGTTTGCTTTTGCCACTGGATCCTTCTCTGATTTTGAATCAAGATAGTAGTTGCTTCCAAGATGTTTTTGTAATTACTTTCTCCTTACAATTTCATTAAAAAGCATCATGTTAAGTGATATTCCATCTTCTTGTGCCTACTTTGTTAGTAAATTTTTAATTTCAATTATTGATATTGGCTTATTTAGAATTTTTATTTTTTCCAAATTTGGATTTTTCAATTCAAATGTATCAAGGAATGTGTTAATTTCTTCTGTGTTTTCCATCTTATTAGAGTATAGATTCTCTTTTTTTATATTTAATTTTTTATTTAAAGAAAAAACAGAAAAAGGGGTAGAAATAATACTTGACTTCAAAAAATAAACACTAAGAAAACACTAGTTGATAATTATATATTTTTCCCTTACAGTTATTCAAATGACAAAAGTGAAGCATGCAAAGTGAACATTAAAACAGCGAGACTGCAAACAGTTCTATTCAATTGTCCAACAAAAACTTAGTAATATGGTTATCAATCCAATACACTTAAACATGCATGCAAAATGTCCTTTTTTATTTTAAAGAGATTAAGACAAAAAAGGCGGAACAAAGCAGATCTCAAAAGAACACTGTAAGCAGCACAGTACTTCCAACAAGAAAACCAGATATCAACAGCTACCATAATGTCTCCTTCTTTGAAATAGTTGAGCATACCTTCACATACAATAGTATCAAACATAACAAAAGAGTATTAAACCTTTCAAGAGAATGAAAGTGTTACAGGGCTTTCAGAACCAAATAACAGAAAATGAACAATGGCCACTATATCATATAGTAGAAAATTTGTTTATTCTATCACAGATATTAAAATCCAATACAACAAAATATGATAGAACCAATGGAAACAGAAGACCAAAAACATGGTAGGAGTTCAAAGTAAGATGATATTAAATCAGCAATGGCTATCATAATGTCTTGTTTTCTTGAAAATGGCTGTTCATACCACAACACATAATAAAATCAAAACAATAAAAACATTCTAACTAATGAATGAAAACATTATAAGGCTTGAAAGCAATGTAATGAGGAATCATGATTACCATAAAATCTTATGTACTCTTACCATTTCTTACACTAGGGACACTATATGGTGTTTATACATGTGAGTTTGCTATATTTTGCTTATAAGTATGGTTCAAGTTGAATCCTTTATTTATAAATATCTCAATGTGATCATTCTTTATGGCTGATTAGTACTCCTTTTTATAGAAATATCACTTTTTTTACCCATTCCTTGGTTGATGGACATGTAGGTTGTTTCCAAGATCTGGCCATTACAAATTGTGCTGCTATAAACAAGGGTGCACATATATCACTGTGGTATGATGTTTTCAGTTCTTCTGGGATATGCCTAGAAGTGGAATAGCTGGAACAAATGAGACTTCCAATCACAGTTTTTGAGGAATCTCCAGACTGACCTCCTCAATGGTTGTACCAGTCTACACTCCCACCAACAGTGCAGGAGAGTTCTTTTTCGCCACAGCCTCTCCAGCACTTGTTGTTGTTGGTTTTCTTGATCCTGGCCATTCTTTCAGGAGTGAGATGGAATTTCAGTGTGATTTTAATCTGTATTTCTCTAGTGACTAATCATGTTGAACATTTTTTCATGTATTTATTTGCATTTGTCTTTCTTTATCTGAGAACTGTGTATTCATTTGGGGTGCCCATTTTTGAATTATGTCTTTGAATTTCAGGGTCTGATTTTTTAAATTATTTATATGTTTTAGACACAAGTCCTTTGTATGAGGGACAGTTCATTAAGACTTTTTCCCAGTTTGTGGGTTTTCTTTTCACTATGTTGGAGGTTTCTTTCAATATGCAAAAGCTTTTCAATAAGACGTGATCTCAATTATTGATTCTGGGAAATATTTCCCATGTGGTTTGATTCCTGTTCATGAATTCTCTACCTACCCGTATGTCTTCAAGATTGTTTCCGAACTCGTATTCTCCAGATTTAGTGTTTCTGTTTAAATATTTGCATCTTTGATCCATTTATATTTTAGTTAAGTGCATGGTTATAGGTATGGGTCTAGTTTGAGGTTTCAGCATATGAAGAGCCAGTTTTTCCAGCATCATTTATTAAAGAGACCATTGTTCTTCCAGTGAACATGTTTGGTGCCTTAATCAAAGATAAGGTGGTTGAGTGTGTTTGTGGTTGTGGTTGTATCTTCTAATCTATTCCATTGATCTTCAGATCAGTTTTTATCCCAGTACCATATTAATTTTATTACACTTGCTTTGTAGTATAACTTCAAGTCAGGGATTGTGATGCCTCTTTCTTGCCTTTGCTGCTTAGAATTGCCTTTGCTATTCTAGGTCTCTTCTGATTCCAGACGAATTTTAGGAGTGATTTCACTAGATGTATGAGGTATGTTAGTGGTATATTCATTGTAATTGCATTGAATCTATATAATAATTTTGTAAGAATGGCCATAATCACCATATTTATTCTTCCTATCCATAAACAATGGATGTCTTTCAATTTTCTGAGGCCTTTTCTATTTCTTTTTCAGGGTATTCTAATTTTCCCTGTATAGGTATTTTACTTCTTTTGTGAGATTAATTCCTAAGTATTTCATTGTTTTGGATGTTTGTATGAAGGGTGTGGCTTCTCTTATTTCTTTCTCAATGATTTTATTGTTAGTGTATAAGAGTGATATTGATTTTTAAGTGTGGATTTTGTGTCCAGCTACATTGCTGAATTTATTTATTATATCTAGGAGTTTTTCAATGGAGTTTTGGGAGTCTTCTATGTAGAGTATCACGTCATCTGCAAATAATGATAATTTAACTTCCTCTTTTTTCTATCTTTACAACTTTTACTTTCTCACTTGTCTCATTGCTCTGGCTAGTATTTCCAGTATTATATTGAATAAGAGCACTGATAAGGGACATCCTTGTCTTGTGCCTGATTTTAGGGTAAAGGCTTACAGTTTTTGGCCATTTAATATGAGGCAGTCTGTTGATTTGTCACACATGGCTTTTGAGGTAAGAACATGTATTCCATGTATTGAGGTAAAGAACATGTATTCCAATTTTCTGTAAGTTTGCTATCATGAATAGCTAACTGTTGGGCCCCATCAAAAGCTTTTACTACATCTATAGAAATGATCGTGTGATTCTTACTTTTGGCTTTCTTGATATGGAGGATCACATTTATTGATTTACATATGTTGAACCATCCCTGCATGCCCGGCATGAATCCCACTTGGTCATGGTATATAATCTTCTTGATGATTTGCTGCATCCTATTTGCCAATATTTTATTGAGGATTTTTGCATCTGTGTTCATTAGGGAGACTGGTCTGTAGTTCTGTTTTTTAGTTGGGTCTTTCTCAGGTTTTGGTACTAGAATAATATTTGCTTCTGGGAATGACCTAGGAAGAATTGCTTACCGTTTGATTTAGCCACTCCAGCCAAAAACAAGACAAAAATCCAAGCTCACAAAGCTTGAAAAGATGGCAATGGTGACCTCTGCCAGTGGTGGGCTAGAAACACATACGCTCCACACACAAAGGCAAATAATCCTGTTGAGAAACGCACTGCCCCCCGACCTCAAATTTGGTACAGACTCAGAGAAAAATTCCCTGACAGGCAAAAACATGTCTTGTGTGCTAGGCTCTTCTCGGGTTCAACGAACAACCAAATGCTGTCACAAAACAGACTCTGATCAAGCCATGTGCTAACTGCCAAACAAGGAAACCAAAACCAAATTCCAAAAGTGCTTACCTTGGTCAGGGACAAGTACTTAGCTGTTTCAGTCTTGTGGCCAGAGGCATCCACCCCTTCAACTGCTCCTGAAGGGCTGATTGAAGTCACACAAGGTTCCCTGCTACCCAGGTGCCAGGTGTAGAACAAAGATACAGTGGAGCCCCCTCAAAGACGCTCTCCTTGTGGGTGTATCTCTCTGGGGCCTCCAAATGTAATAGTACCCTCGAGAAAGTTACCCATGGGAAACCAAGATTTGACAAATAAGTGAGCTTTATTTGGAGCTGCACCAATCAGCAGCACTTTCAGGCAGTTAAAGTTGCTAACCCCGATTTTTTTTTTATAAATATATACTTCTTTGTTCTGATCCCTTATATATTCATGGATGAGTTCACAAGATCAAGGGGTTACCATGGATACCACTTTTGCAGCTCCACCACTGCTTTGGAATGTTACAAAACCTTCTGACAGATCTGGTTAGTTGACACAGAGGATGTAGACACCACGCACCATGGTTACCTTGAGATAAAATCATTTGTTCCTCGCCCATAGTTTTTATGGCCACAATTAAGGGAGGAGAGAGTCTTCTGGGGATTTGGCCAAAGCTCACATGCTATTTAAATCTAACTGCTAGCTAAGCATCTAAGCTATAATCTGTAGGCTATAAAATAAGTCAACTTTTCATGGCTAGGTTTTGGAGGGTTCCAAAGAGAAAAGGGCAAAGAAAACAAAGCAAATAGTGAGGGCTATGAATGCCCTCACAGGGTGAAGTGGAGGGAAACCAGGTGTGGTGCTGCACACCAGTGATCTCAGCACTTGAGAGGCTGAGGCAAGAGGATCACAAGTTCCAGTCCAGCCTGGATTACATAGGTAGATCCCATCTCAAAAGAAAATTAAAAGTTTACAGAGAATCAATAAACAGCACACCAAATGCAATATTACATACATTGGTCTTGGAAATGGAAATTTTTGTTACTATGCAACCAAAACTGGAAATTAGGAAACTTGTTATTACTAGCATCCTTGGTGGTTGTTCCTATAAATTGAAAAACTCACTGGCTGGCTTTCCAATGTCCCTGGTATGCAGAGCCCAGGTGGCCTTGGCTGAGCAGAATGGGAGCAAATCAAATGACCAAGTAGTGGGGCCCAGCCCAGCTTGCTCCTCCAAATCCATGGCTCAATCCCATGAGGGAGAGTGCCCACATGTGACGTAGGAGTCAATTAAACTGAAGAAAGACCTATCCTGAGGGAGGCCGCCTGCATGAGCTCTTCCCAAGGACAGAGGGCAGAGAGGAGGGCGGAGTACTAACTCTGCTGTCTCCTTTACCCGTATTCTCCATACGGAGTTGAGGTCCAACACTCAGCCTGTACAGTCAATACCGTGATCACATCCCCAAGAGCCAAGGGAAACAGGATCATGGGTGCCATAGCTTCACCCAGGCTTCAAAGGCGATGGGGGAAAGACAGTGTTTATATTGGAATTGAATTGGAGTAGAACACAATTATGCACATCCTAAAATTCTCAATAATCAGATTCAAGCAAATGTGGTAGATGGATAACAGGTGGCTACAGAGGCTCCCTGAGATAGTCAACTTAGAATTCAACATAATACAGCATGGGGAGCACCTTACAGAGGGAGATGAATTCTCTTGTCCCAAGAAGAAACTAAGGTGAGAAGAAGCAATCAAACATACACACCCAGTGCTATTATTGGAGCAGCTAAAGGTTCAGTGCTCCCACTGCAGTAGGCAACGAGCCAAGCCATCCGAAGTTCCACCACTTCAACTCACTGGAGGTGCAGTCACACTGAGGTCGGGGGTCAGTCAGCAAAAGAGAGAGCTGAGCTGGTGGGGAGCCCAAATTGATCTGTGGTGAGTGACAGGAGTGGAGCCATTCCACAGAAAGGAGGGCTCTGGTGGATGACATTCTGGGACCGGGCAGCACTGGCAGGTACAAGTTGCAGCACTGACTTCAGTCAGTTGTTCCCTTCCCAAATGGGATTAGTGGAGTGAGCTAGGCTTGGGTCATGCAATCTGGCTGAGACCCAATGGGTTAACCAAAATCAATCCCCTATGGCAGCAGTGCACACTAATGCAGTGAAGCCTCAGCAATTTGACTGATTCAGAGGGGAGGTGCCAGCATATGCTACCCCTGTCTGCAACTCACTAGCACACTGCAGTGGGAAGGGTCACCTATCCAGCATGCTTCAGAAGAATTGTAACCAACAAAGAAAGAAACTGAAGAACGTGAATGAAGAAGCAGGGGTACCAACTAAAGAACTACAAAGGCTATTCACAGAAATAATTAAGGAAAACTTCCCAAACAAAGGAAAAGGAAATGATATTCTGATGTATGAGTCATACAGAACCAACCACCTATAACCAAAACAGAGCTATACCCAGGCCTATAATAATTAAGGTCCCAAAAATTCAATATAAGAACAGAATATTAAAAGTTGTTAGAGACAAGAAACAGATAACCTATAAAGGAAGTCCCAACAGAATAACAGCAGACTTCTTGACACAAACTATCAAGTCAAGAAGAGCCTGGATTGAAATATTCCAAGCCCTGAAAGAAAATGACCTCCCTCTCTGAGAAACCCAGCTTAGAATCCAGGAATGTTGTGGTGTGGGGAGTCCTAAGTGAGGGAGATATACCCTGCTGACCCAGGAACAAACTAAGCTGTGAGAAACCAACTGGAAATGCAATCCCAGTGCTATAACCAGAACAGATAAAATCTCATCATGGAAGCTGGAACCCCCACCTCTGGAAATCGCAATTTGCATTTCCTGCCACTGCGGCTGCATCTGAGTTGGCACAACAGGGAGAGACACGAAAACTCTGAGAGCGGGAATCAGCAAACAGAGTTGAGAGCAGGACTGGCGGGGAGCCCTGCACTGACCTGTGGTGAGTGAGAGGAGCAGAGAATCTTCTGTAGACTAGGAGGCTCCACAGAGGACATTCTGGGACTGGGCAGACTAGCTGGAATAGGATGCTACAGTGGTTTTAGTCGCATATTCCCCTCTCAAGCGAGATTGGTGGGGCGCACTTAGCCTGAGTGACGCCACTAAGACCCAGTAGGCTAGCCAAACCAGGTCCCAGAGCCTGGCGGTGCACCCTAGCAGTCGAGCCTTCACTTGGTTGATCTGGAGGGGCAGGCGAGCAGAGGCTGCCCAGGTCTGTGCCTCCCTAGTACACTGCAGTGGGCAGGAACACTTAGCCAGCATATTCAAACAAACTGTAGCTAACAGAGAAAAAAACTGGGCCTCCTATATACGCTTGTATGGAAGGAACAAAAAGTATGCAAAGAGGGAGGAGCAAGAAAGGATCCTTAGCCCCCAATCCTGAGAACACTGATCCAGGAAAGGTAAATGCAAAGGAGAATGAGGACAGAAAACATGCAATATTAGACATGGAACCAACAGACAAAAAACAGTATCTCTGGAGCCTCATAGATGAGTTCAAAAGTGAAGTATTTAATGAAATAAAGCAAGATATAAGTAGAATAGTTAGAGAAACGCTAATCCCTGCCCAAGAAAAAACAGATGGTGGAATGGAAGAACAGAAAAAAAGGGGAGAATTATTTGATGGAGAAAATAGAGAAAACAGAATACGTGAAGCAGGTTCAAAGAGATTACCAGGAAACTAAAAACTCTATTGAAAGCTGGCATAACAGCTTGAAAGAAACTAAGGATAGATTATCTGAACTGGAGGACAGATTTGTAATGTGGGAACATGAAATGAAAAACTTCTTAAAAATAACAAAGAAACAAACAGCAATAATACAAAGCCTAGATGATAAGAGGATCTATTACTTAAGAATTAAGAACATAAAAGAAGAAGTGGGGAAACAAACAAATGAACTACAAAGGCTATTCACAGAAATAATCCAGGAGAATTTCCCTAATTTAGCAAAAGGTAAAGATACTCAGATGTATGAGGCATACACAAGACCCCAGCCACCTACAACCCAAACAGAGCTACACCCAGGCATATAATAATCAAAATTCCAAAAATTCAGTATAAGAACAGAATATTTAAAGCCATCAGAGACAAGAAACAGATCACTTACAAGGGAACACCCATCAGAATTACAGCAGACTTCTCAGCACAAACCTTCAAATCATGAAGAGCATGGGGGGAAAATATTCAAGCTTTGAAAGATAATAACCTCCAGTCAAGATTGATATATCCTGCACAACTGTCCCTAGAAATTGCTGGAAAAACAAGGTGCTTCCAGGATAAAGAGGAACTAGGGGAATTTGCAACCACCAGTTCAGCTCTATAGAGAATAATGCAGGATTTTCTAAACAAGGAAAATACCAAGATTACAGAAACAGTGACAGAGAGGCCAAAATAAATGGAGCAGAGAGCAAAATGAAGAAAAGAAACTGACAACTAATGACAGAAAAAGAACTCAACAGAAATGAGGTAGAGAAGGTTGGATGGTAGGAACAGCTATTTTGGAGAAAACAAGACATCATAATAGCTAGTGCTGATTTAGTATCATCTTGTTTTGAAGTCCCATCAAGCTTTTGTTCTTCTGTCTCCATCGGTCTTAACATGTTGTATATTATTGGATTTTATCATATGTGATAATATAAACAAAATTTTTTTACACAAGGAGATTATACAGAAACCATTGTTCATTTTATGTTAGTTGATTGTAAATACCCTGTAATACTGTCATTCTCTTGAATGGTTTTAATTGTCTTGATACGTTTGATGCTAGAGTATACGAAGTTACACTCAAAGATTTCAAGGAAAGAGACACTTTGGTATCTACTTTTATGTCCGGATTATCTTGTGGTGAAACACCATTTTGCTTAAATGGTTATGTTTTGACTTGTTGTTATGCCCTCTTTTATCTCAATCTCCTTTTTTATTATTTACTTTTTTATTTTTATCCTTTTAATTAAGGGAAAATAAATAAAAATAGCAGGATATATGATAGTAACCCACTTTGACTTCCTATTAACTTGATTTGAAACCCTGTTTTGCTCTCACCATCTTGTTTTGACTGATTTTCCTCTATTCTGTTTTGGTTGATACTACCAAGTTCGAAAGTATAGGCAACAACTGTGACGACAATAAGATTCACTATGACGCCCATTCTGGTTGACTGTTATCTTCTTTTGAAGACCTGTAATGTCTCCAAAGTTTTAGTTTTGTTAGTTTTATTCTTTACTGTTTCATTCAGTTTTATTATAACTTATGATATAGGCAATTCTTCTTAAGATAGCAACAGGCATTATGGTAACTATTGTTGATGACCTTGTATTTTGTTTTTTCTTTATGTATTTTGTCCATCCTTTTGATTTGACTGACTCTGTTCTGTTATGTCACATTTGGTTTTACTCTCTTCCAAAAAAGTACCAAGAACTGTGGGAGCAACAAAACCCAAAATGTGTAATTGTCATTGTACAAAAGAGAGGAAAAGAAAGTGATCTAAATGATAGAATTACATGTATATTTAAGTGTGTAAGGTAGATAATGATATTATTCACTTTTGTGGGATCACTGAGCAGAACTGTTTGCAATCTCACTGTTTGAAGTCCACTCTATAAGCTTTAATTTTGTAACTTGAACAAATATTTCTAAGATGACAGTATGTAATCTATTAACTAGTGATTTCCTACTGTTTATTTTTTCTGAAATTCTGTATAACTTGTACCCTTTTTCTGTTTTTTTTTCTGTTTCTCCTTAAATAAAACTAAAAAAAAGGAAAAGAAAATGTCCTTCAGCCCAAATTGATATAACCTGCTAAACTGTCTCTAAAAATAATGGAGAAACAAGTGCTTCCAAGACAAAGAGGAACTTGGGAAATTCACAACCACCAATCCAGCTCTACAAAGAATACTGCAGGGAATTCTAGAGAGAGAGAAACATACTAAGATTCTGGGAACAGTAGCAGAGAGGCCTCAATGAAGGGAGTAGAAAACAGAATGAAGAAGATAAGCAGACAATTGATGGCACAAAAAGAGCATAACAGAAATGAGGAAGAGAAGGTTGGTTATAATCTCTAATATAGATTGCCTTGATATACTAAATTTAAAAAAAAGAACCACATGTAAAGTAGATCAGGCGATAGGGTCCACCGAGGGCTATTTATAGGAAATATACTTAACCTGAAAAAGAGTACATGGACTGAAAATCAGATATGAGAAAACAATGTGCTACATGACAAAGAACCAGCAATAGGGGCAACTAGAGCAGTATTTGTGGACAGGTTGGAAAGACAGGCTTTAATAGGTAAAGGAATACAATCAGAGATCAAGTCCAGGAGAGAGAAGATTTGGAACCACTTACGTAAATAGCAGGTTCCCCCCCACAATGTAAAACCAAGGGTCTTGGTCAGACCCAAAAATGCATAATGTACCCTGGGGAAGTGCAAGGACAGGGAGAGTCTTAAAAAAAGATGGCAGAAGATATTGTTAATAGTGTGTCAGGATATAAAACCCACATTACTCACACCACTCTGCTTAGATAGATTTTATTCTGTCCCAGTTTGTCTACTTGCATTAGATTTGGGCACAGACACCCTTCCCAAAAACATCAGGATATAGCACAGTAATCATCTTTCATTTCCTGTTATCTTAATCTGGAGCCCTGTATGACTTAGACTGTTTTATCATGACTGATCTTAGTTAAATCTGGTTTGTTTCATTGCTGTTTGATATTGCCATACTTTATTCAAAACTGATATGATTGATAGTATCAAGTCTGAAAGTATAGGTAACTACATAGAGGATGATAAGGCTCACTAAAATACACATTCTGGTTTGATAACTGCCTGCTTTTGAAGTTTTATACTACATACAAATTTGTGTTTTTATTAATAGTGCTATGTACTGATATATTCAATTATACTATATCTGATGATATAGCCAATTCTATTGAAGATAACAAGAGACAACACAGGAACTATGGAAGAACTCCTTGTACAGTGGTCTTACACATCTTTTTCATTTCATGTGTTTATAGGAATATCTTTTATTTTGTCTTGCTTTTTTTGTTTCTCCCTCTAATATAGAAAGGATAGAAATACATGTTAAGACTCACTCATGTGTAGAATCTATAAACAGTTTATCAGAACTGGTCTTATGACACATGATGAAATGAAGAGATACTCGGACAAAAAGAGACACTAAAGTACCCAGTGCTGATCCTGGAGTGTCATAATGTGAAACCCAGCAATAGTATTATTCCTGGAGTGTCATAATGTGAAACCCAGCAATAGTATTATTCTTTGTTCAGAATGACATTAGCCTGCTTGGGTTTGTTCCATCTCAACCTAATTGAAGATATAGATAACTGCATGCATGTGTAAGTGTATAGGATTGAGAACCATATTGCTAAGTTCTTGTTGGATAGTTGAACAGAACTGTTTGCAGTGTCGTTGTTTGAATTCCCACTTTATATGTTCCACTATTGTATCTTGAACAACTGTTTATAAAAAGACAGTATGTGAACATCAACTAGTGATTTCTTACTGTTTATTTTTTCTCTGAATGTATGTATTATTTCTACCCATTTTCTGTTTTGTTTAGTCTTTCTTTAAATAATTTTTTTTAAAAATTTAAAACTCTCAATAATCTAATCCAGGTAGAGTAGCATGTATCAGCAAGGCCAGCAGCTGGGAGGTTAAGGAGAGAAGATCATCACAAACAGAAGGCCAGCCTGAACTACAAATTGAGACCCAAAATGGGTGTGGTGTTGTACGCCTGTAATCCCAGCACTCAGGAGGCTGAGGTAGGAGTGTCAATGTGAGTTCAAGGCCCAGCTGGACTAAGTAGTGAGACCCTGACTCAAGAACAAACAAATGAGATTCAGCTTCACAAAAAAAAAGAAAGAATGAAAAAACAATTATAATAACTGAAAGAAATTGTTTGTCTATAGTTCATCTCAAAACAAAATTCACCTGGGTGTGGTAACACACACCTGTAATCCCAGTACTCAGGAGGTTGAGGCAGGAAGATTGCTGGGAGGTTGAGGCCTGTCTAGGCTACATAGTGATGCCAGGCCAGCTTGAACTGCATAATAAGAACCTGTCTCAGGTTCTTGTAAAAAATTTCAAAGAATGAGAACATTCTCTTTTGTTCAATCCATCTGTTTTGTTCAATCCCAAAAACAAAACTGAAAAATAAATACTGTAAGTAGACTGCAAAGCCTTGTATTGAAAAGATGTCAATGCATCCCACAGACATTTTCCCCCTTTTTTTTATTTAAGGAGAAAAAGGAAAAAACAACATAAAAAGGTACAAGTAATACAAAATTTTAAAAATAAACAGTAAGAAATCACTAGTTAATAGATTGCATATTCTTATCTTAGAAATAGTTGTTCAAGTTACATTATTTAAGCATATAAAGTGGACATTCAGTGAGAGTGCAAACAGTTTTGTTCAACGATCCAAAAAACACTCAGCAATATGGTTATCTATCTTATACACTTAAACATATATGCAGTTATAACCTTTAGGGCACTTTCTTTTCTTTTTTTTTTTTTTTGGCAGAATGACAATTACACATTTTGCATTTTATTACTCCCATAGTGCTTGTTACTTTTTTTGAAGAGAGTAAAACCAAATGTGACATATCAGAACAGAGTCGGTCAAATCAAAAGGATGGACATAATAGATAATGGACATAATAGATAACAAAATATAAGGTGATCAACAATGGTTACCATACAGCCTCTTGCTATTTTAAGAAGAATTGGCAGTTATAATAAAATTGAACTAAACAGGAAAGAATAAAACAAAAGCATTGGAGACATTACAGGATTTAAAAAAAAATAATAGTCAATCGGAATGTGCATCATAATAATTCTTATTGTCATCACAGTTATGCCTGCACTTTCGAACTTGGTACTATCAGCAAAGCAGAACAGAGAAAAATCAGTCAAAACAAGATGGTGAGGGCAATACAGGATTTCAAATCAAGTTAATAGGAAATCAAAGTAGGTTACTATAATGTATCCTGCTGTTTTTTATTTTCCCCTTAATGAAAAAAAATAAAAAGAAAAAAATAAATAATTCAAAAAAAGGGAATTGACATAAAAGAGGGCATAAGAACAGAACAGCGGAGGTCAAATCATAACCATTGGAACCAAATAGTGTTTCACCACAAGATATCCTGACATAAATATAGTTACCATAGTGCCTCTTTCCTTGAAACGTTTGATTATAACTTCATATACTGTAGCACAAAACATATCCAGACACTATAAAACCATTCAAGATAATGACATTATTACAGGGTATTTAGGACTAATTAACAGAAAATGAACAATGATTTCTATACAAACTCCTTGTCTATAACAGTTTTTGCTTATATTATCATATATAATAAAATCCAATAAGATACAACATTTTAAGACCGATGGACACAGAAGAATACAGGTTTGATAGGACTTCAAAACAAGATGATACTAAATTAGCACTAGCTATTATGATGTCTTGTTTTCTCCAAAATTACTGTTCCTACCATCCAACCTTCTCTGCCTCAGTTCTGTTGAGCTGTTTTTCTGTCGTTTGTTGTCAGTTTGTCTTCTTCATTTTGCTTTCTGCTCCATTCATTGAGGCCTCTCTGCCACTATTTCTGGAATCTTGGTGTTTTCCTTTTTTAGACTATCCTGCAGTATTCTCTGTAGAGTTGAATTAGTAGTTGCAAATTCCCCTAGTTCCTCTTTATCCTGGAAGCACCTTGTTTTTCCAGCAGTTTCTAGGGACAGTTGTGCAGGATATGTCAATCTTGGTTGGAGGTTATTATCTTTCAAAGCTTGAATTATTTCCCCCCGCGCTCTTCGTGATTTAATGGTTTGTGCCGAGAAGTCTGCTGTAAATCTGATGTGTGTTCCCTTGTAAGTGATCTGTTTTTTGTCTCTGATGGCTTTTAATATTCTGTTCTTATATTGGATTTCTGGAATTTTGATTATTATATGCCTTGGTGTAGCTCTGTTTGGGTTGTAGGTGGCTGGGGTCTTGTGTATGCCTCATACATCTGAGTATCTTTACCATTTGCTAAATTAGGGAAATTCTCTTGGATTATTTCTCTGAATAGCTTTTGTAGTCCATTTGTTTGTGTCCCCACTTCTTCTCTTATGTTTTAATTGTTAAGTTATAGATCCTCTTATCATCTTCTAGCTTTTGTATTGTTGCTCTTTGGTTTTTTTTTTTTGTTGTTGTTGTTATTTTCAAGAAGTTTTTCATTTCATGCTCCCACATTACAAATCTGCCCTCCAGGTCAGATAATCTATCCTTAGTTTCTTTCAAGCTGTTATGCCAGTTTTTGATAGAGTTTTTAGTTTCCTGGTAATCTCTTTGGACCTGCTTCACATATTCTATTCTTTCTCTATTTTCTCCATCAAACAATTCTCCCCTTTTTTTCTGTTCTTCCATTCCACCATCTGTTTTTTCTTGGGCGGTGCTTAGCATTTCTCTAACTGTTCTGCTTATGTCTTGCTTCAGGTCATTAATAACTTCAATCCTGAACTCGTCTATGAGGATCTGGAGAGCACTTTATGTCTATTGGTGCCGTGTCTGCTATTGCATGTTTCTCAGAATTGGGGGCTGAGGACCCTTTCTTGTTGTTCCCTCTTCCCATATTCATTGTTCCTTATATATATAAGCATATATAGGAGGCCCAGCTTCCTTCCCCGTCAGGCACAGTCTGTTTGAATTGTGCCAGCTAGGTGTTCCCGCCCACTGCAGCACACCAGGGAGACACAGACCTGGGCAGTCTATGCCGGCCTTGCCCCACCAGGTCAACCTACCAAAGGCTTCACTGCTAGAATGCACCTCCAGGCACTGGGACCTGAGTTGGCTAGCCTACTGGATCTCAGCCAGAGGCATCTGGCAGGCCAGGCACTCCTCACCAATCCCGCTTGAGAGGGGGATATGTGACTGAAGTCACTGCAGCATCTCTTTCCGGGAAGTCTGCCAGGTCCGATTATGCCTCTGCTGAAGCCTCCTTCTCTATGGAAGGGTCCCGATCCGCTCACTCACTGCAGGTCAGGGACCCGGCCAACCCCGCTCCCAACTCCATTCAAAGCTTCCCACTCTCCGAGATTTCACGCTTCCCTCCCCATACTGTGCCGACAGGGAAACAACAATGGCTGCAGGAAATTCAGATCACAGTTTCCCGTGGCATTGGGTCGAGCTTCCCTGCTGAGACCTTATCTGTTCCTGCTGTATCACCTAGATTGCATTTTAAGTTGGTTTCTCTTAATTTAGTTCGTTGCTGTGTCGGCAAAGAATATCCCCCCTTGCCTAGGACTTCCTGCCTGGCACAATTCCTGGACTTCAAGTGCAGTTTCTCAGAGAGCCTCCGAAGCTGCTGCTATCTCTCCGCCATGTTCTTCCGGACTCCCCCACAGACATTTATGAGCTGAATTTAATGTAATTCCAGTCAATATCCCAAGAGGTTTCCTGAAGAAATTTGAAGGCCCACTTTCAATATTTATAGAGAGGAAAAAGTCGGCAAGAGTTGAGGCTTGAGAATGCAGGGATGTAACAGGAGGAGGCTCTACAGGAAGTACAGTTCCTCAGAATGAAGCCTTTGTCCAAGAGTCGACAGAGTCCAACACTGGAGGCCAGAGCCCAGGTCAGACAACACATTAATAAACCTCTAGGAAAAAGGAGGTACTAAAAAGAAGACAAATGAAAGCTACAGACTAACTTTTCTTTCTTTTCTGTCTTTTCATCTTTTTCTGTTTTAATCTTTTATTTATTTTTTTTTTTTTGACACAGGCTCTCCCTAGATATCTCAGGCTAGCCTTGGACTCATGGCAATCCTTATGCCTCAACCTCCTGAGTATGGGATCACAGGCACACACCAGCATGCCCAGTTTGGAACACATTTTCATATGGAAAAAAAAATGAAATTGAACCCCTATCTCACATGATAAACCACAATTTGCACCAATGCTTAATTGGGAAAAGTAACTGTAAGCTCTGTATACAGGACAGGATGTGTTCACCACCTTGTATTTGGGTAGGTTTTCTTAAGGGACACCGGATGGGCCAGCACAAATAAGTGAGTGAGAAAAGGGGATAAAAAAAAATAAGGCCACCGCAAATAGTGCTCCTATAATGATCACTGCACTTTTTTATCAGTAGCAGGCCACATGAAAAAACTTTCCTAATGGCCTCACTCAAATAATTTTTGTTTGTGTTTTGTTTTTTGAAACAGGGTCACTGTGTAGTTCAGGGTGGCCTTGAACACACTATGTGTCTCAAACTAGAAATTCTCCTGCCTCCGCATCTCAAGTGATGGGATCACAGGCGTGTGTAACCCTGCTTATTCAATTCACCTAAATCCAGATTTGCTAGGTGGATATGGTAGCACACATGGGTAAGAATAGCAGCCTAGAAGGTAATCAAGAGGATATCACCCTTGGGATATCTTGGCCCACAAAGCTGACACCCACCAGTTTGAGTCCAGCAAGTTTAGGGTCCTCTATCCAAGACTCAGGCCAGCCTGGGCTCCATAGTAAGTTCAAGACCAGCTTGGATTACATAGTGAGACCCTATCTCAAAACACCGAGATAAATACATGATTCTAAGTTTGTTAACGATGCAGAGGCTTTTGGAATGCTGTTA
The DNA here is from genome assembly GCF_034190915.1 of Cavia porcellus. Lineage (NCBI taxonomy): Eukaryota > Metazoa > Chordata > Mammalia > Rodentia > Caviidae > Cavia > Cavia porcellus. The sequence goes on along the minus strand of NW_026947490.1, from coordinate 26,508,435 downwards.
GTTTTAAGGACACCGCCCCAAAGAATATAGTAGGAAGCAAATTCATAAAATTCACATAAAAGTATTCCCCTCCCCAGGAAATTTCTCAATAAAAGGGCAGCCACGGAATAATACACTGTTGCAGTACATTCATTAGCAAAATAATTTTATACCAGTTTTGCACATAAGGGGCTGGGGATTTAGCTCGGTGGCATAAGCACCTGGCTGGCAAGTACACAATCATGAATTCAATCTCCAGTACAAAAAAAAAAAAAAAAAAAAAAATATATATATATATATATATATATCACACATATTTATCAAGAACCAAAATTTCTTACGAACAACTTTTCCTATATTCTTCACTTTCTTGGAATGCTTTCATGTTAGTGCGTGGCTGTGGTAGGTCATCTTTACATTTCTTCTGTTGAGTGATTAAAAACTTTTCAAAGGCACAAAACAGAAAATCCTCATGTTCACATGAAAATGTCTATCCCTCCTTCCTCAGGAAGCCACTACTGAATCCACAGTGAAAGTCTCCAGTCACCAAGTGCAACTTTTCAGAGCCCTGCAGCGTACAGGGTGGACAGGACTCAACTGCAGTGGCTATCACACTCCTGGACCTTAGCTTCAAGTCTGGGTCCAACCACTCCCCCAGTCCTATTTCTGGGTGGCTGCTGTAGGACAGGACCACAAGACACCCCAACGTTTCGCTGCAGGTTCAGGGGTGCCCTGGGTCTTTGGTGTCCACGACTTCAAAGTTGTCTGCCTTCTCCTGCGTCAGGGTCTCCTCTGAGTCCAGGGCTTCTTCCATGGACTCTGAGCTCTGGGGAAGCGGGAGGACAGTTGGCGACAACAGACAATCTGTCAAGAACTCCTTCAGACATAGGAGGTCTTCCTGCAAGGCTGAGGCTGTCACTGGAGCTGCAGTCCTCTGGGCGCCCTCCTGGTTGTGGCACCCAGGCTCTCCCCAGGCCTGCTGCTGGCTGGAGGTGGAGGAGAAGCTGGGCTCGGCAGCAGAGAAGAACTCAGATGGCACAGGATCGGGGTCTTGGAAACCTGCTGAAGCCTGGAGCACGGGCGCAGCCACCGCAGCCTCTGCAGCACGAGCTGAGAGCTCTCTGGGACCACGAAGCTTGGGCTGGCGCTGTAGTCCTAGCTTTTCCCTCTTAAATCTGGCCCGCCGGTTCTTGAACCAGACCTGTAGGGACACACAGGGTGGGGTGGGGTGGGATGGGCAGGGACACGGTGTCAAAGAGAGGTGCCTGGAGCACCTGCCCCTGCCCAGTCAGGAAGCTGCCCCGGGTGGGATCAGGACCAGGCCAACTCCCTGGCACTGCAGGAGGGAGAAAGGAGGAGCAGGCTGGGACAGGGTCAGGGACAGGGATCAGGGTGGGCTGCTGCAAGGGGCCCTGGGTGCACAGGGCACACTGAGGTCCTTGACCCAGTGCTTTGGGGCCATGACGTTGGACTGCAGACACCAAGGGGACTGGGGACCAACCAGGAGCCCTCTGCCAGCCCCACACCCCTCTGCAGCTCCAGGCTGTTGTCCTGGAGCTCAGGCCACCCAAGGCAGTCTGGGTCCTCATGAAGGGGCTACCAACCTTTACATTTTCCACTGTTACTTTCAGCCCTTGTGCCAGCTTCGCTCTCTGCTCCGGGGTTGGATACTTCTCCTTAGCAAACAGAGCCTCCAGCTGCCTCACCTGCTGACTAGTGTACACTGTGCGCTCCTGTCTCATCTTCTTTGATTGTGGGGGACCTGAGAAGGCTGAGGTGTTTGAGGAGTTTGGCAAGCCTGAGAAGTTTGTGAGGCCTAGGAAGCTTGAGGAGTCTGAGGGGCCTGCGTAGCCTGAGGTGTCTGAGGGACCTAGGAAGCCAGAAGAGTTTGAGGGGCCTAGGAAACCTGAGGAGTTTGAAGGGCCGAGGAAGCCTGAGGAGTCTGAAGGGCCTAGGAAGCCTGAGGAATTTGAGGGGCCTGGGAAGCCTGAGGAGTTTGTGGGGCCTGGGAAGGCTGAGGAGTTTGAGGGGCCTGGGAAAGCTGAGGAGTTTGAGGGGCCTGGGCAGCCTGGGGAGGCAGAGGGGTCTGGAAACTTTGGGACACCTGAAGAGCCAGAGGTAACTGAAGTGCTTGGGGAAGATAAAGGGTACTGAGGAAAGATGGATCTTTTTAGAACTGAAGAGCCTGAGAACCCGTGTGTTTCTGTGGAATTAGGGGAACCTGGAGAGACTAGGAGGCCAGAATTATAAGAAAACCTTCTGGATCTCGCAACGCCTGGGGCATGCGAGGCACCCTGTGGCACTTGGGGGCAAGAGGGCATTGGGGGAACTGAAAGATAACCAGAAGGTAATAAGAGAAGGAGATTAGAAGCCACACAGACCAGCCTCCCTGCCTCCAGGGCCCCACTCAGCTCCAGGATCCACTGAGGCAAGGGCCCCAAGGACCTGAGAGGAGACATAGCCCAGGGAAGATGGCATCCCTCTGCCCTAGCAGCCCTGTAGCACTCTGTAATCTCCACCTCCCAAACCACACCATGCGCCTTAGTCCTCCGTGGCCACGTCTTGAACATGGGACCTGTACTTGGCTGCTGTGTTACTTTCAGACCCTCAGCCCAGGGTGCCCTGCAGGGCTTCTGCTTCCCACAGCCTCACCCGCAGCAGTCTACTCATCCCCTGTGCGCGCCCCACCCCATCTGAGTCTCCACTCCACACCAGCCTTGCATTCTAAGTCCCAAACACAGGGCCCCAACCCAGGGATGTGGCTTCCCCATTAGCCCAGCTCCTGAGCTACAGCCCCGGCTCACCCTGGGAGTCATCAGACTGCTGCATCCTGGCTGCTGCTCTGCTCCAGCACCTGGAATCCTCCCCAGGTCCTGGGTTTAAATCCCCTCTGCTGCTCTGCCCCCACATGACCCTCCCTCCCCACTCACCCACCCTGCCCGCCCACCTCTGCCTGGATGCCCCACCTAACTCCTAACTGAGCAGCTACTGAGTGCCAGGTAGATGCCTGGAGCTGGGGACTCAGTGGCCAAGGCAGCCTTGGTGCCCAGGGAAGTTACCCATGGGGGTCCCCGTGCAGGAAGGAAATGCATCCCAGCCCCAGGGGTCTCCTCAGTCCTTCCCAGGCTGGGCACCCCTGCTCTCCAATGCTGGAGACCATGCTGCTATCCCCTCCTTATGCACTGAGCTTGCTTCTGCTTTCCCCAGGGTTCCTGAGTTGCCCTCTCCTGAGTCTGGCACCATCTAAATCCAAACTGAACTTGTCATTTAAACCTGCTGATCAGCAGGCCTAGAGGGTCAGGAGGCAACCAGATTGACATGCTCAGCTCCCAAGGGACTTATTATAGCCAATAAAAGACAGAAATTAAGTGGATAATGAAGCAAGCAGGGTGTGGTATTCCACACCTATAATCTCAGCACCAGGGAGGCTGAGGCAGGACAATAGCTGGGAGTCCCAGGCCAGCCTGCATTACATGCTGGTTAAAGGCCAGCCTGCTCTAGGCAGCTAGAATCTGGAAGGGGAAAAAATTCACAAAAAGTAACTGAACCATTCTGTGAACCTGAGTTTAAACCCCAGTTCTATGCAAGGCCCTTTCAAACATCCTCTCACCAACATGCAACCAGAATTCCCTCTTTCCCATAAAACAATAAACTCAGCTCCACTGAAAACTGTTCTCCTGGTGGTGGGCATTGGCTGAGGACATGAACAGAGAGGCTTCATCATGTCAACCTCAAACACCACCCTATGCTCCATAATGGTTTCCCCAGAAAAGGACTCAAATTCTCCTGTTTTGCTACCCACCTATGTAGGCACCTTCATTTCACATTCTGGATAAGCAGAACATTTAATTGTGGTTTTTTTTTGTTTGTTTGTTTTGAGACAGGGACTGGCCAAGTAGTTCAGGCTGGCCTTGCACTCACTATGTAGCCCAGAAAGGCCTGTAACTCATGGAGATCCTCCTGTCTCAGCTTCCCAAGTACCTCGATACAAGGGCCACCACTATGCATGGCAATTTTTTTTTAAGTGGTATCAAGGGAGAGCCATGGTGTCATCATGCAGACCACAGATCTGACAGGTTGAGATAAGGATTTCCTCCTATGCAGCCTGGATCTGGCAGAGTGCATCCAGGAAGGACCTGAATAAATGTCTCATCCAGGTACAAGGTCAACATGAGACCCCAAGCCACAGTCTACACCTTCTAGTGAACTCATAAGCTAAACTTTTATTTGATTTGTTTTCCTTTGTATTTTGTTTTGTGTGTTTGCTTTTGTTTTCTGAGATAGCATTCAAATATACAGGCCAAGCTGGTCAGAATTCTAGGCAATCCTCCTGCCTCAGCCTCATCAATGATGGGATCACAGCCATGACTCACCATAGCGGGCACCAGTCTGACTTTTATACCCAAGACAATTAAAATCCCTGGGCAGGGTGGTGCACACCTGTAATCCAAGCACTCTGGAGACTGAGGCAAGAACATTGCCAAGAGTTCCAGGCCAGCCTGAGCCAACTAATGAGACTATGACTTAAAAAGAAAAAAGAAAGAAAGACAGAGAGAAGGAGGAGGAGGAAGAGGAAGAGAAATGAAGAAGAAGAGGAAGAAGAGGAGAAGGAGAAGAAGAAGCAAAGAAAGAGAAAGAGGAAAAGAAAGACCCAAATGCCAAAAGAATTACAATCGAGGATTCAAAATCAGGGACAAATTTGAAAAAAAAAAAGTAAAAATAACATTTCAAACTGAATTGATGTGGGGCATGGTGGTTTCAACTGACCTTAGCCTGCTGAATATAATGAGATTACAGCAAGCACACCAGAGGTCAACGTGTGGCTTCCAGCGCAGCTCCACAATTTCCCAGGAGGAGGACAGTGGAGGATGAAGAAATGTAGATAAGAGACAAAATGCATAAAGCTGAGTACAGGCGGAGCCTCCGCTTCTGGTGGAAGAAACAGAGCTGAGGCCTGCAGCACCTTTATTTATTCACTCAGGAGGTTGATGTCTGTGCAAACCCCTCTGCCTAACAACTGGTTTCCCTGGCTCACCTCAGGCACCTCAGGTTCTCAGAGCCGAACAGCCTGTTCATGGGATTTACCTCGGGTGCTCTGTGTTCATGGGGTTGGCCTTGCTTTAGCCCCACACATGTGATCCATCTCCAGGTTTAGCTACTTGCTATGCACACTGAGGCAGGAAGATCATCATATGTTCAAGGCCCGCCTGGGCTGCATACTGAGTTCAATGACAGCCTGAACTATACAGAGAAACCTCGTCTCTCAAAAAACAGAATAACAAACACAAACTGAAATCAAGAAACTGGGTACAGTGGTGCATGACATAACCCTGGCTACCTGGGAGCCTGATGCACCACAATTATAAATTCTAGGCCAGCCTGAGCATCTTAATGAGTTGCTGTCACTACAGAAACAGAAACAGGGCTGATGCATAGCTCACTACTGGGGCAGTCACCTGACCCACACAAGGCTCTAGGGTCCACCACAAACTCCACACAACACATACATGCAAAAATAAAACCTTGCATTATTGTATACTCCCGTTCCTAGCAGCACTGCGCACACTAAGCAATAGCAAACGAGTAGGTAGACCAGATGTCACCTGTCCATCAGGTTAGTGCAGTGAAATCCAGCCATGCTCTGCATTCTTCCCCTTCATTTTATATGTCTTTGCAGATATTCGTTTTTTGGTTTTTGTCTTTTTGAGACAGGCTCTCACACTGAACAAAAAGTCAGACTTCTGACTTTCCTCTTGCCTCAGCTTCTTGAGCACGGGGCTTAATGGTGTGAGCTACCACAAAGCCCTGCAGACACAGGTTTTATACAAAACAATGAAGTTGAACCCTTACCTCACATCACAGACAGCAGTCTGCACTCAGTAACTAATTGTGACAAGTAGCAATGAGGCTCACGGATAATAGTGACAACCAGCATTCCCAGCACTTCCAAGGATGAGGCAAGAGTATCACTTCAAATTTGAGCCCAGCATAAGCTACATAGTGAGTTCAAGGTCTGTCTTAACTACATACACAATGAGATCCTTTCTGAAAACAAAGAAGGAAGGAAGGAAGGAAGGAAGGAAGGAAGGAAGGAAGGACAGACAGACAGAAAGAAAGAAAACCCTGCCACACTGGACATGGTGGCCTGAGTCTATAACCCTAGCACTCAGGAGGCTGAGGCAGGAGATGTGCTGTGAATTTGAGCCCAACTTGAGTTGTATAGCAACATCAAGACCAGTCTGAATCCCACAGTGAGACCCCATGTCCAAAAAAAACCCAGCTCTGACAAAGCATGGTCACTCCTGAATGAAGCAGGCACAATGTATTCACGCACCCAGACGTAGGGATGCAGTGCTATCCCACATCTACGCTACTAGAGGATGCAATAAATTTGCTTTTCCAGCACAAGGCCCAAGGAAAGCTAGGACACAGTTCTCTAAAGAAATCACTTTCCTGCTGCGGGCTTGGGGAGAGCCAGACATAGGCCTGTCTCTGTGATTAGCGCCATTCAAGGACCTCCGAGGGAGAGAACCTGGCCCCAGAGGGACGAGATGCCCTCCTGATAACCATATCATTTTCATTGGATTGGTTTGTGGGTTTTTGGGGGGTGGGGTAGTTTCTTTTGTTTTGTTTATATTAACTCCAATGGCATGCAGAGCTATTTAAAAGATAGCAAGACATGTTGCAGAAGCCATTATGCATGTACTATTGGCTTGCTTTGAGGTCCTTTATTTCATTTATTGTTTTGTTCTTATTGTTTCTTTTCTGTTCACTTTTTAGTATGTTCAAAGGTGGTATCTCAGACATTTGGAAGACAGCAAAGGCGATATGGTAACTATTGTTGAATTCATAAGTTTTGCAAGTCCTATGTCTCTTATTCTAGTTTATTTTGATTGATTGTATTCTGTTTTATTTTCCTTGGTTTGTTTCTCTTGAAAATACAATTTTTAAAACATTTAAAAAGTAGGGCATGGTTTCAAAGGTTACTAGAAAAGAAAAGAAAAAAAAGTCGGGCGTGGTGGCTCAGGACTGTAATCCCAGCTCTTGGGAGACTGAGGCAGGAGGATCATTGTGAGTTCCAGACCAGCCTGGGCTACAAAGTGAGCTTGAGGCCATCCTGATCTGCATAGTGAGATCCGGTCTCAAAAAAGACAAATCAAAAATCTCTTTATCTCCTGGATCACGGGGAACCAAGCAATCCCTCCCTGCTTGGTGAGCAGCTGTGAGTGTGGCAGGCTCTGACAGTCCAACAATGGAGCCACTGGCATTTACTGGGACCTGCCCCATGTTGGGACCTGGAGCACTGGGAAACCAAGCAACCCCGCCCCCAGTGAAGGGCTGTGAACATGCCACCACTCAGGCTGAGAATCAAACATCACATCTTCTCCCCATCCCCACCCTGTAACCGCGCGGCCTCTCTCCCAACTTAGCAAGTGGGAGCCAGTGACCCGGACATCCCTTGACAGATTGACCATAGGCAATATAGCAAATAGGGGAATTTCCTTCTACCATCTCTCTGAAGGCAAATAATTTTATCCCTGTTTTGCTTTGTTCTAATTAATGGTGTTATTTTAGCCAGTTTTGTTTTGTTGAACTTCAGTATACATGAAAGTATGGACAGCTATTTTGAAGAGAAAGAGAAACTCTACACGGACATTACTGACTTCCCTATTGTCTGGTTTGGAAGACCTAAAGCGCCTTCCTCATAGCAGTACAATTTGTAATCACCAGATCTTGGAAACAACCCAAGTGTCCATCAACTGAGGAATGGATAAAAAAGTTGTGGTATTTCTATACAATGGAGTATTACTCATCTATAAAGAAGGATAACATTTAGATATTTATCAATAAATGGGCACAGCTTGAGATCATACTCATAAGTGAAATAAATCAATCTCGCATGTGTGAATACCGAATAGTTTCCCTAATGTAAGTAATGATTCAAATATATAAAAGTATGTGGTAATCATGATTCCCCATTATGTGGCCTTGAAGCATTATAAAGTTTTCACTTATTAATTGGAAAGGTTTTATTCTGGGCTTCTTGATATGGAAATATTTGAAGCTACATATATGAAGTTATATTCAAATATTTCAAGGAAAAAGACACTATGGTAACTACTACTAAATCGGGTTTTTTGGTGGTAAAACACTCGGTTGCTGAAACAGTCATGCTTTGACCTGTATTTTATGTTGTTATGTCCTCTTTTATCTCAATCTCTCCCTTATTCACTAAAAAAAATTATTTAGTTATTTTTTATGCTTTGTTTAATTAAGGGGAAAAATTTAAAAAATTAGCAGGAGATATTATAGTAATTTTTTTTGATTTCCTATTAACTTGTTTTGAAGTCCTGTAATACTCCCACTATCTTGTTTTACTGATTAGACTCTGTTCCATTCTGCATGATAGTATCAAGTTTGGGGGAATAGGTAACTACTTTGAGGGCAATAAGATTCACAAAGATTCCCATTCTGGTTTGACTATTATCTCCTTTGGAAGCCCTGAAATGTTTACAATTTTTAAGTTTTATTGGTCTTGTTCTCTACTGATTTGTTCAACTTTATAATACCTAATGAGGGGCTGGGGATTTAGCTCAGCAGCATAAGCGCAATGAGATAGACAATTCTTTTTAAGGAAGCAAGAGGCATTAGGGTAACCATTGTTGATAACCTTGTACTCTGTTCTTACATCATGTACTATGTCTATCCTTGGTTTTGACTGACAACTTTGTTTTTCCATATTTGACTTTATTCTCTTCCAAAAAAAAAGAAGTAATAAGAACTAAGGAGTAATAAAACCCAAAATGTGTAAATTTTGTTGTAAAAAAGAGAGGCAAAAAAAGTGCTCTAAAGGATACAACTGCAAGTGTGTTTAGGGGTTTTAAATAGCTGATCATATTAATGTTTTTGGTTGGATCATTGAACACAACTGTTTGCAGTCTCTCTGTTTGAATGTTCACTTTGTATGCTTTGATACTGTGACTTGTGCAACTATCTCTAAGACGATAATGTTTAATCCATTAACTGGTGATTTCTAACTGTTTCTTTTTTGTAGTTCTGTATTACTTGTACCCTTGCACCGCTTTGTTGTGTTTTGTTTTTTCTCTTTTTCCTTTTAAATAAAATTTTTTAAAAATGAGAAAAAAAATAAAAAGTAAAAAAAAAAAAAAGAAAATAAAATTTTAAAAATCTGTTTTTCAAAACCTGGCCTGAGGGCTGAGGATTAAGCTCAGTGGCATAAGCGCCTGCCTTGCAAGCCCATGAGTTCGATCCATGGTACTGTTTAAAACATAACAAAACAAAACACTTGGCCTGAAAGAACTTTTTTAGCAAAGAAAGAAACATGGCTCCAGAAAATAAAACAAAAGCCACACACTTGTCAATTTTTTTTCAAAACAAAAAATAGCCTAGTTTTGACACATACCCACTACTTATGATCTTTAAAATATACTACTTTTGGGGTAAATACAATAGTTTGACTTGATAAAGTTATAGTTTGTGGAGGGAAAACCTTTGTTACTGTCCATTGTCATATCAAATGAATATTTAAAAAACAAAGCTAAGCCAAAATAAAACAAGGTGCAAATCTTTGCAATGTCAACTAATGGAAATGGCCAAACCAAGAGTTGGAACTGTTGTTTATACCAAGAGTTCTTTTTCGTTGTTGTTGTTTTTAGACAGGGGCTCACTATGCGGTGAGGCTGGCCTTGAGCTCACTTTGTAACCCAGGCTGGTCTCAAACTCACAACAATCCTCCTGCCTCTGCCTCCAGAATGCACCACCACGGTCCACTACAGCAAGCTTCTTTTGTATTCTTTTCGGTCTTCCCTGTGATTCCCAAATTTTGGCAGGGGAGAAGTAAACTGTAGTCCTTTTTTAAAGCTTTTGGGAAAGGAGAGAAAGCAGATCAGCTGCTGTAAACCTCAAAGTACTCATGAGTAAGAGCCAAAGAAGGAGGCCTCTGAAAGCAAGGTCTGTGGGCAGCTTACGGTCCTGCTGACATGATTTCTTATGGTAAAAGATTTTCAAAGAAAATGGAATTCTAGGGCTGGGGCTTTAGCTCAGCGGCACAGCACCTGCCTTCATGTTGCAAGTACAAGATCAGAAGGTTGATCCTTGGTACCAAAAACAACAACAACAAAAAAGTAATTCCATAATTTTCTTTGTAGGCCGTGCTGAACTGGTTAATTTTGCTCAAAGTATTCATTCAAATATTTTGTGTGAAGAAAATAGCCATATGACTGAATTTTTTCTTTAAATCCATTGTTAAATATAGGACGGCTGTGGCTGCTTCCCTTTGACCATATTGGGATCTTTAAAAATAATCCTAATTAAAGGCTTGATATTAGAAAGATTAGAAGCATTTTTTATCTTACTCCCCAAGAAACTAAACTTCCCAAAACAAAAATCTGGCAGAAGATCAAGAAGCCGTCAATCAACACAATGTTCATATGTCATTTTACTAGTAGATATTTCAGAGAATCTTCAAAGGAGTTTCCATCTGAATGAAATTCATGAGAAGTTTATTAAGTGGCTAAATCTTTTTACATCTATAAATTAGTGTAGCCGGGGCTGGGGATTTAACTCAGTAGCATAAGCTCCTGCCTTGCAAGTACATGGTCATGAGTTCGATTCCTGGTACCGGTAAAAAAAATTAAAAATAAAAATAAATACATTAGTGTAGTCTGTGAAACCCATAAGCTTATGAAATTTAAAAGATTCCTTCAAACTTTAGCATGAGCCAGGAGTAATAACCTAACATAATATAAAATAATATTGATCTCTACAAGTCACATAGAGAATTACGTTGTTTAGTTATGATCATTGACGGAAAAACTGATTGTGTCGATGGCCTCTAAAAACAATGACGCAATAACAACACACTTTAAAAATACCCACCAATTATATAATTGGCAAATATATGAGGCAAAATAGCTTATGCTCAGGGATCCAAAAAAGCACTACACATTACACTTCCATTAATAAGTCAGTTTCAAACAGGGGCATAGTAAACACCCCACAGTTCAAAGTACAACATTCAGAAAACACTGTGAATTTAAAAAGACAAAATAAGAGTACCTTAATTTTTAATATTGATGAAGCAAAGTATATTTTTTTCCTTAGGGTGGCAAATCACTTCAACTGTTTTTTTACAGTGACAATTTTTAGGGCTAAAGCAAATTATTAAGGAAACACAAAGATTCAAACGAAATTCCTTTTGGCTGGCAGGCAAGAAGGAAACAACAAAGAAATACAAATATTTTCAGGGAAGCATTATATCTAGATTGAAGCACTGGTCATGAAGATAGATACGTGGGGTATCGAATCCGGTGCAGGCTGGATTACTGAAGTGTGCCGAGAGACTGTTCTTCAGCTAGCTATCAGCCTAACACTATGAGGACTGCATCCTTATGATACCCTTATCTTAATAGGAAGCTGCAGAAGACATGAAGCGATTTTTCTACAACCTTTCTTTTCACAATGGTTGTACTTTCAATCACATATATCAAAATAAAATGAAGGGCTGGGGATTTAGCTCAGCAGCATTAGCACCTGCCTTGCAAGCATGCAGTCAAGAGTTCGATCCCCGGTACTGATAAAAAAAAAATAAAATAAAATGAAATACAGAACATTATAGAACTTATCAAAATAGAATATTGAATTGAGCAGTATCATTAATCAAAATAAAGCAAAACAGTAATAAAAATATTTGCCTTCAAAGAGATGGTAGAAGGAAATCCCCCTTATTTGCTATGGTCAACCTCCCAAGAGGTGCTCAGATCTCTGGTTCCCATTTGCTAACAGGGGGCAGGAGAAGTGGGGTAGGGGAAGTGGAATGTGTGACTCTCAGAGCCTGTGCACCAGTAGGCTCACTATTGCTTAGCAGGGAGGGAGGTTGCTTGCTTGGTTTCCCAGCACCCTAAGTTCAAACAGGGCGTGGATCTCAGGAGAGGCTGGTGGTTCTCCCCCTGGAGAGGCCTAGGCACCACCACATTCTTTTTTAACCATTTATTTCTTCTTCTTGTTCAGAAGAGAGCTCCTTGGAAGTCATGTTAATTTGAATTCTCAAATCAAAAAATAAGTGCCTGCTGTTTAAAAAAAAAAATCCTAGCCTGGGATTTAGCTCAGCGGCATAAGGCCTGCCTGGCAAGTGTAAGGTCATGAGTTCAATCCCCAGCACCAAGAAAAAAAAAGTTTCCAAAGAAAAAAGAAATCTGAGCTCACAGTTTGTGAAGAAGGCCTTGGCCCAGAAGGGAGAAATGGCAATCGGGTGTAAGCACAGAAGAATGTCTGTTGTCCGACTCAGACCTGTCGAGGCTCACAGAAAGAACAAGTGGAGGCTTGGCCAGTCCCTCTCTGAACACTGTTTGGTTACTTAGAAGATGGGCCACTGGTTGGGTTATTACATCAATGCCTGTATTTACCAAGACCTTAACAGGTTTTCCCCTGACCCTCTCAGGTAACATGGATTACCTGGGTGAGAGACAGGAACCCATGACCCAATTAGCCTAGAAATTCCATCCTAATTAGCCTAAAACTTTCATCATTAACATTTTACTTTTTTCTTCTGTAGCAGCTTTGGGCATCCCCACTTGAGACGCCCCATCTCCTTACCAAAGGCACGCTGGTTGGGATCCAGTGAAATTCGTCTCCTTCCTTGTTGGGCCCACCTTTTGCCCCTCTTTTACTTCTTATCCCTGTCTGTGCCTCCTTTTAATGGGTTGCAAGCATCACCTTCGTCTGTTCCTCCTGAGCTTTCTACTTTTATACAACCTCTTGTCTCTTTGCATACTTTTTGCTCTCCTCCGAGGTAAGTAGAGTATAGAGCAATCGCTGACAATCAGTCCAACGGGGATGCGAGTCTTAAACACTGATATAACCAAGTTAATCAGAGGTTCTGGTTGCTCAAAGAATGGGGGATTCTGAGTTTTTAGTTTTACAGATCACCGGAGCTAAATAGGTTACTTACAAAAATGATTTCAATTACTCCTTCAGGTCCCAGCACCGTCACTTCCTGCAGAGGCAAAACAGGAACTAGAAAAGGGAAAACATTCCCTCCACAGAGGGTGGGCACTCTCACCATGTGGCCTGAGCTCCACCATCGAGGCTCAGCCACCGGGAGTCCAGGTCTACACAGGGTGAGCTACTTTTTCTATATTTCTTTGTAATTTAGCCACTCCAACCAAAAACAAGACAAAAATCCTAGCTCACAAAGCTTGAAAAGATGGCAATGGTGATCTCTGCCAGTGGTGGGCTAGAAACACATAAGCTCCACACACAAAAGGCAAATAATCCTGGGGAGAAATGCACTGCCCCCTGACCTCAAATTTGGTACAGACTCAGAGAAAAATTTCCTGACAGGCAAAAACACCATGTCTCGTGGGCAAGGCTCTTCTCGGGTTCAACAAACAACCAAATGCTGTCACAAAACAAACTCCTGATCAAGCTATATGCTAATTGCCAAACCGGGAAACCAAAACCAATGTCCAAAAATGGTTACCTTGGTCAGGGACAAGTACTTAGCTGTTTCAGTCTTGTGGCCAGAGGCATCCATCCCTTCAAATGATACTGAAGGGCTGGTAGAAATCAGCCAGGGTTCCTTGCTACCCAGGTGCCAGTTGTTGGGAAGGAGACAGTGCAGCCCCCTCAAAAGATGCTTTCCATGTGAGTGTATCTCACTGGGGCCCCCAAATGTAATGGTACCTTCGAGAATGTTACCCATGGGAAACCAAGATTTGACAAATAAGTGAGCTTTATTTGGAGCTGCAGCAATCAGCAGCACATTCAGGCAGTTAAAGTTGTTAACCTGAGTTTTTTTTTGGATTTTTAAAAAATATATACTTCTTTGTTCTGATTCCTTATATATTCATGGATGAGTTCACAAGATCAAGGGGTTACCATAGATACCACTTTTGCAACTCCATCATTGCTTTGGAATGTTACAAGACCTTCTGACCTGGTTAGTTGACACAGAGGATGTAGACACCAGGCACCTTGCTTACCTTGAGATAAAATCATTTGTTCCTCTTCCATACTTTTTTATGGCCAATTAAGGGAGGAGTCTTTTTGGGAATGTGGCCACGTTCACCTGCTATTTAAAATCTAACTGCTAGTGCTCACTTAGGCACCACATATAGTAAAATTGGATCAATACAGAGAAGATTAGCATGGGCCCTGAGCAAGGGTGACACCCAAATTCATGAAGCATTCCATATTTTTAAGAAAAGCATGCAGTGAAGTATTTCAGATCATAAAGGAAAAAGATTTCCAATCTGGACTGATGTACTGTGCAAAACTGTCCTTCAAAACCGATGCAGAAATAAGATACTTCCAGGACAAGGAACAGCTGAAAAACTTCATGATCACCAAGCTAACCCTGCAAAGAATACTGAAAGACAGCCTAGATATACTTAGGAAAAAACCACTAAACACAGCAGCCAATTAAATAGAACAGAAAGATAAAGATGCAACAGCAGAAAGATAACATGTCAACAATACATTAATATATAACAGTTATAACCATTAATGTAAATGGTCTCAATGCACCAATTAAAAGAAACATACTGGAAGAATGGATCCAGAAACAAAATTCAACCATATGCTGTCTATAAGAAGCCCATCTAAACCAAAAAAAATACAGACTGAAAGTCAAAGGATGGAAAACAATACTTCATGCAACAGGTTCCCAAAAAAAGTGGGTTTAGCTATTCTGTTTGCAGACAATGTGAACTTCAAACCAATAATGATCAGAAGAGATAAAGGAGATCACTACATACTGGTTAGGGTAAAACTCCAAGAGGAAGAGCTTACTATCTTAAATATATATGCACCAAATTCCAGAACACCCAATTATATAAAAAAAAAAGTACTAACAGAAATGAAAACCAAATTAACAGTAACACAATTCTAACAGGAGATCTTAACACAACATTGACACCAATGGACATATCAACCAGACATAAAATAAGCATAGAAATAAAAGAATCACACCTGTGAACAAATGCACTTAATAGACATATACAGAGTGTTCTACCCAACAATGACAGAATACACATTCTTCTCAGCAGTACATTGGCCATTTTCTAAAATAGACCATATATTAATTCACAGAACATATTTAAATAAATGCAAAAGGGTTGAAATTACCCCTTGCACGCATTCGGACCATAGCACTATGAAATTAGAAATTAATGATAAAAGATACTGCAAAATTCCCACAAACACATGGAAACTGAATAACATACTCGAGTAATCAGTGCGTCACAAAGGAAATTAAAGAAGAAATTAAACAATACCTACAAACAAATGAAAACACAAATACAATTTATCAGAATCTGTGGGATGCAATGAAATCTGTCCTCAGAGGAAAATTTATTGCACTGAGTTCCCACATAAGGAAAACAGAGTGAATACAAACAAATAGCCTGATGTTACACCTCAAACATCTAGGAAAAAAGAGCAAGTCAAGTCCAAAGCCAAAAGAACAAAAGAAATTATAAAACTCAGAGCAGAAATCCATGCAATAGAGACTAAAAGAAATCCAAAAAATCAATGAATCAAAGAGTGGATTCTTTGAAAGAAAATAAAATCGAAGGCCCCTAGCCAACCTTACTTAAAAAAGGGAAGGAAAAGCTCAAATTCATGCAATAAGGAATGAAAGAGGTGAAACCACAGACCCTATAGAAATACAGAAGATCATCAACACCTATTTTGAAAACCTCTACTCTCAAAGGTTTAATAACAGAAGAAATAGACAGATTCCAAGAAGCATACAAAGTACCAAAGCTAGATGTCATGAAGATGTAAAAGTGTTGAATAATGCAATTTCTATTAATGAAATTAATAGAAATCATAATTAAATCTTCACCTACAAAGAAGAATCCAGGCCCAGATGGATTTACTGCAGAATTCTACAAGAAATACAAAGACCTAATGCTAACACTCCTCAAACTCTTCAATGAAATTGAACGGGAAGCAATCCTTCCTAAATGATTCCTAGAAACAAATATTATTCTAGTACCAACACCTGAGAAAGACCCAACTGAAAAAGAGAACTACAGACCAATCTCCCTAATGAACACAGGTGCAAATATCCTCAATAAAATGTTGGCAAATAGGATGCAGCAAATCATCAAGAAGATAATACACCATGACCAAGTGGGTTTCATCCCAGGCATGCAGGGACAGTTCAATACACATAAATCAATAGATGTAATACACCATATCAATATAGGCAAAAGTAAGAATCATATGATGATTTCCATAGATGTAGAAAAAGATTTGATAAGGTCCGATGTTCATTTATGATAAGAACCTTAAAAAAATTGGAATAGATGGTCTTTACCTCAATATAATAAAGGCTGTCTATGACAAAGCAACAGCCAATATCATACTAAATGGCCAAAAATTGAAGGCCTTTACTTTAAAATGAGGTAAAAGACAAGGATGTCCCTTATCACCACTCCTATTTAATATAGTACTGGAAATACTAGCCAGAGCAATTAGACAAGAGAGAGAAATAAAAGGTGTAAATATAGGAAAAGAAGAAGTTAAATTATCATTATTTGCAGATGACATGATACTCTATATAGAAGATCCCCAAAACTTCATTGAAAGACTGCTAGGTATAATAAATAAATTCAATAATGTAGATGGATATAAAATCAATACTCAAAAATCAATAGCATTCCTATACACTAACAACAAAGTCACAGAGAGAGAAATAAGAGAAGCCACATCCTTCACACTAGCAACGAAAAAAATGTAATATCTAGGAATTACTCTCACAAAAGAAGTGAAAGACCTATACAGGGAAAATTATAATACACTGAAAAATGAAGTTGAAAATGATCTCAGAAAATGGAAAGACATCCCTTGCTCAGGGATAGGAAGAATAAATATTTTGAAAATGGCCATTCTCACAAAACTTTTATACAGGTTCAATGCCATCCCAATAAAAATACCATCAACATACCTCATAGAACTTGAGAAATCACTCCTAAAATTCATCTGGAGTGAGAAAGAGAGCTAGAATAGCAAGGACAGTTCTAAGCAGCAAAGGCAAGGCATGAGGTATCACAATCCCTGACTTGAAGTTATACTACAAAGCAACAGTAGTAAAATCAACATGGTACTCAATTAAAACAGAGCCTAGATCAATGGAATAGATTAGAAGATACCAATACAACTATAAACACACTCAACCACCTTATCTTTGATAAAGGAGCCAAACAGGTTCACTGCAAGAATGACAGTCTCTTTAATAAATGGTGTTGTAAAAACTGGCTCTCCATTTGCTGAAAACTAAAACTAGATCCATGCCTATCATCATGTACTAAGTTAATATCAAAATGAATCAAAGTTCTGAATATTAAAACCGAAACGCTAAATCTATTGGAAGACAATTTTGGTAGAAACCTTGAAGACATAGGGGTAGGTAGAGAACTCATGAACAGGACTCAAACCGCACGGGAAATACTTCCCAGAATCAATAACTTGGACCAACTCTTATTAAAGTTTCTGCATGTCAAAAAAATCTCCAGTATAGTGAAAAGAAAACCCACAAACTGGGAGAAAATCTCAGTGAACTCCCCCTCAGAAAAGGGACTTTTGTCTAAAATATATAAAGAATTGAAAAAAACTTACATCCCCAAAATTCAAAGATCCAATCCAAAAATGGGCATCTGAGATGAATACACACTTCTCAGATGAAGAAATACAAATGACAAATAAATACGTGAAAAAATGTTCAACATCATTGGTCATTAGAGAAATGCAAATTAAAACCACACTGAGATTCCATCTCACTCCTGAGAGAATGGCCAGGATCAAGAAAACCAACAACCACAAATTCTGGAGAGGCTGTGGGGAAAAAGGAACTCTCTTGCACTGTTGGTGGGACTGTAGACTGGTACAACCTTTGTGGAGGTCAGTCTGGAGATTTCTCAAAAACCTGGGATTGGAAATCCCATTTATTCCAGCTATTCCACTTCTAGGCATATTCTCAGAAGAACTGAAAGCATCATACCACAGTGATATATGTGCACCTATGTTTACAGCAGCACAATTTGTAATTGCCAGATCTTGGAAACAACACAAGTGTCCATCTACTGAAGAATGGATGAAAAATTTGTGGTATTTTTATACAATGGAGTACTACTCAGCTCTAAAGAAGGATCACATTGAGATATTTATAAATACATGAGCGCAGCTTGAGACCATACTCATACATAAAATAAATCAGACTCATATGTGTGAATACCAAATAGTTTTCCTAGTATAAGGAATGATTCAAATATATAAAAGTATGTGGTACGCATGATTCCCCATTATGTGGCCTTGAAGCCCTATAAAGTTTTCATTCATTAATTGGAATGTCTTTATTCTGGGCTCCTTGATATTATTGCCTGTGATGAAATGAACAGCTATTTTGAAGAAAACAAGACATCACAATAGCTAGTGCTGATTTAATATCATCTTGTTTGAGGCCCCACCAAATGTTGCTCTTCTGTCTCCATTGATTTTATCATGATGTATCTTACTGGATTTTATTATATGTGCCAGTATAAACAAAAACTTTTATAGGCAAAGAGATAATATAAAAACCATTGTTCATTTTCCGTTAGCTGGTTGTAAACACCCTGTAATACTTTTATCCACTTGAATGGCTTCACTCTGTCTTGATATGTTTGATGCTTTGGTATCCAAAGTTATATTCAAATATTTCAAGGAAAAATACACTATGGTAACTACTATTAAGTCGAGTTACTTGGTGGTGAAGCACTAGGTTTCTGAAATTGTCATGCTTTAATCTGTATTGTTATGTTTTTATGTCCTCTTTTATCTCAATCTACCCCTTATTCATTAAAAAATTATTTATTTATTATTTCAATTAAGGGGAAAAATAAAAAAATTAGCAGGATATATTATAGTAACTTTTATGATTTCAAATTAACTTGGTTTGAAGCCCTGTATTACTGCTACTATCTTGTTTTAGCTCATTAGACAGTATTCCATTATGTTTGATAGTATCGAGTTTGAGGTTATAGGCAACTATTTTGAAGGCAATAAGATTCACTTTCTCATGTTTCAGAATAACCTTTCCAACATCCTTCTTTGTTAATGTTCCTCGAAATTCCTCTCTGAACTTTATTGGTACTACATCTCTTTTCTGTTTGATTTAGTATTTTCACTCTTTTAATTCTTTTAGTATGAATATCTGTTGTAGTTCTCAAAATCTGTCACTGTTCTCTACTGCATTTTGTTTAAATCATACTACACTCCCTTGGATGTATATTGGCTTGTTAATGTATTGTTAATATTTGAAAAATCCATTTGATTCCATGTAAAAGTTACATTTGTAATATTGTGTGAACTTTGTTCATATTATTCTCTTAATTTCCAATAGCTCAATCAATATTTACTTGTGGTTAAAACACATTCAATATTTTAATTCCCAGTATTCTAATCTCTATATAATAAGTCAAAGTGATATATTTTTTACTTTCTTGTATCTCATATTGGCGTATGTATGCATAATCTACTCTATATTTATGACTATTCAGATAGAATGTGGTCATTGTGCCATCATACCAGAGGTGGTATGACTGTAGACTGTGTGACTATTTCAAATTGGTGAGCAAGTTTTATTTACCATGATAAGGTATGGTCATTCTGTTTAATGACATGGTCTTTAAGTAGAGTCTTCACACATTTTTATCACACATTAATTTTGCAGTTGACCTTATTCTATGCTATGTAAATTTTTCATTCTTTTTATTTTATCATACTTTATTAATGCATGTTAACATTATGTAATAGTTGGATTTTTTCAGGTAAGCTATGCACATGCAGTTAACATATTCCCCACTCTGTTTTTTTCTTTTTCAGATTATTTCTTTCCACAAATGCTGTCATTCTTTAATGCTAATTTGAAACTAATTTTATCATGCAAAAAGAAACTAAATGATTATTGTATTGACATTGTTCCTAATAGCTTTAACAATTTCTGAAAAATCCAATGATGTAGACATTTTCCTTCATCAAAATTTGAATATGGTCATGGTGGTGTTACTGCCTTCCAATTACTTTGGATTTTACTCTTGTTAATCATAGTAAGGCTTGTGTAAATTCAAGAGGAGAGACATAAAGAAAACATGTATCTTTGCTTGCATCATTTTTCCAGAATGAAGGAAATCCTTTAATACTTAAGCCCAAGTAAGATATTGCTTAAAATTTTCAAACTATATCAGAATAACAAATTTTTTTTGCATTTAAAATTCTTTCAAATACATGTTCTGTGTTACCATGTATTATATATTTATTGGGGAGATTTTATATATATATATATATATATATATATATATATATATATATAATATATTTCAGGGTATAATGTTAAACTCGCATATTTGGATATTATCTTCCTCTGTTGCTTTGATCGTCTGTTGTTTGGATTCATTGTTACAAAATATTTGAGCAGATAATTCCCTTTTACATATGCAAATAGATACTCTTTTTTAATTTAAGGGTCAAAAATGATGATATAAAATTTCAAGACGAGAGCAGAATATTTGCAATAGTTAATATATTGCATATTGTTATCTTTAAACTACTTGTTCAGATTTCAAAATGTCAGATTGCATAATAGATCAAACAGTATAAACATAAATACATTTATGTAATGAATTAAAATGAGTCTGTGGAATAACTGTCTAGGCTTTTTCGTATTTATAAATACTCTTTCTTTTTCTCTTCTGTGTTTCTTCTTTCTCCCATCCCAGTTTTTATTTGCTTTGAGCATTTTCTTTCCCTACCACAATATTTATCATAGATTTTGGATTTTATTTACTTTTTCAGTATTTTACACTATGGAAACTGTATGAGGTTTACACATGCCACTTTGATTTCAGTAGCTTATGAGGATAGTCACTCGTTGCATTCATTTACTAATAAAAACCTGGAATTTATCCTTCTTTATGACAGAGTAAAAATTCATTAAAATATAATACCTCCAGTATCCATTCCTCTGTCTATAGGCATTTGGGTTGTTTCTAAGATTTAGCTTTACAAACTGGGTTGTTATGTACACAAATGTGCATTTATCACTGTGTACAAAGTTTTTACTACTTCCAGGTTGATATCTAGAAGAAAAATAGAAAATAAGTGGGTAAATGCGACCTGTAATCCTAGGTTTTTTTGAGGAAACTCTAGACCAATTTGCTCACGTTTGCAGCAGTGTGCACTTCTACCACAGTGAAGTACTTTTTTAATCCAAATGACTCCTCCAGCATTTATTATTTCTTAATTTTTGATGATAGCCATTCTTTCTGGAATGAGAAGGAATCTTAGCATTATCTTAATTTGCATCTGTCAAATGATCAGTGATGTCAAAATTTTTTCATGTATACATTTTTCACTTCTCTTTCTTAATCTGAGAAATGTCTATTTATTTCAGATGTCCATATTTGAATTTTAGGTCTTTAAATGGTGGGGGGTCAGCCTGCTTTTCAGATTTTTTATACATTCTATGTATTAATCTGTTCTCAGAGGGACAATTGGCCAAATATTTTGCCACTCTCTGTTAACCACTTCATGCTATTTGTCATGTGTTTTGCAGGAAAGTGCTGTTTTTTCAATTTTAAACTTTTTAAATTTTATTTTATTTTATTGTTACCATGGATTGAACTCACATCCTTGTGCTTGCCAGACATGCACTGATGCTACTAAGCTAACTCCCTGGTTCCTGGAAAAGGCTTTTTCAGAAGAAAAGATCCATGTTGTTGATTCTCTATTATTTTCCATGTGACTGAGGTTTTGTGGGTGAAATATTTACCTATGTCCTGTCTTCAAGTTTCCTACCTATTCTCTCTTCCAGTATGTTTGATGTTCTTCTTTTAATGCTTAGATTTTTGATCCATTGCTAGTTTAGTCTAGTACATGGTAACAGACATGGGACTAGGTTTTGTGTTCCATATGTAGAAAGTCAGTCTTCTCATCCTCATTTTATAAAAGAGTCTATATTTCTCCCAATGAATATGTTAATCCCTTTCTGGAATATGAGGTGCTAAGTGCATTCTATCTGCATCTTCCACTCTGGACTGATCCTCAAGTCTATTGTTGCCAGTAGCAAAATTTATTTTTTTAACACAGTGTCATCCTAGTATAATTTCATGTCAGAAATGCTTGAAGTTGTTTCTGTGATTTTTCTGGATTTCTGCAGAACCCATTGGAGATTTCAAGTTTTTCATTCCTAACTGGATGAATTTGAGTCTCTTCTTACCTCTTTTTATAAAATTGTTGAAAGTTTATACTTTTTTATCTTTCAAAAACCAACTGTTCTGGGCTGGGGATTTAGCTCAGCGGCATAAGCACCTGCCTTGTAAGCAGGCGGTCGTGAGTTCGATCCCTGGTACCGGTAAAAATGAAAAAGACAAAAAAAAAAAAGAAAAACCAACTGTTCTATTTATTGTTTGTATTATTTTCTTAGGCTCAGTTGCATCAATTTCTGCTCTAATCTTTATAACTTCCTCCGTCATACAAACTTTGAATTGGATTTGTTCTTCTTTACCTAGGACATTAAAGTTTAATATTAGTAGGCTTTTTTTCAGCTCACTTAGCTTCTTGGATGAGAAAATTCAGTGCTACAAATTTCTCTTAGGACAGCTCTCATTTCATCCCATTTGTTGCAGTCTGTTTTGTGAGCCTTATCATTTAATTGTATATAATATTTAACTTCTTAATTTCATGTATGACTCACTAGTCTTTCTGGCAGTGTTATTTTATATCTAGGTGTTTATGCAGTGTTAGTGTTTTCTTTTATTGATACTTTCCAGTTTATCACAGTATGGCCCATAATATGCAGGAGGAATTTTGTTTTTTTGCCTTTGCTTAAACATATTATATGGCGTACAATATGGAACCTTTAAGAGAGTTTTACATGTGCAGCTGAGGAAAATATGAATTCTGATGTTTGGCATGGAACATTCAGTGTTCATCTACTATGTCCATTTGTTCAAAGATTTTCTTTAGTTGTGATATTTCTTTGTGGAGTTTTTTGTCTAGTTGATCTTTGTATTGTCACCAAGGTTATAAAGGTCCCCCATTACAATGTTGCCAGTGTTCATTTGATTTTCCATTTCCACAATATTTGTTTAATGTAATTAGGTACACTGGTATTTGGTGTATATTTATGACTGTCATATTTCCTTCTTGGAGTTTTCCCTTAACAAGTATGTAGTGACCTTGTTTGTCTCCTTAAATCCATCTGGTGTGAAGTTCTCATTGTATGCAAAAATCATTGACCCTGATTTTTCTATTTTCCTGTCCCTTGGGTTATTATATTCCATCCTTCACTTTCAGTCTCTGAATATCTTTTTGAGGTAATCTTCTTTCTTGTATGTTGAGTATTGTTGCATCATGCTTCTGGGTCTATTCTGCAAATCTGTTTCTTTTGATGAGTAGTAAATTGAGAACTTTAACACTGATGATTATAATTTGATGCATTGGCTTGTCCTTGTCCAAATAACTTTCCTGCCATTGGTTCTATGATTTTCCCCACTTTATTTGCTTGTCCTGTGTGGTGGCTTCTTTCTCTTCGTGTTCCATGAACAGTGGTCCTCCTCATCTCTTGGTAAAAATATCTCATTGTATTTTAGAGAGCTGCTTTTGTGGTCATGCATTTATTCATTTGTCCTTTGTCATGGAAGTATCTTATTTCTCCAGTGACTTAGAAAGGTAATTTTGGGGAGTAAATCAATCTTAGTTGTTCCTGTTTTCTTTTGGAGTATGAAATATTTTACTTTAAGGTCTGTTTGACTTCAAAATTATGGAACACTTGATGAATTTCCCTATCATTCTTATGCACTGGTCAAGGTAATCTTTTCTATGTAGTTCAATTTTATATCTATGCTGGCCAATGAAATATTACATCTCCTCCTTTATTTCTGATTTTATTTACTTTATTCCTACTTTTCTTGTCTTGTTTGCTCTTGCTGAAGAGTATCTATCTTATCTTTCCTAGTATTTTTATTGTTTAAATGCACTGTTCAGTTCATGTTTGCATTTCTTTGATGGATTTTTGCAGGTACTCAGCACAACTTCATCTCATTTATCTTGTCTACCTCTCTATTGCTCTAACATTGTTTTTTTGGTACCACAGATGAAAATTACGACTTTGCACATGCCACATAGATGCTTATGCTGCTAAGCTAAATCCCAGACTTCCCTTAATATTTTAAATGACTTTGCATTTCAGAAATAGCTTTCTAGCTTCTTCCTTTGCTTTATTTTATTTTTTTCTGCTTTTTATACACTGATCTTCTTGTGTAACATAAACCAGGCAGCATTTAATCATGTGTTTTTCTTACATCAATTAACTCTACGGTCTCAGGGTACATTAGTGTCTTTTTGCCTGTTTGTTCTTGTTTTTGAGTTTTTTATTTTCAAGAGAATAAAACAAAAGAAAACAAAACAGAGCAGCACAAAGCAAATGAGAACAGAGCAATTCAAGCAATACAGTACTTCACAGCAAGACAACAGGACATAAACAGTAGTTACTATAATGTCTCTTGCTTTCTTTATACACTCATACACAATAATAGCAAACATATCAAAATAGTATAAAACCATTCAAAAGAATGAAATTATTACATTATTTTTTTTTTTGTCTTTTTCCTTTTTATCGGTACCGGGGATCGAACTCACGACTGCTTGCTTGCAAGGCAGGTGCTTATGCCGCTGAGCTAAAACCCCAGCCCCAAGCATTATATTATTTAAGAGTCAGATGACAGGAAATAAACAATGGCTACTACAATATGCCATTTTCTTCAAAAATTTTTCTGTACAATTGCACATACATAAATGAAATAAAACACAACAGGATAGAACCAATAGAAACAGAAGAACAAAAGATGACAGGGCTTCAGAACTAGATGATAGGAACTCAGCAATGGCTACCATAGTGTCTGGTTTTCTTGAACACAGATGTTCATATCATGAAACAAAATGGAATAAAACTAAACAAATGAAGGAAAGCATTATGAGATTTCAAAACAATATAATAGGAAACCAATATTAACATAATAAATCTCATTATATTAAAGATAGCTCTCCCTGCCATCTGACAGAATAAAATCTATCAAAACAGGACAGAACAAAGGGAAACCTAACAAAATTATAGAAAAAGTACAAGAGTTCAAGACATTAAGAAATTAACAGTAGATAATATATTTTCCCCCCGGTGTATCCTCCCCTACCACTCTTTTTTTTTTTTTTAATTTAAAGAGAGAAAAAAAGAAAGGACATTAAAAAAAATGCAGTAAAAGGGTACAAATAATACAGTAGTTCTAGAAAAAAATATATACAGTACAAAATCACCAGTTAACAGGCTACACATTATATTCCCAGAAACAGTTGTCCATATCACTAAATTAAAGCATATAAAGTGAACATTCATACAGTGGAATTGGAGACAGTTCCATTCAATGATCCAACAAAAGCTCACTTATATGGTTTTCCGTCCTACACTCTCGAATATACCTGTGGTTATGTCCCTTAGTCCACCTGACTTTCCTCTCTTTTTTTACAGTAACAATTAGACTTTTAGGGTTTTATGACTCTCACGATTCTTATTACCTTTTTGAAGAGAATAAAACCAAATGTGACTAAGCAAAACATTCAGAACAGCAGGGTGGGCATAGCAGGTGATGCAAAAATAAAATACCAGGTGATCAAAAGTGGTTACTATTGTGCCTCTTGCTATTTTCAAATTGAGTTGTCTATATCATCGGGTATAATAGAATTGATCAAAACAATATGGAACAAAACCAATAAAATCTACACTGAGGACCTTACAGGACTTCAAAAAAAAAAAAAAAAAGATGATAGTCAATCCACATTGAGCATCATAGTATATCATAATGCCTTCAAAGTGATTGCCTATACCCTCAAACTTGATACTATCAAACAAAATAGAATATATGATAATCAGACAGAACAAGATGGGGAGAGCAATACTGGGGTTCAAGTCAGGTTAATAGGACAACAAAATGTTACTATAGTATGTCCCGTTATTTTTAATTTAGTTTTTCCTTAATTATAAAAATGAGAGAAAATAGATTAATTTAAAAATAGGGAGAAGATTGAGATAAGGGAGGATATTGTAATAGAAAAATGCAGGGCAGAACCGAGCAATTCAAGTATCATTGTGTTTCACCACCAGATAATCTGACGTAATGGTAGTCACCATAGTGCCTCTTTCCTTAAATTATTTGAGTGTAACTTGGTGTGCTATAATATCAAGCGTATCTAGACAGTGTGAAGCCTTTCAAGAGAATACAAGAATTACAGGGTATTTAGAACCTGCTAATAGAAAACAAACAATGGTTTCTTTGCCTATAAAGAGTTTTGTTTATAGTATAGTATATACTGAAATATAGTAAGATACAACATGTTAAAACCAGTGGAAACAGATATACTACAGCTTGATGGGACTTCAAAAACAAGACGATATTAAATCAGCCCTAGCTTTTATGTTCTGTTACTTTCTTCAAAATAGCTATTCATGATATCATAGATACTAAAATTGAACCAACCAGGTTAAAACCATTGCAGTTAATGAGTGAAAATATTATATGGATTCAAACCAATATGATTGGGAATCATGATTACCACATACTTTTATGTATTCTTATCGTTTCTTAAACTAGAGAAACTATTCGGTATTTATACACGTGAGTTTGATTTATTTCACTTATGAGTATGGTCTCAAGCTGCATCCATTTATTTATAAATGTCTCAATGTGGTCATTCTTTATAGCTGAGTAGTACTCCATTGTATAAAAATACCACAACTTTTTTATCCATTCTTCAGTTGATGGACACTTAGGTTGTTTCCAAGATCTCGCTATTACAAATTGTGCTGCTATAAACATGGGTGCACATATATCACTATGCTATGATGCTTTCGGTTCTTCTGGGAATATGCCTATAAGTTGTATAGCTGGGTCATATGGGGCTTCCAGTCCTCGGTTTCTGAGAAATCTCCAGACTGACTTCCACAATGGTTGCAGTAGTCTACACTCCCACCAACAGTGCAGGAGAGTTCCTTTTTCCCCACAGCCTCTCCAGCATTTGTTGTTGTTGCTTTTCTTGATCTTGGCCATTCTTTCAGGAGTGAGATGAAATCTCAGTGTGGTTTTGATTTGCATTTCTCTAATGACCAATGATGATTAACATTTTTTCATGTATTTATTTTCCAATTGTATTTCTTCATCTGAAAATTGTTTATTAATTTCAGATGCCCATTTTTGGATTGGGTCTTTGAATTTTGGGGGTCTGATTTTTTTTAAATTCTTTGTATGTTTTAGATATAAGTGCATTTTCTGAGGGGCAGTTCATTAAGACTTTTTGCCAGTTTGTGCGTCTTCTTTTCACCATGCTGGAGACTTCTTTTGACATGCAGAAACTTTTTAATAAGAGGTGATCCCAGTTATTGATTCTGGGAAGTATTTCCCATGCGGTTTGAGTCCTGTTCATAAATTCTCTACCTACTCCTATATCTTCAAGATTTTTACCCAATTTGTCTTCCAATAGATTTAGTGTTTCTGTTTTAATATTTAGATCTTTGATCCATTTACATTTTATTTTACTACATGGTGATAAGCATGAGTCTAGTTTTAGTTTTTGACATATGGAGAGTCAGCTTTTCCAGCACCATTTATTCAAGAGACTGTTGTTCTCCCAGTGAACATGTTTGGCCCCTTTATAGAAGACAAGGTGGTTGAGTGTGTTTGCAGTTGTGGTTGTATCTTCTAATCTATTCCGCTGATCTTCAGCTCTGTTTTGGTTCCAGTACCATGTTGATTTTACTACGGTTGCTTTGTAGTATAATTTTAAGTCAGGGATTATGATACCTCCTGCCTTTCCTTTGCTGCTTAGAACTGTCCTTGCTATTCTAGGTCTCCTCTCTCCAGATGAATTTTAGGAGTGATTTCTTGAGTTCTATGAGGTATGTTGATGGTATTTTTATCAGGCTTGCATTGATTCTATATAACAGCTTTGGGAGAATGACCATTTTCACAATATTTATTCTTCCTGTCCATGAGCAAGGGATGTCTTTCCATTTTCTGAGATCATCTTCAATTTCATTTTTCAGTGTAATATAATTTTCCTTGTACAGGTCTTTCACTTCTTTCATGAGAGTAATTCCTAGATATTTCATTTTTCGGTTGCTAGTGTGCAGGGTGTGGTTTCTCTTATTTCCCTTTCTGTGACTTTTTTTTAGTGTATAGGAATGCTATTGCTTTTTGAGTATTGATTTTGTAGCCAGCTACATTACTATATTTATTACATCTAGCAGTCTTTCAATGGAGTTTTGGGGATCTTCTATATAGAGTATCATGTCATCTGCAAATAATGATAGCTTAACTTCTCCTATTGCTATCTTTACGCCTTTTATTTCTCTCTCTTGTCTAATTGCTCTGGCTAGTATTTCCAGTACTATATTAAATAGTAGTGGTGATAAGGGACATCCTTGTCTTTTACCTCATTTTAAAGTAAAGGCCTTCAATTTTTGGCCATTTAGTATGATATTGGCTGTTGGTTTGTCATAAATGGCCTTTATTATATTGAGGTAAAACCATCTATTCCAATTTTCTGTAAGGTTCTTATCATAAATGAATGTTGGACCTTATCAAAAGCTTTTTCTACATTTATAGAAATGATCATATGATTCTTACTTTTGGCTCTATTCATATGTTGTATTACATTTATTGATTTACGTATACTGAACTATCCCTGCATGCCTGGGATGAATCCCCCTTGGTCATGGTGTATGATCTTCTTGATGATTTGCTGCATCCTATTTGCCAATGTTTTATTGAGGATTTTTGCATCTGTGTTCATTAGGGAGATTGGTCTATAGTTCACTGTTTTAGTTGGGTCTTTCTCAGGTTTTGATACTAGGGTAATATTTGCTTTCAGGAATGACTTAGGAAGGATTGCTTCCCTTTCAATTTCATTGAAGAGTTCGAGGAGTGTCGGCATTAGGTCTTCTTTGTATTTCTTGTAGAATTCTACAGTGAATCTGTCTGGGCCTGGGCTCTTTGTAGGTAAGGATTTAATTACGTTTTTGATTTCATTGATAGAAATTGGGTTATTTAGTAGTTTTACATCTTCATTACCTAGCGTTGGTACTTCGTATGCTTCTAGGAATCTGTCCATTTCCTCTGTGTTATCAAACCTTTGAGAGTAGAGGTTTTCGAAATAGGTGATGATTTTCTGTATTTCTATAGGGTCTTAGTGA
Source organism: Cavia porcellus (assembly GCF_034190915.1). Taxonomy (NCBI): domain Eukaryota; kingdom Metazoa; phylum Chordata; class Mammalia; order Rodentia; family Caviidae; genus Cavia; species Cavia porcellus. Next base: position 26,479,151 of record NW_026947490.1, on the reverse strand, counting down.
TTTCTCCTCATTCATTCCTTATTGCATGAATTTGAGCTTTTACTTCTGTTTTTAAAATATAGTTGATTAGGGGCTTCAATTTTATTTATTCTTTCAAAGAACCAACTCTTTGATTCATTGATTTTTTGGACTTTTTTTAATTCTCTATTGCATTGATTTCTGCTCTGATTTTTATAATTTCTTCTCTTTTTTTGGCTTTGGGCTTGACCTGCTCTTTTTTTCTAGATGTTTGAGGTGTAACATCAGGTTATTTATTTGTATTTGTTCTGTTTTCCTGATGTGGGAACTCAGTGCTATAAATTTTCCTCTGAGGACAGCTTTCATTGCATCCCACAGATTCCAGTAAGTTGTATTTGTGTTTTTATTTCCCTTAGATAGTGTTTAATTTCTTCTTTGATTTCCTCTGTGACCCACTGATTACTCAAGAGTGTGTTATTCAGTTTCCCTGTCTTTGTGGGAATTTTATAGTATCTTTTATAATTAATTTCTAATTGCATAGCGCTATGGTCGATAGCATGCAAGGGATGATTTCAACCTTTTTGCATTTATTTAGATATGTTTTGTGAATTAATATATGGTCTATTTTAGAAAATGACCCGTGTACTCCTGAGAAGAATGTGTATTCTTTTGTTGTTGGGTGATATACTCTGTATATGTCTATTAAGTCCATTTGTTCACAAGTGCGATTCCGTTCTTTTATTTCTTTGCTGATTTTCTGTCTTGTTGATCTGTCCATTGGTGTCAATGGTGTGTCAAGATCTCCTGTTACAATTGTTTTACTGATAATTTAAGTTTTCATTTCTGTTAGTACTTTTTTTATATAACTGGGTGCTCTGGAGTTTGGTGCATATATATTTAAGATAGTTATCTCTTCCTCTTGGAGTTTTCCCCTAACGAGTATGTAGTGACCTTCTTTGTCCTTTATGGTCATTGTTGGTTTAAAGTTCACGTTGTGTGCAAACAGAATGGCTACTCCTGATTTTTTTGGATTCCTGCTGCATGAAGTATTGTTTTCCATCCTTTGACTTTCAGTCTGTGAGTATCCTTCTGGGTTAGATGGGTTTCCTGTAAACAGCATATGGTTGAATTTTGTTTCTTGATCCATTCTGCTAGTCTGTTTCTTTTGATTGGTGCATTGAGACCATTTACATTAATGGTTATTACTGTTAAATGCTGGTTTATTGTTGACATGTTATCTCTCTGCTGTTGCATCTTCATCTTTCTTTTCTGTTTAATTATCTGCTTTGCTTAGTGGTTTTTTCCTTTTTGTATCTAAACTGTCTTTCAATATTTTTTGCAGGGTTGGTTTGGTTGTCATAATGTTCTTCAGCTGTTCTTTATCATGGAAGTATCGTATTTCACCATCAGTTTTGAATGATAGTTTTGCAGGATACATCACTCTAGGTTGGAAATCATTTTGCTTTAGGATCTGGAATACTTCACTCCATGCTTCTTGACTTCTTGACTTTATTGTTTGTGCTGAGAAGTCTGCTGTGATTCTGTTAGGTTTTCCATTAAAAGTGATCTGTCTTTTCTCTCTGACAGCTTTTAATAATCTATTCTTGTGTTGGATTTCTGGAATGGTGATTATTATACGTCTGGGTATAGTTTTATTTTGGTTATGACTATTTGGTGTTCTATATGCTTCACTGATCCTGATGTTGGTTTCTGATCTGATGCTTGGGAAATTTTCAGCTATTACTTCTTTACATATTCTCTTGACATCCTTTATGTTGTCTCCTTCTTTTTCATTAATCCCTATCATTCTTATGTTATTTTTCTTTGCATCATCTTGCAGTTGTTGAATTGTTGTTTCCTGATTCCTTGTTATTTTTAAAAGATCTTTCCTTTCCTGTTCACTAGCTGCAATCCTGTCTTCAAGGTCTGAAATTCTATCTTCACATTCATTGAGGTGGTTTTTACAACTTTCAGTGGAGTTTTTTATTTCCAGTATTTCTCTGTGCATCTGCATTATGTATTCTGTTTGTTTCTTATATTGCTCATCTAGGGATTCTATATTTTTGTTTAGTTCCTCCAATTTTTTAACTGTGTTTTCTTTAGATATATTCGGAATCTCTTTCATTTCTTTTATCATTTCTTCTTTTATCTGGGAGATTATTTCGAGTTTGAATTCCTTTAAAGCTTCCTAGAGTTGCTTGTTAATTTCAGTAGCTATTGTGTCCAATATTTGAGGTGAATGGCATATATTTTCTTCTATATACATTGCTCCTAGGGTTTCTTGAGATGGACTGGAGGTTTGAGGTTGTAATTTGGTCTTTCGTTTTGTCATTTTCCTATATTTCTGTGTTTCAAGTGAAACATTTGAAAGCTTCCTCAGGTTCTGTTGGAAATCCCCTTCTATGTTCGCATCTCCTGAGACTTCTGGCATCCAGTTACTCCAAGCCACTGGGCCTGTAGAACCAGTGGCCCTCTTCTGCCTGTTTAGAACTCTGTAGTTCCAGGTAAGCTGGGCTTCAGGGACACTGTGCGCCCACCTGCTTGTTGGACGCTCCACAGTTCTCCAAGTGCAGCCGGGATGAGGAGGCGGATGTAGATGCCTCAAACCCACTTATCTATTTCACTGCACCCAGAAGCCTGGAGGGTCCTGAACAGGCTGTGCTTTGGGCAGAGTGCACTGAGCACTTACCGCAGGCCACGGGGCCTCTGGAACCTACGATGCTCCCCTGCTTGCTGAGATATCCACAGTCCTCCAGACACACAGGGAGGTGGATGCAGGCACCCCAGATCTGCACAGCTCTTCCTCTGCACACCGATGGTGAGGTGCAGGAGTCCCAAATAGGCTGGGCTCCGGGGATAGTGTGCACCCACCTACTTGTTGGAAGCTCCACAGTTCTCCAAGTGCAGCCAGGATGGGAAGGTGGATGTAGATGCCTCAAACCCACTTATCCACTTCATTGCACCCGGAAGCCTGGAGGGTCCTGAACAGGCTGTGCTTTGGGCAGAGTGCACTGAGCACTTACCACAGGCCACGGGGCCTCTGGAACCTGCAATGCTCCCCTGCTTGGTGAGATATCCACAGTCCTCCAGACACACAGGGAGGTGGATGCAGGCACCCCAGATCCGCACAGCCCTTCCTCTACACACCGATGGTGAGGTGCAGGAGTCCCAAATAGGCTGGGCTCCAGGGATAGTGCGCACCCACCTACTTGTTGGAAGCTCCACAGTTCTCCAAGCACAGCCAGGATGGGGAGGCGGATGTAGATGCCTCAAACCCACTTATCCATTTCATTGCACCCGGAAGCCTGGAGGGTCCTGAACAGGCTGTGCTTTGGGCAGAGTGCACTGAGCACTTACCACAGGCCATGGGGCCTCTGGAACCTGCGATGCTCCCCTGCTTGGTGAGATATCCACAGTCCTCCAGACACACAGGGAGGTGGATGCAGGCACCCCAGATCTGCACAGCCCTTCCTTTGCAGACAGAAGGTGAGGTGCAGGAGTCCTAAATAGGCTGGGCTCCGGGGATAGCGTGTGCCCCTCTACTTGTTGGAAGCTTCCAGTACTCCAAGCACAGCCAGGATGGGGAGGCGGATGTAGATGCCTCAAACCCACTTATCTACTTCACTGCACCCGGAAGCCTGGAGGGTCCCGAACAGTCTGGGCTTTGGGCAGAGTGCACTGAGCACTTACCACAGGCCACGGGACCTCTGGAACCTGTGATGCTCCCCTGCTTGCTGAGATATCCACAGTCCTCTAGACACATGGGGAGGCAGATGCAGGCACCCCAAATCCGCCCAGCCCTTCCTCTGCACACTAATGGTGAGGTACAGGAGTCCCAAATAGGCTGGGCTCTGGGGATAGTGTGCACCCACCTACTTGTTGGAAGCTCCACAGTTCTCCAAGTACATTTTTAATTCTTAAGTTATAGATACTCTTATCATCTTCTAGCCTTTGCATTGTTACTGCTTGTTTCCTTGTTATTTTTAAGAAATTTTTCCTTTCATGCTCCCACATTACAAATTTGTCCTCCAGTTCAGATAATCTATCTTTAGTTTCTTTTGAGCTGTTATGCCAGCTTTCAATAGAGTTTTTAGTTTCCTAGTAATCTCTTTGAAACTGCTTCATGTATTCTACATTTTCTCTATTTTCTCCATCAAACAATTCTCCCCTTTTTTTCGTTCTTGCATTCTACCATCAGTTTTTTTCTTGGGAGGTGCTTAGCATTACCTTTCCTGGATCATTGTTCTCAGAATTGGGGAACAAGGACCCTTTCTTGTTGGCTCCTCTTCTCACATTTTCTGATCTTTCCATACAGGTGTGTATAGGAGGCCCAGTTTTTTTCTTTGCCAGTTACAGTTTGTTTGAATTGCACTGGCTAAGTGTTCCCACCCACTGCATTGTGCTAGGGAGACACAGACCAGGGCAGCCTATGCTGGGCCCACCCCTCCAGGTCAGTCAACCTGCTGAAGATTTTACTGCCTTAGGGTGCACTGCCAGACTCAGGGACCTGGTTTGGGCTAGCCTACTGGGTCTTAGTCCGTGGCATCACCCAGCTCAAGCGCTCACCACCAATCCTGCTTAAGAGGGGAATATGTGACTGAAGTCACTGCACATCCTGTTCTGACCAGTCTGCCAGGTGCCAAAATGTCCTTTGTTGGAGGCTCCTTATCTGTGGAAGGGTCCCCATTCCTCTCACCGCAGGTCGATGCAGGGCTCCATGCCAGCTCTGCTCTCAGTTCAGTGCACCGATTCCTGCTCTCAGAGCTTTCACATCTCTATCCCTGCTGTGCCAATTCAAATGCAGCAGTGGTGGCAGGGAATTCAAGCTACTGTTTCCAGAGGTGCGGGTTCCTGCTTAGGCACCGAGATTTTAACTGCTCCTGTCATAGCACTGGGATTGCATTTCCAGTTGGTTTCCTCAGCTTGGTTCCTTCCTGGGTCGGCAGGATATATCTTCCCCTGCTTAGGACTCCCCACACTGCACCATTCCTGGAATCTAAGCTGGCTGTCTCAGAGAGCCACTGTAGCTGCTGTTATCTATCTGCCATGTTCTCTAATACTGTCTAAGCTTGCATTCTGTGTTTTGATTGCTTTTATACTGTTTTGATGTGTATTAAATTATTGTATGTGAAGATATGAATAACTATTTGAAGAAAGCAAGAGATACTATGGTAGTCATAGTAGTATGGTATGGTGTGGTATGGTATGGTATCGTATGGTATGGTATGGTATAACACCACAATGTTGATTTCCTGCTGTCTTTTTTGGAAAGTCTGCATTATATGCATTGTTTTATGCTCATCTACTTTATTCCATCTTGCTTTGGTGTGCTATGTTTTGTTTTATGATCTTTAAAATGAAAAAACATGAAGAGTAGGGGATCTGAAAGGGGTAAGAAGTAGGGAAAAAGAGGAATCAAGATATGTTATGCACAGGGACAAATTCCATATGATAAATTTCATTATATATATCTAAGTTGTATTTAAACTTTATGGAAAATGAAAATGATTTGAATGACTGAAGAGGTTATTTGACTCTTTGAAGTGTTTCCCAAAAGCATAGATCTCATGAATCAAAGCCTCTATGAAGATGATGCCATACTTAACAAGACTGAGTGATCAATGAGTTAACTGTAAAGGTATTTGCATCTTAATGATTTTTCCATAGCAACACTTGTACATTAGTCGTTCACTGACTGAATATTTGAATATCCCCAGGCAACTTTCTTTTCTGCTACATTCAGCAGGTGAATTGAAACCTTGTTGAGCTTAACAAGGGCACCATTACGATTCTGTGAAGGCAAAGAAGTTGCAACATCTTGTGGACTTTGTGTTCACATCTTTGGTATCAGTGGTACTCCTGGTCTGGATGACAAATACCAATTGTCAATGGCAATGGGAGATGTATGAGGTAATGTTTGTACCAATTATGCTTATCTGACCTGAACATTTTGAATATGTGTATTGAAATGTATCACTGTACTCCATTTATATGTATGAAAGAACTATTAGTTAAAATAAACATATGAAATTAACTTTTTAGAAAAAAGTAACATAGGACTTCAAAAGAAAAAGTTATCATACATGAAGTATTCAGGGATATATGATCCTAAGGGATAGATCCACATATCTTAATTTTCGAAGTACCTATTTTTTGATGTTCAGGCAATATCCTGTCAATGAATTGTTTTGAAAACTATAGAATAGCATATTTTGTGGTGGTTTAATCTCTAAATTGTGTCAAGCAATTTTTAAGTGAAAAATTGCTTCCACATCAAAGTGAGTAAATCACCAATATGATGGATCCCTGTATTGAGTTACATGGTGCTTGTGTTGATAAAAGAAATGTACATAAAGCACACTGTGAGTGCAGGAGGCAAGCTTATCTCCAGTGGGAAAGCATCTGCATGTATTCACTAGGGTCAGGCTACATGTTTAGGCTGATGCTGGGGATGTGGAAATTTTCATCTGCTGTGTGAAACTTTCAACAGCTTTCTCGATCCTGAAGTTTACTTTTTGATTCCTCAACACTTGGGAAAATATATGTCCTCAAACCAAGACTTGGAACTCTTATTTTGTCACACTGATACATTCATTAGTGTTACTTTCTTCCAATTACTTTGGATTTTAATTTGTTAAATGTATCTTTGCTTGCATCATTTTTCCAAAATGAAAGAAATCTTTCAGTACCTAAGCACAAGTAAGATATTGCTAAATTTTTGATACCACAGCAGAATAACAAATCGCTTTCTGTTTTTAAGTAAAATTCATTCAAATATATATTCTGTGTTATTATGTTTGATGTATCTGTTGAGATGATTATATATTTTTTCAGGTTATAATGTAAACTCACTTGCAGATTTGGATATTGTCTTCCTCTGTTGCCTTGATCGTCCATTGTTTTGGTTCATTGTTACAAATATTTTGGGCAAATAATTCTCTTTTTTGATATGCAAAGAGATAGTCTTTTTTAATTTAAAGAGAAAAAGCAATACAAACTATGATATGAAGTTTCAAGACAAGTGAACAGAATATTAGCAATGGTTAACATATTGCATATTTTTACCTTCAAAATACTTGCTCAGATTTCATGAAATCAGCATACATAATAGATCAAACAGTATAAACAGTTTTAATAAATTAAAATAAATCATTAGAATAACTCTCTTAGCTTTTTGGTATTTCTATATATTCTTTCTTTCCTCTTTCATCTTTCTTCTTTCACTAACCCCAGTAGTTATTTACTTTTGATCAGTTTCTTTCCCTGTCACAATATCTATCACAGATTTTGGATTTTATTTATTTTGTCATTTTCTTACTCTATGGAAACTATGATGTTTACACATGCCACTTTGATTTCTTTAGCTTATGAGTACACTCACTAGTGCATTCATTTGCCAATAAAAACCTGGGGTTTATCCTTCTTTATGACAGAGTAAAAATCTATTATATTAAAATATAACGTCTTTAGAATCCATTCCTCTATTTATAGGCATTTGGCTTATTTTCTAGATTTAGCTATTACAAACTGTGCTGCTATGAACACGGAAGTGCATATATCACTGTGTACAGAGTTTTTACTTCTTCCAAGTTGATATCCAGAAGAAAAACAGAAAATAGCTGGGTAAATGTTACCTGTAATCCAATTTATTGGAGAACTCTTTATACCAGTTTGCTAGTGGTTGCAGCAGTGTGTACTCCTATCAACAGTGGAGAAGCTTCTTTTTTCTCAGCAGATTCTCCAGTATTTGTTTCTTGACTTCTTGATGATAGCCATTCTTTCTGGAGTGACATGGAATCTCAGAATTATCTTAATTTGCATCTCTCAAATAATCAGTGATGTTGAATTATTTTCATATATATATTTGTCATTTATCTTTCTTTCTCTCAGAACTGTCTATTGATTTCAGACACTCCTTTTTGAATTTTGAGTCTTTAAACTTGGGGGGTGGTGGCTGTTTTTCAAATTGTTTATACATATTATATATTAGTCTGCTGTCAGAGGGGCAATTGGCCAAATTTTTTTCCACTCTGTGTGCATCTTCCAATCTGGTCTGATCCTCAGGTTTATTTTGCTACCAGTAACACAATGTTTTCCTAGTATAATTTCCAATCAGGGATTCTCAAATTTGGTGCTAATGATTTTCTGGATTTCTGCAGTATCCATTGGAGATTTCACATTGTGCATTCCTAATTGTATGAATTTGAATCTTTTCTTTCTTGTTTTTGATAAAATTGTTGAAGGTTTTATCAATTTTCTGTCTTTCAAAACCAACTGTTCTATTTATTAATTGTTTATATATATTTTTTAGTCTCAACTGCATCAATTTCTGCTCTAATCTTTATCATTACCTCTGTCACACAAACTTTGCATTTGATTTGTTCTTCTTTTTCTAAGACATTGAGGTTTAATATTAGGAGGCTTTTTTCAATTCAGTTTCTCAGATTTGAGAATTCACTATTATAAATTTATCTCTTAGGACAGCTCTCTTTGCATCCCATAAGTTGCTGTCTGTTTTATGAGCCTTATCATTTAATTATATATAGTGTTTTAGTTTCATTAATTTCATGTATGACTAATTACTTTTTCAGGAGTGTGTTATTATTTTTCTAGGTGTTATTGCATCATTTGTGGTTTCTTTTACAGATGCTTTCCAATTTTATCACAGTATAGTCCATAATATGCAAGGGGAAATTTCAATTTTTGCATTTGCTCAAACATATCATATGGGGTAATATGTGGTATGTTTAAGAGAATTTTACATGTGCAGCTGAGGAAAATGTGTATTCTGATGTTTGGTGTGGAACACTCAGTATATATCTACTATATCCATTTGTTCATAGGTTTGCTTTAGTTTTGATATTTCTTTGTGGATTTTTATCTGTGTATTGTTAGTTACACTAGTTGTAGTTGATAGTTGATCTGTGTATTGTGACAGGGGTTGTAAAAGTCCCCCAACACAATGGTGTTAGTATTTATTTGATTTTCCATGTCCACAATATTTGTTTAATGTAATTGTGTACACTGGTATTTGGTGCATATTTATGATTTTTATGTCTTTTTGGAGTTTTCCTTTAGCATGTATGTAGTGAACTTGATTGTCTCCTTTGATCCATCTGATATGAAGTTCACACTGTATGCAAATAAGTTAACCCTGGTTGTTTTTTTTTTTTTTTTTTACTTTCCTGTCCCATACTTTCAGACTCTGAATATCTTTCTGAGGCAACTTTGTTTTCTGTATGCTGCATTTTGTTGCATCATGCTTCTGGGTCTATCCTGAAAATATGATTCTTTTGATGAGTAGTAAATTGAGAACTTTTACATTGATGATTATAATTTGTATGCATTGGCTTGTCCTCATCCTAATAACTTTCCTACCATTGATTCAGTATCTTTCCCTTCTTTAATTGCTTGCCTTGTCTGGTGGCTTCTTACTATTGGTGTTCCATGAACTGTGGTCCTCCTCACCTCTTTGAAAAATATCTCATTACATTTTTGAGAGCTGGTTTGTTGTCATGCATTTGTTCTTTGTCATGAAATATATTGTTTCTCCAGTGACTTAGAAAGATAATTTTGGGGAGTAAATCAATCTTGGTTTTAGCTTATTTTCCTTTAGAGTACTTTAAAATCTCTTAGACTTGAAAAATATGGAACATTTGATGAATTTGCCTGTCATTGTTGTGCACTGGCTATGGTAACCTTCTCTGTGTAGTTTCAATTTTATATCTATGCTTCTAAATGGAATATTACATCTCCGTCTTTATTTCTGATTTTTATTAACTTTACTTCTAACTCTTGTTTTTCTTGCTAAAGAGTTTTATCTGTCTCATTTTTCCTATATTTTTTAGTGTTTTAAATTCATTTTTTAGATCATGTTGCATTTCTTATATGGATTTATACAGGTACAGAGCACAACTTAATCCCAGTTATGTTCTCTAACTTTATTCCTCTAAAATGTTTTTTTTTGTGTGTGCTAGGGATCAAAATAATGAGCTTGCACTTGCTATGGAGATGTTTACACTGCTGAGCTAAATCCTAGTCTCCACTTAATATTTTAAATGCTTTTGTGCTTGAGAAATAGCTGTCTATCTTCTTCAATTATCTTTATTTTATTTTTCTTTTTTTATACTCTGAGCTTCTCATGTAAGATAAACCAAGCAGTATATAAGCATGTATTTTTCTTATATCACTTAACATTATGGTCTCAAGGTGCACTAATGTGGTTTTTCTGTTTGTTTTTTCTTATTTTTTAAATTATTTTTATTTTAAAGAGAGTAAAACAACAGAAAACAAAACAGCAGAACAAAATAAATCAGAACAGAACAATGCAAGCAATATAGCACTTCACAACAAGACAATAGGACATCAACAGTGGCTAACAAAATGTCTCTTGTTTCCTTCAAAATAGTTGACCATACCTTCACCCACATTAATAGCAAGCTTACCAAAATAGTATAAAACCAGTCAAAAGAATGAAAACATTACAGGACTTTAAAACGAAATAACAGGAAATGAACAATTGCTACTATAATATCTTATTTTCCTCCAAAAAGTTGTCCATACCATCACACATAACTAAAATAAAATAAAACACAACATAGAACAGATATAAACAGAAGAACAAAAGCATAATAGAACTTCAAAGCAAGATAATAGGAAATCAGCAATGGCTACCATAATATCTTGTTTTCTTCAACACAGCTGTTCATACCATCACACATAATAAAATCAAACAAAATGAAATAAAACCAATTAAACAATGAGTGAAAGCATAAGACTTAAAATGTAATATAATAGGAAACTGAGATTACCATAATAGACCTCATTATATTCAGAATAGCATTCAGAATAGCTGCCCCTACCTTCTGACAGAGTAGAATCTAACAAAACAAGACATAACAAAGGCAAACCTAACAAAATTGTGGAAACAATATAGGAGTTCAAGATGAGACAATAAGAAATTAACATTAGTTACCTTCTTTCCCTTCCAGGTGTTTCCTTCACATCACTCTAACAATAACGATTTTGCTTTTTGATCCCACTCTTCGTTTCTTATTCTAGTGTTCACGTATATAAGTTCGAACTGTTTCACTCACTAACATGATCTCCAGTTGGGTTCTATAGGACCCTTACCTACAGGAGCCTTGAGATTATTCTACTTTATAGCTGGGTAGCTTTTCACTGCATGAAAATACCATATCTTTCTTATTCATTTGGTGGTTGATAGGCAAGTTACTCTTGCTTTTCTTTTTTTTTTCTGGGCTCCTGTCCCTTGAAAAAACGGTTTTTTCTCCTTTCATTTTCACTCTATGAATTTCCTTTCCAGTTAAATATGTTTCTTCCATACAGTATATTTGCATCTTGATAGAATTTCCCTGTGTTACTTTTTAGGACCTGAGGCCATCTACATTAATAGTTACAATCTGCACACATTGGTACGTCTCTGACATACTATTCTCCTGTTCTTGGTCCTCCATTTTTCCCCTTCCTTCAATTGCTTGTCTTGTTTGGTGATCCTGCTCTGCTGTTGTTCCTGGAACCATGCTAACCTTTATATCTCTCTAGAATACCCTTCAGCACTCTCTGTAGGGATGGTTTGGTTAATAAAAAGAGGTCAGTATATGTAGTGTACACCTTGACATAACCACAGCAGTTGTGGCTATAAAAACAATTTTGCCTGCCAGGTAATCCTGGCACATTCAAAACCTTTCTGGAAAAGCAAAGTCATTAGAGGTCAAAGATTTCTAGTTCTTCAAATGTCTAGATTATGTATTTGTTGGCTGATATTTTGTTTCCTGTTAATTATCTAGCAAGCCCACATACATTCATGGGATACCAGGTGTGGTGAGGGTCTGCTGCCTATTCTTGTGAGATTAACACTTTTATCCCTTACTTTGTTTCCAGGTGCAAGGATCTTCCTGTCTTGCTACACAGTCACCCTCCTACCTTCACGTTTCTAAAAGGTCGTGCTCTGTTCATTCTTCACTTGCTGGTCAGATGCAACAGGCAGTGCTTTCCAAAACGAATGGTGAAAGAGCTCTGTTTCCTGATGACACACATGGGGAAAAATGAACAAATAATCCTGACTACAGGAAGATGATGCAAAACCATCTCTCAGCTGAGCAACCACAAATGTCAATCTGAAAGAGCTGAATCACAAGAAAAAAAAGAAACTGCTTTAGAAACTGAAAAAGATGCATCTTTCATATAGGCACCATAAAATCAAAGAATTTTACTGCTAATACCAAATTACAAATTCTCTACAAGGAACAAATGACATTGTGAAGGAATCACACAGTTACATCACCTTGTTAAAGAAATAATTTCTTTCTGTCTCTCACTCTCCCTCTCTTTATATATATAATATGTCACGAAGTAACATGAATATATATATTATACAGTGTGTTTGGAAGTGAAAGTATAAAATTATGCTGAATCACAAAAAATATCGTATAATTAGTTTAGAATATTTTCCTGACTTTTTTCACTATAAAGGAATCATGTAGAATTCCTTTATACATGGAAGATGTATTCCATGGATGGAAGATGATATTTCATGTAGAAGAAATACCTATTCAATGGAAGGATGATACAAAAGAAAATTAATTCAAAATCCAATAAGGAGATGAAATACTGACCTTAGAAATTTCAGTGTCAACCTTATTAGAATTTGTATTATTGACATTCTAAATGTATTTAAAAATCTAGTCAATCTTTTTCTGCTAAAAGCATAATGTAATGCTCAGAAAAAATGTGGGTCAACTTTATTTTTTTTTATTTAAAGAAAAGGAAACAAAAAATACATGGAGATAAAAAAAGGGTAGAAATAATACAAAATTACAGAAAAATAAACGGTAAGAAATCACTGGTTGAAAAGTTACATATTGTCATCTTAGAAATAGCCGTTCAGGTTACAAAATTAAAGTATTTAGAATGACATTCAAAAAGTGACACTACAAACAGTTCTGCTCATTGATCGAACAAAAATTCAGTAATATGGTTATCAGTCCTACACACTTGTTTTACATCTCAAAGAGGGTAAGATTGAACATATCAAAATAGAACAAAACAATTAAAAAAACAATTTAAAGAAATACAGATTTCAAAGCAAGTCCACTGGAGATCTTCATTGTCTATCTGTCTCTGGTTTCTTACAAATAATTGTCCCCATCTTCACCCACTTTATATACTTATTGCATTATTATAGAACTAATCAAATCATTACAGGATGATGAAGGCTTTTTAGGACTTCAAGATCCAACATTAGGGAAGACAATAATAACTACCATCGCATCTCTCATTCTCTTCGTGGTAGCCGTCCCCATCTCTACATATGCTGAAATTGAACTCAAGAAACCAGTCCAATGTCATTCTAATTAGTGAACAATAGTATTGCTAGAATTTATATCATAATGCTACAAAATTAGCATTGGGTTTCTTAGCATCTCTTCTTCAGAGTATCTGTGCTATATATTCTGTTCCCATAAATAATTTTTTAAAAAAACCTCATATGTAAATTTCTACATATATACCTATCCTCTCTGTATTATAGGGAAAACCAAGTCGTAACAAGACAGCAAAACAAATTCCTAGAAAAACATGCAATGGATAAGACATACAAGACCACAATATAGATGATCTTCCATAGTTACTATGTTTTCTCTTGTTATTTTCAATAGATTTGTCCACAACACCAGCTTAATATAGTTAAACATAGTACTACCTATTTTTATAAAAACACAACTTTAAAAGCATTGTAGGATTTGAGAGCTGTTAATAGTTAATACCAGTATGGATATCCTTTATATCTTGCCATCTTCAGTGTAGTTGCCTCTAATTTTAGGGTTGATACTAACAAGCATACTAAATTCAAATAAAATCAGCCAAGGCCAACCCATGGTCTTATGATTCAGATTCAATTAAGATCAGTCATAGAAAGACAATGTAAGTAATACAGGATTTCAGTTAAGTTAATAGGAAAGTAAGGATAGTTACCATGGTATAACCTGCTATTTTTGGGTCAGATATCTGTGCCCTCAAATCTGACATGAGTGGACAGACCAGAAAAAATTAAATTCAAACTAAATATGGCAACAAGACTACTGTGTCTTTTAAATCCTGATACACTATTAACAATGACCTCTGCCTTTTTAAATAGTGTTTCAGAGCTGTCTATACTAAGGACTGTAGCTTACCATCTCTGCCTCATGTCTGCTACTCCACTTTTCTGCTATAATTTTCCACCTTATTCCCTGCCCCGTTCATTGAGGCCTCTCTGCCACTGTTGCTGGAATCCTGGTATCCCTTCCTCTCTTTCTCTGGAATGTCCTTCAGTGGTCTCTGTAGGGTTGGATTGGTGGCCATGAACTCCCACAGTTCCTCCTTGTCTTGGAAGCATCTTATTTCTCCATTAATTTTGAGAGAGAGTTTTGACGGGTATAAGAGCCTTGGTTGCATATTATTTTCTTTCAAGACTTGGAATATTTCTCCCCATTCCCTTCTTGACTTAAGAGTTTGTGTTGATAAGTCTGTTGTTATTTTGATAATTTTCCCATTGTAGGTAATCTGCTTCTTTTCTCTGGCTGCTTTTAATATTCTGTTCTTTTGGTGGATTTCTGGAATTTTGATTATTATATGTCTAGGCATAGATCTGTTTTGGTTGTAGGTAGCTGGTGTTCTGTATGCCTCTTTTATCTGGATATCATTTCTTTTAGCTATACATGGGGAATTTTGCTTTAATATATCTGTGAATATTTTTTGTATTTCATTTTTGGTTGCTCCTGCTTCCTCACTCACATTCTTTATTCTAAAGTTATGTATCTTTTTGTCATCTTCTAGCCTTTGAATTGTTTCTTTCTGGTTCCTTGTTATTTTTAAGGGTCTTTTTCTTTCATGATCATATGCCATAAATCTCTCTTCAAGTTTCAGAAAGCTGTCTTTAGTTTCTGTCAGGATATTTTGCCAGTGTTCAGTGGAGTTTTTAGTTTCCTGGTAATCTCTTTGGATCTGTTTCATGTATTCTAAGTTATGTTTAAATTCTTCTTCAGAAGTTTCTCTTTCTTTTCTGATTTCCTCAGTTCTTCCATCTGTGTTCTCTTGGGTGGGGCTTGTCATTTCTTTAATTAATCTCTTTATATCTTGCCTCACTTGGATCAGGAGTACAGCTTTAAATTCATCCATGACGTCATGGAAGTATTTTTTAATTTCGGCTGATGCTGTGTCCAGTATTGGATGGTTACTGTGCTTGTTCTCTTCAGTGTTTAATTCTCCTGGGCTTATTTTCTCATGTTAGGCAGCTGGAGATTTTTTTTTTTTTTGTCTCTTGTCATGCTTCTGGATTCTTTCAGACTGGAGTGTACTGGGCATCTCTGGCCCTCTCTGTATTGCTTAGGGCCTTTCACAAGTATGCTGACTTGAGTTTTTGCTGTCCTCCCCAATTTGCTGTTATCTGGGGTAGGCTGGGATGCAGGGACAGTACAGGCTAGCCTCCAGCCTCTGTGCCAGTCAATCCGTAAATTAGGCTGTACTTTCTGGATGTCCCCTGAGTTGTGACTATTTTGTATCTGCTTATTGGGCCCCAAGCAGAGACTTGGTTCAGCCCCAGGAGACCCTGCCAGTTCTCTCTGTGCCCGAAGCAGCTGACTAATGTCACCATGGCACAGGGTTCTGCCCAAATCCCAGCTGTTCTCTTCCAGACATCTCTGTGACAGGAGCACCAGGACAGCGGGTCTGCCCAATTCCAAGATGTCTTCCACTAGTTCTCTGTATGACACTGAAGCCAACACAGCATCAGCCTCTGCCCAATTTCAAGATATCCTCCACCAGACCTCTCTACAGGGGCAACTCAGTGATGTCACCAAGCTGAAGGTTCTGCCCAACTCTAGGATGTCTTCTGCCAGACTCTCTGTGTTATTGATGTCCCTGTGGTGGCGGGCTCTGGCCAGTTCCAAGATGTTCTTTGGCCAACCCCAGCAGCCACGGGACCCAGTCCCCAGTACTCACCAGGGCTCGGTGCATGTCCTCCTCTTGAGTCTACTGCACACCACGCCACATGCCCTCATTGTACTTCCAGCACAGCATGGAATGGTCAGAAAACTGCACAGTGTTCAGCTTCAGAGTTCCAGAGCCTTTCACAATCTCCTCTGGTGCAGCAGGGCAGTCCTGGCTGCTTCTCGGGGTCCCGGGTCTCAATTTCCAGCAGTCACCAAAAGCCAACATAGCTTTTCCTGTTGGGTCCACAGGTCAGTTTGCTGCATTAAAGGCGCAGGATTTGCAGCCTCCCGTTATCAGCCTTTGCAGTCTCAGCACAACTTTAAATCCTCCAGCCGTGCTGTCTTGGTTAATAAGAATGGTTATCCATTCATCTGGCCCTCTCCATGTTGTCATATTCTAGCATCTAATATGATTTCTCCAGAGAGACTCTCCGCCCAATCCCCTAGCAAGCCGCCATTTTAGGATCCTCGTATCAACTTTAGATATCAAAATAGTTGTTAGTTTTAGTTTATCATCCATGCTGTGAGTGTCAAATTTTTTTGTGTCAGTTGTCTTAAGGAATATTCATCACTGTGGAATATTTAACAGGCATTTTTGTCTCTAACCTCTGCATATCAGTAATTTTACAACTAGTTGTAAGAAACAGAAATGTCTCAAAACATTGCTAGTTTGAAGTAGCATAGGAAGGTAGGTAATGATTTCTCCTAAAATCAGTACTTAATGATTACTGAGTTGGAAGCATTGGGTGCCAATCAAAATTGAAAGCAAAGTTTCAAAAGTGTGTGTTTTACTTTCTATGTGTCAGAAAAATAATTCTCGGGGCTGGGGATTGAGCTCAGCAGCATAAGCTCCTGCCTTGCAAGCAGGCAGTCGTGAGTTTGATCCCTGGTACTGATAAAAATGAAAAAGACCAAAAAAAAAAGAAAAAGAAAAAGAAAAATAATTCTCTTTAGAGGGCTTAGAGGGCTTAGAATTTTGAAATGCATTTACAGATGAAATACATTTCTACACTCTGAAGAGAAATTCCTCAAAACAGGCAAATTTGCCTTTCTCATGTCCAACAAGCCCTGCTTTTAGTTTGGTAGGATGGAGGTGGTGTCTGTGGATAACTAACTGCCCACAATACCTAGTTCTGTGCTGTAAGATTCTGAAGAATCCCATGCAATCCAGTTACTGATATAGGCACATCTGCCTGGGAAGTTGGATATACCATTATCTCCTCAAATCCTGAACTATTTTTGTACATAATCCCACATAGATATCATTTTGATATTCTTTGTTTTTCTTATACATTTTCAACTCATAACAATTATTTTCCTCTTCAGACATTGGCATTTCCTTTATCAATTTTATTTTCATCTTCCCTTCTTCCCTCAGTCCGTGTCCACTAATTCTCCTCCAATGTGTATGAGCTCCTCTTCCTTGGTTCTTATCATCTCTATTTTGGGAAAGCAGGATTTGATTTTACAAAATTTATAAAATATTTCCATTTTCATTTTAGGCTTGCCTCATTTAATTAAACTATCAAAATATCATTTATAAAATGTTTCCCAATGCAGTATTTTTTTTGGCTTTTTCCTCATATTTCAGGTTTGTTTTGGTGTCCTTGCAAACTCCTCACTGTTCGTGGCATTGATGTATACCTTGTTATCTCAACCTCATTTTACAAGGCCTATAGATTTCATTATGATTTACCTGACAGTGTGAACAATTTAAGTATCATAGTCACACTTATACCATATATCAAGACTTCCGTTGGAGTAAAACACTTTTTGGATGATGTTGGTTGTAAAGTAATGTTGTATGCATACAGAGTTACCTAAAGTGTTTCCATAGGTACTACTTCACTTATGAGTACATTTCAAGCCATCACTGTCAGCCCTGTTAATTCTAAGTGGGTATGCCTGAAGTCAAAACTCTCTGCAATGATTATACCTTCCTTGCTTATCTTCTGGATCAGCAACTTGCTTATTTATATCCATGCTCTTGAAAGCGTAGAAGAAGTTAGCAATTTTTCACTTGTTGGTCGTGGGTACTCTCATGCATATTGTCAAACTGGACAGAAGAAAACTATGCCTTCGGGATTATATGTAAGCATTATATTGGTCTCTGATTTTGTGTTTTTTTTTTTATTTAAGGAGAAAAGAAAAAAAGCAGTGAAGGGGTACAAGTTATACAGATTTACAGAAGAAAAAATGCGCAGTAGGAAATCACTAGTTAATGGATTACATATTGCCATCTTAGAAATAATTGTTCAAGTCACAAAATTAAAGCTTGCAGAGTGGACATTCCAACAATGATACTGCAAACAGTTCTGTTCAATGATCCAATAAAACTCTGTGATATCATTTTCTATCTTATACACTTAAATATACATGCAGTTATATAGTTTAGAGCACTTTCTTTTCCTCTCTTTTGTACAATGACTATTACACATTTTGGGTTTCATTGCTCCCACGGTTCTTATTGCTTTTTTGGAAGAGAGTAAAACCAAATGTGACATAACAGAACAGAATCGGTCAAGTCAAAAGGGTGGACATAATAGATAATATAAAAACATAATACAAGGTGATCAACAATGGTTACCATAATGCCTCCTGCTATCTCTAATAGAATTGCCTATATCATTAGTTGTAATACAATTGAACAAAACAGTAAAGAACAAAACCGACAAAACCAAAACATTGGAGACATTGTAGGTCTTCAAAAGTAGATAAAAGTCAACGAGAATGGGCGTTATAATGAATCTCATTATCTTCTCAGCTGATGCCTAAACTTTCGAACCTGATACTATCCAGCAAAACAGAATAGAGGAAGCTCAGTCAAAAACAAGATGGTGAGAGTAATACAGGGCTTCAAATCGAGATAATAGAAAGTCAAAGTGGGTTACTATATTATATCCTGCTATTTTTTCCCTTTAATTAAATGGATAAAAATTAAAAAGTAAATAATGGAGTGGAGATTGAGATAAAAGAGGGCATAACAGCGAAACAGCGCAGATCAAAACATAACCATTTAAGCAGAATAGTGTTTCACCACCAGATAATTCTGACCCAAAAGTAGTTACCATATTGACTCTTTCCTTGAAGTCCTTGAGTACAACTTCGTATACTGTAGCATTAAGTATATCAAAACAATGTAAAACCATTTAAGAGAATGACAGCATTATAGAGTATTTAGAATCGACTAACAGAAAATGAACAATGTTTCTGTATAATCTCCTTGTCTTTAAAAGGTTTTTGCTTATACTATCGTACATAATAAAATCCAATAAGATACAACCTGTTAAGACCATTGGAGACAAAAGAACAAAAGCTAGATGAGACTTCAAAACAAGATGGTACTAAATCAGAATTACCTGTTAAGATGTCATTTTCTCCAAAATAGCTGTTCCTATCATCCAATCTTCTCTGTCTCATTTCTGTTGAGCTCTTTTTCTGTCAGTAGCTGTCAGTTTGTCTTCTTCATTTTGTTCTCTGCTCCATTCGTTGTGGCTTCCCTGCCACTATTTCTGGGTTCTTTGTATTTTTCTTTTTTTAGAATATCCTGCAATACTTACTGTAGGGTTGAATTTGTGGTCGCAAATTCCCCCAGTTCCTCTTTATCCTGGAAGCACCTCGTTTTTCCATCAATTTCCAGGGACAGTTGTGCAGGATATCTCAATCTTGGCTGGAGATTATTATCTTTCAAAGCTTGAATTATTTCCCCCCCCCATGCTCTTCGTGATTTGATGGTTTGTGCAGAGAAATCTGCTGTAATTCTGATGGGTGTTCCCTTGTAAGTGGTCTGTTTCTTGTCTCTTACAGCTTTTAATATTCTGTTCTTGTATTTAATTTCTGGAATTTTTATTATTATATGCCTGGGTGTTTCTCTGTTAGGGTTGTAGGTAGCTGGGGTCCTGTATGCCTCATACATCTGAATATCTTTACCTTTTGCTAAATTAGGAAAATTCTCCTGGATTATTTCTGTGAGTAGCTTTTGTAGTTCACTTGTTTGTGTCCCTACTTCTTCTTTTATGTTCTTAATCCTTAAGTTATGGCTCCTCTTTTCATCTTCTTGTCTTTGTATTATTGCTGTTTGTTTCTTTGTTATTTTTAAGAAGTTTTTCATTTCATTCTCCCATATTACAAGTCTGCCCTCCAGTTCAGATAGTCTGTCCTTACTTTCTTTCAAGCTGTTATGCCAGTCTTGGATAGACTTCTTAATTTCTTGATAGTCCCTTTGAACCTGCTTCACATACTCAATGCTTTCTCTGTTTTCTCCATCAAGCAATTCTCCCCTCTTTTTCTGTTCTTCCATTCCACCATCTGTTTTTTCCTGGGTGGTGCTTAGCATTTCTCTAACTATTCTGCATACTTCTAGCTTCAGGTCGTTGATAACTTCATTCCTGAATTGGTCTATGAGGCTCTCTATATGGTGCTTAATGTCTATTGGTGCGGTGTCTGCTATTGCCTGTTTCTCAGAATTGGGGGCCGAGGAGCCCTTCTTGTTGCTGCCTCTTCCCATATTCTCCGTTCCTTATATATGCAAGCTTACATAGGAGGCCCAGCTTCCCTGCCTGTCAGCCACAGCCTGATCAAATTGCGCTGGCTAGGTGTTCCTGCCCACCGCTGCGCACCAGGGAGTTGCGGAGGAGGCAGCCTACGCGAGAGTCAGTTGCTCCTCCAGGCCACTGTCAGGCTCTGTGATCTGGGTTAGGCCAGCCTACTGAGTCTGCCCGCAGCGTCACGCAGGCCAGGCACTTTTCACCAATCCCGTCTGAGAGGGGAATGTGTGGCTGGAGTCACCACCGCGCCCTGCTCTTACAGGACTGCCCAAGCCCAGAAAGTCCTCCGCTGGAGTCAAACTGTGGTAGGGGGTTGGTTTCTTTTTTTTTTTTTTTTTTTTAAGAGGAAAAAGAGAAGAACACAAAACAAACCAAAGCGGCATAAGGGTACACGCAATACAGAACTACAAAACAAAACAAAACAAAACAAAACAAAACAAAACAAAAAAACGTAACAGTAAGAAATCACCTGCTAGTAGATTACACACTATCTTCTTGAAAATAGTTCCTCAAATCACAGTATCAAAGAACACAAGGTGGACATTCAAACAGGGAGACTGCAAACAGCTGTGTTCAATGTTCCAAAAACATTGATAAAGTCAGCTATTTAACACCCCCAAACACACTTGCTGTTATATCCGTTAGAGCTCTTTTTCTTTTTTTTTTTCCCCTCTCTTTTTTACAACAAAATTTACACATCTTGGATTTTATTACTCCTTAGTGCTTGTTACTTTCTGGGGGGGGGGAAGAATACAGTCAAATATGGCAAAACAAAGCTGTCAGTCAATACCAAGGATAGACATAGCACATGGTGTAGAACAGAGTACAAGTTTATCAACAATGGTTATCAACGTTGTCCCTTGTTTCCTTAAAAAGAATTGTCTATCTTATTAGATATTATAAAGTTGGACAAAACAGTAGAGAACAAGACCAATAAAACTTAGGCATTGTAAACATTACAGGACTTCCAAAGAAGACAATAGTCAAACCAGAATGGGTATCTTAGTGAATCTTATTGTCTTCAAAGTAGTTGCCTATGTCTTCAAACTTGATACTATCATATAGAATGGAACAGAGTCTAATCAGTCAAAACAAGATCGTGGGAGTACTACAGGACTTCAAAACAAGTTAATAGGAAATCGAAAAGAGTTACTATTTATATATCCTAATTTTTTTGAATTTTTTCTTTAATTAAGACAAACATAAGAAATGACTAAATAATTTTTTTTGAAACAATAAGGGGGAGATTGAGATAAAACAGGACATAACAATATATCCATAGAGGTCACAGCATGACTGTTTCAACAACCTAGTACTTCACCACCTTATAACCTGACTTAATAGTAGTTACCATAGTGTCTTTTTCCTTGAAATATTTGGATAAAACTTCATATACTCTAGCTTCAAATATTTTCATATCAAGAAGCCCAGAATAAAGCCTTCCTGATTAATGAGTGAAAACTTTATAAGGCTTCAAGGCCACCTAATGGGGAATCATGATTACCACATATTTTTATATATTTGAATCATTATTTACACTAGGGAAACTATTCGGTATTCACACATGCGAGATTGATTTATTTCACTAATGAGTATGGTCTCAAGCTGCGCCCATTTATTGATAAATATCTCAATGTGATCCTTCTTTATAGCTGAATAATACTCCATTGTATAGAAATACCACAACTTTTTTTATCCATTCCTCAGTTGATGGGCACTTGGGTTGTTTCCAAGATCTGGCGATTACAAATTGTGCTGCTATAAACATAGGTGCACATATATCACTGTGGTATGATGCTTTCAGTTCTTCTGGGAATATGCCTAGAAGTGGAATAGCTGGAATAAATGGGATTTCCAGTCCCAACTTTTTGAGAAATCTCCAGACAGATCTCCACAAAGGCTGTACCAGTCTACACTCCCACCAGCAGTGCAGGAGAGTTCCTTTTTCCCCACAGCCTCTCCAGCATTTGTTGTTGGTTTTCTTGATCCTGGCCATTCTTTCAGGAGTGAGATGGTATCTCAGTGTGGTTTTAATTTGCATTTCTCTAATGACCAGTGATGATGAGCATTTTTTCATGTATTTATTTGCCATTTGCATTTCTTCATCTGAGAATTGCATATTCATCTCAGATGCCCATTTTTGGATTGGATCTTTGAATTTCGGAGGTCTGAGTTTCTTTAATTCTTTATATGTTTTAGACAAGAGGCCCTTGTCTGAGAGAGAGTTCACTAAAATCTTTTCCCAGCTTGTGGGTTTTCTTTTCACTATGCTCGAGATTTCTTTTGACATGCAGAAACTTTTTAATAAGAAGTGGTCCCAGTTATTGATTCTGGGAAGTATTTCCCATGCGGTTTGAGTCCTGTTCATGAATTCTTTATCTACTCCTATGTCTCCAAGGTTTCTACCTATTTTGTCTTCCAATAGATTTAGTGTTTCTGTTTTAATATTCAGATCTTTGACCCATTTAGATTTTAATTTAGTACATGGTGATAGACGGGTCTAGCTTTAGTTTTCGGCAAATGGAGAGCCAGTTTTTCCAGCACCATTTATTAAAGAGACTGTCGTTCTTCCAGTGAACCTGCTTGGCTCCTTTATCAAAAATAAGGTGGTTGAGTGTGTTCGTAGTTGTGGTTGTATCTTCTAATCTATTCCACTGATCTTCAGCTCTGTTTTGATTCCAATACCATGTTGATTTTACTACTGTTGCTTTGTAGTATAGCTTCAAGTCAGGGATTGTGATGCCTCCTGCTTTGTCTTTGCTGCTTAGAATTGCCTTTGCGATTCTAGGTCTCTTCTGGTTCCAGATGAAATTTAGGAGTGATTTCTCTAGATCTATAAGGTATGTTGATGGTATTTCTATTGGGATTGCATTGAATCTGTATAACAGTTTTGGGAGAATGGCCATTTTCACAATGTTTGTTCTTCCTATCCATGAGCAAGGGATGTCTTCCCATTTTCTGAGATCATCTTCAATTTCCTTTTTCAGTGTATTATAATTTTCACTGTATAAGTCTTTCACTTCTTTCGTAAGAGTAATTCCTAAATATTTCATTTTTTTGCTTGCTAATGTGAATAGTCCAGTTTCTCTTATTTCCCTCTCTGTAATTTTGTTGTTCGTGTATAGGAATGCTATTGATTTCTGAGTATTGATTTTGTATCCAGCCACATTACTGAATTTATTTATTGTATCTAAGAGTATTTCAATGGAGTTTAGGGGGTCTTCTATGTAGAGTATCATGTCATCTGCAAACAATGATAATTTAACTTCTTCTTTTCCTATCTTTACCCTTTTATTTCTCTTTCTTGCCTAATTGCTCTGGCTAGTACTTCCAGTACTATATTAAATAGGAGTGGTGATAAAGGACATCCTTATCTTGTACCCGATTTTAAAGTAAAGGCTTTCAATTTTTGGCCATTTAGTATGATGCTGGCTGTTGGTTTGTCATAAATGGCCTTTATTATATTGAGGTAAAGACCATTTATTCCAATTTTCTGTAAAGTTCTCATCATGAATAAGTGTTGGACCTTATCGAAGGCTTTTTCTGCATCTATAGAGATGATCATGTGATTCTTATTTTTGGCTTTATTGATATGGTGGATTACATTTATTGATTTGCGTATGTTGAACCATCCTTGCATTCCTGGGATGAATCCCACTTGGTCATGGTGTATAATCTTCTTGATGATTTGCTGGATCCTATTTGCCAATATTTTATTGAGGATTTTTGCATCTGTGTTCATTAGGGAGATCGGTCTATAGTTCTCTTTTATAGTTGGGTCTTTCTCAGGTTTTGGTACTAGAGTAATATTTGCTTCCAGGAATGACTTAGGAAGGATTGCTTCCCTTTCAATTTCATTGAATAGTTTGAGGAGTGTCGGCATTAGGTCTTCTTTATATTTCTTGTAGAATTCTGCAGTGAATCCATCTGGGCCTGGGCTCTTCTTGGTGGGCAAGGACCCAATTACATTCTCAATTTCATTAGCAGAGATTGGGTTATTCAACAGTTTTATATCCTCTTGATCTAGCTTTGGTACTTCATATGCTTCTAAGAATCTGTCTATTTCTTCTGTGTTATCAAACTTTTGAGAGTAGAGGTTTTCGAAATAGGTGTTGATGATCCTCTGCATTTCTATTGGGTCTGTAGTGATTTCTCCTTTTTCATTTCTTATTGCATGAATTTGAGCTTTTTCTTTCCTTTTTTTAATAAGGTTGGCTAGGGGCATATCGATTTTATTTATTCTTTCAAAGAACCAACTGTTTGATTCGTTGATTCTTTGGATTGTTTTCTTAGTCTCTATTGCATTGATTTCTGCTCTGATTTTTATAATTTCCTCTCTTCTTTTGGCTTTGGGCTTGACTTGCTCTTCTTTTTCTAGCTGTTTGAGGTGTAGCATCAAGTTATTTATTTGTATTCGTTCTGTTTTCCTGATGTGGGAACTCAGTGCAATAAATTTTCCTCTCAGAATGGCTTTCATTGCATCCCACAGATTCCGGTAAGTTGTATCTGCATTTTCATTTTCTTTTAGGTATTGTTTAATTTCTTCTTTAATTTCTTCTGTGACCCACTGATTACTCAAGAGTGTGTTATTTAGTTTCCATGTGTTTGCGGAATTTTTGCAGTATCCTTTGTCATTAATTTCTAATTTCAGAGCGCTATGATCCGATAATATGCAAGGGATGATTTCAACTCTTTTACATTTGCTTAAATATGTTCTGTGAGCTAATATATGGTCTATTTTAGAAAATGATCCATGTACTGCTGAGAAGAATGTGTATTCTGATGTTGTTGGATGGAACATTCTGTATATGTCTATCAAACCCATTTGTTCACAGGTGTGATTCAGTTCTGTTATTTCTTTGCTCATTTTCTGTCTGGTTGATCTGTCCCTTGGTGTCAGTGGTGTATTAAGGTCTTCCGTTACAATTGTGTTACTGATAATTAGAGTTTTCATTTCTGTTAATAATTGTTTTATATAACTGGGTGCTCTGGAATTTGGTGCATATATATTAAAGTAGTTATCTCTTCCTCTTGGAGTTTTCCCCTTATGAGTATGTAGTGACTTTCTTTTTCCTTTTTGGTCATTGTTGATTTAAAGTTCACGTTGTCTGCAAACAGAATGGCTACTCCTGCCTTTTTTTGGATTCCTGCTGCATGAAGAATTGTTTTCCATCCTTTGACTTTCAGTCTGTGAGTATCTTTCTGGGTTAGATGGGTTTCCTGTAAACAGCATATTGTTGGATTTTGTTTCTTGATCCATTCTGCTAGTCTGTTTCTTTTGATTGGTGCATTGAGACCATTTACATTAATGGTTATTACTGTTAAATGCTGGTTAATTGTAGGAATGTTATCTCTCTGCTGTTGCATCTTTATCTTTCTGTTCTGTTTAATTATTTGCTTTGCTTAGTGCTTTTTTCCTTTGTGTATCTAAACTGTCTTTCAATATTTTTTGCAGGGTTGGTTTGGTGTTCATGAAGTTCTTCAGCTGTTCTTTGTCATGGAAGTATCATATTGCACCATCTATTTTGAATGATAGTTTTGCAGGATATATCAGTCTTGGTTGGAAATCATTTTGCTTTAGGATCTGAAATACTTCACTCCATGCTCTTCTTGACTTTATCGTTTGTGCTGAGAAGTCTGCTGTGATTCTGATAGGTTTTCCTTTATAAGTGATTTGTCTTTTCTCTCTGACAGCTTTTAATAATCTATTCTTGTGTTGGATTTCTGGGATGGTGATTATTATATGTCTGGGTGTAGTTTTATTTTGCTTATGACTGTTTGGAGTTCTATATGCTTCACTGATCCTGATGTCAGTTTCTGATCTCATGCTTGGGAAATTTTCAGCTATTACTTCTCTAAATATCCTCCTGACATCCTTCATGTTGTCTCCCTCTCTTTCATTAATCCCTATCATTCTTATGTTATTCTTCTTTGCATCGTCTTGCAGTTGTTGAATTGTTGTTTCCTGGTTCCTTGTTATTTTCAAAAGATCTTTCCTTTCCTGTTCACTAGCTGCAATCCTGTCTTCAAGGTCTGAAATTCTATCTTCATTTTCATTAAGGCGGTTTTTACAACTTTCAGTGGAGTTTTTTATTTCCTGTATATCTCTGTGCATCTGCATTATGTATTCTGTTTGTTTCTTATATTGCTCGTCTAGGGATTCTATCTTTTTGTTTAGTTTCTCCAATTTTTTATCTGTGTTTTCTTTAGATATATTTAGAATCTCTTTCATTTCTTTTATCATTTCTTCTTTTATCTGGGAGATTATTTCGAGTTTGAATTTCTTTAAAGCTTCCTGGAGTTGCTTGTCAATTTCAGTGGCTATTGTGTCCGATATATGAGGTGGATGGGATATATTTCCTTCTATATACATCGCTCCTAGGGTTTCTTGAGATGGGCTGGAGGTTTGAGGTTGTAATTTGGTTTTTCGTTATGTCATTTTCCTATATTTCTGTGTTTCAAGTGTTATTTGAAAGCTTCCTCAGGATCTGTTGAAAATCCCCTTCTATGTTTGGAGCTACTGAGACTCTGGCGCCACGCTACCCCAAGCCATTAGGCCTACAGAACCAGTGGCCCTCCTCTGCCTGGTCAGAACTCCGCAGTTCCAGACAAGCTGGGCCTCAGGGACACTGTGCGCCCACCTGCCCTTTGGAAGCTCCACAGTTCTTCAATCGCAGCCGGGTTAGGGTACTCACCACAGGCCGCAGTGCTTCAGGAACCTGTGGACCCTCCCTGGTTGCAGAGATACCCACAGTCCTCCAGACACATGGAGAGGCCGATGCAGGCACCCCAAATCTGCCCAGCTCCTCCTCTGTAGACCAATGGCCAGGCGCAGCAGCTAAACAGGCTGGGCTAGGCTGGTAGTGTGGGCCAGCCCACCTACGGGGAGCTCAGCAGGTCTCCAAATGAAGCCGGAACGGGGAGGCTGATGTGGAAGCCTCAAACCCACCTCTCCCCTTCACTGCACCTGGAAGCCTGAGGGAACTCCAGCAGTCTGGGTGCAGATATCCAGAGTCCTCCAGACACGTAGAGAGGCTGGTGAGGGCACCCCAGATCTGCCCAGCTCCTCCTCTGCAGGCCTATGGCCAGGCACGGCAGCTAAACAGGCTGGGCTAGGCTGGTAGTGTGGGCCAGCCCACCTATGGGGAGCTCAGCAGGTCTCCAAATGAAGCCGGGAATGGGGAGGCTGATGTGGAAGCCTCAAACCCACCTCTCTCCTTCACTGCACCTGGAAGCCTGAGGGAACTCCAGCAGTCTGGGCGCAGATATCCAGAGTCCTCCAGACATGCAGAGAGGCCAGTGAGGGCACCCCAGATCTGCCCAGCTCCTCCTCTGCAGACCTATGGCCAGGCGCGGCAGCTAAACAGGCTGGGCTAGGCTGGTAGTGTGGGCCAGCCCACCTATGGGGAGCTCAGCAGGTCTCCAAATGAAGCCGGAACGGGGAGGCTGATGTGGAAGCCTCAAACCCACCTCTCCCCTTCACTGCACCTGGAAGCCTGAGGGAACTCCAGCAGTCTGGGCGCAGATATCCAGAGTCCTCCAGACACGTAGAGAGGCCGGTGAGGGCACCCCAGATCTGCCCAGCTCCTCCTCTGCAGGCCTATGGCCAGGCATGGCAGCTAAACAGGCTGGGCTAGGCTGGTAGTGTGGGCCAGCCCACCTATCGGGAGCTCAGCAGGTCTCCAAATGAAGCCGGGAATGGGGAGGCTGATGTGGAAGCCTCAAACCCACCTCTCTCCTTCACTGCACCTGGAAGCCTGAGGGAACTCCAGCAGTCTGGGCGCAGATATCCAGAGTCCTCCAGACATGCAGAGAGGCCAGTGAGGGCACCCCAGATCTGCCCAGCTCCTCCTCTGCAGACCTATGGCCAGGCGCGGCAGCTAAACAGGCTGGGCTAGGCTGGTAGTGTGGGCCAGCCCACCTATGGGGAGCTCAGCAGGTCTCCAAATGAAGCCGGGAATGGGGAGGCTGATGTGGAAGCCTCAAACCCACCTCTCTCCTTCACTGCACCTGGAAGCCTGGGGGAACTCCAGCAGTCTGGGCGCAGATATCCAGAGTCCTCCAGACACGCAGAGAGGCCAGTGAGGGCACCCCAGATCTGCCCAGCTCCTCCTCTGCAGACCTATGGCCAGGCGCGGCAGCTAAACAGGCTGGGCTAGGCTGGTAGTGTGGGCCAGCCCACCTATCGGGAGCTCAGCAGGTCTCCAAATGAAGCCGGGAATGGGGAGGCTGATGTGGAAGCCTCAAACCCACCTCTCCCCTTCACTGCACCTGGAAGCCTGAGGGAACTCCAGCAGTCTGGGCGCAGATATCCAGAGTCCTCCAGACACGTAGAGAGGCCGGTGAGGGCACCCCAGATCTGCCCAGCTCCTCCTCTGCAGGCCTATGGCCAGGCACGGCAGCTAAACAGGCTGGGCTAGGCTGGTAGTGTGGGCCAGCCCACCTATCGGGAGCTCAGCAGGTCTCCAAATGAAGCCGGGAATGGGGAGGCTGATGTGGAAGCCTCAAACCCACCTCTCTCCTTCACTGCACCTGGAAGCCTGAGGGAACTCCAGCAGTCTGGGCGCAGATATCCAGAGTCCTCCAGACATGCAGAGAGGCCAGTGAGGGCACCCCAGATCTGCCCAGCTCCTCCTCTGCAGACCTATGGCCAGGCGCGGCAGCTAAACAGGCTGGGCTAGGCTGGTAGTGTGGGCCAGCCCACCTATGGGGAGCTCAGCAGGTCTCCAAATGAAGCCGGGAATGGGGAGGCTGATGTGGAAGCCTCAAACCCACCTCTCTCCTTCACTGCACCTGGAAGCCTGGGGGAACTCCAGCAGTCTGGGCGCAGATATCCAGAGTCCTCCAGACACGCAGAGAGGCCAGTGAGGGCACCCCAGATCTGCCCAGCTCCTCCTCTGCAGACCTATGGCCAGGCGCGGCAGCTAAACAGGCTGGGCTAGGCTGGTAGTGTGGGCCAGCCCACCTATCGGGAGCTCAGCAGGTCTCCAAATGAAGCCGGGAATGGGGAGGCTGATGTGGAAGCCTCAAACCCACCTCTCTCCTTCACTGCACCTGGAAGCCTGGGGGAACTCCAGCAGTCTGGGCGCAGATATCCAGAGTCCTCCAGACACGCAGAGAGGCCAGTGAGGGCACCCCAGATCTGCCCAGCTCCTCCTCTGCAGACCTATGGCCAGGCACAGCGGCTAAACAGGCTGGGCTAGGCTGGTAGTGTGGGCCAGCCCACCTATGGCGAGCTCAGCAGGTCTCCAAATGAAGCTGGGAATGGGCAGGCTGATGTGGAAGCCTCAAACCCACCTCTCTCCTTCACTGCACCTGGAAGCCTGAGGGAACTCCAGCGGTCTGGGCGCAGATATCCAGAGTCCTCCAGACATGCAGAGAGGCCAGTGAGGGCACCCCAGATCTGCCCAGCTCCTCCTCTGCAGACCTATGGCCAGGCGCGGCAGCTAAACAGGCTGGGCTAGGCTGGTAGTGTGGGCCAGCCCACCTATGGGGAGCTCAGCAGGTCTCCAAATGAAGCCGGGAATGGGGAGGCTGATGTGGAAGCCTCAAACCCACCTCTCTCCTTCACTGCACTTGGAAGCCTGAGGGAACTCCAGCAGTCTGGGCACAGATATCCAGAGTCCTCCAGACACGCAGAGAGGCCAGTGAGGGCACCCCAGATCTGCCCAGCTCCTCCTCTGCAGACCTATTAGGGGGTTGGTTTCTCTCACTCACCTCACCACCAGTCAGTTTTCGTGTACGCCTCCTTGTCCATCCTGTTTTCGACTCCATTCACAGACTCCCGTTCCCAGAGCTTCTGCACATCTCTCCTTGCCGAGCCACAGTGGAGGCAGCCAGCCGCCGGGCGGCGGGAAACCCAAATCGCGGTTTCCAATGGCGCGGGGTCGAGCCTCCACACCGAGTCTTTTCTGTTCCTATTTTAGTGCCAGGACTGTATTCTAAGTTGGTTTCTCTCAGCCCAGTTCATTCCTGAGTCAGCAGAGCATATCTCTACTGGTTCATGTCTCCTTAGTCCGCATCATTCCTGGCCTCTGAGCCGAGCCTTTCAGAGAGCCTCCGGTAGTTGCTGTTGTCTGTCCGCCATGTTCTCCCGGAACCCCTGATTTTGTTTTTGACCCTCATGATCTACACCTGCCTCTAAATGGTGAGTCTCCTTTATAGACCCACAGGAGAGCCAAGTATGTTCATAGACCCTCTTCCTAGACACCTGCAGAAATCAAAGCAACTCAAAACATTGTTTTGGTGGCGAGTTGCTTTGTTTTCTTCTATTGCTCCAACAACTTTTTAATTTTTTATTCTTTTTCTACATATGAGAAAATTCCTACTTTAGAGCAATTAATTCAGTGTTATCAACATGTTATCCAACCATCAGTCCTTTCTTTTTGATGAGAAATAATAAGTTATTTTCCAATTTTTTCTGCTTTACTGTGGTAAGGTTTATCTGCCCTCACACTGTTTTCAGTGGCTAAGTTGACAGAATACATATTTTATGTTTTGCAGCAGAGTACTCTCTCCTGTGATTCATATAAGATAAAAATATGTGACACTGGAACATGGTTTTTTTAAATATATAAAAAATATAAGGAGCCCCAGAAAAAGAGCTTACTTCAAGTAAATATAAATACATACCTTATGAATTATTCAATAGTGAATCACAATATTTTTAAAAAAACAAACACCTTTGCTTTCTATTAAGATTGTTTTATCTGAGTTTTTCTTCTCACAGTAATAACCTCATTCAAAATTCCTTTGGGGAAATTTATTACGATTGCATTAAATTTTAGTGAACTAAGGAATTGTATTTATGATTGTATAAATATACACTATTCATCTCACATATTCCAGAACCTAATTTAGAGGTTTCACACAACCCGGTGCTTAAAAAATGCAGTGTAATTTTATAGGGTTGATGTAGGATGTCAAACTAAAAAAAAAATGTACATGTGTAAATACCTGCTAAGTGAATCTGATTGTTAGGTTTAGGAGGAGTGCTAGATTCACCTCAAAACGTATACTAAAACAAAATTGTGTTTCTCTTAATATCTTTCAGAATCTATGTGCAATGATAACCCTATATATGTTGTATTGATAAGTATTTAGACACAGGCTTTAATTATTTCATTTAAAATTGTTTCTCCTCATCAATAATTCTTTATCTGAAATATTAACATGCTTTCCGTAGATTGTAATCCCATTTATTTAAATATATTTGCTTGCAGAATGCATTTTATAGCATCATCCCTCTGTAGTATTTTCTTTCCCCAGTGTGAAGTCATTTATCTGTATAGCTGATATTTAAAAATTTTGAAAAATGGATAAAAACAACATAGAACTTCAAAACAAAATAAAGGAAATTAACACTAGTTAATATTTTGCATATTGTTTTCTTCAAAGTAGTTGTTCAGATTCCAAGATTTAGGCATGAAAAAAAATAATGAAACAAAGAAAACCCAAATATTTTTTCATGAACTAATGGAGACTAACAGTATAATTATTTATCTTTCATATGTATACATATACACACAAATGTATGCATATATATGTATGATCTTTTCCCTTAGTTCTTTTTGCTTTTTTTATCACAGTTATTCTTTCCTTTTTAGCACTTTTAAAAAATTTTTATTTAAAAAGAAAAACAAAACAAAACAAAGCAAGACAGTTAAAGGCTACAAGTGATACAGAATTTCAAGAGAAATAATATACAGAAAAAATTAACTAGTTAATAGATTACATATTGTCATCTCAGAAACAGTTGTCCAGGTTACAAAATTAGAGCATACAAAGTGGACATTAATTCAGTGAGACTGCAGACAGTTCTGTTCAATGATTCAACAAAAACTCAGTAATTGGTTTTCTATCCTACACACTTAAATACACTTGCAGTTATATCCTTTAGATCACTTTCTTTCCTCCTTTTTTTACACTAACGATCACACATTTTGGGTTCCTTTACACCCATAGTTCTTATAACTTTTTCTCTGAAGAGGAAAAGAAAAAAACAAAACAAAACAAAACAAGAAACAAGACAAAACAAAACAGAACAAAAAAAACCCCTCAATGTGACAAAGCAAAACAGAGTCAGTTAGAACAGAAGGATGGACATAGCATATAATGCAAAAAGAGATTACTAGGTGATCAACAATGGTTACCATTATGCCTCTTGTTATCCTAAAAAGAGGTGTCTATATGAGCTGGTATAAAAGAATTGAACAAAACAATACAGAACAAGACCATTAAAAACCACATTGGAGACCTTACAGGACTTTCAAAGAAGATAATAGTCAAACCATAATGGGCATCATAGAGTATCTGGTTGCCTTCAAAGTGGTTGCTTATACCTTCAAATTTGATACTATTAAACAAAACAGAATATAATAAAATCAATCAGAACAAGATGTGGAGAACAATACAAGGGTTCAAGTCAGGTTAATAGGAAAACAAAAAAGTTACTAAAATATATCCCGCTATTTTTAATTTAGTTTTCCCTTAATTAAAAGATTCTAAGAAATAAATTAATTTTTAAAAAGTGGGGGAGATTGAGATAAAAAAGAGCATATCAATAGAATAACACAGGTCAGAACCGAACAATTTAAGCAACATTGTATTTCACCACCAGATAGCCTGACATTAAGAGTTACCATAGCGCCTCTTTCCTTGAAATATTTGAGTCTAACTTCATATACTATAGCATCAAACTTATCAAGACAGTGTGAAACCATTCAAGAGAATGAAAGTATTGCAGGGTATTTAGAACCAGCTAACAGTAACTGAACAGCGGATTCTATGTTATCTCTTTGCCTTTAAAAAAAATTTTGCTTATATTATTGCATACATTAAAATATAATGATATACAACATGTTAAAACTAACGGAAACAGATGAACAATAACTTGATGGGGCTTCAAAACAGGATGATATTAAATCAACACTAGCTATTATGCTGTGTTATTTTCTTCAAAATAGCTATTCGTAGTATCACAGAGAATAACATAAAACAACTCAGATTAAAACCATTCCAATTAATGAATGAAAATATTATATGTCTTCAAACCAGTGTGATTGGGAATCATGATTACCACGTACTTTTATGTATTCTTATCATTACTTAAACTAGGGAAAAAATTCGGTATTTACACATATGACCTTGATTTACTTCACTTATGAGTATGGTCTCAAGGTGCGTCCATTTATTTATAAATGTCTCAATGCGGTCATTCTTTATAGCTGAGTAGTACTCCATTGTATAAAAATGCCACAACTTTTTTGTCCATTCCTCAGTTGATGGACACTTAGGTTGCTTGCAAGATCTGGCTATTACAAATTGTGCTGCTATAAACATTGGTGCACATTTATCCCTGTGGTATGATGCTTTCAGCTCTTCTGGGAATATGCCTATAAGTGGAATAGCTGGGTCAAATGGGGCTTCCAGTTGCAGCTTTCTGAGAAATCTCCAGACTGACCTCCACAATGGCTGCACTAGTCTACACTCCCACCAACAGTGCAGGAGAGTTCCTTTTTCCTCATAGCCTCTCCAGCATTTGTTGTTGTTGGTTTTCTTGATCGTGGCCATTCTTTCAGGAGTGAGATGGTATCTCAGTGTGGTTTTAATTTGCATTTCTCCAATGACCAATGATGATGAACATTTTTTCATACATTTATTTGCCATTTGTATTTCTTCATCTGAAAATTCTTTATTCTCAGATGCCCATTTTTGCATGGGGTCTTTGAATTTTGTGTGTCTGATTTTTCAAATTCTTTATATGTTTTAGACAGAAGTCTTTTGTCTGAGGGGCAGTTCACTAGGATTTTTTCCCAGTTTGTGGGTTTTCTTTTCACTATGTTAGAGATTTCTTTTGACATGCAGAAACTTTTTAGTATGGTGTGATCCCAGCTATTGACTCTGGGAAGTATTTCCCGTGTGGTTTGAGTCTTGTTCAACAATTCTCTACCTACCCCTAATCTTCAAGGTTTTTACCCAATTTGTCTTCCAGTAAATTTAGTGTTTCTGTTTTAATATTTAGATCTTTGATCCATTTACATTGTATTTTAGTATATGGTGATAGGCATGGGTCTAGTTTTAGTTTTCGGCATATGGAGAGCCAGTTTTTCCAACACCATTTATTAAAGAGACTGTTGTTCTTCCAGTGAACATGTTTGGCCCCTTTATCAAAGATAAGGTGGTTGAGTGTGTTTGTAGTTGTGATTGTATCTTCTAATCTATTCCACTGATCTTTGGCTCTGTTTTGATTACAGTACTACGTTGATTTTACTACAGATGCTTTACTACAGATAACTTCAGGGATTGTGATGCCTCCTGCCTTGCCTTTGATGCTTAGAACTGTCTTTGATATTCTAGGTCTCTTCTCACTCCAGATGAATTTAGGAGTGATTTCTCGAGATCTATGAGGTATGTTGATGGTATTTTTATTGGGATTGCATTGAATCTGTATAGCAGTTTTGGGAGAATGGCCATTTTCACAATATTTATTCTGCCTATGCCTTTCCATTTTCTGAGATCATCTTAAATTTCATTTTTCAGTGTATTATAATTTTCCCTGTATAGGTCTTTCACTTCTTTTGTGAGAATAATTCCTAAGTATTTCATTTTTTTTGGTTGCTAGTGTGAAGGATGTGGCTTCTCTTATTTCTCTCTGTGATTTTGCTGTTAGTGTATAGGAATTCTATTGATTTTTGAGTATTGATTTTGTATCTAGCCACATTGCTGAATTTGTTTATTATATCTAGGAGTCTTTCAATGGAGTTTTGAGGGTCTTCTATGTAGAGTATCATATCATCAGCAAATAGTGATAATTTAACTTCTTCTTTTCCTATCTTTATTTCTTTTGTTTCTCTCTTTTGTCTAATTGCTCTGGCTAGTATTTCCAGTACTATATTAAATAGGAGTGGTGACAAGTGACATCCTTGTCTTGTGCCTGATTTTAAACTAAAGACCTTCAATTTTTGGCTGTTTAGTATGATACTGGCTATTGATTTGTCATAGATGGCCTTTATTATTGTTGAGGTAAAGACCATCTATTCCAATTTTCTGCAAAGTTCTTACCATAGGTGAATGTTGTACCTTATCAAAAGCTTTTTCTGCATCTATAGAGATGATCATATGATTCTTACTTTTGACTCAGTTGATATGGTGGATTACATTTATTGATTTACGTATGCTGAACCATGCCTGCATACCTGGGATGAATACCACTTGGTCATGGTGTATAATCTTCTTGATGATTTGTTGCATCCTATTTGCCAATATTTTATTGAGGATTTTTGCATCTGTGTTCATTAGGGAGATTGGTGTGTAGTTCTCTTTTTCAGTTCGGTCTTTCTCAGGTTTTAGTACTAGAGTAATATTTGCTTCCAGGAATGACTTGGGAAGGATTGCTTCCCTTTCAATTTCACTGAAGAGTTGAGGAGTGTCAGCATTAGGTCTTCTTTGTATTTCTTGTAGAATTCTGCAATGAATCCGTCCGGCCTGAGCTCTTCTTTGTAGGTAAGGACTTAATTACATTTTCGATTTCATTTATAGAAATTGGGTTATTCAGCAGTTTTACATCTTCTTGACTTAGCTTTGGTACTTCGTAGGCTTATAGGAATCTGTCCATTTCTTCTGTGTTATCAAACCTTTGAGAGTAGAGGTTTTTGAAATAGGTGTTGATGATCTTCTGTATTTCTATTGGGTCTGTAGTGATTTCACCTTTTTCATTCCTTGTTGCAAGAATTTGAGCTTTTTCTTCCCTTTTTAAAATAAGGCTGGCTAGGGGCTTATCAATTTTATTTATTCTTTCAAAGAACCAAGTCTTTGATTCATTGATTTTTTTTTATTGTTTTCTTAGTCTCTATTGCATTGATTTCTGCTCTTAGTTTATTACTTCCTCTCTTCTTTTGGCTTTGGGCTTGACTTGCTCTTCTTTTTCTAGATGTTTGAGGTGTAATATCAGGTTTTTTATTTGTATTTGTTCTGTTTTCCTGATGTGGGAACTCAGTGCAATAAATTTACTCTAAGGACAACTTTCATTGCATCCCACAGAACCAGGTAAGTTGTATTTGTGTTTTCATTTGTTTGTAGGTATTTAATTTCTTCTTTAGTTTCCTCTGTGACCCAATGATTACTCGAGTGTGTTATTCAGTTTCCATGTGTTTGTGGGATTTTTGCAGTATCTTTTATCATTAATTTCTAATTTCATAGCGCTATGATCCAATAACATGCAGAGATAATTTCAACTCTTTTGCATTTATTTAAATATGTTCTGTGAGTTAATATATGGTCTATTTTAGAGGATGACCCATGTACTGCTGAGAAGAATGTGTATTCTGTTGTTGTTGGGCAGAATACTCTGTATATGTCTATCAGTTCCATTTTTTCACAGGTGTGATTCAGTTTTTTTTATTTCTTTGCTGATTTTCTGTCTGGTTGATCTGTCCATTGGTGTCAATGGTGTGTTTATCTCCTGTTATAATGGTATTACTGATAATTTGTTTTTTCATTTCTGATATTACTTGTTTTATATAACTGGGTGCTCTGGAATTTGATGCATATATATTTAAGATAGTTATCTCTTCCTCTTGAAGTTTTCCTGTAACCATGTAGTGACCTTCTTTATCTCTTCTGATCATTATTGGTTTCAAGTTCACATTGTCTGCAAACAGAATAGCTACCCCTGCTTTTTTTGTTTTCCTGTTGCATGAAGTATTGTTTTCCATCCTTTGACTTTCAGTCTTGGAGTATCGTTTTGGGTTAGATTGTTTTCTTGTAGACAGTATATGGTTGAATTTCATTTCTTGATCCATTCTGCCTATTTCTTTTAATTGGTGCATTGAGACCATTTACGTTAATGGCTATAACTGTTATATATTGGTTTATTCCTGACATGTTATCTTTCTGCTTTTGCATCTCTATCTTTCTGTTCTGTTTAATTGTTTGCTTTGTTTAGTGGTTTTTTTCCTAAGTAAATCTAAACTGTCTTTCAGTATTCTTTGCAGGATTGGCTTGGTGATCATGAAGTTCTTCAGCTGTTCTTTGTCGTGGAAGTATCTTATTTCTCCATTGATTTTGAAGGACAATTTTTCAGGGTACATCAATCTAGGTTGGAAATCATTGTCCTTTAAGATCTGAAATACTTCACTCCATGCTCTTCTTGCCTTTATTGTTTGTGTTGAGAAGTTTGCTGTGATTCTGATAGGTTTCCTTTATAGGTGATCTGTCTTTTCTCTCTGACAGGTTTTAATATTCTACTCTTATGTTGGATTTCTGAGATGGTGATTATTATATGTCTGGGTGTAGTTTTATTTTGGCTATGGCTATTTGGAGTTTTATATGCTTCACTGATCTTGATATCAGTTTTCAGTTTCATGTTTGGGAAATTTTCAGCTATTACTTCTCTAAATATCCTCTTGACATCCTTTATGTTGTCTCCTTTTTTTCATTTATCCCTATCAACCTTATGTCGTTTTTCTTTGCATCATCTTGCAGGTGTTGAATTGTTATTTCTTGATTTCTTGTTATTTTTAAAAGATCTTTCCTTTCCTGTTCACTGGCTGCAATCTTGTCTTCAAGGTCTGAAATTCTATCTTCACATTCATTGAGGCAGTTTTTACAACCTTCAATGGAATTTTTGATTTCCTGTATATCTCTTTGCATCTGTTTTATATATTCTGTTTGTTTCTCATATTGTTCATCCAGGGATTCTATCTTTTTGTTTAGTTCCTCCAATTTTTAAACTGTGTCTTCTTTAGATATGTTCAGCATCTCCTTCATTTCTTTTATCATTTCTTCTTTTACCTGAGAGATTATTTCTAGTTTGAATTCCTTTAATGCTTCCCGGAGTTGCTTCTTTATTTCAGTTACTATTATTTCAGGTATTTCAGGTATATGGCATGTATTTTCTTCTATGTACATGGCTCCTAGGTTTTCTTGGGATGGGCTGGATATTTGAGATTGCATTTTGGTCTTTCATTTTGTCATTTTCCTATATTTCCGTGTTTCAAGTGTTGTTCCAGAGTTTCCCCTGGGCGTGTTGGAAATTGTCTCTTATGACCTGGGCTCTTGAGACTCCTCTGGTAGTGTAGCTCCCTCCTTGGGCAGTGGAGCCCTGGATTAAAAGAGGGTTGCCAGGTTCCTCTCAGGTAGACCTAAAACCTCCTCAAGCTGCACAGTTTCCCCTCTGGTAACAAACCTCCCCTGAGGGAAAGAAGCCCACCTGTTGAGGTCCAGGCAATCCCAAATCCTGCTAAGCCCAATCTAGTGTGGCTGCAAGCCCAGTGGACCCCTAACCCCCTAAAGCCAGTATCTCATACTCTCCCAGGGATTTGATGTTGTGTAGTCATCTAGTTCCTTGAATGGCAAAGCTCCCCAGGCTGATAGAGGGTCCCCTATGGTCTAGGTAGGCCTCAAACCTCCCCTGCAGGCCTGCTCCCTCCTCCAGGCAGTGGCAGTAGTGCTGGTGCTCTCCAGGTCAAAAGAAGGTTGCAGATGAGGCCAAAGCAGGTTCCAGTGGCTCAGCCCAGCTCCCTCCTTCTGGCTGGCAGCTGTGGTGCACTCCTCTGTCTGGGGAGGCGGTGAGCAGGGCTGAATGCTTGAGCAATTTCTTTGCCTAGCATTTTCACAGTATCTATTGTGTATTTGAGATCTTATTTACTTTTTCATTTTTTTGCACTAGGGACAAAATATGCTATTTACACATGCATATCTGATGTATTTCACTTATGTGTATGGCCTCAAGTTGCATCCATTTACCTACAAAAGCCTCAAGTTTCTGGGAAGAAACCAAAAGGAAGCCTCTCTATGTGCAGGCAGAGGCCCTGTTTCCTAGGGAGCAGCATCCAAGACATTACTTCCACTTTCCATCTCCTGACTCCTTTCCAATAATTAACTGGACACAACACAGCTGAGATGATAATAACTGAAAAAATGAAACAACCTGACATTGTTTGATAGATTTAGAAAGACTAGGATGGGTAACCTGAGCAACTAATTAGATGGCAATATTATGTCATATAGTAATGATTGTGGATTTCTAGTGTCCTATCATTGTTTTGTTTCACTTGTTCTGTTTTACTGTCTTGAAAATAAAAAGTGTCAGGTTTATGTTTCTTTATATCAGAGTAATACTCCATTATATGAAAATATCATATCATTTTTATCCATTCCATGGTTGACGGGCATTTGGGTTGCTTCCAAGATTTAGCTATTACAAATTTTGCTGCTATAAACATGGGTTCATATATATCACTGTGGCAAGTTTTCAGTTCTTTTGTGAAAATACCCAGAAGAGAGATAACTGGACTGAATGGGATCTCCAATTCTCATTTTTTTGAAGACCATCAATACTGATTTCCACATTACTGGAAATACTGTGCAGTAGTCTGAACTCCCAGCAGTGGTGGAGAAGTGTTCCTTTTTCTCTACAGCCCTGCCAACATTTATTATTGGCTGATTTTATGACAGCCATACTGTCTGGAATGAGATGGAATCTCATAATTCTTTTAATTTGCACTTCTCAATTGACTAGTGATATTGATATTCATGTATGTATTTGCCATTTGTATTTGAGAAATGCATGTTCATCTCAAATGCCCATGTTTTGATTGGGTCTTTGAATTTGAGAGGCTTGATATTTTTCAATTATTTATATGTTCTATGTAGAAGTTCTTTCTCTGAGGGACAGCTGGATAAAATTTTTTCCAATTCTGTAGATTTTCATTCTGTTGAAATCTGATGATTTCATTTCATGTGCAAAAACTTTTTTAAATGATCAGATCCCAGTTGTTGATTCTCTGAAGTACTTTCCACGTGGTTTGCATTTTGTTCATGAAATTTTGGCCTACACATGTATTCAAGATTTCTACCTACCTTGTCTTTCAGTAGATTTAAATTTTTTGTTTTAATATTTGGATATTTGAGCGATTTT
Organism: Cavia porcellus; assembly: GCF_034190915.1. Classification (NCBI taxonomy): domain Eukaryota; kingdom Metazoa; phylum Chordata; class Mammalia; order Rodentia; family Caviidae; genus Cavia; species Cavia porcellus. Next base: position 26,438,733 of record NW_026947490.1, on the reverse strand, counting down.
TACTTTACTTCATGGTGATTGACATTGGTCTAGTTTTAGTCTTTGGCACCTGGAAAACTAATTTTTCCAGCACCACTTATTAAAGAGGCTATCTTTCAGGAAACATGCTCAGTCCCTTTGTCAAAAATAAGGTGGCTCAATGTCTTTATGGCTATGTCTGAAATTTCTAATCTGTCCCACTGATCCTCAGATCTGTTTTTTTACCAGCCCCATGCTGATGTATCGTGGTAGTTTTGTAGCATAAATTCAAGTCAAGGATTGTGATGCTTTCTTGACCAGGATTGTCTTTGCTCTCGTAGGTGTATTATGGTTCCCTATGAATTTTAGGAATGTTTTTTCTAAATTTTTGAGGTATGCTAATGATATTTTGATTGAGATTGCATTAAATCTGTATCTGTTCTGGGGACGTTACTATTTTCACAAAGTTGGTTCTTCCTATTCAAGGACAAGGGAAATATTTCCATTTTCTGATATCTTCTTTGATCTATTTTTTGCAGAGTACTGTAAATTACAATGCAAAGATGTTTCATTTCTTTTGTAAGACTGACTCCTGAGAATTTCACTTAGTTGGATGCCCTTCTGAAGGGTGTAGTTTCCATAATTTCTATATCATTGATTTTTTTGTTTGTGTACAGGGAACATATTGATTTTTGAGTGTTTCCAGCTATGCTGCTGAATTTGCTTAATAAATCTAGTCATCTTTGGTTGGAGTTTTTGTGGTGTTCTATGTAGGTGTCATGTCATTTGCAAATAATGATTATGTAACTTCTTTTCCTATCCTTATTCCTTTTTACTTCTCTTTCTTTTCTAATTGCTTTAACATTTCCAGAGCTATATTGAATGGAGGCTTTGATAATGAGCATCCTTGTCTTGTTCCTGAGGTTAGAGTGAAAGGTTTTGTCCATTTAGTATGATATTGCCTGTTGGTTTGTTCTAGATGGCATCTATCAAATTGAGGTAGAGATCATTTATTCTGATTTTCTGTAAGATTTTCATCATGAGCGAGTTTTGGACTTTACCAAAAGCTGTTTTTGCATCTGTTGAGATGATCATATGATTTTTGTCTTTGGCTCTGTTGATGTGCATTACTTTTATTGCTTTGCATATCATGCATTTCTGGGATGAATTTTACTTGTTCATATTGTATAATCTTCTTGACAATTTGCTGCATTCCATTTGCTAGGATTTCACTGAGAATTTTTACAACTGTGTTCATTATGGAGATTGGCCTGTAATTCTCCTTTTTGATTGGGTTTTTCTCTGATTTCAGTATCACAGTATCAGTTATTTCCAGGAATGGGTTAGGGATGGTTGTTTCTCTTTCAATTTCATTAAAAAGCTTGAGGGTTATTTGAATCAAATATCTAAATTTTTTATAGAATTTAGCTTGATTCCATCAAGCCCTGGGCTTTCCTTTGTTGTTAAATTTTATTTACATTTTCAATTGCAGTCGCTGATATTGGGCTATTCACAATTTTTACATCTAATTTTTTTCAAATTACTTTTTTAAAAATTTTATCTTAAAAAGAGAAAAATCAGAAAAGAAAAATATAAAACAAAAGAGATAATAGCAAACTCAAAACAATAACAATATAGGTTTGTAAATTTCTTCATTCTGTTTTGAAAACCTATATTGTTATTGTTTTGAGTTTGCTAACAACAAACAGAATGAAGAAATTTACCAATGTTTGTTATATTGCATTTTGTTTTCCTTTTTTTTTTAAGAAAGAAAAGAAAATAGAAAAACAAAAAAGGGTAAACCAATACCAAATTTTAAAAAATTAGCATCATAAAATCACTAGTTGATACATTACCCATTGTCGTCTTAAAAAATAGTTGCCGAAGTCACAAAATCAAAGCATAAATAGTGGCTAGATATCCAAATATTGACAATGTAAATCCTTTTCTGTTCAATGTTCCAACAGAAATTCAGTAATATGGTCATCTATCTCAAACATTATACATACTGTTATACCCATTAAAGCACTTTGCTTCCCTTTCACTTTCACACTATTATATTTTTTGGACCCAATTATTTTGTCAGTTTTTATTATTTTTTACACTAGAGAGACAATGTGATATTTGCTAATGTGAGTCTTGTTTATTTCACTAATGAGGACATTCTCAAGTTGCCTCCAATTACCTATAAAGGCCTCAAGATAATCCTTTTTTATAGCTGAGTGGTATTCCATTGTATAAAAATACCACATTTTTTCATCCTCTTTGCAGTTGCTGGGCATTTTGGTTGTTTCCAAGATTTACCTATCGCAAATTGTGCTACTATGAATGTGGGTGTACATATATCTCTGTGACATGATGTTTTCAATTTTTCTGGGAAAATACCCAGGAGAGGAATAGCTGGATTGACTGGAACCTCCAATCCTAGTTTTTTGAGGAATTTCCATACTGATTTCCACAGTGATTGCACCAGTCTGCACCCCCACGAACAGTTGGGGAAGTGTTCCTTTTTCTCCACATCCTCATCAACATTTGTTATCAGTTGCTTTCTTGCTGGCAGTCATTCTTTCTAGAATGACATGAAATCTCAATGCTGTTTTAATTTGCATTTCTCAAATGGACAGTGGAGGTGAAGATTTCTTCAAGTGTTTATTTGGCATTCATATATCTTCATCTGAGAACTCTATGCTCATCTCCAAAGCCTATTTTTAGAGAGGGTCTTTGAATTTGGGCGGTTTGATGTTTTTGAGTCCTTTATATGTTCTGGATATAAGTCCTTTGTCTGAGGGATTGCTGGCTAAAATTCTTTGCCATTCTATGTTTTCTTTTCACTTTTTTGGTGATTTCTTTTGAAGTGCAGAAACTTTTTAGTAATATGATATCCAAGTTATTGGTTCCTTGAAGTATTTTCCATGTGGTTTGCATTTTATTCATGAATTTTTTTACTTACCTGTATTTCTCCATGATTTCTACCTAACTTGTCCCCCAATAGATTTAAGGTTGCTGTTTTAATGTTTAGATCCTTGATCCATTTCTACTTTAGTTTAGTGTGTGGTGATAGGCATGGGTGTATTTTCAGGCTTTGGCATGTGGAAAACCAATTTTTCCAACATCACTTATTAAAAAGGCTGTCTTTTTCCAGTGAACATGGTTAGCTCCTTCATCAAATATGAGGTAACTGAATGTCTTTTAGTAGTGTTTGTATTTTCTAATCTGTTCCATTGATCCTAAGGTCTATTTTTTGCCTGTACCATACTGATTTTATTACTGTGGCTTTTTAGTACAGTTTCAAGTCATGAATTGCAATGCCTCCTGTCTTGCCTTTGTTCCCCAGAATTGCTTTTGCTGTTCTAGATTTTATTCTGTTTCCAAATGAATTTTAGGAATATTTTCTCTAGATCTGTAAGGTAGGTTGACAGTATTTTTACTGGGATTGCACTGAATTTGTATAACAGTTTTGGGAGTGTGGCCATTTTCACAATGCTGATTTTTCCTAACCAAGAGCAAGGCACATCCTTCCATTTTCAAATATCTTCTTCAATCTCCTTTTGTAGAGTAGTATAATGTTCAGCATATAGATCTTTTACATTCTTCATTAGGTTGATTCCTAAGTATCTGATTTTTTTGGGTCCTTTTGTTAAAGGTTACATTTCTACAATTTCTCTCTTAGTGAAGTTTTTGTTTGTGTACAGGAATACTATTTATTTTTGAGTGTTGACTTTGTATCCAGCTACACTGCTGAACTTGTTTATTACCTCTAATAGTCTTTTAATGCAGTTTTGGGGGTCTTCTAAGTACAGTATCATGTCATCTGCATATAATGATAATTTTACTTCTTCTTTTCCTATTTTTATTCCTCTTATTTCTCCTTCTTGTCTGATTACTCTGGATAATATTTCTGGATCTATATTGAATAGGAGTAGTGATAGTGGACTTCCTTGTGTTGTTCCTGATTTTAGAGTGAAGGGTTTTAGTATTTGTCCATTTAGTATAACGTGGGCTGTTTGATTCTTATAAATGGCCTTTATGAGATTAAGGTACATACTGTCTATTCCAAGTTTTGGTAGGGTTTTTATCATGAATAGGTGTTACACTTTAGCAAAAGCTTTTTCTGCATTGATTGAGATGAGCATGTGGTTTTTATTTTTGGCTATGTTGATATGGTGTATTACATTTATTGATTTGCATATGTTAAACCATTCCTGCAGTCCTGGGATGAATCCTCCTTGGTCATGATGTATAATCTTCTTGATGACTTGTTGCATTCTATTTACCATTATTTTATTGAGAATCTTTGCATCAATGTTCATTAGTGAGATTGGTCTACAGTTCTCCTTTTTGGTTGGGTCTTTCTCTGGTTTTTGGTATCAGGGTAATGCTTGCCTCCAAGAATGGTTAAGGGAGGTCTGCTTTTCTTTCAATTTCATTGAAGAGTTTAAGGAGTATTGGAATTAAATTTTCTCCAAGTTTCTTATAGAATTCAGCTGTGAATCCATCTGGACATGGACTTTTCTTTGTTGGTAAGTTTTTAATCACATTTTCAATTTCAGTAGCTGACATTGGGTTATTTAAAGTGGTTATAATTGAGCTTTGGTAGTTTGTATGTTTCTAGAAATCTGTCCATGTGCACTGTGTTTTCCACCCTATGTGAGTGGAGATTTTCATAGTTGGTGTTCATGATCTCTTGAATTTCCATGGGAAATTCCATAGTAATTATCGTCTTTTCAGTTCTTTTTGCATGGATTTGAGTTTTTCTTTCTTTTTTCTTGATGAGGTAGGTTAGAGGTTTATCAATTTTGTTTATTCTCTCAAAAAATCAGCTCTTTGATTCTGTAATTCTTTGTACTCTTCATTTTTGTTTCAATTGCATTAATTTCTCCTCTAATTATTACAATTTCCTCTCTTCTATGAACTTTGGGTTTGGCTTGCTCTTTCTTTTCTAGAAGCTTCAGATGTAACATTAGTTTATTTATTTGTGCTCATTCCATTTTGATGTGCCTATTGCTATATATTTTCCTTTTAGGGCTGCTTTCCTTTTATCCCATAGGTTACCATATGTTGAGCCTGCATTTTCATTGTATTATAGGTACTGTTTTATTTCTTCTTCAATTTCATCTGTAATCCACTGGTTGTTCAGAAGGTTGGTATTTAATTTCCATGGATTTATGCAGGTTTTGCAGTTTATTTGCCATTGATTTCCAATTTTAGTGCATTATGATCAGATATTATGCATGAGATATCTTCACTCCCTTTGCATTAATTTAAGAATGTTTGTAAGTTAATATATGGTCTATTTTGGAGAATGTCCCATCTGTCTCTTGTGCAGTTGAGAAGAATAGATATTCTGATATGGTTTGGTCGAACACTCTGTAAGCATACACTAAGTCCATTCATTCAAAGGTATGATTCAGTTCTATTATTTCTTTTCTGACTTTCTGCCTACCTGATCTATCTCTTTGTGACAGTGGGGTGTTAAGACTCCTACTACAATTGTGTTCTTGTTTATTTGGTTTTTCATGTCCATTAGTGTTTGTCTTACATAGTTGGGTGCTCTTGTATTTGGTGCACCCATATTTATAATTGTTAGTTCTTCCTTTTGTAGTTTTCCACTTGCAAGCATGTAATGTCCTTCTTTATCTATTTTAATCATTTAAGGTTTGAAGTTCACTTTGTCTGCAAACAGAATAGCTACCCCTACTTTTTTCTAGGTTCCTGTTGCATGGAATACTGTTTTCCAGCCTTTGACTTTTAGTCTTTGAGTTTCTTTTTGAGTCAGATGTGTTTCTTGTATACAGCATATTGTAGGGTCCTGTTTCTTGATTCATTCCGTCAATCTGTTTCTTTTGACAGGTGAATTGAGCCCATTTACTGCTAGGATTATTTCTAAAAGATGAAAAATATTTCCAAAAGATGAGAGGTATAAAATAAAAAGCAGCCTTTATTCTGAGAACACAGAGAGAGATGACCGGCACCCCCACCGCTGGCGTCTGGTGATCTCTCCGGCGGACACGTGGCGTGGGGGCATGTAAATAGCCTCGGTTTGAGGTGGAACCTAAGGGGGGCATTAGGGATGTATTGGTAGCCCATTGGTCCTAGGTTTGGTGCCATATGTAAATTTCCAGGGGCAGGAAGATGGTGTCACAGGTAACTTCCTAGGGGCGGGGCAGATTGGGGCTTCCTGCTTCCGGTTGAGGCTTTCCTGGCTACAGTGTCCTACCTGAGCCAAAACCCTTTCATTTACATTTATGGATATCACTGATATGCACTGGCATGACTTTGCCATATTGTATTTCTGCTGTTGGTTTCCTACTTCTCTCCCTTGTTTAATTTCTTGTCCAGCCTGGTGGTTTCTTCCTGTTGTTGTTCTGGGGATTGTGGTCCTTTTATCTCTTTCTATTATGTCTTTCAATACTCTTTCTAGGGTTAGTTTGGTAGACAAGAATTTCTTCAGTTGTTCTTTATCTTGGAAGTATCTTATTTCTCCATTAAATTTGAAAGACAGTTTTTCTGGGTACATCAGCCTGGCTTTACAGTTGTTTTCTTTTAGGACTTGAAATAGTTCACTCCAAGCTCATCTTAATATGGTTTGTGCTGAGAAGTATGCTGTGATTCTAATAAGCTTTCCTTGATAGGGGAGTTGTGTCTTTTTTCTAACAGCTTAGTATTCTATGCTGTATGTCTGGAATCTTACATACATTTTTATGCTATATGTCTGGAACCTTAATTATTATATGTCTGGATGTAGATTTATGTTGGTTATGAATGTTTGGCGTTCTATATGCCTCACTTATTTATGTCAGATTTTTTCCACGTATTTCAGAAATTTTCTGCTATTACCTCTGTGAATAGTTTATCAATGTCATTAACATTAGCTACTGCATGTTCATTGATGCCTTATCAATCTTATATTGTTTTTTTGGCACCATCTTGAAGTTGCTGGATTATCATTTCTTGCTGCTTTGTTATTTTTGAAAGTTCTATTTTTTCATGGTTGCTGACTGGAATCCTGTCCTCAGGGTCCAAAAATTGTATACTCACCTTCATTTAAATGCTTTTTCCAGCTTTCAGAACTTTTTTTTTTCTTGTATACCTCTTTGAATTTGTTTCATGGATTATTCTTGTTTTCTACACTGCTCATTCAAGCTTTCAATTGATTTCCCATGCTCCTGCAGTTTTTAAAATCTATTTCTTTGTCTAGCTACACTGAGCAACTCTTTCACTAAGATTATTTCTGTTTTCACATGAGAAACTATTTCTAATTTGAGCTTCTCTGTGCCTCATGGATTTGTTTCTTTATTTCACTTGCTATATTTTCAGAGATTTCTGATGTATGACTTTTAAAATCCTCTTTTTCAGTGTTACCTGTACTTGATACTTATGAACTAAGTGTTTGAGATTGCATTTTACTTTTTTCATTTTGTCATTTTCAACTTTTGAGCTAATATTTGGTCTTTCAATTCAACTAGTCTCAACTGTCAGTAGTGTGTATCTTAGGGTCCTACTGTGTGGTTGATGTTTGTCCAATTGTTGGGTACCACAATGAAGAGGAGAGCCATTCACCTGAATTCCTCCTGCAGGGCCTGGTTGGGTGAGTCCTATATTCTTCCTGAGCTGAGTAGCCTAAGACTATTGATATGTCAGTCCTTAGTTCCTTCTGTTACTATGTCTTCAGGTTGTTCCAGGTCAGCAGATCTCCCTGTCTATAGTGTTTGCCTTTCTTGAGATCCTACTGGTCTCAACTGGATGTCTCTTAAGCTCTTTTAGTTTTCCCCAAATTGGGGAAGGCCTTATTGGAACACTCTTCAACCTGCCTGATGTTCTCTGTGTGAAGGAATATATCACCCACATTCTTGCCAAGCTCACAAAGCTTCTACACTGGAGGTAGCTTCCCTACTACTACTATTTACCCACTGAAGCTCTTTTTAGGGGCAAATTTACCACACTGACAGGAGCCTGCTGAGGTCTTCTGTTTAGGTGACAGGTTACTGAGTCTCCCATCAATGCAGCAGGGTTAATTCACTGCAGTCCAAGGTTCTGGGAGGAGGAGTGAGAGCTGAAGAACAACAGCAATTCTAAGTCCCAGAGTTGGGTGGGCAAGGTCTGAGGGCTATGGCCTGGTGGGGTATGGGAGAAGCATTTCACCCTTGGGTGCCAGTGGAAGGGAAGTGATGTGGGGAAGTCTGAGGCTTGCAGGTCAGGCAGGGCATGGCAGAAGCATACTGCCCTTTGTGTGTTGGTGGAGGCCAGGTGGTCCAGGCTCATTGAATTTCTTTGATGTGGGAATGCATTGTTATATATTTTCCTCCTGGGCTCACTTTCATTGCAGCCCACAGGTTCTGGTATGTGGTATCTGCATTTTCATTTAATTGTAGATATTGTTTAAGTGCATCTGTGACCCATTTGTTGTTATTTAAATTCCATTTGATTATGTAGCTTTTGTACTTTCTTTTGCCATTAATTTCCAATTTCATTGCACTATGGTCAGATAAAATGTGTGAGGTAATTTCCATTCTTTTGCACTTACTTAAGCATGTTTTATGGGCTAATATATATTCTGTTTTAGAGCACGGGCCATGTGCAACTGAAAGGAATGTGTATTCTAATGTTATTGGGTGGAACATTCTGTAAATTTCTATTAAATCCATTTGTTCACAGGTTTGATTCAGTTCTGTTACTTCCTTGCAGATTTTTAGGCTAGTTGGTTTAGCTCCTTCTGACCTTTGAGTGTTAAGGTTCCCCATTATAATTGTGTTATTGCATATTTGATTTTTCATGTCTACTAGTATTGTTTTATATAGTTATGTACTCCCATATTTGGTGCACATATATTCATAATTATTATCTCTTCCTGTTGAATTTTTCCCCTGAAAGGAGACAATGACCTTCTTTATCTCTTTTGATCATTTTTGGTTTGAAGTTCACCTTGTCTGCAAACAGAATAGCTACCTTTGCTTTTTCTGGGTTCCTGTCTCATGGAATAATATTTTCCATGTTTTGACTTTTAGTTTATGGGTTTTTTCTAAGTTAGACATGTTTCTTGTATACAACATATTATAGAATCTTGTTTATTGTTCTTTTTTGCTAATCTATTTCTTTAAACTAGTGAATTTAGGTTATTCTTTTTGATGGTTATAACTGATATGTATTGGCTTATCTTTATTATGTTGTTTTCCTGGTGTTGATTTCCAGCCTTTTCATTTTGTTTAATTGCTTTTCCTGCTTGGTAGGTTTTTTTCTGTTGTTGTTCTGGTAATTGTGTAATCTCTATTTTTATCTACAATATCTTACATTATTTTTTTTTTTTAGGGTTAGTTTTGTGGTCATGAGTTTCTTCTGTTGTTGTTTTACATAGAAGTATCTTATTTCTGCATTAATTTTGAAAGAGAATTTTAAAGGACTCATGAATCTGGATTTGAAGTTGTTTTTATCAGGGCTTTAAATATTTCACTTGAAGGTCTTGTTGACTTGAGTGTTTGTGTGGAGAAATCAGCTGTGATTCTGATAGGCTTTCCTGCATAGGTGATCTGTTTATTTTCTCTAACAGTAATTGGTATTCTGTTTCTTTGCTGTACTTCTCACATGTTGATTATATCACTACTTCTTAAACTCTTAAATAAAATTGAAAGTGAATCAATACTTCCAAAGTCATTCTTTGTAGCAAATATTACCATGATACCAAAACCAGAGAAAAACTCAACTGAAAAAGAGAATTACAGGTAAATCTCCCTAATGAACATGGATGCAAAAATCCTTAAGATACTATAAAACAAATGCAGCAAATCATCCAGAAAATTATATACTATTACCAATTAGGATTCCTCCCAGGGATGCAGGGATGATTAAAAATGCATAAATCAACAAATATAACACATCATAATAACAGAACTAAGTTCAAAACTGTTATGATCATCTCAAAAGATGCAGAAAGTTTTAACACAGCCCAGCCCAATTCATGATACAAAACATGCATAATATTTGAAGAGATGGTCTTCACCTCAATCTGATAAAAGTCATCTATGACAAACCAAAAACAATCATCATATTAAATGATCAAAAACTGAATGCTTTCTCTCTAAAGTCAGGAACAAGACATGGATATCCACCATCAGCATTCCTATTCAATAGAGATTTGGAAACATTAGTTGAATCAATTAGACAAAAGACAGAAATAAAAGGAATAAAAATTGGAAAGGAATAAATTAATTATTATTAATTGTACATGACATGAGACTCTACATAGAAGATTCCAAAATTTTTGCCAAGGGACTTCTAGATTTAATAACCAGATTCAGTCATTTAGTTGGATAGAAAGTCAAAAGTTAAAAATCAACAGTCTTTCCATACACAAATAAGAAACTTACAGAGATAGAAATTGGGGTAACTACACTTCCAAAATAGCATTGAAAATAATTAAGTAAAAAGTGAATTAATCTAACAAATGAGGTAAAGGAGCTTTACATTCAAAACCAAAGTACCTCTGAAAAAAGAGATTGAAGAGAGAATCTTAAAAACAAAAAGTATCTCTTGTTCGTAGGTAGAAAGAGCTAACAGTAAAAGTGGCCATACTCTCAAAATTGAAGAGACCTGAATAGCAAAAACTATTCTAGGCAACAAGGAAAGCATGGGACATCACAATCTCTGGATTAAAATTATGGTTAAAATAGAGTTACTCTATTTTAAACAGTATGTTCCTGACCACAAAAGAGACCTCAAGATCAGTGAAAAGATTAGAAGAGGCAGAAAGAACTTCAAACACACGCAACCATTTTATCTCTGTGGGATTAGATCAACTTTCTCAGCTTAACATTGCTATGGATTCAGGATGCCCAGATCTAAACACAGTGGCACATACAAAAAAAAAAAAAAAAAATGCAACCTAATTTGTACCCAATATGCGCAGGTTTCTTCAGTACTCTTTGGTTCACCCTAACCCTAATTACCATGCTATTGACAGTGTAGATTTGGTTTCCCCTGTGGGGTTTGAATGCCATGACACTTGCTCTAAGAGACAGAAAATGTTAAAAACACAGCTATCTGAGGGAGCGTGTGACAAGCCATTCACCACAGGACTCATACCTCAGAATATACCCTGTATTATTGCTAAACTTTACAGTTTGAAAGGCCAAAATAGAGCTCTCGAGTCCCACGAGCTCTTGTTATTGCTATTCTCCCTCCCTCTGTGAAGTGGATGCTCTTCTTTCATTTTTTTTAATTTTTAAAAATAAAACAAATATGAAAAGTAAAATACAGAATTTCAAAATGAAATTAAAGGAGATTAACACTGGTTAATATATTGTATATGGTGTTTTTTTTTTCATTTTTAAACAAATAATAGATGCTGTGCTAGTTTGGTTTTCTCTGTTAATTTTTTTGTGTTTAAGTCCTAAGAACTTGGATAAAACCCCACCTAGTAACAATCAGGTCTATCTGAGGGTTATTTTTAATTTTATTATTACAGAGGGTGCCTTCAATATTACACTCTCTCAAGTACATATGACAGCTAGACAAGAAATTAAAAAGATTTGTTACAGTTAAAGTTCAATATAAATTAAATGCATTTGAAATATAATAATATGTAGATATGTTTCATCCAACATTAGAATGCACATTATGTTTAGCAATTCTTGAAACTTGCTCAAAATTTGTTTATATTTCAGTCAATCAAGAGTCTTATCAACACAGAGAAGCTGAAATGATCATTTCCAAATTATAACATCATATTGGAATGGAACTGGAAATTAACATCAAAGAAGACCACAAAAACTACGTAACAATTGGAGATTGAAAGGTATATTTCTAAGTGATCAGTGTGTCACTGAACAACTAAAAAGAGGAATTTAAAACTTCCTGGAACAAAACGATAAAGGAAGCAGAAACCCCCGGACTCTATAGCACACAGAAAAAGCAACTCAGAGAAGGATATTTTTAGATAAAAATGTCAATGTTAAATGATCCCAGGGATATGAAATAAATAACCTAAAGATATAACATTTTTGGAAAAAGAAGAAAAAATTAAGTACAAAATGTAGAAAAGAAAACAAATACCAGAGTTAAAATTAATGAAATAGAGACTGCAATAACAATACAAAAATATCAGTGAAAATATAGCTGTTTTTTTGGAAAGATAAGCAAGACAAACTCATTGCATCTTATTTGATTTGAGTAGCTTGAGATGCCTACTTGGAGAATAAGGAACCACATTTCTGGGAGCGGGTAATGGTATGTGACCTTGTGGGTTATTTTTGGTGGTTTATGTTATTTATTTATTTATGGAACCAGGATCACACTTAGGACCTCATGCTTGGCAGGCAGACTCCATACCCCTGAGGTATACTTCTTGCTCTGTTTATGGTTTTGAGACCCTTCCTCTCTGGTGCTGTTCTGTGCTTTGGTTTCTAGTTTCCATGAAGCATGTACTTTTACTGCCACTTCATCCTTCCACCATGCTATTTTTGTTTTGGGTCTAGCTGGTCATGGATTGATAACTCTGAAACTTAGTGCCAGAGTGAACTTCTTTAAATAGTCAATGAAAAGCATTTTGTCCATGACAGTGAGCCTGAACAATGCAGAAATTTGATACCAAATTGGTTAGATTGTATGCATGCAACTAATTGTATTTTTATTATTGTGATATATTTACTGTACACAAAAATTACATAATATTTATCATGGGTAGTTGTTAGATGATTTTAATGTATCAATTCTTTTTTCTTCATCACATTCCCTTTCTCTCTTCTACTTCCCTCCTTTTTTTAGTACCCTTTATTTCTCCCATCCCTACAAAGCTATCTCCCTATTTCTTGTTATCTTTTATTTTGCTTTTATATTTTGTGTTAGTCATATAGGGGAAATCATAAGATATTTATGCTTGTGTGTCCAATTTAATTTTTGTTAGCTTTATGTTCTTAAGCTGCATGCATTTGTAACTGGTTTATAAGAGAAACTGAGAAGAGTTTGGAGTACCAGGCTAGACACAGTCTATAAAGATATAACCAAAACCCAATGAGTGACTCTGGTGGGAGCTGAAAAGATCAGAATATTGATAGAAATGTGAACAGTAAAAGTTGTGCTCATTGTGTTTTAGATGGGAATGAGGACTCTATTAGGAACTGGAGGCCAGTAAGAGTCATGAGGTCTCTGACAGTCACGCATTGCAGGGAGGGGCATCTTCCAGTTCCCTCCAAAGGTCAGGTAGTGGTGAGGGCCAGGAGGTATGGAGGAGTCAGGTACTCATGCAGGCTGAGGAGAGGTACCCCAGGCCCATAATATGACTGGCCACTCAGCACAGTAGCAGGATGGGTCAGGCTGTAGCATGCTGCTGGTTGTGGTGCTACACATCTACTCCATGGGCACAACCCACTGCTGGGTGTCCTGGGCTCAGCTGATGTCTGCATGCATCTATTAGTATGTGTACCACCACATGTGTTGCGTTTCTCACATCATGGTAATCTTTGCATCTGGTCATTCATAGAATTCTAAAGCAACTTATCTTTTATTTCATAGCACTTATGAAGTCATCTTTTCATAGAGTCCTGTTCTGGAACATCATTTTTGTCAATATAATCAATGTAAATGTCATGGTACACCAGGGCTCAGATATTGACACATGGAAATTTGTCAAAAAGTAAATAAAATATATTTAACAAATCATCACAGCACAGTGGACTAGATTGTTGCTGATATTCTGACCAAGAGGCAAAATGCTCTAGGACACATACTCTACGTGAAAGATAGGTCGAAATGGCTTCAATTGTATGGATATTACTCTTCTCAGCACAGAAGAATCTAGTCCAATTTCAGTGAAGGAAAATGAAGAGCAGTACAAGCTATGTGAATGCAGGGATGCCAATGTGTGTTGTGAGTTTTCCAGAGAGACAGGTGTGATCCCAAAATCCTTTGCAGTACTCAGACATGTGTTGCTCTATAGCGTCTTCCAGTTATTAAAATACATATTGCTACAAAGACCAAAGGAAATTTATGCTGCTTTTTATTCTATGAAAAATTACTTGGATTCAATTTATGATGTTATAGTGGTTTATGAAGGGAAAGTCAAAAGACAGAAAATATGAACTGATATTGACTGAATTCTTCTCCAGAGAATGTTCAAAAATTCATATTTACATTGATTGTATTGACAAAAATGCTGTTCCAGAACTGGACTCTATGAAAAGATGACTTTACATGTGCTTTGAAATAAAAGATAAGTTGCTTATAAAATTCTATGAATCACTAGATGCAAAAAAATGAAAGAAATTTCCTGGGAAAAGTGCTGATTTGAAACTAAGTCAAGAAGATTTTATGGTCAATATTGATCCTAAATGGTTTAACTGCTGGCCTAAAGATGAAGAAGGCCAGGAGAAAACTACATGAATGTACACTTCTACAGGATACTCTTTGGTGGCCTGTTGAGTCTGTTAAAGGTTGAGCAGGTTTCTGTCTGTCAGTGCAGTGTGCTAGGTTGTTCTTCACAAACAGATGTGCATCACATCCTGTGGCTTCTTGAATTTAGCAAGAAATGTAAATAAAGCCTTGTTGATTGAACATTGGAGAAAATGGAATTTATACAAAAGCCAATATGCATTTGATTGTGGACAAACACACATTAAGTCTCAGCCATAAGACAGTGCATCACATTGAAGAAGAAGGTATGAAAATTCGATCTGCTGTATTACAATACAAACATGGTTGCCCATAGTCCTTTATAATAATATTTATACTTACTGGGGCTGGGGATTTAGCTCAGTGGCATAAGCGCCTGCCTTGCAAGCAGGCAGTCGTGAGTTCAATCCCTGGTACCGATAAAAATGAAAAAGACAAAAAAAAAATATTTATGCTTGCTACAACTTGGGATTTTTTTGCAAAATTGTATCAGCAATCAAGATGAAACACAATTGAATCATGATTTCTGAAACAAAAAAATTGAAGGAAATTGTGTTTGAGTGTGTTACATTGCTTTTCTCAAACCAAAGAATAAGCCATCTCTTGCAATGCTCTTGGAGAGTTACATGGTGTGAATTGGTGTCTATGAGTTAACATATCTACATATATGGCATTCATATCCACCTATTAAGGAATACAGTTAGCCTAACTAAAGATGGGGATATAAGTCAAACTTGGTAAAACTGCTGTCATGATAGATTAATTTTCTCTTACCTGTAAAGTGAAATTTAAATTGAACCAATGTCTTTGTCACAAACATTTTTTGTTTGATAATATGTTTTATTTGTTTTTAATGGTCTCATCTACCTTATTTTTATTTTTCTATTTTTTAGAGTACAAAATATATGATTTTTTTATTTAAATAAAGAAAAGAAAATTTAAAAAAACAAAACAGGAAAAAAAGGAAAATAATACAGAATCCAAAAAAATTAACATCATAAAATCACACTTGATATATTACATATTGTCATCTTAAAAATAGCTGTTTTATTAATATCTTTTTAAAATTTTTATGTTAAAGAGAATAAAACAAAAGAGGACAGAACAAAGCAGTTCAGAACAGAACAAAGTAAGCAGCACAGCACTTCATAACAAGACAACTAGATATTAACAGTAGCTACCATAATGTCCCTTTCTTTGAAATAGTTGAGCCTACTTTCACATTCAATAATACCAAACATAACAAAATAGTATAAAACCATTGAAGGGAATGAAAGTATTACAGGGCATTCAGAACCAAATAACAGAAAATGAACAATGGTTACTATGCTATCTCATTTTCCATAGAAAATTTGTTTATACTGTCACACATACGGTTATAAATACCCTGTAATACTTTCATTCTCTTGAATGGTTTTACACTGTCATGTTGTGTTTGATGTTATAATATACAAAGTTATACTCAAATATTTCAAGGAAAATGACACTATGGTAGCTACTGTTATGTCGGGCTACCTTGTGATGAAACATTATGTTGCTTAAATTGTTCTGTTCTGACTTGTGTTACTAAGTTGTTATGTCCTCTTTTATCTTAATCTCCTTTCTTTTAAAATTTGTATTAAAAAATACTGTCAAACATACTAAAATCCAATAAGACACAAATGATAGAACCAATGGAAATAGAAGAACAAAAACATGGTAGGATTTCAAAGAAAGATGATATTAAATCAGCAATGGCTGCCACAATGTCTCGTGTTGTTCATACTATCACACATAATAAAATCAAACAAAACAATAAAACCAATCCAACTCATGAATGAAAACATTATAAAGCATCAAAGCAATGTAATGAGGAATCATGATTACCATAAAATCTTATGTACTCCAACCATTTCTTACACTAGGGAGACTATATGGTATTGATACATGTGAGTTTGACTTTTTGGTTTATGCATATGGCCTCAAGTTGCATCTATTTATTTATAAATATCTCAATGTGATCATTATTTATAGCTGAGTAGTACACCATTGTATAAAAATACCACAACTTTTTTATCCATTCCTTGGCTGATGGGCACTTAGGTTGTTTCCAAGATCAAACAATTACAAATTGTGCTATTATAAATATGGGTGCACATATATCACTGTGGTATGATGTTTTTAGTTCTTCTGGAAATATGCCTAGAAGTTGGATACCTGGGTCAAATGGGACTTCCAAACGCAGCTTTTTGAGGAATCTCCAGACTGCCTTCCACAGTGGTTGCACCAGTCTACACTCCCAACCAACAGTGCAAGAGAGTTCCTTTTTCCCCATAGCCTCTCCAGCATTTGTTGTTGGTAGTTTTCTTGATCCTGGCAATTCTTTCAGGAGTGAGATGGAATCTCAGTGTGGTTTTAACGTGCATTTCTCTAATTACTAGTGATGATGAACATTTTTCTCATGTATTTATTTGCCATTTGTTTTTCTTCATCTGAGAACTGTGAACTTGTCTCAGTTTGATTGGATCTTTGAATTTTGGGGGTCTGATTTTTTAATTTCTTTATATGTTTTAGACAGAAGTCCTTTGTTTAGGGACAGTTCACCAAGATTTTTTTCTGAGTTTATGGGTTTTCTTTTCATTAATCTGGAGATGTTTTTCAACATGCAGAAATTCTTTAATAAAATGTGATCCCCATTATTAATTTTGAGAAGTATTTCCCATGCAGTTTGATTCCTGTTCATGAATTCTCTACCTAAATCTATGTCTTCAAGACTTTTACCTACTTTGTCTTCCAACAGATTTACTGTTTCTGTTTTAATATTTAGATCTTTGATCCATTTAGATTTTAGTTTAGTACATGCTGATAAGCATGGGTCTAGTTTTAGTTTTCAGCATATGGAGAGCCAGTTTTCCCAGAGCCATTTACTAAAGAGACTATTATTCCTCCAGGGAACGTGTTTGGTCCTTTATTTATTTTTTATTTTTTTATTTCTTTAAATTTTATTTAAGGAGAAAAAAAGCAGAGAAAGGGTACAAGTTATACAGATTTACAGAAAAAAATAAACAGTAGGAAATCACTAGTTAATGGATTACATATTGTCATCTTACAAATAATTGTTCAAGTCAAAAAGTTAAAGCTTGTAAAGTGGGCATTCCAACAGTGAGACTGCAAACAGTTCTGTTCAATGATCCAATAAAACTCAGTGATATCATTTTCTATCTTATACACTTAAACATACATGCAGTTATGTTATTTAGAGCACTTTCTTTTCCTCTCTTTTGTACAATGACATTTACACATTTTGGGTTTTGTTACTCCCACAGTTCTTACTTTTTTGGAAGGGAGTAGAATCAAATGTGACATAACAGAACAGAGTCAATCAAATCAAAAGGGTGGACATAATAGATAATGTAAAAGCATAATACAAGGTGATCAATAATGGTTACCATAATGCCTCCCGCTATCTCTAATAGAATTGCCTATATCATCCATTATAATAAAATTGAACAAAACAGTAAAGAACAAAACCAAAACATTGGAGACATTGTAGGTCTTCAAAAGTAGATAGAAGGTCGTTGAGTGAGTTTGTAGTTGTGTTTGTGTCTTCTAATCTATTCCATTGATCTTCAGATCTGTTTTTATTCTAGTACCATGTTGATTTTATTACATTAGCTTTGTAGTATAGCTTCAAGTCAGGGGTTGTGATGCCTCCTGCCTTGCCTTTGCTGCTTAGAACTGCCTTTGCTATTCTAGGTCTCTTCAGGTTCCAGACGAATTTTAGGAGAGATTTCTCTAGACCTATGGAGTATGTTAGAGGTATTTTCACTGGGATTGCATTGAATCTGTATAACAATTTTGGAAGATTGGTCATTTTCACAATATTTATTCTTCCTATCCATGAACAAAAGATGTCTTTCCATTTTCTGAAGTCCTCTTTGATTTCTTTTTTCCGGGTATTATAATGCACCCTGTATAGATCTTTTACTTCTTTCATGAGATTAATTCCTAAGTATTTCAATTTTTTTATGTTAGTGTAGGATATGGCTTCTCTTATTTCTCTCACTGTGATTTTCTTGTTAGTGTATAGTAATGCTATTGATTTTTGAGTGCTGAGTTTGTATCCAGCTACATTGCTGAAATTATTTATTATATCTAGGAGTCTTTTAATGGAGGTTTGGGGGTCTTCTACGTAGAGTATCATGTTTTTTGCAAATGATGATAATTAAATTTCCTCTTTTCCTGTCTTTATTCCTCTTATTTCTCTCTCTTCTCTCATTGCTCTGGCTAGTACTTCCAGTACTATGTTGAATAGCAGCAGTGATAAGGGACATCCTTGTCTTGTGCTTGATTTAAGGTAAATGCTTTCTGTAGTTTTCTTTTTTAGTTTGGTCTTTCTCAGATTTGAGTACTAGAGTAATATTTCCTTCCAGGAATGACTTAGGAAGAATTGCTTCCCTTTCAACTTCATTGAAGAGTTTGAGGAGTGTCGGCATTAAGTCTTCTTTGTATTTCTTATAGAATTCCACAGTGAATCCATTTGGGCCTGGGCTCTACTTTGTTGGTAAGGACTTCATTACATTTTCAATTTCATTAATAGAAATTGGGTTATTCAGCAGTTTTACATCTTCTTGACCAAGCTTTGGTACTTCGTATGTTTCTAGGAATCTATCCATTTTTTCTGTATTGAACCTATGAATAGAGATTTTTGAAATAGGTGTTGATGATATTCTCTATTTCCAGAGTCCATAGTGATTTTGTCTTTTTGATTTCTTATTGCATGAATTTGAGTTTTTTCTTTCCTTTTTAAAAACAAGGTTGGCTAGAGGCTTATCAATTTTGTTTATTCTTTCAAAGCACCAACTCTTTGATTCATTGATTGTTTGAATAGTTTTCTTAGTTTCTTTTGCATTAATTTCTGCTTTGGTCTTTGGTCTTGACTTACTCCTCTTTTTCTAGATGTTTGAGGTGTTGCATCAGATTGTGTATTTGTGTTCACTCTGTTTTCCTGATATGGGAACTCGGTGCCATAAATTTTCCTCTGAGAACTGCTTTCATTGCATCCCACAGATTCTGGTAAGTTGTATTTGTATTTTCACTTGATTGTATACATTATTTTTGCTTTAATTTCCTCTGTGACCCACTGATTGCTCAAATGTGTATTAATCAAATTCCATGTGTTTGTGGGGTTTTTTCATTTATCATTTCTAGTTTCCTGGCACTATGATCTGATAACATGCATGGGATTAATTTCAATTCTTTTGCATTAACTTAAATATGTTCTTTGGGCTAATATATGGTCTATTTTAGAGAATGTCCCATGTACTGCTGAGAAGAATGTATATTCTGATGTTGTTGAATGGAACACTTTGTATGTGTCTCTCAAGTCCATTTGTTGTGATTCATTTCTGTTATTTCTTTCCGGATTATCTGTCTGGTTGATCTGCCCCTTTGTGGCAATGGTGTGTTAAGGTCTCCTGTTACAATTGTGTTATTGCTTATTTGATTTTTCATTTCTGTTAATACTTGCTTTGTATAGCTGGGTGATCTGGAATTCAGTGCATACATATATTTAAGATTGTTATCTATTCCTCTTGAAGTTTTCCCCTAACTAGTATGTAGTAACCTTTATCTCTTTCTTGGTTTGAAGCTTACATTGTCTTCAAACAGAATAGCTACCCCTGGTTTTTTTGAGGGGGGAGGGGTCCTATTGCATGAAGTATTGTTTTCCATCCTTTAACTTTCAGTCTATGAGTTTCCTTTTGTGTTAGGTGGGTTTCTTGTAGACAGTTGTTGGTACTTTTTTCTTGATCCAGTCTGCCAGTTTGTTTCTTTTAATTGGTAAATTGAGGCCATTTACACTAATGTTACAACTGTTATATATTGGTTTATTGTTGACATGTTATCTTTCTGCTGTTGTATCTTTACCTTTCCATTCTGTTTAATTTTCTGCTTACTTAGTGCTTTTTTCCTATGTGTATCTACAATGTCTTTCTATATTTTTGCAGGGTTGGTTTGGTGATTATGAAGTTTTTCAGGTGTTTTCTGTTGTGGAAGTATCTTATTTCTCCATCAAGTTCAAAGGGGACAGTTTTTCAGGTACATCAGTCTGGGTTGGAGGTTGATTTCCTTTAGGATCTGAAATTCTTTACTCCCTGCTTTTCTTGACTTCATTGTTTGTGTTGAGGTTTGCTGTCATTGTGATAGGCTTTCCTTTATAGGTAATCTATCTCTTCTCTCTAACAGCTTTTGATATTCTATTCTTATATTGGATGTTGATTATTATATGTCTGGTTGTAGTTTTATTTTGGTTATGGCTATTTGGATTTCTATGTGCTTCACTGATCTGTATGTCAGTTTCCATTTTCATGTTTGGGAAATTTTCAGCTATTACTTCTGTAAATAGCCTCTTGATATAATTTGTGTTGTTTTCTCCTTTTTCATTTATCCCTATCAATCTTAGGTTGTTTTTCTTTACATTATCTTGCAGCTATTGAATTGTTATTTCCTGACTCCTTGTTATTTTTAAAAGATCTTTCTTTTGCTGTTCACTAGCTTCAATCTTTTTTTAAAATTTTATTTAAGGAGAAAAGAAAAAAAAACAGTGAAAGGGTACAAGTTATACAGATTTACAGAAAAAAATGAACAGTAGGAAATCACTAGTTAATGGATTACATATTGCCATCTTAGAAATAATTGTTCAAGTCACAAAATTAAAGCTTGTAGAGTGGACATTCCAACAATGATACTGCAAACAGTTCTGTTCAATGATCCAATAAAACTCTGTGATATCGTTTTCTATCTTATACACTTAAATATACTTGCAGTTATATAGTTTAGAGCACTTTCTTTTCCTCTCTTTTGTACAATGACTATTACACATTTTGGGTTTCATTGCTCCCATGGTTCTTATTGCTTTTTTGGAAGAGAGTAAAACCAAATGTGACATAACAGAGCAGAATCGGTCAAGTCAAAAGGGTGGACATAATAGATAATGTAAAAACATAATACAAGGAGATCAACAATGGTTACCATAATGCCTCCCGCTATCTTTAATAGAATTGCCTATATCATTAGTTATAATACAATTGAACAAAACAGTAAAGAACAAAACCGACAAAACCAAAACATTGGAGACATTGTAGGTCTTCAAAAGTAGATAAAAGTCAATGAGAATGGGCATTATAATGAATCTCATTATCTTCACAGCTGATGCCTAAATTTTCGAACCTGATACTATCCAGCAAAACAGAATAGGGGAACATCAGTCAAAAACAAGATGGTGAGAGTAATACAGGGCTTCAAATCGAGATAATAGAAAGTCAAAGTGGGTTACTATATTATATCCTGCTATTTTTTTCCCTTTAATTAAACGGATAAAAATAACAAAGTAAATAATGGAGTGGAGATTGAGATAAAAGAGGGCATAACAGCAAAAACAGCGCAGATCAAAACATAACCATTTAAGCAGAATAGTGTTTCACCACCAGATAATCCCGACCCAAAAGTAGTTACCATATTGACTCTTTCCTTGAAATCCTTGAGTACAACTTCATATACTGTAGCATTAAGTATATCAAAACAATGTAAAACCATTTAAGAGAATGACAGCATTACAGAGTATTTAGAATCGACTAACAGAAAATGAACAATGGTTTCTGTATAATCTCCTTGTCTTTAAAAGGTTTTTGCTTATACTATCGTACATAATAAAATCTAATAAGATACAACCTATTTAGACCATTGGAGACAGAAAGACAAAAGCTAGATGAGACTTCAAAACAAGATGATACTAAATCAGTATTACCTATTAAGATGTCATTTTCTCCAAAATAGCTGTTCCTATCATCCAATCTTCTTTGTCTCATTTCTGTTGAGCTCTTTTTCTGTCAGTAGCTGTCAGTTTGTCTTCTTCATTTTGTTCTCTGCTCCATTCGTTGTGGCCTCCCCACCACTATTTTTGGGTTCTTTGTATTTTTCTTTTTTTAGAATATCCTGCAATACTTTCTGTAGAGTTGAATCGATGGTTGCAAATTCCCCCAGTTCCTCTTTATCCTGGAAGCACCTTGTTTTTCCATCAATTTCCAGGGACAGTTGTGCAGGATATCTCAATCTTGGCTGGAGATTATTATCTTTCAAAGCTTGAATTATTCCCCCCCCCCACGCTGTTCGTGATTTGATGGTTTGTGCAGAGAAATCTGCTGTAGTTCTGATGGGTGTTCCCTTGTAAGTGGTCTGTTTCTTGTCTCTGACAGCTTTTAATATTCTGTTCTTGTATTTAATTTCTGGAATTTTTATTATTATATGCCTGGGTGTTGCTCTGTTTGGGTTGTAGGTAGCTGGGGTCCTGTATGCCTCATACATCTGAGTATCTTTACCTTTTGCTAAATTAGGAAAATTCTCCTGGATTATTTCTGTGAGTAGCTTTTGTAGTTCACTTGTTTGTGTCCCTACTTCTTCTTTTATGTTCTTAATCCTTAAGTTACGGATCCTCTTATCATCTTCTTGTCTTTGTATTATTGCTGTTTGTTTCTTTGTTATTTTTAAGAAGTTTTTCATTTCATTCTCCCATATTACAAGTCTGCCCTCCAGTTCAGATAGTCTGTCCTTAGTTTCTTTCAAGCTGTTATGCCAGTCTTGGATAGACTTCTTAGTTTCTTGGTAGTCCCTTTGAACCTGCTTCACGCACTCTATGCTTTCTCTGTTTTCTCCATCAAACAATTCTCCCCTCTTTTTCTGTTCTTCCATTCCACCATCTGTTTTTTCCTGGGTGGTGCTTAGCATTTTTCTAACTATTCTGCATACTTCTAGCTTCAGGTCGTTGATAACTTCATTCCTGAATTGGTCTATGAGGCTCTCTATATGGCACTTTATGTCTATTGGTGCGGTGTCCGCTATTGCCTGTTTCTCAGAATTGGGGGCCGAGGAGCCCTTCTTGTTGCTGCCTCTTCCCATATTCTCCGTTCCTTATATATGCAAGCTTACATAGGAGACCCAGCTTCTCTCCCTGTCAGCCACAGCCTGATCGAATTGCTCTGGTTAGGTGTTCCCACCCACCGCAGCACACCAGGAAGTTGCAGATCAGGCAGCCTATGCAGGGCCTGCCCCTCCCGGCCACTGTCAGGCTCTGGGATCTGGGTTGGGCCAGCCTACCGGGTCCGCCAGCAGCATCATGCAGGCCAGGCACTTTTCACCAATCCCACCCGAGAGGGGGATGTGTGGCTGGAGTCGCCACCGCACCCTGCTCCTGCAGGACTGCCCCGGCCCAGAAAGTCCTCCGCTGGAGTCAAACTGTGGTAGAGTGTCAGTTTCTCTCACTCACCTCACCACAAGTCAGTGTACGCCTCCCTGCCCATCCTGTTTTCGACTCTGTTTGCAGACTCCCATTCTCAGAGCTTCCGCGCATCTCTCTCCTTGCCGAGCCCGATGTAGAGGCAGCCAGCCGCCACGTGGCAGGAAACCCAAATCACGGCTTCCAATGGCGCGGGGTCCAGCCTCCACACTGAGGCTTTTCTGTTCCTGTTTTAGCGCCAGGACTGCATTCCAAGTTGGTTTCTCTCAGCCCAGTTCGTTCCTGTGTCAGCAGAGCATATCTCCACCGGCTTATGTCTCCTTAGTCCGCAGCATTCCTGACTTCTGAAACTAGCTTCAATCTTGTCTTCACAGTCTGAAATTCTATCTTCCCTTTTGTTGAGGCAGTTTTGGCAACTTTCAATGGAATTTTTGATTTCCTGTATATATCTTTGAATCTTCTTAATGCATTCTGTTTGTTTCTTGTAACTGTTCATTCAGGGATTCTGTTTTTGCATTGTTCCTTTAATTTTTTAACTGCATCTTCTTTAGATGTGTTCAGCATTTGTTTCATTACTTTTATCATTTTGTCTTTTACCTGGGAGATTATTTCTGATTTGAGATCTTTCATAGCTCCCCAGAGTTGCTTCTTTTTTTAAAAATTTAAAGAGATTAAGATAAAAGAGCACATAACAAAGCAAATCAGAACATAACAATTTAAGCTACACAATATTTCACCACAAGACAACCTTATATAACAGTAGCTCCTATAATGTCTCTTTCTTTGACAGAGTTGCTTCTTTATTTCAGTTTATATCATTTTAGGCACTTCAGGGGTATGGTTTATATTCTCTTCTATGTACACAGCTCCTAGGCTTTCTTGGGATGGGCTGGAGGGTTCAGATTGCATTTTGATATTTCATCTTGTCATTTTCCTATATTCCCATGTTTTGAGCAATGTTCCAAATCGTCCCCCAGATGTGTTGGAAATCACTTCATGCACCCTCAGCTCCTGGGGCTGAATGGAAGTTGCTGAGCATGGCCCAGTCAGTCTTGCAGGACCTCCTGTCCCACCTCCAGTGTTCCAGGAAGCTGGGCAGGCTCCTAACCTCTGGGGATGATGGTCTGAAGCTCTCCCAAGCTAATGCCAGTTGCTGGAACTCACCTCGCGTGCCCTCAGCTTCTCAGACTGAACAAAGGCCCCTGGGCGTGTTCCAGTTAGGCTCAAGAAATCTCCTGAGTTTAGTCCAGTGTTTCAGCAAGCTGGGAAGGCACCTAACCACTGGGTTAGGTCTTAAACTCTCCTTGGGCCAGTGCCAGTGCACTGGGACTCACCTCATGTGGCCTCAGCTTCCTGAATTGAAAGAAGGTCCCTGGGCATAGTCCAATCAGGCCTGACTGCAGGCCTGAGAAATCTACCAAGGCTAGTCTAATGTTTCAGGAAGCTGGGTGGGCACTTAGCCACTGGGAATGATGGTCTTAAACTCTCCCTGAGCCAGCGCAGGTACTCTGGAACTCACCTTGCACAGCCTCAGCTCTCCAGATTGAAAGAAGTTCACTGGGCATGGTCCAATCAGGCCCGAGAAAGCTTCCAAGCCTCATCTAGTGTTTCAGGAAGCTGGGTCTTAAAAATAGTTGTTAAGGGGTTTGCAAGTATGTAGTCGTGAGTTTGATCCCTGGTACAAAAAATAAAAATAGCTGTTAAAGTTACAAAATCAAAGCATAAAAAGTAGCTAGACACTCAAATACTGACAGTGCAAACCCTTCTGTTCAGTGATCTAACAGAAATTAAGTAATATGGTTATCTATCTACACACTATACATATTTACAGCACTTTCCTTCCCTTTCAGTTTTACAATATCTATTATATGTTTTGGATCCCATTATTCTGTCAGTTTTTATTTTTTACAGTAGAGAGATGATGTGTCACATACATTTTTAATAATGCTAATTTTAAAGCTTGTTTCTGAAAAGATCAAAATAAATGAAAGCTGTGATACTTTGAATATCATGTGTATGCTCCAGTTTCAAATTTTAAGAAGCAGCATTATTGGAATTCTGTGGATGATGACTGAGTTTATAATAACTGAGTGGATGATAACAAGACAAAGGAACCTGTGTGGGTTCACTTGAACACTATGTTTCTTATGTCTGTGCTCATATGCATCTCACAAAAAGTTTGTAAAATATGATAATAGAAAATCTTGTAGCAAAATGAAGTTTGTATTTTATGTGTTGATTTTGACTTGCATTACCCATTTTCTCAAGTTAAAATCTCTCTATTTACCAGTAACTATTCTCTCACAATACCATTAGGTTTTTATGTGCATTTTTCTTGTTGATTTGCAGATTAGTTTTTTTTTTAAGGTTTCCAATATTTATTTATTTATTTATTGTCTTTTTCATTTTTATCGGTACCGGGGATCGAACTCACGACCACCTGCTTGCAAGGCAGGTGCTTATGCCGCTGAGCTAAACCCCCAGCCCCTCCAATGTTTATTGTTGATCCATTAGTGCTTATCACATTGTAATCACTAGTGAAAGATATCTTGAGACCTCCAATGGGTAAATTTGCTGAAGCTCACGTGCAATTCCTTATAGTCCCAGCCTGGTCCTCCTCCAGTGTCTCCTCTTGGAATTGTACCTGATTTTATTACCAGTCTTCATCTGAATACAATGAGGAATGGGACGATTTTGCTTTTGCTTCTTGGCCAAAAATCATTTGATCCAGAAAGTCTTGTGAGAAGACATGGTTTGACTTGAAGGTTAGAGCACGCAATCAATGGCGGACCAGAGCAGAAGAGTACAGATTAGTTTTATCGAGCTTTTCTTTATAAGGATGCCATAAATGTGCATGTTTGTGTTTTTCACACACATGTTTTCAATCAATCAATCAATCAAGCAAGCAAATCAATCAATCAATAAAAAATTAACTTTTAAAGGAACTGGGCCATAGATTATATGAATTATATTATTGCAAAAATATTATCTCCCTTTCTCCAATATCCTGATAGAGCAGGTGGCTGGGTTTAAGAACTACAGACTGATTGATCTTGTACAGAAAGTTTCAAATCAGGCCAACGTTGTGACTGTGGCTTGGCTTTGATGGCTGCTTTTGGACAGATTCATAATGAAAATTGGAAGCAAAAAGTGGAACAAAAAAATTTTAAAAACTTAAAGTTTGGCCCAAAATAAATTATGTATGAAGTTGGGGAAAGAGGAATTGTGCTAGCTGAAGAGATTAGTGCCATTGAAGATAAGCCAAGTACTTTAAACCTGGGCAAGAGGAAATATGCCTATAGATATCATCTCAGGAATCAGCAAGATCCTAGTTACTGCAGGACCTATTGTATAAACACATGAAACTTTCACTTGAGAAAAGACTTTTAGCCTTACCTCTGGAAGGTTTGACTAGAAACTAGTTCCCCAGATTTCATTTCACTGTGCTCAATTGTACACACAGTCAGAGGTCACAAATGAAGCCAGAATCCAAGAGGGTCTGACTACTGTCCAGACTCACAGCAGACATTGGCACACTCACGTGATGCTTTTATTAGCATGCAGATTGGAAGAGTTGTGTGGTCAGGGATACTCCACTTAAATTTCAAAAAAGATATGGAAAGTTATGTGACAGGATCAGAATCCCTGTCAGGAGCTTGTAAGAAGGTGAGTCCTTCATTGTTTTTCAAGTTCAAGTTGGTTACTTTAAAGAAGTTATTACATATTTTAATGTTACATGTCTGATACATAGTTATTACAATCATCTTGGGGAACTTGTACACATAAATATTGCCTCCTGATCACTGTTGCCTTCCTATGTCCTCTCCATCATCTCGTTTACTCCATTTATAGATGTCTTTTACATCTCCACCAAAATTATCTCCATGTTTCCCATAATTCTTCTTTTGGTGTTTTGTTCTTTAAATTATTTATATATTACAAATTATTGAGTAGGTCATGTAAGAAACCAGGTGATGTTTAATCTTTGTGCTTAGTTTATTGCACTGAGCATTAAGAGCTCAAGTTGTATCCATTGTCCTAAAAACGACTCAAATTCATTTTCTTTATGACTAAGATTTCATTGTGGAGATACACTGCATTTTCTTTATCCATTGATCTGTTGATGAGAATATAGACTGTTTACAAAATTATGCTCTTATCAGTTTTGCTGCTATAAAATTGGGTATATATGTATCACTGTGATTTGAAATCATTAACTTTCTGGAAAATTCCCAGAAGAGCTATATATGATTGTAAGTGAATTTCTTTTTTCAGTTTTGTAAGAATTTCCATGCTGTTTCCCATAGTGGTTGTAATACTTCATGTTCTTATGAACAGTGAAGGATTTCTTTCCCCCAACACCTTGTCAGCATTCATTCTTTTTTAAGTTCATGGTGACAGTCATTCTTTGTGAAGTAAAACTAAATCTGTTTTGTTTCTTTTTCCATCTTTCTGTGGCCAAAGATGCTGTACAATTCTATGTACTTATAGGCCATTTTATTTCTTCTTTTGAGACGTATCTCTTCATTTCAGTTGTTCATTTTTTAGGTGGTCTTTAATTTGATGGTCTTAATTTTAGTTCCTTGTAGACTGTAGATATTATTTCTCTGTTTAGAAGTAGTGGGCAGTTTGTCCCATTATTTAGGTTCTTTACACTGTTGTTTACTTCCTTTGCTGTGTAAAATAGTTAATTGGAAATGATCATATTTGTTGCTTTTTATGTTTTTTTTTTGAAATTGGGGTTCTGTTTAAAAATTCTTTGCCTATACCCTGTCTTCAATGGTTATATCTATTTTAATTTTGAGCATATTGTTTATGTTTTAATTTTTAGATCTTTGATCCATTTTTGAGATTCATAAGGGTGATAAATATGAGTCTAGATTCATCCTCCCACATGTGGGTAAACAGTTACCAGAGGAACATGTATTAAAAGACAGTATTTTAATAAAGCACATGTTTGAGCCCCTTGTCAAAAATTCAAGGACCAATGTGACAAAGCATGTTTTGTCCTGCAACAAAGGAAACTCCTTATTACAATGATTGAGTGAAACAAAGTGAAACAAAGCCAGTTGCTTTTGAAATGTGATTATTAGGAATTGACATATATTATAAGTTTTAAGAATTCAGATTTTGGATTATTAAGAAGTACAACAATGATATAAATATCAAACTAATGACATTCACATGAGATACACTGGAATTATTATGCTGGGTAGTGGGAAATACACTAAGCTTGGTATAACAGGTAAAATTGCTTCTTATTTTTACTCTTAAAAACAGCAAATAGTAAAAAATTTACAGAATTATTTGTAATGGATATTGTGCTGTTCTGGATAAATTTACTATATGTATATAAGAACATATTTAATTTTAAGCATGAAGTATATTTCCAATTACCCAAAATTTTTAAAATTTACAGTATATATCAATTCATAATAACCACATTTCTGGCTGTGCAAAAGCCATTTGATAAGATGAGATCCTAGTTGTTGATTCTTTGTGATAGTTACTGTGTGAGTGGAGTTTTGTTCATAAAGTCTCTGCCTACACCTATGCCTTCCAAAGTTCTACCTGTTCTATCATCCAGCAGGTATGGTGTTTCTGTTTTAATAATGGATCCATTTTGATTTTAGTCTAGCTAGTGGTTCACTTTGTCTAAAGATAGAATTGCTATTCCTTTTTGTTTCCTGGACCCTATAGCATGACATGTCATTTAACAATCATTGATTTTTATTTTAGGACTTTTTGTGATTTAGTTGTGCCTTTTGAATGCAGCATAAAGTCAAGTTTTGTTTTTTCCCCAATTTGAAGTGTGTATCTTTTTATTGGGTGTTAGTTACATTGAGAGTAATTGCTAACTAATCCCTGTCATTGAATTATTTTTCTGTGGTTTTCTTCATTTTCTTGTTTAACTGATAACTGTACTTGATGTGTTTGATCATTTAGGTTTATTTGCAATATTGGCCTCATCATATCTGTTCAGGATTTCCTTGACTATTGTTGTAGTGTCTGTGGCCATAAATTTATTAAGGTGTGCTTTTTCATGAAGAAGTTCATATTTCTCCATCAACTTTTTGTTTTGAAAGATAATTTTTCAGGATATTATAGCTAGTTTGGTATGTGCTTTCTTTTAGAGCTTGAATACTGTCCCTGCAAGATCTTGAGTCCTTTAAACATTGTGCTGAGACATCTGTTATAATTCTTTATTCCTTTATAAATTATTTGGGTTTTTAAAAAGATATTTACATTTCTGTTCTGGTGTTAGATTTCTGGAATTTTACTTGTGATGTATCATACAGTGATTCTACTCCAATCTGTGATCATCAGAATTTTTTTACACTCACTTCATGGCTGATTTTCTGAAACAAAAAATACCAAGTCTTTCAACTCAAAGTAATTGCTGTTATAGCCCTAATATCTCTGATCTCTCAAAATAGATTTGTTCCTAGAACAATCTGTGGTAAGTGGCTATTTCCTTTTAGAAATCCATTTATCAAATCATCTCTTAAATATTTGCATATTAGTCATATTGGTTATACAGACCAATGGATTTAATTTTGGCAGATTTGTACATGTATATAACATATCTGGATCATTTTTATCTGCACCCATCACACTTTTGTCCCTTTCTCTCCCACCCATTTAATCAAATTAGTTTTATTTTTTAAATTTTATTTTGAAGAGAAAAAAGAAAGAAACAGACAAATCAAGAAGCAAACAAACCTAAAAAGCAGCATAAGAAAAATCACACACACACATACACACAAAGCCCAAACCCCTCCCCCCGAAAACCTCCAAAAACCAAAACAAAAAACCATCTATTCATACAGGTTTTCAGGACAAGATGATTGGAAACGTTTTGATACTGTACATTGCCATTTTCAAAGTAGTTGCTCAGGTTACTAGGAATAAAACAAAACAATAAAAGAGAACAAAACATTGATTTTCAAAATCAAGACGGTAGGCAATCCTTCACAGCTGCCATAGGGCACACTGCCATCCTCCAAGTAGACCCCAAGTCTGCAAGGTCAACCAAACAATACAAGCATCAAGCTATTCCTTTCACCACAGTTGTTGAATCAGCCAGTTGCTTATCATGGGTGGGGGAGAGGCTAATGCTGTTATGGTTTCCCAGCCAACACATCAGCCAGCTCATGAGATGACGTGGTTTGTCTTTTTGTTGAGTTTCTTACCAGTCTGTATGGCAGAGCTGACTTCACGAAAATGTGTGGTTCTGTTTTTTTGCTGAGTCTCTTACTGATCCACATGGCAGAGCTGCTTTCACAGCAAGGTGTGGTTCTTTTTCTTCTTATTGTGTTTCTTCCTGATTTGCATGGCAGAGACTGATTCATCAGTCTTCAGAATTTCATGCTTTGGTTACTTGTAAACTGAATACTATCCTTCTTAGCTAATTTTCTGCTATGAATAAGTAGAAATTTATACATTTGAACTACCTTTTAAAAACTTTTTAGCTCTTTACATCCTTCATTACTTTTATTTGAGTTATGTAACACTGATTGGATCCAGTGTCCAGGGTCTCTTATTGGTTTTCAGGTCTCAGAGTGCATAATCGCTTGTATCGACACTGTCTTCTAGTTATGACTCACATAGGTCATGTCTGCTGCCTAGAGTTTCCAAAGTTTTTTTTTTTAAATCCTGACTTTCTCTTTGATACATTTATAGGAACTCCAGTTCTTTGCTGACATGATCATTTCTTGCAGCATATGGACTTAATTTTCAGACTTGCATTTGTCTTCTTTCAGTCTAAGATTATTTTACCAATTCAGTCCTTCATGAGTTTAGTTACATCATTTTTGATGTTTCTGATCGTGTGATGATCTGTATTTTTCTTTCATTCTTACATGTATTTCTGTCACTTTTCACTGTTTCTCCTTCAATGCTTATCAGATCAGATTTGAGGAAGATAAGCACTTTTGGAGGCATTTTTTGGTTTCATTTCTATTGATTTTTTAGTCAGGTTTCAGGATCTACTGGAGTGTGAAGTTTATGTTCTAATATGGCCATCACTTTAGTCTGTTTCCCAGTGATGTGCTGTTGACTTCGTATTTGTATTGTCTTGATGACTTTTTTTCTCATTGTTGGGACTAAATACTAGACCTTTACAATTAGGAAAAGAATGGTTTAGCTTACAACTCTTGGAGATTTCAATCCAGACTCAGCTGGCTGCAAGGCAGAGTGGTGTATCTAAGGGGCAGTATATGGTGGCTACAAGTGACAATAGTGAAAAGGGCAAAAAAGTAAAGCACACTACCTTTCCTTCATTGGCAGGTGCAGCACTCATTGTACCAATCCAAGCACTAGACAACAAACCACTCACAAATGCTAGATTCAGCCACGTTTACAATTGCCTTGGACCCCCAAAGACATCATTTATGCAAAAGACATTTAGTCTATCTCCAAGAGTTGCCAAAGTCCTAACAGTTTCAGCATTGCGGAAAAGACCAAGTCCCAAATCTCCAAGATCTAAGGCAAATTCTTAGCTGTAATCTCCTGTACAAATGAAAACAAAGTTAAACACTTCCAACATTCAATGATACATGATAAACATTACCATTTCAAAGGATACCAACAGGGGAATACAAATGAATGGCACCAAAAGAACTCCAAAATCCAACAGAGCAAACATGAAGTCCTGGGTTTCCATGCTCCACATCTCATTTCTCTCTTTCTCTCTTTCTCTCTTTCTTTCTTTCTTTCTCTTTCTTTCTTTTTGGTCTTTTTCCTTTTTATCCGTACCAGGGATCGAACTCACGACTGCCTGCTTGCACATGCTCCACATCTAAAGCAATCCGGTTGTGAACTTCAAAAGGCTTGAATGACTCCACCCCTACAGCACTTCTGGTGGTTGTAGGTCCCATAGCTTCTCTCTTGGGCTGGCTTTTCTCCCTTCTTGCAGGTTTCCTTAGACAGTCCACGCTCCTGGCTTTGCCAAACTTCTGGGTTCCTCATTGCATCTTTTGTTTCACACTCAATTTCATACACTGCACTCTCAAGAATCAGACCTGGTCACTGTGTTGTTGAAGAGAATTCCTATCCATTACATAAACATAAAAGACACAGCCATATAGCAGTTACAGAGTAAGATGTGTTTTAATATTTGTACACTTTTCAATGGCCAGTAAAGAATATGAAATATTACTACAACTCATAGAAAGACTTGGTTATTTTGGATGGAGAAAAAAGGAACATTAAAAGGAAGAGAGTAGAACAGCTAAAGAAAAGAGAAAAAAGAAGAGAAATGAAAGTGAGGAGATCAAACTTCATTGATAATATTCTTATAACTGTTGTAGGCAGCATGAGGGCAGCAGGGTTGACAGACCATTTGTGGGAGTGGGATAAGTTACTCAGTGGGAGAGGGTATAATTGAAAATTGAGCGAAGTTGTGAGGTTACAACCTTTTGTGTGCTAATACATTGTGTTGAACTCTCTACACAGTTTTGCTGAGGGTTACCCTGACTTATCATGAAAGATACAATTTAGATTAAAGCACCAGCTAATTTCTATTTCTTTTTAACATACACACAACGTATTACGTATATATGAACCATAATCTTTAAATATATAACCTTAAATAAGATATCATGGAAATGTCCTATTTAAGTATGCCACATAGTATTTAATATGAATACAAATATAATAAAATGAGAGTATAGACAAAATTTAATAATATGATTTACCAGAACATGAACTGTAGTGGACAGTGAACTACCTAACAAAATTCAACTACTAGTAATAAACTACTTTACGTTAAACATATATTACATTGAACAAACTGCCAAATCTTAAACTGTACCTTGCTTCATACTTCTAAGTGTGTTAGAAAAACTTGGGCAGCATTTTGGTTGTACAAATGTTTTCTTAACTTGTTGTAAAAGTAAAACAAAAGGTATACATACCTTAAAGCCATAAGTTACTCGCTTTTGTGAGGAAAAAATGAAGGTCGCTGTTCTTTAATATATATGGATGATTATTTGTTGAGAATTTCCAGGCCATATTAAATGAGTGGAATTACTCAGCACTATCAACTGAAGAGTGGAAAAAAACCTGGCATATTCATAAAATATGGCAATACAACAGGAAAAAATAAATCATATGCATCTTCAAAACTGATCTCACTCAAGTATAAAAATATATTATTAAGCTTGAATATTTAAACTTGATGAGAATGCTTAAATGTTCAAACTTTCAAACTACTTGAAAAATCTCTAAAAATACAAGAAACGAATGTTCTTAAAAGAATATTATATAAATGAGATTTGTCAAAGAAAAAAACTAAACACTATATGTTGCAACTTATATTTATTTTTCAACAGTTGATCTCGTGCAAGTGGAGACTACAACACTGATTACCGGGAGTTTGGAATGCTGGAAGGAGAGAGTGTGAAAGGTTCATGGACACAGTGATGCTATAGGAGAGAAAGAATCAATTCTGTGTTTCTTTAACCCAGGAGGAAAAATATGGTGGAATAGAGTTAAAATTATATTACCAGATACAGGTTTGGGAGGTTTCTAAATGTCCCAGTAGAAGGCAATGGGAAATGTATGAGGTGGATTGTACTGATTATGCTTATTTGATCAAAGCATTTTGCATATGTGTATTGAATTGTAATACTGTACTCCATGAATATGTATAAAATAATATTAACTAAAAATAAAATTATATGAAATGAATTTCATAAAAAGATATATAGTGTTTAAAAGAAAAATTTATCATACGTGAAGTATTCAGGAATCCTTGATCCTAAGAAATAGACCTAAGTATCTTAATTTTAGAAGCACATATATTTGGGTGTTCAGACTTATTGACCATATTCTGTCAATTTCTTTGGAAAATATATAATAGCATATTTTGCAGCAATTTCAATATCTATATTGTGTTTGGACCAAGGGGTTTGGAAAAAATCATTACTTTTACAAGCATATATTTTTTGGTGCTCAAAGTAACTGGCAATATTCTATAATTAACCTGGCAAATATATAATGGCATTGTTTTTTGAGAATTTGAAGTTTCCATATTATGCCAAGCAATTTTGAAATGAGAAATTGGTTCCACAGAAAATTAAGTGCATTAGCATTGTGATGGATCCCTGTGCTGAGCTACATGGTGCTTGGGTTTATGGAACACAGATGTAATTAAAACACACTGTGAGTGTGGGAGACACACTCATCTCAAGTGGAAAAGCATCTCCAGTGTATTCAGTGGGGGGTCATGCTCCATGGTCAGGCTTAAGCCAGGGATGTGGAAATTTCCATCCACTGTGTGGCACTAATTTTCAACAACTTTCTAGATCATAAAGTTTACTTTCTGATCATAAACTTTCTAGATCATAAAGTTTACTTACTTCACTTGGGACAATGTATGCCCTAAAACTGGCAGGAGGCATCTTGTGACTCCAGCCCTAATAGAGCCACTGGTGCTCATGTGCAGTCTTTCCAGGAGACTTACTGCCCTGAGTGAGGATCCAACACACTGAGAGAGAGAGACAGAGATATGAGGATGTCTTCATCATCCCCATTTCCCACTCTGTGCTTCCAAGGACTTTTCTTTTTTCAGATTTACCTTTCCAATGTCTCTTTCTTTGTTACGGTTTCTACAAAATTTTCTCTCATTTTCATTGACACTATTTCTTTTTTCTTTATGATTTATTGTTTTCTTTCTTTTAATACTATTAGTATTAATACCGTTGTAGCTCTCAAAACCTGTCATTGCTCTATATTGAGTTTTGTTTTAAGTCATACCACACTTTCGTGGATGTACATTGGCCTTTTAATATATTATTATTTGAAAATTCATTTGATTTTATGTAAAATATTACATCTGTGGTATTGTTCGATTTTATGTTATTCTCTTAATTTCCAATGGCTCAATCCATAAATATATGATTAAAATACTTTACATTAAATATCATTCTATTTCTCAATATTCTAATCTCTTGATAGTGTCATAATTATGTATTATTTACTGTTTTGCAACTTTGTCTTCTATTGGCCTACTTATGCATCATCTGTCTCTATATTTATGACTACCTTAGACTAGGTCCGGGTCCTTCATGGTGGTGGGGCTATAGACACTATGACTAACTCAAATTAATGAGCATGTTTTATTTACAATTCTGAGGCATAATTATTCTCTTTTATGTCATCCTTTCTAAATTGGAGGCTTCACATATTTTTTTATCATACTTTAATTCTGCAGCTGGTCTCATTTTATGCTACTTAAATTTTGTCATTCTTTTTCATATTATTATATTTTTTTACTGCATGTTAATGTTTTATAGTACTGGGGGCAGGTTTGGAGGAAAGTGAGGTGCACACAGTTAACATATTCTGCACTTCATTTTTTTCTTTTCCCAGTTGTTCCTCTCCACAAATGCTGTCACTCTTCAATGGTAATTCGAAAATAGTTGTATGATAAAAGAGATAGCCAAATGATTATCATATTGACATTGCTCCTAATAATCTAAAAGATTTCTGAAAAATCCAATGACTTTGTAGTTTTCCTTCATAAAACTTAGTATACGGTAAGGGTGGTGCTTTCTTACAATTACTTTAAACTTTATTTTTGTAATGGACAGTAAGATCCCTCTAAAATCATGAGGAGAGACATATAGATAACATGTATCTTTGCTTACATCATTTTTTTCAAAGTCAAATACATCTTTGAATATTTAAGCAGAAATAATAGTTTTGATCAGAATAGCAAATCATTTTAAAGATACAAAATTCTTTCACATACATGTTTTGTTTTATCATATATGATGTACCTAATGGAGTGATTATATATATTTTTTCAGGTTATAATGTTAAACTTGCATCTTTGGATATTATCTTCCTCTGTTGCTTCAGTCTTAGGGTTGTTTTAGTTCTGTTTTATAAATATGTTGGACAGATTATTCTCTTTTCATATGTAAATGGATTTTTTATTTTAAGGAGGGTAAAACAAAACAAAACAAAGCAGATCAGAAGAAAACAATGTAAATGACACAGATTGAATATTTGTTACTTAATTTAAAGAGAAAAAACAAAAAAATGATGCAGGGTTTCAAAACAAAGTAATAGGAAATTACAAATGGCACACAGGATATTAGAAAATTAATAGTGGCATTACAAATACTAGGAAAGTAACAAAGGCTATCTTCAAAGTAGTTGCTCAGATTACAAAATATAGGCAAGCACAACAGATCAAACAATAGAGGCACAATTCATTCAATAAAGTAACAGAAATCAATAACTATCTTAGCTATCTTTTGTATATTTATATATTTTTCTTTTTCCTTTCTTTTTTTCTCCTTTCACCCATCACAGTCATTATTTCCTTCGAACAGCTTCCTTTTTTCAGTATCTAGATTTCAGTATGTAGATTTTCAGTCTGACTTACTTTTTCAGTTTCTTACACTATGGAGACAGTATAATGTTTATATACATGACTTTGCTTTATTTCACTTATGAACACAGTCTCTAGTTGCATCTACTTACCAATAAAAGCCTCGAGCTTATACTTCTTCTTCTTCTTCTTCTTTTTTTTTTTTTTTTTTTTTTTTTTTTTTTTTTTTTTTTGTACCAAGAATCAAACTCATGACCTCGCATTTACCAGGCTAACACTTGTGCTGCTGAGCTAAATCTGCGGCTCAAGTTTATACATCTTTATAGCGGAGTATAAATCCATTGCTTTAAAATATGACAGTTTAAAAATCTATTCCTCAGTTTATGAGCATTTGGGCCATTTCTATGACTTAGCTATCACCAGCTGTGCTGCTATAACACGGGTGCACATGAATCACTGTTGTATGATGTTCTAAATTTTCTGGAAAAACACCGAGAAGAGGAATAGCTGGATCAAATGGGAGCTCTAATCCTACTTTTATAAGGAATCTCCAAACTACTTCCCACAATGATTGCACCAGTCCACATTCCCATCAACAGTGGAGAAGGCTTCCTTTTTCATCACAGCTGTGCCCATGTTTGTTATTGCTTGATTTCTTGAAGATAGACATTCTTTCTTGGGTGAAATGAAATCTCAGCATGGTCTTAATATGCATTTCTCAAATGGCCAATGACACTGAACATTTTTTCATATATTTATTTGCCATTTGTATTTCTTCATCTGAGAAGTATGTGTTCATCTCAGAAGTCTCCTTTTGGATTAGATCTTTGAAATTGGAGGTCTGATTTTTTTTTCAGTTCTTTATATATTCTACATAGAAGTCCATTGTCTGAGGCATAGTTGGCTAAAATATTTTTCTCACATTATGGGTTTTGTTTTCACACTATTAGTGATTTTTTGATGCAAAGAAACCTTTTAAATAAGATAGATTCCCAGCTGTTGATTCTTTGAAGCACTTCCCATGCAATTTAATTGTTGTTCATTAATTCTCTGCTTACCCAACATCTTCAACTTTTCTACTTACTTTCTCCTCCAGTATATTTAGTGTTTCTGTTTTATTATTTAGATCTTTGTTCCATTTTGACTTTATTTTAATCCTTGGTGATTCACATGTGTCTTGTTTTAGTTTTCAACATATTTAAAACCAGTTTATTCTGCACCATTTTAAAAAGAGACTACCTTTCTTCCGGTCAAATTGTTTGGCCTATTTGTCAAAGGTAAGGTGATTGAGTGTGTGTGTGCAGTTGTGTCAACATCTTCTAACCTGTTCCATTTGTCCACAGGTCTGTTTTTTGCAAATATCATGCTGATTTTATCACAGTAGTTTTGTAGAAGAATTTCAGGTCAGAAATTTTAGCGCCTTCTGCCTTATGTTTGTTGCACAGAATTGCCTTTGCAAATCTAAGTCTCTCCTATTTCCAAATGAATTTAGGAATGTTTAATCCAGATCTTTGAGATATGCTAATTGGTATTTTTATCAGGATTATATGAAATCTGTATAAGTCTTGGGAGTATGTTCATTTTCACATGTTGGTTCTTCCTATCTATAAGCAAAGGATAACTTTCCATTTTCTAATACCTTCTTCAATATATTTTCAGAGTTCTGTAATTTTTAATGTATAGATGTATTATTTCCTTTGTTAGATTGACTTCTAAGTATTTCATATTTATGGATGTCATTCTGAAGGGTGTGGTTTCCCTGATTTCTGTCTCACTCGGTTTCTTGTTTGTGCACAGGAATGCTATTTATTTTTGAGTATTTACTTTGTATCCAACCACACTACTTAACTTTGTTATTATTTCTAGAAGTCTTTTAGTGGAGTTATTTGGGGTATCCTATATAAAGTATCATGTTATCTGCAAACAATGATAGTTTAACTCCTTCCATTTTTATCCTTATTCCTGTTATTTCTCTTTTGTCTAATTGCTCAGGCTAATGTTTCCAGAACTTTATTTAAGAGCAGTGGTGACACTGAACATCATTTTGTTCCTCATTTTAGAGGAAAAGTTTTCAGTTTTTGTTCACATAGTATGATGTTAGAAGTTTGTTTATCATATATCATTTTTATCAAATTGAGTTAAAGGAAATCTATTCTGATTTTCTGTAGGATTTTTATCATGAATGAATGTTGTATCTGAAGCTTTTTTGCATCTATGGAGATGATCGTGTGATTTGTGTCATTGACTCTGTTGATATATTGTATTACATTTTTTGATGTGCATATTTTTAACTATTCCTACACTCCTAAGAACTATCCCTGCAAACCTACTTGGTCATGGTGTACAATCTTCTTGATTTGTTGCATTTTGTTTGCTACTATTTTATTGAGGACTTTGCATCTGTGTTCATTAGGGAAACTGGCCTGTAGTTCTCCTTTTTTGGTTGAATCTTTCTCTGGTTTTGGTGTTAATATAATATTTAAAGAATGAGTTAGGCAGAACTGCTTCTCTTTCAATTGCATTGAAGAATTTGAGGAGTGTTGTCATTAAATCTCTAAATTTCTTGTAGAATTCAGGGGTGAATCCATCAGGACCTGAGTTTTTCTTTATTATGTTTTTATTTACAACTTCAACTTTCTTAAGTGATATTTTATTATTCAAAATTTTTATATATTCTTGTTTAAAAATTTTATTTAAAGAAAGACTAAACAAAACAGAAAATAGGTAGAAATAATACATATGTTCAGAGAAAAAAATGAACAGTAAGAAATCACAACTTGATGTTTACATATTGTCATTTTACAAATAGTTGTTCAAGATACAAAAATGGAACATGTAAAGTGGGAATTCAAACAGCAAGACTGCAAACAGTTCTCTTCAACTGTCCAACAAAAACTTAGTAACATGGTTGTCAATCCTATACACTTAAACATACATGCAGTTATCCATAGTTTCATTTATGTTTATATTAAACAAACTAAAGCAGGTTAAAATCATTCTGAACAAAGAATAATAGTATTCCTGGATTTCACATCATGACACTCCATGATTAGCACTGGATACTGTAGTGTCTTTTTTAAAATTTAAATTAAAGAAAGATTAAACAAAACAGAAAATGGGTAGAAATAATACATAATTTCAAAGAAAAAATAAACAGTAAGAAATCACTAGTTGATGGTTACAAATTGTCTTCTTACAAATAGTTATTCAATATACTAAAGTGGAGCTTTTAAAGTGGGTATTCAAACAGTGAGATTGCAACCAGTTCTGTTTTAACTATTCAACAAAAACTTAGAAATATGGTTATCAATCCTATACACTTAAACATACATGCAGTTATCCATATCTTCAATTATGTTGAGACTGAATAAACCCAAGCAGGCTAACATCACTCTGAACAAAGAATAATACTATTGCTGGGTTTCACATTATGACACTCCAGGATCAGCACTGGGTATTTTAGTGTCTCTTTTTCTTCAGAGCATCTGTTCATTTCATCATGTGTCATATGATCAGTTCTCATAAAGGGTTTATAGATTTGATACATGCATGAGTCTTAATATGTATTTCTATCCTTTCTATATTAGAGGGAGAAACAAAACAAAGCAAGACAAAACAAAACATATTTCTATAAACACACGAAATGAAATAAACATATAAGACCATTGTACAAATCATTCTACCATAGTTCCTGTGTTGTCTCTTGTTATCTCCAATAGAATTGACTATGTCATCAGACATAGTATAATTGAATATGTCAGTACATAACAGTATTAATAAAAACACAACTTTGTATATAGTATAGAACTTCAAAAACTGGCAGCTATCAAACCAGAATGTGTATCGTTGAGTCTTGTCATCTTCAGTTGCCTTTACTCTCAGACTTGATACGATCAATCATATCAGTTTCAAATAAAATCTTCTCTGCCTCATTTGTTATGTTCTTTGTTTGCCATTAGTTGTCCATTGTCTTCTTCATCCTGTACTCTGCTCCATGCATTAAGGCCTCTCTGCCACTGTTCCTGGAATCCTAGTACTTTTCTGTCTCTCTAGAATGCCCTGGAATATTCTCTATAGAGTTGGATTGGTAGTTGCAAATTTCCCAAGTTTCTCTTTGTCTTGGAAGGATCTTGTTTCTCCATTAATTTCTAGAGACAGTTTAGCAGGGTATATCAATCTGGGATGGAGGTTCTTTTCTTTCAAGTCTTGGAATACTTCACTCCAGGCTCTTCTTGACTTGATGGTTTGTGTTGACAAGTCTGACATTATTCTGATGGGTCTTCCTCTGTAGGTTATCTGTTTCTTGTCTCTAACAGCTTTTAATATTCTGTTCTTATATTAAATTTCTGGGATCTCGATTATTATATGCCTGGTTGTAGCTCTGTTTTGCTTGTAGGTAGCTGGAGTTCTGTATGCCTCATACATCTGAATATCATTTCCTTTTCCTATGTCTGGGAAATTTTCCTTAAGTATTTCTGTGAATAACCTTTCTAGTTCCTTTGTTTGTATCCCAGCTTCTTCATTCACATTCTTTATTCTCAAGTTATAGATCCTTTTGTCATCTTCTAGCCTTTGTATTGTTACTG
Organism: Cavia porcellus; assembly: GCF_034190915.1. Lineage (NCBI taxonomy): Eukaryota > Metazoa > Chordata > Mammalia > Rodentia > Caviidae > Cavia > Cavia porcellus. The sequence continues at coordinate 26,397,194 of NW_026947490.1, read as the reverse complement.
CTTGTTTCCTTGTTATTTTTAAAAAGTTTTCCCTTTCATACTCCCACATTGCAAAATTGGCCTCCAGTTTGGATAATCTATCCTTAGTTCCTTTCAAAGCTTGAAAGGAACTAAGGATAGATTTTTCCATAGAGTTTTTAATTTCCTGGTGATCTGTTTGCATCTGCTTCATTTTTCTATATTTTTTTATATTCTTCACCGAATGGTTCTCTCTTGTGTTGGAGTTCCTCCTTTCTTCCAGCTGTGTCTGCTTGAGGGGTGCTTAATATCTCTTTTATTAATCTTTTTATATCTTGCTTTATGGCTAAATATCTCACTTTTGAATTCATCTACAAGGTCTCAAATATATCTCTTTATGTCCATTGGCACTGTGTCTGATATTGCATGTTTGCTGTTCTCATTCTCCTTTGTATTTACCTGTCCTGGGTCAATGTTCTCAGGGTTGGGGCCTGGGGACTTTTTGTTGTTGCTTTCTCTTCCCATCTTTTTTTTGCTTCTTCCAAGAGGCCTCAGTTTCTTTCTTTGTTGGTTACAATTCTTCTGAGGCATGCTGGCAAGATGACCCTTCACACTGCAGTGTGTTAGTGAGTTGCAGACAGGGACAGCATATGCTGGACCCTCCCCTCCAGATTAGTCAAGCTGCTGTGGCCTGCACTACTGTATTACTGTGCCCTGCCTCCCTCCGGACCAGCCAAACCTCCGAGGCCCCACTGGGCCAGTGTGGTTAGTGTGCACCACCATCGCAGGGACTTGACCTCAGATAACCTATTGGGTCTCAGTCAGGTCATGTGACCCGGGTCTAGCTCACTCCAACAATCCCGTTTGGGAAGGAAACAATTGACTGAAGTCACTGCTGCCCCTTGTACTTGTCAGTTATGCCCGATCCCAGAATGTCATCTGCCGGGCTCCCCCCTATTTATGGAATGGCTCCACTCCCATCACTCACCACAGGTCGATGTAGGCTCCCCACCAACTCAGCCCTGTATTCGGCTCGCTGACCCCCAAACTCAATGTAACTGTGCCTCCAATGAGTCAAAGCAGCAGGACCTCGGATGGCTTGCCAAGTCGCGGCTGACCTTGGCAAGTCATGGCAGGATCTCAGCAAGATGTGGCAGACCCTGGCCAGTCTCGGTGGGGCCTCTGGCCAGTCATGGCAGGACCTCAGCAAGTTGCAGTGGGATACTTGGCAAGTCATGGTGGGACCCCGATTAGTCGCGGTGGAACCCTGGCCTGTAGTGGTGGGGCCCTGGCCAGTCGTGGCAGGGCCTTGGCAAGTCACGGTGGGAACTCAGCCAGTTGCGGTGGGACTTCTCGGCAAGTCGCCACGGGACCCCAGCAAGTCACAGTGTGGGCCAGTCGCAGTGGGACCTTGGATGGTCAGCAAGTTGCCTTAATTTCTTCTTTGGATGACAGAATTCATCTCCTTCTGTTTGGGGCTCCCCACTCTGTATTATGTTGAATTCTAAGTTGACTATCTCAGGAGCTTCTGCAGCCAGTTGTTATCTATGTGCCATCTTTGCTCCTCCTTTCAAAATTTTTATAAATTCTTGATTCAGCTTTAGTAGTTCATAGGAACTACTAAAAATGGATAGGAAATGGATAGGAATGTATCCATTTCTTTTGTGTTTTTTATCCTATTGGAGTAAAGATTTTCAAAGTAGGTATTAATGATCTTCTGAATATCCATAGGTCTTCAGTGATTTCACTTTTTCACTTCTTATTGCATGAATTTAGCTTTTTTCTTTCTTTTTTTCAGTAAAGTTGGCTAAAGGTTTATCAATTTTATTTATTCTTTCAAATAATCACTCTTTCAATAATTCTTTATATTGTATTGTTCATCTCAACTGCATCAATTTCTGCTCTGATAATCCCCTTCCTTTTATGGGCTTTGAGGTTGACTTGATCTTTTTTCTAGGAGCTTGAGATGCAGCATTAGGTCATTTATTTGTGTTCATTCTATTTTCCTGATATTTAAACTCAATGGTATAAATTTCACTCTGAGGACTGCTTTCAGTGCACCTCACAGGTTCTGGCAATTTGTGTTTGCATTTTTGTTTAATTGTAGGTATTATTTAATTTCATCTGGGACCCATTAGTTGTTTCAGGCAGGTGTTATTTAATTTTCATGTTTTTATGGAGTTTTCATGATTTCTTTGAGAATTAAGTTCCAATTTTATTGAACTATGGTTAGAAAATATGCAAAAGAATTTGAATTCCATTTCATTTATTTAAGCATGTTTTATGAAATATGGTCTATGTTAAAGAATGTCCAGTATGCAGCTGAAAAATATGTGCATTCTGACTTAGTTGGGTGGAACACTCTGTAAATATATATTGAATTCATTTGTTCACTTCTGTCATGTCTTTGCTAGTTTTTTTGCCTAGTATTGCTCTATCTCACTGTGACAATGAGGTATTAAATTTCCCCTTTAAATTATGCTATTGGGTATTCAAGTTTTCGTGTCTACTATCATTTTTGTTATATAATTGAGTGTTCTTGTACTTGGTGTATATTTGTTTATGATTGTTATCTCTTCCACTTCAAGTTTTCCACTAATAAGTGTGACCTTCTATGTCTTTTGATCATTCTTGCTTTGAAGCTCACATTGTTTGCAAACAGAATAGCTATCTCTGGTTTGTCTTTGGCTTCCTGTTGCATTCAGTATTGTTTTCTATCCGTTGACTTCTAGTTTATGAATTTTTTTCATTAAATGTTTCTTATATACAGTATATTGTTGGATCTTGTTTCTTGATCCATTCTTCTAGTCTATTTCTTTTCATTGATGAATTGAGGTTATTTCCATTGATGGTAATAATTGATATACTAAATGTCTTTGTCACATTATTGTCCTGTTGTTGATTCCCTGCTCTCTCCCGCCCTCAATTAATTACTGCCCTGCCTTGTGGTTTCTTTCAGTTATTATTCTTATAGTTGTGATCATTTTTATCACCGTCTGGAATATCTTTCAGTAACCCTTGTAGTGTTGGTTTGGTGGTCAAGAATTTTTTCATTTGATCTTTGTCATGCAAGTATCTTATTTCTCTCTTAATTTTGAAAGATGGCTTTGCAGAGTACATCAGTCTGGATTGGAAATTATTTTCTTTCAGGACTTGAAATATTTCACTCCAAGTTCTTTTTTACTTAGGGTTTGTGTTGAGAAGTCTGCCATGATTCTGACAGACTTTCTTTATAGATGATGTTTCCTTTCTGTAATAGCTTTTAGTATTCTGTTCTTCTGCTGAATTTCTAGGATCTTGATTATTATATGTCAGGCTGTAGATTTATTTTGGTTACAACTAATTAAGAGTTGTACATGCCTCACAAAGCTGCATTTTAGATTTTTTCCCTTATTTTGGAAATTTTCTACTATTACTTCTACAAATATTTTTAAAATTTTATTTTAAAGAGGGTACAAATAATTTTTTATGTCATACACTTTGATTTGTGCTTTTTCACTGATACCAGTTATTCTTATATAATTTTTCTTTGTGTTATATTTTGGCTGTTGAATTGTTACTTCCTGATCTTTCATTATTTTCAGATCTTTCCTTTCATGATCAGTAGTCATGATCTTCTCTGTAAAGTCTGAAAGTCTGCAGTTTGATTCAAGTGGTCTTACCAGCTTTTGATGGAATTTTTATTATGCAGTTATCTATTTGAATCTCTTTCATGCATTGTATTGCTTTCCTACATTAATCGTTCATTGTTTCCTTCCTCTTCCTATCATCATCTATTTTTTTATTTATCTTTAGTCTAGATTTTTTTAAAGCAATTCCTTTATAAATGTTGATATTACTTTTTTACATGAGAGATTATTGGTGAAATGATTTCCTTTATAGCCTTGTGGTTTAATTTCTTTGGTTTCTAGCTTTTCAGAAATTTCATGTGTGTGCACCTTTCAATTCCTTCTATGTTAATATTTCCTTGACTTGTTCTGGGTGGGCTAGAGGTCCGAGATTGCATTTCCCTTCTTTGTCTTGCCACTTTGTATTTCAAAAAGTTTTTTTGTTTTCTGTGATGATTCTTTGTTTTTGTTGTAGGTAGCTATATCACTAGTATCAAGGCCTCTCTTGAAAAGTCTGTTCTTCAGGAATGTCTTCTGGGTGTAAGAGCTTCTTGCTTCATGTCTCTTCCCAATTAGTTAAGAACTGTTTGTTAGTATCTGTTTGGCTTAGTCCCAGGTTCTTTGGTGTAGGACTATGGTGAGGTTATTTCCTCAGAGCTTCTCAGTTTGGGTACAGAAAGGAGAACAGGGGGAAGCCAGACAAGACAGTGTGGATAGGAGGCAAAGAATTGGATCCCATTTTGGGAAAAGTCAGACAGTGTCCTGAAAAAGATTTTTTATCCATGTAAGGAATGACTTGAAGGTGGGGACATGAGGTGGGAACTAAGAACGATCAAGGCAGAAGGAAGGGGGTGAAGCAGCATTCAGGTGTCTTCTGGAATTTGGGTCAGCCTGAAGGAAGGGTGATTGCTTGCAGTTTTCACAAGGAGGAATCAGAGGGACAGGCACTCTCCATCAAGGGGTTTAAAGTTAACTTTTGGTAACGTTGGAGAAAAACTGGTTTTAAAAGTCTGAAGAGAATTCCAGAAGAACATGGCAGATAGATAGCATCAGCTATGGGAGGCTCTCTGAGATACCCCACTTAGAATCCAGGAATGGTGCGGTACGAGGAGTCCTAAGCAAGGGGGGATACACCCTGCCAACTCAGGAATGAACTAAGCTAAGAGAAATCAACTGGAAGTCCAATGCTGGTGCTATAAGAGGAACAGATAAAATCTCAGCACTGAAGCTGTGATTTGAATTTCCTGCCACCGCTGCTGCGGCCAAATCTGCAGGGCAGGGAGAGAGACACGCAAAAGCTCTGAGAGTGGGAATCTGCAAACAGAGTTGAGAGCGGGACTAGCAGGGAGCCCTACATTGACTTGCAGTGAGTGAGCGGAATGGGGACTCTTTCATAGAGTAGGAGGCTCCAGCAAAGGACATACTGGGACCAGCAGACTTCCCAGAACAGGGCGCTGCAGTGACATTAGTGGCATATTCCCCCTCTCAAGTGGGATTGGTGGGGAGTTCCTGGCCTGTGTGACGCTGCTGACTAAGATCCAGTAGGCTAGCCCAAACCAGGTCTCAGCACCCGGAGGTGCACCCTAGCAGTAAAGCCTTCAGTAGGTTGACCTGGAGGGGTGGGCCCAGCAGAGGCTACCCAGGTCTGTGTCTCCCTAGTACACTGCAGTGAGTGGGAACACCTAGCCAGCGCAATTCAAAGAAACTATAACAGAAAAAGAGAAAAAAAAAATTGGGCCTCCTACATTCACTTGTATGGAAGGAACAAAAAGTATGGGAAGAGGAAGCAACAAGAAAGGGTCCTCAGTCCCCAATCCTGAGAACACTGATCCAGGAAAGGGAAATGCAAAGGAAGACAGAAAACATGCAATATCAGACATGGCACCAACAGACATAAAGCGATATCTCCAGAGCCTCATAAACAAGTTTAAAAATGAAGTATTTGATGAAATAAAGCAAGATATAAGTAGAATAGTTAAAGAAATGCTAAGCACAACCCAAGAAAAAACAGATGGTAGAATGGAAGAACAGAAAAAAAGGGGAGAATTGTTTGATGGAGAAAATAAAGAAAACATAGAATATGTGAACCAGGTTCAAAGAGATTACCCGGAAACTAAAAACTCTATCAAAAACTGGCATAACAGCTTGAAAGAAACTAAGGATAGATTATCTGAATTGGAGGGCTGATTTGTAATATGGAAGCATGAAATGAAAAACTTCTTAAAAATAACAAAAAAACAAACAGCAATAATACAAAGACTAGAAGATGATAAGAGGATCTATAACTTAAGAATTAAGAACATAAAAGAAGAAGTAGGGACACAAACAAATGGACTACAAAAGCTGTTCACAGAAATAATCCAAGAGAATTTCTCTAATTTAGCAAAAGGTAAAGATACTCAGATGTATGAGGCATCCAGGACTCCAGCCACCTACAACCCAAACAGAGCTACACCCAGGCATATAATAATCAAAATTCCAGAAATCCAATATAAGAACAAAATACTAAAAGCCATCAGAGACAAGAAACAGATCACTTACAAGGGAACACCCATCAGAATTACAGCAGACTTCTCGGCACAAACCATCAAATCATGAAGAGCATGTGCAGGCGGGGAGAATAATTCAAACTTTGAAAGATAACAACCTCCAGCCAAGATTGATATATCCTGCACAACTGTACATAGAAATTAATGGAAAAACAAGGTACTTCCAGGATACAGAGGAACTAGGGGAATTTGCAACCACCAATACAGAGAATATTGCAGGATATTCTAAAAAAGGAAAATACCAAGACTTCAGAAGCAGTGGCAGAGAGGCCACAATGAATGGAGCAGAAAGCGAAATGAAGACAAACTGACAACAAACGACAGAAAAAGAGCTCAACAAAAATGAGGCAGAGAAGATTGGATGGTAGGAACAGCTATTTTGGAGAAAACAAGACATCATAATAGCTAGTGCTGATTTAGTGTCATCTTGCTTTGAAGTCCCATCAAGCTTTTATCCTTCTTTCTCCATTGGTCTTAAAATGTTGCATCTTATTGGATTTTATTATATGGGATAATATAAGCAAAAACTTTCATAGACAAGGAGATTATACAGAAACCATTGTTCATTTTCTGATAGGTGGTTCTAAATACCCTGTAATATTGTCATTCTCTTGAATGGTTTTACACTGTCTTGATATGTTTGGTGCTACAGTATACGAAGTTATACTCAAAGATTTCAAGGAAAGAGACACTACGGTAACTACTTTTATGTCAGGATATCTTGTGGTGAAACACTATTTTGCTTAAATGGTTATACTTTGACCTGCGCTGTTTTGTTGTTATGCACTCTTTTATCTCAGTCTCCTTTTTAAAAATTATTTACTTTTTTATTTTTATCTTTTTAATTAAGGGAAAAAATTTTAAAAAGCAGGATACATTATAATAACCCACTTTGATCTCCTATTAACTTGATTTGAAACCCTGTTTAGCCCTCACCATCTTGCTTTGACTGATTTTCCTCTATTCTGCTTTGCTTGATAGTACCAAGTTCGAAAGTATAGGCAAAACTGTAAAGACAATAAGATTCATTATAACACCCATTCCAGTTGACTATTATCTTCTTTTAAAGTCCTGTAATGTCTCCAATGTTTTGGTTTTATTCTTTATTGTTTTGTTCAATTTTATCATAACTGATGATATAGGCAATTCTTTTTAAGATAGCAAGAAGCAGTATGGTAACAATTGTTGATCACCTAGTATTTTGTTTTTACATTATCTATTATGTCCATCCTTTTGATTTGATTGACTCTGTTCTGTTATGGCACATTTGGTTTTATTCTCTTCAAAAAAAAAGTAATAAGAACTGTGGGAGTAATAAAACCCAAAATGTGTAATTGCCATTGTACAAAAGAAAGGAAAAGAAAGTGCTCTAAAGAATATAACTACATATATATTTAAGTGTATAAGATAGACAACCATATTACTGAGTTTTGTTGGATCATTGAACAAAAAACAAGCTAATATTACAAGCTGGGATTGGAAGTCCCATTTGACCCAGCTATTTCACTTCTGAGCATATTCCCAGAAGAACTGAAAACATCATACCACGGTGATATATGTGCACCCATGTTTATAGCACCACAATTTGTAATAGCCAGATTTTGGAAACATTCTAAGTCTCTATCAACTGAGGAATGGATAAAAAAGATGTGGTATTTTTATATAATGGAGTACTACTCAGCTATAAAGAATGATCACATTGAGATATTTATAAATAAATGGATGCAACTTGAGACCATACTCATAAGTGAAATAAATTAAACTCACGTGTATGTATACCATATAATCTAGTATAAAAATGGTAAGAGTACATAACATTTTATGGTAATCATGGTTCCCCATTATATGGCTTTGAAGTCTTATAATGTTTTCATTCATTGGTTGGAATGGTTTAATTGTTTTGTTTGATTTTATTATGTGTAATGTATGAACAGCTACTTTGAGGAAAAAAGACATTATGGCAGCCAGTGCTGATTTAATATCATCTTGCTTTGAAGTCCTACCATGCTTTTGTTCTTCTGTTTACATTGATTCTACCATGTTGTATCTTAACGAATTTTAATATGTGTGATAGCATAAACAAATTTTTTAAGGAAAATGGGATGTTATAGTAGCCATTGTTCATTATCAGTTATTTGGTTTTGAGTGTCCTGCAATATTTTCATTCTCTTCAATGGTTTTATATTATTTTGTTATGTTTGATATTATTCTGTGTGAATGTATGCTCAACTATTTCAAAGAAAAGAGACATCAGGACAGCTACTGTTGATATCCAGATGTCTTGTTGTGAAGTGCTGTGTTGCTTGCATTGTTTTGTTCTGATTTGCTTTGCTCTGTTCTCTTTTGTTTTATTCTCTTTAAAATAAAAAAAATTTATAAAAAAAGAAAGTCCACCTTATATGCTTTAATTTTATAACTTGAACAACTATTTCTAAGATAACAATATGTAATCTATTAACTAGTGATTTCCTACTGTTTATTTTTTCTGAAATTCTGTATAACTTGTACCCTTTTTTTGTTATTTTTTTCTCCTTAAATAAAAAAAGAAAGGAGAACAATTAATTACAACAGAAATGACATCCTACTTTACTTAAGTAGTAAAGTTAGCAATAACAATAGCATGAAGCACAATTTAGAAACAGACAAACTTTGGTAACTATTATTTTGTACTTTAGAGCATAGGAGAAAATTCTATAGTTTTACAACAGAATCAAGCATAAATTAGGAGTTTCTATGCAAAATGTTTTCTCTTGGTAGAGTAGTTCTTACCCTATGACAGGAAATTTAGGGAGGATAGTGTATAAAATAAAGATAACTGACAAGGAAATAATAGCAATACTGGTAGACTAAGGTGATTATGTAATGTCTGAGAAACTAGATAAGGGATATAAAAGAAGGAATAAAGGAGTATTTGAGGGATTATGTGAACTTAATCTCTCAATTTGGGGAATGGGATTAGTTTTCTGTGCTTGAAGTTCTTCCTGGTTGTGCTGAAAAGAGAAGAAAGGGAAGAAAGAAAGAAAGAAAGAAAGAAAGAAAGAAAGAAAGAAAGAAAGAAAGAAAGAAAGAAAAATGAAAGAAGATTGTGAGACAAGTACCAGTTACTAAATCCTAGATTCTTTCTGAGCAGGTTACACAGAGACCTCAGACACCTGTTGACTCATATAGTTATTGTTATGTCAAATTTTCACACCACTAGTTTCATTTACCTATCCTGTGTGCCTTAGTTGGGACCCTACTGTGTCACTGGTGTTACTTCTCATCTCTGGGCCTTCCCAAGCAGCTCACCTCAGTAGTGGCAGTAGTGAGAGCTAGGACATCGTCCTGAGGAACAGCTCACCCTGGATTCCTGTAGTGGCCATGAAGTGACACGATGTGCTTTTTAAAGAACACATTCTATTATTAGTAGTACAAGTTTGCAATGTATAACAATTACATTAATCATGGAGAGCTGATGTATTTACTTACCACATCTTAAATCTTTTTACATCTGCTTGTGCTCCTATCCATACTCCTTTTCTAATATGATTGTTTCTTTAATGGTTCTAGTCTATTCTTTATTTCCATAATAATTTTTTTTCATATTTATTTTCAAAGTTTTTCAGTATGTGCTTTTACTTTGAATCTACAGATAAATCATATTTCCCCATGAGGTTTTTTTTTTTTTTTTTTTGTCTTTTTCGTTTTTATCAGTACCAGGGATTGAACTCACGACTGTCTGCTTGCAAGGCAGGAGCTTATGCTGCTGAGCTAAATCCCCAGCCCCTCCCCATGCATTTTTTATAATTCATCATTTTCATTAAAATAAACTCTATTCATATTAACTCTTGAACTTACTTGATTCTCATTAATTATTGGTTGTATAATAACATTTCCTACATGCTTCCTATGTATCTGGAAATAGAAGTCATGTACTTTATAGTGACCTGTTTTATTGTTTTAGTGGAGTTGTTCAAGGGTACACATTTAGTTGATCATGTTTCTTTTAATATTTTGACTTAAATTTAGCTGCTATTAATGTTAAATACTGAAAGACTTTTATTTTCCAAATAAAATGGTCATTTTGTGTTTACAGTTTCATAAGTTTTATATAATATATTCATGTTATGTGTGTTGAACAAATTTAAAATATGCCATCAATGAAACATTTCCATATATGTCCACTAATTCGGTAATGTTAAGGATATGTCTTATCTTATTGAATGTCAGGTAGCATTCTCTTGGTTGATTTGCAGTTTCTTGTCATGAATATTTTTAATTGTGAAACTTTCAAATATCCTCATTGGAGATGAATCTTTAAAAATGCATGTAAGAATTCTGAAATTTAGTTTGTCTGATATTCATATGGACATTCTTATTTTCTACCAATCTGCATGTATCTGGTAGATCTTTTTCCAATTCACTACTTTTAACCTATATGTTCATGTGTGTTGGGGACCACAAATTATAGAGTGAAGTAGGGGTTGTTCCAGGCTGTACTCATCTTACCTCATGGGCTTGGTGGAATCTGGAAACTTCTGCTTTCCCCTAGCTAAAGCTGAGGCCTCAATGGTCTATGAAGCCATGTTGCTCACAGGGCAGCATAAAAACCTGCTGAGGGTAATGAAGTAAAAGCAAATATCCAGGTGTGAGGAAGGATCTTAATTTGTTTCTTTTATGATGTTAACCTTGTTCCACAGTCTACTGCCCACTCAGTGTTCCAGGAAAAAGTACACAACTCCTTTCTCTGCTTCTCACTGGCAAACTAAACGTGGGGCAGCCAATGAGTGCCAGAATATTTTTACCTATCCGGAGGCGCTGACCTCCCAACTTGTCTTTAAGCATATTGTCTCTGTTTTTTGTATCATCCTTTACCATACCCTTCATACAGGCAAACAGGAGTCCTAGTCTGGTTCCCAGTACGTGTTCATTTAAAATATGAATCTATTTGCACATACTGGAAACATAGCACTTTATCAATCTTGCCTTCTTTGCCTTCTTTATTCTGTTTAGAATACCTCACTGTTAAATTATTTTCCAGTTTCATTGATTTTCAGTTGGCAAGCATAATTTTTAATGCGGACAATGAAGTAACTTGATACACTCTGTGAAATGACTGCCACAATCAAGGGAATAGATCACCAATCATGTTGCATAGTTAATGTCCTATAGAAGTGTTGATAGACCTTGTGCTATAAATTATTACCATGTTTTTAATATGTTATGTATTATCTCTAAATACTATATACCACACTATATATCTACAACTTATTAGTCTATGACTTACAATTTGCACCCTGACATCTCATTTTTTCAACCACCCACCTCCCAGCAACCACCATTTTTCTAAACTCAATAAACTTAAGTTTCACATTTCAAGATCACATAACATTTGCCTGTGTTTGATATATTTCATTTAGTATGGCATTGTAGTTCACAATGTTTGTTATTTTTTGCTGAGTATTGTTCCATTGGAGCAAATATGTAGTTTTTTCACACACTTTTCCATGAATGGACATTTGGATTGTTTCTATATGTAGGCTTTTATATATAATGATGCAATGAGCACAGGAATGCATGTGTCTTTGAAATACTGATACTGTTAAAGTTGGAGATACATAAAACATCATTCTACTTTGCTTTTTGAAGAAATTTGATATACTATTCTATGACAACTGATGCATTTATTGCCATTAACAGTACTCAAATGCTATATTTTTCTCACTATTTTCCTTTATTTCCCTCCTCCCTTCATTCCTCACTTCTGCCTGCCTTCTTTCTTTCCTCATTTTCTCTATTCCTTCTTTTTTTTTTTTTTTTTTTTTTTTTTTTGTTCACAGCCACTGTATCAAATGTGAGGTGATATTTCTTTGAGGTAGGATTTGCATTTTATTTATGATCATCATTCTGGCAACTTTTTGCTTATCTTTGGCCATTTTTTTATTTAAAAAATGTATTGCTTTACATTTTCCCACTTCTACCCTTTTCCTTTTCCTCTATCCTAGGTTCTTTTTCTTTTTGAACACTTCTCATATCACAATATGTACTTTACAGTTTAGACCTTATTTACTCTTTCAGTTTCTCACACCCAGAAGACAATATGATTCTTACACATGTGAGTCAGATTTATTTCACTTACAAGTATGGTCTTGTTTCATCCATTTACTCATAAAAGTTAGTTGTTATAGTTGATGTGTTGTGTCAAGTTGGGAAGTGTAGAAGCTTAACTAAGCTTAACTAAGCAGCTCTACACACTAGAGTGTAGAGGACAAGCCATTGCTTCTCTACAATGTTATTCACTGTGACAATTTGAGAATGTCAGAAGTTTAACTAAGTGATTGAACAGGAGGCCAACGTCCTTACTTTGTAACATCCCCAGCCTGTGTAAGATGAGGGCATGCAAATAGCACGAGTGCTACATCCACATAAGGAGTGTAGCCTGCTTATAATACAAGGGAGGAAAAGAGGATTATTCTTTCCCTCTTATGCTCTTGTTGCTTTTCATCTTCTACCCCTTTGAAGTATTGCCTTTTTGCCATGCTACTCTGCCTTGGAGCTAGCTAATTATGGACTGAAACTTCCTTGAACTGCTGTATAAACCTTTCCTTCCTTAATTTTGTGTGTCAGGTATTCTGCCTCAGCAATTAGAGAAAAATAATCAAGACACCATTTTCTGGTACTATGTCTTCAAATAGTGTTCTTATGTCATTTATATTGACTCCTGCATTTTCGCTGACATCTATCAGTATTATATTATTTTTCTTTGCATTTTCTTGGAGCTATTGAATTATTGTTTCATTGTCCCTACCTTTGGTGATTTTAATTATTTTTTCTTTTTTTTTAAAAGAAATATGCAGTGCTATAGACTTAATGCATTGTGTATGCTGGAAAAATGTGCTGCCAATGATTTACATTAAACCCCATGTGTTTCTTAAGAAAAATGTCTATTCAAAACCTTTTCCCACTTTAAAAAGCTATTTTTTAGCTTTGAGTTGTTTGAAAGTATTTTTTTTTTTATTTTGGGTAAAAACTCACCATAAAATATGCGGTTTCTTAACATTTTCTCTACTTCTATTGGTGCATTTTCATTCTGTCAATTGTTTCCAGTCAATAATTATTGACTTTGATGCAGTGCACATGTTTATATTTCTTTGTAAATTTATGGTTGTATCCCCCATCTAAAATTCTCCAGACCATCAAAGACACTACACTTGCCAAAAACAGATCCAAATTGATATTAGGACACAATCAAGATAGAGGCCTTTTTAGTATTACTTACGGTGAGAGGTATGGATGCCCCACTTAGCTCTAGCTTCAAACTTGATATGTCAATTATGGCCCCACCACAACTATCATGCTCTTTACTCCCATTTCTTCAGGTTTGGTACCTTCTATGACATTTCTACAATTTGTGGCTTTATAAGCTGATCTGTTGACCTGTTGTCTCTGGTTTTTTAAAATTTTTCTCACTGTTTTCTCTGACCTTTGCAAAGTAGTACTCTAGGTTGTGAATACAAAACTGCTGTTCCCCTGATTGGCTTTTCTAGATATTCTATGACCACTTTTCACCTTTTTGAAAGCCCTAATATTATAAAAAGAGATTCTGGAAAAGAATTTTGTTGCACCATAATTAAACTTAATTTATAAAATAGTAAATTCTTTATTTTTACAATACACACTGATTATATATGTCTGCAATATTTAATGGTCCCTTTTTATTTTGGCCTTCCTCATGGATTTAAGTAGTTTGTATTTCATAATTATTGGCTTCATCAAATTTTAAAAATCACTGCTTGCTATGCTATTCACACTTGATATGATGTTTTGTTTCATTGCAGGTTTTTCACTTTTTTCTGTTTTTCATAGGATGGGGAAAGATTGATACTATTTATTTAATCATATGCTGTGATAACTTACAGGTATTTATATTCAGATAAATCCTGGAGTATTATTAAGGATGTCTCACATTTTTCAGAAAGAAATCTGAATGGTACAAGTATTAAAAAGAGGTTGAAATTATGCTAGATGATAGAATTATGAAAGATGGCCATGGATTTAGCTCAGCAGCTTAAGCACTTGCCTGACAAGTATAAAGTCATGAATTTGATTCCTGGTACAAAAAGAAATTATGAAAGAGTTTGGAATTCTAAGGACAGATATAGAGACTGCAAAGGGAAGAATGCTGACAATTCTGGATATCACCAGTAGTTAAAGCTGCTAATTCATGAAACTTTATAAGAAATAAGTGGTCAAAGATTTTTCTGGTGGACTTTAAATTGTATTTATATATTAAAAGTGCATTTAAAAAATAAGGATAGAATCAACAATTGTTCATCATGTCAAGTGCAATAATCTTGAATACTTCAAACTCATAAACTCTTTTGATAACAGGAATGAAACTCAGGACCTTGTGCTTTCTAGGTAGATGCTGTGCTGCTGAGAGTTAACACCAGCCAAAACTCACAAGTCTTAATGGCGAAGATTCTAGAAGAAAAAAAAAATGAGATTATGGAGCAACAATTCTCTGACACTGTAGAAATTCTATCAACACTATTGGTGATCATCTCACTAGGTAGCAAGAATATCACTGCTATACTAAGAATGGATGTGACAGAATTTGATATTTTGAGAATACTCCTATGGGTTTTGCATGTTCAAAAACTGTATGAAATTAATTATAAGTCCATTCAAAAATGAAGGACTACATTTTAGAAGATGTGAACAACTGTATTGATGGAAAACTAAGTGTCCAAGACAATAATAAAATTTTTAAAAACTCCATAGTCTAGTAAATACAGATTTCAGTGCAACACTCACTATGGTCATATTGCTCTCATTTAACTTTGTGAGTCTACTAGCTTTTAAAATCTATAATAGTCATACAAAAATGTTCAGATGAAAAACTTTCTACATTTGTTTTAATCACCAGGATATACAAACTCTCTAATTACCCTGGATTTGTGAACCATGATATGAGTAGTACTTATTCTGGGAAATCCCTTGAGTATTCTCTTGTGTACTATGGGACATATACCACATGTAAAGTATACACTTTCTATGTCTATATATCTTTTCCAAGTAGTAAGAACCAAAAGTGTCTCAGAACACTAATAGTTGAATAATAGCCAAAAAGTTTCTAGTTGGAAAACCCTGTTAGATGAGTGTTTAATGATCACTGATGTGTAAAAATTGTTTGTGCATTGCATACTCTAAAAGTAGAAATGCAAACACATGCTGTTCTTTATACATGCGAGGCATAATGTTCTTCAGAATGGTGAGAATGTTGAAATATAGATTAATATCAAATTACAGTATGATAATACTCAAGAAAATTTCCTTATGTTATGCAAATTTGTCACTCACATAAGCCAACCTGTCATCTTGGTTAATATCACTGGAATGTGGTATGTTGGCCTTGAATTCCACCTTTTCTTATAGTACAGACTTTTTTTTAAACACAGACTTCTGTACACTAAGATTCTCAAGTGCCCTTGGAATCCATGTAATGAAAGTGCCACATCTGTACCATAAACACAAAAGTATTTCATATTTTAGCTCTCCACCTTCTAGTGAATTATGAAACACTATTTTTCTTTTTTTTTATTTAGAGAAAAAACAAAACAAATCAAAAGGTTAGAAATGATACAGAATGTCAAAAAACAGTAAGAAATCACTAGTTGATAAATTACATATTGTTATCTTGGAAGTAGTTGCTCAAGTCACAAAATCAAAGCATATAAAGTAAACAATCAGACAATACAGTACACACCATTCTGTTTGATGAACTAATAAAAGTTTAGTAGTATGATTATCTATCTTGCACACTTAAACATACATACAGCTATATCCTTTAGAACATTTTCTTTCCCTTTCACAATATCTATTATACATTTTGGATCTTATTACCTTTCAGTTTTTCATTATTATTTATACTAGAAAGACAATATGGTATTTACAATGTGAATCTGATTTATTTCACTTATGAGGATAGTCTCAAGTTGCTTCCATTTACCTATAAAGGCCTCAAGATCATCCCTTTTATAGCTAAGTAATATTTCATTGTATAAAAATACCACATCTTTTTCATCCATTCTGCAGTTGATGGGCATTTTGGTTGTTTGAAAGATTTAGCTATTACAAATTGTGCTGCTATGACCATGGGTGCACATATATCACTGAAACATGATCTTTTCATTTTTTCTGGGAAAATACCCAGGAGGGGAATAGCTTGGTTGAATAGAACTTCCAATCCTAGTTTTTTGAGGGATCTTCATACTGATTTCCACACTGGCTGCAACAGTCTACACTCCCATCAAAAGTGGAGCAGTGTTCCTTTTTCTCCACAGCCTCACTAACATTTGTTATTGGTTGATTTCTTGAAGGCAGTCATTCTTTCCAGAGTGAGATCAAATCTCAATGCTTGTCTTAGTTACTTTTTACTCATTGCTGAGACAAAATACCTGAAGCCCAAGTTGGGAAAGGAAAGGTTTATTTCTTACAGTTTTTGGAGGTTTCAGTCTACACTCAGTTGGCTCAGGCAGGCGGGCATGGCTGGGCTGCAGTTCATGGCAGCTGCAAACAGCAAGCTCGAACAAGCAAAGAGCAAGACACATCTCCTTCCTGCCATTACATCACATCCTGGCTCCACCCCTATGTGGATGGAACACTAACACCATCAATCCAAGCACTATACAATGAGCCATCACAAATAAACAATGCAAACTCATGAGGCCTGGGGGCCACAGATATAAACCATGACATTCCAGCCCTGGCCCCCAGGACTCATGTATATCCTATATACAAAAGACATTCAGTCCACCTCCAAGAGTTGCCAAAGTCCTAAGTTTCACCATTAATGAACAGTCCAAGTCCCAATTCTCCTCTGAGATCCATGGCAAACTCTTAACTGTAACCCCCTGTACAAATGAAACAAGGTTAAACATTTCTGAAATGCAAAGGCACAAGATAAAAATTACCATTCCAAAAGTTACAAACAGGGCAATATAAAGTATTGGAAACAAAGTATTGGACTTGCTTTGTTTCCAATGTTTGTCCAGCAGGACAAACATTAAGTCCTAGAGTTCCATGCTCAGGATCTGAAGCAATCTGGTTAGAAGCTCCAAAAGGCTTGGGTGATTCCACCCCCATGGCACTTCCAGGGATATCAGCTCCTTCAGCTTCTCTCTTAAATCCTCTCTGCTCACTTTTTGCAGCTTTCCTTGGATCACCCACGTTCCTGGCTTTTCCAAACTTCTGGGGTCTCCACTGCACCTTTGGCTTCACCTTTACATCTTCACAAATTGCCCTCTCAGGGGCACACTGCTTGGCCTGCCAGGCCCTTTGCAATCGAGGTGGAAGCTGCCTTTCCCTCAGAATTTGTGCATTTTCCTTGCAACTAAAATCAGCACCTTGTGGATGCCACCAAGGTCTGCTGCCAGCTGAAGCAGTAGCCAGGCTTTTCTCTCTCTTGGCTGTAGGGGTCAGTTGGCTGGATCACAGGGCTCTGTTTGCCTGATTGTGAGAAAAAGCTTCTCTACATTGCTGCCATTCTGGAACCTCATGTAGCCTCTGTCACCATTCTGGAGCATGGTGCTCTTCAACCTTCTCCTCTGAACAAATTCTTTCACCTTTGCCATGAGGCTGCAAAGGGTGGGGACCTGCTTCTTGGGATGCCCTGGGGCCATCTTTTTTATCTCTCTGTTTCTCCTCAGGAATCAAAATCTCAACTCTGTCTTTACAATCCACAGCTTTCCTGGAATGTTCCTTCTGGCCAAACTCACAATATTGCAAATTATCCTGCTGGGCTCTTATCTCTTGATTTGCATAAAGCTGGCTAAAAGCCACCAACAATAGCCACGCCACACCCTCAATATTCGATTGCTTTTTATTTTCCTTTTCAAGATTAATCAGTCCATTGCCCTTTTGTCTCAGTCTCAGGCAAAGTCTCTGGGCACGAACAAAATGCAGACAAACTTTCTGCCAAGCCATAACACACATCATGTGGAGTCCAACAACCAATGCAGTCCTTCTTCCCAGCAGAAACCTCCCAAGCCTGGTCTTTACCATCAGACTTTCTATCAGCCTTCTGGTCTCTGGAGCTCTGACCAGAATCTCCTCCACAGAACAGCCTAAGCTGCTCTAGCTCTATGCATCCAGGAGATATGTCCGAACCTTTCCAAACTCTGCCCACAAGCCATTTCCAAAGCCTTTCGAAAAACATGGTCAGGTATAGTCACAGCAAATGACCCCACTCCTCGGTACTAAATTCTGTCTTAGTTACTTTTTACTTGTTGCTGAGACAAAATACCTGAAGCCCAAGTTGGGAAAGGAAAGGTTTATTTCTTACAGTTTTTGGAGGTTTCAGTCCACACTCAGTTGGCTCCAAGGCAGGCAGGCATGGCTGGGCTGCAGTTCATGGCGGCTGCAAACAACAAGCCGGAACGAGCAAAGAGCAAGACATACCTCCTTCATGCCATTACATCACATCCTGGCTCCACCCCTATGTGGGTGGAACACTGACACCATCAATCCAAGCAGTATACAATGAGCCATCCAAATAAACAATGCAAACTCATGAGGCCTGGGGGCCACAGATATAAACCATGACAATGCTGTTTTAATTTGCATTTCTTGAATGACCAATGATGGTGAATATTTCTTCATGTATATCTTCATCTAAAAAGTGTGTATATCTTTATCTGAGAAATGTGTGTTCATCTCAGATGCCCATTTTTGATGAGAGTCTTTGAATTTTGGAGGCTTGATGTTTTTCAATTCTTTGTATGTTTTGGACATAAGTCTTTTGTCTGAGGGACTGCTGGCTAGGATTCTTTTCCATTCTGTAGGTTTTCATTTCACCTTGTTGGTGATTTCTTTTGAAGTGCAAAAGCTTTCAAATAAGATGAGAACCCAATTGTTGATACTTTGAAGTACTTGCCATGTGATTTGTGTTTTATTCGTGAATTCTTTGCCTACCCCTATGTCTCCAAGATTTCTACCTATCTTGTGTTCTAGGAGATTTAGTGTCAAACACTGTTTTTCACAAGCTTCAAGGTTTTAATAATTTCATGACAAAAACAATTTGTTTTTATTGGATACCTGGCTTACTTAAATTACCTAAAACTAATTAGGTCATGTTTCAAGTGACATAATCTTTGGTTTTCTACTCATATTCTAAATTTGTTTTGGTGTCCTGGTGAACCCATTAGTCTTCATGTCATATCTGTGCACCTTTTAAATTCAACCTCATCTGAGGAAGCCTATCTATGTGATTTACATATACCTCACACTGGCCAATATTTTGACCATCACATTCACATTGATAACAACCATCTTGTCATGCTTAGGAGCAAGACATTTATTGAAGATGTTGGTTATAAAGTGATTTTGTATATATTCAGTTACCTGGGATCCTCTAACCTGCACTATCTCTCTGTTTCAAACCATCATAATTAGTCCTAGTAATTTTATGTGGTCCTGGCTTAAACCTAAACTCTCTACATTGATTTTCCCTCTTTTTCTTCTGTTTAGCCAGCATGCTGATCCATATCTCATTCAATACAGAAGAGACATTAGTAGTTTTACACTTATTGGTCATGGCTACTCTCCTTTATACTGTCAAACCAAGAGCTTTGTAGATGAAAAAATAGGGTAACATGAAAGTGTTATATTGCTTCAAGATCTCTTGTTTGTGTTCCTTATATTATGAACCAGCCTCTATATGGTGAATCTTCTCTACAAACACCACAGGAAAGTCCAGTGTATTCATAGCTACAGCCTCTATCCTCAGTCACTTGCAGAACACATTGTTGTTCACAGCTTCCTTTTGTTAGTTGGTTGTTTTGTATTCTTTTATTGCTCAAATAGTGTTGTCACCATTTAATATGCCCGAGAAATATCCCAAGTTTGGTGCAAATAAGTGAAATTTTATAAGTGTGGGACCTAACTATCTTTACCATTTTGCTGATGAAATGTAATAAAGTTATACTATACCTACATTTAGTTCTCCTCTTTCAGTGATGACAATTACTCACATTTGCTTCATTATCTATAACCATACATGTTAATGCTTAACAGTGCATCCCCAAAGATTTACATAGTAAAAAAAAATTTATATCTGCATGTGAATAGGTAGCTTTTGATGTGGTATTGCAGGAATTAAGTTCTAAATTTAACTCAAATTTTGAGGTTTTAACATGAAGGAAAGTACATACATGTGATGTTCATAATTTTCATCTGACTCCATCTTTAAATTATAATTATGATAAATATTAATATTATTTATACAGTATAAAAATTAATTTCTTCTGGTTATTATTCTTCCTTTCAATGTGGCTAATAAAAATTTAAAGTTCCACTTAGGACTTGTATTACATTTGTAGGAAACTGTGCTACTCTAGGGAACTTCATTTATCCATTCAACAAATATGACACCTACTACATATTTCAAAAACTGTTTTAGATTTTCTACATATGTCAGTGCACTAAACAAATAAAACATCGTAACTTAGGGGTCTGTAGAGACTGTTTGTGGTATAGGAAAAAAACCATATATATATATACACACATACACATACTGGTTAGGGAAGATGGTGGAATGCACATAACCTTTGTGTGAGAAAAATAACACCACCAAAGGAGAATGTATTTCTCCATGCAGCAAAAAATGAGAAAAATGGGAAAAGAGAAAAATGAGAAAATGAGAAAGGGTAGGCAAGTAAAAAACTTATACAGCATGGAAACCAATACATTAACACAGACAAGCATACAAAAAATATTCTTAACTTCAACCCTGGCTCCCTAGCTGGGGGCAAATGATCATGAAACTACAAGTGTAAAAAAAAAGCCAGTTTAATAAAATCTGATATTACAAGATGACACTTGCTGTGCTAGCAGGTCACTGCTCGGATTGCCTTGAGGCCAGGTGTTCTTTGGACTGAATCAGCTTTTTTATGTGGCATGGGAATGGTTATGTTTTCGTCTTACACATGTGGTCAATTTTTAGCTTTAATGGCTCCCAACACAGGATGCCTTAATTTATAGGCAATTACTCTGATTCAGTGCTTATCAGAGGTATACAGTTGGGTTTTAGACACCATCAAGGTCAACTGAATTCAGCAGAAGCAGCAGAAAGTTGGTCAGAGACCTCTATCTGCCCTCTAATTTGTATCATGAAATACCTATAAGTTTGCTATTTTATAAATGTATTCTTACATTATAAGTATGCCCCAGCAACTAGACTTATCTGAGTTGGGAGTAAGCCAGATGGGAAGAGGTCACAGCATCAAAGCACAGATGCTGAAATGCATGGATTGCATTCTAAATAAATGCTACTGCTGACCTCTTGTGAACCATGAATAGGGAATGTCCAAGGCTGTTCTTGTCCTGCCCTTGAGCCAGATTGTAACATGGATGCGCCACTATTTTTTGATCACAGCTGGAAGCCCTATGGCTAATGACTTCTGTGGTTTTCCCAGGGTAGGATAATACCCGGGCAAACTACAGTTTCATAAGTAGAATCTATGTCATTTCCAACTAATTACACATAAAGATACAAGATGAAAAATATACAACAAAATAAATTTAGATTAAAACTCAACACTACAAGAAGACTGACACCCCAGGTCAAATCAAGAGTATCTGACTCATAAGGAGATTCACATATAGGGTAAGAAAATACCTCTTAACAAAGAAACTTAGGAAATATGAAAAATCAAGGCTACACAACTGCTTCTAAAATTGATAGTTTATTTAAAAACATACAAAGTAAAATAGCTATGACAGCAAATAGAAATTAGACTCTTAGAAATGGGGTAGGAGATCAGGAGAAAGGAAAAGCAAAGGGACAGGGAGATGTGAGACTGGAAATGGTCAAGATAAATTATATGCATTCACCAGTTTTCCAAAGTGAACATCAATATTTATCTTACAAACATGCACTAATAAAAAGTTAACTAGTCATTACACCCATAATGACTGACACAAATTGTATACAGGTGGAAAATTTTAGACAGAAAATTAAAATTATAACTATAAAATGATCAGTGAATTCAAAGATGTTACCAGTGAATAATGAAATAAAATAAGGACAAAAAATGTATGCTTTTATAAATAATTCAGGATTCTGAAAAGAAAAACATAAATCAGGTAAATGAAAAGCCCAGTAAAGTCAAATGAAAAATTTAATTAAACCATAACCAACTAGACTGATTAAGCAAGAAATACAAGATCTCATGAACTAAAGAAAAGCTATATAAAATATTACAGTGAGACTTTAATAAAGAAAAATCAGATAATACAAAAAGAACACACACAATTTCTGGGAAATGATTAAAATAAATTTATGAGCCATTGGGATATTAGGAGAATTTGAGACTCAGGCTGAACACAGATAAAATCTATTCAGAGAAATAACAGTCAAAAATTTCCCTAATTTGGAAAAGTATGATCATACAGGTACATGAGGCATTTAGGACCCCAAACAGACATGACTACAGAAGAATCTCCCCCCCCTTCATATTACAATTAAAGTGTCAACAGTGAAAAACAAAGAAATATGAAAGCTTCCAAATAAAACCACTAATTTACTTATTAAGACAAAAAAATCTTAATAGACTCAGGTACTCCTAGGGAAGGGACAGTATAGAGCACAAGAGGCAACAACTCATCCCTGCATGTCACATCTCTCCAGGTAGACTCACCCCTAAAACTTGCAGGTTCCTGGGCAAGAGAACAAATGAAGGCCCACATACAACACATTCAAACATTTTAAAAACTATGAATCCAAGGGCTGAGGATTTTAGCTCAGCAGCATAAGCACCTACCTGGTAAATACAAGGTGATGAGTTCTATCCCTGGTACCAGAAAAAAAAAAATCTATCTATATACATATAAATCCAATTAATGAATAAAACATGTTTTATGTGTTTACCTTGAAAAACAGACCTTCACATTGACTGAAGTCAGGTTAAAACGTACAAATTTATAATTCTCAGATTAAAAAAAGAAAAAAGAATCCTGCGATCCACAGAACTTGGTATCATCCCAGCAGAGCTGACCCTGGCTCCAATTACTTTTCTTTGCTACACATCCAGGGCCCAGCTCATCTACATGTTCAAGCCTTCCTGACCCCATTCCAGCCTTGAGTGCATAAGCTGACAAGGCAAACTGTACTCTTGGGATGATGAATATGGGAGAAAAGCTCACTCAGGACTAGGTTTAGGATTGCCTGGGCAGGGAATTTCAGGGAACCTTGAAAGGCAGGCATGTCTTCTTGACTACAAGAGAGAGGTCCCAGTAGAAAGGGTCACAGCAGAGCCCAGGAACTTCAGAAATCCAGGATAGGGCTGTTAAGACCAGAGCTTTCTCAAAGCCCAGGCTCAGTCATCCTTGCAGGCCATTATGACCCCTGGGGTACAGCCTGTCCTCTCCAGCCTGATCTTCAAACCACTTCCTAGTTCACCATCACCATCCCAAATTACCACCTTCCTCAGTGGCAATTCTACTTTTGACAGGTCTCTCCATGATTTCCTTCCTTTGAAATGCTCCTTGTATACTTCCCAGCATCCTTCTTAGTATGTTCCTGTGGGCTTCACATTCCAACAAGTAGCCCACCTTCTATAAGTAAGTCTTTAACTCTTCCACTGTGGGACATTTGCACCTTTGTTCCCCTAGCCTCTGATATGTCCTCTCAGAGCCTGTCAGAATCCAACTACTGCTTCAAGGCATAATTCAAAGCCTTTACCTATTATACTCACATGGACCTCAAATCACCTTTCTTCAAACACACAGAGTTCACCTCTAATGAAGCCCTCCTATGCACTCAGTGATCTCTCCTAACCAATGACATCCGCCTCATAGACACCCAGAATGAAGTAGCCCACTCTACCTTTTACTCCTCTACCCAATAATTTTGCCTTCTTAGCGACCCCACATTCTGTTCCCTGACAAAGGTTTTGTAGTAATCATCCCACTCTTCAAGTAAGATGCACCCATATCCTTTTGCTCCTCTTCCGGTTGATTGGTCTTCTTTATCCTAAGTATTTTCTCAGATCTCCATAACAAATGATCTCTGCTGCTCAAGGGGCCCAATGGAGACTTTTTCGGGTGAGGTATCCAGGTTAATGAATGCATGTGTGCAAGACATCAGCAACAATAGCAGGATAAATGGTGCACAACAGAGCACAAGAGCAATAGCCAGAGCTGCCTGCAACTTTATTGTACAATTCTTATATAGGTTGTTATCTCATATTTACATTCATATATGCTGACCTCATTGATACATGCCTAGTTGTTCCCTGCTAAGTCATGATTATATAATTATGCCCTGATGTGCACCTTTACCTACAATGGGGTCCTAGCCTCTCAGCTGTCTGGAAACATCTCACAGACTTCAAGATTTGACTGTTTGAGTGGTCTCCCATAAATGGTTTCACTCTTAAATCCAAGCCCATTCCCATCCTCATTGTTCTGGAAAACTTGCTAAGTCTTGGAGGAGCAGAAGAGAATGGAACTGGGCAGGGCTGGGGATTTAGCTCAGCTGCATAAGCACCTGCCTTGCAAGCAGGTGGTTGTGAGTTCGATCCCTGGTACTGATAAAAATCGAAAAAGACAAAAAAAAAAAAAAAAAAAAAAAAAAAAGAGAGAGAGAGAGAGAATGGAACTGGGTGATACCATTACCCAAGGAGTGAGGCAAGGCCTGTTTGGACCAGGGGTTTGCTTGGTGCCTTTCAGATTCAGCCAGGATCTCCTCAAACTCAGCTGCTTCCTTTTTGCTCTCTGCATCCCTAGTTACTGTATGTTCTGCAACTTTAGTCCAGGTGTGCTATACTTGGGTTTTATAGAAATTTCCATTTAGCAGACCACCTGGGGGCAGTGCTTTTGGCTGCCCCAACACACATGTAATAGTATATTTCTAGCAAGGCCTACTGGTTGATTATAATGTTGCCTGATCTAAAATGTTCTCCATGCTCTGCTCAAAGTTCAGCTCACAGCTTGAATCTTTCTAAAAGAACTGTGTGGGGGAGAGTGGGCTAACAGAATAACAAGTTGTTATTTATGCACAAACTAGACAAGATAAGCATTGTTTTCAATTCTCAAAATGACCTTGGTGAGTTATTCTCATCTTCCCCACGCAGGAACTCACACTCAGAGAGAAACAGATTCTTCAAGTGGATGATCGTAATGTAATGAGGGCCAAATATGACTCCATTGGAATCTTTCTGCTAACATGAGAGCTGCTGACAATGCTGGAACAGAAGTTAGGGGCAGGCAGAGGGACAATCTTTCTTTCTGCCCTATGTTCTTATGGGAATCACTGAACATCTGTGATTTAGTTTCCCTGGCTGGAAAACAGGCAAGATGTTCACTTCCCAGGATATTTGGGGTGATCATGTAGGTAAACCACATGGCATGATGTACTTTAGAGTTAATTAAATGTCAGCATGGGCAGGAATGGAACTTTGATGGGTGAAGGCCAGAGGAGGAACTGTAAGTTGTGTTCCATCTACACATAGAACTCCAGCTACAGAGCTGTAAACTGTTTCCAAAAGAACACAGGTTCAGTGATCCATAGTCTGAGACGATTTCCCTTAGTAGAGTGGACTAAAAACTATTTTGCAGACCCTCAGGGTTCTTCCAAGGTGCTATAACAGGATGAGAAAGAAAATTGGGATTTGTATATTCGAGTCCTGTTTTAAACTTCATAATTTTGGGGCTGGGAATTTAGCTCAGTGGCATAAGCACATGCCTTGCAAGCAGGAGGTCGTGAGTTTGATCCCCGCTACTGATAAAAAAAATAAAATAAAATGAACTTTATAATTTCATGATTACAATAATTTTATGATGAAAAGAAGTGCTTCACATTCTGTGTGTTACTGCTGTCAATGCTACACGAATTAATGAGATGGCTACCATAACCATCACATCTTATACACATAGGAGGTCATTCACTTGCCTAAGGTCACACAACAAGCAAGTAACAGAACTGGAATTAGAATCAGGGTCATCCACATTTAATTATCTTCCTAGGTTGTCCACAACCCATTTCTTTAGCAGATTTAATTAATGCCTATCTTCTCTCATTGGAATTACGGTTCTCAAGGTGTCCTTTTTCATTCTACCACTAAGCATCCCTTGAATCCATATGACTCTCTGTCTCTATTAGCATTGCCTTTCTGCCTTAAGGCACTTTCATTGACATCTTTAGTAGGGAGCCCTGCAACAGCATCCTGACTGGCCTCTCTTTCCATCCTTGTTCCCTAATGTCTATGCCCACAGCCAGAATGAGGTTATTAAAGCATGTTATTCTTTCATAAAATCTAACAACTTCACAAAAACATTTCAAATAAAGATCAGACCCTGAATCTTGGCATATGAGGCTAAGCAGTCTTTATCTTAATTCTCATCCTTACTTCCAATCCAAACAGGCTGCCCCCTTCACTCTCATTACGCTAATAGGATACAAGAGTCCTCTATGCCTCTACCACTCGGACTCTGCTACAAACATCCCAGTTCCACACGTAAATGCATCAGCCTTGCTCACCGTGGTATTATCAATATATGGCTGTGCACATGGTAGAAGCTTTGTGCAGAAATGCAGAATGAGTTTAGCACTCCAATTTTCCCTACTGCATTTCCCCTTCATCCAAAGTATCCTGGTTATCTATTCACATACTGATTTCTCAGGGAGCTCCCCTGTCCCCTTATTACAAAGCAGTTCAATCAAAACATATCCACTCCTTTTAAAACACTCCACTCCCCTAATGGGAGCATAACAATGATTTAAACCCACTTCCTCCATAACAAACCACATCCCTCCACAAACATCCCCATTCTATGATTATTACCCTTAATTCCTCCCATAGCTCTAATCCCCATTCTTGGTCTCTTACAGCCCCTGAGTTGCCAAGGCAACACCAATCCTTTGGGAGGGGAAGGTGGAGGAGGGGGCGTTGCCTGGATACCAAAAGAGCTCCAGTCTGTGGTAAGACTCCTTAGGAGTAAGATCCACAGAGCTTACAGAGTAAACAGTGCCCCCTTACTCTTTTCTCCCCCAGGGAGCCAGCACCCCTGCAGCCCGCACAAGCTCAGACTAAGCTGCGGCAAACAATAGATTGTACTGCGCAAGCGTGAGAGACTGGGCAGTGGTTGGGAGTTGTACTTGTCTAGCTGCTTCTGCAGGATTTAAGGGAAGGCAAGATGGGTGAATTTGTTATTCTCAGAGCAAACTCCATTATCACCATAGCAACGATAATAGGCTAGGGCCCTCCTAGCCAGTATTCCATTTTTATTCTTTCATCTTTCCCTAACAGGAAGGTAAAGGCAGATACTCAAAAACAGGAAATAAAGTTGGTATCTGCTTTCATTTTTTGTCTCCTTTTGTCTTTGAAACTCAAATCCCAGCTTAGCTCTGCACATGTTAATCACATAAACAGTGTCTATTACAAAATTTATTAGCTCTAAATTTACTTAGACGATCCCATCCCCTTCAAGACTGAGGGCACCAGGGTAAAAGAAACTAAATTCAGGATTTGCAAGGACATCCAGTTGCCAGCCTTTACAGCATCCAGTTCCAAACCTCTGCGGAGATGCATTACGCCTGAAATCATCTTGGAGCTTGTCTTAAACCTGAAGTCATATCCACTCCAGGAAAAGCAGAGCTTCACAGACCAGGCCATGATGAGCTCACTTCCCAACCTAGCAGCTATATCCCTGTATGAGAACTGAGCGTGCGTCTCCCACTCCCTCAGCAAGAACAATCATCTCCTGGGAACCAAACTGCCTCTCACGCCCCATGGCATCCACTGGAGCTACAGACCCAGGACTGAGAAGCTGACCAACCAGACTGCAGTCTAGCCCAGAACCCCAGAAAACTGATCCTTGTTCTTTTGATGGCAGGCCAGCCTGATCCTCTTCCTCAGAGCTGTGCCCCCTTCAATTCCTCAAACTAATGCCTCTCCTCTTTTTCCTGTTCTTTCCTTTGTTACAGGGATAGCTTGATGTTCTTTAAGCTGTCCCTCACTTTCATTTTCCCTTATTTTCTAATTAAAGCTATTTTCCTTCAAATTTGTGCTGAATGCCTGTTTTAATTTCCTTAATTACTCAAGGAAGGACCTGGGCTCGCTGGTGATGTTTCTACCTCTGAGTTTACTTTATACCAGTATTGGGGGTACTATGGATAACAAAATGGAGCTTTTGTTTTTGTGGTAGAACTGTTAATAATGTGGAACATAAGTCATTGGAGAAACCAGGATGTAAATAGACAATTGGGACACCTTAGAGAAAGCAGAAATGCAAGAAATGTTACAACATTTGTACGCACACTAATTCATTTATTGCCAAAAAGCCCTATGAGATAAGTACTTTACTATTCCCAAACAGCAGGATAGAAAAGTTAAGCAACTGAAGGTCACATGGGTAGAGATAGGATTTGAATCCAGGCAGTCTGGCTTTTCACTTGATAAGCTTAATCACAATGCCATATTGATAAAGAGTTAAGTAGTACTACAGAAGCTATTTTAATGCAGAGGAAGTTTTAAAACTTGTATTTCCAATACTAATCATATTTCTAACACCATTCAAATATGAGACCAGAAGACCCAACCTGTTCCCATGATTAGCTACAAACTTGATAAGCTTTGACATACCAGACACCAACTCCAAGCGTAGCTCAGCCAGGAAGAAATGTTTCTTGATTTTGAGTCCCAGAGAGTAATCACTTAAAGGACATCACTAGCCAGTCTCAACCAACAATGGATTCTTTCTCTATGTTGTGTGATAGCAACCTCATTTTAGTTGCTGTTTCTGTAAGAATAAATTCTGCCTAACAATTAGTGACAAAGACATATGTAGCCAATCATAGGATATTATGTCATCTGCCATTTGTACTTCCTTTTGGAAACATATATAAATGACTGGAAAACTCCAATCACAGCTAATGATTTGCAACTGAGATTCTTACCAGCCGACTAACAAAATAAAGCTGCCTTCTACAGTCTCTATGGTGCCATGTCTCCCATTTGGTTTGACCCTGAATTCCACATCAATACCATTCCAGGTAGCACTAAGTGTTGTGGAAAATAAAGTGGAGAAAGAGGATGAAGTGACTCTTTATACAGAATGCCCCAGGATGGTCTCTTGGAGGAGGAAGTTTCAGAAGAAGTGGACTGAAAGGACTGATTTCACTTGTGAGCTGGGCATGCAGGTAGACAGTTAAGGATTATTAACTTTGGCTTTTTAATCTTTTTTTTTGCCTTCCTCAAGGGTAAACTACACTTATACATGTTATTCCCTTGGTCAAAATTACATTTCTTCATTATTCCTCTTAAACATGTCCTATAAGGTCCAGTTTTAAGAATAAGCACCTGCTCTTTGTCTGTTTTATTGACCAAAAACCTCCTACTCTAGATTTCTTACGTACCTGCTCCTAAGAAAAGTCAATGATGCTGTTCCATGGATAACATTTTGAAAAGCAAAGGACTTGCCCCTCCCCCACCCCATCGGGTGACTAAAGACACATAAGCAATAAATGCTTACTGATATATCTCTAAAGTGTTATTGCTGTTAACACAGCAGTAATGTAGTAATAACTGATATATTTTCTGAGTCCTATCAGGTTCTTCTTTGAGATTTACTGTATGGATACTTATAGAAAGGTCTTTTTTGATCAAGATATGAGCACATGATGCCACAGCTCTTAAAGTACCTATCTTTCTCATCCAAAATCGGAGGGCTTTCTTTGCCACATAAATAAAGATCAGGAGAAATGAGATAGGGGAGATTTGACATTGTTTGATCCCTTGTATTTATCTATAGTAGAAGCCTTTGATTTCTTGTGACTTGAGCCACTGAGTTGTCTATTACTAAAGTCTTTCACTGTCATTCCAAGTAATTATAAGCACTGCAGGATCTATCAACTGTATCAGAGACCTTTTTGGAATTTCAAGCCCCAACCTGGACTACTGAATCCAACTCTGTACCCCACCATTGAAGCACCTTCGATATTCATGCTAATGTTTGAGAAGTCTCCAAACACCTCACACTGGACTTTATAAAGCTACATTAAAGTCACCTTCATCAATTATGACAACAGAAATCTCAACTCAAATTTCCCTAAATCATCAGGATATATCCTTTATTTCAGAACCCAGTGATAGAGCAGATTTCAGACTCATCAGAGCCAAGCAGCTTTCCAGATTTTCTTCATGTCTCAGTTCAGTCCTTGTCAGCACAGGCTTTGCTGTCACTCTGGCCCAAAGTAGTTCAGAGCAGGTGTAGACTTGTCTCATTCTGGCACTTCTTAGGAGTG